>NC_133215.1:32787805-34060305 GCF_040436345.1 Pagrus major | reverse complement strand
TATTTCACTGGGAGTGAGAATAGGCCGACACCTCACACCACCTGAGGCATCTTTATGATTTGGTGGTTAAGACCTACACCGTAGAACAGTGTCTCCTGTCTGTTTCAACACTTTCAGTTATCGTCGATAAAAGCAAAAAATGCAAAACAATACAACAAAATTTGCGTGACAGTGTTATTATGCTGCAAACTTCTTAAGAAGGAAGAATACAGTAACACTTTCCACCAAGTCTCAATAGTCAACATTGGTTCCGTTTCACCCTGACCACAATATTTCCTGAAGCTTAAATAGTTTCTGGGTCTTCAACAGGCGGCCTGCAAACCCATATTTTTTTTGTCAAAGATTAATTAAAAAGCAAGCAAGGTAACCTAACCGTACCTCACCCTAAATTTCTGTGCGACACCTTACCATATGTGTAAGTGTATGGATATTCTTGTGAGCCACAATAAATTGTGTTATAAGGTTTCTAAGTCTGATATACCCTACACCTCAGAAGCAAATCTCAGAAGCTGGGGCTAATGTGCCTAACACGTAGCGATGTAGCCATGATACAAGTGCTGCTAACTTTTTTAAACCCGTCACTATAAGTCACCCTACATGTTATTGTACACCCAGTTTAATATGCAACAGAATTTTATACAATATACTGTAAGTAGTAGGGGGTCCCTGCTCTGTCTCTCTACCAGCTTAAGGGGTCTTTGGCCTAAAAAATAAGGACAACCCCTGATGTAATTCTTCTTTTAAAAATAACCATCACTAACAGTCAACATTGGTTTATTTTAACCATGACCACAATCTTTCCCAAACCTTAACGATAAAGTCCTTGACAACAACTCTTCCACAACCCAGTAGTTTTTTCAACCATAACCATGATTGTTTCTTTGACCTTAACAAAGTAGCAACCTCTGGTATCAAAGTGGAACACTGGAGGACACTACTTTGTAAAGGTTAGAGATGACAGTATCTCATCTGCTAGCCTTAAGTCGGTGTTTGTTTCTTTTAACTTTGAGCACAGTGTTCCCCTCATCTTGACCAAGATGTTTTTTTGAACCGTGACCACAACTGTTGTCCGCATATTTTCCAGTGTTGTTGGCATCCTGTTTTCTGCCAACAGTTGACATTGGTTTGTTAACACCAGGTGTCTCAAACTCAAATTAGCTTGGGGCCACTGCCTGTACTGTTATCTTGTCGGAGGGCCACTACAGTGTTTAAGTACTACAAGAAGGTGCAATATTTATGAAAAAATAGTTTTTGTTTCCATTATTAACATAATGATACAAAAATGCAAACAGCAGCTTGTATACATTTTTACTATTAGTTTTTAACAGTTAGTGCAAGGAGAAAGAAAAGTATATAAATATATATATATATACTGTATATACATATACATACATACTGTATGTACATACATATACGCATACATACACACATGGTTTTGCTTTTTAATAAATCAATAGTCCAACGACAGATGTAACGACCAGAGGCTCTATTGGGGCCTGCAATAGAGTTGCAGCATGACAGGTGTCATATTTAACATTTAGCGGGGAGAGAGTTAGGAGAGCTGATTGACAAGACGATGGCAGAGGATTCGTTGTCAATGTGCCTGTTTGGCAATATGTCTGATTTCAACTCATAACAGGTAACCTGATAACATTAATGAGGGAAAAGGAGTTGCTGCCTCTCTGATACGTTGGATGTGTGCATCCTGTCACCTGCAGCTCTTCATCAAACAGCTCCTTCCTGTCCATTACTCCCACAGACTGAATAAAACTACTCCCAGACATTTTTAAAATTGATCTGCTGTCTACAAACCGCTGTTTTGCTCTGTAGATGCATTTTTGATGAACGTGGCACAGGCCCAGCAGTTTAAGACCCCTGGTTTACACCATGTACGCAATTTTTCCCCAACCTCAACCAAACAATTCTCCTTTTAACCATAGCCACAAGTGTTCCCTTTCCTCAGCCAAGCCAGCCATCCTTCAGAAAATGCTCATATTAGTCAGTTTTAGAAGGCAATTACATCCCTTTCTGTCACTGGAATGACTGACAGACTTATTGCACGGTGGCAGTCATGTGCCCTGTTCCACTCACCTTAAATCCAAATACTGAACTCCCACCTGATCAACCATTTCATTCTTCTGGACAAAATGGCCAAGATATAAATGTTAATGAATCTCAGCAGGCTGACTGGTACACTGTTTTTAAAAAACATTTTTTATTGGTTATGGCATCTACCAAAAACCTCGTTGGTCTAGAGATTTTTTCTACCAGTCCTATTTCAGCCAGATTGGCTGGCTGTGTCTTGTACTGTGACTACCTCTGGGAGACTTTGACGCTGCTGTGGGTTCCCTGTAGGGGAATGGTGTGTCCTTTGAGGCATGTACACAAGGCTAATGCACTCTCACTTTTTCTCTGTACCTGTCCAACTTGCTGCCTCTGCCCCCACTGCCCTACCTCTCTCTGTCTGTCATTGTATGTGTCTACATGTCTGTGCTTCAGGCTTACACAGGTTATGTCGAAGCCCTAACCTTAGATATTAACCGAGAACGTAGAGGTAGCAATGTTGAGACAAACTGTCATTTATTATATTCATGGGCATAATTCCAATGAAGCATCCCTACAGCAAAGTGACAAGTTCGTTCCTGAAGTATCTTTGAGGCTGTGTAATCCCCCCAACCTCAGCAGACATGAGCATAACGGCATTGTGACTGACAGCTTGAACACAAAATGGATAGCTTACGCCGTGCTTTTATATTGTGATCTTAAAACATTCATCTCTTCTAAGGGAACCTTGAGATTTCCTCCTGACAGCGTAATCACGATGAATGTGTTACCCTAACAAAACTGTGACCGTAAACATCAGCATATTTAGTCGGTGGCTCTGGACAGGGCATCGGCTTGTCGTCCGATCAACATTATATTTACACTCTTAGAGGTTTTTTTAACCAACTATGGCACACGGCGCCGTCTTTGATGTCCCTTCATCTGTTCTGTCTGTAAGAGTTGTCAGCTTTGAGGAAAAATTAACATAAGACGGCTTGAGTATAGGCTAGACTCGAGTGGTCTTTAAAGTCTTTAAAGTGAGAACACATGCAGAGACAGGTCAGCCGTATCTGGCAAGTCATAAATAGAGCTGTGTGTGTTTGAAATTCCCAAATCCCTTTTGAGAACACATGCCGACTCTTATGGGCAATAAGTGAAGGGGAAAAAAAGTCAGGCAGCAGAAGCATACACATTTCAGGCATGTAAAGCAAATATAATACTCACATTTTTGCAGGATTCTTCCGAAACAGGAGTTGATTAATGATTCTATATGTGAAATAGTCGGAAATCCTGCAAAAATGTTGTTGTAGAATACTTTATCTACCCAACTTGCTGCTATTTGCATGTTTTGGTCATTACATGCACCATCCATAGTGTAGAAAGAGGCCAGAGAACCAGCAACAAGGACAGAGCCGTGTGTAGCATTTCCAACCGTGGTCTCTGCAGCAAGGGGGTATGATTTAGGATGTAGAGGCAGGTCTTGTTCCGGCACACTTTCCATCAACCCATCTCACCCCTCAGCCTAAATTACTGATGGTAATACATTATAAAGTTGTTTCTTTTCTTCTCTCTCCCGCTACCCTGGTGGCCCTCTGTTCTGAAAGAAGAAAGAGGGGATAAAAATGAGAATATCATAAATAATGAAGCCCTTCCAGCGGGCCTTATCTCTCTTTGTCCCTGATCCCCCCCCCCCCCCCCTCTAATTGGTGTCTACAAATTTGTTTCCCATCCTTTGTTTTTTACAGTGAAAGTATGATGTTGTGGCGAGAAGCCATGTGCCACAAAACATGAATGGAGAATCCGTTCTGACTGGCCTCCAAGCTTAAACTCTTGGCTGCAGTAACTGAAGAGTCGGGGCTGGACTGAGGTTCTCTCTTGACCTCTTGATTCCATGCAGTGTGGGTTTGAAAGCATGTTACGTCACCAAATGCTTACACTGTATGTCTAAGCTTTCAAAATGTGTGGGATTAGTCACATTTTGTTTCGTAGGTTGTATTTCCTTTTCTGGATTCCTTAAAATGTAGCAGAAATTTCAGCCTTGCAGAATCGAAACCAACATTTGCCGACAAAGGGTTTTGTCTGGGAAGGGCAGCACTGCTGCAGCACATGCACCCAAAAATCACTGCACTGTGCAACCACACAGTTTCCTTGATCGCACTGGTGCATCTGAAATTTATGTATCAGAAATGTTGTCATTATAATCTGTATATTCTGTGAAATATAGTATATTGGTTGTCTGATGTTATGGGTAGATACTGGCCTATCACAGATAAATTTGTATTGGTGTATTTGTTGTGCAACATCCGCTGATATGAAAACATATAACAATATAATTTAATTATAATTATTAATAATTAGAATGCAGAAAAAGATGCTTGGGGTAATTTCTAATTATTAAATTCCCAGTAAGTTTACAGTGTCAGTGCAGTTAAATCATTTTAGAAAGAGTTTGTTGTTAAACAGTAACATTTCCTGTTTCACTCACTCTTTGCAAAAATGGTGTGAGTGAGTATCTGTCAGACTCCTTATAAAATATCAGACTAACACATACGGCATTAAAAAATCCAGCTCTTCTCTTTCACCTGAAGTTAACTGGCTCAGCACAATTTGAGACTGAATTTATAACTCCTGTTAAAGGTCACCAGATGCACTTAAACGTGTCACATAATGTTAAAACTCTCCTTAGCACTCGGCACAGAAACGCTATCACATTAAGGATGCCATTCAGAAAGCCATCCAATCAGGATGCATTGCACCTGCTGCTGCAGCATGCTGCTGATCTCCGATCACATCAAGCTGCTAAAAGCTTTGAAGGTATGAGCACGTGCATAGTTGAAACCCAGCCGGTTGGACAAGAGGCTTTAAGGCTGCGTTCGCCAAACTTAATGGCCTCATTATGTTTCCTGTATGATTGCCACATTGGCTGAGGCGCTGATGGAAGCCACCTCACTACGACTTCAGAGAGTTGAGTATAATCATACGCTTGGCCACTGATCCTGTTCGGCAGTACAAGGGTGCTGACATTATATGTGTGCGAGAAAGAGTGTGGGGTCAGAAGAAGAGAGTGTGGAGAATATGTGTGTTAATTACATTGGTACACCCCAGTGTCAGATTTAATTTAGTTTCATTTCTATTCTATTAAATGCCTTTTCCCTATCTGGGGTACCCAGAGAATGCTGGGTACCACCTAGCCTGCTTCTTCCGATTGTCTTCCTCTTGCTGGGCACAGTTTGAACACCTATAGATTGACTTGAGGAATATCGAGCTTTCAGTCTGAAACTTCCAAGTCCCAGAGGCATAGTGCATCTTGACCTTCTCCACCTTTTTTTCCGAGCCAAGTGCGATACTTTGTAATGTTGATGTGATTTGCCATTTCCCAAACACAGGAAAGCCATGGAGAGCAGCCGGGCGATGAGCACGTAATAATGTCAGACCACAGTGAAGCGATAGACCGCATGCTGTGTTTCTCTCTCCCTGCCTCCCCCTCTTTTTGCTTTTTTCTCTTTCTCCCTGTCCTCCTTCAGCTGGCCCCGTCCCTCCCACGCATTAATATGCAGTATATTCATTAGGTCACAAAGTCATAGGGATCTGGAAACATACTTGTTCACATGCACACAGGCAGACACAGAGTTGCATGTTCATGTAAAAAAATAATAACAGACAGACACTAACATGCACACTCACACACACACGCCCTCAATCATTCTCAGTATCACGTCCCACTCTCTGTCGGAGTGAGTGGTGTCGTGCCTGGAGGAGGTTGTCATTGATGGAGACTAGTGTTGACACATCTCACCCCAGGACCCGCAGTCAATTAACACATTGTCTAATTAAAGTGATCTACTGGTTTATCTATGAGAGATTGAAAGTGGCTGTAAAATGGGTCCACGCTGCATTAACTTTACAATCAGGTCTGCTTCTTTATTTCTATTTGGATTTTAATGGTAATAACCTGCTTAAACATCCCCCCATTACCAAACAGATTGTGTAAGTGTCTTTCACTGATACCAGTGGGAGATAGGAGCTCGTGATTTTGGATTTCTATTTCCTGTTAATACCCCTCTCAAGCTGCCCAAAATACTTAAGCAGCCACCATACGTGACTGAACTCCTGACTGTCCATAGTATGCGGCGTGGAACTCAGCTTGAAAAGTGCCCTTTAAATAAATCATCCCTCAACCAGCTATAAGTCATTTTCCTCCCCCCAAGGTCTGTGCTCACTTCTTTTGAAAGGGGACTGCATTACATTTCTATCAAACACAGTAATTGTCTCTTATTTACCCAGCCTCCACGCTGAGCTGCTTTTAAAATTTTAATGACGCAATAAGAGTTGTTTGAACTGCTTGACAGGTACGGTACTAATATAAGTCTGCCTTATAAAAGAGAGTGTGAGTGGTCATGGATATCGATGAATTATTAATTCTCATGCACTTTTATTGGTGTTTCCTGCAAGCGTGGAGCCTCCACTGGAACAGAAAGTGCAGTGCCTTCACAGAATCCTGCTTAGAAAAAGATGCCGTAAACTACAGAGTATGATAGGCCAATGTAAAGGTCCTGTTCATGTTCCCTTTAGTTATTCGCTGCATTGAGGTGACACTAACACTGCCCTAGGTAAACACTCATAAAGGTATGCACTCATGCTTTAACATGTTGAAACAAGTATATGATGTAATGCAATGTACTTAATACCAGCTTATTTCAATATTTGTATTTAAGGTTTAAGTTGCCTGATGATTTATTTTATAGTACACTTTAAGGCTCTAGGTTGTGGTGTTGGTGTATTAGACTGCATTATGATGAAAGATGTTCCTAATATTTTGTTTACTTTAACAACAACAATCAAAAAATCATGTGACCTTACGTGGTGATATGGTGGAAAGCTAAAGAACAAGTGAGTCAAGTGGACTCTAAATGGCCTTGGGACTGCTGTTGAGTTGTCAAGCTCGAATTTTAAATAGGCTAACAATTTTCACATGTATTAATCACTTTTCTATTGGCCACGTGACGTGACGTAAATAATTAGACCTTCCCCGTCTCTCTTGGTTGCCTATACAAGCCTGTGGACGATTTATTTAAGTTGTTTAATGCTGCTGGACTTTTGATTTGAGAAGGAATCTAGAGGATCTGACTCCATGTGCATTTCTCCGCTCTGCTCCTGTTCATGTTCAAGTTGCAAGAATAATAGAAAGTATGAATAACTGAAGGTTTCTTGACAACTGTTCATTCTTCTGCTGATGAAAACTGTACAATAAAACCAAAAGGAGAAGAAGAAGAGGCAAATTGATGGACGTTGAGTAGATTGTTTTGTCTAAACAGAGCAGAAATAGCATTTAGCGCAGCATTGCTGTTTGATTATACTACAGGAGTTTCCATTTTTCTGCTCACTCTTTTTAACAATCACAGGGAAAGTATCTGCCAAATAATATTTGTCTCATATGTTGGTACAGCTGATAACTGCTTTCGAGAATGTTTGAGAGTTGGCACCTTGATCTAACAGACAACAAGCTGTTGCCACCTGTAATCAAGTTTGTTTAGCTAATGTACAGATGAAGGCTGTTGCTTTCTGTTGCTGGTCAGCGTGTTTCTATCTGTAGAGATGATGGGGGATGCATTTGTCCAAATGCTTTTTGTTGCCAGGTTTGACTGCAAGATTCAGGAAATTAGACTGTACTTGTCTCTTGCTGTCACATTTGTACTGATCAATGGCCAAGATGTGTGCTATGTGTGAATGTGAGGGTGTTTATGCATTTGTCTACACATACTGTGTGCGTTAATGTGTGTTTCCACTAATGGTTGTGAGCTGCCACTAACACATGAAAACCAAATGAAGCACAATGAATTAAGAGTTGTCTGCTTTGGCTAATTTAACTCAAGAGGCAAGGATCGGAGCTCAAGCTCAAAAAGTTCTGTCTTTATTCATTTCCCCTGTGGGTAATTTGTTTGTAGCAAAAACATTTTGCAAATGGACATAATCATACACTGCAAACCCATAATGAAAATAAAAACCTCTACTTTACATTCACCTTGACTGCTAAATAATGTGTCTTTTTCTTGCTGCTGTAATAAAGTCATCCCACAAGTGGCCCCACATACCTCATCGCTCATTTTCCCACTTCCTCTGTTTGTTCCCGCGCTTTATTCTTTGTGTCTTGAGTTTAGGTTGTCCTGAATACAAGCAGTAATGTTGAGTAATGAGTGGTAACAGGCGTGTAACTAAATAAATACCCCTAGTCTGACACTTTTTACGTGCTCCAGCTTGCAAGCCTCTTTTTGCCTGCATCAACAGCACAGTGATTTTCTGCAGTGTGGCTTGTCGTGCTGAGAGCAGCACATAAAAGGCAGCATCAACGAGGGCTTGTTCTTTTTTAATGTAGAGCTTTATCACCTTTTTGTTGTAGTTGTAATGAAGAGAGCCTCTTGAATATTCACTCATATTGCTGTTTCATATTGAACAAAAATACATATAGTCATCCTGAACTTGACACCTAGTACTTCTGCTGCTCCAAAGTAGAAGCTTAAACCTTTTAAATCCCAATAATTCTCTGTGAAGGTAGCCACTGTGCTGCCCCAGTCCTGTCATAGAGAGACTGATAGTGGGCCTTTACAATCAATGATGCTCAGTTTCATTCCTGGTCTGTCATATACCTTCAGGCTACAGTGAAAATAAAACAGCCACAGTAGACTTTTTTTGGCTACTGTATTTTCTAGTGGTTTAAGGACAATATAAACCTGCATATATTGATATTTTTGACATCAACAATGAATCAAATGACTAAAATGTGACGGGACAGTTGTAGGGCTGGAATCATGGTACATCAGCAAACACCCAACTCTGCACAGAGCTTTATATATATATATATATATATATATATATATATATATATATATATGTATATATATATTTATATATATATATATATATATATATATATATATATATATATATATATATATATATAAATATATATATACAATATGAGCAGAAGACCAGTCTTCTGGATATCGGCTGAAATTTCCAGTTTGAATTTTTCATAGTTTGTGCGTGATATATAAGACAATTTGGTTATATTGAAGTGTTATACTGAGTCATTCAGAGGAACGAGGAGAAATTAACCCCAGTTAATTTTCATTCAGAGAATTGACTAAACCGGGTAAAGACTTGTAGTATTTTGGGTAAAGAGATGGAAGTATCAGTGAAATAGAGTAATACATCATCCACATAATGAGAAATCTTGTGTTTTGTACCATGTATACTGATCGGTGAAATTTGGGGATGTAGTCTTATTGTCTGAGCCAACGGTTCAAGTGATAGTGCATAGAGCAGCAGAGACAATGGGCAACCTTGACAAGTGCCGCGTTGATGCGGAAATATTTTTGATAGAATATTACCTGTTTGTACAACTGCACAAGGGTAAGTGTAAAGTATTTTGATCATTGATATAAATTTTGTACCAAAACCAAATTCTTCCAATACCATCCAAAAGTAATCCCAACCCACCCTGTCAAATGCTTTTTGTGCGTCCAAGCTGAACACTGCTGCCCGGTGGGCATCCGACTCAGGGTTTTTAAAGGGGAGACTTGCGTCAGGCAACATAAGACGGCTTCTTCACATCATGCAAACATCTGTTTGGTCATGATGAATTAGCTTGACCGCATGCAGCTTCAGTCTTCTCGCTAAAATTTGGGTTGTAATGAGTGATATTGGTCGGTAGCTGTCACACTTCAAAGGAGGTTTTTTCATTTTTAAGCAATACGGATATAAGAGATGGATTTTGGTCGTGATAAAAGGATCCTGTGTCTAGGGCATATTTAATATAATCCAAGAGGAGTGTCCCAATAACATGCCACAATTCAAGGAACAGCTCCGGCAGCAAGCCATAGAGGCCTGGCGATTTTGCCCTTTGCATCGAGTTCAAAGCCTCTTTAAGTTCTGAGAGTCAGTGGCACCTCAAGGCATTCTGTGTCATCAATAGTCAGCAAGGGTAAACTGAGTTCTGACAGATATGATTTAAGGGCAGTCAGATCAGGAGTGTGTACGGCTGTGTAGAGATGAGTAGAACAATGCAAAGGTATCTTTTATTTAATCTGAGTTAAAGGTAACGGGTCCTGGTGGAGTCTGAATTGCACCAATGATAGAAAATGATTGATTTTGTTTTAGCCTGACAGCTAGAAGTCTACTTGAGCTTTCACTTTGGATGTAAAATGTGACACTAGTACGTTGGATTATGAATTCAGCCTTAGTCTTAAGCAAATGATTTAATTCAAATTTCTAAGCCAAGAGAGTTGAGGGAGTCTGGTCAGAGAAGTGATGCTTCAGATCGGATTCTAGTGTCTGTATTTCACTTTCTAACTGTGTGATTCTGAGATTTTTGGATGCCTGTAAGTGAGGCAAATGAGGTGGATTCTCCCCTTATAAAGCATTTGGTAGTTTCCCAAAGTGTTTGGAGAGATGTTGCTGGTTGAGAATTAATTTCCAGGAATGTTTTAAGATTATTTTTCAGTTTTGAGTTCAGTTGTAAGAACTTAGAATTCTGGAGTAATGTTGTATTGAAACGCCACCTGTATGTATGAGTATGGGAGCTCTGCAGCATCTGAATATGATGCATCACTGGGGCGGGGTCTGATATTATGATAGGAAGTATATCAATGGTGTTATTACAATGGCTCAAGTGAGGAGAAACAAATATATAATCAATTCTCAAGAGTGTCTTATGCCTGGCGTAAAAAAAGGTATAATTCCTAGTCGATGGGTTACGTTAGATGCCGTGGGTCAATAATATGCAAATCAGAAATAAATGTGTTAATGCCACAAGACAATTCCTGGCTTTGGGTTAGAATAACATTTATTGATTTGTCCAAATTTATGTCACACACCTGATAAAAGTCACTCCCGACTATTACTTGATAGTTTGACAAGTCTAGAAGAATATTAGAAACCATACTAAAAAACTTTGGTCATGGATATTTAGGCCATATATGATATAACAGTCTCCATACAAACAGCAGGGCGTTGGAGACAAACACATAAAAAAAAGAACAAAATATTCCATCCACAAGAGATAAAAGGTTTCCATTTTAGGTTGGAAAGAAAAATAAATAAATAATAATAAAAACAATACTAACTGTGGCTTTCAGCTATGTCACACGTCTCTAGTCCGAGTCCGTAAAGGTATCAGAAACATTGCAAGAGAAAGGTTTATGAAATAAACCTGCGAACACACAGGAAAGGAGCCCGTAATTTCTTTTCTACACATTCCACAAAGTTAATGCAAATGAAAATTAAGCAGGCCTATAGAAATGTGATATCCAAATTATTAGATAACTGCAATAGTCGGCGGTGGTCAAATAAAAAAAAACAAAAAAACAACTTAATTAGCTCAGGGTCATATTAGACCCTGGTAGGAGAATTCTGCACTTCCGCTGTCCGGGTCAGTTTAATTCTGTTACAATGTCCAGTGGGATATCTTGGTCAGCAGACGTGATGGTGGATGAAGTGTGGGGGGCACTGGGTCTGTGTGGTGCTGCGCGCAGAGACTGGTTAAGTGCAGACATAAACTTTTCAGCATCTGCTGCGTTTTCAAAGAGATGCAGCGTCCTGTTATGCTTGTTTTCTCACTGTGTCGAAGGCTCTCCTCCCCTGGGCGGTTTTGTTGCTGTAGTCCAGGAAAAACAGCAGCCTAGATGTTATGGACCGACCCTCGTTGGTTGTCTTGTGTTTAGGCGCTGACGAGAGGGCTCAGACTCCGTTGAGAATATTCTCTCTGTCCTGGTAACGTAATAATTGGAAGATGAGCATCCAGGGAGGGTTGGCCTTATCCTGCGTGGTATAAATGTGGTGAGTACGTTGAATATCCATCCTCTCCCCTACAAGAGAGGGGATCCACACCGGTAGATTTTCTTGCAGAAACTGAATGCCGTTTTTCACCCTGTGCTGACTCAGCTAGGCCCACCAGTCGGATGTTGCATCTCCGCAACCTATCCTCTATCTCAGCGAGCGTTTAGCGCAGACTTAGCACATGGTTCTGGAGGCTACCCACGTCATGTTTAACCGCTTTCATGTTAGCTGTCGTAGCGTCCAGTCGCCCTTGTAGCGTTTTACCAACCTCAGCTTGATGAATGATATCCTGGCTAACTTTAGTAACTGCCCCGTTCGAGGACTCAGTCATAGTCTTTAATGCTTGAATTTCACCGGAGAGCATATCCTTGACTGCCTCTTTCATGGCCAGCTTAACTTTCTTGGTCAGCCGGTCCTCTTGCTCTTGTAATGCTGATAAAATGGCCGCAGTCGATGGGGTCCTCCTGCTGTCCATCTGTATCAGGTGCTTTCTTTTTAGTTGCAGTATCTTCCTGAGAAACTTTATTTCTCGCTCCTTTTGAACCCGACATTTCATTGTTGTAATTGGATGTAAACTTGGCTATAATAGTTTCTGAATTGCAGGATATTTGATAAATTGTAATTGATAATTGTATTGCGTGCATCATGTTCAGGCAGCCACCGGAAGATGGGTATTTTTTATGAACACGCTATAATCCAACACTAAATCTTCCATATTGCTTTGAGGTGCATTCTCATCCACAATAATTTTTTTTCTTCAATTCTTTCCCCACGAGGTACCGAGGGCTCCCATTGACTCACACAGCATGTTAGTGATGGTGGCCATATGCCAAAGCCCTTTTAATTATCACACAATATCCCAGAGCTTGACCTTTTCATCAGGGAGATAAGCAGAATCACAACAGAAAAAATGGACCAAACCTGTAAAATGCCAACATCAGTGGGATAATCTTTACTCTGGAAACACCCGGAATCATCACTAAACACAGTGCCAGTGCAGTAATTTGACAATAAACTGCATAGCATGTCTCAGATATGAGACATGGTGGGTATTTCATCATGTCTGTTCATCTTATCTCGGCCTTCAATATAACAGTGCCTACAAGTGAAGTCTGGTTGACCATGGCTCTGTCTTTAACAATGAATATGTCATTGTGTAATCTTCAGAAGTAAGTCAGTTATATAAAATTTTATGAATTATAAATAATGCCCTATTTTCACCGTGTGGTCTGCCCAGATTCTGGCTGTATCAATTATCTTGAAGGGGACAGATCTCATTCCAATGCCTGTCTGGTTTTAAACATGACACAAAGTGTAAAGACATAATGGAATTTAAATGAGACCACTCAAATTGAAGCAATGATTTGTTGCATGGAGAGCACTCTGTAGCAACTTTATATTATGAGTTCTTGTCAGTTGAGCGCATTAAATTCTGACTCACCTTGTAATTTGCTCAGCACATGTAGCTGTGGAGTGACCCATTGTATTCATTATGTATCTATGAATTCAGCTTGATTCTAAGTGGGCTAGTCCTCTCCCTTCTGAACACATGGATACAAAATCTTTCTTGCTTACAGTGTTTATCTTTCGAGGACAATATTCCACCGATAAGTGTTGGGAATACAGATAGGAAAGTGGAAGCTGTGTATGATTATTAACATTCGCCGAGGTAGGGCCTCGAGTGAAGGCATCGTTACATCATCCAGAACAGTGAGATGGATGAGGGAAGGGGGGACCGAGGGAAACTAGGCCTTGTTGGGAACCCACAGAGTAGCACGCTGCTCTGAAGAAACCCAGCCCAGGTAATTATCACGTTGCGCCACTTAAATACAAATGAACATGCTTTTTCACAGCGGAGAGCAGTTTAATCAAGTGGATTTGTGTGCATCTGTGTGTGTGCTTGTTTTTCCTCTGCTTGTTCCTGCATGCTTTTTGTTTACTTGTGCCTCTTAGCACTTTAGACCACCACATTTCCTGAAACTGAGTATAACACTTGCATTCGGTTGGTCATTTTTATGCGGAAGTGACTGTTGTGCGTTCTTGTCACACAAGTGTTCCTCTCAGTCCACCGCTGTGTTTCCCACCGGCAGTCTGGCACGGCATCCAGCCTGTAGCGAGGAGGCTGACTCTTCCTCTCACTCCCGTGGTCGCACATTTGCCGCCTGCCTGCCTGCCGGCTGCTCCTCAGGCAGTGCCTTTGTCCATCACTAGAGGGAGTGGGTAGCCTAAAGAATAATAAGGTGTAATATGAGCTGCAGGACAGGACAGGAGGAGAAGTGGAGCGAGAGGGAGAGACCGCTGATTATTCATCTGCCTTACTTTAGAGCTGTGGCCACATTGAGCCTTGTACGGCTTCAATACACTTACTAACTAAAGGATGAATATGCTGCATGTTGTATAAGTGTAACTGGATGGATGCCAGTGGACAAATCCTGCACGGATGTCATGCTATTTGGCAGATGAAAAGATTCTGTGATTGTGATTGAAATTAATAAATATGGAGTTTGCTCTGTGTCTGTCCGTCTATGTTTGTGTGTGATGAGAGCAGGCAGGGGGGAGGCATACGGAGTCAGATAGATGGATGGAAACATGACAGTTGCAGACATCCGCTGAGTGATAAAGAGACACAGCCACGCTCTTGGACTCTCACAAAGCAGCGAGTTCAGTGCATGCTAAATATTACAGCGCATCTCCTGCAGCATCTCAAATCTCTTCCCTCCTCTGTTCCTCTGAAGCCCTGCTCGTCTCTCCCAGCTGCAGCCTGAGCCTGTTTGCTGCCCTTTCACAGCTCACTTGCCACACATGAAAATGTTTATGTGGCCCTAATTGAATTTAGAGCTACATGGTTTACCAGATAGAAAAGCATTTGTAGAGCAGGCTGCTACAAGGGAGATAATCCGACTAGTAAAGATTCTTTGCTTCTGCAGCCTATCTCTGCATTTAAGGAGCTTTAGTTTTAGCCATCACTGGGAGAGGGAATTCATGTGAAGCCAACGCTTAGAAGCATATGCCTGGGGATGCAGTGGTCACAGGACAGCATGTGATTTCACTGTCATTTCATTCTTTCCCCCTAAAGCCAGAGGTGTGTCAACTAACCTTTATAATTTTCCCCTCTGATCACGGCAGTGTTGGTTGTCTGTCCATTTGTCTTACTGTCACTAAGGACCAGGCCACGACACTCCACTGATGGACATACAATTTTATGTTGTTGTTTATGACACCATTATCAGCCCAAAACCTCCAGCTTTACACAACAAATCTGTCAGATCGCCATGAAAATTACTGTTAACATTCAACCTGTTCTCACTCCCAACGCATCAAATACAGCTGTCTGGCCCTATGATTCTAAGTTTGACACTTTAGTTACCACTCTAGTGCAGTAGTATAAAGGGCAATAAAAGTCCAAGTCAGGTGTGGTTAGGGTGCATGGATGGGTCATACACCGGATTTTGCATTGCAATTGTAGGTTTCCAATGAATGAAGCCTTTGCTTGACGCTCTGACGATTCCCTTCAAAACAAACAAAACAGTTTACTTCAACAAAAAATGTGTTACAGAAAAATTGTCCATTCCAAAAGTTATTGATTACTGAAGCAAGAATCGTTCGACAGCTAGAAGTCAAAAACTGTCTGGCTCCACTCTCCCCTTGCGTGACTGCACGGGGGTAACCACCTGGAAAATGAAACTATTCTCACAAGACTTTCAAAATAAAATAGCGCATTAGCATTATGTTGCGTGTCGCATTATGTTGTAAGTAAGTTAACATATGTTAATTACTTAAGTCATCACTTATGTTACATGACATTTTTAGAATGATCTTTTCCTTAACTTAACCAGGTAGTTGTGCTGCATTAACCTAACCAAACCGCAACCGTTTCACAACATTAAAAACAGTTGTTTAATAAAAATATATGTATATATGTGATAATAATAAGTGTTTGTCAGCAGGCTTCATTTTGAAAGTCTAACTGGTCAAGTGTTATTGCTAACTTCACCGTGGAACCGTTCACATGCAAAACTAATGCTAGAAGTGTTGGTAGAGCATCATAGTTTGAAACTTAAGGCTGCTGACCAAGCTGCCATTTTTGATGAGTTGGAACATGTTGGAACATTCATGGTTCACAGAGGATGTACCCTGTCATTTCCGGCCCACTCCATAGGTGTTTACTAGTGCCACCCTCAGGACCAATTGCCAGTTTTGCTCACAGGATACCTTATAATCTAACTGGCTAATTTTTATAAAATTTGTTGATGAAAATCATGCTTCCAAGGAGAGGAGGAGTGATTAAAATAGTGGGAATGATGTGGGAATGTTTCGTCTAGGGCTGCAGCTAATGATTATTTTAATTATAATTTAATATGCTGATTTGTTTATCTTTGCTTGGTCTAAAACCAGTTAAGTAAATTACTACCCATGTTTCTCAGAGCCCAGAGAGATGTCTTCAAACCGACTAACTGATTATTCAACAATTTTTCTTGGCTCTCGTTAGATCAAGAGTTTTTGCTAAACTGCAGTTTGAGATCAAATGATTAGTGTATTAATAGAATAGCCAACTGACAGAAAATATTTTTTTCTGTATTTACCAAAAATTGATGATATGCAGGCACAAAATGAATCTGCAGCCTTTTTTTGTTGTGTTTTCAGCTGTGATCCAGAACAATAATCTGTGCAATTTAGCAGAATATTTTTTTTTGCTTTTTTTTAATGTAATGTGACAGACAGCGTCCATTTAAGATCACAGAGATTGTTTTTTTTTAGCAGAGAATAATCATAAAGAATACATTAAAACAACCGTATTACTAACTGAAAACAATACGCCGCTGTCACACAAATGCAAAAGGGGGTGGAGATGTGTGAATGTTTTACAACCAGCATCTCATGTGCAACTAACTACAATCAAGCTTTTGATTTACATTATTGTTTATTATTAAGGTGGTGGGTGACCAGATAGGCAGGCATACACAGGACAAAAAGTTCTGGTGGGATTCTGTCCTTGTACAACGGGGCCCCAGATGTGGAATTCATCACTTGACTATCTCTGGGCTGTTTTATTTTTAGAGGCTTATTTTATGACCTTCGTGCTTTGCTTCCCGTCACTCATCAGGAAAGAAATGAGGTGAGATGTGACAAAGCTGGCATTTGACATTCAAACACATACAAAATGATTCCCTTGTTTCATTGCAGTAACACGTTCATCATAGTATACTGTATATTGTAGATCTACTGCTGTGGAAAGGTTACAGTGTACAAGATGATTGAAATTAGTAAGAGACATGAAAAACTACAGAACTTTGTTTAATTGTGTTAATTTGATGTGATGTTTCATCCACGTTGTAAATATACATAAACGTGAATAGCAGAACAGTATCAGCATGTTACACTATCTGTCATGTCTTATTTTCCATGTGGATAGAATGTCAATATAGACTCAGCAGCAGCCTTTCAATATATCCCTGGGATATTACTTCTCATGTCACGCAAGACACGTATGAGCCACCCCTGCAACTTGAAGCGGCTGAGTTGTCAACACAAGTTCAAAGATCAGTGTGGTCTCTACTCCCCTGCCTACGCACAGAGTGATGGGCACCCAGAGCATTAAAGTGGTGATAGGAGGCGAGACAGGTGATGGGTCAAACGAATCAATGACACATAGAGGGGAGAGTCTTGCCACAACAGAAGTAAAAAAATTTAATAAATTATTTTGTACAAGCACTGCAGCCTAGTTATGCATGGAAATTAAAGTAATCTAAATTAAAATCTTTCCTGTTATTCTGCTTGGTAATAGAGCAATTTCATTTCTCACTACAGTTAACTTGTAATTTCATTCATTCTAGTGACGGTAATATCCTCAAATGAACTGAATTTCCAGAGTCATCCATAAACATGTTCAGAGACTAAATGAGGATCGAACAATGCCTAAGCAAGAGTAGATTTCAGCATTTTAAGTGAGCATGTAGTTGGTTGCCTGTCAAACATTTTGAGTGTTTTTCACACCTGTGCATATAAACATTCACACACAGATACACACATTCTGTCGTACACACAAATCTATGAAAAAAGAATCCAGTCGGAGTTGATATTTTCTTATCAGCTGGATATCAAAGAGCCTTGATCCATAACAGGCTATATTCCTGCTGCCGCCTTGGTCTGCAGCATGAGGGGGGCCTGAGGAATCCATTTGAAAGAATCTGAATACGCGGGAGTCTGGGGAGCGTCATTTTTTGCTCTGCTGCATCGAGTCATCATGGAGTGGGTAATTCAGCCGAGTGGAAAGCGTTCTATCAGGAGGCAGACAAAGAGCGTGCCAACATGCCAAAGCTCCCACTCATACTCAAACCTTAGATGCAACATTGAGACGAGATAATAACTAATTACTGTGGGAATGTGACTGGAAGCACTCTGAAATAAGTGCAAAAGGAATGTAGGGATATCTAATACCTGTTGTTATCGACAGTATATTGATTCTGTAATCGACTCCATCTTATAATGTGAAGTTTTCCATTCTCTGTGGATGTGTACAGAACTGTTTGTAGGTGTGTGTGCACATGTATGTGTTGTCGGCGTAGATAGCATGCTCACAGTTCCTGTGTTATAGAGAGTGACATGAAGTGTGGGTGGATTCGGACCATATCTGCTCCTCAGGCTCTGATGCGCATGGTGGGGGCTGAGACTGGAATTACTGAAAGAGCCCACTCCACATTTTTCCGTGGTCCCTCTGGGGCTGCCACTGTAGTAGAAAACTTCTCCCACTACTGTGGTGTGTAGCAGTAGGATGGAATTAAGGCTTGTGGCAACTGCAAAGAGTAAACTGCAAAGTTGACACTGTGGCACTATCGCTGCAGTGGCTGGGTGTGAATAATCAGTGTTAAGATGTTAGCCCTATTCAGACCAGTAAGCAGCAGAGAGAGCTTGGACAGATAATGACTGTGTGAGATCTGTAGGAAATCTGTTTGTTCGAAGAGGAAGAACTTGTGTTGGGGGTTAAAGTGACTACCAGGATTATTCCACCCCTGAAGGGAGCCATAACTCCCCAGACCAACAACACACTGACACATACATTCCTTTAGATTCTCCTTTTAACATAGCTTTAGAGTAAGGTTTTTTCCTATATTGTGGTATTTCTATTTCATTTACGTAAGAGATCTTCGAGTACTTTCATCACCAGTGATCCTGTGGTTTTCATGGAACATAAAGGGATTGTCTCAGTAATACTCTATGAATTTAATCCCCAAATATAGAAACAAAGGGACATTTGTCATGGATTATATGTACTTAAAGTGGCAATCTCGAAGATTTCCGGAAGCGGCGATTGCAGGTGTATTTTTGGACCTCACTGCTTCCCAGAGATCCAGTGTCACCTGTGTGATGTCAGTCAGTTGGCAGCTTTGCCATGTCTCCATAACAACACCACATGAAAGCAAAAAGGGAATGATGTCTTATAATTATAATTATAACACTGAATAAAAAATGGTTGCTATAAAAGTAACGTTATGTACATAGGGTTGGGCAGTTCTGCCGAATTGACATATGACGATGTCTACAGGGAAGCATCATTCGTTGTTTATGAATTTGAGGCAGCGTGTCCCCTCAGTGTTGTTGTAAGGCAGCAGTTGTGTATTAGCTCACCACTGTAGCCGCCACTGTTTCCCACCGTTGCTCTGACATGAATCTCCAACTGTTTCACCCTGCAGAGGACACTATCTCCCGTTAACACCAACATACATCCCTATGCCAGGTTTAAAAGCATCATCGTCTCCGCACCACATGTCCATAACTTAGCTTTACTCAGCCTCATATGCATAAAACATAGTTTGTCGACTACAAATTTAACTGAGTGTCTTGGGTTCGCTTAACTGAGTGGGTTTAATACGAAAATAATAAACAGGACATGGAGATGTAATGTTAGTGCACTGAGCCGCAACAAACTTCTTTTCATTTCCTCTCCCCACATATCACAAACAACAACAACAACTCTTGCCCTACGGCAACTCTGAGGGGACACGCCACTTGATTGTGCTCTCTGGTGGGGAGCCTTTTAAATCACAGTGTTACGATGGTCAGGGATTAGTAGTCCATGGCTGTCAGCCGTCGGCCCAACCCTAGTACATACTTATTCATTGTCTAACATTAGGCTAACTTATTCTGGTCATTATGATTAAACCACCTACTGCTGGGTGAATGTGTCACTAACTCTGTGCCGCCTGTGATATTTTCCAGGAAAATCGCCACCGACACCCAGTGCACATCTGTGGTATTACAGCAAATACAAGAGCTTTCATCAGTGGGCCATAGGCTCAGTCATCATTGTGTTACCTCATTCGGCGAAAGATAGTGACTTAACAGATACTTATTTACATGAAAATCTACAAGAGAAAAACAAGAGAAAGTACGTTCAGGAGTGTGTTATATGTGCATCACTTTTAAATAACATTATTTATGCCTCATTTAGTCTACCAGCTAATGTCCACCATAACAACCAATATCTGCAATGTGAACAGATTCCAAAAGGCGTAAGTGGTGGCATATGTTTCCACAAATTAAGAGCCTGTTAGAGCATGTGAATTGGCTGCGCTTTCAGCGACTCCCCAGATGGATGGAGATTTCCCCAAGGACAGGAACTTAAACCATCTCCTCAGCTCCTGCACCTCCTCCTCTCTTCTAAGGGTCCTTCTGGCTATTACAGATATCTTGGTACCACTTTGTGACCTTGGCAGGATATCTTTCTCTCTATTAGACACATATAATATTCCCTTCCATCCATCCTAAAAAGGTGTCGGCTAAACCTCAGGGAATGTAACATTTCACCCTATTTCAAGGACGACGTCTTTCGAGGCACATTTAGTTTAGTTGTTGGATCATTTCATCCCTGAGTTAGAAGACACCTCTTTTCTCTCAGCAGGGACTTGGAAGAAATTAGCTTTTTCAAAACATTGACATCAAACAACAGTTTAATACATGGCTGATGAATCCACAGCCTTGCCTCTGGCACTCAGGATGATCTCTTCTTCCTATCAAGACCGCCGAAAAATGAAAATCTCACTAGAAGCTATGGTTATATAGCAATTAAAAACAAAGCATTTGTTCCCCCACAGTCTAATATTAAACCCTGGGTGGTCGAATCATGGTATATATATTTGCTTCAGCCCTGTGGGATGCAATTAGAGACCTACTCCTGTTTGAGATTCATGGTCATTCACATGCACTCAGAAGTGATTTATTGATATATACAAACAAATAGCGTAAATCTTGATTAGTAAACAGCCTGTGTGGTGATGGCGTCTGGAACCTCCCACTGTGGATGGTGGATGGCAGAGCTCCTCCGGCCATTTCTCTTTAGGTCTGGCAGCCCTATGGCAGCCGTTGGCGGTGTCTTAGTAAATCCAGTGTGAATGAGGAATGAATGCTGATCAATTAGAGGACTGCATTAAAATGGTCAGGCTCCAAGAGGATGGCTGCCATGCCTCCCTGGCACAGATATGAAACTGCTGTGTGAGCTGCATCAGTGTTACTTCATTCAATGATTGTCACATACTACAAAAAACAAATAACAAAACAAATATATATATATATATATATATATATATATATATATATATATATATATATATATATATATACATATCTAATGCATCACTTCATCACTTATGACCCACTAGAAGTGTATGATGGTGCTGGTATCTGCTGATACGTGTGTTGTGGGTGTGTTTATTCGTGCTTAAGAAAATAACCACTGTGAAACAATCATAAAAATTATGATTCATTTATCTGATTCACTGCTCTGATCTTGATAACCCCACTCTCTGTCTCAGTTATATTAGATTTCCTATTTCCATTCTCACAGATACAGGTTAGTACAGGTACATTGGAATACTTGTGCATTTCTCTCAGAATCAGCTTGTGACAAGAAAGTCAAGGAAAGGGAATTGGAAAAGCGAATACACACAAAAAAAGGTGGAAAAATATATACTAACAGCAATTGACAAATCCTGCATAGTATGCCCTTATGACACTACATGTTTATGTTATGATCATCAGTTTTAGTTATTCCAAAATATTCCAGCATGATTTTGTTACATTTGCACAGAGTCAAGCTATCATCTAGTCTGGCAAGAAAGTGAATAAGCATATTTCCCAAAATGTATAGTTCAAAATGTTAAACTGTACATGCTAAATGTTTTATCAGGTTGCTCCAAGGTGTAACCTTTAGCTTCTAGTCGACATTTGTAATCACCCTGAATTGCCCTGCTTGATCCATTCTGTTAGGTCATTCTATTAGAAATACAGTAATCTGTGAAATGGGCATTGATTCAGAGGTCTGGAATCAGGCTACATTGGTAGTGCACACAACAGAATTTCAGCTTGGCAATTAAATATTTCTTGTAGTTGACTTAATTCCTTAAATTATTATGCCTTGTACCATTTTTATCAAAGCACCATGCATTTTCTACTGCAGTTGCTTCTTTTGTCCTGATTATTCATCCGTCACCTAACACTGTCTATGCAGAAAACAAACTGAACCCAAGATGCCCAAAAGAACTCCCACTGTCTGAAAGTTAAATTTGATTATCAATTGCAGTGTCGACTGACTAGTGCTTGCAGTGTCACATTTATACATCTATGTAAACCCTTAAATGCTACTACTGTACAGTATTTGTAGTGGAAATTAAAATGCAAAATCCTACATCTTTGAACGTGTATTGTGTGGGTGACAAGGGTTGTGGTCTTGAAATACATTCGATGAGGGCAGTGACACAGTGGAAAGAAAGTGGATTTGCAGTAAGTGGTTCTTCGTCATGTTTGACCTGAGCTTCTCTCCGGATGGGAGAAGATTGAACGGGTGACAGGAGGGATGAGAGGGGCTGGCTGCAATCTCTTGCTTCTTTTGTTGTGCAGAACTCAGATTTAGGTAGCCAGTAAAGCTCTTGGACATCAGTAGCCTGCTATTGTTCCTGTATCTCACAAAAAGTAAATAAAAATACATCATTTTAAATAACTGAACATATATTTTGCATATTATGCTTATTTCCAGGTTCATACATTTATTTGGGGTTTCCACTAAACTTTTCAGCTTTAATGTTAAAAAAACACATTATTTCTCATACTGTATTGCTGCCGCACCTTTATTCACCCTCTTCCTGAAAACTCTTCAAGGTCTGGCTTTTGAAAAGTCTGCTCTGATTGGCCAGCTCTCACAGGCCAGAGCAGGCACCGTCTGTGACGTGTTTTCACGTCAGCTCTGCCGGTGTTTTTGCAACCAAGACCATTCTGAGAGCGCAGCTATAGGTGGTAACTTTATAGATGTGACATCACAACCTTAAGGAAGTCCTGACGGCTTGTTTGAATGCACAGCTTCTGAATATGGGCTGTGTGCATTTTTCTGTGGAGAGGTGAGTGTTTTGGTATATTTGCAGCACTTCTGTAGCACCTAAACCTACTTAATAATGAAAAAATGACATGGATATCTCACTTTCAACAGTATGGGACCTCAGAACATATGTTCATGTGAAACCTCTTTTTGCAAACTGAACACCATAGAATGTTTTATTTTATTTTTTTTAGGATTGAATGATAGATTCTTTATGATGGAGTTGACATTCTTGTTTGACCTAAGGTTAGGGGAAATGACTTTTCTCAAAAATTGCAATGACAGCACTGAATGATTCAAGTTGGCATTTTAAACCCCTTGCAACAACAGTCAGGTCAAATGTGTTGTAATGTCAAGGTCGCAAGGAGCAAACATGTACTTCTATTACTAATAACGAAGAATGTGTTTCAACATTATGTACAGCAATTCTACAAGGACACGTACACTAAATGCCTGATGGCTTCCTTAACTGCATCCTACAAATGTACGGTTGTGTCAAGGTTCCGAGTAACCTAGGGAACATGTACTTCTTCAGTAATAATGACCAATATGTTTCAGCATTATGTACAGCAATCCTACAAGGACTAGTAAGTGACTGATCCTTCAGTGTATCCTACAAACAGCCCCATGCACCACCACACAGGTACAGCATAGTTTTAAGGAACTCAATCAGTAACTTCCTACAACAGTGATTGTGTCTACTGGATTATGAGAAATAATTACAGGCTGAGAGGTTGATCTGCACCAATCTGGGGATGCGATGCATAACGCGAGCCCCCAAGCCTGATGAAGGGCCTGCCATGCGACAGAGCATGTGGCTGATGGCGTAGGGGAAGGGAGGAACACAGCGGGAGAGAGAGATTGTTTTGAACTGTAGCGGTAATTAACGGCCGTCACGCTGAACGCGAAACCCCTCTCTGAGCTTGTCTAATCAGACTCACACCCACCCTTACTGTGTCCCTCATGATGTCGTTCTCTCTGACTCGCTCAGTAATTTGCTCAAGGTCTCTACCCTTATCTTTTAACTTTTCCTTCTTAAGTGGTGGGGGCCAAATGAGGAAGATGATGCAACCGTTTTAATTAATGCCGGTCAGTTAACATGTAGCTGGGCTATTTGACATGGTAATAAAATATATTCCCACATGTATTGTAGATTTTTATTAGGCATCTGATGTAGTAAAAGGAAATAAAAGGCCTGTTCATTTTCAATTATGATGTTTTCAGGGCTTGGATGCGTATCCTGATCTCTGCAATCTGCATTCATCCACAACCCTGACTCCATCTGTGGACACTGTCGCTCTTTTACTACGTCACCTGACTTCCTCCTTTGTTCCAGTCATAATTGCTACTACCACTGGAAGTTACCAGTTTTTCTCATGAGCATGGACATCAGAATCGGTATAAATGCAATTTCCTTTGGATGTAGCTTGTTTGAAGCAGTGTGTCATGGTAAGTAGTAGTATTATTATCATATAATATAATATAATATAATATAATATGATAAACTGACATCTATATATATAATATAGATGTTAGTAGGTAGAGCCACCCTAAAAAGTAAACAGTAAAACAAAGCTAAGCATCGGCCCCTAAAATCCAGCATCGGTTGGGCTAAAATATTATAAAGACTCATTTCTTTTCTTTTCTTGTTGAGGATATAATCAAAAGAGCTTGCTGCAAAACAAATTGCAAATGGGAACATATGTACATTGGAAGAAAAACTTCTCAAAAGGTATTATTGTATTTATTCTCAACTATTTGATCAGCAGTGTGTATCACTGGAATTTTGTATGGCAGTTTGTGGCAGTATTCTGTGCACTCTCTCCAGATTATTACTGAACTTTTGCAGCGCTGTTACTCTGCTTATGCACCTGCACTTGTGTCCCTTTGCAGTGGCTGAGACAAATAGATAATTGCCATGCATGACTACTTGCCAACATTAAAAGTTGACATCTTAAATTCCCCCTATGAGACAGGATTTATGAGATATTAGACAAGAACAGATAAATACTTTATGATGCTTAAACACTCATCTGCACCACCTATACAAGTGCAAGCTTTCCCAGCTCATTCGATAATGAAAATAGGTATAATTTTGGCTCACCATGCAATGACTGCTAAACTGTTTTGTGTCATCTAATGTTGTTGTGACTCTAAATATGCTTAATGTGATATGTGGTTTCTTCTTATCATATAAAACTTGACAATGGCTTTATTTTCAGAGCAATATCAATAACCATAACATAATGTGTTTGTAAAGACAGCCTTAGCGGTGCTACTATTCATTAATTCTACATTGTGCTTATGTTGTTTTTGTTTTCTTTGCTAAGCATCAGCTTAAGTGCTTATGGCTGACTTGATCCACGGGCTGACTTGACAGTTCACATTAGCCATCCCTTCTCTTTGAAGCTATACTTGTCTGAACTTTTAAATGGTGAGAAAGTGGTGGAAATGAGCTGCAGAGGAAAGAATGGGTGAGAAAAAGTAGAGTGAGGTGTAGAAAGAGGTTGGCGACCACTCCAGGGTGTACCCCACTTCTTATGCAATGAATGCTGGGTTAGGTTTTAGCCCCACAACCCATGAGAATGGATGCATGGACTAGGGACAGGGCATTTCTTTTGGAAGTTGAATTTGTTACTCTTTCCCAGTAACCAGGGGCACATATACCCATAGGGGTACCTCTGGAGTTTCCTGAGGGTAAGTTGACATATTGTGCTCAGATGATTTGAAGAAAAAAAAAAGAAAATGTGATTGATAACGTGTTAGGGTTGTATGGTTAAATTAATTATTGTGCAACTCCCCTCCAATTAGTTAGAACTGAAGAAGCCTCTTGGATAAGAGGTGAAACATCTTCCAGAAAGTCCAGTTGTCTACAATACAGCACTATTACCATAACCTGGATGACTGAGAACCTTCATCAACATTAATGCAATATGATTCATGATGAGTGGTAATGATTTTTTTTTTGCATCACACTTTCTATTGTCACTGAAAAAAACATGAAAATCATGATGATGTGACATTTGTTGGGGTCTGTACCAAACCAACATGTTTTCTTACATGACAGAACAAGTAGGCCAGGATATATCTGCAGCACTACAATACTTCATCATAATGCTGTTTTGTCACACATTTAATGTAACAAACAACAATTTGAAAACAGTGTGATATGTGAAAGGTATTGCACCTACAAAGGATTATCACTTGAATTTGCATCAATATTTACCATCATAATTAATAACATGCAGTTTCCATTTAAATTCACCTACATGGATCACCCTGGCAGCCGAGCAGTCTAACATGCATTCTGCAAAAAACAACTAATCTCCAGTTCACATCCAGCCATGGACGTTTGTCTTCTCCTTCTTTCCCAGACAGGTTCTGTCTGTTGTATGCCCTCAAGTAAAGGCTAGCATGCCCAATGATAAATGTTATGAAAGATTTACACATGTAAAGATGAGTTAGGGTTCGGGTTAGGAGTATTCCACACAGAAACAATGTGGGAACCACAGCTCTATAGCTTTCAAGGTGGACCAGTGAATCTGGACGTTGCCTGTCATGGTACTATCCTGCCATGCTTACCTCAGTACAGTAAAATTTCAGCGCAGCAGGAGGCTACTGTGGCTGACAGGTATGAACTCTTCAACTCCTCCATTTCTACTCTAGACAGCCTGATGTTTGGTCTCGACGCCAAAGTAAATAAAAATGCAATCTTTTGTTTATACACAGCATGACAGACATGCAATTTTAGTAAATTTTTTGACAGGCTACTTGAGATGCTCCATCAATTATACAGTGTATATATGTTTCCCCATGCTCTCCTGCTCCATTGGGGGTTCAGTGTCACTTTCAATTTGCCACCCTCTCTCACTATTGACCTATTTCTGCTTTTGTTCGCACATACTGCTGTTCCCCTGAGCGTCGTGCTGACCCAGTAACCCCCTGCAACACCTGGCCACAGGCCCTCTGGTAGCCAGACAGTGGGCTACAGTTCAAACTAATATTAGACAATATGAACAGGCCTATGTTATGTTTCGGAAGAATGGGGAATTTTACTTCAATTTCATTTAGCTTTTGAGAATGTTAATTGGACTTGCATTTATATAGCGCTTTTCTGATCTACCAACCACTCAAAGCGCTTTGCAACACTTGCCACATTCACCCATTCACATACACACTCATACACTGATGGCAGAGGCTGCCATTACAAGGTGCCAATCTACTCATCAGGAGCAATTCAGCGCTTACTTACCAAAACACCCCACTATGCTCACACACCAATGGAACAACCATCAGGAGTAATTTGGGGATCAAACCACGACCCTCCGATTAGTGGTCTTACCATCTGAGCCACAGCCACCCCTGAGGGGAGAAAAGGGTAAAGCAGAAAAATATACTTGCAAAGTTAGACCTGTGTGTATTCTCTTCCTTTCTGTGACATATTCTTAAGATAGAGATTTGAGCCGAGAATTGCGTGCGCGTCGCAGTAGAAATAGGCGAGACACCCGATCTCAGGAAAACAATGCGTCTTCATGTTTTGTTTGTGCAATGGCAGACGTGCTTCCTGACTTATTTTTCCAGGTAGAATCAAGCCCGAAAGCAGACTGAATAGCATAGTTAAAGCGAGGCTTACTGAAAACCAGTCTATAAGTGGATAGGGTAACTTTTCTTTAACCATCACACTGCCTAATTAGTATTTAGTAGAACTGAAGACGCCTCTTGGATGAGAGGTGAAACGTCTTCAAGAACCTGAAACAAGTCCAGTTGCTGTAACGAGATGCGCATCAGAGGGTATTCAGAAGTGGGTATACGCAATGCCGACTTAAAAATAACTAGTTATATCCATGTACCTGCACCACTGGTTAAAGTTATATCACAAGTTAATCTGGGTGTACCGCACTCTGAAACAGCTAATTAACAGTGATCTCCACACTGCCTTCATCTGGGCGTAAACATATACCAGCGGTAACGCAGCAGCAAGCACATCATATGAAAGGAGAAACATCTGTACTTATAACAGTGAATATTCATGAAGCAGAGTGGATGCTTTTCATCATCAAATCATGATCTAGTCTTTTTCCTATCTGTTTCACTGTGGTGCAGACCTGTTGTGTTTGAGAGTGGGGGAGGCCATTATGTTGTAAGATGTGAAAAGCGTCAGTACTTGGACAAGCCCCTTTGTTTATCACGACCTTCCGCAAGGCAATATCAGGGCTTGGCAACACTTTGGCTTTTGTCACAGAGGATACATATGGGCAAGGGCACTCTGAGAATGAGCTCTCAGTATAGTCGGAGGGCATGTTATATCACCAAATTAATTGATGAGACTAATTGATGACATAACGTAATGATGGCAGTCTTCCATGCCATTTCATCACCTCTGGGTTGTGAGAAGAGCGGGAAGGCTTTTAATACAGCACACACGTGCAAACATTAATTATAGAACACCTGAATACACACACACACACACACACACGCGCAACTTCTTTTCCAGGATCACTTTAATGCAGCCGTTACTTAATAAACCAACTGATAACATTACTAGTCAGCATATTATGCAGAATTTAAAGCATAATTGAACCTCAAAAAGGAATTCCAGCTGATTGTCTAAACAATAGCCATAGCCGTTAAACTTCTGTTAAACACTATAGCACTTTGCCTTTGGGCTTTTTTGTCTAGTCTTGTAATTTAATTAAATCTATAAACATTCAGTCACAAAATTCCCTCTTCATGGTTAAAGCTTCTCCGTCAACAGTGCAAACTTGAAGCTTAGTGCGCTTTAAGCTGGAGGGCTTCTATGCCAGCTTTTAATTTTTCTCTTTGTTATGTAGACCAAACAGAATAAATGCTCCTTAGAGAGCCTTGGCAGAGAGAGGATGTGACTCCTCAGGCCCTGAATCCTAATGACTTGTAAATAAATATATAATGTCATCACTTCATTAATTGTACCATGGATCCCGCAGTGAGAGTGTTTCCTCTCACATCATGTCACCCTGTCTTTAACTGCGTGTGGCCTGATGTGAGTCGTGAGGAGAGCATCTGTGTGTGTTTGCTGCTTGTGCACACAAACTCATAAATGCAGCAGTTTTTCCAGCTATAATCATTGATTTATTATAGTTTATATGTTATCTGGCATCCACCAATTCATCATAGGTTGCAATAATTGCTAAACGAGATAAAGAAAGATGAGGAAAAATCGCATAGATCAGTCATGTTTCTTATCACCAGGAACAAACTGTAGCAAACTGCTGGAGTCAACATTTTGCATGTGACATGTGTGACACTACTGTCATCCCTTATTACCATGAATTTATAAAGTCGTCCCACATCCCATGTGATAAATGTACTGTATGGTTCCCCCAGACATTTGATATAGTGATCCAGGAAGCAGCTTAAATATGGACTGTTTTCTTTTTTTGCCAGGGATGGACAGCCTTTAAATAGCCCAATTAGCATTCTTGGCTTGTAGGCGAGACAAAGCTGGCAACGTGTGTCCCTCAGTCTGGAAAAGTGCTTCTCCATTCTGAGGATACAGCTTCAGTTTCATGCTCCGACGGCAGAACAGACTGTACACATAGACACAGATGAAAGTGGCGATGTGAAGAATTCCTTCACAGAGAGTTGTAGGAAAATCCCTGTTTAATTCAGTCTGATCCGGGGGTATTACACTCAAGGAGCTTTGCCAATTGTCATTTAGCTCAACTTAATTTTCAGGTATTTAACACTCTTAGGGAGAGAATCTGCATATTCCCTGCACAATTAGAAAACGTCGCTGCTACACATTTCACATCCTCTGGTAATAAATGATTGCATTTAAAAATTGCGTGGATTAGTTTCATTCGAGTAGAGCTTGGTTTCCATCTTGAGACGGCACGGATACAAACACGCAACCGGCTGTGATGCTCTCATGTGCAGACTGTGAGAAGTGACACAGTCTTAGAAGAATTACAAATACTGAGGTCATGACTGTATATCACAGCACCATCCTCATACATATTTATATATATTTATATGTGTGTGTGTGTGTGTGTTTGTGTGTGTGAGTGTGTATACATTTAGTTTTATTACACCTCTCAGATGTTCTTGTAGGAGATCACTGATGGAGACATTACAGGGTTTTCAACATTTTCCATTCAAGCCCTAGTTGGGAGCAGAAATTCTGTGTTTGTACTCAAATTGTCGGCCCACATTTACAGAACACCTAAAGGTTCATTTGCAGGTTGTTGCAGTGCAGCAGCGAGAGTCTACTCACAGTACTCAAGGAAACAGCTTGGTTAGGTTTGGGAAAACATTGTGGTTTTGGTCTGAATGAGCTTCCTGTGCTTGTTTAACCCTTCCTATACAGACTGTACAGTTTTTATACTACTCAACTTCATCCTTTGCTACTGTAATAATTACTTCTAGAAACGTAAATATGGACCTACTTTCACAGTTGACCTATATGGTTGTTTTTTTTTATCAGGACAGGCTTCCCTAAACAATATATATCATAAATAATAATAACAAAATGGTCATATTTTTTATGCATGGTTATAAATTAATTAAATAGCAGCCTAAAAAAGTGTTTACAAAACTGTCAGTTTTCAGCCATGTTCATTTTCCATGATAGTCACAAAGACAGTTCTTTTCGTCTGAAAAGCAAAGACAAGCATCACACTTGCTGCATAGCATGTTAATGTGCATTTTATTGCAGTGTATGCAGTGTCCCTACTTTGTCTTCACTGGAAAATGTGTGATTCATCCAGCAGACATAGAGCAACATTAGCATTCATTTGGAGTGTTTCTGGCTATCCAATGACTACTAGCTCTTTTTTGGAATGAAAGAACATATTAAATAAAATTTCCAAGCTGAGGATGCTTCATGATGTTTACACGCTATTTGGTAAATGTATCTGTCTGTCATTCGTGCAGGTAAAATGAAGTTCATCTGGGTTTTTCTGTGAAAAAGCTGCCTGCTGTGTCTGGAAGCACAGTTGATTAGAGTGATGACACTAAAACAAAATGGTTTAGCTGTAGACCGTAAAAAAAACAACGAGAATGGCACTTAGTAAAACACATTTCTCCAGCAAAGCCCAACACTTGTGGATACTAGACTCCTAAATATGTCTTTTTTCATCAGGGTCAATGCATTATTCCCTCATTCCATCAACCTAAATCCTACATGCTGGACCTTTTAAATACCCACCATGTTTAATTGTATTATGTAGGATTTTAACTCAACTCCAGAACACAAGGACTCCAAAATTTACAGGAAAAAAGTATGAACACAAAACTTCACTGCACTCAATGGTTGGAATATAAACTTTATCATAGCTAATGTCGTCATAGAGCGATTAAAACAAAAGTCTTGTTTATATTTGGCAGACGGAGGATCGACTTGAGCTTTGTGGAAAACGTAATTGAGCTTGTTTCCCTGCCTTTTTTGTGTATATTTGGAGAAGCTTGTTTCTGAGAACAGAGATTTTTATTTTTCACTGAAAATAGAAGCCTAGAAACTCCAAAGGAGGATAATAAAAGAAGATAGAGCTCAGAAACAAATCAGTGCCATCTGCATGAGGGCTTTTTTCAGGCATCTTTCACAGTGGAGAAACAAGTTTCAGGTTGATTGCTTTACAGGCAACACTCTATTATCCATACATCATAAACCTATCACTTACTTGTGTAGAATGGACATGACTTAGCTCAATTTCGTCCTGCTCTCTGACAGCTTTAGAGCCAGATATTCCTTTTTTTACTAGCTCGTTTAAAATACGGCCACAGTAATAACCCTCAAGAATCATCATTAGGCTACATGCTAATTGCAATCCAATAAAGAAAGAGGATAAAGGAATTTAGATAAATAAATTAACCCTCAGCTTGACAGTGTATACACATTTTTAATTATCTTAGAGGATGTTTATTTTACTTTAATCAACTTGTCCTTTAATGCATGCCTTTGTTCTACTTTGTGTCTGGATTTAGTCTTCAGGTGAAGACGTGTCTTGGGGGTCATAATTAAAAACCATGCCAAGCTCGCACAGATAATGTATTTTAATCAATTGAGGCTTTTTCATCAATACTCCTACTTTGAAGTCATGTCTGACTCCATCTGGTCATTAGTATATGCAAAATACTGCATGTTGGCCGCCTCAAGGTTGAAGTGATGTTTCTACAGCTATTAGCTCTTCAGCTAGTTAGCAAGGCAAATGCAGTAGATGAAAAACATTAACTGGATTTTCGTATTACTCCAACACATTGTATCACTGGCAGATGAACATGCTGCTGAGGCCACTGTTGTGTGAGGCTGACCTCCCTGCACGTGGCAGGGAGCATTTTTCTCTCTGCGTTGACCCTGTTTGAACCTCTGGTCACTTCATTGAGTTTAGGTATTTTTCTCATCATGCATGGCAGTGCAATTGCACACAGAGGACTAACTATGAGCGTAATGACTCTCTGGGCTGAATTCCCTTAAATTGAATTCCACTGAATAATCACCCTGCAATATAATGACCCATTACCCATTTGCTAGAATTGTCTCATTTGTCTTTTAAAATGCCTATTAATTTGCTCATGATGTATTATCTTTTACCATCACATTTAAAATCAGGCATGTGTCACTGAGCATGAGTCATATGACGTAAGATATTCAAGCATCTGTATTTTTAAAAGATGTCCTCACACTTGGTCCACGTCAGTGGCGGATACAGAACATCATTAATGGGTAGGCCTGGGAATATCTGGATGGGCCTCAGTTTTTTTTAAAGCTTTCATATGTACACACACACACACACACACACACACACACACACACACACATATTATACAATGATACAGGGATAGAATTTGCAGATCGGTAGTGAATTTTAATATGCCTTGTACTCATGTCAGAATATCACAGATACCAGCCTGTTAGATGATTATACCTACACATAAAATAAGAAATAATACTATAATAACACACTGCAAAACACTCGTTATAAGAGTGGCTATAACACAAACTAAACATGAGTATTAATAGATCAGGCAAATCGAGCGAATTAATATTCAGAACATCCTTTCAGGAACAGGAGTCATGTTCAGCAATAAGTTCTCTTTCAAAAGACAACAGTGTCAAGTTGTTCAGGTGTCCAGTCAGCGTGGATCCTGTTTGTTGTGGAGAGAAGTCCCTCAATGCTGCAGGACTTTGAAGGCAGTGTTATGATGGCCCTTAACAAACTATTCATGTTGGGACAAAGGTCGGCAGGGCAGCTGTCCAGTACTTGCATTAATGTGGGGAAGTTCAGATGATTCATTTTCCATCTGATGTGCAGGATGAATACAGCATGTTCAGCGATTTCAATCCCTTACAAAGCGCACGGATCCTTTAAAATGTCTTATTTGCCGAAAGTGGCAGACCCAGGTGCGAAAGAGGCCGACGCTCTCATGACTCCATAAGTGTCCTCTTTAAACCAGCAGTTTAACTCATTTATCTGCCTATCAAGGATACAGTTCCACAGGGCCCTTAAATTGTCATTGCTCTTGACAGCCGACGTTTTTCCCAGTGTTGTGGTGACAACAGACTCGAGAAACTTAGAAGGCAGCTTGCGTTCACAAGAAGCAACCACGTCCCAGTTAGCTACCTCATTCTTTTCATCAGTTCTTCTGTCGGCCCCAGCACTTTAGCAAAGCCTCTGAATCATCAGAGAAAGTTGCGTATGTCGCTTTCAGTGTTTCAATCAATGATATGCAGTCTGTCACACATAGCGTTGAGCTCTGCAACCCCCTTGTGGCAAAATCACAGTTTTCAAACGGTTTGCAAAACTTAACAAGCATGACAACAAACTTTTTTGTTTACATCTGTTGCAACAGCTGCTCTGCTTGTATTTTAGTTTGTCCACTGGTTTCTGAAAATCCAGCCCAAGTCTCCAGTAATACATCGAAGCAACTGCAATATCTAATGCACTGACCCTGATTTTAAACTCCATCTGGTATCACACCAATGTTCCAGCTCCATAACCTGCTGGTTGGGATGCATCTCCTTTTGTATCTCCATCAAATGAATGTGCCGCTTGGCTCTGGTGAAGAAGCTGTGTATATGGTTTACAATGTCAGAAACAGCTCTCACATGTCCGGACGCAACGGCGTAAAGCACTAAGTTAAGCTGATGAGAGTTGCAGTGTACATAGATGGCTTTTGGAAATGTTTCTTCCAAGACAACCTGAACCCCTCCCCAGTGCCCCGACATGACCAATGCTCCATCGAAACAGAACCCGACACAGAAAGCAGGATCCAGTTCAAATGGTTGAAAGACCTCCTGAATTTTTTGTGATATTCCTTACAAATGTGCTTCCTCAACAAAGCCCACTGCCCGCCCTTTAATGACACCTCCATGAATGAATCACACGCACACAGAAATGTCTACATGCCTTGCAAAACACTGCATCCTGTTCTTAACTGTATTCAATCCATTTGATCTTCTCATACCAGCTGCTGTTGAATGAGCGTGACTTTCCACTTATGACATTAGCTGGGAATGTTGCCATTGTTGGTTGAGTGGTGGGTTCTTCCATGGCCGATAGATCCGATGGTGTCGTGATTGTGTCTTTAGATTCCGGTGTCAGTCAGTGTCAGTGGAATGCAGCCTGCATGCTAGCGTTAGCATGACTGGATGAAGATGTGGCCACTTCTCCTTCATTCCCAGAGCCAGCAAACATCTCACGACCTTATTTTAATATTCATTCATTCATGTTATTATTTTCATGAATCTAATTTGGGTGGGCCACCTGTCAATCTGGATGGGCCAGTGCACTTCAAGGCCTTCCTGTAAATCTGCCCCAGGTCCATGTTAGCCTTCCACATGGACCAATGCCTTGGCCAGACTACATGACTTTCTAAGTCGTCAGATTGCTGTGCTGTTCACACTATACAGCTCTCTGTCATGTAATCATGAGTCTTGCAGTTTTGTTTTGCACACAATGACTGATCAGTAACAGGGGGCCACACACTACAAGATCATATGATGCTGTCCAATTTGTTGAAGCTGATTTGCATTAAAAATTAAGGACGTAAAAGAAAAGAATATGTGTGAGAGGATGGACTAAGATGCGCAGGCAGCAAGAATTAGAGTTAGGGTTTGCACTGAAAACATGAAACTGGATGATCCTATTGTGGTTCAGCAAGGACGACTGTTTACAAATACTGAACAGCTTGTGTGTATGTATTCTGATAGAAACAGTAGGCTGTTTTGTGCCCGTTCCGTCCAAATAGTTGCATGAAAAGACTGGGTTTATCGAGCTACTGTGGATGACAGCAGAGGAGAGAGGGGGAAAGGAGAGGAGGGTCTGCTCTCATTAGCTGTAGCTTGTTCCTGACTCCCCAACCCCCTTTTTTGCAACTCAGCCAGATATTTAACCTGCTAGATATCAAGCAGGCATTTGTAATGTATCGGTGAGCTCCTGGATCCTGTCTTTGAATAAGTCACACAGAGGTCCAATTCCAATCCAATCCACTGTGGAATGGCATTCACAGCTGTGGACTGTCTCTTGATTAAGGGTGTGGTATAAATATACTGGCAAGCTTTGGGACGCCCTCACCTTCTTTGACAGAAACAGGGACATTCATATATGATGCACATAATTTCACATATTTCTGTTTCTTATTATTTCAAAGGCCTTTTATATTCATGTTATTCTCTATTCAGTTTTCATACATTTTCTCTTTACTGTTCTTAGATGAAGCAACTGTTAATGTGACCTGTGATATTTCCCCTCAGGAATCAATAAAGTTGCGTTTTCATGAGATAAATTCAGTTGTGATTGTAAGCGTGAAAGGAAAATGATCAATTGAATAAAAAGAAAAAAAACTCACTCCCATACTTCTGTTGCCAGCTTCCTTTATTTGTTAAACTTCGTTTGCCATTTATAATCTGATTAGGTCCTTTGTTATTTCCTTAGTGGCTGAAATTGCATAGCACAGGCAATAACGTCAAATCAAATCAAACATATGAAACATTTTTTTAAACCACATGTTAGTTCCAATATACAATGTATCTATCAAATGACCGTTTAAGGTAAGACAACTATTTATATAAATAATAATATTTATAATAATTATCCTGAGGAAATAGCTGCATGGAACTAGTTATGTGGTGTTTTCTCCATCCCGGACACAAAGAGGTGCTGCACTTGCGAGTCAGGTTTGTAAGCTTGCATTGATGTAGACTCAGTGTTGGAGGGTATTAAATCCACTCCACCTTAAGGCAAACTGCTTTGGAATGAAACTTGTTGAAACTTTGGAATGAAACTCCATACAAACAAGCAAACAGAGTGAGAGTGGGTAGGAGGACAATGTAGTGGCCGGATTAGAATTGGGCCACAGTCGCTCATGGGAGCAAGCGCTAATTTGCATCTGGTCTGGGTCTTTTGTTTGTCTCCGAAAAACATCTGTGAGTGGAAGATCAGCGCTAAAATCCTGCAGTGTGATTAGCTTTTGTCATCCCAGTATCCTTGGAATTATATTCATTTGTCAGGATTTGCAATATAGTCCCAAATTTCAATGCCAATGCATTGATCTGCATTACATCAAACAGTTTGACATTTTCAGAAATGTTCTTTTTTGCTTTTCGATGGAGGGTGACATTTATGTTGTTGAATGTCAGTGTTGATTAATATGCACTGTTCCCTACAAATAAACAATAAACAAAATAAATAAACAATAAACATTATTTATTAATCAAAAATATGGATACATCCAACAGTATCTTAGCATAAACTGGAAACAGGGGGAATCCAGCTGTAACAAATGCTACCAACACCTCTCAAGCTCACTATACATAAAAACCACGATACATGAAAACAAGCAATATGGTATGGAAAGATAAATATATCCAATAGTGAAGCAAGAATAGCAACCAGACACTACATCGAGATTTGGCTGCACTGTTGTTGTGTCATGTCTCTACCCTGGTTCAATGTTCCCACGAAAAATCTTTATACTGAATGCACAGCGTCTTTAAGCTGTCTGTATTTCGGCAGCCAGATTTTGTGTTGTCCTGTTTGTTCATTTCCATGTTCTGGAAGCTCTGTTTTACTACATGTTTCCAGTTGTCTGTCTCTCTGTGATAGAATATAATAAAACGTAGTGTAAGTGGTCTGAGATCTAAAAGATTGCTGATGTAAAAAGTGATCAGACACACAGCGCCATCAGATCTGCCGTGGAGCAGAGACAGCTGTTTTCTTCCAGTTGCATTTACACTATATGAAAACAAAGAAACCTGAGTTCATTTGCAGCTGGTTCACTTAAAAAGAATTGAGTTAGATTACTTTCCAAAAAAGTATACATGAAAACACTCAGTGCTCTGCCGCCAGAAGTGCCTTCTTTCAGAGCATCAGGTACTTGTTTGCCAAGCATCCATTGAAAACATTTTGACCAGAAAAAGACTTGTTCAAACACGTATGCGCCACTCCACATTAACCATATATTAAATGGTGCATGAGCTAAGTGGCTCGGTCTGTTCAGAATCATATACGTGTTCTCAGGCAGTTAGATGACACAAATTTCCTGATTGCATAAATATAGTTTCGGATATTCATGCCTTGAGTGGGTAAGTTGTTTATTTCATACAATTTGTGTGAAGGAGCTAACATTTCAGAGTGGGCTTTGAAGCTGTTTAGCTACATCTATTTCTCTCTTCTTCTCAGTTCAACCTATCGTGAAATTGTAATATAGCTTATAATATACACAGCTCCCCACAGCTGTTCCCTCAATTTTTAAAAAGGGAATTTAATAAAAGGCCCTAGTGTGCAACTACAAAAATAGATGTAAGACTGGACTGTGCCACAGGGCAATGGGCACAAACTCCTGACTTTCATAAGTTCTTTTTCATCAGTTAAAGAAAGGAGGAGGGAAAATGATGATGGAGAACAAAATATATCAAAATGAAGACAAAGTCTGGCTGAAAGCAAGGAGGAACCTTAAAAAGGCAGACAGAAGGACAGCCGAAAAGACATACGGAGCTTGAAACAGGTTCATGAGTTCAGGGTCTCATGCGCAGTATTCCATCTTTTGTGCCAGCGGACAGCATACAGCTGGGGACTGAATAATGAAGCTTACAAATGAAAAGAAGTCTCATTAGACACTAATGATAGGGAAGCAGATTTATTAGTGGATATTATTTTGATGGTGCAACTAATCCAACATTATTACCTGGGTTTGACATCTGCCATTTGAAAAATCAAGATTTTTGCTCCATTTGAATAAATATTACTAGAATTCAACAATACAGTACAAGTCTTTGAAGGAAATGTCATAAAATCATATGAGCACATGACATGATTCTGTACATTAAAATTCTCTTTATATATACATTATATAATATGCAAAAGTGGGACAATGTCTCTTTGAAGAATCGTATTAATATAAAGTGTAGGTATGAAATGGAAATGGAATAAAATAAGATTATGTATATTAACCAGTAAGCTATTACATAATGCTTTGTCATTTAAAATATAGAACATGAACATAAAGACTCACTGTGACTCTCTCCATAACTGAACAACAGAGAGTCCATCATTTAGTTTATTTCAGAAATTCATGGACCAGACAAGTGTAAAAATTAGGTAGCAAGAAGGACTCGACTGGGATGATCATGTCGCTCTGCTTCTCCTAAATGTTTGATTAAAATCAGGCCAGGGTTTGCTAACATCATTTCCCTGACTTGACTTGTTTGTCATAGGCTGTAATGGCACACAAGAGCTTGGTATTATTACCAGGTAACACCTGGTATTAAATGAGATACATTATCGGCATAATAACATTAACCATATAAATGTATCCATATATCCGGTTCCAGAAACCTGCATGTGAGTCATTTGAGGTGGCAGCAAATCAGGCCCAGATTCCCTGAAGAAATCATGGTGTTTTTGTGAGTTGTTGAGTTGGGAAACTCTATAAACTTTGTAAAACGCCGTCCACTACATATTCTTAAGAACTTGTCCCCTCTTGTAAATGTGGCAAGCTAAAACACTAAGTTATTACTTTCTTTGTTTTAAAAATATTGTGTCAGTTTGGCCCGACATGTTGTAGTACTGTTGTGTCCACTACTCTGTGATGAGATAAATGATATGTGTTGTTTACAGGAGGACACCTGCACACCATTTTACACAAAGTTATATCTTACTGTATATCCTTCATTTCCCACTCGCAGTGCTTTCATTGTTCACCTGGTTCTGCTCTATAATGCATCTTTTGGTGCAATTGCAATCTCTATTAAGAGTGTCTATTTAAGCCTTCTTGCTTAATCACTCTCTCACGTTTAAGTTAAGCTAGGGTCAGCTAGTTGTATTTTTTGCCCCCTCAGTTTGAGCTTTATACATCCATAGAAAATAGGGGGGGGCTGCCCCTCCACGATCAGCCTGGTGGCAAAACCCAACTTGCCGAAACCATGTAACAGTCTGCCATGCTTACACCTGGCCCTTCTGCTCTGCCTAGTGAGCTCGCTCAGCAAGCTGAAAAGAGGACGAAAGTACAGCTGGCAATCTGCTATGTCACCCCCACCACTGGCTGCTTGTAATACAAACCAGCCACCACAAAAACACAGACACAACCACAGAACATTTGATTAGCGCAAGTGCCGTCAGATACAGGTGAAATCCTCCATGCTGAAATCTCTGTTACAAACTCTTTATGACTGCTGTGATAAATAGTTTCACTGTGCGGTAGCAACCAATCACAGCAGAGTGTCCCTCCCCGTCCCTCCAGCCCATCTATTCTAGCATCAACCTTTTGATAATGTTCATGGATTCAAAAAATAATTAGCACTGAGCTTGTTCTACGTTCATGTGACTCATGTTAGTGCAGGACACCAGGACGAAAGGCTTTTTTAAAGTCTCTGTGTGTTCAGCTCTCAGTACTTTTGTAGCTTCTAACTGAATCTCTTTAGTTTCTCTCCTGTATATCAGCCTGACTTTACTGTTTCATCATGATGGCTTTCAGCTTGGGGTTATATTGAGTTACTGCTGATGAAAACCCAACATTTCCTGGTTTTGTAGCTTCATAAATGCCTTCATATAACTAAGTAATAAGGGACTCATACTGTGAAGAATTTATAGGAAATTACATCTTTTTAATTAGCGAAGTGACTATTCTTCCACAACACTGTGGGGAGTAAGAGTAGCCTATTCACAGTCGCTCCTTTGACCACTCAGACACAACTTTAAGCAGGTAGCCCTATTGTAATGGAAATGCAAATCCCTGCTCCACTGGGTTCACGTGGCGAGTCAAACCGAGTTAAGCCAAGTCAGCACACATGTATGGAAAAGCCCAATACTTGTCAAGACATTTTGCTAAAAGCCCAAAATGTTGTCATTAGGAGTGATCCTCTAGGGACCATGAATGTCTTTACAAAATTTCATGGCAATCTATCGGGTCGTTGTTTGACTTTTAAGTGGTGGACCAACTGACAGACATTGCCATCCCTAAAAATACATGCAGATTTTGTGATTTCATGCATATGTAACACTGAATTTTCCAATATCTCTTATTTAGTTCTTGCCTCATTTTCATATCAGTTAACAGTAGGTCCTTCAACCCTTCTCTGCATCTCACTAATCATTCAGTCAATCTTCTAAGGAGGCTAAAAATATCCCTTCACCTTAGTATGCAAAAGAAGACATGGCGCATATTAGACTCTCTGCTTTGATCTTGTCTGTGAGTGATGTGCTTCAACTATCATTCTGTGTCGAAAGTGTTGCATGTGCAAGTTTCCATGGCGAACGCCATTCAAGCTTCTGCCATAATTGGTTTCTGCGATAAGGAATTCCTTTTTTACAGCACAGTTCTTCTTCTGGTTAGGAAGCTTTAAGAGAATAGAGAGGATCTTCCATTCTGGACATCTGGTTTAATGTTTGTGGACACCAGCTAGCTTAGGATGGAACGCCTCCCAGCTAGTAATGGGCTTAGGTGAGATGATATTTGTTATTCTGGGTGAAATAAGAGGAAGCTGTGCCTAAACTGGGGTTTACTAGCAAAGTCAGTTGGCTGCCTATAATCTGAACATCAAATGAAGCCTTGCCTGGTGTAATTGTGAGCATTCAAGCCCTCTTCCACTCGAGCTTTCTTGTAAGGGCTGTTAAGGGGGCTGAAATCATTATTTCATCAGCCAGATGAAATGCTTTCGCTGTCCAGGTGAGGACAATTATCGGCAGGCTTTTTGAAGTGCTGCTAACCTTTGGAAAATGTCCTAATTACATAAAGTGCAAGGATATATTCAGTCTACCAATTTAGACTCAATAATATGGAGGGAGGCTGGGATCTGTCGGTGCTGATTGACTGGACACAGAGAAAAGGAGAGGGAGAAAAAAGGGACTCCATCTTGGCCCCTAGTAGGTTTTACAAGCCCTCTTTTAGCCATCCCAGCTATTACACGGATCATTTACTGTACTGTATGATGCTGCCTGCAATGCTTCACTTTAGTGACACATGCCCTTGTTGTGAACCTTTGTCAAAACTTCTTACTCTTTTAAAGCAGATAGCTGAACATTTTTCTCAAAGTTTTTTTTTTTCCTTTTCTTTTTGCTTTTGTATTCTGGAAAGGGATGAAGAGTCATTGACTTCTTAAGATTTATCACTGAAACTAGTGATGGACTCAAATGTCATTACGTACAGTGTAATAAGTCTGTCTAAGAATGTAGAAGATGGACTGTAATCGTTGCATCAGCGCTGGATTTGTAGAAGTGTGTATTTAAACTCCAACTGGCAACACTTGTTAAAAATAAATGCACGATTTATGTTGAAAGGCACTTTGGACACAGTTATCCATATGGTAGCCATATGTTCTGCTTTCTTTTTAACTGCCTAATGATAAATTTAGAGCAGTTTCTTCAGGGAATGAAGTGCACTATACAATATGTGTGGGTGTGGTTTGGACTTTTGGGGTAAAAGGGCAAGATAAAGGACAAATAGTACAAAGAAAACAGCCCAATGTAATAAATCCATCAGATTATAGTTGCAAACAGATTAAATTTAGATCTAAGAACAGGCTTTAAACAACCCAGAATGAAAAGAGCACAATGGACCACTTTGTATGCACAGCATCAGCTGACTGAAAGTATTCTATTTCTAAGTGGTTTGAAGCGCTTGTTGGAAAAGATCGTTTAAGAATTCCAAGAGATAGAGAAGATGTGATGCAAGATTCTGCATCACATGTCATGAATAGCCTAACAAATTGGGCTACTTTGTGCTTTCTTCCTTATTTTATCATCATTATTTTACAGTAAATGCAAATTTGCTGGTGTAGAATATAACCTTGCCTACTTAATTTGTATTAAATAAATACTAATGTTGCACCATGTGGTGAGTGTGTAAATATACTAGTGTTTGTGTTTAGAAGTCAATTATTCTAAGCCCTAAGAGGGACTCTCTCACAGTAAAACATGGCTAGACTGATGGTTTCTGAGGGGCAAGATGTCTGTAACTCCAAAACACTTTACAGAAACTGGATCAGTTGTATCGAAAGAACGGTCAGGCAGACCATAACATCACTTTCGCTATGCTATTTTGTCTGCCACCAGGCATGAAATCTCTTGCCTAAATGTAACCATAAAAACACTAATCATGCTTCAGTCGTCACTACGAGGCTCGTGAATATGTCACCTTTGCTCTGTACTGAAATTTGGGAACAAGCTCAACTGTGTAAATGCGCTCTGTGTTTTACCAAACATTTAGCAGTCGCATTTAGCCACCATGTCAAAGCTGTTGAAGTGACAGGTGCCGTTAATGCTCACTCCAGTGCCTTTGTTAGTTTTATCCTGCTGAGCATGTTGCAATGAAAAGTCATGCTGATGAGCTGTTGATGGCCTCAATAAGGAAATGAACTAATTGCATTGACTTTCACAGTCTCACAGCCTCTGTCCATATGTCCATTTTGAAATCCCCCTGTGGAGTCACAATATGTAACAGCAAATTACTTTGACTACTAGAACTTGATGTCATGCTGGCAAAAGGCTTATTGAGTTAGACAAAGTTTCCTTAATGAGAACTGCAGCTTGTATATAAATTGATTCCTTGACTGCCTCATAGAGAGAGACACAGGGGAAGAGAGAAAAGCTTTGTGAATCCTCAACAAAGGTGACATGCATTTTTCTCTTTTAGGGATGTGCACTCTTGCAAGAGGTCAGGCCAAAATGTTTATGGCCCATTTAGTCCTGAACACATCAGGTCCAATGTGCCATCTGTGTTTTTCTCCAGGAAGAGATGAAATCCCAGAAAGCACCGTAATGTGACAGGGGAGAAATGTCCCGGCAATGTTTTGTGAGTGCAGAGCTGAACATAATTAGATTCCAGGCATCCGCAGGGAGTTACCAAACACACAGCCCTAATGTCATCATGACTGGGGCTCTGCTAAGGCCAACAGAACTATCAACAAGCAGTTTGGTTAAACCTTCTAATCTGGTTTTTAACCAGATTGTCAATGACAAATGGTGCTCTGAGAGATCTCCTGTTGAAAGCTAAAATGCTGCAGAACAGGATCAATGCTAGTAGCATGGCTCTGTGGATGGCAATGTTAGTCTGTCTGTTGTTTAACCGCTTTGATCCAGCTTGAAATATCTCAACAGCTTTTGGATGAATTGCCACAGATGTTTGTAGTTCCTCAAATGACGAATCCTGACTTTGTTGGTTCTCTCAACCTTTCCCCTCATGCCATCATGAGGTAGACATTTTTTGTTTTTTAGTGATAGAGTTCACCACTGAACAAAAAATGCTATGTAACAAGCTGCTTTCACAATCGACCTATATAGTTGTTTTTCTGATGAGGACGGGTTGGCTGCCATGATATTGATATCTGTGTTTCAGAGGCAAATGTCCAAACAGCTATTGAATGGGCTGTATTTTAGTACTTTAGTTCATGAAATTAATGAAAACTAATAACATTATTCCCATCAGGGCTGTACTGTGTTTTCTACTAATAATGTTAGCATGCTAAAAGGCTAAATGAATTGGATTGCACCTCAGACCTGTATTGGTGGGAACAGGTTGTGTAACAGTTAGGGTAAACTGTGAGGAACTTTACAGAACTATTGTGGGGAAAAGGCAGATGATAAGAGGGAGATAGAATTACGAAAATCACTGCTGAAGGACCATGTTGGGGTGTGTGTCTCTACTTTTACCTCGTTATCATTAGAATGCGACGCGGCAGCCGCAGTCTGGGGCCTAGGAAGTGGGATTGACACAAAGGGGGGAAGGAAAGTTAAGGTGGCATGAAGAAGAGGAAGGCAAGAACGTCTGTTGAGGATAAGGACGGAAATGACAAAAGTGGATGCCTGTGATGTGGTGTCAACTGAATCAGAAATGGGAGCAAAATAATAAGACAGAGAGATTGGAGAGGGAGAGAGAGAGAGAGAGAGAGATAAAGACAGTGAAGGAGAGAAGTGAACTTAGAGAAAGAGGAAGTTGTCTAAAATTCATGATAAATTTTATATTTCTATATTAGCACTAGAAATAACTCAGTGCAGTAATTAAATAATAATTTCACTGTGACATTTCCAAATGTAAAACAGGAGATGGCAGATACTTGCTGTATGGTTCCACTGTCTTACAAAGTTGTTGAGCATTTTTGAGAAGGTGTTGCACTGGATTTCAACTGACTGCATGACTGCTCATCAAGCTTGTCTTTGAAGACAGCAGACAATAATGCAGAACAAAGGGCTTCTCAAACGTTCTTATTGTGCAACCTCAGGGTAGGATATTGAGAACAATTTCATCACATTGGATTTAAAAAAATACTTTAATGCAGTGACATGCTGCGGCTACATGGGGTGTGATGAGTAGAGACACAAAAAGCCTTATTGTCGGTGTAATGCATTCTTTACTGCTCTGCTGACAACCAAGCCCAAGGCAATGTTTAGTCATTTCATTAAAATGGAACACAAATGGATAGCTATGTAGTTTTTGCTTCATTAGACCCAAACTCTGCGGCTGCTTTGCTACTCTGTGCTAAAGATCCTGCATTCCCTCCAGAAAATTAATTGCACGCTTGTGTGATAGTCCTGTAGCAAATATATGATGTCAAAACACGAGAGTGAGATTAATTACTCACTTATTTTACCTCAGTTTTCCTTACGTAATTAGATCATTCAATTGTTTACAGATATGTTTGTTAAACTGGCAAATGCCAAGTATTTCATTCTAAAATATCGTTATGAGGTAAATATTGATTGTACAATGTAATGGTCATAGAATGACACCATCAGCATTTAGATTGGTTCCGTATAAACCTCACTTTCACTTTGCAATTTTGTTTGCCACCAGGCACAAAATCTCTCAGGAAAATGAAGGCACACTGGTGATTCAGTCAGGCTGGCAGCCTGGCACCATTTCTGTCAGCTTTCATGTCTCCATTATAGACTAAATGATGTTGGTAGATGCTACTCTGAGGATCCAGTTGTCTTTATGTCAGCAGCACCAGCAAAAATACCACTTGGAAACTGTTGGGGAGGAATCTCTGTTTCCACTTTCAATGCACAATGCTTAATTTCTCTCGGTAGGAGTCTTTCTATCAAAACAAAAGAAAATAAGTTTGTCAAGTTAGGGCCACTGCTAAGCTGCTCAGAGCCAGACCTTCTGGAGGAACAAACACCCATAGTCAAGCTCAGTGATTACTTTATAACTTCCCACTCCCATTTATCAACCTGACTGTAGCAGTGATCTGTAGAGGTGACCTTCATTGTTGGGTGTTTATGTATTGTAATATTGACTGACAACTTGATCTGGAGCAGAAATCTACCTTACTTCATTAACGTAACATTACAAAGAGGAGAGAGGAAAAAGAAGAGAGAGAACTGGAGTCTCTGGTGAGCGCTGAGTTGAGCGAGAGGTTGAACTAAATGCAAAGACACAGGTATACACACCCTTGGTGCATGCGGTTGCTCATCTAGCTTACGGCTAATGTGCAGTAAAGTGGTTGTTTCAGGTGAATAAACACAAATGATCATGATCCTGCATTAAACTCGCTTCGCTGTTGGTTTAGACATTTTGCAACCATCATTGCTGATATATCTGACGGACTCAGGTACATGATAATTAGCCTCATTAACAGACTTCCTTCCTCACTCTCTGACTCTCTACCGAAAGTTATAGCAACAGGTGAAACGCATCGTTACCTACAGTAAACTTGTTGATTTCTCTTGGTTTGAACATTGATGGAAACTTTTGCTATAATGTAAGTACACAACTCAACAAAATATATTACAACGGTGTGGTCGTTTTAATGCAGAAATCTTACAGAACATGCTATATCTTTGAGTTGCACTAGCAGGCCCTCAGTCAACGCTCTTCCCAAATTGTTCCTACATCCAGTGACATAGTAATACATGCATTGTCCATGCATTGTGATCCCGCGGTAAACAACCGGCCAAACAGAAAACAAAGTTAGTAGTTAGCTGGTGAACAAAGGAGAGCATTTAGCAAGCTAAAAACATGTTTTCTAACGGGTTGGAAGAGAGTGATTATTGGATTTACACCCATTAATCAGACAGAGTCTAAATGGATGCCAGCGTTGCTACCATTAGATGTATGTGATAATTTGTTAGAGACTGAATTTAACAGGTTGTTTTGGAGTTTTTCCCATTAAGGTTTATATATATATATATATATATATATATATATATGTATATATATATATATATATATATATATATATATATATATATATATATATATATATATATATATATATATACATGCCTAATTTTATGTCCTTTTTGTTCAAGGACAGGGTCTTGAAGACACATTAAGCTCTAACCTACTTTTGTATTACATATATACTGTTATACTATTCCTATTGTGAACATACACGCATTGATTGATATATGAACTTTACCTGTCAGGATGTTTTTTAAAGAAATGGTTTTCATTCAGTGGTGTAGATTTGTTGGTCCAGGTGTGTTTGATGGGATTTTGAGGGATGTCTGTCTGCGGTGTGGCGTGATTGGTCCACGCAAGTCCACAACTGTACTCAAGAAAGCCTCCCCCATTGTCTTGTAAGATAACCTGATGAATGTCTAAGTACTGAAGCGTTGTTGTCATTAAACTTAATTGCAAGTGAAGTGGACAGTGTGCAGTCTTTTTCCTGATTTCCCAATTAAAGCTAAAAACAAATCATTGATGCAACCTAATGACCTCTGGTGGAATTTATTTTGAAAAGTATGTCAGCTCATTTGTCATTATTAGCAGCCATTATAATTCTTACACAGATATCTGTATTACATATCACACAACAAACTGTTCACAGAGTGGAAGGAATGCCAGGGATCAGGGATAACAGAGTTCAGTTCTTTTTGCAGTAAAGAAGAGAACGTTGTTTGGTTGGTATATATTTTACCTGCACTTGATTATGCAATTGTACACTGATGGCATCAGTGGCAGCAAGAAACCAGGTGTTGAATGATCTAATCTAATCTAAACTCATCACTTTCTTCTAGGTGTCTGACAGTCTGTGCTTTATGTAAAGGTAAAGCGTCTACAGTGGTAGTTGTAAAAAAACAAGTTTTAAAAAAAAAAAATGTATTTATTGATTTATTATCCAAGCATGAGAGGACAAAAAATGGGCCAGCATCCTCCTTAGGGCCTGGGAGCGGTCCAAAGCTCCAAAACAACCAACCAACCAACCAACCAACCACACAAAGAAACATACAAACACACAAACCTTGAAGGAAGGATATATGATATCCATTCGCTGTCTCCACTTGGGCCCCTGGTTGTGCTGCTGGGGGGCTGGGGCACAGCCCTTGCTCGACTCTCCAAGGGCCCTGTGTAGCCCTACTCCTCATTGCCAGATATAAATCATTTTATCATCATCATTGTAGCTGTCATTACTATATCATTTTGCCTATAAGAATCGTCATCTCTTTTTCAGTTTTCTATTATTATTATTATTATTATTATTATTATTATTATTATTATTAGTAGTAGTAGTAGTATATCATCAATATTATTATTATTATCATTATTATACTATAGTAGTGACACTGCTTTTTGCATTTTTCTCCCTCTCTCCCCCTCGCTATCTCTCTCTTTCTCTCTCACCCCTTTTCTCCTTTACTCTTCCCACCACTCAGAAGCTATACTCACTGCCACTGCCACTCATACAAATACCCAAACATACTTAAACACATACTGTATACTCTACCTAATCACTCCTTCTGGACACTTACCACATTATGTTTAACTGTTTGTTATTGTCTGTATTTTCTGACCATCATTGACCTTTTTGTCTTCCTCGTTGTTGTTTGTTTTTTGGGTTTTTTTTGTTTGTTTGCTTTTGTTGTTCTGTCTGCACTGGTTTGTTTTGTAAACTTGATCACACAAAAAAATGGTTGACAAAAAACTATTAGAGAGACATCAGTACAGAAGGTCTTGATAATTTTCAAGATTTCTTAACAAGAGTGACTTTATACTTTAAGCTTTCTTTTTGGATTGGATTGAATTTTCTTGTCATGCTATCTTCAGAGACTCTATATAAATCAGATTTGTAATTTGATGTACTGACTATCATTTAGTTTGATCATTTCAGCTGGTGGCCCAAATTGCAGTGCTTACGTAGTTTCTTTCCCTAGCATAGTTGTTTTGATGGAAAATCTTGGCATGTGACATTCACCAAATTTCTGTGAGGTCCCCTCTTTGAAAAAGAAGCAAAGGGGGGCATATATTTGATTTAATGTGCTAGGACAGTGCAGAGTTAGAGGATACCCTCTGGTGGTTTGCAGAGGAGAACAAGAGGACTCTTAAACCAGCACGATAGAAGACTGGTATGAGAGGACAGAGGCAGAGGGAGGAAGGCAGAAATGTGCTTAAGAAGTTCAGAAGGAATGATAGGAGGCATCTGGTCAAGCAGTGAAATGGCCCTCCATGCAGACCCTGAGTAACATTAAAAAGGCAAATGCACCCAAAAAAAAGGAGCCCTGAGGTACACTGGAGCACAAAGGTTAATGAGCAGGGAGATCCACTGCAGGAGGCCTGATGAGAGAGAAGAGGGGGAAAGATGGCTGCATACTATATAGTGCTATTCTGAGAAGTTCCGAGTAAGTGGGGTATTCAGCCTGTTACACCTATTTTTATTGTTTTAAAAATAACATTGGCTAAAGCCTTGATATACTCAAACAAACAAGGTTAACATGGGTAAACGTAATCTCCAAAGAGATCAATTTTGAATGTATTATCAGTTCAGTTCAATCAAAAAAAGATTAAGTCATGCTTCTTTACCATTTTTTGAAACTACATGATGGGAATGCACTTCAATGTATATGAGTCATCTTGTTTATGAGCCACCTAATCTAATGTAAACACACATGGATTACATATTCTTGGCATTCAGGCATTCACACTAAATTACATTTTACAGTGATTGAAAGCAGTCCAATTGTAATCTGACTAGAGTTTCAAAATGAAGTGTTTACATGGACGCTAAATAAAGTCATCCACTATGATGTGTGTTTACATGCACCAAAGCATTTGATCAGAATATACATTTTGTGACATGCTGGTTTTGGACCAAGTGGTTCCATCTGTGAAGCGTCCAAGCAGATTCCAGCTTCATTCAAACACTTCTTTGAACATTTCACTGTTTCGAGCCTTTCAACAATCCCACATTTTTTCAGCCACAGGTCTCTGTTTTGCTTCCATCATGTTTTTGAAGCAACATCATCTCGTGTTATTCCCACTTGAGTTGAACACAAGCAGAAAGGTTTACACCACCTTTCTTGATCAATTGAAAATGAATTATGCCGTCAGATTGAGCCAAATCAGATCAGTCTCTTCTTAAGAGGTGGTTACATGAGGCATTTTTATTCTGATTGGTCGATTATTCTGATCATTAGTGGAATATTAGGGTCTATGTAAACGCAACTAGTCACAAAGAGAGTTGTCTCAAATGTGTCTCTGCCACAACTGAAACAACCTTGTTCCCCTTTTCTTCTCCGTGCAACGCAAAACTAAGTATTGATTTTCAAAACAAAAGCGAGAAAGAGAAGAAAGACAGAAAAAAAAAACACATCATGCTGCCTGGCAAGGTACACAACCTCTCTCACCCTTTGCACGAAGGTTTCCCCAACAGAAGTAGTTGCCAGATTGCTGGAGCATGAAGCACTAACAGCTTTGCCCAAGGCTAACTTCAACCTTTTCCAGTGGAATGGAATAGGAGATGTCTGGTGAATTTCTCATTGTTTATAGTCTCATTTCATGAAGAGATTAAGAGTGAGTCCCTTGCTTGGTGAAACAAGGGAAAACCAGGGAAGCGAGAAGATCATTTACTTCTCTGACAAAATGAGCTTTCCTCTTAAGCGAAGCCGTGTGTGATTTAAGAGTTGAATTTAGCCAGAAGTAAGGTGTAACACAGAGTAATTGCACTTCACACATTTTCTCACTGTTGAAAAATGTTGGATTTTGGGGTTTTTCCTGATGTTATAAATAACAAGTGAAACTGTGGACCAGATTCACAGTTAATTTTCTTGGAGGTAGAGGGTGGGTGGATGTAGGCTGTATATCACAAAGGTTCCACACATTTATGCTGTATCTAAAACTACACAGGCTAAGATTAGACTAAAAGCACAAATCTGTTTTTTGACATATCCAGATTGTATCCAGATTAATTTCACAAGGTCACATGAAATGCAATTTTTGCAAAGCAGCTCCACACCACATTTGGAGGTGGTTTGAAATGTGATTCAAATCTGATTATTACAGATGTTGCGCAGTCCGGTCACTCACATCGGATTTCACAGCGTCTTTTGTGTCACTTGCAGTACGACACACAATGGCAACATCAGATTCAGAGACAGAAGTGCATCCAAGTGGCTCAGAGCGGCTGAGCAGAATCAATCAATCAATCAATCAATCATTATTTGTATAGTAATCTGTGCTCACAACAAAAGTCATCTCATGACACTTTCCAAATTGAGCAGGTCTAAACCGTGCTCCCTGATTAAAGAATCCAGCTTTGACAGTGTGGTCATTTGGATCATGCTTCCGAATTAAAAAGCCAGGTCACCAGCGTACAGAGCTACTGACGCCCATGTTGTCACCATAGCAACCCATGCAGATATGTTGGTGATGTCTAGAACCAAAAAACGATCTGATCACTTTTAAATAACAGTGCGGACTCCGTCTTTCAGATGTGATGGAGAGACAGAACAGATTTGCCTGCTGTGTGAACATAGCCTTGGAGAAAGTTGAAATGCATACATATACTGAAGAAGCTGAAGTATCGATTGAATTGTAAGCTCTGAGCAAAGTTGAGTATCAGTAGAAATTAAAGTGGTAAAAGGAGTTGAATATTCAGTAGAAACTCAAGCACTGAAGAAGTTGAAATATTATTCAGTGTATTTCGAGAACCGAGCTAGACATGTCAGTCAATGTGGCGGTCTCAAAACTAATTACTGCTAGTTAGGTGTATGAACATAAAAAAGGTTTAATTAAAGCTGAATGATGTGGAAGAGTCCGTTCGTCGAAGATTTAGTTTAAGTACAAGCACTGAAAGGAGTTGAATTGTCAGTCAAAGTAAAGGTGATATGTTGAGCTTGAAGTGTCAGTTGCAGTTGAAGTCCTGAAAGAAATCATTGTCAGTTCAAGTTGTTGAAGTCTTTTTTAAAAGGTCCTAAATGCCAAATTGAGCACCACTATTGATCAGCACCAGCATGTTAGACCTGTTGGGTACAATGGTAGGGCAGGTTTGGTTATTAGCAATTCATAATAATACTAATAGCAATTATTAAAATTAATTATTTTTATTAATAAGAAACTAAACAAAACACTAAAGCATCGTGTGTGTGTGTGTGTGTGTGTGTGTGTGTGTGTGTGTGTTTTAGTCACAGAGAGAGAGAGTGAGCCAAGATGGCGGATGTGATCTTGTGACGATCACGTCACGCGAGAGCTCAAGATGGCAGATGTGATTTGGTGTGTGTGCTACCGCGACACATATCTGAGTGAACAATGGCTTGGAGACGAAGTTAACACCAAGCAATCTGTTCACAAGGAGTGTGTATGTGTGTACATAGGTGTGTGTATGTGTTTACATGTAGCTTAGTAGAGAGGAGAAAGAAAGAGGGAAAAAGAGCTGACACTCGGAGCGCAGCAAGGAGGAGGGAGCAACCATGGAGAGACACAATTCTCGCCTTTCTATCAATCGGCGGCCGGCGAAAAAACTCGGGCTTGAACGCCTGCCACTGCTCATTGTTCTTTGATAGAAATGCAGTTAATTGTGCACTCACACGCTGGCAAAGCTAACACTTAGGTCCACAAAGTGGAGAGGCTCAATTCATTTTGTGATGAGCACAAAGAATGGCAAACATCAAACACAATGTTTTACAGTGTAAAACTAACAGCAAGAAGGACTCGGCTGAACTCACATTCAGGTGCGCTTTCAGCCAATAGGAGAAGGGAGTTTCAAAGCTGTATAAACCAGGTATGACTTACTGAACCTCTGGGTTTGGCACATTTTCCTTTGTTTTCAGGCTTTGTTAGTGATTGGAGGCTGCATTTTAGGCTTTGGTTTACATGCAGGCCTCTCTATTGTTTGGACCATGTGGTGAGGTCCCAACAGACCAAAAAAAAAACAGCACTTCCTCCCCTCTTCCTTCGCCCCCTACAGGCCCACCCTATCTACCTCTGCCATTCTCAGCAGCACAGAAGAATCATCCCCTCAACACAGGAGATAATGGAATAAAGTTACCCTTTTGTGGACCATGTCAAGTGAAGATGTAAGTACATTATGCAAGCAAAAGGATGTACACCTTTGCTATCATTTGCTCCAGTAACTAGCAGAGTTGCGAACGACAGGCGAGTAAAGGCATGTCGAATGTGTGTGTATGTTCTGACTTAAGCCACTTTTGAGGACAAACACCTAAGTCAAGACCACATTTACATAAAAGTATTTAGTAGTCCCAGTCTGCAGTTTCCCACGGAAGCGTTTGTCCCCAAAAGTTGCATAAGTCAGAGGGGGGGTCCAACAGTTCTGAGGGGTGGGGGCTCACACAGACTAACATGCACACAAAAAAAAAACAGAGAAGCTCAATAATAATAATAATACTAATAACAATATCACACACGGAGGGAGTGTGACATCATTTTCTGCTCAGGACGTCTTGCTCCACTATATCTTTACATAGCATGGTCTTTCAATACCCATCAATTTGAAAGCTTTATTTAATTTAATTGTCTGTCTAAATGTTTTTAAGTATACAAGTAGTTTCAACCAAGCAATCTAATTAGTCAGCCAGACATTTAGCACATGCTCAAATCAGCATGACAGCACACCTTGCTTATCAGTATAAATATAATGACTCCAATGTTGTTACTGCCAGACCTGGAGCAAAGCCTTTATATTTATTCTAATACACAAGGTGCTATTAGTGAAAACACAGTACAGCACAGTCCTTTTAGCTTAAGACATATGCCATTTGACTTTTTTTTTTCTTTCCAGCAGATATCGCTGTACAAGGTTGAACTAGCTTGGCAGTTTTGTGTTTATATGTGTGGTATTTATTCAGTTAGGGAAATCTCTTGAAAACATGAGCTGGCTGACTCAAGAGGAACAAAAAATTGTCTCTGTTGCTCGGTTGTGGCTAAGTGTCGGCTTAGCCACAACCTAAGTGTCTAAGTGTCGGAAATCACGGCGGGACAGGGGAGTTTGGAACCCCCTTTTCTAGGAAAAACAGAGATTTGTCCCCCTCAATAACCTTTATGAGTGAAAACATATAATTTGAAGTATATCATAATATGCAACGAAAACACTAATGCGATGCGGAACGGTATTTTTCAGTCTCGGTAAAAGCACCTGGTTTTGTCGCCACAAACGGCTAGAAAATTACCCGGGGTTGTCCTTAAAAACATTCAGGGGTGTCCCCTTCAGGAATTGCTCTTCCCCCTCAACAGTGAAGTGAACTATCCTCCCTGGGGCCTGTTGCTGGAGAAGTAAACTGGGCTTCATTAGATATGGGAGCCTACTGACGTGACTGATTGTTTTATCAGTTATTTGTCAGATCATGTACCAGGTCATGTATATCCAAGGAAATGTAACACTAAACATCTTTTTTTGTTTTCTTTCTTTTTTTTAACATAAATATATTTTGATTATATCTTTTATGCAGTTGTTAAGTTGTAATACTGTAACTGTATAAATAAATGTATAATTACCTCAGTAACATTCTGTATGCAAGGGTCACCAGATAACAGTGAACTAATAGCAGGGTAGAATAGCTCTAAGTGCACATTTGATGATAGTCCGTAAGTCTGTAGCATCTGTCTTTTATCTCAACTACTCTAATGTGAAAATTATGCAATTGATCAAAAAGACCAAGTGGTGGGATATCCCTTAAAGCTCTCCTGGGACAGGCGTAAGCTTGATGGACAATTCATCTTTCCACCTCTGGCGTGGATCAAATAGACTTAATGAATTCCTCACTGAGCCTGACCTTTTCTGGGGTTAATGAAGAGGAACAAGAAAACTGCAGAGGAGCTGAAATGTGTGTTATTCCAAAGAAAGGGAATTTGAGTCAGAGGATGGAACAAAAGCGCATCCTCGCTTCTCATTTAGCCTTTTACTGTTTGAAAATCAAGCCTTTATCAGGTGTTTTCCTCTTGTTTATAAGGCGGGGAAGGTGTTTTGAAACTCAACAAAGGCTCTGAGCTGCTATCATATCGTCGTGTACTTGTGGAATGGGTTCTAGTCGTAATGATGTGGCATATCCCTCTTGATGTTGTTTTGGATGTTTTACAGTACAGACTGTTTGCACTCAGCTTTGTGAAGCTCCCTGTCTGCCTGTCTCGCAGACATGGAAAGCAGGTGTTTGACAGCTGATGGGTCTTACTCTGCTGGGAGCGCCGGGCTCATCTCTCCTCTAATGAGCTACATGAGACGGATTGTTTCTTTATCCTTCATTTGACTTTACAACAAAAGTGAGCATCTTAACAAAACAGTTTCGCTGCTTACAGGATATGTTTACCCCTTTGAGGCATAGGAGAAGATGCCTCAATAAGGTCTTTGAAGGTGGCTTAATGATTTTCCTAAATGAATGTTTCGGCACTTTCAGCATCTGGCTGCCTTTGCACCTCCGTCTGGTTTTACTGCACATTTTGGTTGCTGTTTGTCCAGCATTTAGGTAGTTGGAGAGATAGTGAGTCTACATGTTGAAGATCGCCGGAATATTGATTGTCCGTGCTGCAGTCCATGTCACTTTTGATAAAACCAGCACCTGAGAAATGTTGAGTGGTTGTCAAGGTTTTGTTACAGCGCAATAGACTAAGTTACGCAGAGAAGAGCAGCCCATCAAAATACTGTTGTAGGTCTTACAGCAAGCCAAGGATGAACATATATTTCCAAAGAAGAAAAAAAATCAACACAGCTCAAAGTAGAAAAATAATCCTTCCATTAAAACAGGATAAAACAACAGATAAGAATAACGGATAAATGGTAGGGTGACTAATCCTTGCTGGTAGGAATATGTCATGAGCACTGAACAATGCATTTGATCAAAGTCACACAATGATTATTTTCACCATGTTGTTCAAATGTGCTCTAAAGCATTCAACTTTTCAATGATAGAGTGAAATGACCTTCAGATACAGGCTTATCAAATGCGTATTATAGTACAACTTACATATGTGTCAGTACACAACATGTGCTAGTGTGACAAATTTCAAAAGAGAACAGCAGTCTTCAGCAGAAGTAATAAGTTACATTAAGCATCATATAATGTTGGTGACTCAGCCTAGCATTTATTTTGTCCACTTGGGTGTAGTCGAATTTGGTTTTGATTTGGTAAACTTGTTAGCAAACATTTTTTTTTTCAATTTTCACATCCAGCAGTTCCAAAGCATCATTATGATTCATTAGGAGTCACCTGGAGGAAGTCCCATAATTGGTTGGGTGCTGAGCAGGAAGTGTACAGTAGATCTTGAGTTAAGTTTTTTTGTTGTAACAACTTCCTCCTGTGGCTGAAAACAACACGGTGACAGTAAATCATAACAGTTAGGTGTGGGTGGTGTGACAACTAATGAGCTGAAACTCACTAAAAAGCTCCATAACACTGAGGGGAGCTGCAGATTCAGGTGATACATATGTGTAGGTTCATCGCTATTAGCAACCCCTCTCACACTGTCACACTGTTTTATCATTGTCATTTTAATCGTTACCTTGTTATTATAAACATGTCTCGGCACTTTGACTCCAAAGTCACCACAACCACACCAATACTCAAAACTTGTAGCGCAACAAGCAGCCGGCCAACATCTTGGAGGTCTTTACTGAACATAAACAGCTGGCTTAGCCTTGGTGACTGCACATAGCACTTCACAAGTCCTGTCCTCACAGGTGATGATCTGTCCTCACTGTTTTGTCCACAAAACCCAAAGACATTCAGTTTATTGCCGTAGAGGAAACACTCACATTTAAGAAGCATAAATCAGAGAATTTTGACTTTTTGGTTATTGACTTGAATCAATTATCAAAATAGCTGGCAATTAATTTAAAAGTTAATAACATAACTTAGTCTAATTAATAAATTAATTAATCGGTGCAGCAATACATGTTAATATGCTGGAATTCAGTTCACGACTTACTGTACATCTGCAAGCTAAAAAACTCATCCCACACATTCAGGATCTCCTCAGTTACAACTTAACAAACATTGTGTCTTCCCTGAGAATGCTTCTATCAGTAACTCACAATGATCTGCTTCTTTATCATCCTACCTACAGCTGGATAAAGAGCTCCTTAAGAGAACATTTCTGTAACAATTTGAATTGTTTATTTCTTTTTTTGAGCAACTTCAAATACATGTATATCTATCATTGCCAAACCACTGGTATTGGAAGAATCGTGTGCAAAGGGCTTGAAAACAGTACATTTGTATGGCAAGTGTGTATTCTGAAGGTGCCATGAAAACTAATTGAAAACTCAGTAGAAGTCCAGGACGGATACGAGAAGGGATCTCATTATCTTCTGTTCATACAGCATTAGCTTTCATTTTATATAGCATATTCCTAAGTGGTTTGCTCTGTATCTTGTCTATTAATAACAAGAGGTCAAAAGGAACAGGGGCAGAGAGAGTTGGATTAACAGAGGAGAAATGTTTTGTCAGGAAAACCATATGGTGCACTGGGCACTCGTGGAACCTGGGGAGACTCAGCCACGGCAGAAAATGATGGATTGTATCAAGCTACAGGCAGGAAACTGTAGAAATAAGTAATAGGAAAGAAAGTGAGGGTAGGAGGTGTTTATGTTGAGGTTGCTCACCATTTCATTCCTTTATTCCAAGAGGTGATGGAACTTGCTATGTTGTTGATGGCATGAGGAATTGTACAAACTCTACTGCCTCCTGACTCCGGTAGGTATTTTAGTGGAATAGAGTTGAATTATCCATTTAGTACCAGAGGGGCAGTTCATGACCTCTCCCTCTTCCACTCCCCCGCTCCTCCATCAGCCGCCCACAGTGGCAGCTGCGGTCAAGGTTAGCTCTGTGGCTATTCACTTTCTGCACTGTTGTTTGGTGCGTGAACGGAGCCAGGGAAGTCTGCCAGACAGGTTTAGCCTGAATATACTCCAGTACAGAGCTGGTTTCAGGGCAAGCTTTCATTATGCAAGCAAAATGACCAAGATTTTTTTCTGTTGCCATGGTACCTGCACACCTCTATTTACCAGAATATCGGAAAGAGATTTAAATTCCAAAAAATAAATATATAAATCAGCAGGAGGGCTGTGGGATTTTAACAGGAACTGACTAGTCTAAAAATAGATGCAGTTTATCCAGCCAATAAAGCAGATGATAACACAGAGAAAATATGGGTTTTATGACAGAACTCACAAAATGGAGCTGACAAGAATCAGTTTTATTTTAATTTAATGATACCAAGAAGTTACCTTTTCATAAAACTATGTAATGTATAAAGGATTATGAAAACTGATGGTTAAGTGAAGGCTACATAGAAATCTGACATAGAAATGATACTGGACCAAATTGCTCATAACTTGCCAATAATAATGCCATGCCCTGCAAAGCTCCTCACAATATATACACCTGTACAAGATGTTACTGTAATGTATTTTTTCTACCGGGGCCTGTATGCATGTCTTTAAAATGTATTTAGCATTTCAAATCTTCCACGCCCAGGAAATGGGCTGCTTTCATTTTTGTGCCTGGATGTGCTCCAGAGTCTCCTCAGCCGTAATCTTAACTGCACCATCCACAACAATCAAGTTTGAAACTGAAAGTGTACAGGGGCAAATTTGTATCCCACAAAGATGCAGGGGCAGTACCTCTGGCTTGGTCATGCATTACAACAAACACAATGAACCAAATTACTGTGACGTTGGGGTAACAACAACAGTAACTTTGGAAAGATAACTGGGTGTTGATTTGCATTACAGAGATACAGTATGTGAAATGTGCAACATTTTTGCTGTCAGTCAGCCCAGTAGTCAGGATAAAATGTTAGCAATTAACGTTTCTGCAAACCACTGATACGTCACATTTGTACATGTAGTAGGATATCTGTAATACTGACATTTCTACAGAAAGAGTCATATCATGTTCACATTACATGCTTTTGAGATTACTTTCATATCAGGAGGTGGATGGAGTTGATGATGGAGTCACAGGCTAGAAGACTGCCAAGAGACCTCAAGACAATTTCAAGTTGTGTTTTTGGCGAAAAAAAAAAAAAATTTTGACAGGAAGTATCATCTCCAGCCATGTTTGTGGCAACAATACCAGGTTTTTTTAACGAGGCCTCGTGATATCTCCAGCTTTCTTTGAGGTGACAAAAACAGGTATTTTGACCCAAAACATGTTTGGTCCTAATGAGGATTCATGAAGTGTTTTCTGAACTGTGTTGTCTCAAGATACAGTTGAAAATTCAATCTAAAGAAACATGAAGTTGTAACATATTAAGAAATGTTAAGTTTCGACATATCCGTTGCTTGCTGAAACTTAAATTGCCAACATTTATTCTGGTGATTGGGTTGCAGCAGAATACAGGGAAACCTTACTGTAGTCAGAAGCCCCTTTTCCTCAAAGCGGGAACGTTGTTCCATTCTGTATAAAAGGTAAGAACATGGAAAAGAGGGACATTGTTGTTCTGCCCTTAAGCCGACATCGGACGTAGTAACAGAGCAAAATCTAAGTCTGTGAAAAAAGGGTGAGCCAGCACGACAGGACACATGCTGTTACACACACTGCTGTGTTACATGGCATGCCTCTTTTGCTCCTGGAACGCCGGCATGCTTTCTAGCATCACACACTGGGGCAGCATTATAAAGTTGGTGTTTGCAAAGTTAAAGCAAAGCCAGCATAATGGCGAGTCTTTGCTGCAGCAGTATTGCGGGATCTTAGTGTAAAAAATGGCTAGATACAATTCGATGTTCCTCATCACCATCTCTCAGTGCAAAACAAAACAGAAAAGGTTCATAGGTCCATTGATGCTTTTCTCTTTTAATCTGTGGTTTAGGATCAGAGTGTAAAATGCTCAGGGATCGGGGCCTTGAAAAGATGTTGCTAGCCTGCCAGCACCGATGATCTGTCATTAGTGAGCAGAATGATTGATTTCTTAAAGTGGATGTGTGGCACTGGAAAAGAAACATTTACCCCTCAGGCAGAAAAGCAGCATTAATAAAACATTAGAGGGAATGACTCTCCAACTCTCATAATCCAGAGTGTTTTCCTCCCTCTCTTTCATATATGTTAAAATGCTCGTCATTTAGATGTTCTAGTATGTGAGTCATATAAACCACTGGGAGGAAAGTGGGTTAACTTTGCTAACTTTAACATCTGACTTTAAGTTATACGTCTCAGGTGGTGTTGCAGTGTTTGTGTTGGTGTTTCATTTCCCAGCATGCTCTCCTTTATATAAAACAACTTATAATTCTAGTCATTTCTGATGCCAGTTTTAAATGTTTCCATTACATTTGAAATGGTAAAAAATGACTGTCAGTTTGACATATTCATTCAAAGCCAGGGGCTAATATTCCAAAGCTGCTCTACTGTTTACTTCACCATGATTTGGAGTTAATTAACTGTGCTAATATTTCAGATGTAATCTGTATTCATTGTCCACATTGCTGTCTCTTTGTTTGTTTCTTTGCATGACAAGTAGCTTCTCATTTCACAATGAAAGACATGCAACACCCTACCTTTGTGGTATTGAAAAAATAATTGGATGTTTATTCTGTGAAATGCTGTTTTGTCCACATTTGATGTCAGTTTACTCTCTCATCTTCCAGTCTAGTGCTGGTGAATGAGAGTGATTGAAATTCTTATTTCTGGACGGTTAGAAGCTTTCTTTCAGTTTATCCCACAGTTTTAGCAAAGGAGAAGAAGAAGAGTTCGATTGCTCTCCTGCAATTCAACCTTAATCTTCGTAGTTGCTAAATGCTCCACTTTGTTCACCAGCTAGTCACTGTAATTGTTGGCAGGATGGTGCCCAGCAGGTAGTATAATGGTCTGTTCAAATGCAAGGAGTTTACATCTTTTTTTAATGACCAAAGTCAAGGCATCAGACACATTATCAGCCACACAATGCCAAACGGAGAAGCACCACCACAGCAATCTTCCAGACGCAACTTAGTAGGCATAACCCAATTTAATCCCATTAATGAAATATCACTTGAGGAAGTTTTTTCCAGTATCAACCCATCCACCTGTTGCCTTGATGTCTTACCCATCAACTTCCCTAAGACAGCGTTGAATAGTCAAAGTTAACTCTCCAATCTGACATTTTTCCTAAGGTTTAAAAAATCGCAGCCATTAAACCCGCTCTAAAGAAGAAATATCTGAGCGATCTGCCGATTTCAAACCTACTGTTCTTAGTCAAAGTTATTGAAAAGGTTGTTTACCAACAACTTTTTGTAAAGATTACGAATTTTTTCCATACCTTTCACCAGGATCTCTGACCCCTCACAGCACTGAGACTGCACTCATAATGGTGTTGAATGACATCGGCCTAAACAATGACTCAGGCAAAATCTCTATATTGGTACTATTACAGTAATTTCATTTCATTGCCACTTTTTACACTGCAGACCGTACATTTCTGTTGCTTATAAAACTGGTTGGGACTCTCTTGAACTATTCTTAAATGGTCTAATATCTTCATGACTGAAAGTAATTTTGTCTCAATTGCTAACTGTGTGCCTGTGTAGGTAGACATGACCTGACACCCAGTGACTATGTACCTATTGAATTCCTGTGTAACTGTATTGAACAAATCATCAACTGGATTAAACAACATTTTCTCCAACAAAACAAAGCACAACTTTGGAGCACAGAAGGAAAGACAAAATGTCGACTCTTCCCTTACCTCCCCGTCTTTCACACCAAAGACTCAAGTCAGAGGAATGGTGTCCAAGCATGATCTAGAAAAACGTACCCATGCTTTTATTTCCAGTCAGTTAGATTATTGAAAACGTATATTCACCGGGCTCCCATAAAAAGCACTCCATCACCTCCAACTACTTCAACATGCCGTTGCCAGGGTCCCGACAAAAACAAATAAAATTGCATTACCTTGCTTTGCTTTGCCTTGTTCACACTGAATTGAAAGCAAATTTTCACCTTGAGTTACTTACTGTTTACTTGTCCCAAACAGCCACTTTACTGTGTCATAAGCAATCGAGCAAAGGCACACAATGTGTGTGTTTGTCTGTGTGTTTGAATTCAGTTCAGCTGCTCAGTGAACTCAGCAATTACCAAAAAGTTATTTTTTCTCCTCTGTACATTTATAAATGAAAAAGCTCCAGTTAGCAGTAAACACCATACCATCACGTGACAATGTATCCATAGATTGCTGCTGCAATCAGGTTGCATGAGTAAAGATAGATGCACTTTTTAACCTTAAAAGTTTAAAAGTAATTTCTGACCTCCCCTCCCGAAAGGCTATGGATCACAATATAGAATCAGATGTGACTCTGGGTGTTTACTCCACCAGTAGGTCTGGCTCTGCACCCAACTCTCCTCCTCACACAAGACTCTGTAAAGTGCCACAGCCACATTTTTTGTATGAAGTTGAATATTTCAAACTTGCACATAAACTCGAATTTTGCATAATCACATCATATGGGCTTCTTCATTTTCATTTTTTATTGCATTGAGTTTGTATGTAATCTTGACGTGTGAAAAATTCACTTTGCTTTCTGTGGGAACACACCATAAAACATCTCCTTTCCATTACTTTGGCATGGGCATGGAGCCTGACAAGGCCAATGACTAAAGTTGAGTGAGCTTCCACAGGTCCGGGAGGAGTCCTCGTGTGCCCTATCTGCTCAAGCTTTATAGAGGTCTATGAATTGCCTTTTACCTGGGACCAATTTGTCATCAGAGAACCTACCAGGAGCTATTGCCCCAGACAACACAATGCCTAGGATTATATACGATAGGGCATGCAAATAATACCACCATGAAAAGGTATAAATCCCCATTAATAAGGTGTATTTATCTATCATATAATTTGCTTTTCATTTCATTCATGAGGAAGCTTAAGTCTGTCTTGCAAGAGAAAAGAGACCAGCCGCTGTGAAGAGGATCGCCACCGGTTGATCACAACATAATGAGTAAGTGCAGGATTGGCAGCCTTTAATAGAGGGGATTTGAGTGAAGCCTGCCATAATATAAAATTGTGTAGCAGCTGGCTAGGTGCCACCTTCATGCATTAAATAAAGTGCACTTGTGTGCTCGCTGAGTGGGTTAACGAGACACTCTCACATGTAGAATCAACATACCCCAGAGAGAACAAAGGCTCATTCAAATCCAAGCCTTTCCTAAAAGTCATAAACCTCTCAAAAGGAAAAGAAAGGGGTAAAAGAGCTCAGCACAATAACCATCTCAGAGGTTTACAGTTATATTTACAGGAAATTAAATGGTCGCACCTTATGTTTTAAATTGACATTTGGAATATGTCTCTGTGGGACCACTGTCTTTTAGATAATAGTGGTGGTCAGGATAAACAGGTCATACAGGATAAACCTAAAAAACAGCTTTTGCTGTTATGAGTGTTCTACATCTTGGATCCAAGCCACTACAGTTTGACTTGTTGGTGTACACCATTGTGCTGCCTATTTTGTCCAATACCACAACATGATGTCAGAATGCATGTTAGAGGTTGCATACTAAATGATATCAACAAAAGAGCCATCTTGTGTGGCATCTATTTACTGGACCTACCTCAACGTGCGAAGTAGACAAATCAAGCTCGGCTTCAATCATCCCTACACCTTCACATTTGATTTCCCTTTGCGTCTCAAGAGCCTGTTATCTCCTCCACAACCTTGTGGACTGTTGCCTTGACATTCTTGTTTGCGTTATCAGCATAATTTTCTTACACACAATGGAATTCCAGAGAATAAAGTAACAAATTGACTGATTGACTGAAATAAGCAGGCTAGCTAATAATAATAGTGTAGCAATGGTATAATTTCTGCTGGGAACCAACTTCCTCTGTGGTTAAACAATATTTAATCTACATTCTTATTCTTCTAAAGATGCTAGAACCAGCCAAACAGACCACGAGGGCAGTGTCCCTTTGTAGTAAAGATGCACATACATCATCTATCATAATGTATGGGGTCTCTCAAACTTAAATGTGGCAATGTCTCAAACCTATGCCTTTGTAGTGTCGAGAGGTCTTTGTGTTTCTTGGTGTCTTCTTGACTCTTAAGTTTAAAAGCATTAAGATCATCAACTAAATTAGACTCAAACATAGTACAAATATCTAACCATGAAATAAAACCACTAAATGTAATAATAGAGTTTGTAAAATGTAATAATAAAAGTTTAGAAATAAAAAATAAAAAATTTGCTTTTTTAACAAAATATTAAATGCTGTAACATCTTTGAATTTTTTACATATATGCAATTATTATTAACGTGTTTCAAGAAAATAAAAAAAAAAACATTCATGTTGCAAAATGTCCATAGGCATTACAGGACAAATTTCAACCCAATCCAGTGAAAAATAAACCATTTTGGGGGCTTAGAATACACATACAATCACAAAGATTATGAAATTTAACTCCACAGGCCAATCTTCAAATATGTAGAACTTAGAAAGTACTTGGAGTGCAACTAGGATTTTGCAAGGCACCATTTAACAGCACCAAGCATCAATGATATAAACACAGAGTCCTGTGTTGGATCTTGCCACATCTTGTGGGAATAAAAGTATATTGCACTATCCAACTGCCCATTTTAAAGCAAAAAAACGGACACTGCTCTCATAGTAAATGGGGCTTTAGATTGCACAGTCAATAACAGTTCAGTTTTTCCCTGTTTTCAAGCCCATTTTCATCTCACTTATTATTTGGGATGTTTGAAGGTACCCATTTATTTATCTGAGGCAAACTCTAGTCCTGCGGAATTCACTCTCAAATCTGCATATAGTATCTACTGATACTACATTTATCTACATGTGTACTTATATAGGAAATTATATTTTTCTTTTTAGAGGACATTAAATACGAGGTGACCAAGCCATAAAACTGCCTGGTGTTCAAAGGGTTAAGGTTGGCAGGGTATACCAACACAACTATGCCTCTTTGACACCTCGCACCCCTCCACCCCCTGCTCCAGCTTGACTGAAGAATTACTGTATTTGGTGCAATTTGATGGACTGCTGAACTGTGAATATGCTTCAGCCCCAGACAGCTGTCTTGCCCAGAGTGAAATGTGATGGATGGGTAGGAGAGCAAGGGGGACATATGGAAATGACCAGGCATGAAAGGAAAGACAAATTCGGTGTGCCTTTGTTTCACTAAACCCCTGACCACACAAAGGCATTTCTTTTCCTTTCACCATTTCTGCCAGAAACAGGACATTGTCGGCTGTCTTCTTTCCAATGAACCAATATCCATGTGCCCTAATTTCCTGCACCTAAATCAGACTAAAATTAATCAAGGAAATGTAACGTTTCTTTTTGGAGGTCAGTAATATTGATCAAAATAACCAAAGACTGAGCTCATTTGGATGCATTTATCATGTCGTTAGTGACATCTACTCTGTCTCCACCAGCAGTGTCAGGTCACAGAGGCAAGCTGGGTGGTACTGCGGTGACAGCAGCTAAAGATCAGGATTGACAAAGTGGATCACCATCCTAGATAGAGTGGCAGCTAAGCATAATTTCCCAATAACTCACCATATTTGGCAACGCCTTAGTCAGCAGAAGGCCTTCGGGCCATCAATCCAATCCAAGGAGATTGATCCACTGAGTGTGTCTGCATGTGACTGTGTGAAAAAAAGGGGAGAGAGAGGAGCAGCCTAGAGAGCTGGTGTCTGAGAGGCATGTGACCGCATGCATACGGTTGGCAGGATGTTGGAACAGCCTTGTGTTTTATTGTGTGGTAGCTGATGTGAGCAAACAAGTGTGTGTTTGGTGGGTCATGTGCATGGAAAGAGAGATGTGCTGGAGCTGGTGGGTGTCGGGGAGCCTTCAGCGAAGTCTTCACATGCCAAGTTAAAGCTGAAGAGGTGACTGGAGGCTGCTGTCTGAAAGGTCACTGGCTGCTCCAACCCCTGACAGACTCCTCAGCAGAGCCGGCTAACAGCACACAAATGCAGCAGGACTTCACAGAGCTTCCTAAATATAACTCGTTCTCTCCAACAATTAAAAATACTTTAACAAGAGGCAGATTCATATGTAAATGCAGGAGATAATGACCTTCAACAGGTCTCACACAGCACAGAGCTGCTGGTTTACAGAGTCGAAATGTATCATAATGAAAAGATAAAAAATGCTGTGCCTTAAATATAACATGAATAAACAAGTGATAAAACAGGTCACAATGAGGAGCCATATTCATGCTCACGTTGTTCTGTATGCTTTGTTGAAATTGCCTGAAAGCTGCACTACTTTTACATGAAATGTAATTTATGGTAGTAGCTAATACATTTAGATTTTTACAGGATAAAGATATATCATTTTTGATATCCATACCAATAGAAGGAAGATGTTTTACAGGTGCACTCTAGTATAATGGGATTTTATTTATAACTTGTAAAAAACGTTTATGTATTTCCGTTAATTCATACCCACAGCCTGTCCAGTATCTCTGTGATGGGTGATCATCAATAACGTCTAAGAAAGTTCTAATAATTCTCCCTGCTTTGTGAACTGTGCAAATTTCCATGGAAGGATTTTTTTAATGGGCACCCAGCCATTTTAATTCATCAAGTGTATTATGGATTGATGAATATCTACCCAGCTGGAGCTATGGGAGGCTTAAGGTTTTTAAGGAATTAGCTAAAGATGTGCTGCTCCCACATAAACTGTGTGGCCAAAAGTATGTGGACACAAAACACTACATCCTTATGCATTTGTTGAGCATCTCATCTCAAAGATTAATATGCTGCAATAACTGCCTCCATTGTTCTGCTTCCATAAAATTTTGTAACCTGGCTGCAGGGATTCAGCTCATATTCAGTGTTCAGTTCTACATTAAAATGGCAAAAAATAACTACACCTTTGTTATAAACTTTGTTGAGTTTTGTACCTACATTATCCGGAATGTTTCCAGCAATGTTCAAACCGCATAAAATCTGTGATTTTTTCTGGGGGAAACATCAGATGATAGATCAGAGAGTGAGGAAGGCAGCGAACATGATCAAACATCACTCGAATGAAACTTTAAACCTTTACCTCATTCATTTACATTCTTGCCTGAGTCACATAGAGAGATTTTCAACAGCAATGGTTGTTGTTTACCATTGAAGACAACAACAACTTGAACCGGCAATATGTATGTCTTTTGTTTTTGATAGAACTCCTGCATCAAAGATGAAATACTGTGCATTTAACACACCCACAAAGAATGAGGCAGTGATAATAATACGGTTAAAAGTAAAACATATAATAATAATAATAATAATAATAATAATAATAATAATGATGACTATTATTGTACATTTAATAAAAGTCGAGGAGTTGGATAAGCCAAGCCATTTAACATTTGTGTAGTGAGTGATTAATTCATTTATTGAAACTCAATTCTGGGAGAAATGGGTCGGGATGCTACAACTGAAATAATGCGTTCTTTTCCAATGGTTCAAGTGAAATGCAGCGCAGCTGAATTTTACACCAATTGTAGATGATTAAGGGCTTTTCATCTAAGTGCCTAATATAGAAAATTACAATAATCAAGACAGGATGAAACGAAGACACACATAACTGTCTTCACATTAACAGGAGACAGAAATGGTTTGATTATGGAGGTGCTTCTCAACTGATAAAAAAAGACTGAATAACCATTCTTTCATTCTTCTTCTTCTTGGTTCGGGTTGGAATTAAAAAATACTTCTTAAACATACTACACAGAACTTTCAAATGGTTATGGTACAGTCTCAATTTAATACTGCTGCCTCTACATGACCTACATAAGCAAACAAGACCATCAGCAAATAGCTTAGGTAATTCTTTATAGTTTTAGTTATCATCCATGCCTGCCACTGAGTCGAAGTTGGACTTGTCTTGGTTGGATATGTCATCAAATTAAATTATTATTGTTAATGTCACAGTGCTAAGGATAAATAGAGGAGTCTCACAGCCCAAAGAAAGAAGCTGCTCTGTAGTCTGGTGGTACGGCACTAAAACAAAGTTTACTTTGTTTCACCATTGTCACATTACAGTAATTATTCTCAGATATTCTTAAATAGATACATTACCTCATCACTATGCATATACTACAACTGCATATGCCAGCCAGTTAAAAACCCCAATTCAATTTGGTATTTCATTCCAAATCATAAATTCAACAGAATCGGAGGTCTTTCCTTTCTTTTGACATGCAATTTTTTGCTGAATAGATTACCAATCAAATTATCAAAATTCCATCAGCAAGCTCTTTTAGTTTGGAAGCTGTGTTTTGTCCACATACTTACATACAAACCACTATTCTTTCATAAATGGTTCCAGAGAGATATAAATCACATTTGCAATCTCTTGATGATTGATGATTCTGGCAATATGTTGTCTCATGAACAATTTATATCTGTACACAGTTTTCCAATTCCTTTCAGAGAATTTAATTGTTTAACTAGTGCTATTCCAAATGGAATAATTCAGCTTGTGAAAAAACACTTAAGTTATGGTGAGAATACCATGTTACAACCTGCACTGATGTTGGATGTACTTGAACTTACAGATATGAAGTGTAACAACAAGCATGTTTGCTAGATTTTTCAGAGAAATAACAAAACTGTTCCTAGAGAAAAAGTTTTTCTGGAGATCTAAGCTTGACAACACAAACTGGAGAGGGTCTTGGCTTTTACCTTACAGACACTGTATTTTAAAGAAGTACATTTTTACATAAAATATACCCTGTTAATTGTAAAATTTACAGATATTGATAAGTCTTGTACCTTTTGTAAACAAAGTATAGAAACAATCTCTCACCTCTTTTTTCCACTGTGAAATATCCCCAAAATTCTGGAGAGACCAAGAGTCTTATTTTTTTTAACCTACTTACTTTGCCTACTTGTTTAACCTTAAAGATATTGTTTGTTACTTTATATATGTTATTATATATTTCTCTTTTAATTTTTATCTTACTTTATGTTTCGTACACATATTTATTTGTATTGTCCTTGTTTGATGTTCTCTATGTAACCTTATTTTCACTTAAATTTGACTGTATGTGCTACTGTTTGATCTACCTGAACTAAATAGTTATTTCTTAAATAAAGGTTTATAAAAAAAAGCACATGTTGATGATGAAGATCTTTAGAATCAACAACAAATTAAAGTTCATTGTAGCTGCTTTATGGAATTATTCACTGAACAAGTAATCAAAGTTGCAATTGTATGCATTCTGTTGCTTTACTGTATCTTTTTTCTGTCTAATTCATAATGTTATGGCTGTGTTGTAGCTATTACTGTATGATATACATGTATCAAGATATAAGAAAATAAGTCTTTATTTAATTTATTATTATTTGTTTTATTTATTTACCCATCTATCAGCGCCCTTGTATTCCTACACTATATGTTATGTTATTAACACAGGTTACTTGCAGTTTAACTCCTATTGAAACCCCACCCTCACCCACCAGATTATGCCCACACAATGTTGTGCCAATTCCTTTGCTGGAACTGTACCTGGAAGCAGTTAGTTTGTGGTAATTTGATAAAAAAAAAAAAAGACACAACTTTATTGAAGAAAAAAAGCCATGCTGGTGGCTCTGTGAGGCTTGATTTAGGAAGCTGAGCACTTTCGAATTTAGAAATGCTACCATATAGGTTAACTGTGAAAGCAGCTTTTGACAATCCATATTAACTATTGGTTAGCAGGTTTAAGCACAAAGGTGGACTTATGTGGGCTTTGTCTCTCCTTCTACTACCTACTACCTACTACCAGCTTGATAGCATATAAAGCGTCATATAATACATTGGTTGAATTACAGCAATATTTGATTCATTTTATTGTGTTTATAGAAATCATGAAGTGAACAGATAAAAAAAAGTATTGCTCTTTCTTTAGCATCAAACACAATATAGGCAGGTTAGATTTGATTACAAATGCACTGCAACATTGCAGAGTCGAGCAGCTCAAGCGCAGTGGCAAGTATCAGAAATGAAAGCCTAAATGAAGCATTGATTTTTAGAGGGAATTGCAGCTCTGTTTCAGTTTATGGAAAGACGGAACATATTTCCAAACATGGTGCAAGTTTAAATGTGCACTTCTTAGCTTTCACAGTCCAGCAGTTTTGTGTAATTGATTTTCACAATTAACACAGATTCCTGTTTCCTGGGGTTTACAGGAAAGCAAGCAGTGCTTCCTATCTGCTTTGTCATTTAATGCATGAGGATTCATGGCTCTGAGGCTTTTTTTTTTTTTTCCACCAGCTATATTAAAATGTTTTGTTTGTTTCTCCTAAACACATAGCTCTCTCGTGTTTACCATTATTCAACAAACCCCCTTTGGGCTGACAACCAGGATTTTAGCACTTAGTTTTTAGTGGTTCAACATAAAATGTGTGACAATATTTATTTTTTTCTCAGGACATGATATTTGGAGACAGTTTGTTACCTGCCAACTTGTCAAAGATTTGTGGTCTATGCATAAATGTACCAGTCTCTGCAGGTGCATTCACTGGTCATATGCCTGCCATTGTGTGTGTGTGTGTGTGTGTGTGTTCATTGTGTAAGAACAGACTCTAAGTGCACTGACTCTAGGTCATCGCTTTAAAAATGAATGATTTGCAACTTCGCAAAATCACATTCTGGTCACAACAACCTGCAAGTTGCAGTTTGTGATTCTGTGAATCAACCACCACTGTGTTCTCAACACTGCTTTATGGCGATGTTGTTCCATTTATTGTTCTTGTCCTGGTAATGCATCCAGGATACTACCCATGTCTGTATGGACTGCAGTGTTAGTTGGTCAGACTGCCACCTTGGTCCAGACTGAAATATTTCAACGACTAGCCAACTGGATGGATTGGCCGGCATTAATGTTTCTCCAGAGGACATATTTTATTGACTTTGGTGATTCTCTGACTTCTTCTCTAGCGCTACCAGGAGGATGGCATTTCTGGTTCAGAGCTGAATGTTTGTTCTGCTAGTGGATGGATTTCTGTGAATTTTGGTTTAGCCATGTGGCCCGCTGGATGAAAATTAAAAAAACTTTGGCGCATCTCTGACTTTTCTGCTACTGCTATTATAAGGTTGATGTTAATTTGTCCAGTTCTTTGGTTTATGACTTGCTAAATATCTGCAATGCTAGTTAGCAAATTTTAGCATACTGACATGCTTAAAATTGAAATAGATAACTTTTCAGGCTTGGGAAACTGTGCATCAATCAGAATTAACTTTAGATTGATTAAAGTTATAACAAAAAGGTTCTCTATTGTCAGTTTACCTAAGTTGATAAGCATGATAAACATTACTTGCTAATCGTCAGCATGTTAACATTGTCACTATTGTTGACAAAACACCTTAGCATTGATGGCATCTTTGCATTCTGTATCTAGTTCTTCTCAGAAATCTATGAAGTAGGCCTCACAGAGCTGCTAACATGGCCATAGAGTTACGTTTTAGACACAGATCCAGTGAATGTCGACATTTACAGCAAGGTTGTGATAAAACAATAGTGCACCTCACTTTCTCTGCAGGTGATTTCAAATAAGTTATACTGTATGTACAGTTAAAATATTTTAAAAAGTGAACACATCTTAATATTTCTTCTTCTTTTCCCACTTTTTAAAAAAAGCCATTGTTCCCTTGATGGCAACTGTCGTGGGCTTTCTCGCTGTCTATGGGAGGACATTTATTTAGTCTACAATATGCATAAATAAACATTACATGCATTACAAACTCTCGTCTTTCCCTACTCAACTTCAAACATTGGACTAAAACACAAAATATGTGAGTGTGGTGTGGTGGCATTGCATAAGCCCCTTACTATATTCATAAATCGGTAGATTTTATTTAATACTTTGGGATATCATAGGTAGTACAACTATTCTTTGCTCAGATGATTGGTAATTCACTTTCGTTGACAGTCTGATGTTCTCATGCTACCGTCACCTTGCACTCACTACATCATTACTGACCATTATTTGACTGGCTTCTGTTTTATTGTTAAAGGTGCTCATATGTCACTGTTTTAGGTGTATAATTAAAGTGCTACACAAAAAGAAAAATACAGTTTAAAAATACGTGGATATATGATATGGTTATATATCATTTTCACTTAAATTCAAGTGATCCAGCTCTGTTTCTACATCCAACTCTGTTTCCTGCTATAAAGGGACCAAATCCTTCTTTTAATTGACCACCAAAGCCATCACAGTCTGCAGCTAAGGTCTCAGATTTAATTTAGAAGAGATGTCAGCTCCAGGATTGGTAGATTCAACTCCAGTGGTCCTCAGAGTCTGGTGAGAGTCAGCAAAGTCAATGAAAGCCTTGAACTTTCAGACAGCATGAAAAAAATAAAGGCAGGCGATAGAGATAGGGGGCAGCAAAATGGTCAAGAGGGGAAAGATGGCAGGGAGAAGTGCGAGAGGGAGGGGGAGAGTGTTGAGAGCACATAAAGAGAAGAAGGACGGTGAGAGAAACGGAACAGAGGAGAGATATGCCCCTATTCACCTGCCAGCATGTCTCTGTGCTGCTGAATTACACCTGATCCAAGAAGTGCAGACAGTTCTCTCCTCTGAGAGAGTTAGGGCCTATAATCTTCCCAGTTGATAATGAGAGCTAAACCTCAATGATACATCAGCCCAATGGAGAAACTTAACAGCAAAGGCATCATTCTTCATTGCAAAATCCTGACACTTTTATTACCTTGCTTTTCTGCGAATCCCTATTTATAGTGTAGCAATGCTGCTGTAGATGCAAAGAGAACGGCAGCCAAGAGAGGCAGCTGAAAAGTCAGTTTAATGCTATAGCACACAGTGAAGTTCCACTTTTAACATTCATATGTAGCACTGTGCAAAACAGGAGCATGCAAAAGACATTTGCTTAGAAAAACAAAACAAAAACAAAATGCAATATGTTTGTGTTCCACAGTCATGAATAAAAATGGCTCCACATGCAAAAGCAATATATCTTTGCATTCAAAAGGCTTTCTGTGAGACTGATCAATTCGGCAAAAAGGAAGATCAAATGGATAGTCTGCTCCCACCTCTTTCTCTTTGGTCTCCCTCTCTCTCTCTTTCTTCCTGTGGTGCAAACAACAACACCAACAGCAGAAGTAGCACTAGCGTGCTTTGCTAGGTGCTTTTTTTTGGGGTGGGGGGGTGGGGGGATATTTCCCCATCTCAGTGGCTTCAGAAATTAGAGATTCATTGGCAGCATCCACTGTGTCTCAGCGGCTGACAGAAAGAATAAATGTGCTTCTCTTTGTAACAATCACTTCAGGCATTCACTATCTCCCTCACAGGCCTGAAGAAAAGCAAGAAAAGCACACAGGCAGGCTCTGATCAGATCTCTTAATGAGACCTAATGGTCCTAATTCTCTCTGTCGATAGAAAATCCTTCATTTTCTTTGAGCATTCAAGGCAACAAAGTAGATAATGCTCTCACAACAACAGGAGGTGCGGAGCGATTTTTGAGCTTTTCTCACTGAGAACAAAGATAGCTTGTCAGATTCAAGGACTGTGCAGTTTACTAATATTTATCCACATTACAAGGATACAGCATATCAACATTTAAAGAATATACAAAAAAAGCTTATATCATTGCTAAATTGTTTAAAATAATACAATTGTTAAAAATATTTTGTCACTACAAGTCCTGCCTGTAACCATGGCTCAGCTGCCATTATGGAGCCCGGATGCAGAGCACTTAGCGAGGCATATCCAGATTGGTTTCTCTTTATTTCAGTATTGTCATTTTCTCTTTTCCCAGTGCCAAATTTGGCGTTCATGCCTGAATAACTTTGTTCTGCTTCACTTTATCAGCATCAGTCTTGCCACATGAAATGTGTGCAATGGTTTCTTAATTGTTTGGGCTGCAACTGTATAATATCAAAAGAGATATTCACTGTCGAACTGTAAAATTTTGTTGTTGTGATCTATCTTCAGTTACTCTAAACTCAGTCACATCTATGCTGATGCATACACTTCTGCAGAACTCTCACAGGTGTTACCTTTGTTATGATATCTGTGATTATTTGTTTAGACCTTGTATTTGCAGAGATGTACTCTATTCATTTTGGGCATGTTTTGGTTTTTTTTTGTTTTTTTTCAGCAGGGGCCTGAGCCAGAGGCCTAGTTAATTAAAAGTCTGTCACACTGACATCCAGTGTGCTCATTGCAATGTTTAGTAAACTCACTGCCCACACTACAAAACAACTAATGCTGGTAAGAGTCTGCAGGCAGATTTTATAACAGGACACTGTACTGGAGACTGACACTTGGTTGGTTGCTGCTTATCTTGCGGTCCCGCAACTCATTTGACCTCACCATTGTGTAGCAATCATACACATACTCAGACTCAAAACATTTCTAAATAGCTTCACTATAAATTATAAAATACAGGGGGAAGAATATAAAACAACAAATTGATTACATTTTAGATCTTAACATGTGGTCAGTACATCCATGAGTGTAAGTCTGATACTGATAATAGCTGCACCTCAGTACAGAAATGACAGGGCCTGCGATACAAATATATGTGGTGGAATAACTCTGGCACATTTGAACAGTAACCTGAATAATGTTGGGATTATACAATGAAATGAATAACCAGATATCTCATACGATCCACTTCTCAACACATCCTCATACCTAAACAACTGAATAGCTTAATCCACAGCGTTTCTCAAAACGACGTGATCGTTGCATTGTAACAGTAACCTTCACTGTACAGTTGCAGTTTGGTCAGGTTTAGGCAAGAAAACTACTTGGTAAGGTTCAGGAAAACATTGTGGTTTCACAGTGGACATGAACTATTTTTTATGGTGGACTGCTGAGGATGAACTGAGAAGTCTCACAGCCCGAGGAAAGAAGTTGCTCTGTAGTCTGGTACTGTACTGTGGTTTCACCATCACCGTCATTAAAGTAATTCATTTTACATAGCCACAAATACATTACCTTATCACAATGCAACTTGCAAACAAAAAAGAAAAATTGTTCACGCTAGTTTTATCAAGGTCTTCAGTCACAAAGCAGTGGTGCTCATACCACTTGTGTCCACAGGGGCCGCCAGAATCAACCAATGAGGAAAGTTCCTTGCAGCAGCTTTAAGTTAAATTCAGTTAAATTCAAAATATAAATTGCAATATATTGATTATAATGGTAAAAATAAAAAAAAGTAATGTAATCAAAGTGATGAAAAAAGGAATCCCCTGGGGGCACTAGTAGATGGCTGGCCTATAGGACCTGAAATGATCTGGTTAAACACAGTCAGTATGCTGCAGCATTTTGGCAAGGATTGAATGTATCAAGGTGTGAATGTATCTTGTGTTCTGGTGAATTATGTAATGCTTACCACAAGCACACAGGGCACATGTAGGCCTAAGTGTGAAGTCTGAACTGTAAATTATGTACAGTACTGAACTCATAAACATTTGACTTAATGTCTCGTGCTGGTTACACCAGTTTTATATGAGAGTGTGGGATTCTCTATGTGCAGCAGACTCCTCATTTTTAACCGATAAGCAACTCATGTGTCATGTTGTTGTTATTCTTACAAAACTTCATTATAGATTGTGATCAATTTTCATCTTTTGGGTTCATTCTGCATCAAACGAGCACAGTGATCTGAGTGCTTGCTACTCATTTTGATAATTTTGCTTTTTTTATCAGCAGCATTCGGAAACAGAACGAAATGGGCATATAGACTCATCTTCTCTCTATATCTATGCTCTGTTGAGTAACTTAGGGAAAAGTGTGGTGGTCAAAATTAGAGCATGAACCAATCCAATCAGGCTTTTATCTCTTTTTCTCCAAGGCTACCGGATGACCTTTTCTTCCTCTAATTGATTTACAGAAAGTCTCTCACAGCTGCACTAAAGCTCAGCTAGATAAGTAAAGGCTGTTTCAAATGCCTGCCTTATTCCCTTGCGTGAGGACTGAACTTGTAGCAATCATTCAAGCAATGACATGCATGATTTAAAAAAAAAAAGAGGATTCATACCCTTTGAGTAAAACGTAGTCCTTTAAATTGGAGGATTGTTTAGCCTAATAAATCAATCAGAATCTGTTAAAATGTCTTGTGAGGAAATTTCAAGTGTGGTTTTCTGTGGAGTTGCATAGTTTTGTAGATCTAAAGTTGCTTTTAAAGGTTTTTGGCAATGCTGTAATACTGATCAGGTAAAATGTAATTGTTAGGAGACAAGCAGGTTAATAAGGATATAACAATATCAAAAACTCACGGTATGATATCAGCATGATATATATAGTCCACAGTATGGTATTTATCACAATATTAAAAAGAAAAAAAAGCCTTGAACAATGTCATTTAATTATAAATGTGATGTGTACATCAATTATAATTTGTATAAAGTTTGTTTTTACTTTTTAATTGAGTTACTTCTGCTTCCTTCTATAGTAAAATGAAAGTAGCCAGCCATGACCTAAGCATGTGTAAAAAGTACTCATTGGATTATGTACAAATGCAAAACAATAAAGCAGCCAGTAGCCAGTAGCAATCCCTGCCTCCCTCTGGTTGTACAGTGGGACTACCAGGGCAACCAGGGGGTGTGATACGAGGGACAGCCGAGAACACGCACACCAGAGCCACGAAAATCTCTGTCAGTCTAACTGACATGTTATTGTTATCCTAACTGCATGTTAGTAGTTGTCTGATTTTAATGGGTTGACATTGAGTTTTTTTTGCAGTTGGTTTGTAAAAACAAATACGGCTGCGCATGAAGATGCAGCGGCTGGTAGCTCCTCCAAATCATGCTACATTTTGTTTTTTTTAACCAGGATTTTTCAGTTTTGTTGCTGAAACACTTACTGCTTATGGCAGAAATACTGTCATCATCATTGGAGAAAAAAGCAGGTGTTTGGACTAAGATCAGCCCACTTTGAAACAATCACAGCCCTCAGTGTCTTGAGTGTCCTTGAGCCTGATCAGCTGGACTGCCCCAGGGAGGAAGATAGTCGCAATAAGAGCCATGCTAATCCAGCTTGGTTTAAGGCTGCTCCTGGCTAATGTCTGTTCGCAGGCAAAATAAATGGACAAGATGGGAAACAGGCTGGCAAAGTGAAATCAGAGACTTGTGCTTACAGGGACCTTTCCCGACCTAACACATCTTGGATCAAGCTGTTGCACTCAACTGGTGGACTGTGTCTGAGCCGACAGAGCGCAGGACTACAGCAGGATGAGGGGAGGTGAACAAACATTGATGTTTGGTGCTCACACACAGTCAAAGTTGATGGACACTGTTTTCCACATGTCAAACTTTTAATATGAAGATGCTGACCACATTATCATCACCATCTAGTTGCTGTTGTTTATATACACCTTGACACAGATTAAAAAGATGCACTACATAAATATTTGTATATTAATAACTGCATATATGTTCTGTAATTAGCATTAGTAGCATGAAGGTGTTTACAGACTTTCTTTTCGTTATACAGCCTTGTGTTGTATAATAAGAACAAATAACATTGACCCTTGTACCTCGTACCTTGAAAACAAACAACCAGTGGCGGAGCTGATGCAGTGGATTGTGAGCTGTAGTTTCCCTGCCGGTAAGCACACTGAGGCGTAGTAGGGCAGGTCTTATGAGAACAAGTCTGTTAGTCTTAAGCAGTATGATTGTGTGATCACCTGTACTGAAAGGCAGAATGATAACCTTTATTTCTATTTTGTACTCAGCCCATGCTTACCGTAACAATAACAGTAATGGTTGATAAAGGGGGTCAAGATGACCCGTGTTTGTGTTGGCTGTGACCTCGAAACCAAAAGTCAACAATAATTTTTTTCAATTTATTACGAGTGCGTTAACCTATGTAACATACACAACTGATGTCACATACACACGTACAGTACATATGTAACTTAGGTCACATATGTAACAAACATCCTTTAATCAGGGATGAACAAAATGGATTTATTTAGCTAATATCAAGAAAAAAATTAAAGAAATTCTGTGATGCCTGATGCTTGGTGCGTATTCTGATACTACTGTTGCCAGCACTAAGTAAGTATTAATAGACATAGCTGTGTCATTGAGGTCGCATATTGTGTGTGTCAGTGAGCGAGAGAAGGAAAAAATGGCCAACAAAAAGATCACTCAATGAGAGTTTTCAGCCATGAAAATTAAACTGAGACACAAAATATACTACTTAGTTGTAGAAGTAGTAGTAGTATAAGCCATCTGTAGTACAAGCAATAGTAATAGTAGTAGTATAACCTATAATATTAGTAATAGTAATGGAAGTATTAATGGTAGTAGTAGTATAAACTGTACAAGTAGAAACACTAGCAGTATTAGTAAAAATAGCCTAGTAGCTGTTGTAGTACTTGTGGTAGTAGTAGTAAAAGCTGTTGCAGTAGTTGTAGTAGTAGTAGTAGTACTAGTAGCATAAGCAGTAGTGACCTAGTAGAAGTAGAGGTAGGACTTCTCCATGAGCATAAATAGCAGTCACTGTATCATTGAGCACAGTTAATTTGATAGAACTCAAACTGACAAAATGTCCTATATGAATTATGTGTGTGGAGTGAAAATTGTTTGATCTTAATCAAGATTAAGATCCATTTTTTCAAAGATTTTCCAGCCTCGTATCCACTCTATCAATGATGTCATCCACTGTGGAGCAATGAACATTCCACAATACACACCCATTATAAAACGTGAAACAGACAAAAATTTCCCAGAACATAAACCGCAATTGCTTGTAAACCATTCAAGCTATCAAAAGCTATTTTCAAAAAGAAGATCCTTACGTGATGATTATGCACACCTGAGGCTAAGATGTCGTGGGCAAAGATGGATGAATGTTGTGTTAAAGCTCATACACTTTCCCCCCTCCTCTCTGAGCCCATGCAGGACATGTTTTGCATGCTGCACTTGTTCTTATTCTTCTCCTCCGTATTTTTTAGCAGGTTGCAAAACCGACTTCAAAGTTGTATTGGGGCGTCTAGTTGGACAGCTTGTAAGTCCATGAAAGCAATTCGGCTTCATATTATTGCATCATATTATTTATAGACAATAATGTCACAATGTTATCCTGTAGAGAATCATCACTATGTCTGTACAGTCTTAGCAAACCTTTAACTTGTCTTTCAGTGTTTGTACAGGGTTTTCTTTGTTGACCTGCAGACCAGAGCCTCAGTCACAGGAGTCTGAGCTGACTGTGAGAAATGACTCATTTAAAATGCTTGGCTGTGAGGACGTTGGACGATAGGCATGTCAAAATGAATCACGCCATGCAACACATGGCACCAACTGTTTTGTTTGCCGGGCTACTCTTCTTGGCACAAAGTGATGCCCACTGCCCATGACCCGCGATGGCACCGGATGATGAGTCGAGACATGCAGGCTTTCTGGACCTCCCGTCTCGAGCATGTCAGCAGCACTGGAGAGCAGCGCTGTCTCTCTGCAGCTTAACCACTGTGACAGTTTGTGCTTTCTATGGAACTATGCAGGGCCAGTTTCACAGAAATAGACTGAGCTTAAGTAAAAATGTTTTTTTTGGGGGGGGAGGGTTTTTTTCCCCACTTGAGTGTTTCCCTTGGAAAAACATCTAAGTCCAGGATAAGATGTGTTATCTGTCTACAAAACAATCATTCGACAGAACACTAAGAATTTAAAAAGGATCTGTATGCTGCCAAATCATGATTTTCAGTTCTAACTCATTAAATTTAGGTATTAAAGTACATAACATAATCATATTTCCATTAGTTATAGAAATCCTCTTTACTTTTACACATTTCAACCAGATGTTTATTTCGGGCTTTAGCTAATCACTCCAAGTTCTTTGGAAATGTTGTCTTTAGTGTAAAAGCAGTGGCTCGTAGGATGGTCTGTCTGACACATTTCCACAATTATTGGATGGATTGCCATGAAATGTGGGTCAAACGTACATGCACCTCTGAAGATGACCTGAAGTACTGTTTGTGATTGCTTCACATGGAAAATAATATGAAACAATATGTGCTGAACATTAGCATTTGGCATTATAAATGTGAATATTAGCATGCTGATGTTAGCATTTAGCTCAAAGCACTGCAGTGCCCATGTACAGCCCCACAGAGCTGCCAGCATGGCTGTAGACTCTTAATCTTGGGGTGTGTTCTGATCACCTAGTCATTACCTGCAAAGTGGACTGCACTGGGTTACAAGACTCCAACCAGGGAGCAGAAAATACTCAGTTTAAAGGGAACTGTGGAGGGAAGAGCTAAACAACTCTTCATCACTACACTGGAAGCTGACAAGCAAGATTACCCATCAGTCATTGCGCTGAAACAATGGAACCTGGTTGTAACTAATGTTATCAATATTGATGTAAATATATTAAGTGATTACGTTATCTGAAAACAGCAATGCTTTTATATTTAATATTTAATTTTTTTAATTATTTTTTTAAGTGTATTTTAATAATATCTTAATTATTTTTTATTTAATATTATCAAATAAATCACTTCCAGGGGAATAAGCTGTGTTGATTTATTAACTAAACCAATACTTTACGCTCCTTTACCTTAGAAGTGTGAGGTTAACAATGTGACAACAACAGCAACAAGACCTGTCATTAATTTTGTGTACCATTCATATTTATCAAGATTGACATCATATAACTAGACCATAACAATAATATTTCAATAATCAGCATATAATATAACTAAATAATCTGTAAACATGTGCATAATGTAGTATAGTATGTAGTGTATGTTATGTGCCATTTGCTCTTTCACACTTAGGCAGGTTTGCTGCTTAGGACCCATGTAAGTGCACATTTTTTGTAATTTGGACACATGACATGTGAAATATTCATAATTTTGAATGAACAGCAAACACCACTCTGTGCAGCAGTATGCCTACAATGTTTTCCGTTACTTGGCAGCACCGTCAGCTGCTCCAGGACCCTTCTGTCATTGGTTGTTGAAGTCTGGCTCAGAAAGTGCCGATGTAATCATCAAGATTTTTAAATCGCAAAAATATCAACTACGTTTGATATTATCGGAGCAGCCCCAATGAATCTGTGAGCAGTTTAGGAGGCTCAAAACCCCTCACATTACCAGATAATCTGTGGCCGGCAGCCTGTTTTGAACAGGCACTGCACTAGTCTTGTAAATTAATCAAATGACATTTATTCACGTCACATTTCAATAGAATAAGTTTTGTTGTGGTATACATTTTTGTTTCAAGATATATTTAATATTTTATTTCAGTCGTGTAAAATTTGTAGCCTCATAGAGCAAGTGTAACTTACAAGAACTACTGAAAACAGAAAGAATAAGTGAGTAAAGATAAGCAGTCAGTTTGCTTTTATCTTTCCCATCATGACAAAGTTTCTACACTGTTGAAAAAAAACCATCTGGCTTAAAATGATCCCCCAAACACGGTCCATCAGTTAGGTAGAAGGCAGAACGGTAATGGATGGTGTGCGGGGCAGGCATCAGCACTACACTCCGGTGTCTGCTAACCCAGCATTGTCACAGCAGATGTCAGGGTAAGTAGCCCCTGAACCATCAGCAAGCTGGTTTGTGTCGAGCCGAGCCGATGGATCAAGTGCTTGATGGATCACATAATGTCCCTGATAGGACAACATATTGCTATTCTAATTATGCCCAGCTCACTTCTGATGCTTTTAGTGTCTGTGCCGCCTAGCCAGGTGCACCTGCATTAGCTACCACCCAACCAGTGTGTACCGTCCTGAGATGGGGGACAATGTCAGCCCTCAGGAAAATGTTTTTCAGGAGTTTAAGACAGAGCTTGGTGTTAATCAGCTGTCCTGCTGCCTCCATATTGTCTCACCTCTGAGAAGATTCACAATGACACACAAGTTTGCCTTCAATTTAGGTTTCTGCCTCGCCTCTCTTCTCCTGCCGACACCAGAGTAGGGCAAATGACCAGAGCTCAGACAGATAGCAAAAAAGAAAATAATGTGAAGATATCAATCACGGACTTCAACTAATTCCTGCTACTCGTTTGCTGAATAAAGAGCAATATGTCCCACTAATCATGATGTGCCTGTGGTAACACGAGGGGGAAAAAAAAGGCATACTCAGGCTTGCTGTAGTGGAAGATGACTGATTAGATTAACACTAGCTTGTGCTTGAGGATGTGTTTAGACCTTCAGCTGTCAGGTTAATTTATGCTTTTTGAGAATCAAAGCTAGCAGTCTTCATTGTGTTAATAGTTTACAGTGTATCTTTCTGTCTTAAAAAGATGAGAAATCAGTTAGAGAGGTATACTTCAAAATAACCAAAATAGCTGTGGCTGGTGACACCGTTCCCTGACTCTGACTCTCATGTGGGGATAGCAGTTACTCTCTCGTGTCTCCTTCCACTTGCAAATTTGTTTTTCACACTTATTTGAAAAAAAAAAAAAAAAAAGAAGAAACTAACCATTTTCTTGCCAAATACTGGGTAATACAGAATATTTTCACTCTTACACTCATTTCAATGAGTGTAAGTGGTGGTCTGTCACTTGTGAGGCACAGACCACCAGCCTACCTGGTCCCCCTCTGCCAAGAAACTCATAACACTTCTGCCAGGTATAAACTTCCATCAAACTTCCCTTCTCTCCTTTTTGAGGGCATTTCTGTCAGAACATTTAAATAACAACTTTCTCTAAATCTTCATTTTCTTCTCCATGTGAAAAAAAATAAATAATAATCGTCCAATACTTCAACATCCTGCAAAAGAACTCATGTCATGAGAACAGAAACGGTTTGGACATTTTTCACTCTACCACCATTTTAGCACAAAGGTGAACTCTGAAAAGCATTAAGAGATATCCAGAGACCAAATGTATTATCCTTTATTGTCTTTCAAAGAGGCATCAATTTTTACACATCAACTCGTTGTACTCAGCCTGTGAAAACAAACAAATGAGTTTTTGAGCCTCTTGAGGTTTCTGGTGATGTCATATGGGCTCTAAGAATGTCAAATTGTAACCAAAATACTGTTTTACGGGGTGTAAAGATGTGCTTTGTTAGTGTAGTTACTAGCACTGCATCCATATAGCTAGCACTACATTCAGGGTTTTATATAATAATTTGGAAATTTATTTAGTATTACAGAACAACTTCTTTGTTGAAACTAAATCGAGGTAAAACGCTGAAATGGGCAGGTGTCATGTGACCATCGCCTTGCAGGTCATAGTCCATTAAGTGTTATGAATGGCAGTTTGTAGTGTTGGACCCAAATGCAGACACGGGAGCAGGGAGCACTTTGAAAGGAGTATTGAAACAACAGGAGGTGCAGACAGGTGAATGGCGGAGCTCCAGCTCAGGCTAGTCCAAATATGACATTAAGAGTCTCAAGCAAACAAACTGATACTAAGTTTCATTGTGAAAAGTATAAGATTCATTGTTTTTGGAGGTTGAGCCATACTAGGAACTAAAAGTGATGATAGCTTACCTCCATGGCCTCAATTAAAATTTCTGATCTACTTCAGTAACAGAAGATTATTTCAAATCAATTGAACTTTGACTTTTGGTTAGACACCCAAACAACCTCATCACACCGGGGGAGGTGAGGAATAAACAACATGAGCATGCCAAATACTTGCCTGCAAATATGTTGCATCAACACTATTCATATGGATAGTGACGCAAATTTAATTGCAAATTTAAAAATGCAAAATTGCAACACATGTACAGTATATTATCACTTTAAAATGATACTTACTGCAGACCAAGTAGGACTGGCAGAAAAACGATGCCAGCCTGCAGAGCTCCGATAAAAGGTGAACTGAAAGGTAGAACAAGGATCGCATTCACTGGGTTCAGTCCAGTCTGTTAAGACATATGAATATGTTAAAATACCAAAGTTACAAACAAAATAACTGATCAAGGCAGCAGTAGACCAGCAACTTCCATGATCTGTGAGCTAAAATTAGTTATCAAAAATCACTTTATCAAAGTAGCCTACTGGATATGAAGAGAGCACAGATGGATATAACAGTTCAGTTCCCCCTCGTTAAATCCCACATATACACCGTTCAGCCACACGTTAAAACCACTGACAGGTGACGTGAATGACATTGATCATCTCATCACAATGCGATGTTCTGCTGGGAAACCTTAGGTGCTGGCATTCACTTGACATGCACCACCCATCCAAACACTGTTGTGGACCAAGTACACCCCTCATCACAACAACACTACCCGATGGCAGTGGCCCCCCAGCAGGACAATGTGCCCTGACACACACAAACATTGCTCAGGAACAGCTCGAGAAACACAATAAAGGGCCCAAGGTGTTGACCGGGCCTCCAAATTCCCCAGATCCCAATCTGATCGAGCATCTGTAAGACGTGCTGGAGCAGGTCTGATCCATGGAGGCCCCACCCCTCAACATACAGGACCCAGAGGATCCACTATAAAACGCCCTGGTGCCAGACACCACAGGACACCCTCAGAGGTCTTAAGTCCATGTCTTGACAGGTCAGAGCTGTTTTGGCTGCACAAGGGGAACCTTGACAATATTAGGCAGGTGGTCATAATGTTATGCCTGATGGGTGTATATCCATTACAATGTTTGTTTGCAATAATGTCACTGTAGATAACCCTTGCATCACGCACTAGCTTTAATTTTCCTTTTTTATGATGTTATGTGTTAAGTGTATACGTACAGTACCTCTAAATTATCTAAAAATGCATGTTTGGTGCTTTGATAAAATGCCAACACTTTCACACTACTCAAACTTAGTTAGGGATATTGGGATATGGGTGCATATATTTTGCCCAACAGTATATTTGTTTCCTCGGTGCTTTTAGGGTGAGGGGGTCAAACTCAAAACTCACACAAACACAACGGTCATCTAATAACAGCTACCAGCCATCGTGGTAGCTGTTGTTAAGCAAAAATGTTTGTTTGGGGGCTATAAAAGGCACTCGATAATGAGTGTCCATTGTGGCCATTTGAAATAGTCATGGTCAACTGACATAGGCTGACTGAGCAGGAGTGCCACCTGGCTTTGGCCCATATCCAGACAGAAAGTAGGCAAATTGATTTTGTAAATGACCCCCAAGTGTCTCAGAGTGTCATAAGCACACTGGCTTCTTGACATTGGCCAACTGGTTCAGTGCGCGAAAAGCCGTAGTGGTGCCCCACGAATCACAGACAGGACAGTATCACCAGTACCAGTATCTGAGGACCCACGCTGTACGTCACCAGGATGCCACTGCAAGACAACTCCAGAGACGTTTGAGGGCTGTCAAGGGCACCAACCTGATTAGACCATCGGGATCAGGCTTCACCACTATGGATTGAATGCCAGACGACCGTTGTGTGTGACACCCTTGAATGCCAGGCACCGTCGTCCACTGCACGTCTGCAACCAACATGTTGCCTGGTCCACTGCAGACGTGCAGTGGACCAGGCAACATGTTGGTTGGATCATCCAGCAGTGGACATCAGTGATGTTCATTGTTGAGAGCAGGATCACCCTGCATCGGAATGACAGGTAGCAACGCTAGGGGTAGGGGGTGAGTGCTATGCAGCTGTCAACATGGTCCCAACCCTGGAGCTGGAAGAGGTGGTGTAACAGTTTGGACCGGAATATTGATGGACAGAAAAACTGATCTGGTGTTTGTCAGTGGAACAGTCACAGTCCAGTCATACCTGCAGGACATCATTCAGTCCATCATCATCCCCCAGTGGTGCCGGTACGCTCTAAACCTAATGTTCATGGATGACAACGCAACCCCACATTGTGCTTGTGTGGTCACCATATAACTCCAGCAGGTTGGTGTCCCTCACATGGAATGGCCAGCGATGTCACTTGACCTGAACCCTATAGAGCATTTCTGGAACCAGTTGAAGTGGTGCGCCTATGCCCGTGACACACCAACATGTGACCTCCAGGAAGTCTAAGTTGCTGTGGTTGCAGAATGGAGCGCCATACCGCAAAACAATATTTGACGTCTAGTGAGGAGTGTAAGCCAAATATGTCAGGCTGTCATTGATGCACGTGGTTGGAATACCTGTTTTTGAATTTGAGCTAATACGTTGGGTTAGAGACCTAATTTACCTGTTTCTGAGTGCTATATTGTAGGCAACTGGTCTAGTTTCAGTTTCTTGAAGATGTTTCATCTCTCATCCAAGAGGCTTCTTCAGTTCTAACTAACTGGAGGAGAGTTGCAGGCTTTTAAACTCTGTGTGGGAGTGTCCTTACAGAGTCGTTAAGGACACGTGTGAGCTCTGAGTTTCAGTGTTGTTAGGGCCACTTGTGGGTCGTTGACCCAGTTGGCCTTCATGTGGGTTGCTAAGGCTAGGTGAGCCCAGGTGTGAATGGTTGTTAATCTGTCTGGGAGGGAACTCAGTACTGCACAGTAGGTGGGTGATAAGTAATGTCTTAGGCCACCTCCTATGTTCAAAGATGGTCGTTCCAGTTTGACATAGATGGATTCTACATATAAATATAGGTTACTGTCCCTCCACTTTTTATATTGCTGAAAGGAAGGTAAACACAGTGGTAAGCTAGTTAAAAAGAGGAAGGATAAACAGTGACATAAGTAAGAGATTGTTTAGTATTTTTTATTTCAAGCACTTTTTTCAGGTTATTTGAGTATTTCAAAGGGAGGGAGGCACAGATGAATGAATGTTAATCTAAATGTAAATCTTTACTTTAAACCAATGTAAATTAATAAATAAACCAGTGTCTAATATATCCTTTATAAAGAGTATGTGCTGCTTTTCAGAATTGTGGCTAAAATGAATGTTGTCTTCCAAGCCTCTGCAATATGATTAATATGTGAATCATATTAAACTAATTTGCTGGCACATAGTAATATTATCTTAGCCAGACAATACCAGCATCTTCTTATTGTCCATTATTTCTGAGGCAGTTCGTCTACATATACATGAGTGCTTCCTATAGTGCTTTGATATACCATGACCTGGATGACTGAGAACTGAGACAGTTATGCCTTCTATGTAGAGGTGGTAAGAGATAAATAAGGAGGTGAGAAAGTCAGCCATACAACCAGAGGAAGGCATCTTTGTCAGCAGTATTATGCTGAGCTTCTGTAAGTGAGATGTAAGTCAGAGAACTCAGTAAGAGTTGGGCTGCTGAACATGTGAGAAGAATTTAAAGATAGATTTTTTTGTATTTCTTATTTTACAACACCAGGGTTGCAAAATGAAACTGAGTGAGAGACATATACTGAAATACATTTTCAAATACAATTGCTTTGAATGTATCAATAATTAACTGTCACGGGGCTCAGTTGGTAGAGCGCGCGCCCCCATGTACAGAGGCTGTGGCCCAGGGCTCGAGTCTTACCCGTGGCCATTTGCATGTCTTTTGGGAATTTGAGCCCCTGCCCCTCTTACATCCTCTGCACGTCTCTGCTTTCTGGTGACGTTAACACTTGTAGTCTACTCTTTGCTTCTCCACTACTGTGTTGTGCAAGTTGTGCACACACAGCTAGCCCCTTTACGCACCCTGACCACTAGTTTAATCCGACATGGCTGAACAATAGACCGACATTGTGTTGGGCTATTTCACAGCTGTACATGAAAACAAACTGTGATGTGTGTAAATTTTGTGGTATCGCCCACTCTCTATTCCACAAATGATGCTAGAGGGGTAGCTACAGGGTCAAGAGTGGGCATTGACCAAGCTGCTGTATTTGATGCTTAAGGATTGAGAATAGCTGGGTGTGTATATGTACTGAATTATCACAACGCAATCATATATGGCTAATATGAAGGACCATGGATACAATAAGGTTATGAAAAGACAAAGAATTGTCATACACAGTGTGCTGTAATCACACAGATCCACAAGCTGTTCACACAAAGTGTATATGATAATACCGTATATACTGTGAATGCTCAGTTTCCTTTGTGATTTGTTATGGTTGTTTCTACTGAGAGTGTAGCTTCTTCAATCATACACTTTTCCCCTAAGAGAACATGTTACAGTATTCAATAACATTACAGTACATATTTACAGGCTATACTGGATAGCATCGTATTAGACATTCTGAGCTCTCTCTGCAGTCCATTTTTCAACATGAGGTAATCCATTGCTTCCCATATATACTGAGCAGCTTCTGGCTACTTCTAATTAGTGAACAGGCAAGGCTACATTCTTATAAAAATAGTTCCCTCAGAGGAATGGAAATTCTTTGAACATCTTCCAAATTGTCACTGCGGGCTCCCACTGCATTAACCCTCTATGTTTTTAATGTTAAGATATGAAAAATGCCATGCAGTGGAACAAAGAAAACTGAACTGCTTTGTTACACTTATCAAATATATATTGTGATAGTCACATTTTTCTTTTCAATAATCAGTAGGTCTGCATTGTGTGGGGTCTTTTTTCTTTCACTGTGATGTCTGGCTAGACTTTGGCTGTGTTTCATTAAAGAACGCTTCCATTTTTTAAATGTATCTCTATGTTATAAAGCATGATGGAGTAAAGTCAGAGAGTCTACACAGTCTTTGTTTTTACTGCACCCTTACGTGCACTGTGATAAGCTCTAACCCCCAGTGCAGGCTCCACGGCTAGCCAGATAGTGTTTGCTTCGCTTGACTTCCTCAAGCGCTGGCCTGAGAGACAGATGCACCATGGGAAAAACAAAATGGGCAAACAGGAGATCTTTGTGTCCTGCATGCTCTTGAAATGCCTAAAATATCCCATGCAAATGGAGACTATTAATAATAACGCTGAAGATTTGGCTGAGCAGCAGTTTTTCCTTTGTTTATTTAAGACAATGTAGATTTCCTTTTTAATCTGCAAATATTTTTAGAGTTAGTTAAGACTAATTAGGTGTTCGAATGAGGCTGACGTTGCACCTTACACTGTGAAGCTGGCTTCATGCAGGAAACACTCTGGGTGTGCTCCAAAGAGGGGGAAACAAATGCCAAGACTTATTTGAAAATGCAGATTCAAATCTGAAGGACTGTAGCTGATTTTTTAAAAAAAGAGATGAATCATACATCAGCCCACTGCTATCATTCAAAATGGCAGCAAACGTTGAGCCTAGCAGCTCAGTAACAAGCTGTGCATACAGGCAGCCAACTCATAGCAGTGCAGCGGAAAGTAGTACATGTAAAATAAATCACATTCTGGTTTCCTTTTGACATTAGGTATTAGGTTTCAGCATTTACCTATCACCCGTGCCAGAATATACTTACTTTTGACAAATTATAAATCCTGTCTGAAGAAGATAGCATCCGGTTTCTCTCTAGACTTTTAGAAACTGTGGATCCACATCGGCTGGAGCTCTGTGAGCATTTGCAGCTGCTTTACAGGCAGCGGTTGTTATGGCTACGTTTCTATTTTATGTCTTTGAAGCTGAGGTAGGATATACTGTGCTTGTATGAAATGGAGGCACCTAAAACTTTTTGGGGAGGGAATGCACTGCGTAATATGGCAGGTTTATCTCAGTGTGCTGGAAAGGTTATTCCTCCCCCTGCAGCGTAGAAGTCCAGCTCAGGTGATAAGGCAGATAGGCTCACAATTTCAATCCTGCCATACAGGCCACTTGATTGGTTTATCAATTGACCTTTTCCTTACCTTGAGGCACCATATTGATCCTCCAGCTCTGTTTTGGATGGCATGTCACCTGCTCAAGCAGAAACTTTAGTTGCACCAGTCAGTGACAAAGCAATCCAATACAGAGCTTTTGCTCCATAACAATATATGTCACTTGAAAAGTTAAACTTAGGTTTCCTTGAAGGAAAAAAAATTCTATTTGAGTGCCTTGAGTGAAAAAATAACATTTTTCTGATTAAATCTCTAATCTCTTTTAAAGTCCCCCTCCAGTCAAAATTGTGTTTTTCTTCTTGTTACCTGACTTGGATGTTTGAGCTTCACTGTGCAGAATGATGTCAGAGCAAAGTTTGCCATCACATTCATCTGCTGAAGTTTCTCTGTGCTCACCTGAAATCTCAGTTTAAGACACGGACGTACTGGGAGGATTTTCTGATTGCAACTACTTTGAAGCCTGGAGGCTTTCGTGCATATACCTTGAGAATTGACTTTTCAGAGAAGTATGCACATTTTGCATAGGCTACTTTTAATTTTATTTTGTTCTAAAAAATGTCAGACATTATTTTCTAATTGTTGTTAGGGTGAACATGTAAACGAACATGTAAACTCTGATCCTCCACCAGCTTTGAATGCGGAGTAACGATGTCGGATTCACAGGTAAAGTTATTACAATGCACGTTGAAACTAACGTGAATCTTGTAAGTCATTGCAATGTCCACAGCTAAGCTCCACAGCCAAGCTAGCGTAACCTCATTAGCATGTTACAGCTACGTTACACGTTACACCTACGTAATAAGTTACTATTTATCAACAGCTAAGTTGGCTCTGGTACTGGGATAACAAGGGAAAAGCTAACAATATCAGTCATGTCGGTCACTACAGCAGGAATTAGGAAATGTCGTAAGCTTGTGTATCGGGATTACTTGCTGTATATAAGTCGTTATTTTTGCTTTTTTAGAGTTCCCCCGATAGCATGCCCGAGTCTCCGGTTCCGGGTACTTCCATGGGCCGAGCTTGAGCAAGGCGTGCCAGACGGTCTGCAGCAGGCAGGGACGAGGCGTGACCAGAAGCAGGGGAGTGAGCGAGGGGATTGGATGGAGGGTCAGAGAGAGAGAGTGCAAATTTGAGCGAGGGGAAACTCCCATCATTGACCAATAGCATGGCTGCTATTGGTCAATTTCTTTGCAGTTTTGCAGGCGCTAGAGAGAATCGATTTGTTTGGTTCCTTTTGCTCTTCACATTGTGTAGGTCGTACTATTGGGCCACCATCTAAATAATGTTAATAATAATGATCAATGGTTCACGGCGTAGACCATAGCTTTAAGTTAAAATTATGTTGTTTACTCTCCGGTATTATATTATGATCCGGAAAATAAATTAGCAAATTGCGTGCACCTGCATAATAGAACATGTCTGTTATTAAGATTTGAGATGTGGCCAAATCGGTCGGTAATCTGTCTGAAAATGTCTCATATCAGATGACTCATCTGACTTCATGACTTCACTTTGGTACTTTGTCTGTAAATATTAAATATTAGCGGTTAGCGTAATTTGAAAGCCATACTCCGGCTGAAGCTTCAGCCCTTATCTTGCTTTGAACAGTCATGCTAAGGCGTGGCCTGACATTTAAACTCCTATTTATACAGTTATAAAGTGCATTTTTTAATTCTAATTTTATATATATAAATAATATAGGGGTATGTAGTGAGAGGCATAATGTTTCAAATGTAAATTTTCAATTTGCTCTGTGTAAACTTAAATTACCAAGATGTATTCATCGGGTTGGAGGTGAACTACAGATTTGGGTAAGATTTCTCCATGGGTTTATCACAAAGACCCCTTTCACATTACAGATTAGATAAAGAAAATGTTGATTACAGCTTTTACAACTCATATAAAGGGTAATTAACAATGAGACAGTATCAGACTTAAAACTTTACTGTTGTCGATTTAAGTAGCACACCAATCTTCAAACCCATCTGACTCTGATGACAACAAGCCTCTGGGGGCAACGGACAATGTTTTGGGGCGTCTGGGGTATGCCAGCATATGTACAGATAACAGATATCTAGGCCAAAAGCTCCTCTTCTGTGCACATCAATTTGGCTAACATTTATAAACAGATACCTGCATATGAACGTGGATAAATTATAATGAGCTATAAAAAAATGACACTGGGATTCTGTCAGTACATAACTCTAAGTCTAAGACAGGCTGAGAGGGTGGAAAAGAGATAAGAAAACAAAACAAGGCAGACAAGTAAAAGTAAAAGAAGAGGAAGACAGAGAAACATTTGGAAGAGATAATCTGAAGTAAAATGACAAGTGAAGGTGGAAGCACAGGTTGGGTCACATTAGGACAGGAATATGTGAAACAACTGAAAGAATAAAGATAAGAGGGTGGGCAAGAAGACTAAGAAAAAACAAGGGAGAATAGTGCAAGGGGACGAGGAAAAAGACAGGCCCAGATAAACAGAGATAAAGTGGCTTTGGTCGGGAGGACTACTCAGAGTTGGTGAGGTAATGGAGGGGTGAGATGTGGCCGGCGAGAAAAACGGGAACAAGGGAAAGACAGACACATGATGGATGCAATAAATGAGAGAGGACTTCACTCCAGGGAGGCATACGAGGAAGGAGGAAAATAAAGGAAGGGAGGAAGTGATTCAGATACAGAGAGATGGAGACACAAAGCGTGGGAGGGAGTGCGAAGAAGCAGAGTGACAGAAAGAAAAGGAGAAGGAGGAAGCTGCGAGGAAGTGGAGTGAGTGATGTCCAGAAGGGGCACAGTACTGCAGCCTCCTCCCTGGTGTGGCCTTGATGGGACTATAACATGCCAACAGCTATGAGATACCCCGGTGGACTGTATTTACACATGCATACACATTTTACATCTTAATTCACTTCCTTTCATCCAAGCATGACCCTTGTCTGGGATGTGTTACATATATTTAATTTGTGCATAACAGTGATAACTTAATAAGAACATTCAGAGTGGTAAACTTAAGCTGCCCTGAGCAATGTCAGTAAAGAAGCAGTCATCTGTTCAAGGGTAAACTGGATTATTTCTCTTCTCATAGCTTGTGTTTGGATGAATAGTGATGTGTCCATATACAGTGCATCCATAGGTGCTTCTGCCTGACATAATATCTTCCCATGCACAACATGACAGAAACATCCGGTACAGCAGAGAGACTTTTCAACCCAAATTATTTGAGACTGACATGGAGGCTTGACATTCTAGAGTTTGTGGCATACTCTAGAGTTATGGCTGATGGTTACAGTAAATAATTGAATATTTGAAGATTTTCACTGATGAAGGACAAGAGTTTTCCAATCAAAACACAATTTATAGTACGCTAAAATAGGAAGAAACAGGAACCCAAACCCTTTCTTTCTTTTATCTCTCTTTAAAAAAATCAGAAACAATGTCAATCTGTCCCTGATTTAATTATTGAAAATGTAGTTCATCATACTCCTAAATGGAACTGACTTGTTCCATTTAGAGCCATATAGCATAACTGTACTGCCAACGGAAAATTAAGATTTCACTATATGATACTATTTGCTAAATATATGTACTTCTAAACGAGAAATCCAAGAAATATCTTTTAAAATTATTAAAGTTTATTTAAAAACGTGATACTATCAAAATACTACAGAATTTTGAATGAAAAATGTTTAAAATGAAATCACATTTAAAATAAGTCTTGTCTTTCCTGTAATAGTTTGTTTCAACTTGCTACTCATGTTCAAGCACGTCCCGTGAGCATACATTATCCATGGTTAATTACGAGCTAAACTCAAGAAGGTAAGGGGAGCTGAGAAGGAAAGGTTCTAAAACACAGCAAGCATGAGAAGAGAAGTGCAGAATAGGCAGCAGTGCCAGTAAGGGAGGGCCAGGGAGGCCATGGCGCCCCTGATATAATAGCTGGACTTGGGGGCCAAGTGCCTAGCCCTCTTCTCAAGTTGGTGATTGAAATTACAAATTTGGGTGGAACTTTTCAGTCAGTTTGTCACTACAAGCCGTACTTCATTGATAAATTGTATAAAAATAAGCCTATTGATTAATGCAGAGACTTAAACTAATGGCCATCTGCTGTCGTGTTGTTTATCACGTTTTATCAGGTGCACTAACCTCTTGACCAATATATTGATAATATATTGTCAGATGTCCTCTATTGTTGTCCCCCTAACAACTCTCAATGTATGATCCATACAGTTATTTCTCAACAACTCAATGTGTATTTATCCACTTACCATTAAGTCAATAGCTTCATTTTCCCTCTTTCTTCAATGTTTTTCTACCTTGCCTTGATGTTAACTGCTAGCTTTATTGCCACAAGTTGACAATGTGTCTCATAAACAGCTATTGCCAATTGACAGATTAATTGCTCAGCTGTTGACATACTAGTGCAAGGCTTAATCACTTCTAGATAATGATCAGTTCCAGCTGTCATTTTGTTGTCAACTATCCTGACGTTTGTTTTCCAGACGACTAAAAGCTTGTTTTCAGCTGTGTGTGAGACTGTCAATACTGGAATACCATGACATTTTGCAATCAAAGGCGCGGAGAGCTCTTTTGTTCAGAACAGAGAGTACAAAGCAGACTTCATTGAAATAGTTTGAGGTGAAATACAAAGTGTCTAAGAGCTTGTATTTGAGAAGATCCATGTGCTGTGGATATGCATTCAAGTTTTAAATATGTTGGGGTAATTTGTAAGATGTGGCCAAGAACTTTAGTTTGAAACCTTAAAAAAACATTAACATTCTGTTAACATTATCAACAGAATGTGAAGAAACAACAGTGTTGAAATTATGTCAAATCCGTCTATGTGCTGTGTTGCAGAGATATCTACTGAAGAGAAGCTTAAGTGCCTCGTTAACTCATCATAAAACGCACTTCTTTTTAACTTGACATGAACAAAATAAAAGTTACCAAAACAATCTTGATTTGTCTTTCCACAAAATATTCCAACTTTACACAGTGTTTCTGTCCAGCTGTCTGAGTTTGCAGCGACGTCGTTTATACATATTGTGTGTCATTAATTAAAATCACGCTTGCTACAACAGGTAACCCGGAACTATGTGGACATTTAAGGTTGGTGATAATCCAGAAATTTAGACTTCATGGCAGAGTTTGACACCAGGTTTTGACATCAAAATAATAATTCAGGCTAGCCATTGCCCCCACTCAGGAGAAGTAGCCTTCTGGCAGACAGCTTACTCATGGTAACCTAGCCTTGTTGCTGCAGCATCTAGTGATTGTTTAGGAGGCAGCAATGTCGTGTAAATAATAATGTTGAAGCTGAGTCAATATGTTGTTTTTTATTTTCATTTTGGTACACATCCTCAAAACATAGGGCTCTATCTTAAACTCGGCACAAAGCAGTGCACAGTGCAGTGTCATTGTCATTGTCCTTTTCATTTTCACACCCAGCGCCCACGTTGTGTAAATAGCAAATGAACTCGTGTCCACCTGTGCACCCCTGGACATGTTGGTCTTAAAGTGAGGTGTGGTCAGGTCCACTAATGGCAGTTTGCTATCTTGAGGCAGCAGAAAGCGACAGCGCCATAGACCAACAGAAAGCTGGTCTAAAGTAAAAGGCACATTCTGTTTCCTGCTATTTAAATAGTAAAATGCGCCTACACAGGCGGGTTCACACTGTGCATACGCTCTGATTTTATGATTTGAAGGGCTGCTTTCAGTTATTTTAAGCATTTCCATGCATACAGTAATGTACTGTAACAAATATTGTGGCACATTTAATCAGCAAAACTAAAAGCTGTAGTTATAAACTCTCCAGAGGAAACAGAATTAAACTTCTAGCTTCTAAAATAAATGTTTAGACAGATTCTCAGGAATTATCAGGACAGCTGCTTCATGCCAAATTATTTTCCTGTATGTATCTGGATGGTGTGTGAAATATCAATGTGTAGAAGAACATAGAACATTAATTAATATGAAATACTAACTGATCCTGTCGGCAAGTCAGGAGTTTTAAACAATCAATGAAGTTCATCAGCTGTTCCACATGTTAATGTAAATATATACATATTGTTTCTGCTGCTGGAGGATCGATGCAGGTAATGTCATTAATATTTTACTCATTAAAGACCTATTTCACCCCTCTCATCCCACCATTATTGATCAGGATGATACTTTTTATGACCCATCCAGCCTGATCCACTGACTGAGATCTGTGCACACACAGAGGGAAGCCCGGCAGCACTCCTCCTCCTCCTCACCACACCCCTGTCCATCACTAAAGAGTGCCACTGTTAAATATGCTCCAGGTCCTGGTGCTCCTGGCTCTTAAATGGAATGAGAGACGACACTCAGATTGGTTTCATTTCTGTTCCACCCAAAACACAGCCATGTATAATTCAGACTCTAAATACAAGCCCTTTGCGCCATGCGCCTCACTGTTTACCAGCAAAATGGACTTGGATATGCCCAAAAAGCACTAGTGCCTTGTGCTTTAAACCATGCGCCACAAACTGCCAAATATGACCCCGAGTGTCATATTCTCTGCCATAAAGTCTCAACTTTTGGGTCATCAATAAGCTTAAATGTCATCATAGTTCTGGGTTACCTGTTGTAGCAGGGGGGACTCTAATGAATGAATCACAAAAGACGCATGATTGATGTAGCTGCAAGCTTGGACACATTTTGTGCAGGTGAGATGTGTTGTGAATCTCTAGAGCGTTATAACATAATTTAATCTGTCTTAAACTATATGGAAATCTTACAATAGGTCATTGCTAATTTCTTTCTGACTTTTTCTTTTGGTTTTGGTCTGCAAAAAACGCTGCTACTTTGATCAAGACTTTGATCTGTCAGAGATTTCCCTCATTTCCATATTTAATGATTCACTGCAGGGAGTAGGAGAGAGCCCTGCTACTCTTTATGGTTCATTATGGCGTTAAAGTGTAGTCTTTTTGTACTGTTATGGAAGGAGTGCATTAAATAAGAAGCATAACAACATCAAAATAAGCTCCTTATTTAATGTGCACTTTTGTGTGAACAGAGTGTGAGCCAACCAAAAAGCCTACATATGTTTATTGACTGTAAGGGCATACATTCTATTGATGTGCACATTTATTTTTTTTTTAACACTGGCCTATTCTGGTATGCATAGGCTATATTTTGATACGCTTTGTCCCAAGTTTTTGTCCTTAGTACAAAGTAGGAGCTGCGAGACGGCGGTCCATCCAGTGTAGGTCAACATAACTAATGCGAAAGAATATGACATTGATGTGAATATTAGCGTATATGTGGTGTGAATGTAATTATTAACATTTTTTGAGAATCCTTTTGTCTCCGGTCTGTTAATGAAGAACTAATTGTGAACTCTCAGGAAATACTCAGTACCTAATCATTAAGTAATGACAAATGAGTCAGTAACTACCCAGTATTATGTATCATTGTATGCAAGGGTACACGCAAAGAAAGAATGACTAATGTTTAAGTTAAAGGTAACTTATGAGTCTGTATTGGGTAACTACTCATGATGATGTTTCACTTTACTTGAAGGTGCACAAAAAGAGTAACTAATTAATCAGTAATTACGAACTAATGAGCTGTAACTATGTCATACCACTCAGCTGCTGGTTGATAGTTAATCAAGAACAACTCATGAAGAAAGTGGTCAGTATGTTGATTCATAGATATTTTTTAACTAATCATTACCTAATGATTCATTAATATATTATTTCCCAATCTGTTCTCAAGGAACTCATCATTATCTACTATATAGTCCACAAATAACAGTGATTGAGTAATCACTCAGTAACGATTCATTAACTATCAAGTCATTCCTGATTCATTCCTTACTTGTACCTTATTAACTACTCACATTTTTGTGTACCTTATTGTAAAGTGTTAGCCCTGACTCTCTGTCTCTCCTCTGCAGCTTCATACCTCTCCTGTCCCCACCTGACACCTATTCTTGTCTTACTCAAAGCCACTGTAAATCACCTCTATACTGTATACCATGTTGATAAACTCTGTTTGTCAGGGAGGTGTCAAACCCTGTTCAATGGGAGCTTGGCTGACTGAGCCCTGTTGCCTGTGGTGACTCCATCGTCATCCAAGGTGCGATAAGACTCCCGTGAGCTAATAGGGCAACTTACTGTAGCTCCCTGGCTAATTGAGCTACTTGCTAATGGCAGCTAATTGCTACAGCCAACTATAACTACAGCAACGAGTAGCAAGTCAAGAGCAGGAGTAAGTGATTGTGCTGACCCCTATAGTTTTGGAGCTACCTTTGAATTCTGGCCACTTCTTACAAATTTCACCTTGAATGCCACAAGAGCCTTTCAATAGGCTTTTTGTTCCCCCTTTTGAAGTTCAGTTTGGATGAATAAACAATTGAAATGTCTCTTTATGTTTATTTACAATATAATTAAAACTACACCAAATATGAACATCAATGACAGGTTACATTTGCCAATTTTGATGATTACTCCATTCAGCATGAATCAACATATTCATCCACTGCTATTTGTAGAAAGCCTAGTGTAAGTATTTTAATGGCCTTGCTAAGCTACCTGACACTGAATGTGTCACGACCGCAATTAAATTATCACTCTGCAAATTGAGGAGTCAAACATTTTTCTCATGAGCACTATCATTAACACCTTATGAGCTGAACCAAAGTCCAAAATTGTGTTTGGCACTTTGACTTGGTCTTCGAGGACAGGGGGACATTTAGTTATGCTAATAATATGTTTTCACCACAGTTGGTTAATTGCTGAGGCAACAAGGCTAATGCAAGTGCAGTGTGACTGACATTTTGATTCAGTAATTGCAAGTCAACTGGGGATTTACAAGCGGAGAGCACACTTGAAATACAGACACCCTGTCAAATTTTTTTTTATTTATCAAAAGTGTGCCGCAAGTTCGTCCTTCCATTACACACGCTGTCTGCTGAACAAACACCCTGAACATTTGTTGCATGTAAATAAACAGTATCTGCCTGTTGTTTCTTGAAAGACCCAAGCTTTTTGCATTCATATGTGTGGCTTAATGCATTAAACATTTTTTTAAGAAGGCCTTAAGGTTGGCTGAGAAGATATTTCTGAGACACTAAGATTTTCTTAAGTAGCATTTGAATGGACAATAGTTTATCTGCTTTTCAACTGGTGTCCTGGTTGTTCAATGTGAAGTCTGTCATGTAGGGATGAGATGAATTGTGTCTGTGTTTGTCACCCCCTAGGAGAACAACTCTTTCTCTCAGACACCCTCATTTCTACACTGGCACAGCACACACATGCACTACCAATAAATATGTACACAAATACACAAATGATCACACACACACATCACACAATTTGTTATGTGGTGCAGCTGCATGGCAAGAATCCATTTTAATTGTATTCAACACTGCCCTCTTCCTGGCACTGCAGTCTTGTTTGGCCTGAACCATATGTTTACAGTCTTAGTAGGAGGATCCCTTGGGCAAATGGCACATCTTCTCACAAGAACCATCCAAAGGTCCCTGGTGCACGGCCGGCTTACTCAAAGGGCTTGTGAGGATAGCAAGGCTCAGCCAGAGGTGGAAAGGTCCTGGAAGTCTGCAGGCCTCAGAACATCACGAGGACATGAATACACTGGTTCTTTTCTGATATGTACAGAGATTCTGATTGCGGATGCCTGTCAGAAGAGTCAAAGCCACACCTCTTGCATCCCCTCCCAGCCAAGTGACTCAAGCCAAGCTTGTCAGGTTGTTTTAAACAAGCATAAGTTTATTGTGCAGAGGGAAATGCTAACGAGAGACATGGATGTTAATGAGGAAGAGCAGCAGTTATTTATTCAGAAAAGGAACAGTATGCCAGGCAAAATATGGACTGGTGGAGGGAAATAGAATCTATTATGTAAAAGGATGTTTACCCCACTGAGGTCAGGTCAAGTGTGAAATAGATGCAAAACAGTTTTTGTGTGCGCACTTTGCTGTGTTTTTCACATTTGCTGAACTACTTTTTTTTCCATCAACGTGGATTTTACCAGATGGTTAAGTGTAATAAACAATCCCTCCTCCAGTTCAGTTTAGTACCTCTCATCTTTCTCCCAGCCTCACACCCCCAGCTGTCTCTGTGCAACAGAGTTGTGATCCTCCACTCTAGAGTGGAGTATCACAGCTGACCACTGATCCTGTCATGGCAGACTTGGCCTTCATGTCTTGTGATTTGCTCTGAAGACTTGCGCAGTGCTTATCAAAGTGCCCCGCCTGCTGATTATCTCTCCAAAAGAGCAGAGACCAAAGCTGTGAACACACAGACTGTTGGATCAGGCTTTTCCACAGGGGCGAGAATGGCAGCGTGCTACATCAAGAGAAAAACTAAGTTTCAAAGTGGCATACACAGCATTGGTTACACAGTACTAATTATGCAAAGCACTACCTCCCAACATGTTAATGAATTACTCACAGAACCTTTAGGTGTTTTCCTTACTGGTGTTGGGAAGAATTCAAATTACTGTTAATGCAATTTGTTCTTTTGTCACAGACTTTAAGGAGTATGGTTTGTGTTCGAGATAGAGAAGGCGCAGTTTTGTTTTAATTGTATTTAATTTAATATGAGTTTAAGCGGGGTAACAGTGCATATATGGCTTTGCAAGAAAAAAACAGTGACAATAATGTCCAAATATAGAATGTACAATAAATAAAATGTGAAAACCATACATAATGTTTTACTGTGAAACAGCTGCAGCAAGTGTTGAGTGCGTATTAACAACATAGCAACATTTCAACATACAGAAACAGAAAGTTGTTGATTTTTTAGGACATAAATGGTGGGGTCATATGGGATTACAATATAACTAGAGAGGCACTCAGTAGAGTGCATACCTCCTTCAAGGCCCAGTGGTCACCAATGCTGTTTTTCCACCAGCACTTTTGGCCGCGCCAAGTCAAACCGAGCCGCGCTGATTTGCTGTGCCGAGTTGAGCTAAGCCAATCTGCCAATAGTCCTGCTCTGGAGTAGGGCCAAGCCACGCCTGCCCGGCCTCCAAGCGGGCTGCCGTGACATCTTGCAACTGCAGCCAACCCCTAACAAGCACCCGTCTCCCCCTCAAATTGATACTCAACTCATGTCTGTGCAGGAAACCTAAGAGAAAGACGTTTTTAAAAGTCAGTGTGTTCAGCTCTCAGGACTTTTGTAGCTTCTAACTGAATCTCTTTAGTTTCTCTCATCCTGTTTGTTCTTTCAAACATCTGCTGTGTTTTACCATTTCATCGTGTTCACTTTTAGTTTTTTGGGAGTCATGTTTACTGTTTAGTTACTGCTGGGTAAAACACAACATTTCCTGTAATGCTGCTTCCTAATAAAAGCTTTTGAATGACTAAATAAGGGGGGGCTTTTATTGTGAAGAAGTTGTAGCAAATGAAAAGTGTTTGTAACTGGAAATAGCGGAGCCACTTTGTTAGTGGTGATTCTTCAAAAGTACTGCGGGGAGAGACAAGTGTGTCATTGGTTTAAGACACACCTTCAGCAGGTAGACCAGTTGTGATGGAAATGCAAAATCCCAGCCGCACCGGGCAGCCGTGTCAAAACAAGAAGAGTCAGGCTTGCAGATGTAATGGAAAAACGGCACAAGTCTAATCCAATATCAAACTTGATAGCCCTGTATCACTTTAATTTTAAACCACCCATAAATGCTCAACTATAACTAAGATCAGCAGGATTTACATCAAATTGTACTCACTCATAGATATCAGCCACCTTAACATGTCTGAAAAAGTTCCTGGATCCATCCCTTTATCCAGAGCTGTCCCAAAAGTAAATAGGCACTATTATTGGTTGAGACCCATCCTCCATCCAAGTTTCATGGAAATCCATTGTGTAGTGTTTCTGTAATCCTGCTGCCAAACCAACAAACAAACAGACATGGGGGAAACACAACCTCCCTGGTGGAGGTAGGAAATGTATTTTTGTCCACTAACTTACTTAAAAGGAAAATCCTTCAATTCACTTCCCATCACTTATCCAGGTCCAGCATGCTAAAACAACTTCAAACCACAATGCGATTTGTGATCAACAATTTGTCAGTGAGACAGGTTTCAGAGTACATGGTACATGGTGCTGTTGTCACATTGTTGTTTAGTACCATGGCTCTTTTAACCCCAGCTTCCTCCTTATGATAATAATTGATTTAATTAGAAATATTTAACTAATTTAACTTCCAATGTTCATGTATGTTTACTGAAAGAGATTTGTTCTTTTTTGTGCCTGAAAGGGCTATAAGTGAGGTGGCAGAAAGATGTCTTTCTCCATAGCAACGTCCTCCAGCTTTTCCAGACGCAATCCCAAGCCACACAGTAATTCCTCCCATGTGGTCTGGGTCTGCCCCAGGGTGTCCTCCCAGCTGGATGTGCAAGGAATATCTTCACCAGTTGGTAGCCCGGAGGAATCCTGATCAGAAGCTTAACTGGCTTCTTTCAATGCAAAGGAATAGTGTTTCTCCTCTTCAAGATGTCTGAGTTCTGTAAGATTCAGAAGTAAAGTTAATTCATATATTTCAGAAGTTAACTATTTACATATTGATGTTTACAGAATTATTATTAACATATTTACATGCTGAATGAGAATGAGAATGAATGAGAGCCAGGAAGTGGTGTTGTTGTGGAGCTGCTTTCGCATGGAGGACAGTAAAGCACTGCTCAAGAAGTTATCCATCTCCATCCTGCTGTCTTTTTTTATCAAGCGTGATCCAGTCACCACCAACGAACCCTCACATTACAGTCCTAAATCTGTCTTTAAGTTTTTCTAATAAGTTTGATATTTTGGTAAAATGCTTATTCACCCTCTTGCTGAGCGTTAGATGAGAAGTTGTGTGCCAGATTATTTCTTGACTTCCTGCATGCTGCCTGCCAACCTGAGTGTCTACAAGACTCCAAAAGGTCGCTTTTATAGTGATTAAACATATAAGACCTGCTGTTTCTCCTTGTCTTTGTACTAGGCTAACCAAACTGCCTACTGGCTGTGGTATTACTTTTAGTGCATAGAAATGAGAGTGGTATTGATTTTCTCAACTACCTCTGAGCAGAAAAGTAAAATGTCAAACTAATGCTTTGAGGGTGAGCTCAGACACCCTGTGATGACAAGTCATTTTGGCCACCTGTATCTGTCATTTAATTCTTTTGGTCATTCCCCACAGCTCATGACCATAGGTGCAATTTGGAAAGGTTTGAAAGTTGGAAAAAATGTCAACTGATATCGAGAGCGTAACGCCGGGTTCAGACAGGACGCCGAAGCGCCGCGATTAGCTGCGAAGCGCCGTGGAGTGGAGCCATTTTCGATTCGGCGCTCATGTTAACCAATGGTGTCGTTCACATAGGAAGCGCCGCGGCGCTCTGCTCCGCTGCCGCCGCGCGCCATGCAGCGATCGTTTCTGCGTCTGGTCTATTTTTTTCACATGCCGGCCGAATGTGTCAAGCCGGGCAGGAAGTCAAACAAAGTAACAATGAGAGAATCCGGTCGATTTTCAAAATAAAACAAATTTCAAAATAAAACTATTTTCGATAATTAAACACCTCGATTGACAGAAAACTACTCATTACTATGAAGTGGACATACATTTACAGTTGTCAGGAAAACATGGCGTTGTAATTTTATGTGGTTATTTACTTTCCTATGGTGAAAAAACAGCTCCAAGTGTGACTACAGAACAGCTGAGGAGCAGAGCCGCTCGCCGACTGGCGCAGAGAAATTCGTGTCTGGTGTGAACAGAAGGGCCGTGGCTCGCGAGAATTTCCGAGCGCGGTGCTTTGCGGCGCTTCGGCGTCCTGTCTGAACCTGGCGTAAGGCTCTCCGCAACAACAGTCCAGGGAAGCATCCACATCTTCTGATGAGGCACTTACCCTTCTGTTGAAGGGTACCCTTCTTCTTTTGTACCTTCACTCGTGAACAAGACCAGAAGAAACTTGAACTCCTTGACTTTTGATCCTGGTATTAGACCAGGGCTGTAAGAAGCAAATAACCAAAAGTGATATTCTTTGATGTCAGTCAAGACTCTGCTGCTTCATTCACTATTTACTGTGAGTGCCTGATGCAAAGATTGTAATGGTTTGATTTTCCTCTCTTTACAGGTGATATTGATTCTTACCAAGCTGTACGACTTTCATATTGGCAGTGTAACTGAGAGCACTCTTTGGAGGTGAGTTGAAAGGAAATTTTTATTCATAACATATTTACAAGTAAATGCCTTTGAATCCTGTAACTCTGCTCAGGGGGTCAAAGGGTAGAATTGGCCTTGTACGACTATCCCATGATTTGCTTGATGTTTTAGCTAACTGATCAGTCAAGATAATATATCTTCTAGAGACTGACAACTAACAGCATCTGACTTGACCCACTGTGGTAAACCCTTAAAACATATGCTAGGTCTTCCTCTCTGTTTTGCCCACTCATTGATTTTCTGGTACAACTTTGAACCATCAATCTCTTTCCAACTGTCTCCAATCACTGTGTCCTGTACTCACCCACTCATCTGTGCTGTGAATAGAATGTTATATTGTCATGCACGGTCAAACAGGACACTCAGACTGGAGGATGCTGTTTGCCATGCTCTTGTTCTAGTGTATTATCTGATGTACTTCCCCTTCCTCGCCCCTCAAGGGAATAAACACATATCAAGAGTGCTTGCAAAGAGTTAAAAATATACAGCAAAAGGATGGGTAAAACATCCTTAATGAGTTGAAATTGCATGTAACCCATTTTCATATCTGGATGGATTGTGTAACAGACATACAAATATTTTTGTCAGACTTTTAGGATGATGACACACACGAAAGCATCCTCCTGGACAAGATTTGGCCTGGTTTTTGTTTAAGGGGAATAGTGTGCTTTAGGTCAGTGGGTCCTCCCACGACAGCGATGTCCAACCATATAGCTTAGCAACTGTAACTACGTACAATTAGTTTTAATGCTTTGGATTTCTTCAAATGCTGAAGTGGTGTGCAAGGGGCTGTAGTAAGAGTGATAGGCTACTCTGCATTTAAAGAGGTGGTGCCTTTTTGTAGCTTTCCCAGAACCAAAAATATAGGAGTTATTATAATTGTTAGCATATCTGCCTAACTAGCTTACAAGCTACAGTAGTAACCTAAACCCAAATATTACTCCAAGGCTTCATTAGCTAACTACATACTGTAGTGGTTTACTAGCATATACACTGTGTGGTAGACAGTCCTGGATGCTATTGGAGTTTAACCCTTGTATGGTGTTCGGGTCTGTGCGACCCATTTTCATCTGTTATCAAAAGAAAAATGATACGATTAATTATTTTTTCAAACTCATACCCTCTGTTAACATCCTGTGCTTGTTTAACCTTATCAGCCATCCCAGATGTCCTCCTTTTGCTGGCTTTGTTGCTTTTATTTTGTTTTGCCTGACTTCTTCCTTTGCTGTTGTAATAATTGCTACAGCCACTTGAGGTCACTGCCTAATAAAAAACTTAAAGATGGGTCGCAATAAGCTACTTTCACAGCCAACCTATATGGTCATTTATTCTGATGAGGATGGGCTGATGTAAGCTAAACAAACAGAAAAAAATATTAGATCTTTCATTTTTCTACACTGCAATACAATGCTGTTTATGTATAGTACATGTCTTCTATATAGATCATCAACTGATGAGCATGCAAACTATTGTCTGTGACATGTAACTTAAGTCTCAGTCTATTATCACCATATTATGGAGGCTATTCAGCCTTCAACTGAACATTTAAGACCCCTTTAGCAGGATTCTCGTCTTGAAACAAGTCAGCTTGAAACATTCAAGCTTTATTAGGCAGTTAGCAATGACTGATAAAAATCTGCCTGCTTAAGGGCCTGTGTCCACATAGTGATTTTTTTGGGCAGAAAAGTGCTGGCTTTTTCGCTCGGGAGCACTGGAATGAAGCACTTGTGCAATGAGAGAAACAATGCTGCATGTGCGTCTTATCTCTAAGACAACAATATCTATGATCGACACTGCCCCTTTGCGGTTTGCTATCCGTTTATGTTTTATTCGACATCAGGACATCACAGCAAGGAGGATGTGGGCAGATAACATGATCCGTAGGAAACAAAAATACTGTGAATATTATCACCTAGGCCAGGAAAAAGAAAAAAAGCAATGGTGGCCTTTCTGAAGGCCTTCTGCTGTCGCAAAGGCTTGCTTCTTATTGGGAACAACTGAAAATAGGGAACACTGGAAAAGGAGAAAGGAGAAGCTCGCACACACCCCAGTTGCTCCGTACTGTACCGAACGACAATTGTCCCTCCTCCTCAGTCCCCCCACTGGCCTGCACTCACGTAGCTCCGGCCCCAACCAGGCCTGAGCCCAGTTACCTCTTGTACATACGTGTCCACCTTATGTACTTGTGCTTGTACTTGTTCATGAGCAACTGTACCGCGCTCACACTAGTCAAACAAACTTGCCTTTGGGGATCAAAAGTGCTTGGGCACAGTACGGATTGCTTAGTGTGAGTGCGCCCTGAGTAAGCTAAGCTAAGTAAGCTAAGTCACTAAAGGGGTGCGACTGAGCATCCTGGTATTTTAAAAGCATTACATTTGACTGTGGGATAATATGCTCAGATCATAACTGGTGTCTCTAAACTGATTACAAATAGCCAACAGATCAAAGAGTGGAAGGCTGAGGACGAGTAGTTAGATGAGGAAACTGGGAGATTTTTTTGTATCATTTATTGTTTGACAAAAATAGAGAAAGAGTCATATGTTTGTTTACTACTCAAGGACATTCAATCCCATCTATTATTTTTGATTTGCCTAAAGAGAAATAAATGTTATTCCATCTGTATGATGTTTTTTTGACAATCCTTTAAAGCATAAAATATTAGCAGTTTTCGGAGTGGGTTGACTCTGCCCCAGCTTGACGTAGTTAAAGAAAGATAAGTGGTGCCAAAGTGACTGGTAGTCATTTTTTGTATTTAGACAGCTACTGTCGCTGTTTTGCCTCAGGGTCCAAATTAGTTAGTCTTTTGGTGTTTGGATATGTGCAAAGAAAAAGCAGTCTTGCTGATATTCTGTAGTGAGTTAGTTCATGGAGTGTGAAGTAAGGCAGCTGCATTGCCTTACTTCACACTCCATGAACTAACATGGTGCCCCCTCATGTTATATTCAATGGTGCCTCTAAAGGCTCTGCTCTTTGAGGGAGCTATCAAATAATCAATGCAGCAATAATGCAATGAGGATTCTCTTTGGAGAACAAATCCCCTGTAATATACATGAATATTAGATCTAAGTTAAACCAATAGAACAAAAAATGTATTATGTAAGGAGGAGGCAGGGATGCGTTATTATTGATCCCACTCATGTTCTCGCAAGACCCACCCTACTCCGTCTCTGGTTGGTTGGCTTTGTTGGGTGCGTTCTAAATGCTTTACTCAAACTGTTAACACAGTAGCTCTGGTAATGACTGTTTAGGGCTGTTTATAATCTGTATTTTTTTAGATAACTCAGCTTGGGTGGAGAGAGCTGAGGCAGTAAACAGCGTTGACATCATGGATGTATTAAGGAGACATAGATGCCCTGTTTAAAGATGGGGCTGAGGCAGCTGACTTCATGTTGGCTCCTTGAATGGGATAACATAATTCAAATAAACAGCTCTTCTAGAGGCTACCTTGTGCGGCCTTTACACCAAATTTGCTTTACAAACAGGCTCCAATCCTGGTGGCTCAGTTGCTGTTTGTTGTATCAGCAGTACTCATAAGCAATAGTGAGTTGTGTCATTTTATAACAGGTCAATATGATTAGATGATCCTAGAAAGCTTGTAGCCAAGCAGCTGATGAATGAGTCAGGGAGGGTGAAGCATGAATGAAGCAGCCTATTCCTATCAGCTAATGCAAGCATGAGTTCAGTGTGCTGCCTGGTCATTACTGGAAGACTGAAAAGGAGGGTGAGTCATTCCAAGTTTGCTGTTGCTGGTATCATCGCTGTTAACTTACTGCTACAAGGAATTTACAAAGCTGACAGTTAATTTGCTAAAGTTATTTCCCACTGAGTAATATGAGAGGTCAGAGAGAGAAGGTCTAATGGTAGTGGACTGGGTTCGGTGATTAACTAGAGCGTCTGAGAGAGTAGTAACCGAGCCCGACCCAAACGCAGTGATTGTAAGTTGAAGTACTGCGTTTGCGTTACCCTGTCATGCAGTTGTTACCATGGTTACAGCTAATATGTTTACCTACAAACATATACAATACAGATGACTGTGAAAAGGCATTCACTGGGTTTCCATCCAAATGTATAGAATTTAAGAGCAGATTTTGTGAAAATGCGCAAAAAGTAAATGCGAATTTATGCCCGTTTCCATTCGTTATTGTTTTGCGATTATTGGGAGAGGAGGAGTGCGCACTGAGATTACGTCATAAGAGAGCGTGAATGTATCCATGACAACAGTTGACACTCAGCTGACAGTTGACACTCAGCTGACACTCAACATCATGGACAATTTACTGGTGAACCTGTCGGCTCTTGGGAGAACATTAGCTACAATTTTGTCAGCGTTCACAGCCTACAAAACCCTAATGAAGAGGAGAAGGAAAAGAAGATTTTTAATGTTACGAGTGCTGTCGGAGTTTGCTGGAGGGAGACCGCGTCGTTCTCCATTTGTTTGGGAATGTCGCCGGGTGAAGGACTTTTGGGACGTCGTACCATGACGTCACATCCAGGTTAGTCATGATTTATTCGCAAAACCTGTTTCCATAACAAAAAGTCGCATTTTCCTTTTATCGATACGCTGACAAATCCACCCCCTCCAAGCGTAAAAACTTTTTTGCGAATTTACTGCCTTTTTTTCGAATTTCTGGCGTTTCCATCCAAGTATTTATTCTGATAATGCGATAAACATGCGAATAACAAAAATTTGATTTTGTTCTAAAAAAAATCGTCCTGTGGTCAGGTACCGACAGGTCCTGATGTGTTTGGGTCACGTATCCGTGCTCTAGTGCTTACCTCCATTCAGTCAACAATTCATTCAAATGTATTCTAGCTGTTTGAAGAATAGCTAGGTCCCTTCAGGAAAAAAAAAACCCAAAACTGTCAGGTGTGACAGAGGTTTTCATTCAAGTCTTGGTTATTAAAGATGGTCTAACAAGAAGACAGTGATAGTTTCCTAAGCAGCTTTAGTTGATGACAACCTGGCTACCTTGCAGGCTCCACAGCTTCCACACAAGTCCTCTACTACAGGACAAAAGGCACAAAAATACTAAAGCAGTCGACAAAGTGCAGTTCAGGTCAGGGTTATGCACACTGCATAAGCTGGTAGCTGCATAAAGTACTTGCAGATTTCAACGTAGTACATTTAAGGCAAGCCAACAATACGAACAGGATGTCTGAGTGTTGTCCTCCGCTACAGAGATCATTTTGTGACACAAATAGGTGATGATTGGACTCACATAAACCCTGGCACTGTCATCACAGTTAAATGCACATGACAGTTTAATTCTGAAGGGAAGACGTAATCAGCTGAAGTAACTTATCCATGATGTGAGAACAGGGACATCACAGCGGTTGAAGATCAGCGTTATTGGCAGCACTCCCAGCCCTGTCACTCACCCACAAAACTACAGTGAGGGGGGCAGCTGTCCATCCTGGCCTGAATTTCTAGTCTGTCACTGCCTGAAGAGAGGCATTGTGTATGTTAAAAAGGAATCAAAAAGAGAAAGACAGAAGACGTAGCAGCCATTTTCTTGAATCAGCTCAACTGTGGCAGTGCAGAGAAACCTTGCTGTCTCATGTCAGGTCCGCTTCATGATTTGTCTGTCTGTCCGGCTAATTGAGATCACAGCTCTGATAAGGTTTGAAGAGGAGCAGTTGAAGTGAATGTTTATCACTTCACGGCAAGATGGCTCAAATAGCAAGTCTAAAGCTGCCTTTTTGCAAAGGTCAAGGCAGTGGCAACACCTCAAAGTATTGCCCAGTCAGTCTGTCAATTTTAATGAACATCCTGACCTTAAAGAATGAAAGCTGATCAGTCAGTCCATGCATAATTTTCAAAAGAGCCTTCATATGTGCGTGGTTTGAGTGGAAAGAAAGAAAGGCGAGCTACTCATTGTTGACAATAAATCAACTCAGCAAACAATTCTTCTTCAAAGTTGTTCAGCCTCTCTCATCTGGCCTCTGGAGTATTGTCCCTCTGTGGATGAGAATTTATCAAATATGACAACCCCTGTACTCATTTGCAGGTATTCAGACTTGGGTAAATTAATGCCAACAACAACGTCAGGTTGTATTTTCCTCCAATCAATGCACAAATTTGACATATCCTATACTTGTACTTTTTGCAAAACAAGCATATGCAGCACTTGTTTTCTGTGCTTACAGTGTGTTACTGAATTACTGAGCTGGAAAGTTTGATTATTTTGCATTACCACAACACACAAAAGCATAAAGCAATCCAGCCCTTATTTATTATGTTATGCTCATAGTACTATGAGTCAGATATTATTGCACATATAAAGATATAGTTAAAGTATAAGAAATGTTTAGTACGTGAATAAACACTGACTCCTCAAACTGAACTGAGAGTCAAGATTGCAATACCCTGTCAAAAATCAGTTCACAGCTCAGCTCTATTCTTGGGGGCTCAATTAAAACCATAGACTGTATAAATTGTGGATGGAGCTTCCGGCTCTGGAAGTGAAGTCAATACAAACGTACCTTAACCCTCTAGACCCCAGTAGAATTCTAGAATGTTGCTGCAGTTCACTGAGAATTCTCACTGAAAAGATCATTTTTGTACATTATAATGAATATGATCCAATAGTATAATAATAATATAATAATATATGATACAATATTTTTCCCTTTGCCTCCTGAGTCTAACAACAAAACAGATCCTTCATTAGAGGGATCTGTTTTGTTGTAGAACTATAGGCTTTGAAAATAAAGATAAAAAATCCCACACACTAAGGTTATAAGAAAACAACAGTAATGTAGTTGCAAGTCTTGTGTTTTCATATAAACATCGCACTCGACCGGCCACTAATCCCTACCGACTCTTTGTCACGCACCCCCACCCCACCGGAACACTGCGTTCCTCCCCTGTATTGACAGCCAGCTGTCTTATTGTTTACGGAATGTAATGTGATGTGATTTCGAACAACAAACTGGAAGTCAGAATGTCTTTGTCACTTTCCATAGTATTGTTGTTGTGGGCAGTGTCTTTGGCAACTTCTATGAAGAAAATCGCCAAATGTATTTGTGGAGAAATACCGCGACCTGGCCATTCAACCTCACCGACTCCTCGTCGCACTTCTCCCCGGAAAATAGAGTCCGCCCCCGGCAGTGAGAGCCGCCGTGTAGTTGCCGACGTTTACTGAAGTTGATTACAGGATGTGATTTCGAGCAAAAGACTTGAACTCACAGAGTCCTTGTCACTTTCCATGATGCATTGTGGGTCAGGATCTCTCTCACAACATAATCTTATGGCATCCATAAGATTAATACCAGGGGCATTTATCTGGCTGTGTGTGCGTGTGTGTGTGTGTGTGTGGCAAATTGTGGTCCTGGAGACACCAACTGTAGCAGTGACTTTCACAAAGGCAGTTTTGAGTACTTTGTTATGTGTGCTGTGATATGTCTGTCTCTCAGTCTTGTTGAGCGCGGTCCAAACACCGCCTCACCGAGTCCGTTGATGCAGCAAAGAACCAGTCAGAGAGTTGAAGTAAAGCACAAGAAGTTTATTGCACAGTCTGCAGAGTGTGGAGATCTGTTCAGTACAATACATGCAACTGCACCTGTCACCAAACAGAACTGACTCGTGTCTAGGGATTTCCTTGTCTTAAGCATGTTCTTAGCTACGCCTACTAATGTGGGTGCGTTGCTTTTGCCTATTCCTAATTGGTCAATGATGTGTATGTGGGCCTCATGTGTCTCGTGTGATCAGTTATCTGATTGGCCCTCTGTATGTGTGTCTGTTGTTGAGCAGTTATCTGTTATCATGCATGTCTATGTTTTGTACAAATAAGGTTGTTTATCACCTTCTGTATTTAAGGGTGTTTCCTGTTATCTTGTCTATGTATGTCTGGGCCGTGATCATATAGTGTGTGACTACGTGACTGATCTGTATGAGTCAGCCTGCGGGTGATCACATGTTAGAGCGAGTACATCAGTATAATAGCATACCATATATAGTCTGATTTTATAGTCACAATTCCCCCTTTTGATCTCCTTTAGGAGATCAACACAGTACCAGCAAAAAGACCCTGAGCGCGACAAAAGCAAAAAAAAAAATAAAACACACACAGTTAGGAAAAGTCTATTAGCAAGCCAAACTTTCTGCGATGACAGCAGTCAGTGTTACCCGTTTTGTCCCGGGCAGGGTTACCCCCGGAACTGATTTACTCCCTCACACACTTTGTCATCCAACTCTTAGCAATTAGCACACAGTGTTGAAAATGTAATAAAAGATGTCACGGTGTCACAGTTTGGTGGACCCTGTGGAATATAAGTTATGTAGGGCCCATCCGAAAACTATCAAAATGCAAACCCAACAGAAGATGCAGAGATGTAATGCTGTCGTGGACATCTGTCTTCCAGACAGATCTGCTATCTGCTTGCATTGGTAGCTTGGCACGCTACGTGGAGGAGAGACACGCTTATTTCACTGTCTCCCGTCGGGGTTTGGGTAGACCACCTCACCCCCTTTTGCCACCAGGGGATTATTTTGCCCCTCTGTTGACCGGTGGGCTTTTTTCTTCCGCCCCCGCCGGCGCTTTATGTTGGTGCTCCCGTAGGGCACGATGTGTCTCGCCCAACGACCGCTCTGGAGCTTCTGTCCCAGCACACTGACTCCAGTGATACCAGGTGTCGCCTTTGCCTTTTAGTCGAACTGCGTGCGAGGTTCTCTCTGTCACCTGAAACGGGCCGGTCCACCTTGGTTCCGACCACTTACGTTTGATGACCTTGAGCAACACCCAGTCGGCCAGAGGTTCTACTGTGCTCCGGTCCTCTCCTCGATGGTTCCCCACCTGTTCTGCATAAGCTGCAACAAGACTGTGAAGTTCAAGAAAATACAACTTATGGGTTAGATCTTGTGTCACATGTGATACTCCCGGCAAACGGGAGTGTGGACCCGGAAATGGTCTGCCTGTTTGCAACTCGTGGGGTGTGAAACGAGTACATTGGTTTATGGAGCTCCGGATTGTCATTAATGCCAATGGCAACGCATCTAGCCAATTGAGTTTGGTCTGTGCACAGATTTTTGCCAATTTGTTTTTGACTGTTTGATTCATTCGTTCTACCTTCCCCTGTGACTGAGGATGATACACAGATCCAAATTTATGCTGGAGCCCCAGCATCTCTTCTACCTTTTGTAGGTCTTGGTTTTTGAAATGTGTACCATTATCTGATCTTATCTTTTCTGGAAAACCATGTCTTGGAATGTACTGATTCACCAAAAACTTTATCACTGACTTACTATCTTCCTTCCTGGTCGGCCAGGCTTCTGGCCACCCTGTGTATGCATCTACACACATTAACAGGTATCTATACCCTTTCACTGACGTGATCATGTCTGTGTAGTCAATAATGATTTCTTTCCCTGGCTTTGTCTCCAACGGGAAACGCCCAGGGTGTGGTTTCACTGTTGGTCTGGCATTGTATTTGTTACATTGTTCACATGTATTCACAAAATGTTTTGTCATGTCTTTTAGATATGGGTGCCACCAATGTTCCAGATTTCTCATCATCTGAGCCACCCCCACATGTCCCACTCCATGCGCCTCCGCTATTGCTGTTTGTCTGATACCTGGTGGCAGAATAGGTCTGCCATCTGGGCTTCTCCAGAAGCCTTCGACTTCGGTAGCTCCTCTAGCTTTCCACAGTGTCTTTTCTTGTGGAGACGCCTGGTTTTGTTCAACAATCAGTTTTGACATATCAGTTCCTTCCTCAGCTTCTGCGCACATCATAACTAGGTTCGAGGTATACCCTGCTGCTGTTTTGGCTGCTTCATCTGCTGCGTCATTTCCTAGTTTTGTGTCTGAGTTACTTTTTTCATGTCCCTTACACTTAATTATGGCCACTTTGCTTGGCAAAAGTAAGGTCTCGGCTAGTTTTTTCATCTCTGTTTCATGTTTTATCGGTTTGTTAGTTGCTGTTAGAAAACCGGTTCTGAGCCATTGCTTTAGTTCTACGTGCACCGCGCTCACTGCATATGCTGAGTCAGTATATATGTTCACTTCCTGACCCTCACCTTCTTGTAATGCTGCTATGACTGCTAACACTTCTGCTCTCTGCGCGGACTGTTGTCCTTCAAGTTTCTCAGCTCTTACCGTGACTATGCCGCTCGGGGTTTGTTCCACTACTGCATATGCCGCTTTAAGGCCGTCTTGTTCGTGTCTAAAACAGCAGCCATCTGTATACAACTGTCTGGCTCCTGAAATTGGTTCTGTTTGCAAGTCTGGTCGTACTTTTTCTTCTTTAAGCACCCTATCCGCGCACTCATGTGGTTCTCCTATCCCTATCTGGTCTGCCATATTGATCCCTTCATGTGTGAATACCAGATTTGGTGCTTCTAGGATTTTGCTTAGTCGTCTTTGTCTCAATGCCGTCAGCGTAAATGTCTGCGAATTAACGTATGCCACGACGCTGTGTGTTGTTAGAATATGTAACTGGTGCCCCATTACAATATGCGCAGTTTTTTGAATCAGTTTCGCAATACCTGCTGCTTGTTGTGTGCATGACGGATGTCGTTTTTCCATGTTGTCTAGCATAACGCTAACGTACATCAGTATTACTCTCTCTCCCCCTTTTCTCTGGAACAATGATGTGTATGTGGGCCTCATGTGTCTCGTGTGATCAGTTATCTGATTGGCCCTCTGTATGTGTGTCTGTTGTTGAGCAGTTATCTGTTATCATGCATGTCTATGTTTTGTACAAATAAGGTTGTTTATCACCTTCTGTATTTAAGGGTGTTTCCTGTTATCTTGTCTATGTATGTCTGGGCCGTGATCATATAGTGTGTGACTACGTGACTGATCTGTATGAGTCAGCCTGCGGGTGATCACATGTTAGAGCGAGTACATCAGTATAATAGCATACCATATATAGTCTGATTTTATAGTCACAGTCTACAGAGAGATTTTTGTCGGAATGATAGCATCTCAACCGTGCAAGACACACGGAAATAGATGCAGTCCGCCTGAATTAATGAATACTGAGTAGTCATTGGTCTGAATATGAACATGTTGATGGGCGCTGCAGCTGGTGTGACCGTTTTGTTTATTGCTGCTCGTCATTTGCACTGTATTGACCTACGTATGTGATTCGTTCCCTTTGACATTTAAGTGTTATGCCTTTGAGTTTTGGAGTTGTATGTATGGACTGAACTGCCTTCCTGAGATCAATATCTGACTCTGAAAAATCATGGTATGCTTCAGTCATGGCTACCTTGTGATTGACAAGTCACTACCACAGCATGTCCTCTGGTTCTAAGTCAGATCCTATCAGGATATCCTCCACAGCTCCACCCTCTAGTCCAAATATGGTCACTTCTGGCTCCAAAAACTAAGATGGCAATGGTTGTAATGCCAAACTGAGGGCTTTGAAATGCCAAACTCAAGGCCACAAACAAATGCCTCGCTTTCTCAGCAGTGCATGCAGTATTATGCTCTCAGTGGTCTGAGATAGCTCAAACAATATCTTTGAGAATAACTCTCAACAGCTCTCTCCCAATGGACTTCCAAATGATATCACCACACTACTAAAAACCATGTTGTAATGGTCCGACTTTTCATTTTACCCTCCAGGTAATATTGCTATTCTCTTAGTCAGTTTGTCCCATTTCATTAAGGCAAATTTTTACACCGAATGATCAGGCATTTGAGTCTAATTATTTTGATTTAATTGGTCTAATTCTTGCCTACAGCAAATTAACGCTGAACTGTTAAAAACAAAAAGAGCATTCTCTTCACTCTTATTTGTCTCCTATTAACATGCTGATTACATTTGTAATGATGTTCGGTATGAAGAAATGTTTATTATGAGGATAAGTGCCTGAAAATAGTGTCACAAAAAAAATTAAAGTGATTATGAAGTGTGAAGTGGCAATAGACAACTGGTAGGGAGATCTTTGTGCGGCACTAGTTGCTTCAGGCTTGGAAAATAATTAGTAATCTTATCAAGAAGTGACACACATTTTACACACAAATGTCAGTTTACCAGTCATGAGGAGTACTGCTCAGGCTAGGACAACAGTTGGACAATGGATTGTGAAAGATATGAGCATTTGCCAGTCAGGGAGCATCTAAGAAAAGCTGCTACTGGTTGCATAACGGCAAAGCTTTTCTGGTCTGACGCATGTAGCAACTTAAAGTCAGTCTCAACCTCTGCTGCTTCGATTTGGACTTTTCTTTTCTTAAATCTGTCTGTTGTGAGACATTGTACCACATTGCTGTATTAGGCAGGTAAAAAGATTTGAGTTACTACAGGAAAATCCAAGTGTTTATAGTTAATTTAGAGTTAAATTCCAACAATTGTACACATTAAAGTGTGTTTAGAGGTTTGGGGAGCACTACTGCATATGTGAAAAAGTAGTTTGTGGCTACAGAGGAAGCTGCATGTAATCTGATAAATTGCCTCCAGAGATGTCACTCAGTGCCTACATTGCATTGTGGGTAATGTAGATGCCAGGTTATGAAAATGAAGAGGAATACATGAAATTAAAAAGTAGTATCTCTGGTTCTGCTGTATGTTTGTATGCATGTTTGATGCATGCTTAAACTGTGCATAATGAGCCCAGTAGTGTTGTGTGTAGTGTAGTGAGTGCAATGCTAATTCGGTGGACTGCTTTTCAAAACTGCCTACATTACCCACAAAGTAATTAAGCCATCACTGGAGGCAGTTTATCATGTTAAATGTAGCTTCCTCTGAAGCCACGAAAGGCTTTATCCTACTTTTTCACATATGCAGTAGTACTCCCCAAGACCTGTACACACACCTTAATGTGTAAAATAGATGGAATTACCCTTGAATAATTACAAATATAATATGTAATCTGATAAATTGTCTGTGATGTCACTGGAGGCAATGCAGGGATAAATCCAACGATTGTTGGACTCACATTGCCCTGTGTCAATAGAAAGTTCAAAACTCATTGTAGCCGAACCAGAGATATCGTCTCCACCACCAAAAGTTCGAACAGAGATTTGAGTGTGTTAGGCTAGTAGCGGCTAATGTAGCCTGGACGACTGGGTGACAACAGTTTGTATGGACTCAAAAGCACGACTTAGACACAGTACGGACCAAGTAAAAAGTCTTTACTTAAATCAGGTTCGGTACACAGGAGGTCAGTCAGTAAGGTAAACAAATCCGGCAGGGGTTAGGCAGAGACAGGGTCGAGGAAAAAACAGGCAGGAGTCGAAAAAAAACGTAAAACACTTATCACTAGAACAAAGCTGGAACGCTAAGTACAAAGACAAAAGACGAACTGGCAACGGACAGGGGAAACACAGGGACTATATATACACAGCGAGAACACGTAATAGGGAACAGGTGAAAATAATCAGGGCGGGGGAAGACAATCACGGAGGAAGGAGAACCCACAAGGGCCGGGAGAGGGGATCTGAAACAAGAGGAAAGGTAAATACTACAAAATAAAACAGACAGTGAAAAACAACTATAACATAGAGCGAGACATGACAGGAGCAGAATGAGGACCGGGTTGCAGAGGTCTGGCAAGCTCGCTTCCTTCTAACTAGACATATCCGGGGAGATCCTACTTTTGGTCGTCAGTCCCGACAGGCGCAACAATTCTTACCCAATGAACACACAAATACTTTTCTATCTAGATGGATATTTATCATTACAATATTAAACTTATGCTTCAACTGGCATGTATCCATAATTCTGAAGTAATAGTGACAATAGAAACTTGCATCAGAATCAGTGTAAAGCATGCCACATGTGCAGTACATCTGGGATGAATACCAGGAATTGAGTGCTGGCATTTCTCTCCAAAATCTGCTCCTGTTTCTCATGAAAAATGCCTATGGATGGTCTGTGTGCACCTTTGCATTAGCATACTGGAGAATATTCTATTTACTGAAACAAAGATGTTTTATCCAAACATAATCAATGCCTCCATGCAACTGTCATAGAAATAGTCATCTATGTAAACTGGTACCCTAGTTAAGTATTGTGCTGTACTCTTATTGGATGTAGTCATTTGAAAATACAGGAAAGCCTTCAATGTTAACTTCTACTGAATTCAGTCATTCCTGGCAGAATAAGTGGCTTATACCACCTGAGATAATATAAAACACACAATCTCACTTTTTCACAAAAAAAAAAAAAAAATCAGATATCTAGTCTCTGTTCAAAACACCCTTTTGATGGCTCTTCATTCTGTGACTCTGTGCTTTTATTGTATCAATACATCTGCTTTCACTTGGGTTCTTAGATGTTACAAGACATCTTCTTGCTTTTATGTCTTTTACAAAACACTTTGTAACTTGAGTTTGAAATGCTAGTAACTAAGAATAATAATATTATTAGCAAGGTTACCCAGTTAAATAACTTCACTATACAGGTTGTTATATACAAGTTGGAACCTGTCTCTTGAGAAAAGATTTCCACTGCAGACCATGAAAGAGTGAGTAAAGGTCAAATGAAAACATTGTGTGCCATTGCACTACCTCACTTTTTAGAGGGCCATCATTGTTGGAGGGGATTCCCTTGCCTACATTCATGGACCATCAAAGATAAAGCAAGAGAGGAGAAAGCTCTGTGTTATCACTCTCTGGCTGCAGACTCCTCCTCTCCCGCTGTGCCAGGATAGGGGTCACCTGGGGGTGAGGAGTGACATCCTCTCAAATTGCATCATTTTGCTGAGCATGCTCACAGGCTATGTGATATTTCACAGGTCAGTGCCTATAATAAGGGCTTGGCTCTCTCAGAGAGACCCACCTGATGTCTGTGACCTTTTGCAATTGGACTTGGTATTTCCCTCAAAACCTCACCAGATTGGGCTCGCCAGAACTTTTCAAGAGCACTTCAATGAAAACACTCTAGAGAGGATAAGTTTAATACAGCTACCGTAGCCTCTCCAAAAAGGGAATAAAATAGTGAATGGTATGGTGGATAAGAACAGCCTTTTCTGCATGTGGCAACTGTGGCAAAAATGTATGACTAAGCAAATAGCTGGTGCACTTAGCAAAGAATTTAGCAGCTGAAGAGCCAGACATTTTCCTCAGAAAGCAGAGCCAAAAGGAAAGTCAATATTTACATTTGTACATACAGTATACATCAGGGCTCAAGATAATGGTGTCCTGAGGAGAATAGAAATTGTGTTTGAGATGAACAGATATCAGAGTATGATATTCTTCTAGTTCAGGTTCTCTATATGTCACTCTTATAATGCACACTAGGCATACATGTGAGCAAAGTACTGTTCTCCTCAGCAACAGCATTCAGAAGACAGGACCTGTAAAAAGAAAGTCACTTAAAGAAGAAATAAAAAGTTCCTAAACAGGCATGTAAAAATATTTATGTGAAAAAACATTGTAATAAATAATAAACTGTGATTAAACAGTAGAGTGCAATTGAAATGAACAGTCATCAATCATCAGTCAACGTAACAACTTCCTAATGAACCGAGCGCTGACGTCAATGGAGTACTTCATCTCATGCTCTTACTGTAGTTCTCTCTACACCGCTGTGTCAGTGCTATTTACATTCGCTGGCAGACTACTCAACACAAGACCTACGCAAAATGTAAGGCATTGAAATACAAAAAGACGCAGTAAACTATTTACAGCGAGCGCAGCCTATTTTTTCCCCGATAAAGCTGGGCCTACACTGGGTCTCATTCATGAAACGTGAGCAGAACGAATTTGTGTGTAAACTGTTCGCAGACGGAAATTTACATGCATCTCGCATTCATCAATATTTTAGTAGCTCCGATCTTTTCGTAGCTACTAACAAAATCTACACATGCTGCTGACCACGCGTAGTGCTTGTGTAAATTTAAGAATGCACATAAATAATGCTTGTCACTATTGGAAATTACAATTTAAATTCATATTGCGCTCTGTTATGTACACAATACGCAGATGCCTTTGAAACACGTGATATAGCCTAAACATATGATACAAATATAACACATTTAGTTAAAGTAGTTGGCAATTGGCAGGTTTAAGATCCAGATTAGGTTCATGATTGTGAATTATCTATGTAAATCGACTCAATAGATTACACGTTCTTTCTACATGTTGAATGATGATAATAAAAATATAGGCTCCAGTGGAGGCATGTCGCTGTCTCCGCCAGGTATAATTCCTGACAGAGAGGTCTCTCCAGTTATCCCCGCGATGCGCTCGTCTGCAGTTGATAGCTGCGACTGTGAGCCTCCTCCTCCTGTGGCTGATATATTTCTTTTGTGTGAGGTTATGCGTTTCTTTGCCTCCAGTTTCATGTCAAATCATTTACGCTTCACCTCGGACATGGTTCTATGGACTACAGAGACAATATTGACGGCATCTGTCACCTCCCTCCAGGCCTTCGCTTTGCCTGTCCCTGTCACACCACTGCTAACAGATGAAAATACATTTTTTTCTTAATTCCACTTCACCCAAAAGTATTTCTATCTCTGCTTCCGCAAAGTTCTTTTTTCTTTCTCTCCCTTTCTTCGTTTGCGCCATGACTGACAGGTCGACTGGATGCATCTACACCTCCTTATATGGTGGTCATTGGCAATTCATGGGCGGGGATTTATGCTAATAGCTGATTACCGGGAGCGCGCTGTCACTCTACGATGGATTGGCATTCACGATCATACACACGTGTTTACGATCAGATCTGAGTTTCCCGCGGTGTTCATGAATCCGGAGTAGGTTTTTAGTAACGTAGGCTTTTATGTGCAAATCTACGCACAAATTTACTAACGTTTCATGAATGAGACCCACTGTGTGCAACAAATCAATTGGCAGGAGATGGTATATTTCAGTGTGTCACTTGTTTGTTTATTCTGTCACATATCTGAATTTTTGTTTTGTGAGTATTTTTTGTCCCCAAAAAATAATGCAACACATTTCATTTGACTTTTATTGCTTATTCAACATATGCAGATTCCAAAATGTAAGGTGCAGCAAAGGGGAAATGGCAAATAAACCATATCAAAGTTTAGTTAAGGAAAGGGGAAGACGACAGTTATACTTGTTTTATTCAAAAAGCCTGCATTAATTGTTTGTGTCTGCAGACTCCTGCATGAAAGCTAACCATGACGCATGCCCATCCACCACCCTGACCTCATTGAAATTACATAAGTTGGGCACTGAAGAATCCTTCACTGTGAACATATTTGAAAGAGCAGGATGAACATTGAAACAACAACAACAACAACAACAAAGAATCCGTTTGAAATTCAGTTATATCCCAAGTTGTTTCATCGTTCACACACATTCCTGGTCTCAATCAGTGCTTTTAATGTTAGCATTCAATACATATATTACAAATATCACAAATGTCCATCCAAAGCGAGTCAAACACAGTCTTTGTCAAACTGAACTAGCTAGACTGGATTATTCATAAGCAGCTTGAGACCTGGAGTCAACAAAAAGCCAACACATTTGCATGGATACCCTCGCATATGTTACATTTTATGGTGATCAAAACAAAAAAGACAACAGTGAATTACAGGCATCCTGATAAAACATAAACTATGCATGCTGCTTTAAAACAAACTCCATGTGAATTACAGCAACCTTTTGTTTCTGCCTTTGTGCATTAAAGCGCAGTTAACACATAAATCACCCTCGCTGTTATTAAGACATCATTTATTCTGACCCCTTCTCGCAATATTTAAATTCTTACCTTTTTAATTACACTCTCTTGGGCTTTTTCCTCATATGCTGAAGCACGTAGTCATTTGCTTGCTGTCATAATAGCAAATGGTGGATTTCATCACAAGGCTTTAGTCTGGAGGCGATGTGGGAATTCATTCCATGGCAATTCAAGGGCATCTCTCTTTGAGGCGACTCCGGTCTGTTTCCAGTTAATGGTAATCAAATCAAAGTCTTATCAGCCATCCAGATGTTGTGGTGATGAACACTAATTCTTTTTCTTCCCATTTTAGAATGTTAAACTGATATTTCTTAGTGTTTAAAAGTTATTAGATTTGTAAACCAGCCATATCACTCTGACTTTTTCCATTTTGCTCCTGAACTAATGAATCTGTCTAATGGATTCACAGGCATACAGACAAGCAAATGAATACAGCTCAAATGTTTGCCGACAGCAGCAAGTAGCCTTAGAGCTCTGACTCCGCCGCTTATCTGAAATGACACAAATATTTCCACAGAGGACAACATTCTTACATCCGTCACGTGGTGCTGGACTGTGGTGGCTGGTGATATTGCTGGTGGTGTGGGTGCTATAGCAAGGTACATGTTTGTTTCTGCCTATACCACCTGCCCGATGCTTGCACAACAGTCACTTATATATTCAGCACTGAGGCCACAGACACAGATCGGCTGAGATTGTGGACAAGTTGCTGCCAACACGGAGAGAAGCTGCCAGGACCGCTGAATGTGTGATCAGCATAAGGGTGTGTGCAATACAGCAAGAAAGTTTAGAGAAGGTTGGAGGAAAGTTTATTATTCATCTTCCCTCCTTCTACTTATTTTACCTGGGAAAAACTTCACTTTCACATGTCTGAGTTATAAGTTCCACATGATTGGCTCTGGAGCTGCTTATCAGAGAGAAGAAAAGGTACCAGATAAAGGCAGTGCAGAGTCATGAAGGATAGCTCCCACTCACCTTCCAGGAGAGCACTTTTTTCTCCCTTCTCTTTGGAAATGGAGACAAAACTTGTATTTACCCTGTGCTGCCGCAACAGGATGCACGTTGGCAAATGAGCATGCGATCAAACAAAAGACTCTCAGAGCGTGCTCAGACTTCTTACTCTCCTGCCTGGCTTTTATCACTCCTACTTTACTAAGTCTCCACCAGAGAAACAGCTGGTGTTCTGCTAAACACTTGCATTTGTGAGTTGTTCATCCCCAGCAAGCGACTTCTGTGCTGACAGAAAAGCAGGGAATGATTTAAAATTTGATTTTGCATACACAGCGCATGATGAGCATAAATCCAAAGGAATTATGGCAGATATAAATCAAATGTTTGTTTGCAACCCTCATCCATTAGGACACAGCTGAAAAAAAAAAGATTCAGAAAGGTTCCTGCAGTTGGTGAAGCATATATTAAACAGGCAAATATTTCTCTTGACTGTTTGCCTCAGCACTTATATCAATTTTTAATGGCAAGATATGTCCCTTTATTTTTAGTGTCTCAATAAGTTTACATACAGATCATTAAGCTATCTATGAATGCCATGAGACAGATACATTCCAGAAAATAATGTGTGGAAGTGCACCCAACCCTGTGCTCTACACCTCTAACAATCTCCCTGTATGTATATACTGAAGGTGGGGCAGAGGATTAGCTTCAAGTCAGAGAAAGTGTAAGTGCATGCCAAATCACTGATGAATTTAGCGTTAATTATATACATATATATATATATATATATATATATATATATATATATATAAGATAAAATTGAAGTGAACATCCAGTACAGCTAGTGCAGCAGTCCACCACCCATACTAGGAGCCAGTCATCGTAGTCCCTCAGTGAGTCCCGCCGGATAGCTGAGCGGAATTCTCCATCTGCTCCACCCCCTTGTCCAAATCCATTCTTACCATGAGCTTAACAGTCCTTCAGGGCGGCTGTAACAGGCTAACTGTTGTCTTTGCGCACTAGTAGCTATCTACTGCTTAATGAAATAAGGTAAAGGTACATCTGAACAAAGGAAATTTGAACTCCATTGAAAAGGCCTATAAAATGTAATGTTTTAGGGATGTGTTTAAAAATAGCTCATTATTTACACATTATAATTTATTTTCTAATATGTGACTGTATGGATCTAGGGTTAGTCACTTTACCCAGAACTGAAGATGATATTTGGAAAGTATCATTGGATCAAGGCGATGTCAATATTGTCTCCCGCCTTTCTCTCTACCCTGCACCACCACTGCACACAAACTACCCTTTCCCTTCTTTCCTGCCCTGGCCTGCAGGTGTTACAGTTCAAGCATTTTAATCAGGATTTCAATAATGGATTTTTCTCCCTTTTTAAACTAACCTCATCACATTTCCAGTTTTTCCAGTAGTTATATACACCGATCAGCCACAACATTAAAACCACTGACAGGTGACGTGAATAACATTGATCATCTCATCACAATGCGATGTTCTGCTGGGAAACCTCGGGTGCTGGCATTCATGCGAATGCCACTTGACACACACCACCCATCCAAACACTGTTGTGGACCAAGTACACCCCCTCATCACAACAACACTACCTGATGGCAGTGGCCCCCCAGCAGGACAATGTACCCTGACACACACAAACACTGCTCAGGAACAGCTCGAGAAACACAATAAAGGGCCCAAGCTGTTGACCGGGCCTCCAAATTCCCCAGATCCCAATCTGATCGAGCATCTGTAAGACGTGCTGGAGCAGGTCTGATCCATGGAGACCCCACCCCCCAACATACAGGACCCAGAGGATCCACTATAAAACGCCCTGGTGCCAGACACCACAGGACACCCTCAGAGGTCTTAAGTACATGTCTTCACAGGTCAGAGCTGTTTTGGCTGCACAAGGGGAACCTTCACAATATTAGGCAGGTGGTCATAATGTTATGCCTGATGGGTGTATACGTGCATGCACCTTTTTACTAAAAAACCTTAAGTAGCAGGGCCGTTCAGAGAACTTCAGAGGGGCAGGTGCTCAAAGTTAAAAGGGGAACATGGAGATTAAACAATGAATTGATCAGTCGATCAAAAGAAAATTAACTGACAACTAGTCTGATAACAGATTTTTTTGTTTAAGTCATTTTTCAAACATAATTGTAAAACATTTGTTAGCTCCAGCTTAATTTATTTTTGTTTCAATCTCCTCTCTTTACGAGGCATCTCTGCACTGCTGAATGAAATTTCATGACAAATACAAGAAATTTTGATAAACATAAAACAATAACAGATACACACAGTTAAAACTGTGTAAGCTGCAAAGCAACTTACTGATGACATGATTTATCTTAAGCAGCTTTATGTTTTGCTAGCCTATTAGTCCTGACTTGTAACTGAACATTGACTGAGAGACCAGAAAATCATTGTCTTGTTTTAAAATTATGAGCACCAGAGAGTGCCTTCTTAACAATGTTTTATATCGTCTCGTCTTTGTGGTTGAGGTTGCTGCTGGAAAATGCAATGGTCATTTCATGCGCATGCATGTGAACGCGTGTTCATGCACAACAGGGTTATCTATCCAAGCTGCGGTTCATTATGCCCATTGGCATTTATCAAAAGTTGTTTTTAGGTTTCACGTTTTTCAGGCACAGAGTCACAAAACAGTGCTGGAAGCGGCTGGTAAATAAAACACAGACAGTAAGATATAGGCTATGTACTGTCCGTCTTAGTCTCAAGTCTTGGAAAAACTTGGACTCACCCATGGATCGCTCCAACATGGACCTCCTGTCCCTCAGCCCCTCTGATGAGGACCTCTTCAACTCGGCTCCAGTCTCCTTTAATCTCAGCCTGCAGCAAGGCCTGGAAGACAACGGTATCAAGGTTGCTCCAGAAATCCAGTTCACCACATCCTCCAGCCCAGAAAATGGGACTACCGAATACCAGCTTTTAACCATATGCTCCACTCGTGGAAGACCTGCCACGAAGACCAGAAGTGCGAACAACAAGGCAATTCCTCCCTCTGCAACTCCTACTCACTCCCTCACTCACTTCCCGAGGTAGCCGACCCACCAGGGACACGGACGCATCTCCACGCCGCACTCAGGGCAGCCGGTCACGCTCCAGTCAGCTCTCCTGATGATTCACTTCTGTCTGACTGAATAATGGCGGTAGCACCTCCCAGGTTGCCAGCTCTGCTCCATACTAGCCTCCATTCCCTCAAATGACTTATTCTGAATCACACCACATCATAATGTGATCAATGGCACCGGGTTGCCAGGTTCACACAAAACATCTCATCCTTCCATCAACCTCTCCCTCACTCTACTGGCACCAGGTTGCCGGTTCCTCTCCCCGCTACATCCGCTTTGCAACAATCTCTATCCCTCACTATTGGCAATGGGTTGCCGGTTCAGTTCAACCTTCATGAGTGCTTTCCAAATTGCATACTTTTTGTTTTTACTGTAGTATGTACTGCAGCCGCCTTTACAAAGTATATACTGTTGCATGCAGTATGCATACAATTGGGACATTGACGCAAGGTCTCAAGTTGCTAATCAGACTGTAAATGGATGCAAGATGACATTTTTGCAGATATCTGATTAGCTTCAGCTAGGTAGGTAGCTGAAAAGGTGTTTTAAAATTGCAATGTTTTCAGTTATGCTAACTAGCCAAACAGTCATTCAGATTGCTTCACTAGACATACATGACCTGGCCTACTTCAATATCAGCTGTTACAAGGAACTTTCATTTGTTTGGAAGAGAGAAAAAAAGACGTATGTACTAAATGTTTTCTACTTTTTTTTTAAACATCTGTTTGCAGGATGCATAGTAATGAGATAATGTACCTATTTGTGGATTTTTAAGATCAGTAAGTGTGACGATAGTGAAACAAAGTAAACTTTGTTTTAGTGTCGCACCACCAGACTACAGAGCAGCTTCTTTTCTAAGGGTGTGAGACTATTCAATTCATCCTCAACACTCCACTATAAGAAAAGTTCCAATTTTATGAATTATGAAGCCCGAATAAGTTGGAATCTGACCTGGTTGCAGTAACAGTAAGAGTAACTACAATAGCTTTACACAAACAGCCAATTTTTTCACCGAACTGAGGCTGTTTTTATAACCAGTTAAAGGTTCTTTGTAGTACAGTAAAATTGTTGAAGTAGTGAGGAAAATGGAAAATGCTACCATTTTTGTTTTGTTTTTTTCTTTATTTTCCAATGTGTGAACATGGAATTACTGTAAGAAGTATAAAGCTTCAATGTATTTTTGCATTTACGTACCTTTTTAAAATGGTAAATGGACTTGCATTTATATAACGCTTTTCCAGTCTAATGACCACTCAAAGCGATTTACAACACACATTCAACCATTCATGCACACATTCATACACTGATGACAGAGACTGCAATTGGGGGTTAAGTACCCTGCCTAAGGATACTTCGATGTGCAGCCCATGACCTGGGGATCGAACCACTGACCTCCCGATTAGTAGACAACCCTCTCTACCTCCTGAGTCACAATTAATAATTGAAATAGTAGTATTAATTATATATTCAGTTATATGTTTTACTCAGTTGTTGATTGGTTGGGTTGTCAGCAGGATTACACAAAAAACTAGTGGACAGATTTCCACAAAACTTGGATGAGGATGGGTCTCAGTCCAGAACAGACCCCATTAACTTTTGGTGTTGATCCAAATAAAGGGTCGGATCCAGGAATTTTTGACATTTTCATCAATTTCTCGGAGAATAATGCATGGATCTTGATGAAAAAAATCATGTGTGGCTGGTATCTATGAGTGAGTACCATTTGATGCAGAAAATAGATCTGGTGAGCTTAAATTCTATCAGGTTTGATATTGGATTGGGCTTGATTGAGTTAAAGGGGACTGCAGGGCCTTGACGGAGGTATGCGCTCTACTGAGTGCCATTCTAGTTAGATGTAGAGAAGAATAAACATTATTTTATGCACCTTTCATAAGTGTCTTCACTAGAGAGCTCTCCTGCTTCTCCATCCTTTTTTAGCAGCATGAACTTCCACTTCTTCCTGACCCCGACATGTTGGTTATTATCACTAACAACACTCCAGGAATGCTGAGGAACAGACTCGAACCCATGGGCCACTATAGTGTGATGTCACTACAGCAATACACTTTGTAATAATCTACCCATCGAACTGCTGTTTTCCAGGCCTTCCATGGCATGAATAATGAATGGAAGTCATTTCTGGTTGTTCTTTGCCCGCCAGCTATGGGGGCTTTTTTTTCCTCTAAAGCATTCAGTCTGATTAAGATTTAAATCAAATCCTGTACAGCAGCACCTGTGATGGACTGCAAGAGAAAAGTGGTTGTTGGTTCACCAGAGTGGACAGCAGAGGATAACAGGGTTTGGATGAGGTGAAAGTCATGAGACGATATGGGTCAGTTCAGTGGAAAGCAAGGTGGATGTCAAAAGCGGAGTTATCTTTGGTAACCTACAAAATCCTTCTAGACCTCATAAAAAAGTCATCACGTCTGGGAAGATTTTTTTTAAATTTTTATGCTTTATTTAAAGATTAATTCTGGAAAAAGCATTCTAGAGTGAGGCGAGCAGGAAAGGGGTTGAAGCAAAGATACTTGCCTACCCGCTGTCAAGGTTGAGTGGAGAACAAGGGCTGTGAGTGTGGGATACACGACAAATGTTGTCACTGAGAGCGATCTTTGAATGTCAGCACTTCTGTCCTACTCGGATGTTGCTTTAAGGTATTTCCTCAATGCTGCATTTGTCAGGCTTGGTGCTATGATGCGGTCAGGGTTATATTTGGTAAGGCCTGATGGCAGCACAGGATTCTGTGAGGATTTTATTTTACAATTTTTATAACAACTCCTGTTCCTGTTTTGCTTGTTGTTTATATGTATCACACACCAGCACTTGCTTGTTTTGTGAAATCTTTAGTTTAACAATGCAGGCTTGTCTGTTTGTTCAAGTGGCAGCAGCATGGATTCCAGCGTGGCAGCCACATTTCCTGTTTCTGTTTGTGTCACACATGGGTTGGTTTTATGTTCCTTTCACTATCTCCCACTAACACAAACACATACATTAATGTGCACACACACACACATAGTCTGAAATGTACAGATGTACAGGTTCCAATATTTTTTTTTTATTCTTCACCGTCTTCTGCTCTCGGGTGTGCTTCACTGACAACTCCAAAACACCTAGAAATACAATATCTTCCAATCTTAATGTGTCAGTTCTCCAAAGTCATTTTCAATTATGCTTCAGTGGATTCAGCATTAGAGGAGAGACTGTGCAGCAGTTGCCTCAGGTGAAAGATTTAAGCATGTGTGCATGCCACCTTTGAGCAGGAGTGTGTGTGCATCCTTAAATTTTCACAGGAGTGCAGCTCAGGGTGAGTGTATATTCTACTGATAAACTCCTTGACAGCTTGTACATTATGACTCTTCTTGCTGAGATATGCTTTGCTGATGGTAGCAGTGATTATTAAAAGCAGCTGGATCCTTGCTGCCTCTGCTCAAAACATGCTGCAACACAATCTTCGTACTTTATTTCCTCTCTTAGATCTCATGTAATATCATCATTTTTAGTCTTTCGGCAGGCGGCAAATATCAGAATGGGTTTTCATTCTCTGAAAAAATTGTATATATTGTCGATTGACTCAAAACAATTTCTTTTGCTGATGGAAGCCAGTGGAAAATGTATGTGTATTTGCTGTGAATGATGCATTACGTGCTGGTTTTACCAAATGAAACTGGGCTATCAGGCTCTCTGTGTCTACCTTTCAGTGTTTCTAATGAATCATTTTTGCATTTGTATTATGTATTTAAATAATGCAAATATTGTGTTCTTGTCTTTCTTTGAGTGTACAAGTTGATATCAGCCAGAGGTGTAAGGCATTGTCAGAAACATCCCCCCCCCCCCCAAAAAAAAAAAAAAACACCATGAATTTCCCAAAGCATCCTCATACCTAAACAACTGAAAAGGTCAATTGCCAGTTACTCCAAAAACAACATAGATTACCATTCCAAAACAACATGACTGTTGCACCGTACCAGCAACAGATCGGACCTACACGGACTGGTGTACTGGACCTAACTTAGTTTGGTTAGGTTTAGGCACTAAAACTACTTTGTTAGCTTGGAAAACATTGTGGTTTGGATTAAAATAACTATGTTAGTCATGTAACTTCAGTTAGAATGTACCTACATTACGTAACTACAGTTACATTTTGTATGTCACATAACTCTAAGGCGTTTCTAAGTTAAAATAAGTCACCCTTGACATTTGCTTTCCCACTGGGCATGAGCAACAGTCTCCTGGGTGAAAGTCCTGTGCTTGTTTGACCCAGCCAACCATTCTGACCTCCTCTCTATGTGGACTTTCTCACTCTTTATACTACTTTGCCCGACTTTCTCCTTTACTGCTATAAGAATTACTAATAATTACTAGCTAGAGGTCGCTATCTTACACGAAATGTAAATATGGGTCATAATATGGGTCCTCTCACTATGGACTCCAACTCTCCCCCTCCTCGACCTGCACTGTTTACACCGCTTCATGTTAGGAGACAGCTGAACAAACTCCCCGCCGGTAAGGCTGCAGGCCCTGATGGTGTCAGCCCACGGGTTCTCAGGCTGCACCTGGATCCCCTTCAGTTCGCCTACCAGCCCCGGATTGGAGTTGAGGATGCCATCATCTACCTGCTGAACTGTGTCTATGCCCACCTGGACAAGCCGGGGAGCACTGTGAGGGTCACGCTCTTTGACTTCTCCAGTGCTTTCAATACCATCAGGCCTGCTCTTCTGGGTGACAAGCTGACAGCGATGCTGGTGGATCCCCTCCTTGTGTCCTGGATTGTGGATTACCTCACTGGCCGACCACAGTACGTGCGCTTGCGGCACTGTGTGTCAGATGCAGTGGTCAGCAACACCGGGGCCCCACAAGGGACTGTCCTCTCTCCTTTCCTCTTCACCCTTTACACCACGGACTTCAGCTACCAGACAGAGTCTTGCCATCTTCAGAAGTTGGATGTATCAGCAAGGGTGAGGAGGCTGAATACAGAGCTGTGGTGGACAACTTTATCACATGGTGTGAGCTGAACCACCTGCAGCTCAACACAACAAAGACCAAAGAGCTGGTGGGGGATCTGAGGAGAACCAGGACACCAGTGACCCCAGTTTCCATCCTGGGGCATAACGTGGACATCGTTGAACACTACAAATATCTGGGGGTGTTCATCGACAATAAACTGGACTGGACTAGGGTTAGACTGGACTAACCCTAACCCTGAGCTGGACACTTTGACAGCAGTGTCAGACAGGAGGATGCTGTCGAAGTCGCGGGCGATACTGCAGTATGGCTCTCACCCTCTCCACAACGCTCTGGTCAAACAGAGGAGCACTTTCAGCGAAAGACTAATTGCTCCCAAATGCATCACTGAGCGCCACAGAAAGTCATTACTACCTGTGGCCATTACACTTTACAACTTCTCTCTCTGATGATCAGACTCAAATGGCTATATATATTTATATATGTATATATATGTGTATCTATGTATACTTCCCATACCATATATATATATTGCACTGTATATCTGTAAATACTTGGAGTGGTCATTGAACACTTGAGACTGTCTACTTTATTATTTTATTTTATTGTCTACTTTAATATTTTATTTATATCTTTATCTTTATCTCTTGTTTCCATTCATGCTATATTTCTATTTCTACTTTGCACGGAGCATCTGGAACAAAAACAATCTTCCCCCGGGGATTAATAAAGTATTCTGATTCTGATTCTGATAAACTGCTTTCACAGTCGACCTATGTGGTCATTTTTCTGATGAAGACAGACTGAACTTTCTTTTAACAACAGATGCAGGGAAACATTTTCAGGCTCTGGGATGTTAAATGTGCTTTAAATCAAGTGATGTTGCTCTAATGTGACTGGTATGCAGATTGAAAGTCTTATTCTCTACACAATCCATTTCATATGATGCTGTCTTTCTCTACCTGTAGTAAAAATTCTTGCAAACAAACAAATCAAAATCTTGTATTGTACATGTACTGTCACACCTTCTCTTTCTGTAAAATGTTTTAAAATTAGTAAAAACTAGCCCAGTGATGGCAAGCATCTATATTTTTCTCCGCCTGTCTGAGCTAAATACCTGAGCACCACCTACACAAGCCAATGACACATCTGAGCAGTCTTTTAGTGTTATCGGAACATTTCTGATTCTGGCAACTGGCAAGTGGTAGTGTCCAAAAAGGCCTCTGGATCCAAGCAAAAGACACTGATGTGAATGGGCTGAAAGCAGTCCATAGACTGAACCAATATTAACTGATTTTACCTTGTTTTTCTACAAACACTGAATGTATCAGAAAAACATGACATAGGCCATATTCACAGGTGGGCCATTTTCCTATGACATCATGAATCTCAAATACTGATGATCGGTAGTGGAAATCCACTAAGATTTAAGATAAAACAACATATTAGATAACCCATTAGCTTCCTTGATAGTGGTACTCGATACAATGGAAAAGGTGACCATTAATTCTAAAATATCAACGCACATGAAATACAACGTAATTTACAAACATACAAACAGTAATTTTAACTGGGAAATGGCTGAATGCTAATGTTAGTTAATGTGTTATCAATTATGTGGTTTTACCTTAAATTATGGCCTGGTTTCCTTAATGAGATCTTTTCAGATTCGGATCAATGGGTATGTGATGACATGATAAAAATTTGTCAGAATCCCTACCTTTTATTCAACTTGAAAATCTGGAACACAGTAGCATAACATTATCCCAGCATTTGAGCCTCCCTCCCCGAGCATATCATCAAGTGAAGATTCTGCATAGGGGCTTTCAATGCCTCACTCCAGACAAATAAATATTCCTCCAGAGCTTATTTTCAGTGAATGTCACTGCATTGAAAATATTGGGTGTATCATATGTAATCGACTGGTATATTCCCACATTTTAACTGTACATTCATGACTGGCTTTGTTTTTTGCCCTATCAATATGAAATGACTGGGCAGGAAGGCTGCTTTTAGATGAATTATTAAGCCAAAGTTAACTGTACTTTCTGTGACAGTGAACTATAACAACAGTGTTTCTGCTTGAATGTTGTCTTGCGTGCTGGCTTAGTGCTTTGGATTAAAGCACAGTAATCCATTGGTTGAATAAAGCAATACTATGGCTACAAGTAACAGACTAATTGCCCCGGGCAACTCATCCATCCATTCAGTTTCTATGCCCGCTCACTCCTGTTAAGCCTGACAGAAAGGCTGAAACATTTATTTTCATGCCTCAGATGAAATGGCAGGGTAACACCCTGATCAGGTCACCAGTTACTGTAGGCCCATCACACAGACAAACACATTACAATCTACACTGGGGGGCAATTCTGACTGAGTGAGCATTGATCCTCAGTTCCTTGAGATGTCTAGACTACTATAGGTTGAAATTGGTATTTTAACACATCTAGGTCACTTTAAACCATATTTCAGTCTGAAAGAGGTTGTAACTACAAGCTGAAATACAGAAGTGTGACACAATAGCTGCTCGGTGTCAGGCCATTATGAGTCACAAGAAAAGCTTTAATGCTCCCTGGCAGAGATTGTAGAAGTCTGCAGACACCCCAGTATCCTGCATACTGTAGAGATGGGGGTGAATAGACAAGTCAAGTATCTTTGTAGATAGTTTGAGTATGGATGGAAAATGAAGATATTTCTTAGTTTTAAAAAGTACTGTTTTTATTTCACCCATTATTACACCTAAACAACAGAGATCCCACTGTGTTAAAAGGTTGTAGGACTTTCACCACATGTATCATTATTGCTGCTACGTGGCTTTCATTAACTCTGTCATTTTCCGTTCTGCTGCGAGGGAACACAATTTTTGCTCAAATACTGGGGGGCAGCACTATAGATGCAAAAGTAAAACCATCCCAGTGAAAATAATATGAATGCTTCTTTATCAATCAGCAAATATTAACAAAGAAATGACAGATTTTTCCTCATACACAATGCACTTAACATTTCATAAAGACAACATTGTTGTTGCATTATTACAGGTTACAGAATCTGACATCACACAATACAGTGTATTGCTCTTTCTCAAGTGTTCCAAATGCTCCAAGTTTGTACTTTTCCATTATGGACGGTTGATCAATATTTATGCAAAGGGATTTGTTTGGTTGACTGCAAGTGTACCCACACTTCAGAACGTTAGTAACATTTGCCTTTTTATTATAGCTGACCACATTACTTTCCTAATCTGAATTTAGTATTTTAGTTGTCTTACCCATACCATTGCATTAACCATAGTTGCTATGCTCAATATTGCAGAGCAAACAGTCATCATTTAGCCTTCAAATAACCAAATGAGTGCCTGCTGAAGAGTTCAAATTGAACTGAGTTGCATGTCTTTGGAGTTTGAGGACATCAGAGTAGCAAAAGAAAACCCTCACTAACATGAAAAGGACATCCAAACTCTACACTGAAAGACCACCTTTGAAACACAGGATCCATCATGTCCTGTGAATTCCTGCAAAAAGGGAGGACATGGGGCCATGACAGTGACAGTGAACAATATATAATAGATAAAAGATAGATTTGAATAAGTTGTATTGGCACTGAAAATAAATTTGGCCCTGAAAGCTCAAAAAATGCAGAAAACAGACATTACCAGAGCTCACAGTTCACAGTTAGAGTCTGATGTCAGGTTGTTTAGTGAAAAAACTTTGGGTGCTAGGGAGTTTCAGATGAGTAATGAAAGCCACCGGTGTGTGGTCAGTGTGATTGTGGTACCACAGACTCACTGCAATTTCTTTAATCTCCTGAAGATATGAGTCAAAGTCGGCATCAATGTGTGTATATTAAGTCTGTTTCTTTCTGCCATTGTTCATCACATAGACCCTGACGTTATCTATATTAGCTGACATTAGTTAACGTCAGAACTAATTCCAGCAGACCGCCAGACCAGAATAAAGTGAGTTAAAAATAAACTTTAGAACTAGCCCGGTTCTATGTGAAAGAACAACAGCAGAAAGAAACAAGCTTAACATACCCACAGTTTGGATGTTTAAAGTGAACTTGTGGGAGCTGTGTGCTAGGTGTGCGCTCATGTCAGAACTGTGTCGGCTCCAAAACTGCAAAACGCAGCAAGAGGCGTTTCCTCATTAGTATGCATTAATATGCAAATCACACTCTCCTTGACCCTCACATCAGACCCCGCCTTTCCACACCAGAACAGTGACAGAAAGTTGACACGGAAAAAATACTGACATCGTAAAGATCCTGTCACTAAAAAAAAAAAAAACAGACATGAAGGAAAGATCTTAACATTGTCATTGAAATGCATCAAAATAAAATTATTTTTAGTATCTTTTTTTTATTTTTCAATGTAATTTTTTAAGTGCCAAATATATGTTTCAGTGCCAATACAACCTATTCAAATACAAATGTTTCAATGCCAATGTTTCCATTGTTAATTCAGGTTTTGTTTTCAATGACAAATTTTATATTCGATACAATTGCTCATCGTCACTGTTCTGGCCTCAAAGGAGGACCTTAACGCAGACAAACACAAACAACGCAAAGGCAGGTAGGATTAAAGAACATTTAGTTGAGGCAGGGGTCATAAACAGGGCTACAGGTTGGCAACAGATGGCAGTCTGAACAGTCAAACCAATCCAGAGGGCACGGTTGGTGAGCATGTCAGGAACAAGCATGAGGAGAAACCAGGAACAAATCAGTTACAGATTCAGGTTTATATGGCTTGAAAGGAACCGCATGTGCATTATTAGGCCCTTTCACAGCTACCTTGTTTGGTCTGCAATTTAAAACTTGATCTAAACCAATATTACTGTTATCCCTTGCCCATGGTTGGGATCAAACAGCCACACCTTGATCTGACCAAAGGTGGAGGTCTGAGTGGGATCAAACTGAACTATTGTTTAGTTTGTTTTCTAGTGTTAAAACATTTTTCTAATGGTTTGGACTTTTCCGATCAATTACAGGATTTACATCAAAATGAAAAACATCAAAACAAGTATCATGTGAAACCAAAACCAACAGGACCAAATGTATACAATTAAAGCAAATACTTGGTTCAGACGTTGATTCAGACTTTCAGGTGTGAAAAGACCTATTGACAATCTGAGAGTGAAAAGGTGAGTTGGTGGGCGGAGAGGGTCAGGTGACTCGTAAAAGGGGTTACTGCAGGCTAGGGGCAAGTGGCTAGAGACAGACAGAGTCAGTGAGATGAATGAGGCAGATGGAAAGATCAGAGGGCATCTGTTGGACAAGTGGAGAATAGCAATGAACACGTGTAGGAAGGGGCACAGAGGTAGAATCTTGTGTTCCTTTAGCTCTGTACTACTTGCACATGAATATACATCAATAAATGAATTCAAAGCAAGGTACCATAGAGTGAGAGTGTTTAGCTAGTGCTTTGCTGGGTAACAGAAGGTTAATAACATTTTTCAGTTGGGCCAAATCTTGCCTCTCATACTTTGTTATCAAACTCTCGGGCGTTTTGATTCAGACAGCTCTGTTTAGTCCTTTTCCTGGTCACCCAAAGTTCCCTGGATTCTATCCAGCGACCAGGCTTGTGTCGAGGACCTGTGGCTTGAGCAGAATTGGCTTTGTCATCCCCCTAGAGTGTGTTCCTGTAACAAAAGACTGCAACAATTCAGACAATTGCAGTGGAAATGTCTGTAACGCATTCAGGCGTCTCTACTCCTGACCCCTCAGCACTGCATAGAACGCTCCGGTTCACCAGTGCAGAGAATGTTTTTCAAGCGCATCAGTCAGCGAGTGTTCAGAGTCTTCAGGCTTGATTTTGCTGCAGGGCGCACTGCTAAGAAACCTTTTCTCTCTCCGTCCCTCTCGCTTTCTGAGCCTCCTGTGTATCTGCATGACTCTGTTTCTGAGGACAGACAATTGAGTTGTTGATGCTTTGGTTGAACTCCGACAACCACCTGATGATGCCTTCATTTTCAGACCTCTGATGAATATTGATTTGGTGTTTTCTGTTCTTATTGTGTCTCTTTGCTGTTTTGTATGCACTAGCATGCATTCAAAAACAGTTTTTATCCGTCAGCAAGCGAGCCGGAGTCACTGCCTTACAGTGAGAAGAGTCGGATCAGCAACCTTTTGTTTTCCTTGGAAAAATATTGCAACAGACTTCTTTCTCTTTAATTCCTGTATGCTTCAGGGTGATGTGCTTTCTGTGTACGAGGTTGAGAAACTAAGATGATTTGGTTGGAGTTTTCATCCTTCAGTCTTTGAAGTGCATCTCTCTCTCTCTCTCTCTCTTCCCCTCTCTCTCTCTCTCGCTCTCTCGCTCTCTCTCTCTCTCCCTCTCCCCAGAGAATGGTCAACAGTGTTGTACACCAACGCTGAATTGTTCTGCTTTACTGGCAGCCATCTGGCAAAACCTCACAAACACCCCCCTAATGCAATTTCTGTCAGCCTTTTTTCTCCCCAATCATTTGATGTTCACACACTGCAATGCACTACACTGTATCTCTCTCTTTGTGACTGTGTAGATACAGCAGATTTAAAATTTTTGTTCCACTTCACAAGACACATTAAAGAGAAAAGGTGATAGATGCTCCCTACATGTTCTGATATTGGTTATTGTCTCTTTATACCAAACCTCCAGGCATGGGCACCTAGTCATGTTTTAAAATGGGTGAGCAAACAGCTTAGATGTAAAGGCTTATTGGCAGGGGCCTGGAGGTCCTTCTCCAGAGGGGAAAAACGATTAATTTGATACACCACCTTAGTCATGAAACAGCTCCCTGTCTTGATTAGTTGGATTTAGGGTACTATGAAAAACAAAAAATCATCAAGAACAGTATATAATTGGGTGCATCAGGACAGGAAAGTATAAAGAAAAAACGGCTACCTCATGTTTGAAATTATTTTTATAAAAACATTATGTAGCCCAAATTGGTATTAGGTTGCAGGCTATTCTATTTCCACTATCCTTGGTTAGTCTGCTGTTGTGTAGGGCGAAGGAGAAAGCAGGGCAGACAAAATAACAGAGGGGATTGAGTGGTAAATTGGGTAAACTAAACACGTCCCCTGTCTAAACTGTCCAGTGCCAAAGGCTAACTCCACCAATTTTCCATACGAAAGTGTGTTTACAGGTCTTGAGGAGTACTACTGTATACGTAAAAAAAGTAGTATAAAGCCTTTTTAGCTCTATAGGAAGCTGCATGTAATCTGATAAATCATGTCCAGTGATGTCACTCAGTGGCTATGTTGTATCGTGGGTAATGTGGTTGCCAGGCTTTGAAAAGGAAGAAGAATGTGTGGAATAAAAAAGGGGATATCTCTGGTTCTGCGGTATTTTGATCTTTTTTTTTTAAACTGTCCATAATGTGTCTAGCAGTGTTATAGTGACCCTGTAAAGGAGAAGTGGTTACAGACAATGAATGGATGGACATGCAGCTTCCTCGGAAGCTACAAAAAGCTTTATACTGTATGCAGTAGTCCTACTCAAGATAAGTAAATACTAGTTAACATGTAAAGTTGTTGGAAGTGCCCTTTAAGTAATGGCAAATTCATAAAAAGGTGAGTATATCCTATTTTATCCCATTCAAAATGTTAAGAGCCACATTACACTTAAAAGAGGCGACTCTTTGATTTGGTACCATGTCCCATCTCCAAAAAACAATTCTTGTCCCAACAGTGAGCTAACACTAGTTGGCCAGGCTGGCAAAATTAGCTAACACTGAGCTACAAATCAGTTCAGCATTTCAGCAGCAGTACAGTAGCGACAGTTAAACTAAATGGCATGTTTCTCACATTTGTAAACAGTCAGACTCTTTTTGTGGTTTGACAGTGATTGACAACCAAAGCATGTTGAGGCAAATGATCATTGAAGGGTCTGATGGAACCAACTCAGAGAGTGGCCCAAAAATGTGATTTTTCTCTTGCTTGTGATTGTCATTGCTTAAAATAATTAAATAATCAATGATATACGCTGCTTAAGTATACCTTTATTTTCAAAAAATGGAGTAGCAAACCATGAATTTGCTACCCCTTATTGAATAGTAAGGATGCATTTGCTCAACTTGCACCATTGCTGAGTTGCCTATGCCTCCAAGAACATGATATTGCCAGTTTCATGGTCGCAGACTTAGAAAATCTTCCACTCCAGAGAGTCTGATGTAACATGATTCAAAACTGCCTTAATCTCTTTTACTGATTGTCACAAAAATACTTCCAGCTGCTATGCTATCTTTCACCGAAAGCATGAGACAGCCATTAATTCCCCAGGAAAGCTAGCAAACTGCTTGTCTAAACAGAAATGGAGACTGGTTGCCTTTTTCCGAAGAAGCATAGTGGTGTTGTGCCTGACATCAAAAATATGTACAGGACTCAAGGCAGTGTCAGTATTATTCTTTCTTCCCTTCATTCTCTCTAGACACCGTCTGTTCAACTCTTCATTTCTTTGCACACAGTGACCAGACAAAACAAGAGGTAAACAAGCGTCTCAATGACTTCAGCTGACAGGAAGGTGTTGACTGAAATACAACGCTATAAATATGGTTATGCAATATAACCTTAGTTACAGTATATGAATAAAGACAGTGCCCTCGAGCTCAAGCACAAGTGTCTCTGCACCTTGAAAATTTGCATGTTCATGTCAATCAAAATAATCTAATTCAACCAAAATGGGGGGCTGGCCCCATATACTGTAGTGATTGTACTCTGGTTACTTCTCAAAGGCCTACTGGAATGGAGTAAATATTTTGGGGGTTAGGGAAAGGTTGTGGTAATTGAGATAAAAAAAAATGCTTAAGGTATGTGAGGGTAAGGCAAGTTAAACACTTTGTGAAGACTAAGGAAAGATTTTGGTTATTATTAATAAAATGCCAAGGTAAATTACTGGCGTTACATGCCCACACATCAGGCTGACCGCCCTTAATTTTCACCTCTGTACTAAAGGACACATTACTTTCTGGATTGGCAATGACTGTTGGCATGAGACTTTAGTCACATAAGACTTGCATCTTTTTGCAAAGAGCAAATAGGCAGAAATGCCTCATTCCAGACACCAGGCTGTCTGACGGCCACTGTACGGGATGTCAGCCAGATCAAATGCCACATCCTGCCTATTATTGCTGCCATGCAGGGGGTGGGGGGTGATCCAGCCGACAGAAAGCTGGTGTCAGTGTACTGGAGTGTAAGACACAGGGTTTTTCACACTCATTGGTCTATTTTCGGAGCCATATATGTACAAAGGAAAAATGGAGGACAACTAGTGCCCCTAAGCTTTTAAAGTAACCAATATTATCTGAAAATCAACTCTTAGTTATATAGGCAACCAAGTAAAAGAAACCTAAAACAAAGAAGCATGCTACCATCTATAAGTTTGGCTTCAAAGTCTGGCATTTTCCAAAACAATAGAAGCATTATGCCTTTGTAGTCAAACATAGCGCTCCTGTAATTGATTTACTTTAAAATATTAGCATGGATAATCCTCTCTGCATTACTGAGAATGCTTAAAAGTACAGCTCAGGTCAAATTGGACTTGTCAGTTTCTGAAGACTTTATTTGATTAGAGGGCCAAGGGCAGACCCAGTGTGGCTGTACGATCACTCTGAGCCTATAACAAAGACTTTCACTTTGTCTAAATTTAATTGTGAAAAATGTAATTGTGTTTGTCAAGCATTATAGCCACTGTGTGACATTGACTGAGCTGTTCCGCAAAGTTGTTGGTTTGATTTCATTGAAAAATAAACAAGAAATATGTTCTTCTGTACAGTGAAGAAATTACAAGTCTCTCTGTAGATTACTAAGAGCCCAACATTTAAACCACAAAGAATATTGCAACAATACTATCAGCATCACAGAGGTAATATTGATTACAGAACAAGAATTGCACTCAATTACAATGTATGCGGTGTTGCATCATTTATAGTCTCCACCCACTCTAGACTCATAGTTTCAGTCTAAACATAAGAATTTACCTGGTTTGATGGTTGAGATTAAATAACTTTTCATGAAAATATTAATGAAGTAATAATTTATTTACTTCCAAAAAGATCTTTCGTAAAAGGCACTGAGACACAAGTTTCTTGACATGTTACTGTCTCCAACTTGATAAGTAAATCAGTGAGAAACTGTCAGAACATATGTGTATAGCACCGCCTATGTGAAAACAACACATTTTCAGAATACACAACATCTCACAAACACAACAACATTTCAGAATACACAACATTTCAGAATACACAACATTTTAATAAAACACATTTCAGAAAACAGACATTTCAGATCAGGGAAAAGGTGGGACAACACTTCCTGTTTGTGATTGGACAGAAACCAAGTCCCAAGTGACAGTTTGATGTAATTTCCTGTTAACATTGTGTACTACCCTCTATTGTATTGTAAATTGTGTTTTCTGAAATGTTGTGTTTCTGAAATGTTCTGTTCTCTGAATTGTTCACAGCATGTGCACTAGATGAAACAAAACAGGAGCCTGTTACTAAAAAACATTGCTCCAGCTCTGCAGGTGTTCAGAAACCCCAAGGGGTACCTTTAAGTACCTAAAAGTATTCCAGTAAGAAGAGGCCGGATCAGTAAACAAAGTGGGTTTAATGACACAAACCAGCACATTTCACATTTTGTGCACATTTTATGTTTGGTTAAACACTCTTATATAGACTTAGACTTTGATTCAATACAGTGTACTTTCAGCCATACTGCCCTCTTTGACCTTTTCCATATTCATCACAAACGGGTCCAAAAAATATGAAGTGGGTGGATACCTTCCTTTTGTCATTCTGCCATTTTCTTTAAAAAAAAGTGAGCTGATTTTTCTTTTCATATTGATTGGCTCTCTTGTGCAGGTTGTGGGTGTTTGGGGGGGTCACATTTAATCTTGGTCGACATCTGAGAGCTGACGTCTCTCTACTGTCTGCGCCAAAGATATCGCCACCTCCCATTTAAGAATTCTAAGCATATGCATTATGGTGACTAGATGATGAAGAGTTGCAGTAGTGCTTACCCATGTCATGCCAAAAACAACACATGTCTCTATCTTATTTATGAAGTCTCCCTTCAGGAGGCTCCAACAATGTTACTCAGAGGCCAGCAGTGTAGTTCACCGCCTCTGCTCCGAATCAGGATCATTCTCAGCACTTCCCCCCACAGCTTCACTTTAAAATGCTTTGGAAATGATGCTGTCTGTCTGATTCATTATTGTGCTTTGTAATCATAGCAACAACTGTGTCTTTCCGAGGCATTCCGGAATGAATTTGAATGAGAGAAATCTCTTTGCAATTTCCATGAAACGCCGTTCCTGCTGAAGGAGCTTTGACCGAAAAAGGAAAGAACTCTGAAATAGGTATCATCTTCACTTTCCTCACCATGAAGTAGACTGCAAATCCAAATGAGAGTTATGCCACAGTTTTGGGTGGGTGCTTTCGTCCCCGCTGAGAGAAATATTTGAAAATTCTGGGGACAGGAATGCAGCTTTCACAGGAAAAAAAGGGAAAAGCGAGTGAAGCCCTATAAAAGCTGTAATATTCTTCTTGAAGGCAGATTTGGTAGTTACTAGTGATGATGGATTCATGTGGAGTTTCTAGGGACTATGCTGGCTAACAGGCTCATTCTCACTGTTGAATTATTAAAGCCCATGGGTTCAGGAACATCCACATGTTTTTGCACTCGTCATATTTTATTTCATAGTAGTCGTTGGGAGAGAATTAATTATTTACAGTGCCAGGTCCCCAGACACTTTCGAATGGTTCGTTTTTGTTGGCAGCTATAGATGATTGGTTAACCTTCTCTTGTTCTATTGCCAGAGGTTTCACTCCTGCACAGAGAATTTGTATATACACAGCACCATACCAGCCTTGTTGTTTCACTGTAGGGTGTGATATTGCATTCTTTTGCATCACCGCATAGTAAATATATTTGACATGAATCATGCAATGTCCCAATAATCTTTAGTCTGTTTACCCATTAGATGTCTGCAAACTTTCAGCGTGCTTTTGTCGTGTTTATCTACTGTAATATTCACCTGCCTCTGACTGCATCGTCACTCTGTTTCCTCCATTCAGATCCACTGACTATGGCTCCACATACGAGAGGATGAATGACAAAGTCGGATCCAAGACTGTCCTGAGTTACCTATACGTCTGTCCAACTAACAAGAGAAAGGTGAGGTGTTGTAAAGATGTTCTTCATCTTTAATGCTGCTGAGGTACCGTCAACACTTCCTGCACAGGTGTTTCACATTAAAAGCCTTAAAGGGCATAATCCCTGGCTGTTGATTTGATGCTTCAAGGTGGTGTAGGCACATGATATCAGGTGCCTATGCGACCAAAAAAAAAAAAAAAGCTCTCAAAAAGAAACTGAATACATGCTCCAAAAAAGCCAAATATAGAGTTTTAAATATGGAAGTTTCAGTTAAAAACATTTAAAAGATTAACTAACAATATCAACAGAGTGTGAAGAAACAACAGTGTTGATGTTACCTCAAAGATGTCTATGTGCAGTGTTGCAGAGATGACTACTAAAGTAAGCATGCTAACCAGCTAGCCCCGGCCCGTCCTGTCTCCTAATCCCACTTTGTAGCTTAATAAGTGATAGTCCGACAGCCCCCGTAGTTTCAGTTGAGTGTTTGCTTCTTAGTCTAATAAGTAACCAAAACACAAAAAATACAACTGTATACCATCTGAATTCAAATTTGTCTTTTACTGAATTAAGCTTAGTTGCCTCGTTAACTGATCATAAACAAAATGTCTTTCAACGATCTCCTCTGCTTTAGTCCAAAGAAATCCTCAATTCACAGATCAAGGTGTGAAAATGGTATAGCCCTATACGCCCTATATATATTTTTGCCCATTGCTGACGCTCGACTCTCTCTCTCGCCTCTGCCGCTTCATGCCTCTCCTGTCCCCGCTGCCATGACTTCTCGTCCTCGCAGTCATAGCCCTGGTCAGAGCCGCTGTAAATCACCTCTATCCTGCATGCGCTGTCGTCAAATTGACCTCCATCAGTCTCAGAGGCTGTGTTCAGTCCCAGTCTGGTGCCCAGGTGTGTTCAATGAGAGGCTGGTTGAGCTGAGCCCTGTTGCCCATGGTGACTCCCCCGCCTCTGACTCCTGTCAGCTAATAGGGCACTTACTGTAGCTGCACAGCTAACTGAGGTAACTTGCCAATCACAGCTAGTTGCTGCAGCCAAACATACAGCGAAGAGTATAATGAGCAGCCATCAGCAGTTATACTGCCCCCTTTAGTTTTTGAGCTACCTTCTGGTTTGCTTACAAGTTACACCTTTAACATTATGTTTAAATAATTGTATTTACTGGATACATCACTATATTCAGTTAAGCACTTAGATCGCACCCTAATGACAGACATGGGATTGATATCCCTGAGTTTTGTGACGTAAATATTGTAAATAAATTGATGTGTACATGTTGAAATAATTGGTTGGCTGAACCTGGGATTTACTCATGCCTGTTGAATATTACCTCATACGATATGATAATATCAGGATAATGTAGCATCATAACTGTATTTAAATTGTTTTCTTGGAAGCATTTCCTGATTGAAATGTCTGCAGAAAGTCACTGACAGTGGCATAAACAAAAATTTAAAAAAATGGCAGATTAAACAGATTGTTCTTATTTTACTCCAACTGAGTGGTGAATAAGACATGACCCTGTGGTACATTAAACTCAATTTTACAGTATGAGCTATGCCATGGAATATACAGGTAAGTCCACACCTTCTCAATTATTTTTGACTTCTTCTGTTAACTGTCTGTTATTTGAATATCATAGTTTATTTGACAATTTACAATATACACTTTATGTATGGACACGATGGACATGCGTGAATTTACAGTATTTCCTACCTATGCAATATAAGTGGTGAACAATATTGATAATTTAACACATTGGAAATTGTCCAGACATGAGTTCTTCCTGCATAAGAAGAAGCAGATTTTAGGAACTGCAGGCCACAAAAAAATAGAAAAAAATTTGATCATTGCCAGCTGCCAACCATCTGCCAACATCTTTAATCTGCCCCAAAGTTCTGTCAGTTACTTTTCATTTCATTTTTCTTCTGACATTCTAAGAATTTAGTTAACTGATCAGTAGATGGTTTGCACTTAGTGAAAATTCACATTCAGCTTTCACATTAGCTAAATTGAATTGTGCAAGTGCACGGAGCCCCTAAATTATTACGCTGTGTCCTCCATCAAATAATGCATAGGGCCATGTATAGGAAACAATCCAAAGCCCTACACTTTTCTACACTGTGATTTACAGCTCACAGTATCAGACAGTAAATCTACCCTCATGTGGTGAACTCCACCAGTCTAGTGCTCCCGGCAACAATTTGATACACTAGTGGAATCGTAGCCAAGAGGTCAGAGTGCTCTAAGCAGCTCAGTGAAAGTAGGTGTCTAGCCTATTTCTGTAGGCTGTTTCTTTATCAATATGTCAACTTCCTCTCTCAATATCTGGAAGATAAACTATACTAAATAAAAAATATTTTAAAAAATCCACTGCTTATAACAACCATTACAACAGACTATATGCATATGGACGAAATAACCCAGAGCTGCAGAAATTAACATTACCATTTCAGGGAGTTTGACATGATAATTAGAGGCAATTAGTTACAATGACTGAGTGCAAGTCATTCTCTGAATAGTTTCACTATTATAACAACAAAATAGTATGACAATGTGTGTCTGCAATCAATTCACAATTGACAATTAACCAGTAACAGATACCTGTAAGATAAATTACATATTTTACATGAACATTATTTAAAAAGGTATATTTTTCTGGATTGGTCCACTATAGAGATATGGTTTACTGAGCAAGCGACTCGAGTAAGTTTATTTGCTTGTGTGAAAGCAACTTATTACAAACCATATTTACATTTCTTGTTGGGCGACAACCTCCTTCAGCTGTCGTAATTATTACGGCAGCAAAAGAGGACCTGACAAGACGTAGTATAAAGAGAACCAAAGCCCACACAGGGAGAAGGATGAGGATGAATGGTTCGATCAAACACCCTGGAGACCACTGTTCATGTCCAATGTGAAACCAGTAAAGTCTAACATACTATTGTTGTTAAGTTATATCACAAACACTATGTCGCTGAAGTGACATATGTAACGTGGGCATGTTCGTTACCTGAAGTTACATAAAGTTTAGGTTTTTTCCTAAACCTAACCAAGTAGTTTTCTTGCCTAAACCTATCCAAATTGCAAGCATACACCAAAGGTCCAGCATGTCTTTTGCTGGTTCACTGCAACAGTCATGTTGTTTTGGGAAATGAGGATATATGTCATTTTTGGAGTTATTGGGATGACATATTCAACATATTCTGTTGTTTAGGGAAGAAGGATGTGTTGACCATTTATGCAGGGTTTTTTTCTTTTAGGTCTGTAATCATCATCTTAACATTTGAAAGGTCAGCCTCTTTTATAATGTTCTATAGGTTACACTTTATAATAACCATCATTAATAAATTAAGAATATATTAAGAAAATTAAGAATAAGTAAATTCATAGTTAACTTTAGTTAGTAGTTATTTAACTGTTAACAAACAATGAACTGCTTTATAAACCATTTATTTAGCAATTGTTTATTTGCTAAGTTTGTAACTGATGTTTATAATACTTGTGTATGCAAATGGTTAATAAATACTGTGTAGTTCATCCATAAACATTATTTAGATGGCCATTATAAAGTTTTATTAAAAAGTGTTAAAAAGCTGGATCCTCCTGTTTGCTGCTATGTCTGGTGATTACTACTGCACGTTCATGTGGTGAATTAAGGCTTGAGATCAGCCAGGCCTGCGCAGACACAATCAGCGGTGATCGCCGCACAGTGCATGCCTGTTAGATTTGTTGTCCTTGATCCCATCTTGCTCTGACATCACGCACACGTGGGCTATGGTTATCTCACGGGTGGCTGCAGTTTTTGGAGCCAGACGTCAACAGTAAATTGTGAACATTTGAAAAAAAAAAAACATACTGTAACTGCATATGGTTTGCCATCTACGTTGTATAATGTATATAAGTCAATTCATCAATTAGTATTTCACTTTACATATATTAAAAAAACAATTGCAATATCTGGATATTTTAAAGAAACTGGTCAAAGTTTATTAAAAATACAAATTACATTCACAACTGTTCAAAAATGTCTTACAAAATCCTTCAAGTGTATAAAGGATATTAAAAATGTACATACTGTATATCCACATATAAAAATAAGTCTGACAGAAAAAACACTGAGTGAGTTGGAATTACTTGTAACCAAAAATAAAAGAAAGACATGAAGAGTACCTCAGGTCCAGATACTGGTCCAGCAGGGTCCAGGGTCCAAGGAACAGCCAGATATATTGAAAAGAGCAGAGAGGACAATATGTTAGGCTCAATTACCCCAAAAATATCCTTGAAAATAAGAAAAAAGAGAGATACGGTGATAGATGATCAGACACACACTATGGCTGCACTTTATAACATTTCATATAATATTGGCGTGTATGTGTATATGTGCTTCTTCTTACCATTTGATAAATTCTCCTGCCCCTGGTAGTCCATCCGTTTTCAGAGTGGAGACAAGGCGGATTCACTGCAACCTGTTTCTCTGTACAACTCACCCTGTGGTTGTTGATGTCCCTCCTTCTTGTGACATTTGTGTCTCTCTCTCTCAGAGTTCGTGCCTATGAAGGACCTGAAAAGTGTCATACACACAAAACATTTAATGCAGATTTTTTAGCAGCTTCATGATGCATACAATCGCGTTTGTGTATTGGCATTTATGGATCGCATTTAACATCTACATTTGTAAAAAGCATGTTCTGAGGTTGTCAGAGTTCAACTCTTACCTCTGAATGAACTCCACCTCCTCCTGGTACTCAGGGTTTGATTATGTAGCAGGGTGCAAAATGGCCTTCAATGCTCATCATCCAGCGTCCACTAGTCAAGGTGTCTCCTGAGACAAGAATGACTAAAACACATCAGTTCTTTACTTGCGCCATTTTTTTGTCTTTGAACTTTTGACATATGAATTATTATTTACTATTTATGAATGACTGAGCTGATCTTAAAGTGGGGTTAACAAGTGCTATTAGTTACAATGTACACAGAGTACACCTGAAAAATTTAGAAATCTTTATACTAAAATGTAACCCTATATAAGACCTTTACAAAAATGATAATGTTCATTAAACTTTAATGGACGAGCACAGTATGAGAAACACTGTTAATACAAATCCAAGGTTTTCCCTAGGTTTCTGGAAGGCCTCGGTTGAGTGGTGGCTGTGGGTTCATTTGGCCTGGTGGAATTCTGGGGGATGTTATTTGACTAAAAACTATGCATTCTCACACAATTTTGGACTATTATCATTAAAATATGCATTAGCTAGAAAAAGTGAATTCAATATGTTCACAGATTAACTAAGCACTATGTCCTAAAGGAATGCTTTACATATTTCATAAAAAGAAATATTAGGTTATTTTTTAAAATAAAGTATTAATATAATATATATTTAAGTATAATAAAGTAAAGTATTGATTAAACAAGGCTTAAAGGGAAGGGATCTGAACAGCCATAGCCACAATGAGGTCACTAACGGGCTGTAGAAAGGGTTATTGTTAGGATTTTATTTTCATCTTATCAACAAACAAAGTAAGCTAAAATGTCCATACATTGAATAATATTTCTGACATCAAAATACTGAGAGAAGTTTAGAAAGAATAAAAAGAACAGTCTCAGCCATTACTTAAGTTTTCAAGAATTTAGACAGACAGATAGATAGATAGCTTGTCACCAGAGAGTTACATATGCACAGATCTAAAATCCACAGGACTTGAAGCAGGAAGGTTCCAACTTCGTCTTATTCATCTTCAGTGGACAGGATTTTTTTGAAAAGATCATTTGTGGGTCTGTTTTTGAAGGCATCAATGAGGACTGTACTGCACTCCTGCATGGCCTAGTTGAGCATGACATAAGCAAAACCAGTATTAGATATATGTGGACAAAACGTACAAGGGATCATTATGAACTTTTGCTTATGTAGGAGATACACTAATAATAAACACTCGTTAATGGGGCACCACCTCCGTTATTTTGTCTATTTGAATAATCCGGAGGTAATTAATCAAATTCGACTGGACAAGTTTAACTTGTATCAATTTTAATCAATTTCAGATCAATTTATTCATCTCATATATGAAGTAGTGAATTCTACACATATCCATCGGTTCTCCACATTAAAAACAAACCTGCACAGACAACGACATGCGGTTAAACATGTTTATTGACTAAATAATTCAGGTTAAATAAATGAAATGGCAATTTAAATGAATAACACAGGTAACAGGAAATGTGAAATAACTAAGTAATGGGTTATTAGTGGAATATAGGCTGATGGTGAGATCACGAGTTAGGTTGAAGCATTTAAATATTACGGTAGTAATTTTTAATACTAACGAGACCCTAACCGAATTTCTCTTAAGCTAAAAGATCAGAACCAGAGCCATAAACCATCTCATGTATCATGTGTGAATCCAGCTGTTGTGAGTGATGGAGAGCCTACTTTCACCGCAGAGGTGTTGAGTCCGCGGCGGCGGATTTCCTCAGGTGTTTTGCAGCTCTAGCAGTCAGTCAGTCCCGGTCCGATGGCCGGGGTCAGCTCGTCCGGTATCAGTCGGTTGGGCACCTCGGTCCTTTGTCTTAGGAAGAGGGCAGCTGGTCCCGTACCGATCCGGTGCAGATCTTGGCTCAATGCCCAGCGGGATGATACCGCTAGCGAGCGCTGGGGGCTTGTCAAAGAGTCTGTCTTTCGTTGGAAACCGCTTGCACGGTCTCGGACACAGCAAGTTGTTGTGTCGTGATGATGATTGATAAAGATGTTCTTCTTCGTTTCTTCGAGTGGTTTTCAGGCTCTGACTTTGTAAACTAGATTTAACTTCTTGAATAAAATAACTGAGGAGGATACGTTGATCAGGCGGACCTTCCGTTGTTAGTTAATGCAAGGTAATCTAAATTAAGTTTACTTCTTCAAAAGCGAGTTACGATACTTAACGGTATAAAACAAATTAAAACAGAACTTCGTTCTGGTACAAACTTAATAAAAGAAGCTAATCAATACTGCGAAAAATATAAAGTGAGAAAAATCAACGCGTGAGCACTTCTGATGAGATCGCTGTCTTGGAGCGTGTTTCAAAGTAAAGTAAAGAGCTTCAAAATAAGTTACAAAAGAAAAACTTAAACAAAATTAAACTGAACAAAAACAAAACTGTAAACAAACTGAAACTAAACAAAAAAACTAAACTGAAAAACTGAACCGAGAGACGTGATCTCTCCGTTTTATTACTTGCAAATCGAGGCGTGTCTAGGCGGGGCTTACCGGCTTTTATCTCCAAGATTTAGTGGAGGTGTTAAGATTCACAGAAACTCACTGAACTAAACCGTGCTTCACCTTCTCAGTTTCTCACCATGGCTCAATAGATGTACTTTGTCTATCATGACAAGGATTATGACGTGATTAAACATTAATTATACATATTCAGCTTAATACTTGTTAAAACAAAGACATATCAGAGTCATTTACTGGTTATAACCATGAACATATTAAACAGAATATTTCTCGTCCAACTGCATCAGGACTCACCATCAGGAGGTGCTGTGGTTCCACCGAACACAGTACAGATTAAACATTAAAATTTGATCTCAGTCAATCTTAATCGTAGAGAAACGGGAGAAAGATCAGTTTTATGAGCTTCTCTTACTGTTTCTTAATATGTTAGAAATAAGATTGTGAGATACTGACTTAATGGTTAATTAGACATGGTCTGAAATCTGGAAGAATACAGAGGCCATTTGAATGGAATGTGAGCCAGATAGCGTACCAGGCATAAGTCGTAAATTAAAAAAGACAGAGTAACAGCATAGAAAAACACGTCAGAAGGTGTCCGATGTCCACTCTGTGAATGTTTGTGGATCAGAAGTCATAGAGACAGAGAGAGAAATAAGTAGAAAGTGATCAGGCGTGTTACTTAATCTGCAAATGTAAAGACATTGTATTAACACATCCTCTGATGACATTGGTTCGTCCCTCCTGGTGAACTGTCACAGGACTCACATGACCTGTGGGAAGAGTTTTATCTGTTCAAAAGGGGAGAGAGAGTTCAGAAATGGGAGAGTAAGTTCATCCAAAGGCTTTGAGTTGTAAATTAATTACAACTGTCCTCATTTGAAGTCTTTATGGTCGAGAAGAACACTATCCTCTCTGCCAGGAGATAAGATGGTCAGCCTGGAAGGCGCCTCCTTCCTGTAAATAATCTTCATCCAGATGAGAAGAATTAACAAGAACAACAGGCCTCAATTTAATGCAGAGGCGATGGACAGAGGTTCCTACATATCCCCCACTTCGATCTGAATGACCGTAGTAGCGGGAACTTTGGATCGATGAAGTCATGATGTCCATCGTCGAGGAGCACAGGTGGCACACTTTATGATCAGAGATGGTGTCTGACTTTGGCATGTGCTAAGGTCTAATCATATAGTAAAGGAAAAATAAGGGAAAACAGTACTGATAATACTAACTTGGTTAGTGGAAAGTTCTACTCTTAATCTTATAGAATTAAGGAGCCTGTTATAGAACTGTCAATAGTAACTGTTATCAACTAACTGTGAGAGTCGCTATCAATAACTGATCACTGCACTTGAGTACGAGTGTTTTGCTCTAACTCAAGTGTGTGTTTGTCGAAAAATTTAGATTTCTTGATTTCATATTGGTTTGTGTCCAAATGATGGAGCTAAATTTTCAGTGTATAGGATAACGTTCTCTGGTAATGGTGGATAAATTTACTTCACCAGAAACAGTGGGATAAGATGCAGAAGAATCTTATTTATGGCTGAGCTGTTCACTGAGGATCCAATGTCTCTCAGCGTGTCTGCCATAACGAACTGACAGGTTGTGTGTGAGCATAATCAACCGACATGACTGAAAGGAGAATGATTACTCACGTAAATATTTATTACACTGTTCATATAGATGTACATTCCTGCTTATTTTCTAAGACTGACTGGGAGCAGCTGTAACACAAGCAATATCCCTTCAGGGATCACTAAAGTATTTCTGATTCTAATTCTGATTATAGCAAGGAGAGTTTTATTCAGAGCTTCACTGTGGGTTTCGACCACCAAAATGATGCTCTACAATGATTGGCTTATGTTTGTAGCACCTGCTGTTGTTGGTTGATCTGCGCTCTGATGTCTGGGATTTCAGCTTGAAATTCACATTCATGGCGATTTTACTGTGAATAAACTTACAGCATGAACTGTAGAGAGTCCAAGATTTAAACCAACAAAATATTCTTACAAGCTTTATAGCTGATAGCTTTATCAAGGATTCACCAATTAATTGTTTAGGTCTGCAACTAAATTACTCAGTTCTGATTGAGTGACAGTGAACTTCTGCAACTGCTGTAACCTGTAAGTCGAGTCTGTCATTCTGATAAACACTTTCTTTGTGTGTAGACGACAGCTGGTGATCAACAGTCTGGGATGTTCCTTGCGAACAATCTCAGAGTTTGGTTTTAATTCTACTTTTCAATTTATTATACACTTTGGACTAAAGGGCAAACGTGTTAGATTAACCCCCACTTTGAATCAATTAGTTTTGGGTGAATCAAAGGACTGTATTTAGTTAAGCAGGTTAAGTTAGCAGGTTAATTTACAAAGCCTATTTCTCAATTCAACTTTGTAAATGACGCGAACAACAGTGACCTTTGTTGACAAAAAAAAAAATTCTTCTCGCGATTGGCACTTTTAGGTGCTTTAAAGGTTTTATCCTTATTTATGACCTATCAGAGAAGTTTGCATCCCTGTCAAGTCCCATGGGGTTTTTGTGTGGTTTCATCTGGTTGCGATGGATCCACTTAAGTGTCTGCTCTTTCTGGCCTTTGTTTACTTTGATCTTTTGGGGCAGAAGCTTGCGGGCAAGCCTTCTGGTGTTTTGGTTGGCCTTTCTAGTCAGGGGAGCAGAGGTGTAGTACCAAATCTTGTCCCCCACTTCGACTTTGTCATGGGACACTTTTTGGTCATAGTAGGCTCTGTGGCCCCTTCGTGGGAAGGGAGCCCTGTGAAGCAGGTTTGACAGTTGGGCCTGACAGCAAATTGAGCAGTCTTTGATGTAGTTTGCTACATCTTCCTGCATGTGTGGCCAATAGGCTACTTGTTGGAGTGCCTGGTATGTTGCTTTGGCTTTTCTATGTCCTGCGCATGGAGAGTTATGGGCCTGCATTAGCATCACCCCCCTGTGGCTCTGAGGCACCACGAATGCAGGTGAAGTGAGAGCGTCGGAGACATGTACAAGGAGGCCCTCGACAATGCGCAAGGCAGTGCGTGCGTCATGCAAGTATTTCAAGTCAGGACCGGAACGTCTCGGTGCTGAAGAGTTGTCAGGAGCATTGGCTACTACCTGAGCTTGAGCGGCAATGCCGATCATTCGGGTGGGAGGGTTGGGAAAAAATTCAGGGTCGAATTGCCTGTGAGTTTCATTAAAGGCACCAGGTTTGGGTTCGAAATGCATTATGTTTCGAGCTATTTTATCTAGGTCCCTGTCGGAGGGGTTTCGCGAATATTGCGCGCTTGGAGGAGGGAGAGGCTGAGAGGAGGGAGACTTTTTATCTCGGTCACGCAGGTCCCTGTCAGTCCGAGACTGGACAACAGGATCTATGGGTGACATAGATCGTGGCGGGGACATGTCTAATTGAGCGTTCCTGTGGAATCTGCTCTTTTTGTTTTCCTCATGAGAGTTTGCACCTGCAGGCGCTTTTGGGAATGAACTATACTCAAAGGAGTGCTTTAATTCCCTTTTAACCTCTTTGAGCTCTGCCTCTTGTTCCATCTGTTCAAGATGGGATTCGTTAACTTGGTCCCTGGCTTCTTTTAGTGCCTGTTGCATGTCATGTAGACATTTCCTTTCCCTTTCTCTGGCCCTGTCCCAAACTTTGAGCTTAATTTTTAGCTCCTTATTTTCCTTGGTTGCTTTTCCAAGGTCTTTGTTAGCATCTTCAAGATGTTTAGTTACTTCTCCAAGTTCATATTCTGTTTTATCTAGCTCTGGCCCTTGGGCGTGAAGGACTTGTTTGAGCTCTGAGTTTTCTTCCTGCATTTCAGCCTGTTCCTCATTTTGTGCTTTAACCTGAGACTCAAGTCGGTTAATGCAGTCTTCTGCTTTAGTTAAGGACTCTTTAGTTTTCTCATGTTGCTTTTTAGGGGTTATTTCAGCTAAAGCGTTCTCTAGCAGTTGGTCTCTGCGTTTTTGTTGTGCAGACATCACGATAACCATCATCCCTAACATTTTCTCTCTGGCTTTTCCTTTCATTTCTTCAGTCAGGGACTGGCATACTAACGCGGACATTATTTCATGTAGCTCATTAGGGTCGGTCTTCTGGATTTTGTCTGCATAATCTGGTAGCAACTCTGTGGTGAGATCCAATATTACTGAATCTAGATTGTCTAAGGGATTCACTAGGCTCACGGTGTCAGAATCACCGGGCCCTGCCATTGTTTTTAGAAGAAAAGAAATTCAATTCAAAATTCTATTTACTTTGTTTTATTTATTTATTTTTTTTTTTTTTGCTTTTTAAATTCTAATTGTTTTCAATTAGAGGTGGGGTTTGCTTGGTTAATTAACTCAATTTGTGAAGCTCAAAAACAGCAGACGTTTTGGATTTCAAAGGATTTGACAGCTAATGTGTTAACAACAATGACTAAAGTATTTGATCTAAATGTGGCTTTCGATTAAAAGTACTTGGATGTGTAGTTAACAGCTTAATTCTTTGACTTGCATGCGCGTAGCATATATCAAGATCAAATTCCAAGTAATACAACAAAAATTTCAATTGAATTTGGAATAAAGTTGTCAAATCTGGTTAAAGTTGTCAAATTCGTAATTTACAACTTAATTATTCGATTTACCTGAATAATGAGACACATTAATTCACTATAGTAGTTATTGCAGTATCACAGGTTTCCAATAATACAATTTAGCAAGTACCTGTGTGGGATTTCAGTCTATTAAAGCTGAAAGACAAAATTCAATTAATCAAGTTAGCCAGCAGAATATGCTATTCAAATGTATTTGTTGTTAACAGAATCAGCCACCAGGGGTGTTGTTACAAATTTAATATTCACAGAGTTGGTCATTAGAAGAAGTTATCACAAAATAAAAATCTTTTACCGAATCGTCCTACAGAGGGCGCTATCGCAACTTCGGAGGTTTTACAGAGTCGGCCACCAGGGGCGCTATCGCAGAATTTTAATTTTAACAAGGCTACACGAAGAAGAGTCTAGAGGAGGGACTTTTTAGCTCCGCCCACTGATATACCCCCCTTGTTTTTCAAGGCTTGGGTCAGTGACGGTTTGGGCTCTGGAGGGTTAACTTCTCTAAGACAAAGTTACAGCAGTTGAGTTCACTGGTCACACGCAGTGAATCCTGCCACTTTAATTTTAGCACCAACAAGTTTTTCAGCACTTCAGAAAACATTCAACCAGCAACTAGCATTGCATTCATTTACTTGTGTTTTCACAATTTCAACTGATAGAGGTTTTCTGTCCTCCTTTACACAGTCAAATATACTGTCTTCTGAACGAGATTGTTGCCATAGCAACCAATCTTGATACTACACGGGGTAGATCAAATAAACCTCTCACTGTTTGCACAGCTGTTTTCTGTTTAGGTAGCTAATCTAAATCAGAACACACGAGGGTCTGAGCAAGTTACAAATATCTCCGGAACATCGCGGTAGATATAGACTTTATCTCAGCTGAATCTCTAAGCTTTGGCACAGCGCAACAGCTTATGATTCATCAAACCGGTTACTTTAAGAAGTGTGCAGCGACACTTATGCATGCAAATAAATCACAGACCTGGTACAACGCAGGATCTGTTCACGAAACATTAACGCACGGCGGCGCTGAACAATTTTAACTCACAGATCTGGTGATTACAGCGCAGAATCTGTACATGAAGCATTAACGCACGGCGGCGTTGAACAACTCTTTAAATCATAGGTCTGGTACAACGCAGCATCTACACATTAATTTCCAACATGCGGGGATGTTGAAGGCTCTTTATCACACACGGATCTGGTTACAACGCAGCATCCATACACATTAATTTCATATTAAGCAGCGAAATCAAATCTCAGCGAAGTTTTATGCTCACACACAATTCAAGGTATATGCAGTAGAGAATATAAGGTTAAGTATTGCACTAATCACTCGGTGGACAGCCAAACAACATTAAACAGCTTTGGGTTTTTGATTATTAAAACCGATGTTTGTCTGTACACCTCAATTTAATGCAGAGAACTGTGGTTTTAGGTGGCCTCGCACGGACGGCACCATAATAATATGTAGGAGATACACTAATAATAAACACTCGTTAATGGGGCACCACCTCCGTTATTTTGTCTATTTGAATAATCCGGAGGTAATTAATCAAATTCGACTGGACAAGTTTAACTTGTATCAATTTTAATCAATTTCAGATCAATTTATTCATCTCATATATGAAGTAGTGAATTCTACACATATCCATCGGTTCTCCACATTAAAAACAAACCTGCACAGACAACGACATGCGGTTAAACATGTTTATTGACTAAATAATTCAGGTTAAATAAATGAAATGGCAATTTAAATGAATAACACAGGTAACAGGAAATGTGAAATAACTAAGTAATGGGTTATTAGTGGAATATAGGCTGATGGTGAGATCACGAGTTAGGTTGAAGCATTTAAATATTACGGTAGTAATTTTTAATACTAACGAGACCCTAACCGAATTTCTCTTAAGCTAAAAGATCAGAACCAGAGCCATAAACCATCTCATGTATCATGTGTGAATCCAGCTGTTGTGAGTGATGGAGAGCCTACTTTCACCGCAGAGGTGTTGAGTCCGCGGCGGCGGATTTCCTCAGGTGTTTTGCAGCTCTAGCAGTCAGTCAGTCCCGGTCCGATGGCCGGGGTCAGCTCGTCCGGTATCAGTCGGTTGGGCACCTCGGTCCTTTGTCTTAGGAAGAGGGCAGCTGGTCCCGTACCGATCCGGTGCAGATCTTGGCTCAATGCCCAGCGGGATGATACCGCTAGCGAGCGCTGGGGGCTTGTCACAGAGTCTGTCTTTCGTTGGAAACCGCTTGCACGGTCTCGGACACAGCAAGTTGTTGTGTCGTGATGATGATTGATAAAGATGTTCTTCTTCGTTTCTTCGAGTGGTTTTCAGGCTCTGACTTTGTAAACTAGATTTAACTTCTTGAATAAAATAACTGAGGAGGATACGTTGATCAGGCGGACCTTCCGTTGTTAGTTAATGCAAGGTAATCTAAATTAAGTTTACTTCTTCAAAAGCGAGTTACGATACTTAACGGTATAAAACAAATTAAAACAGAACTTCGTTCTGGTACAAACTTAATAAAAGAAGCTAATCAATACTGCGAAAAATATAAAGTGAGAAAAATCAACGCGTGAGCACTTCTGATGAGATCGCTGTCTTGGAGCGTGTTTCAAAGTAAAGTAAAGAGCTTCAAAATAAGTTACAAAAGAAAAACTTAAACAAAATTAAACTGAACAAAAACAAAACTGTAAACAAACTGAAACTAAACAAAAAAACTAAACTGAAAAACTGAACCGAGAGACGTGATCTCTCCGTTTTATTACTTGCAAATCGAGGCGTGTCTAGGCGGGGCTTACCGGCTTTTATCTCCAAGATTTAGTGGAGGTGTTAAGATTCACAGAAACTCACTGAACTAAACCGTGCTTCACCTTCTCAGTTTCTCACCATGGCTCAATAGATGTACTTTGTCTATCATGACAAGGATTATGACGTGATTAAACATTAATTATACATATTCAGCTTAATACTTGTTAAAACAAAGACATATCAGAGTCATTTACTGGTTATAACCATGAACATATTAAACAGAATATTTCTCGTCCAACTGCATCAGGACTCACCATCAGGAGGTGCTGTGGTTCCACCGAACACAGTACAGATTAAACATTAAAATTTGATCTCAGTCAATCTTAATCGTAGAGAAACGGGAGAAAGATCAGTTTTATGAGCTTCTCTTACTGTTTCTTAATATGTTAGAAATAAGATTGTGAGATACTGACTTAATGGTTAATTAGACATGGTCTGAAATCTGGAAGAATACAGAGGCCATTTGAATGGAATGTGAGCCAGATAGCGTACCAGGCATAAGTCGTAAATTAAAAAAGACAGAGTAACAGCATAGAAAAACACGTCAGAAGGTGTCCGATGTCCACTCTGTGAATGTTTGTGGATCAGAAGTCATAGAGACAGAGAGAGAAATAAGTAGAAAGTGATCAGGCGTGTTACTTAATCTGCAAATGTAAAGACATTGTATTAACACATCCTCTGATGACATTGGTTCGTCCCTCCTGGTGAACTGTCACAGGACTCACATGACCTGTGGGAAGAGTTTTATCTGTTCAAAAGGGGAGAGAGAGTTCAGAAATGGGAGAGTAAGTTCATCCAAAGGCTTTGAGTTGTAAATTAATTACAACTGTCCTCATTTGAAGTCTTTATGGTCGAGAAGAACACTATCCTCTCTGCCAGGAGATAAGATGGTCAGCCTGGAAGGCGCCTCCTTCCTGTAAATAATCTTCATCCAGATGAGAAGAATTAACAAGAACAACAGGCCTCAATTTAATGCAGAGGCGATGGACAGAGGTTCCTACACTTATAAATGCCATATTTAATTTGCATACTCATAAAGAAATTAATGCTACCTGGACCCAGACATTGCTTTGATTTTCACAGTCATCACAGACACATGCAAAACAGCACACACATTACTTCTTTTTGCACTCTTTCACTAAGGCTGCAGGATATGGTTAAAAAAATAAGAACAAGATTTGTGGGCCTGTTCCACATTTTACCTTTATCAAAATAAATAAATACATAAATAAATAATTGCAGCCTCTGCAATATGGAGATTGTACTCGACCAAATTTTGATTTTGACAACATTTAGATTTTTTTGCGTGTGGCCCTACTTTTCACAGTCAAATGCTCAGCATATGCAAACCTCTTATCTTTCAGCCGTCAGCTGCACAATTTTAAACAAACAGTGCAATGAACTTACCTTAAGACAAAGAACAACAACAAAGCATTGCGTATAACTATGATTCATTCTTTAAGTCATCACACTGTGCACCCATTGCAAAAAATACACAATTTCACCTTCGGGATGCAATTTGCCAAGAATGGGAACAGCACAAACATGAATCCCTGTAAACATGCACAATTGTACTGTACAAGACAGACTTTGCATAAAAGAGAGATGTTTAACTGCTGACAGGTGACTTGGTAACATTAGCAAATTTACTAAACTAATTACGAATCCAGATCTCACTTGTTCCATTAACTGCTCAGAAGTGCATCATAATGTTAGCTATAAGAGCCACGGATGTAGACAGCCTCTTACTGAACCTTACAAATAATGTTACCTTGATTATTGACTAATTTACCTCGTAGTTAACTTCTGAATTGCTGAAATGCAGGCACTGATAAAACAGTACTGATTCAGGCTTAGAACATATCATGTTTTAACACTTTAGTTCATGTTATGCAAAGTAATAATTTACACACATAATTGGCACCTACGATGATAGTGCTGATTAAAATGAGACCAAAAAGTCATTTGTCAGATGCACTATGACCATGTGTCACCAGTAGGACGCGCCAAAGCACCCTACTGGTGCATCACACCAGTCTATTTAAATAAATTAAAGTAAGAATACTCTTGCTTGGAACAGTAATATTTGTCTGATATGGTTCTTCCACAAAAAAAGTGTAATTACCACATTAAAATGACTCATTAAATACAGAAGTTTACAAACTTATTATTATAAGTAATAATAATAATACAAATGTTATGATTATTATTTACAAATTCCCAGAGCCCTCTTGTCAAACCATCAGATCAAAACCTAAAGACTCTTCATTTACTATCATAAATGACAAGAAGAACAGCAGCAAAGAATTACAGTCAAGAAGCTGGTAACAGCAAATGTTTGACATTTTAGCTTGAAAAATGACTTAAAACAAAGTCAGCCCTCCTGATTTCTTCAATGATGTGCTCTCTCAAAACTGAGAGTTCATTCTATACTGTCTCAGATGTTCCTTTAAACACAGCAGCGCTGTGCACATGTTCTTGTACTGCTACATCTAGTGATGATACAAAATCCAGCAGTCCTCTGAAATCACCCAGATTTTTTGAGCGTATACTTTCATCATTGCCACGCAGCCACAGAACGTTACACAGTCTATTATTTTAGACAAGATGTGCCTGTTTTTGTCAACCTCCTCATTGTATTCGGATCCCTATCCTGTAGCCTTCATCAAGCTGAGCAGCGATATCTACTCAACCAAACATGCCAAGATGTATAGCATTTTCCATGCAGCTCTAAGCTTCTTCATGCCTTTTCACTTTTTCTGCAAAGTGCTTCAAATGGGTCAAACCTGACTGGATCCATGCTGATTCGGTTCCTGCTGTTTAAAAAAGGAGGCAGGGAAAGCAAAATAAAGCATTAACCTCACTGCATGCAGTAAGCCACAACTTCTTAGCAAACCAGCCTCATGAAAAAGACGGCGTGTACCATCTTCCTCTGTCTTGTTGGTTAATCATGATGACCTACTGGTCAGGTCCGAGCTCTTTCACTGTCCTCCTTTCCTGTTCTCCTCTCAATCGCCATTGTTTTCAGCGACTTAACTGAATTTTCTTTCTCCATTTGGATCTATTTAACGCAACTCACTCTATCAGACAAGGCTCCTCCAACTCTCTTCAAACTTCTACATCATCTGCTCGTACATCAGTTCCTTTTCGAAAGTTGGCACCCAGCAAGCTTGAAGTGTACATGTACAACTTATAACGAGAGCTATGGCCAAAGATTTTTGCACCCAGGGCCAGAACTACATCACCTCTCAGAAACTTTACACAACATAGAACATTTTTAATCTGCATTTTTATTGCAGATTATTCATGTTACTCACTCACTGTATAATATTTAGATTGCTCATCTAAAAAAATAAAGTCTTGTTCGATGAAGGTCATTATGATTTGTCTTAGCGCCCCCTATTGACGAGCCGCAACTGGTAAATTGCTTGTCACAAGGATTTTTGACTTTTTTTACTGTGATTCTTACAGTACATTGCTTTGATTGAGACTGTGACTGTGGCTGACACTGTAATTTTTTACAGTACATTGCTTGTTACTGTGATTTTATACAATACAGTACAGTTCTGTCTGACTCCCGTGTGTGACAAGGAGGTGCTCTAAGCTGTGGAGTTGCTTGGGTTCGTCAGCCTTACTTTTCCAAGGCCGAGCCAAGGTACTGACCCTGAATATGTTGCGCGGAAGTGGGAGTTAATAGGATCCTGGGACTGTTGAGCTAAACTATGTCAGGGCGAGGAACAGATCATAGCTGATGCTGATTACTCCTCATGACTCACTCCTCCTGCGTATTTCATGTGGAGAACATTTAATTCCACATCAAGGGCATAGCAGAGATGTCGTCCCTTAGGTACTTTCTGTTGCTGGTGTGACATATTTTTCTTTTATAATTTCAGTTACGGTTTTATAAGATTAGATACATTTCGAGGAGGAAAAGGGGAATTCACTTTTGCACCACACTACTTACAGGATGTAAATAGCACCTACCATCAATTACAGTTCAATATAAGATATTCAGGCAATTTGATATTTTTTAAAACCAATCCAAGTAAAAAACTAAATCATATTCTTGAATGCATGCTACTAGGTGAGTGAGTCATTGCAGCCAAAACTACTTCCCTTCAAATACACAGTGAATTAAGAAAATAAAGAGTGAATTTACATGCCTCATGTAAAATAACAATAACAGGAATTGTTAAGTGAATAACCATAAAATTACTAAAAAAAGTGATAACAGGAAATGTGTTTTTCGACATAAATACATTTTTGCAAAGTCATTTTCAACTAAATATGTTACATTTAAATTTAATACAGTGTATTTATTAAATTAGATCAAATTAGTGACAGTAGACGTTCTGGCAATGTATTTCAAAAAGTTTGAGACTTTATTTTACTGACATCACTTGACTGTGATGCATAAGACAGCGCTGAGAGTCAAGTAGTGTCATGCACCACATGCATGAGCAGTATAAGTTTGCTGTTATATGTTCTTGCTTTTTGTTAGTGACTATTTTATGTTCCATATTGCAAATGTTATATATGATATACATCAGTTATTTTGCATTAAAAAATGTAAACAAAATGTTTATGGGTGGTATATAATTCTAATATATTAAATAGTGATTAAATGTACATGATTTGTATGTTATATAATAAAACCTAACAAATAACAGCACTCTTCAGCAATTTTAACTTTGATTATTTGTAACAGTGTTCAACCATATTTAAAGGTAATTTCATTGTTTTTATAAGTGTTAATATCCTTAATTAAAGCAGCTGTAAGTGATATTGACCTCTGGCTTTACCTGTGGGTCGATCCTGTGGGTGGATTCCTTCTACTCTAAATATTGTGATTTGCCCTCCCATAGATGGATGAAAGTTTACCTGTATGTTGGCTACAGTCCTTTGTTGCCTCCTTGCATCTGAGAGGCCTTATTTAGCATCCGCCTGTGTTCTATTTAGAACAGGCAGATATATGATACAGATAAAAAGAGCAGTCTGGCTGCCTAATCAGTCACTGTATGATATAATCATCTGCTGCTCTTTGAGATATCCTTTTCAACCGGAATAAAGGAATCATTACATGTCCACTTGTAAGATTCTAGGAGCACATGTACATTTTTTCTTACACTGTCCAAGGATAAAGTTGCAGCTGTGACCTTTTACAATGTCACATTATAGATTTGAATGATAGTAATGACATTTAGCGCAAAGCCTCTGAAAATGACACCCCCCATGAATCTTCTCGCCATTTTGATGTCTTTTTCCAAGCTGTGCGCTCTCTCTTAGAGCGGTTTGATTGAACGGCTGGTAGATTAGGTTAATTTAAAAATAAAGACATGCACATTTAAAATGCCATTGAGGAAGCAAGACAGTGAAAACATGATAGCTAAATGTGGGTGATTAAGTCTTGATCCATGGTTAATGAGCATATTGCAGCGACAACTCTATGCTAAAGCCTCCTGTCAAAGACAGACTAAGCCCAATTGATCTGACGTGACATGGTTCATTTGCTGCGGGGTGTCTCTTTCCCTCCGTCTCTGATCTATACCTCCACTTACCTCATGATCCGACAACTACCGCCTTCTATCTCTGCTCTCCAGCTTATGCACAGGCTGATAAAACAAAACGGTTATCCCTCCAACCTCTATTGATTTGGTATTGTTACCCTCCTCACTCGCCCGCTTCCTCACAAAGGCTGAGTGGATGCTGTGAGGGAAATCTTAATCACCCTTTGCAAATGCTATCCGTCACTGTGATTTTGGAAGTGAGTAATTATTGTTTGAGGGTGATTGTTTTAGTAGGCAGGAGAGAAATTGGCCACTGCTTCTATTCACGCCTTTGTATTGGCTTCAAATTGGTTGTGGGTTCTTTCTAATCGCAGAGGCGACAGACGGAAACTGGCTTGTTACGATAATGTGTAAGGTTTGGGAATAATGTGGCTGTTTTCACACTTACATGGTGGTAAATGAGTAATGTGAATGTGACAATACTTTCTAGGCAAGGTTCCCAGTATTAAAAGAGCACATTGTGAGGCTCCCTGAAACGAAGCTCAGGAAAAGATGATCTAACAGCACTGCAATTGAAGGTTATAGTTACACAGAGAACGTAAAGAGGTAACACATAACAGTGATCATTCAGCACAAGGCTTAAATGGGAGCAGGGGTAGATTTTAATATGAAATGTACAGTATGTGCATAGACCTCTCCAAGACATTTCTCCCTTTCTTTTTGTACTGACAGTTGACTCAAAATAAGCCATGGTGAAATGTAATTTGCCATTCATAAGAGACTTTGCTGCTTACTACAATATTATAGAATATGATTACTGCTTAAACACTGCAAATTACATCTGACAAGCCCCAAAGACACTGGCAGATATCAGGAGGTCGTGCCATACTCAGTGACAGGTAATGAATGGTGAGATCATTGAGCCCAGGCCAATGAGAAATCCAGGTTGAGAATTTGCCGCCTGTTTATTGGTGCTTAATGAAAAACAATTTATCTAAATCACCACGAGGGAAGGTTCCTGGTAAAAGCTCTGGAAAGTGGGCTAGCATTTCTGTCAGTGACAAATGTGTGGCTGTTTTTCCAATTCAAATTGAACTGACGAGAGAGAACACAGCCATTTGGGCCAATTTCACCACACAATCCTCGTAGAGGCATGGGTGTTGCAGTTTAGGTCAGATAAAAGATGCAATACTGAGAGATAAATGTCTAAAGCTGCTCCAGTCCATATTTCACATTAATAATGGAACAAATTAAATATAACGTAACCCATAGAGAATAATCACTCGACTCTGCAGTTACACACTCCCCTCTAATCAACAATGTTTCCAGCTGCTGTTCCAACAGCTTTGATAAACCCACTATACATCAACTGCCCTCTAGGGGTGTGAATCTTGGGCAATATCATGATTCAATTCAATTCCGATTCTTGGGATTCTGGTTTGATTCAGAATCTATGCCTGTATGTGAGGTTCGCTTTGGGTTGGTCGGTCTCAGCATCAGTATTTGACGGGTTGGGACTGAGATTTAACAATCAATTATCATACACATTGGACCATTAATATTAAAAAGAGACACCACAAAGGATTTTGCATGCCAGCTCACATATTAGCACTTTTCTACCTTTTGTGCATTTGTATTTATGGTGTACATCCTGTTTTTTGTATTCATAATTTCCATTTTGTGTGTATTGTGTGTTTTTGTTTACTTTACAGACATTTTCCCATTGCCTTGTGACTGACAATGAGGCTTTCCTAATGTTGATAGTATATCATAGCAGCATATACAGTTTAAATGATTACAGTTTTAAATTAACCTTATATCTTAGGTGTGATCATTTAAATCCCTGTTGTATCTATTTAGCCCTACAGAACTGCAGAACATCCAGTTGTCTGTACTGAAAAGGATTTATTTTACATTTAAAAGTGTATAACCTTTTATCATGAGTAAATGTATTCAATAGCCCAACCTAATTCAAAAGAATACACATTTCTTAAAACATTTTACACACCTTTTCAAACACCTCTTCTTTAGTCAAGGAGGAATTCCTGTGACCATTTTATCTCCTTCCACAAAGACTCTAATGTTATTAGTGGGATTCTTATTGAATTCTGTAATAACTGTGATAGCTGTGGCAGAAATATTCCAAGCATGAAATTAGGGCTTCTACCACTGTGGCACTGTTACATTTGAAATTACAATTTTATTGGAAAGAGAAACGCTAAGAAATGACATGCTAAAGGACAAGCTGATAAAGAAAATAACATACAGTATATGCAGATTCATGCATGGCTGCTTAATCCCTTGTTTGCACAGCACTTGATTGTAACTGGACTATAAGCTCTATCACTACACTGTCTTAAAGTGTGTCAAAGCATTTCATTTTCTGTGTGTTTTGATTGTTCTGTTTCGTATGTTTTGGTTTACGCATTATTTCACCTCTCGTTGCTGTGAAGAACTTTAATCCATTTGTGGAGAAAGATGATGAAAGCTCTGATTCTTCAACCCAGAGTGGAAAGGAAGAGCCACAGAGCCATGGCAACAGAAGAGCTAGAGTCACACTCATGAAATGAAGCTGGAAATATAGAGTTGTTTGCCAAGCAGACGCCTGAAGTGTGCCAAAAGCCAGGCCTTTTCTGCTGACACTGCTCCTGCCTCTAACATCCCTCTCCCACTTTCTCTCATCTCCCTATCTTTCCACCTCTTTACTCAAACTCGCCCTTCAAATCCTTTCTTCTCCCATCTTGAAAAAAACTCATACCAACTCCCTCACATGTGTGCATATCCTATTTCTCCTCCCTCTCTCTTCTCCTGGCTCTCAGATTATGGTGTTGACAGATCCGGAGTTTGAGAGCAGCGTGCTCATCAGCTCTGATGAGGGAGCCAGTTACCAGAAGTACCGTCTCACTTTCTACGTCTTGAGCCTTTTATTCCACCCCACTGAAGAGGACTGGGCCTTAGCCTACAGTCACGACCAGAAGGTGAGATTGCGCTTGATGTAATTTTTTTCTTTTCTGTCCTGGCCACAAATTGCTGCATGTGATATAATGACGTCTCTACCTTTGTGTTGACAACAGTACATATTCACCAGGGCCTGTAGCTTTCATCAATTTAGCCAATTACCTGATATTAGCTCATTCACTTGCTGAATATACATCTTGTAGAATAAAATAAATTCTAAAATAGTGGTGTGAGCCTTTATTCACCTGACAAAGAGAAGCAGGTCTTTACTCGAGACTTGATATCATTGGAGACCTTTATTTCTATATCCACCCATTATTGTTATTATTATTTATTATATCTAATTTATTAAAAACTTCAAGTTTCAAGTTTCAAGTCATAATGCAGCATAAAGGCACCACCAAGGCCACACCAGTATTTGCCCTTGTATTTTGATTATATTAGTACTTGAATGTACCTGCTGCTATGATACCTAATTCCTTTCGGGATTAATAAAGTTATCTATCTATCTATCTATGACTATGACCTAATTCATTTCAATAGAATGAGTGGATTTTCTCGTGGAGGTGGAGTAAATTTACCAAGGTTAGCACAGAATATTAACAGTGCTGAACCTTAAGGGAGAAGAAAATCCTAAAGGTTCATAATGGACAGTGTTGCAAAATTGTGTATCACAATCAGTGCACTGCCAATGTGAGTAGAGGTAACCTCTTTGTATCTGTTTTACCACAACCAACTGCAGCCACCACAAGTAGTCAGCATTTCACTAGAGCTGCAACATTTTTTTTGACTAGTTGTCAGCTATTAAATTAACTATCTACTCTGATAATGATAAAAAGAGCTGAGTTTTTTTGAGAAAAAAGCCTCCAGCTTCTTAAAGCAACATCATGTAAAAATTGTCATTTTGTGCAATTTGGCGCCCCCTGCAGTTTATGAGTGCAACACCACTGTCGTTAATATCCAATACATTTGTAACAACTTGTCTGACGTAATGTGCTAACAAAAAACAAAACTCATTACGTCATAACAATGTTATGTTTTGAAAACTTGTATCTTGAAGTAAACATGTATAGTATGTATGTGACGCTGGGATCCTACCCTCTCACTGAGGTTACATAGTGCAGAGACACCATTCAACCTACTGCATGACACTGTACCATCAACATGATTTTGAAGCTGTTATGTTAAGGTAAAAAAGTTCAATAATGTTGCTTTAAATGTGAATAGTTTCTGGTTTCTTTACTCCTCTATGACAGTACAATGTATGTATTTGGGTTGTGGACAGGACAAGAAATTTGAGGACATCACATTGGTCTTTGGGGAAAACCAAAGGCAAAACCTGGCAACTACATTACCTACAATGCAACGTAGCCACTCAGTTACAGCACTGGAGTTGATTTATCAGACTACATGCAGCTTTCTCTGAAGCCACAAAAAGGATTTATATTACTTTGAGGGCTGGGACTTTATCGCGTTAATTACGATTAATTAATTACAAAAAAAATAATGCATTTAATCGCAATTTATTTTTGCACTCCAAACAGTGCGGAACGTTGCTCGTTGCACTCGTTGCAGTTACCGGCAAACCCGTAATACTGATGCACAGGACACAACACGAGAAATGGAAACCGATGAGAAGTCGTTGCTGGGTTCGGTGGGTGGAAATTTTAGTTTTAAAAAACTACCGGGTGGAAACCTGGATAAAAGCACAGTTGTGTGCAAATTGTGCAAGAAAGAATTTGCCTATCACCGGAGCACTTCCAGCCTCCGCTACCACCTCAATGCCAAACATGTTGCAGCTAGCACAGACAACACTCCTAGTTCGAGCAGGCAGTGTCGCCAATCCACACTCGACAAGATGACAGGGTTCAGAGCCAAAATGAGCAAGTCCACGACTGACAAATTAACAAACGCACTGGCGAAGTGGATTGCAGTGGACTGTCGGCCACTCTCGGTGGTAGAAGATCAGGGGCTAGAAGCGGTGCTACAGATAGCGTCGTCTGACCCACTTTTCTGGAATGTGCTGTACTAAGTGCTGTTTTTTATTTTAATAAACAAAAACAACGGTGTTTAAGACATAGAAAGTTTACAAAAAGTCCTGAAAAAGCTTAAATATAGCTAACTTGAATTTATTTTGTGCCTTGTGAACAATGCAATCATAATATTCTTTGTTCATATTGCACTTTATGTTAACACTCAGTGATGAAAATAGACACGATTTTGTTGTTTAAGCTCATTTATGTGTCTATTTATTGATTCAGTCATATACCAAAATCCATTTAAATTGAAAAATGTTGCTTCTCGTGTCAAATATTGATATGCGTTTATTGAGATTAATTAATTACAATGCCGCTAATTAATTAGATTTATTTTTTTAATCGAGTCCCACCACTAATTACTTTTTCACATATGCAGTAGACTCAAGACCTTTAAACACACTTTAATATATAACATTGGTGGAGTTAAAAAGTATGGTAGCTTATAAAAGCATGGTAAACTGTAACCATCTGAATGACTTCATCAGAGTATCTCTGTTAAAAATAGAAGCTTAGCGCTCTGGTGAGTGTGGCACCACTATGTTGTAGCACTGATGGAAATGATGCAGTGGGAATCTGCACAGTGCTGCATGTACAATGCAAGGCATTACACTAAAGCTACTAGTAATTTGTTGATCTGCCTTGGCTTTATTTGGGACTGGCCCTTATTTTGTCTGAACAGAGCAGAGACTCAGTGATTATCTGGGGCTTGTTTGGCACAGTGTTTGAGATTGAGATTTTTTTTTGGAGGTAATGATATAGACTGCATTAGCCAAAAACACCATCAGTCGCTAAAAGTTATTATCTGCCTCCCATTTTCCTCACCAGTCTTCATCATGGCGTCACACAGTATGGAGCCCTGCACACCATCTTCACACAGTGCTCTTAGATTGTACCAAGCAATTAAGGTCAATGACTTTGACCTGAGGTTGAAACCAGTGCTCTACAGGGGGGGATATGGTGCATGTGGGTGATGATTGGTGAACAGTGGTGGCTGAATGGAACATGTCAACGACAACACTTTGAAAAGGATTCTACTGCGAGAGCCAATGTCAGAGAGAATTAACACTATCTGAGATGTGATCTTCTATCAATCGGAGAAAAATACAACTTATATTTTATATATAAAAATATATTTGTTAATTGAATTTACCATATCTAGTGGGTGTTATGACTCTGGTTAATTTGATTTGCAATTTGCTTTCCTTTCTTCGACTGTAGTCTCACATCTACCTCTGAATCTTATTTTCACACACATACATTCAGCCACAGACAACAAAGTAAAAGTCTAAAGGATCATAACTTTAATTTGAGCTCTTTTGCTTTGCTCCAACATTAAAACTTAGCATGAAGAATTCTGCTGCTGCTATTTTAAACTGCAGAAGTAACTATTAAGATTAACAAGGTAGCCAGGTTCAAGAAGTTCAAATCCCTGTGAAGTCTGGGTGGGAGTGTAGTTGAAAGAGAGGTGCTGTGCGCCTTCAGCCAAGGTTCTGGGCATAACATAAAATTATTCTGATGGATTGCAAGGAGTAAAAACTACTCATCAGTCACAGCTTTTACATTACTTCAACAAAGTCTTCCCTAATGTTAATTAAAAACAGCCCTTATCAGCCTACATTATCAATAACATTTACAGCGTATACAAAATATGAGGTGTGCCCAACTTGCCCATGAAATAGACTCATAAGATCAATGATGATAACAGCTATTGATCTCACTGATTAAATACATCTCAGTCATGAAGGCGGGTATACATCAAGCAGCAGAGTAGAAAGTTGAAGAAGGCGAAGGCGGCAGAGGCTTGGATTTGGCAACTAAACATTAACAAGGTAGCGGGGGTCAGCTTGTGTGAGTAAATGACTTATGTGGCTGTACTAGGCTTGATTACCACCTCTGTTTCACCCATTTTCATCCCACTCCTGAATGTGTCATCCACATACTGCACATCCCCAGGGCTGTTGTTGCAAATAAAGAATATGTTCTTCATCTAGTTAGTGAAAAGAGGTTTACACAGATATTAGTGGTTGCTTAATTCGACCTGATTTCCCCCTACAGCCTCGACACTTCATCTCCACTGTTGAGCCAGCAGCAAGAAGCTTTAATATGCTCATTTTCAGCTTGTAACCGGCTAATAGTTTTCAGACTGGGTCACTCTGAATTTAATCATCTGTAAGTTGGTGCTTAGCTGTGGTTAAGTGCGGCCCTGAGGACTTAACTTTGAAGCAGGAGTGAAACTCTTTAGTGAGACATCAAAATCCATGTCAGGACAAATAGGCTTGAGTGGAGTATTTGTTGTAATTCTTGATTCTATGTTCTGACTTCTTTTTTAACATTAACATTCAGGTCAGTCCCCTCCCTGAGTAAATTGAGGTATTTTTAGGCTTAGAACTCTTATTGACCTTTTCAGCTCTTATCTCCTAACTGTGAGGGGTTTGTAGAGACAATTACCTATTGATGTGGTCCCAAGTTGGCTTCTGAGAATAAGGCCAATGTTGCTGCTGCTGCCAAGTGAGTGAGTTATGTAAACAGGCTGACACAGAAGAACAGTAGAGGGAAGAAGCTCCACACATTGAATAAATAGGAGTTGTCTTATTTTATTCTCTGTGAATTGTCTGAGCTCCCAGTAGACTGGATGTTGGGGTATCTTGCCCAAAAACCTTTACTTTTTTCTCTTTTTGACAAAAGCCAAGATAAGAACAGGATGTTTTTTGCTATTTCCTCACTTATTCATGAGAGACCTTTCTGGCCTTTAGCTGACGTGAAAACTATTATAAATCTGATGGTGTGTTGGCAGATATTTAGCAGCATTTGAGGGATATTGCATGGGAATATATTTCTCTAACAGGGAAGAAAAAAAGAAAACATTTCCCTACAAGTCACTAGTTGTGGCTTTGTAGCAAATATGTTCCTATCACAGCAGTGAACATTACCACTGCTTACGCCTCAGTAAACTTGAGAGACAAGGCCATGACTCTCTAATGGACTGTATGGTGATTAACTTATCCAATAATTGCATCAGAGACAAGAGTAGAGAGTTGTACACTGTAATCAAAAGTTGCTGGCAGTCAGCAGTTTCCTTATGTGAATGTATGACCTATGACAGAAAGGAATATTTTCCTAGCAACTATTTGTCAGTATTCATTATCTTTATTAAAGAGTTATTAAAGAGTACTCCAGCATTATACCATTTTACCTCCATTAGTTGTGAGAAATAGGTTGATGCCAATTTGTCAAAATTTGTGCAGCAATCTCAGAGATATCCTGACTTTCTTGACCTTCAGAATGGAGTTACAAGGGTTAGTTGTTGACGTCCTGCCCTATGAAATGGGACAACCCTTCAAGACCCTCACATGTCATCAGCAGTCATCAATGGTGTTTAAGTAAACAGATGCAACCAGACATTTCCAATATGCTGTCTTCAGCTGCGGTGATTTCTATGTCAATCCTGGTATTGTCACAATGCCATTTGCCATTTATCTGATGAAGATAGAAAAGCATGGATGCTTGCAATTCATTCACAACTTCACGTTATCAATCAAGCCATAAAATAAACAAGAACACTGCTTCATTGCCTGACCACTAGCAGTGCTTTATAGGCTTACATTAGCAACCTGTGCTCCTACGCTACCAGTCTGCACTGATATTAGAGGAGTGGTACCAAGTGACGCAACTTCGCTGCTAGACTTAAGTCAAAATTCAAGCGTCATATATCATCAACGGTAGGAATGCAGCAGGGAATATTTGCCAAATGCCACTAAGAATAAAGCACAGCAGAGGCTTATGGAAATGGCATTACTTTTGCAGGTATTTGGCCAGAAACCAACAACCCTTTTTCCTGCCAAACTGTGTAAAAGACCAGCCTCGCCTGCCCATTAAACAACACGACTCTTTCATGGTCAAGTTAGCAATAACAAACATGCGGCTTCCAGGTACATTTTCAAAACAAAAGGCACCAAAACTACTGGGTTATTTTTAGGAAAATAAAACAGTCACCATCGACTATTGACCTCAAGGGACTCCAACCCCAGTCACCTGGGTGAAAGTCCTTTGAATAAACTGCCCATTTCCCCCTGAAGGGAAAATGAATACCCCAGTTGACCCCGACTATTAGTTGGCAATCCATCCAATAATTGTCTGGAGATGTCCCTTAAAACCAGAAGAGATCACTTAAGTAGTTGGGATAAATTATCTGAGAATCATGAATTTTGTCGAAATCCATAGGTGTTGAAATAATTCACAGAATGACTGACTGACATTGAAGCCACAGTCCCAGTGACATCAGTCGAGTTAATTTTTATCACATTTTCCCAGACATGTTAAACTGGTTAAATGCACCTTAAAATCCACTCTAGAATGCACTGTTACTTTGCTCCCTTTCCTGATTTACAGTCATATCATATTAATGGCATTTTAAATGATTTGGTTTCAGCTATTCACAAACAAGATGACTTCATGACTATATTTTTGTTTCACATTCATGTTCTAAAAAAGTGCCTGTCAGGAGCCTGCCACATCATGAAAGTACACAGACTCAGAAGGTGTACTTCCTGCTAGCCTGCTGCAAGCTGACCAGCCTGCAGGAATAGAGGTTGCACTCTGACAAATTGAAATTCCCCATCGTCTCATTTCCTTTGAACCTCAAGCAGCAAATAACAAAACTTGCACTTTATAGAAACAAAGACAGCCACCAGTGTATATTTGCGCCACAGACATTGAGGACAGGAGCTTTCATGGTGCAGCTCAAACTCATAAGGAGTCATCCACATGGAAATGTAGTGCATACTCTCACCGTACCACAATTGCATTACCCTATGATGGTAAATAACAAACCCTAGGTCCAGGCAAACATTTAATTTGTGTGTTTGTATTTCCACTGGAGGAGCAGCAATCTATTAAGGCTGAGGCTGCTGTGGCAGGCAGCTGGTGTCTCAGTGGCTACAGCAGCTATATTACGCTGGAACACATTTGGGATTCACCCAAAGCTCTTAATGGCATTGAGGTGACATCCTGCTACTGACAGAAGGATTAATGTTCTTCGTCAGGTGATAGATGGCTCAGAGTCAAACAGTAATAATACAATAGATCATGACTAAATGATCATAAAGGGAGCCATCTTTGGCAAGTTAATGCTAGACTATAGAAGAAGCACACTTAATATTGAGAGGAAACAAAAAATTGGCAATGTTAAATCGGTTATCCAGAATGTGCATTTGCAGTTATGTGAAAAGGCATATTCACAATCAAACAGAGAGTAAAACCAAACAAACATCAACATAAGCCTGAGGGGACAGCACTTATAAAAAGTAAAATACACTGCTAAAAGGAACACTTTAATCACACATCAGATCTTGATGAACGAATTATTCAAGTTGGAAATCTTAACTGATGTACATTGTATAATCTGTTGAGAGCAAAATGACGTTACAATGGTCAGTGGAAACCAAAATCATCAACCCATTTTATCACGGCAAATCATAATGTGACTCAGTAGTGTGTATGACACCCACGTGCCTGTATGCACTCCCAACGAATGTCTGGGCATACTCCTGATGAGTCGGCAGATGGTGTCCTAGGGGCTCTCCTCCTGTACTTGGCAGCGTCGGATGCACCGATACATAACGTTCCATACGTAGGTGCTCAATTGGATTCAGCGGACCGAGAGGGCCAGTCAATGGCAACAATGTCTTCGTCATCCAGGAACTGCCTACACACTCTGGACACATGAGGCCGTGCATTATCCATTGTCCTGCACCAGGAAGAACCCAGGGCCCACTGCACCAGCATAAGGTCTTACAATTGCTCTGAGGATTTCATCACGGTACTTAACAGCAGTCCATCCAACGATGTGCCTCCCCAGAACATCATTGACCCACCGTCAAACCGGTCATGCTGGATGATGTTACAGGCAGCGTAAAGTTCACCATGATGTCTCCAGACTCTTTCATACCTGTCACGTGCCCAGTGTGAACCTGCTCTCATCTGTGAAGAGAACAGGGTGCTAATGGCGGACCTGCCAATTCTGGTGTTCTCTCGTGGATGCCAAGCGAGCTGCACCGTGCTGGGCTGTGAGCACAGGTCCCACTAGATGACATTGGGCCCCATGCCACCCTCATAGAGTCTGTTTCTGACAGTTTGGTCACACAAAACTAGATAAAAATCAGTCAGGAAGGATAAGGAGAGAGCAATTGTCTGTGGCCACCACATGCAAAACTGTTCCCTTTTGGGGGGTTGTCTTACTTTTGCCTCTCCATTGCACCTGTTGTCACATTCATTTGCACCAGAGCAGGGGAAATTGATTCACAATCACTTTTGCTTCTTAAATGTACAGATTGATATCCCTGAAGTTTAACTGACTTGGTGTTATACTGTGATGATTTAGTGTTCCCTTAATTTTTTGAGCAGTGTATAAACTTGTAAAAGAATGAGATAGTGAGAGATGACATCAGGTCAAGCGTGGCTTGATTCATCAGGAAATGTTTGTTTGATAGTTTTGTGGCATCTGTCATGATGAAACAGGGAGAGGAGCTCTGAAATTAAAGGAAAATTGTGGATACAGTGAAGCATTGATGGCTACATGGCAAGGAGAGGCAGGCAGAACAGATGGAGTAACTTGTTCTGATAGAATAGCAGATATATGTTGTCACTCCGTTGTCAAAACAGCAGATGGAGGTGCGCTGCCAGGCCGATAGTGGAGTGTATCAACAGAAATGAGAAAAAACTTTTCTGCTACTTGGTAACCCAAACTAATGATTAAGTTTTGATGAACACTGAGTTCATGGAGTTCTGTTTGCTATTGTACATTATTTTTTGTGTTGTTTCCAAATGCTATTATTGTGAAATAAACAATATACAATATTTTTGTAATACCTGTCTTTAGCTGCCGTGCAAGGCTGGCAAAGCATGGCAGCTAAGCTTGCAAAGCAGCTGCCCAAGGGCACTGCACTCCTAGGGGGGCCCTAAAAGTGGGCTATGCTTGTTTAACTAATGTTGTGGGCCTGTATTGTCGAAGGGTCCTTTTTGAAAATCTATTTTTAAAACTAAGTGTTAAAACCTTGGGTTAGGGTTAGGTTAACAGAGGGTAAGGGTAGTGTCTTGAATAGGTTGTCAGTGGATTCTTGACCTGAGAAACTGCAATTGATAAAACAATCTCAGCTTGAGGTCCATTAACTTTTATCAGTATGCAGTAAATGTTGATTGCAAGATGTAATGGCTGTAGAACAATGACACCATCAGCATTTAGATTGGTTCCCTATAAGCCTCGCTTTGATTATGCATTTCTGTCTGTCACTGGGGAAGCAAATCTCCTGGGAAAATGAAGGCTCGATTTACAATACAACCCCACCTGCTTTCATGCCTCCATTATAGTCTCAATGAATGAATAAACTCGTGATTTTTCCCCAAATCTTTTCTTCTACTCTCCCCTCCACTGGTAGCTGCTCGGCTCAGAGGAAAACAGAAAGTGATCTGGTTTTCACTGCGACAGCACCGCCAACAATAATACCACTTTAACTTTTGACTGTACTGACACAGTACTCAGCAGCAGATGTAGTTTGCTCAGTTGTGATTGGCCTGTAGCTCAAGGAGTATCTTACCTTTCGAACCCAGCTTGATTCGCAAGAGGGCAACAATAGAAGGCAAAGGAAAGTTTTCGCTCGCAAGAGTTTCATTAAGCGCTCTCCTATTGTTGATTTGATTGGTTGAAGTTATCCTGTGATAGACACTGATAGACAGATGGTTCGTCCAATCACCTGCCAAGTATTTTTTGAAAGAGCCTGCCCTTTACCAAACAGGTTCTGGGAGCAACTTCCATCTTGCTCATCAGGTTAGAAAGTATAATCCATGTTATCATCCCCTTTCCCCTAACCCTAAATCCTAACCCCTGGGACCTAAGGGCTGGGGAATAGAACTGCCTCATTTGATGTGTTGTGAAGCATATGAAGCTGTTGGAATTATGAAGCTCCATCGTCCATTCGAATCGAACGTCCATTATACATTGGTTAGCTAGCATGCTCTATGGCCAACCACAGAGGGATTTCTTAAACATATCCAAAGAACGGGTGAAATGTTCTTTTCCCCCAGGGACAAGTTCAAGAAGTGGTTAAAAAAAAAAAAGTGTCTTTGCCCTTGGTAAACAATCTGTGTCCTCTCAAGTACTGTGTGTAGAATTCAATGCCTGAAGGAGGAGCGTTTGATGTTTCTACATCCATCGTAACCTTTTATGTGTCAACGGCACCTTTAGGATTAAATGTCAACCTACCACCTAACCCTCTGCATCCTAACCTTACCCCTATACTAGGGACCCTTTCAGATTGAATTAAATTCAAATTGAATTAAGTGCTGTTTAAAAAAGTACCATGGGATTTCTTCAGTGTAACTCAAGATCAGGTAAAAGTTGCACTCTTCGCTCAGTGACGAGTGGCCAGTCTCTTTGCCCTTGGTAAACACCCTGTGTCCTCTGAGGGTGTTTAGAATTCACCTGCTGAAGGAGGAGCCTTTTGATATTTCACCATCCGTTGTAACCTTTACATGTCGCTTACATAACCACTGCTCTTCTCAAGTTGCATGGGTCCATCGGTCCACTTTTTGCTCCTGGCTTGTATGTGTGTGAGAGGAGGGTAGGTGTGAGAGAAATGTATGGACAAAGGAAAAGACGGTAGAAAATTAACCAATAAATGACAGAAAATGAATATCAGTGGATCATACTTGAATTCTTATTACATAACTCATCTCTGTTTTAGGGGCTTTACTGACATTTTCCATTGACTGCAACAACAGATAAATAGATATCACCTGATCTGTTTGTTGGTTTGTTTATCAGTTTTCAATGAGGCCTGTAGTATATTCCTTCATCGTCTGCACTGCTGACACTGCAACCGAGCCAACCCTTGATATGACACATTAGGTTAAATCACTTCTTAGAATCAAGCCAATTCCCTTTGTCACATTGACAAAGGCAATAAAAAACACTCTAAGGGTATGCATATTTAGGTTCCGTGGGGGGTGACAATTTATATCATTGACTCCTCTTGTCTGTGGTGGCAGGAAGCAGAATGGATGCAGCATGTTTTTCTGTCTGGGAGAGTAGTAACTGAGGCTGACCCAAACAGGCTTCTGTTTTTTATACCCGAACCTGTGTAGGAGATACACTAATAATAAACACTCGTTAATGGGGCACCACCTCCGTTATTTTGTCTATTTGAATAATCCGGAGGTAATTAATCAAATTCGACTGGACAAGTTTAACTTGTATCAATTTTAATCAATTTCAGATCAATTTATTCATCTCATATATGAAGCAGTGAGATTCTACACATATCCATCGGTTCTCCACATTAAAAACAAACCTGCACAGACAACGACATGCGGTTAAATATGTTTATTGACTAAATAATTCAGGTTAAATAAATGAAATGGCAATTTAAATGAATAACACAGGTAACAGGAAATGTGAAATAACTAAGTAATGGGTTATTAGTGGAATATGGGCTGATGGTGAGATCATGGGTTAGGTTGAAGCATTTAAATATTACGGTAGTAATTTTTAATACTAACGAGACCCTAACCGAATTTCTCTTAAGCTAAAAGATATGAATCAGAGCCATAGACCATCTCATGTATCATGTGTGAATCCAGCTGTTGTGAGTGATGGAGAGCCTACTTTCTCAGCCGAGTTGCGGGCCGCGGCGGCGGATTCCCTCGGGTGATTTGCAACTCTAGCTGGCGGTCCGATGGCCGGGGGTCAGCTCGTCCGGTATCAGTCGGTTGGGCACCTCGGTCCTTTGTCTTAGGAAGAGGGCAGCTGGTCCCGTACCGATCCGGTGCAGATCTTGGCTTAATGCCCAGCGGGATGATACCGCTAGCGAGCGCTGGGGGCTTGTCAAAGAGTCTGTCTTTCGTTGGAGAACCGCTTGCACGGTCTCGGACACAGCAAGTTGCTGTAGTCGTGATGATGATTGTGATAAAGATGTTCTTCTTCGTTTCTTCGAGTGGTTTTCAGGCTCTGACTTTGTAAACTAGATTTAACTTCTTGAATAAAATAACTGAGGATGATACGTTGATCAGGCGGATCGTCCGTTGTTAGTTAATGCAAGGTAATCTAAATTAAGTTCACTTCGTCAAAAGCGGGTTACGATACTTAACGGTATAAAACAAATTAAAACAGAACTTCGTTCTGGTACAAACTTAATAAAAGAAGCTAATCAATACTGCGAAAAATATAAAATGAGAAAAATCAACGCGTGAGCACTTCTGATGAGATCGCTGTCTTGGAGCGTGTTTCAAAGTAAAGTAAAGAGCTTCAAAATAAGTTTCAAAAGAAAAACTTTAAAACAACTGAAAAAACAAAACTTTAAAAACAAAACTAAACAAAAACTGAAAACTGAACCGAGAGACGTGATCTCTCCGTTTTATTACTTGCAAATCGAGGCGTGTCTAGGCGGGGCTTACCGGCTTTTATCTCCAAGATTTAGTGGAGGTGTGAAGATTCACAGAAACTCACTGAACTAAACCGTGCTTCACCTTCTCAGTTTCTCACCATGGCTTAATAGATATACGTTGTCTATCATGAAAATGATTATGACGTGATTAAACATTAATTATACATATTCAGCTTAATACTTGTTAAAACAAAGACATATCAGAGTCATTTACTGGTTATAACCATGAACATATTAAACAGAATATTTCTCGTCCAACTGTATCAGGACTCACCATCAGGAGGTGCTGTGGTTCCACCGAACACAGTACAGATTAAACATTAAAATTTGATTTCAGTCAATCTTAATCGTAGAGAAACGGGAGAAAGATCAGTTTTATGAGCTTCTCTTACTGTTTCTTAATATGTAAGAAATAAGATTGTGAGATACTGACTTAATGGTTAATTAGACATGGTCTGAAATCTGGAAGAATACAGAGGCCATTTGAATGGAATGTGAGCAGATAGCATCCAGATGGGTCATAAATTTAAAGAAGACAGAGTAACAGCATAGAAAAACACGTCAGAAGGTGTCCGATGTCCACTCTGTGAATGTTTGTGGATCAGAAGTAAGAGAGGAAGAGAGAGAAAGAGGGAGAGATCAGACATGTTACTTAATTTCCAAATGTAAAGACATTGTATTAACACATTCTGATGACCAAAATAGCTCGTTCGTCCCTCCTGGTGAACTGACACAGGTAACTTCATGACCTGTGTGAGGAGGTTCTGGTCAAAGGGAAAAGAGAGTTCAGAAATGGGAGTTTAGCTGTAAATTAATTAAAACTGTCCTCATTTGAAGTCTTTATGGTCCAGGAAACACTATCCTCTCTGCCAGGAGATAAGATGGCACCCCTGTAGCCTGTAAATCGTCTTCATCCAGATGAAAGGGTTAACAAGAAACAACAGGGCCTCAAGCTAATGCAGAGGCGATGGAGCACATGTTCCTACACCTGACTTGAGACTGATACAGTTAATGTAAGCTGAAGCACTGAGTTTGTGTTTAATTGTCATGAAGAGTCCGACATGAACGTTTGTCGCCTGGAAAGTAACACATAGCCTACATCAAGCATGATTGGCTGGAAAGAGGCTACATGAGACATAAGATCCATATTTTAGAATCCTTATAATGTCAGGGAAATAATTCAGATGTGACAGTGTAGACTAAAAGCAACTACTCATGTAGGAGTCACAAGGTGGTCAAAGTATCGTACATTATGGCACTTTTCGCATTACCGATTGTACAAAAGACACAATTAGCCCTCAAATATGATTATTATCATACATCATGCTGACTATGATCAGTGTGTGGAAACCCAGGGTAGCAAGCAGGCACAACAAAATTCAAATACACTTGCTTTAACTTTAAATCCATTTGTGTTCTGTGCCATTGGAAGCTCCTAGGACATAATCAGTCTACTTTTGCAGCACAGCAGAGACACTGTTACACTGAATTTATTATGACCAAAGTAACCACAAGCAAAATGATTTAGACTCAAGATCAATACATTTGATTGTTGCTTTATATTTGAGCTTTTGACTGTAGATCAAGCAGATGAAGATTACTCAGTTGTCTGATGATGTCAAAATGTTTTGATTCTAAGCAAGTTGGGGACAAAAGGCTGGCACTGTTGGAACTTAGCGAGGGTCTGCGCTCTAATCGATCTGAGTAATTCCTTCACCGCTTTTCGACTCAGACGCCAAAAAGCTGCAGCTGCCAGTGTAATGTTGTTATTTAATATTATGTCCATTTCATTGTCTCCTCTGCAGATGCTTCCTCATCTAGCTCATAATTATCATTGTTGTAATTGTTGACAACACAAGACGTTTTTTCATCTTAACAAAGTGTTTTTTTAATATCTGTAGCTGCATGTGTCTAATAAGTTATGAAACTTGGGGATTGTGGAAAGACAGCAAGTGAAGAGGCTTTTGTTACTTGAGTTTATCTGGCAGAAAGAAATTCCTCAAAGACCAAAGTCAGAGAACAAATGTCTGTCTTCTCAGTGAACACCACAGATTACAGAAATACTATAACATGACGGCCTGCAGACTTGCTTTGCAAGCTACAGTATGCATTGATGTTAGGTACATGATGAGGTAGGTATACATAAAATTGGCCTGGCCAAGACCTCTGGTTACATGTGCTAGAATATTTTTGTCATTGGCAACCACAAATTGAGCTAATCTCAAGGGACTAGGAGTCATCAGGGCAACAATATAATTGTTATAGTGTATTAAGTTGATTATGCAATATGAATTATTCAATATGTTCCAAATGCCTAATGACTGCCGTTCATTCAGTTTAGCGGAGGTACGATTTTGCTGATGTTTGTATAGCCTAGATAGAGATATAGACCCAACTCACTGACTGAAGTTTCTTCTAGTCTACTTGCAGGCATTATACAAAATTAAAACAATTATTCCATTGTTCTTTCAAGGGATTTTTATGCTCGGATTTATGCTTGGATGTCAAACACAAAAAACAAAAAGCACTCATTCTTATAAACCTCATGTAAAATATATTTTTGTTAAGCATGTTCCCTCAGTTTGTGACCTGTTTGTTTAGTACCACCCCGAGACTTGCATATTGGGACATTAGTAATTTACTAATTGGAGTGTGAAATCATAGGGAGCCTTCCATTATAAAATGCCATTGCACAAATAGGGGGAAGAGGATCAAAGATTTATGGCTCAAAAGTGCTGTGTTACCAGAAAAAAATATCTGCACAATTTACACCTCCTCCCAAGCTCATATAGTCTCAACCTCATTTCCCTTTTCCTTTCACAATCCCCCTAATGATCGTAACAGGCCTTGGAGCCGATAAATCTGAACAGTGGGGAAACTAAGTGTCTCATCATTATGCAGCCTCCACCTATGCGCTCAAAGAGCATCCATGTAAGGCCCCCAGGACAGCAGCAGCACTTGTTTAAATCCAATCTCATTTCAGCGAGCTCTTCATCACTTTTTCCCCTCTTGCACCTAATGACGTCCCTGTGCCATATTGTTGTCTTATGTAATGGGGATGAGCTCAATTACTCTTCTGCTTGACTAATGGTGATGACTGAGTTAAGTTGACTGAGTCATTTCCAGTTGAGGTAATGTTGTTTCTGGCACTTGTTCCCTGCAGAAATTATGAAGTCTTACAGGAGGCTTCTGTTGAACCACTATCCCCTTGGTAGGACAGGGGTTCAAGTGTACATCTGTCAATTTTTGTGAAAAGATATAATCAAAAAGCCATTCATTCATGTTACATGACAACATTGATTAAGTCACAACTCAGCCCATCGACAATGTGTTATATGTAGTGCACCAAAAGTGTGCATTACTTTTAATACAGAACAAGGTGACCTAGAACTGTAAGAACAGCTGCTGTTGGAAACCAGCGATTCATATTGTACATCTGGTGCTGTGCACAATCAAAGCCTTGAATGTAGTTTGAATCAATGTGAACAAATAAATAATAAAAAAAACAACTATTTTTTCATATTTGCTTTTGTGGGTGTGGGTTGTGACTGAAAATGAGGAGAAACACTGTTCTTTTCTTCCAGGTGAGTTTTAATTTTAGTGAGCTTTAATTTCTTCATGCGCTCTACACACAAGGTACACATTTTGTATTAGCAAGTTATGTAACATTACTAGCATGTCTTTCTTTTCACTAGAAATGTTTGTTTAATGTTTTTTTGTGATAATCTGCTGTTGGCATAAGACATACTGACATTAGGCATTAACCTGCTGGGTTAAAAACATATGGCTGCTAACAGTAGTTTACTGTAAGATTATTCATGGGGGGCACCTAACCCCTAATGAGTGGGATGTTTTTTACCAATGTATGTATATTTTGTTAAATGCCATATGAGTGGGACATTTGGAGACTTGCTAAAGGAATATGACATTTTTGTACTTTTGATGATGGCTATAAACAACAAAATAAGCACTGTGAATATGTTCTGATTAGGGAAAATTAAGTTAATATGGTTATTATTCATATTTAGGGCCCGAGCCCTCCTTAAATGCAAGGAACTCATACTCTCTTTTCTTACTTTCTTCCTTTCTTGTTTTCTTTCTTTCTTCCAAAGTATATTGCTCTTTTGAGGGGCTTATCATACTTGAAAACTCATGAAACACAAAATTCAATCGTGGTGGAAATGTAATTATTTTATGGGTTTCGGCAATGCATGGGCCAAAATAGCTCGCTAGTGCCCCCTGAAAGCAGCCCCTGGGACTACGTTTACCTACATGAACGAAATTCGGTAGACTTGTGTATAGCACTTAGAACAAATTGCATTTTTTTAGGAGTGTTGTGCTCCTCCTGGCCAGTTGACCAAATCTGTCTCAAACATGGAAGTACGAAAAATGAAAAGGACCTTTTTTGCATAAAGACTTTGTTTCACATAGTCGTCTTGGACTGAGAGAAGGAAAAGATAATACAGAGACACACAATCTATATATATAAAATACAGATCAGACAGGTTCAATGTGCATCCAAGAGTAGATGGAAGTTACTGAAGGAAATTGGATAAAAGATTATTTGTACAACCCCTGTGACTGCTGCTGGACCTCAGTTAAAATTGTTTCCTCGGTGTCTTTGCTGGTAGTAGTAGTGTGAGTGTTAATTCTTTGTCTTTTTGACACTTGACCTGAAAAGAATAAAACACCTGTGCCTTTCAAAACTGGACTGGACTATAAATATCAGTGGCAACAAAACAAAAACATTATTATTTTTAACATCTAGATTTATTTTTCCTTTTTTTTTTTCTTTTTACAAAAGAGCATTTTTTTCCTCTCCATTTTCTATTTTCTTCTGTGAATGACTTGCAGGAATATACAGAAACAGGTGCAGACACATCTGGATAAGCTGTCCGTGTCTGTCAGGGTCTAAGATTTTGGAGCGGGTGTTAGCAGTCAGCAGAGTGAGCCTGGGAAATGGGAAAATGGTCCGTTAAGGAAAATGTGCAAGTTACTTAGCTGCTTAGATTGTGACTGGAAGAGTCTCAGGGGACGACTAACACACACCACACTGACGCCTAATTGCCATTTTTTTTTCCATCGCTGTCCTTTTACACATACACACTAGCATACAAAAACATATGTGCTCAAACACTTTTCCTTCAAGAACACAACTAGAATAAAGTGTCTGCATATTTTGTTTCCCAGATTAAGTCCACCACGCGCTCCCAATGGAAGCAGACAGCCCACCTAAAATATGAAAGGAACCAGCACACCGCCTCTGAGAGAGAGCCACAGTTCCTTCAGTCCTTCAACATGCAAACATTGTTTGACTTAATCCACCCTAATGATGCAAATTTATGCTGTTAATTATTTCTAGCTGAATTGCAACCTGGCTAAACGTTTTCAGAAATGCAATGGGGACATCAGACTCGATAAAGTATTCAGGGAGAGAGGGGGAAGACATTATTCAGGATTACTTTTTTTTTCTTCTTTCTTTCATTCTTTTTTCATTTGCATCAACTCCATAAAAAGAATTTGCATTTTCCATTTTGTAACATCCCTAATATGGCTGATATTGTTGTCTGTAGCTATAGATTCTGGTAATGAAGTGTCCTCTTTAGATAAGCTCTTTTAATTCAAACCTTATTTAATAAGAAGCAGTGAGTCTACATCCCGAGTGCTCTCCTTTCAGGATTCTTCTCTGTCACTGTAATCCTCAGCTGACACCTTTTTGCCAGCTAAATACGATTCTCCATTTGAACCTCTGATATGGACATACATGTCAGACATACAAAATGCATATCATAATGTCATGCACAGTAAATTCCCCTGCTGATGAAAAAGCTATTTTGTCACAGTATGATGTAGTCAAGAGTGTTTTCAAGCCCTTTCTCCTGGTTACACTTACATTAGACTTGAGCTGCAGAGATGTCTTTCTATGTTACAGTCTACTGTAGCAAAAATAGAATCTGTATCATTGGCTGAAAGGTGGCTTGCTTCCTTTGTTCTTACAGTCCTACTGAAATCACAAAAGCCATCCCTTTTCAGTCATAAATCCTTGACAAATTGATTTAGAAACTTATGATTACAATTTTTTATTTTTTTATTTTAGAAAATAAAAGAGAAACACATGTCTTTGAAGATACATACTCCTCCAGGCTTCTGAATGGGAGAGGCTATGGTATGTGTTTGATTGACAGCTGAGCTGGCAGGAGCTCAGAGATATAGTTTAGATGAATCCGGCTACCAATTTGTGGGTTCTTCCATCTAGCAGCGCTGCCATTACTGCGGTGACAAGGTGTAGTAACTCAGTGTGTCTGCTGCTGACAGTGACAGCAGCATTAGGTAGTTGGATTAAAGACATTAGACGGTGGCTCCAAGTTACTGCTGAGGGCGCCCTATATGGATGCCGATTTTAACATTATTCAGATTTTAGATATTAGCCAGAATAGAAACTGAGTCACATTTCTATATCTATAAGTACTGTGTTATTACACTAACATTACTGTACTAGCTAGCTAGCATAATCAATCAAGAGCTGCATTAAATCATTACAGACCAGTTGCATTAGTAAAAACAATCCAAAAAAAAAAAAAAAGGTATTCAAAATTATCTCATTAGTCGCCTGGCAATGAGCAGCAAAATGCAAACTATAGGTCATTCATAGAGGGTCAAAATTACTATTATGATGGTAGTAACTAATCAATAATAATAATAATAATAATAATAATAATAATAATAATAATTCCAATGTTCTTGATCCACTTCTGGTGAACATAAATGCTCAGGGAATCTGTAAAGTGTATCGTCTCAGACAGGGGCACTCTTCATGAAGTAAAGGCCTGTCAAAGTCAAAGTTTGCCACGACTGTTGGAGCAGCTGAGAATTGCTAAGGGTTCTTCCTAAATTCCAAGACATTGTTAAAATTAACGTTACATAGATAGTAAAGGTAAAATAAGGAAATTGTTCACCTCTATGGACAGCTTGCATTAAACGAGCAGATATTGTAGGGCCACCGTAGTAATGGTGACTTGTCTACTTCAGGTACTTTCCCAGATTTGTATATAACCAACTTGCGATGTTAAATGGACAGTAGCTTATAAGCTAAGGACAAACAGTTGTGTTGGTATTGAAGAATAAACACTAGTTACCATTTAAACAAATAGAAGTTGACGTTAGCAAGTATGTTTTTAAGCTGTTCATTGTGCTACAGTTAACTAGCTAACCCTGCAAATCAATGTAAGTTTTGCACTTTTCCCTCTTGGTTGCTTGTTCAGCAAGCCAATGTGCAACACAAGATGTGTGTCCATGCCTTTGGAATAAAAGAAGACATTAGGTTGAAAGCTAATGTGGGCTGTAGTTCAAAGTCTGAGGCTTTTGTGTGATGTTGTGGTTGTTAGTCACTGTCACCCACAATAGATGAGCAAGATTACATCTCTTTGCAAATACTGTTAGTTAAATACAATTATGCAATAGGCTATATGCAAAGAATTGTGTCAAACAGTGGTCTGGCTGGTATATGTGATTCTATAATGAAATCAAATAATATAAATGAGAGCACAGACCGGCATGTCATTTACAGAGCAGATCTGTGTGCTGTTACAAAATAAAATCAAATGCAATTAAAGTTAGACTATAGTTGGAAAAAAGTCTCAACAAATGATGTGGTTACCAATGATTTTAAATGGCAGATTGTATTTATTTTCGGGAACCAAAACACTCCCTACAAATCCATCACAGTGTGTCTATTTGAACAGATCCATCTCCGGCCCTCTCTTGCCCCTGTCTAAAAGGTGCTGTTGAGCTTGAGCCAAAACGGCTGCTCAGCTGCTGCAGTGCATTTCTCAACTCAATGACTCTCCAGATGGCAGGTATCTTTAGTGCTCAGCTCCCTTGTCCTGAGCTGCGACAGCTCTGCCGCGCTCCATCGGGCTGCAGCAGGCCGCCCTCCCAGGGTACTTTTAATGGACTTTAATTTGAAACACATGATCAGGACAATACAGACAGTGCACTCGCTAGCACAATGGAGATAATAGGCCTCCTTTTCATGCATATAGGCTTAGCAATTCACAGCATAATTATTGCTAAGTGTCAAAAAGTGATTGCCTGAAGGCCCATGTTGAAGAGACCTACTCCACATTATGTACTGATTGTAAGGAACTGGTACATGTTGAGCTATACAGTAAAGTTCAGGTCAAGCTACAATTAAAAGCACAGCTAAATTGATAGATATAGGTGGCTTGCTTTTCCAAACACATGCTGTTACAGTGATGGGTCAGCTGAAGACATTGAAGAACTGAAGCACACGTCTCACAGTCGTCTGAGCATGCATACTTTGTGACTGCCCGACAGGTGTGCTGCCTGCTATCATTTGTTATGTTGCTAGAAGGCAACAAGATAGCATAATGAGAAACCACTGAGGGAGCCCAGAGGAGGTGGTGCAGTTTGAGAGTTAGCACAAAGCCGAAGGGAATGCATTTGTTAGACTTGACAGGGCATGCATTAGTGTTTGGCACTGATAATCATACAGGATAATATTTTAATTTGTTGAGCATGCTACCAACAAGTGCTTGAAAACCCCACAGAGCTCAGGTTGCAATTTGCTTTTTACTTTGTGAAATACCTTTGAGATATACAATAATATGTAGAAAAACACCTTTTAGTCCTAATCATCTATATATTTGTTCTTGACTCAGAAAGAAACACATTCAGGCCGTAATAATAAGACCTGTCATTAGAGACACAATGTAGCTACGATAAAAGTATGGCTCTGTATATTTTCCTGCATATATTATGTGATGAAAGGTCATGAGCAGATGTGGTCCATTTGTGGTTAGCTGTAGAAAATATGGCCTTAATGGCCTTTGTAACATCAATGTACGGTGTCAGTTTAATAGCTTGACAATGTGAGTCCCGTAACTGTGTTACAATCATAATAATTCCATTGATGCACTGTCATTTCACATGAGGGCTTCCATCTTTCAAAGGCTCTTGGACCTATGATCAGAGTAAATTATGGTCCTTCATTATATAGAATACATAACGTCCATCTTATTAAATGTTTTTAATTAAATTGTAAACTATTAGGGCCATGATTTACCAAACTGACAAAGAACTTGCGGCAATGAAGGACGACTGTTGCGTCGTCTCACATCACCTGTCTCTCAGCCAAACAGCACTTAAACACATCACAAAGACTACACCCGACAGCCAATTAGCTCACCTGCGTCAGAAGAAATAACTCTCCACATGACCAGGTGGTGGTAGTCTACATTAGATGCTCACTGACAGCCTTAACATTCATTGACGTCCGATCCTCGGCCTGGTGTGTCAGGGACCTGAGAAGCAGTTGATAAAAGCTTCAGAAAAAAAAACAGTAAGTGGACCTTGAATTGAGACTATTTTGTCCAAAAGGTCTTAACTTACTGTCAGCAGATAAGACAGCTGTGGTGACTTGCTGTATGACGTTTGATGGAAAATACAACGGCACAAACAATGGAACAAAACCTATATGCTGACGAGAATTTTTGCCCTTTCTCATTACTTCGACCTCCAATTAGGTCTTCAACTAATAATCATTTTAACTATTGATTAATCTGCCGTTTGTTTTCCTGATAAAATTATGAATTGTCTTGTCTGTAAAATGCCATGAATAATGCCTCATAATAATTCCAATCCAAGGTGTCATCTTCAAATGTAATGTTTTGTTCAACCATCAATCTTTGAGATGTTCAGTTACACAGATACTGTATAGGCTAAACCAGCCCACCCTCATCAGAAAAAGGACCGTATAGGTCATCTGTCAAAGCATCTTATTATGACCCATATTTACACTTCTTGTTAGGCGGCGACCTCGAGTGGCCATTGTATTATTACGGCTGCAAAGGAGGAAGTATGATGGAGTAGTATAAAAGGCAAAAAGTCTGCGTAGGGAGGGACGAATGATTGGGAAAACCAAACACAGGACAGGACCGCTGTTCATGTCCAAAAGTCAGCGGTGTGTTGTTTTGACTTATTAACATTGTAATGTGACTTCATGTATGTAGTATTTTTTTAACCCAGACATAGCTGTTTTCCTAAAACATACCAAGTAGTTTTAGTGCTTAAACCTAACCAAACTGTGATGGTACAGTCAGATGCGCCTATTGCTAATACAATGTAACAGTCATGTTGTTTTTGGGAACAGTGGTATATTTAGCTTTGGAAGTCACTGACAATTGACCTATTCAGTCAGCCAGGTAAGAGGACGTGTTGGGTAAAACAATGAAAAGCAGCTAGTCCTCACATGGAGCAAGAGAATTACTGAAAGATTAACCAATTACCAAACTACTTGATAAATTTGTTGTTGATTGACCATTCAGTTGAGTAATTGGTTCAGCTGTACTTTTGAAGTCCATTGCACTGTGGTAAAAAAAAAGAAGAGAACTATCTCTAGATATAGTGATCCAGTGGCAAGCAATGAGAATACTACTCTCTAGGATCCTGACGACCCCTCACTCAGAACAACCCAGACAGTTTATTTGCATCGCCCTTTCCTATACCCCCCTCCATAGGAGCATCCCTACTGCTGTGTACTTTGCAGGCTCCATAAATCGTGGGTTATAAAACCAGTCCTCCTCTTCCCTCCCATATGGGATATGCCAAGGCGATGCCAACAGAAGCTGTTTGATTTAGAGCACTGTACATAGATGCATCAGGAATTTATAGGAGACTTAATTAGGAGTTATAAAAGTGACTTATAGTAATTGTGTGGGACACAGGGGCCTATAATGCGGCAGTTATCATTTCCATAACTCCCAAGTCTTGACTCTTTTTTATCAGAACTTTTATGTGTTGGTGGAGCTGTTTGTGCTTTGATGTTAATGCACAAAGCTCTTCTGGGTAGCAGAATGTTGCTGCTGCAATGCTGCAGAAGGAACTGTGCAAATGGAAAAAGGAAGAAAATCTTTGCCTTGCTTTTTATTACTGCAGTGTGTCACAGAAAATATGTTATTCAAGTTTATACACATTATCCCAACATCAGGGAGAAAGCCATGATGAAATAGGACCCACATTTTGAAGCGAGGGAGATGGTAGAAAATGTCTCTCTGTGAGAAGAAGTTCCCTTGAGTGTATTCACCTCCTTTTTCTTGCCTGTTTCATGTTTCAATCATATGGCTAATCAACATGTCCTTTTGACTCATTTTGCCCACTGTAAACGAGGCCAGAGGGCTTCAGCATTATCATGATCCTGGGAACAAAAAATTGTGAGATTGAGAACTAATGCTTGGTCTTATAGGAAGTGTGTAAGGATACACAGAAGTCATGGTTCATCTGTATACAGGTAATGGTTCAATATGAGTTTGTTACAGCGAGAAACAAGTAACAAAAGATCCCAAATACATAGGGCTAGCATTCTCTTCATCTATTTTTGACAGACAGTAGTGCAACTTACAGTTAGTTCCACGTAGTAATTGTAATGTAGATGCCAGTTGCTTCAGTAATGTCTTTTGCCCTGTCTGCTTTCACATTGTAGGAGATACACTAATAATAAACACTCGTTAATGGGGCACCACCTCCGTTATTTTGTCTATTTGAATAATCCGGAGGTAATTAATCAAATTCGACTGGACAAGTTTAACTTGTATCAATTCTAATCAATTTCAGATCAATTTATTCATCTCATATATGAAGCAGTGAGATTCTACACATATCCATCGGTTCTCCACATTAAAAACAAACCTGCACAGACAACGACATGCGGTTAAATAGGTTTATTGACTAAATAATTCAGGTTGAATAAATGAAATGGCAATTTAAATGAATAACACAGGTAACAGGAAATGTGAAATAACTAAGTAATGGGTTATTAGTGGAATATAGGCTGATGGTGAGATCATGGGTTAGGTTGAAGCATTTAAATATTACGGTAGTAATTTTTAATACTAACGAGACCCTAACCGAATTTCTCTTAAGCTAAAAGATCAGAACCAGAGCCATACACCATCTCATGTATCATGTGTGAATCCAGCTGTTGTGAGTGATGGAGAGCCTACTTTCTCAGCCGAGTTGCGGGGCCGCGGCAGCGGATTCCCTCGGGTGATTTGCGACTCTAGCTGGCGGTCCGATGGCCGGGGTCAGCTCGTCCGGTATCAGTCGGTTGGGCACCTCGGTCTTTTGTCTTAGGAAGAGGGCAGCTGGTCCCGTACCGATCCGGTGCAGATCTTGGCTCAATGCCCAGCGGGATGATACCGCTAGCGAGCGCTGGGGGCTTGTCAAAGAGTCTGTCTTTCGTTGGAGAACCGCTTGCACGGTCTCGGACACAGCAAGTTGCTGTAGTCGTGATGATGATTGTGATAAAGATGTTCTTCTTCGTTTCTTCGAGTGGTTTTCAGGCTCTGACTTTGTAAACTAGATTTAACTTCTTGAATAAAATAACTGAGGTCGATACGTTGATCAGGCGTGTTACTTAATCTGCAAATGTAAAGACATTGTATTAACACATTCTGAAGACATTCGTTCGTCCTTCCTGGTGAACTGACACAGGTAACTTCATGACCTGTGTGAGGAGGTTCTGGTCAAAGGGAAAAGAGAGTTCAGAAATGGGAGTTTAGTTGTAAATTAATTAAAACTGTCCTCATTTGAAGTCTTTATGGTCCAGGAAACACTATCCTCTCTGCCAGGAGATAAGATGGCACCCCTGTAGCCTGTAAATCGTCTTCATCCAGATGAAAGGGTTAACAAGAAACAACAGGCCTCAATATAATGCAGAGGCGATGGACAGAGGTTCCTACATATCCCCCACTTCGATCTGAATGACCGTAGTAGCGGGAACTTTGGATCGATGAAGTCATGATGTCCATCGTCGAGGAGCACAGGTGGCACACTTTATGATCAGAGATGGTGTCTGACTTTGGCATGTGCTAAGGTCTAATCATATAGTAAGGAAAGAATAAAGGGAAACAATACTGATAATACTAACTTGGTTAGTGGAAAGTTCTACTCTTAATCTTATAGAATTAAGGAGCCTGTTATAGAACTGTCAATAGTAACAGTTATCAACTAACTGTGAGAGTCGCTATCAATAACTGATCACTGCACTTGAGTAAGAGTGTTTTGCTCTAACTCAAGTGTGTGTTTGTCGAAAAATTTAGATTTCTTGATTTCATATTGGTTTGTGTCCAAATGATGGAGCTAAATTTTCAATGTATAGGATAACGTTCTCTGGTAATGGTGGATAAATTTACTTCACCAGAAACAGTGGGATAAGATGCAGAAGAATCTTATTTATGGCTGAGCTGTTCACTGAGGATCCAAGGTCTCTCAGCGTGTCTGCCATAAGAACTGACAGGTTGTGTGTGAGCATAATCAACTGACATGACTGAAAGGAGAATGATTACTCACGTAAATATTTATTACACTGTTCATATAGATGTACATTTCTGCTTATTTTCTAAGACTGAATGGGAGCAGCTGTAACACAAGCAATATCCCTTCAGGGATCACTAAAGTATTTCTGATTCTAATTCTGATTATAGCAAGGAGAGTTTTATTCAGAGCTTCACTGTGGGTTTCGACCACCAAAATGATGCTCTACAATGATTGGCTTATGTTTGTAGCACCTGCTGTTGTTGGTTGATCTGCGCTCTGATGTCTGGGATTTCAGCTTGAAATTCACATTCATGGCGATTTTACTGTGAATAAACTGACAGCATGAGCTGCAGAGAGTCCAAGATTTAAACAAACAAAATATTCTTACAAGCTTTATAGCTGATAGCTTTATCAAGGATCCACCAATTAATTGTTTAGGTCTGCAACTAAATTACTCAGTTCTGATTGAGTGACAGTGAACTTCTGCAACTGCTGTAACCTGTAAGTCGAATCTGTCAGCCTGATAAACACTTTCTTTGTGTGTAGACGACAGCTGGTGATCAACAGTCTGGGATGTTCCTTGCGAACAATCTCAGAGTTTGGTTTTGATTCTACTTTTCAATTTATTATACACTTTGGACCAAAGGGCAAACGTGTTAGATTAACCCCCACTTTGAATCAATTAGTTTTGGGTAAATCAAATGACTGTATTTAGTTAAGCAGGTTAAGTTAGCAGGTTAATTTACAAAGCCTGTTTCTCAATTCAACTTTGTAAATGACGCGAACAACAGTGACCTTTGTTGACAAAAAAAAATTCTTCTCGCGATTGGCACTTTTAGGTGCTTTAAAGGTTTTATCCTTATTTATGACCTATCAGAGAAGTTTGCATCCCTGTCAAGTCCCATGGGGTTTTTGTGTGGTTTCATCTGGTTGCGATGGATCCACTTAAGTGTCTGCTCTTTCTGGCTTTTGTTTACTTTGATCTTTTGGGGCAGAAGCTTGCGGGCAAGCCTTCTGTTGTTTTGGTTGGCCTTTCTAGTCAGGGGAGCAGAGGTGTAGTACCAAATCTTGTCCCCCACTTCGACTTCGTCATGGGACACTTTTTGGTCATATAGTAGGCTCTGTGGCCCCTTTGTGGGAAGGGAGCTCTGTGAAGCAGGTTTGACAGTTGGGCCTGACAGCAAATTGAGCAGTCTTTGATGTAGTTTGCTACATCTTCCTGCATGTGTGGCCAATAGGCTACTTGTTGGAGTGCCTGGTATGTTGCTTTGGCTTTTCTATGGCCTGCGCATGGAGAGTTATGGGCCTGCATTAGCATCACCCCCCTGTGGCTCTGAGGCACCACGAATGCAGGTGAAGTGAGAGCGTCGGAGACATGTACAAGGAGGCCCTCGACAATGCGCAAGGCAGTGCGTGCGTCATGCAAGTATTTCAAGTCAGGACCGGAACGTCTCGGTTCTGAAGAGTCGGCAGGAGCATTGGCTGCTGCCTGAGCTTGAGCGGCAATGCCGATCATTTGGGTGGGAGGGTTGGGAAAAAATTCAGGGTCGAATTGCCTGTGAGTTTCATTAAAGGCACCAGGTTTGGGTTCGAAATGCATTATGTTTCGAGCTATTTTATCTAGGTCCCTGTCGGAGGGGTTTCGCGAATATTGCGCGCTTGGAGGAGGGAGAGGCTGAGAGGAGGGAGACCTTTTATCTCGGTCACGCAGGTCCCTGTCAGTCCGAGACTGGACAACAGGATCTATGGGTGACATAGATCGTGGCGGGGACATGTCTAATTGAGCGTTCCTGTGGAATCTGCTCTTTTTGTTTTCCTCATGAGAGTTTGCACCTGCAGGCGCTTTTGGGAATGAACTATACTCAAAGGAGTGCTTTAATTCCCTTTTAACCTCTTCGAGCTCTGCCTCTTGTTCCATCTGTTCAAGATGGGATTCGTTAACTTGGTCCCTGGCTTCTTTTAGTGCCTGTTGCATGTCATGTAGACATTTCCTTTCTCTTTCTCTGGCCCTGTCCCAAACTTTGAGCTTACTTTTTAGCTCCTTATTTTCCTTGGTTGCTTTTCCAAGGTCTTTGTTAGCATCTTCAAGATGTTTAGTTACTTCTCCAAGTTCATATTCTGTTTTATCTAGCTCTGGCCCTTGGGCGTGAGGGACTTGTTTGAGCTCTGAGTTTCCTTCCTTCATTTCAGTCTGTTCCTCTTTTTGTGCTTTAACCTGAGACTCAAGTCGGTTAATGCAGTCTTCTGCTTTAGTTAAGGACTCTTTAGTTTTCTCATGTTGCTTTTTAGGGGTTATTTCAGCTAAAGCGTTCTCTAGCAGTTGATCTCTGCGTTTTTGTTGTGCAGACATCACGATAATCATCTTCCCTAACATTTGCTCTCTGGCTTTTCCTTTCATTTCTTCAGTCAGGGACTGGCATACTAACGCGGACATTATGTCATGTAGCTCACTAGGTTCGGTCTTCTGGATTTTATCTGCATAATCTGGTAGCAACTCTGTGGTGAGATCCAGTATTACTGAATCTAGATTGTCTAAGGGATTCACTAGGCTCACGGTGTCAGAATCACCGGGCCCTGCCATTGTTTTTAGAAGAAAAAAAAAATTCAATTCAAAATTCTATTTACTTTGTTTTATTTATTTAATTTATTTGAGCTTTTTAAATTCTAATTGTTTTCAATTAGAGGTGGGGTTTGCTTGGTTAATTAACTCAATTTGTGAAGCTCAAAAACAGCAGACGTTTTGGATTTCAAAGGATTTGACAGCTAATGTGTTAACAACAATGACTAAAGTATCTGATCTAAATGTGGCTTTCGATTAAAAGTACTTGGATGTGTAGTTAACAGCTTAATTCTTTGACTTGCATGCGCGTAGCATATATCAAGATCAAATTCCAAGTAATACAACAAAAATTTCAATTGAATTTGGAATAAAGTTGTCAAATCTGGTTAAAGTTGTCAAATTCGTAATTTACAACTTAATTATTCGATTTACCTGAATAATGAGACACATTAATTCACTATAGTAGTTATTGCAGTATCACAGGTTTCCAATAATACAATTTAGCAAGTACCTGTGTGGGATTTCAGCCTATTAAAGCTGAAAGACAAAATTCAATTAATCAAGTTAGCCAGCAGAATATGCTATTCAAATGTATTTGTTGTTAACAGAATCAGCCACTAGTGGTGTTGTCACAAATTTAATATTCACAGAGTTGGTCATTAGAAGAAGCTATCAAAAGAAATAAAAATATTTTACCGAATCGTCCTACAGAGGGCGCTATCGCAACTTCGGAGGTTTTAACAGAGTCGGCCACCAGGGGCGCTATCGCAGAATTTAATTTTAACAAGGTTACACGAAGAAGAGTCTAGAGGAGGGACTTTTAGCTCCGCCCACTGATATACCCCCCTTGTTTTTCAAGGCTTGGGTCAGTGACGGTTTGGGCTCTGGAGGGTTAATTTCTCAGCAAACAAAGTTACAGCAGTTGAGTTCACTGGTCACACGCAGTGAATCCTGCCACTTTAATTTTTGCACCAACAAGTTTTTCAGCACTTCAGAAAACATTCAACCAGCAACTAGCATTGCATTCATTTACTTGTGTTTTCACAATTTCAACTGATAGAGGTTTTCTGTCCTCCTTTACACAGTCAAATATACTGTCTTCTGAACGAGATTGTTGCCATAGCAACCAATCTTGATACTACACGGGGTAGATCAAATAAACCTCTCACTGTTTGCACAGCTGTTTTCTGTTTAGGTAGCTAATCTAAATCAGAACACACGAGGGTCTGAGCAAGTTACAAATATCTCCGGAACATCGCGGTAGATATAGACTATCTCAGGAAGAATCTCTAAGCTTTGGCACAGCGCAACAGCTTATGATTCATCAAACCGGTTAATTTAAGAAGTGTGCAGCGACACTTATGCATGCAAATAAATCACAGACCTGGTACAACGCAGGATCTGTTCACGAAACATTAACGCACGGCGGCGTTTAACAACTCTTTAAATCATAGGTCTGGTACAACGCAGCATCTACACATTAATTTCCAACATGCAGCGATGTTGAACGCTCTTTATCACACACGGATCTGGTTACAACGCAGCATCCATACAAATTAATTTCATATTAAGCAGCGAAATCAAATCTCAGCGAAGTTTTATGCTCACACACAATTCAAGGTATATGCAGTAGAGAATATAAGGTTAAGTATCGCACTAATCACTTGGTGGACAGCCAAACAACATTAAGACAGCTTTGGGTTTTTTGATTATTAAAACCGATGTTTGTCTGTAGGAATCAATTTAATGCAGAGAACTGTGGTTTTAGGTGGCCTCACACGGGGCACCATAATAATATGTAGGAGATACACTAATAATAAACACTCGTTAATGGGGCACCACCTCCGTTATTTTGTCTATTTGAATAATCCGGAGGTAATTAATCAAATTCGACTGGACAAGTTTAACTTGTATCAATTCTAATCAATTTCAGATCAATTTATTCATCTCATATATGAAGCAGTGAGATTCTACACATATCCATCGGTTCTCCACATTAAAAACAAACCTGCACAGACAACGACATGCGGTTAAATAGGTTTATTGACTAAATAATTCAGGTTGAATAAATGAAATGGCAATTTAAATGAATAACACAGGTAACAGGAAATGTGAAATAACTAAGTAATGGGTTATTAGTGGAATATAGGCTGATGGTGAGATCATGGGTTAGGTTGAAGCATTTAAATATTACGGTAGTAATTTTTAATACTAACGAGACCCTAACCGAATTTCTCTTAAGCTAAAAGATCAGAACCAGAGCCATACACCATCTCATGTATCATGTGTGAATCCAGCTGTTGTGAGTGATGGAGAGCCTACTTTCTCAGCCGAGTTGCGGGGCCGCGGCAGCGGATTCCCTCGGGTGATTTGCGACTCTAGCTGGCGGTCCGATGGCCGGGGTCAGCTCGTCCGGTATCAGTCGGTTGGGCACCTCGGTCCTTTGTCTTAGGAAGAGGGCAGCTGGTCCCGTACCGATCCGGTGCAGATCTTGGCTCAATGCCCAGCGGGATGATACCGCTAGCGAGCGCTGGGGGCTTGTCAAAGAGTCTGTCTTTCGTTGGAGAACCGCTTGCACGGTCTCGGACACAGCAAGTTGCTGTAGTCGTGATGATGATTGTGATAAAGATGTTCTTCTTCGTTTCTTCGAGTGGTTTTCAGGCTCTGACTTTGTAAACTAGATTTAACTTCTTGAATAAAATAACTGAGGTCGATACGTTGATCAGGCGTGTTACTTAATCTGCAAATGTAAAGACATTGTATTAACACATTCTGAAGACATTCGTTCGTCCTTCCTGGTGAACTGACACAGGTAACTTCATGACCTGTGTGAGGAGGTTCTGGTCAAAGGGAAAAGAGAGTTCAGAAATGGGAGTTTAGTTGTAAATTAATTAAAACTGTCCTCATTTGAAGTCTTTATGGTCCAGGAAACACTATCCTCTCTGCCAGGAGATAAGATGGCACCCCTGTAGCCTGTAAATCGTCTTCATCCAGATGAAAGGGTTAACAAGAAACAACAGGCCTCAATATAATGCAGAGGCGATGGACAGAGGTTCCTACAACATCCAGAGGCTGCTTAAAAAACAGCAGGGAGAAATTGGACTGTCCTCACTCTGGTGATTGACACATCTGGTTGAGGCCGTCTAATATGCACCAGCATGTTCTATGTGTTTCCATACAACTGTCGAACAACGCAGACACACTGCCCTCCCTCGATCCACCGCTCGGACTCTGAAAATTTCCCACAGAGCTGCTTTTAAAGCAAATTTGAACTCGCCATAGTGTATAGTCATGCTTCAATCGTTTGCAAGTTGGAAGTCGATAGTTCAGAGTCTGTATTCCAAACTTTCAATGTACAGTCGCGGTCAAAAGTTTACACTTGTAAAGAAAATGTATATATGACCATTCTGTGATGGAATGAGTGGACACGTACTACTTTGCCACAAAAAAACAATCATTACGTTTGGTTCAGTAATGAATTCATTATAGGTCTTCTGAAAATGTGGCCAAATCTGCTGGTTAAAAAATATACATACAGTAATTCTAATATTTGGTCTCTTGGCCATTTTCAGTTCAATTAGGTGCTTTTGATAGCCATCCACAAGTTTCTGGCAGGCCTCTGGCTGAATTTTTAACCACTCCTTTTGACAGAATCAGTGAAGTTCAACTAAATTTGTTGACTTTCTGTCACAGCCTTGTTTCTTCAGCACAGTCCACATGTTCTTGATGGGGTTCAAGTCAGGACTTTGTGAAGACCTTTCCAAAACCTCAATTCTAGCCTGATTTAGCCGTTCTTTTATCACTTTTGATGTGTGTTTGGGATCGTTGTCCTTTTGAAACACCCATTATTCCATTTACTTTCTTTAGAGCAGCAGATCCACTGACAGCAAAACAGCCTCACAGCATAATACTACCACCACCATGCTTGACAGTAGGTCTGGTGTTCTTGGGGTTAAGGCCTCACCTTCTCTCCTCCAAACATATTGCTGCTCATTGTGGCCAAACAACTCAGTTTTTGTTTCATGTGACCACAGAGTTTTCCTCCAGAAGGTGTTTTCTTTGTCCATGTGATCAGCAGCAAACTTCAGTCGAGCTTTAAGGTGCCATGTCTGGATAAAGGGCGTCTTTCTTGCACGGCAGCCTCTCAGCTCATGTTGATGTAAAACACACGTGACTGTGGACACTGACACCTGTCTTCCAGCAGCTTCTAATTCATTACAGACTTGCTTTTTAGTGGTTTTTGGTTGACTCTTGACCATCCTGACGAGTTTTCTCTCAGCCGCAGGTGATGGTTTGTGTTTTCTTCCTGATGGTGGCAGTGACACAACTGTGCCATGCACTTTATACTTACAAACAGCTGTTTGTACAGTTGATCTTGGGACTTGTAACTGCTTTGAAATGTTCAAATCAATAATGAGCTCTTTCAGACTAATGCTGAGCTCCTTAGATTTTCCCATTGTAGTGTTTGTGGCTGAGTCTAATGGGTGTATCAGACAAGCCCTAAAATGGGCCCAGAAAAGTCACCGGCCATTAAGTTAAGAGGTCATGCTACAAAGAAAATTTGAGTCACACAACTTTCTAGAATCACCAAAATTGATTGTTCAAGTTGTTGTATGTATTTTTTTGACCCAGCAGATTTGATCACATTTTCAGAAGACCTATAATAAATTAATTATTGAACCAAACTTCATGATTTTTTTTTGTGACAAAGTAGTTTGTGTTCCACTCATTTCCAAACTGGATGACAGTTCCATCGCACGTTTCCTTGTTGGAGATTCAAGAGCAATGGCATGCGGCTTCAGTCATTGTTTCTTCTTCTTCTTGCTTTGTTGTGTGTTCTTCTTCTGCTTTTGTTGTTTAATGGCAGTTGGAAAACAGCTTTTAGGCACAATAATGCCATTTACTCGATTAGAGTGTGGATCAGAACATCAGAATTGTTATATTCTGAGCCATTGACATTCTTTATGCTGGCCATAGTGTGACAGCCGGAAGTATTTTATGACTGAATGCACAAACCTATGAATGTTTGGGACAAATACCCCTAATTACAGTGTATACCTCTGAATAGATATACAAACAATTTTCCTCACTTCCTGGCTGTCTCTCACTAGACCAGTTAGGTCCTTGGTACATACATTTATTTTAGATGTTATAGGATGTTTGTCTCCATTAATCAGTTGGACACCCTGTTCATCTTTGCCAATTCCTTGTTGGGAGTGGAGGTTGGTTATTTATTTATTTGTTTAATTTTTTAATTGCCTAACCAGCTAATCACTGAGGTATGCATCATTCTCAGTTGATACAGAAACTATGTCACATCTATAAGCATATTGTGACCAATGTAAGAGCTGCCATTTTGTGGCAATTCTTCCATAATTTTCTGAATGGATGTAGCTATTTCTTGGACTGGCACATAAAGACCATGATAATAATTGATATTACATTTAGATGACATCAACTGTGAACATTGCTGCGGACAGGAGAGATCACAATCTCTACAGGAACTGGCAGGAGGAGCATGGTGCATCAGATAATGGGTCGACATAATGAGGGAACAGGCCTGCATAGGCTGCCTGTCACTAATTGCACAATAGCTACCACATTTTATCAACTGCTGTTAGAATGATGGTTTTTCTCTCTCTCACTTTATCCATCAGGCCTTTTCACAGTTTGCAGTGAGAGTTAGGGAAAGCCATGACTATAATCTTAACCAGTTTGTCAGTAGATTTGGTACATGATACATTAGACTCACAGCTAACATGTAGCTTGTTTGCAACAGAAAAGTAGCATCAGGGTCAGTTTTTCTGAGTGTGCGGGAGAGCAGTATGGCCTTTCCTGGAACACTGAAGACCCATGTCATTGTGTTCACAGGGTACGTGTTTCTGTACCACCACTACAACCACTGAGACTCTTTTCTAATTGATTTCAAGGGTACACAGCCTCTGCAGAGCAGTCATTTATCTTTTATTCTGATTCATATTTCATCTTGAGCAAAAGTGCACTTACACCAAGCTTTGAATAGTTGGATAGCAACAGCAAATGCAATAATGTACATTTCCCACAAGCATTTCCAGCAGACCTCTCAGATGAGAAAAAAATTAAATAAATAAATAAAAACATGAAAAGGCTTCATGAAATCCATCTTTCAATGGTAGATGTGTAAGCTCCCCTGTGAGTTTGAGCAGAGTTTGAATCAATTCATTTCTCATTTAGGTTCCATCTGTGTTTGATTTACCACACTTCCCTGTGTAGATGTGTTTCCTGTAAAGCACAAATTAAGGCTACAAGAGGAAAAACAAATGTAGACCAATACGTAGACCTTAAGATTTATTCCCTATACAAATATACTGAAATCCAATATCCCTGCATAGCTCCAAGCTAACAGTACTGAAACAAAACCTGCTCAGTATCCCTGTATGCATGCAGAATACTTTTCTGATGGCTTTGACATACCTTATGTGTAAACAGTGTGTTTCCCTGTGTCGCGATTTTAAAGTCAAGCTTTGGCTGTGTGTTTTACATGTGTGGTTATTCTACCAACTGTCTGAGAAATAGTATTCATATGTTGTATGTCATACACAACAACACATTTTCTTCTCATCAGTGTTTCAATTGGCACCTAATGTTAATTTAGTTTTTGTCACATTTTAGTCATTTGATTTTGTTTTTTTTTAGTCAACAAAAAAACTTAAATTTTTGTCAGTGAAATTCAGTTTTTAGAAGTTTAGTTTTCAGAATTCTGAGGCTAAATCTGTTGCCATCTTTTCTTCAGTCACAGTGTCATCTTCTTTATGGTTAGGGGAATGGGCACTGTTAGTGGTCACTCAGTGTCTTTCTTGGTCATAGGGCATTATTGTAGCTACATGGCCTCTCCACTTATTTCTTGGTCGGATACTTTCAAAATTTAGCTTGCTTTTGCTGCTTTCTTCAATCCAACCAATCCCCAGCTTTAGCATAGTAACATTAATTTAGCCAGGTTACAGGAGAAGATTTAGATGGTTGATACCTTGCATTAATTCAAACTCACTAGTGATAGCATATAAACACAAACAATAACCAACTGAAAGGAATGTTAACATTACTGTGAACACAATAGTAATAATGTCATGTTAACATTAGTTTTCAAAATGAGTAGCGGCATACAAGCTTGCCTTATGGTTATGTTTATGGTTCCCAGATCTTTTGCTCAGAAGGTTAATTTCTATTCTTATTTTTTTAGTGGGACTGTGAATGAAATTAAAAATCCTTAAATCTGTTATTTTTCCCTTCTAAGAAAGAAGGAAGAAGAATAAAGAATAATTATTATTATTTTTTTGTCATAATTTCCATTAACAGAAGGACCACTGGTGTTGTTTTCCCCTGATAAAAATATCTGCTCAGCCTCTACAAACTACTTTTCATTTCACCTTCAGCTGAATGTCCAACATTACCTGCAACCTGATGCACAATTCAGAGCAACCCAAGGCTTTTCTAAACCTACCATCTGTGTGAATAGAAGCATTTAACTAACGTGCACTGCTCTGTATTTCCTCAATCACCCTTCGAACTGCTGTCCTTTGTCGGCACCCTCAGCTGTCACCGGCTCCATCGGTGGCATGGCAGCTGGCTGGCTGCACTTTTGATTTATCGTAGTGAGTGGGAAACTATGAAGCTTACTTTGTGACAGCTCAGAAGCTTTAAAATTTAAGATGTCATTGAACTGATGAATGGAGAGAGGAGAGGCTCAGCCTGCCCGCTGGCATCATATGTCACTGTCCAAAGTGATGATGGACCCTGCCTGCCGCACTGTAACACCGACACAAAGACTCCGGTGGGAACCTTTCTTTACTGAAGTTGGAAGATTCAGAAATCTAATATTTTGTAGAACAGACGCCTATTGGGACTATATATTAGACTCTTTTCAACTCCATAAAAGGTTAGAAAAATGTTTGCTCACAGCTAACACTAGATCCACCTTAACCACATACAGGACACTAGATGCTGTGGTCACATCCCATTGCTTATCATTTGCTTATCATTGTCAAGCATTCCAGACACATGGCCTTCAGGTGCTGATTAAATGTTGGAATAATAATTATTTGATCCAGTTTGACATCCACATGTGAAGTCCAAAGAATACCAGCAATTTCAAATTAAAAGCTATTGCTATTAACTTGACTATTGCTACCATCTGCCAGTGTAGGGCACACCGGTAATGTCATTTTTAAATGGAAAACACTCCTGCTGACATAGATAGATTTTTCCCTGCGAAGCTGACAAATAAATTTGCGGTGGCTGACAAATGTGCATCCTTTTATCAGAGTGAGTGTCAGATTTGCTGTGATAAAAGGCAACAAGTAGGAACATTAACATAGAGCTCATCTGGGGCCACCAACTCACTGCGCTGTGAGGAAATAACAGTGCACGGACACAGTGAGGTATAAAGGAGCATGTGTGAGCAACATCAATCAAATCAATACAGTGTTGGGAAATGTACCTGGGTTAATAATTGTTCACCCGCGCACCAGAAAATGTAATCAGTACATTGCTAGTAAATTGGGCCACTGGCTACTGTTCACCTTCACGTCAACTGAGCTATACATTATTCCTCGGATTCATGTGCACTCATTCCGTAGGACTGTTGGTTTTTATTGGGCACTAAAGAACCAGCTTCATCTTCTACATTTGTTTTTAACACAACAGCAGACTAAATCCTACTGAATCAAACTGAATTACTTGCTGATAAAGCTAAAAGTGGCCACATTAATGTCATGTCTATTTCAGTTTTAATGTGTTATTTCCATAAAGTGCTTTTTCGAAAACCTATAGCTCTAATTTGTAAGGGGGGAGTGGAATAGAGATGCCTATATCTCTGACAATACGTTAGCTTAAATGGCCAGTTGGTAATGATGATAGCCGTTCAGCGCCGTGTCAGCCTAGCTCTGCCGATAATGCTTTATAGCCCTGGACTAAACTCCACCCTAGAATTATCCAGCCATGTCTCACACTCACTCGTCACTGTTACAACTTTTAAATCAGCCAGTCTAATTAGAAGCTGGACCACTGCAGAAACATGCTTTCCTCTTGCTAACAAGGATATTTTCCTCTTCTCTAATATCTCCACAGTTGTACAGCTCTGTGGACTTTGGGAGAAAATGGCAGCTCATCCATGAACATGTCACGCCAAACAGATTCTACTGGTGAGTCATCCTTTTCCATGTCTCTGCTCTCTTTTTTTATTCTGCTCCATTCCTCTTCTCGAAAGTTTTGTTTACTCAGGAATGCAGAAACTGTTGCTTGTGTTCTGTGCGACTGAGCAAGTGATATTGATGGCTTGGAACAAGGTGTGTGACTGACTGGTGGTGCTGCTGAAATTCTGCACATTTTGCACCGCTTGATACAATCAGGCAGAGATTAATATCCTCCTTTCGGAACACGCTTTGCATTCAGCGTCCGAGGACATGTCGCATTGCACTTCATCTCTCACACACTCGCCCTGCTCATATCAGGCACATTGCACATAAATAATACAATTACTATTTTTACATGAGTCGCAGAAGGAGAGGGGGCTGGGTTTTTTTACAGATGCAGAGGCTCACGTACAGTATGAGGGGCTATGACTAATAATGGATCTGGGACGTCCCTGTCACTTCTCATCCGTTCACGTCTGCCGCTCACTCCCCCTGCAGTGTACCTACTATGTCTGAAAGTGCACACTCATCACAAACGTAGGCCCGGATCTATTCCAGCTCATCGCGCCTCACCCCCTCTCTGAGGTGACTGGGGTGTGCCTGGGTTTGCCGTTGGCTACATCCATTGTAACTTGCATAAATCTGGAGCTGCTTCCGTGCCATTGTGGTATAATCCTAAATAATGTTCACAATCCATCGCATGGCTTTGCCCTTTACCGCAAAAGCCCCTTCAAGGACATCTAAACACTGGATGGGCCTCTAGCAATGGCTAGGCAACCCTCCAGTTGGCTGCATTTAGACAGTGGCTTCATCAGCCTCCAAGGGATATGAAATACTGCCGCAATGGGAATGCTGCGTCCATCTAGTCTAATCCACAGCAGTGAAACGAGCAAGAAAGCAAGATTTTACCCAGAGATATACTCACAGGCAGACAGTGTGGTGACCCTGCAACATGCAGTCACTGATTAGACTGTTTTTGTATTATTTGTATTTCAGCCCAGAGTTGCTATGGATGTGGCATTTAGAATATGGGGGAAACTCCTGTATTTTCCTTACTAAGTTAACAAAACAGGTCTAACTTGAGCAGAATTCCTTTGCTCCCTTTCTTCTTTTTTCCATTTACATTCTGTTCTATTTAATGTCATTCAGATAATGTATTCTTCCACGGTCTGTCACTCTCTCCAAGGTCTGTCTCGGGCCTAGACAAGGAGCCAGATCTGGTCCACATGGAGGCTCATACACCAGATGGAAGTGAGTGTCTCCTGCACACACATAAACATCAAAGGGGAGTAATGAAGAGGTCTCTATAGGAATGAATTCCTTCTAGAGAAATGAAGGCATCCCTGGGGAAACAGCCCCGGCTCGCCCTACCAATAAACCCAGTGCATGATTCTTGATTATTGTGGCCTTTCTTCTTCTTCCTTTCACTCGCTGAATGTCAGCTCTATAACTCCGAATGGCAGTACCACCAGGGTGTTCCATAGGTGACATAGGTGAAATTGTTTATGCCTGCCTGTGATGTCAGAGTAGCATTACTCCGAGTTATAAGCATTGCTTTATACTCATAGAACTGTGGTATGATTGACAGGCGGAGATGCTTGTTTGTGGTTTCTACACATGATAAGAAAAAAAGAGATGCAAATTAGTCTGAGAAAATGTCAGACTGTCAAGTATAAAGTATATCTTTTGAAAGCTACCAACTATCTATAGGTTAATTGTGACAGCTACCATTCAAAGATGCCCTCAATTTGTTGCTTGTCACAGAAAAGATATGCCACAGCTCTATACAGTATATTATGATGTACTATAATAACTATTCTCAAATTAGCAGTTATGAACCTGTCATGCATTCAGTGTGTCTTCCTCTGTGACAGATGTGCAGTATGTCACATGCAGAGCTCAGATGTGCACAGAAGCGAACAGGAACTATCCATTCCCTGGATACATCGACATCAGCTCTTTGGTGGTTCAAGATGACTATATATTCATACAGGTAGGACTCTCATTCAGTCAGCCCCACTTACTATGTAGAGGAATTAATCTGCACCAGCCTCACGATTTGAATTGATTACATTCACCTGTCAACGTTCCTTAAAGCACCACAATGTAGCCCATCCTCAACTTTCTCTATAACGCCACGTGGTTACTTTTATCAGTTAACACAAGCAGTCAGATAAATCTCAACTCCCTTTTGATTTAAAAAAGGTCATTTTTCAAGAATCAGACTACTACAGTCTTTTCAATACCAGTGTCTGTTACACCCACCTCAGTAAATAAACATTAAAAAACAAAAACATAAATAAGTCTGCAGTTCATTACACCTGCGCTGTAATCAACAAACAATGTTCAGTTTTCACATAGCAGCTCTAAAACAGGGCACTTCCTGAATGTGGCAAACAATCACTAACATGACTGCTGCACACACCTCTATAGAGCTGGACAGTGGAGTTCACAGCGCCTCCTCAGTTCATTGCTGATTAGCTTCGCTCGTTTTCTTTCTTTTTGGTCATTAGCTCAGGGAGAAAACAACTAATGTGGTTCCAAAATTGTGTTGTGTTACTGTATTATTGTATGTAATTGTTGTGAGGGAGATTTTAAACACACTGTGCATCTTGTCCAGTTTGTGCTTCCAAGTTAGTTAATAAAATCTGAAATGTAGCTAGATGGCCACTTTCAACATAATGGGTGCAAGAGAGCGACGTTGCAATGTCGCTTCACAACTTTATTGTCCAACAGGTCAGAAAATCAACAATCGAGCATTAGTGGGCTAAAATCTTGTGTAGCCTGCAAACTTCTGATGGTGTTCTGTCACTGCGTAAATGCAGAGACCTTCACGTCTGCATTGCGATGCATCTTAGAAATGAAGAATTCCCACACCTCTATTTCTACCTTGTACATGGACTATTTTAGACTAGACATTATCAATGTGAAAATGTATCGCATTTAATGGGGAGCCATTATAGCTAGCTTAGCTGTTGTAGGTGTGGATTAAAAAAGTATTGTGTTATTTCTCATGACTTGTGTCTTGATTTTGTATGCTTAGGGAAGCTACTTATGAACTATGTAGGGTAGAAAGACTAAACAAAGTCACAGAAACACAAGCTATGACCAACTGTCCTACCTAAACTTAAAGGAAGCCGTTAAATATGTTTCTGTCCTGAAAAATGTCCAACATTTCATTTCAGTATTTACTGGTCTGCCATCATTGATTTGCTCCACTAGCTTCACAGAAAATATATGGGGCCTATGGAGAAGTATTTACTGACATTTTTCAGTTAACTTTCTGTTGTTTTGTGTGATATGTCGCAGCCCGTTTGCTAGAAAAGGTATGGATATTTATGGAGGTTCTTGAGAACAGTGAGACAATATGGGCTATTTCTTGACCAGAAAGCCAAGACAATAAGCTAAAAGAGCTAAAAGAGGCTAATGGCTGCTCTGAGTTGAGAGTTGGGTGTTTCTGTTAGTAGGTTTTGTTCTACACAAGACATTTTCACATTTTAATTTTTTATTAAACATTTTATTAAACAATGTCTTTTATAAATATTGCTTGAGCTGAGCTGAGCCTCTTTAGCTAGAATTCTATTTTCAACTTAACCTTCTAAGTTCCATTATGCACTATATGATTGTGAATGGCACACAGAAAACATGTAAAAATCCCTTTAGTCCTACCTCAACTGAACATTTGTGCTTTGTTTTTTAGGCCACACTAGTGTTATTATTCATCCCAGCTACTGCCCGGTGTCATATTAATCATGATTTGTGCGACAGAAAAATCTGAAATGGTAATGTCCTGAATTCAATTTATGCAATTTATGGGTTGTATTTTAATTTCCTCTACAGTGTGATATTATTCCCTTTGACACTGTGTAAATGAGGTTTCATACATTTAAAAGTCAGCAGTTAAAGTCAGCGTAATTACATGGCCAGTCCACAATAATACCAATTTTATTTAAATTTACCTCCAACAACCGTTGTGGTGCTTGATGTCTGTTAACGGTATTTTCATGACCTGTGTTTGGGGAAAAAAAGTATCTGGTTATGTTTTCTCCTTCACCTTTTCTAAGTATATCTTCTTCCAAGGTGGCTATAAAACCAACACAAGCTAGAGTATGCAACTGCTGGCCCCGTGACCTCCAACAGTCTTCAGATAAGCTTCACTATTTTCAGAACTGCTCTTTGACTTATTCAGCACTCTCTTGCTCGTGAGACTAGATGACCCATGTCCTCCAAAAACCTTCCCTTTTACAACAACCTGGTAACCATCATTTATAAAATCCTCCACACCATGATCCCTTGGACTCTCTACAGTCCAACACAGTCTGACGTCAGCTTGCAGAAACCTTGTAACCCTGAATCACTCTACTGTACTAAATGTGCTTTACAAATGTGTTTTTGTAAATGAAATTTCCAATAATATATTTAGGATAGTATACTTAATAACAGTAATGGTTACAAAATTCTGCCTTTTATTTCCAGTTGTAACATTTGTAGTGGTAGTTGTAACCATGCTCTTCCAGCTTTTTGATCCCACTAAATGTTTTATTCAGGAGAGAAGAGGGATTTCTCAGCTTCTTACATACCTGAGCTACCTACAGGCAAGACCTTTCTCTGGAAGCCGTACTAGCCTTGGCAGCACATTACACAAAGAAATAGAGTTGTTCTGCAAAGAACCTTCAATCCTGTTTGACCTCTCCCAAGTCTTTCAAGTAAACTCACAAGCACTCAACCTAAACCTCCCCCTCAATTCAAGCACCTCCACGTTTTAACACGTATACGTCACAGACGAAAGATCCTGAAAGGGATTGGAGGAAAAAAAAATAAAAAATCAATCACACCAATTCCTCTTAAAGTTCAAACCGCCTCTGGTTACCCATCCATCGATCTCCTGCTCCTTCACTCAATTGCATGTGGGACTGCTCGGCAGTGCTAGCCCACTACAGCTCCTCTCAGAGCTTGTTTTCTCTCCTCTGAGCCATTCAGAGCACTTACAAGATCAGTAAAAGAATCAGTCCTGTCATACAACATTAATACTGATATCACTTCTCTTCAGTGGAGAGCCAGAAGTTTGATTTGAAGGTTTTTCTCTAATGAATTTCATGTCATTGTTGATAAGAGTGAAAATTGAGTTATGGAGCTGCACTCTCACTTTATTCTTTGTGTTTCTATGTGTGTGTAAAGAGCTTGGCTTCTGTGGCCTTGAGGCTAATGACAATTTCCAACTTCCAGCCACCCTGTGTTTTCTTGCTGCATAAGCTAACAACCAATAGCTTGGAGTGTAGACCATTACAGACAACCCCCCCCCCCCCCCCCCCCCCCCCCCCCCCCAATGGCAGCTGAAGCTTGGTTAGGCAACCTAAAGATTTATCTTGACAAAGAATAATGAGACTATTGATTGTCCTACAAGATATTTACCAAAGTCCACTTTGAAACCAGCAAGTGCATCGACACCTAGATAGGGCAGCATCTTCTGAATGCAAGCCAGGGGATCGCTATAAATGGCCAAAAGTTAAAAAAAAATACAAAATATAAATATCTATCTATCTATCTATCCCCTGTGTATCCAGCAGTTCCTTGAAAGCCAGCAGGACAAAGAGAGAGAGAGAGAGAGAGAGAGAGAGAGAGAGAGAGAGAGAGAGAGAGAGAGAGAGAAAGAGGGAGAGATTGATGTGAGCTTTCACCCCTCATCCCCACACTTAAATGATTGGAGAAAACATGATACGGTGTCAGTAAAGAGGTTACACATGAGGCCATGATCCAAGGTGTCTGCTGCTTTTGTTTAGCAGCAGAGCTCCATCACAGCAGTTCCAAGAGAAAGAGTGCAAATGAAAGAGAATTAAAATGTTGATAAAAATGCTGAGGGTTCAGATACAGCTCACTGTCATCAAAGAACAGGTGGTGACTGTTACAGCTTCTCAAGTCGCATTTTTATCGCCCAAAAAGTTGCACTTGAACGCACGGCAAAGACTACAGCCGACGGCCAGCTAGCTTGTATATTCTGCTCCTGTGTGAGAGAAAGTAATTCTCCATACCACAAGGTAGCAGTAGACTGTATTCCTCATTCAAAAAAGGACACCAGAGGGCTCAGGACTGCAGATACATAGGCCGTTGTTACTATACAGCAGCATTTGCACCGCAAAAACTAGAGCCACTGAGAGCATTTGTTAGAATAAAACCAATGCTCCAGGTAAAAGAAAGGAACACTGTATGTTATATTGAATATATAAAATGAATTGTACTTCATGTATTGTAGGTTCCTACATCAGGACGAGCCACCTATTATGTGTCCTACAAGAGGGAGTCCTTTATACAAACCAAACTTCCCAAATATTCCCTGCCTAAGGTAAGTGTTTTGACTGTTTTACTTGCATGAATCATAAAAATCTGTTTTAATTTGAGAACGTCACAGAATCAATTAATCATAGACTTAATTAAGTCTTTCCATTCCTATTCCTAAACGCTTTTAAATCTGATGCTGTGAACTGTAAAAAAAGAGGGTGACATGCCTGTGGCTTAATACAGCTTGTTGTAAGTCATACATTTCAGTTTATTTCCCTTTTAAAGCTGGCACACTGTCCTTTTTCAAGTCATACTTCTAATAGTGGTGCCACACTCAGAGCGAGCCCCTGAGTGAGCTTCATTTCACAGTATGTTGTCAACCATTTACATTCACAACACAGCATTGATCTTATGACCAGTCCCATGGGGTCAGCATGTTCTAATCCGTCACTTCTCCGCCTCTGGTCATAACTCCTCTTAATCTCTCCCTGCTCCCTGATAGGATTTACACATTGTCAGTACTGATGAGAAACAGGTATTTGCGGCGGTGCAGGAGTGGAACCAGAACGACACCTATAACCTCTACTTGTCCGACACCAGAGGGATCTACTTCACTTTGGCCATGGAAAATGTCAAGACCACTAGGGGCATTGGAGGGAACCAGATGCTGGACCTCTATGAGGTAGGCACTTGATGAAAATGCTTTCCCTGGAGGGACACATACTGTACAGTGAGGATTTCATTGACTGATTCAAAGTTAGAAGTAAAAGTCCAGGGACTATTGCTTCCTCACTACAGAGAACTGCTTAAAAGTACAGAAACATGCATGGACCAACACACAATGGAGCAAAAGGTTTTCGTAAAAGCTCATGGTTAAACATTATATATTCAGCTTTTTACAGTATGTCCTATTGCACAAAATGACACTACAATATCTTAGATGGGTGCATCAATAAGGTTGTTATTCGAAACCCTGCTGTGACCCAACAATTCTTTTGCTGCTGCTGAATTTTCATCCTGGGAACAAATATTACAACCTCACTCTAGGGTAGGGTATAGACTTATGGTTTCGCAAGTCAGGTCCTGTGCACAAGGTTACACTGGTTTGATTTTATGCTGACCGACTGAACCGGCATTTGTCAGGTCTAGGTGGAAAGAGCTAGCAGTCTGTGGCTATAGTCGGCAGCAGCCCTGGGATAGCCGCTTAGGTCAGAACGACTGCGTGGTGCCTCCCTATGTTTTGTTGTGATGTACTAAAGTTAAGGTTAATGTATTTGCCATTCTACAATACAATACAAAATGCAAGTTTTAGTCCCTTTGAGTTGAGCTAATGAGTCTTACAGCCTGAAGAAAGACGGTGCTCTGTAGTCTGGGAGTACGGCAGCAAATGCTTGTTTAACGCCTGGTAGATGTCAGCACGGTGAACAGACTGTGGGGGTGGTCTTTTAGTTTCCTTTGGGCTCTGTGCAGACATCTCACTTCATCGACATCACTGATGCTCTTTAGATGGTACCAATGTTGTTTTCATGGTTTTAATAATCCTCTGTAGACCCTTGGTTCTGGACCGCGCACAAACCATGCTAGGTTGTGATGTTCACAGTCAAGATACTTTTCTATTGCTCCTCTGTAAAGTTGACAAGAACATGACATGAGAATTGAACTTTCTTTAGTTTCCTTAAGAAGTAGAGCCTTTTCTGTGCATATAGTGCTGCTATACCACTCCGACCGACATCCAGTAATGAGTTGGTGCAGGTTATGCTGTCTATGTTACACAACAAAACTTTAGGCCATGTTTTTAGCTCATTAGCTCCCCTCTGCCCAAATTACTCCATGCTGTGAATGCTGCCTCAGAAGACAGAAAACTTCTTAAAAAAGCTTTTTTTGTGAAACATTTGCAGCGACACAGTGCCTAATCTGTAAATCAGAAGGTCCCTGACCACAGACAGGGTGCTGTTCTGGTGGGTCAGGGTGACTGAAAAAGTGACGGAAACACATCAAAAATCCACAGTGCCTGCAGCACATTGGACAACGCTTGGGGGCTAGCTATTAACAAAACTAAAACTGTTGTTACAAACTGAGCATTATTTATTTACATTTATTACACAGGGAATTCAACATAATCACAAAATCAGCTCTCCTTGACTGTCCCTTCACCCTCCTGTCGACTCGTCTCCCCTGTTTGTGGACTGCTACAATTGCTTACTCGTGAGGTTGACAGTGATAACATGCCAAAGAATTTAGACACTAAAAAGCATAAATTGCATGACATCTTAGCTCACGTTTCATGTACAAAACTTGAGCTTTAAAAACAAGAGCTTTAATAACCCTTCTGGTGTCACTGCGTGACATGACTGCTTCCTTTCTTTTTAAAATCAGATTTAAAATGCCTGCAAAACAGACAGCAATTTTTGAGAAACTTCAGTGGGAAATAAAAGGAGGACAGGACAGATAACATTAAATATTAAACAGCATTTATTTGATAGTGACAAAAGGACTTGCTGGAACCCAGCAAATAGGTGTCGGTTCCAATCTGGGAGATCCTACATCCTGATTAAGACCTGACGTTACTGATTGCACATATGCCCTCCCCCTCTTTTTCTCTGTCTCTCCTTGACTGTCCATTCTCCCCCCTGTAGACTTGTCTTCCCAGTTTGTGGACTGCTACAATGGGGGGAAAAGGAATTAGGTCCTAAAGATCTACAAACAACTCCAACTAACCTACTCAGTTAATCATTTCACAGCACAAATGCCCACTTACTTGTGGGGTTGACAGTAATCATATGCCAGAATGTTTAGACATTAAAAAAGCATGAACCACATGCCAGTTTAGCTTGTGTTTCGTGTACTAAACTCACAGCTTTAATTACACTTCAGGTGTCACTGTGTGACATGCTCCCTCTATCTTTTTTCAAAAACAGATTTAAATGCCTCTAAAATAGGCAAACAAGTGACTTTTGAGAAACTTAAGTGTGACATAAAAGAAGACCATGAAAGATAACATTCAGTATTATACAAAACTTATTTGATAGTGACAAGGTTCCGAATCCTATCAAATAGGTGCCGGTCCTAATTAAGCCCTGCAGCAACATGTTGTGAAAAACTCATTAACTTGCAAGGTTCCCATATACACTTGAAATGTAGCTCCTGCCATCTTTTCTCATACTAGGCCGCAGTCTTATTTTATTTCATTATGTTTCACTTGGAAACATCAAATGCGACACCTTCTGTTAAAATGTGGCACTAACTGTCCAGTCTCAGATATGGCCCCATATCAAATCAGTTTGAAAGTGTTTATATTGGCCTAACCCTAACCTCACACAGCTGCAAATTTGTTTGACGAGAGTAAACTGTAACAGTAAAGTCACAGCCTAGAAACCAAAACACTGAGCTGAATGATGCTAAAAAAAACACTGCAGAGTCAGATGATAATTCTCTGTGGACCTGACACTATTAGCTACTCATTCCACATTACACATACAGATGTTTCTCCTTTCATATGACCTGTTTGCTGCTGCGTTACCACAGTGACACTGGGTCCAGTTAAAAAGAGCATTTTGCTCATATACAGTCAAACAGAGTTGTCATCATCTCTAATGTTTATTGATCACTATCGAAGGCAAACTCCATGTAGAAAGATAGGACTGTCAGTAGCTGTGCCGTGCTGGTTAATGAGAAGAGGGCAAAATCTGTGCGATTTCCACATCCAGTTCTCCGGGGGCTCCGTAGATCGGACTGAGTCAGTAAGGAAATAAAACAGAGTGTCTGGTTCCAGAGGGAGGGGAGAGAAACTCTGTAGTCTGCTCACATGTGCCACCTGGTGGATGTCGGTGTGCACCGCAGCTAATGCAAAATCAGCTGGATAACATAAAAGTCCCCTTTAATGCTGCGACAATAGCGTCATCTGAAAGGAGAAACATCTGTAGTCATTTAATCTACTCATAACATAAAAATATCAACCAGTGCAGCTCTGTCACATGGTAATGGCTATAGTCAGTTTGCATTGTTTGCTTTTCACACACATACACAGACTGGCTGTAGCAGTCTGTGTCAGTTACTTGTCTTATATGGATGGTTTTGCATTACAGGTTGTGGTCGTCCATCTTCCTGACAGCAGACATATACAGTATGAAGAACATGCTTAATGGGGCTCACTGCCATGCACCTCTGGACTTGTAATGACCTTGTTAGCTCACTGGCTAGCTACTGTATGTGTTTGCATTAGCATTCATAGCAGGAAAGAAGAATTCCCTTCTTCTCCACTCCCTGTTGCACCCAGTTTATCACTCCTACACTGGCAGGTGTGACTGAGAGAGTGAAGGAAGTGAGATATTGGCCAGCAGCAGTGGCAGTGGTGTGGTAATTAACAATGCCATTACTTTTCCTTCACCGTATGTGGTGTGTGTGTGTGTCTCTGAGTGTGTGTGTGCGGCTTCTATTACTATGCAGCTGTACTTAAGGCATTCTGCCATGCAGCATGAGATGGCGTTTTAATTACATTTGTCACACGGTCACAAGTCCGTTCTTGATCAGAACAAGAGATAGATGATACACTGCTGTCTCTGATAAATCAGAGCAATTACACAAGGGAAGATGTATGCTGTGGACTCATCCCATTTATTGTTGTTGGACCCTGACAAACTGCACTTCACAGACCTAATGTTCCAGAGAGAAGATGCAGCTCCAGTCACACCAGAAGGGAAACAGAAAAGTATATGAAAGTTTTTTTTTTCTTCCACTTAGAAGTCATGCTTCTTCCCAAAGGGCCTCTTTTTTTGTATCATCCAGTCTGAAATCAATTATCCTACTTCCACACAGAAAATTGCCCAATTATTTTCCAAATTAGACAGATTATTTTATTGTCAATCAGATTGGATAAGGGCAATTTCTGTAATCATGAGCTTTTGTTGTGCAAACTAATTCTCTGTCGACATCAGGGCTCAATATCACCCGCTATATTCCCCCTCAATCTAAGAGGTGGTTTAGCAGGTGGCTCTCTGACAATTATCACTCTGATTGGCTTGGGTTCACTGCACCAAAACTCATTAATCTCTCTCACACCTTGCCACAAACAGCCCGGAATGATTGATTGAAGACATGAAGTGGATTGATATCAGTGGAGAGTATTAGATTGTCAGAATAATACAAATACTCATGATGATGTGGCCCGTCATGTTTTTTTCTGCCAGCACACTTAAACCCACAAAGCTGTGATCCAACAAATGAGCCATATAATATATCATAGAACACTTAATTGCTTCACTTTAAATCATTGGTGACTCCCTGCTGTTTAATAAAGATGCTCAATCTTCACTGAACAGAAGTGTTTTCATATTGGCATGTATTCATATTTGCAGCCATGTTTTAATCTGTTGAACATTTTGAAACAGACACGGGCTTTTCTTGTCTCATGTGATCATTAAGTTCACAAAAAAAGAACATGAAAATCAACCTCTCTCTTTAAACGCTTTATATCAAGGTCCTTGTAATAAGAGTTATATAGTAAGTGCTTTTTGACGTTAATAAGACTATACATAAAATTGTTAATAATGATAATAACAATCATTAACTACAATAAACACTGTTATTATACGATTATAAGGCAACTTTAAGTACTTCTAAGAACATTAACAGTTTATAACTGCCTAAGAACATTCATAAAAGTTTCTTATGATTGTTTTTAATATTACAAACACATTTATTGAGTTTAGCTTACAGTATTTGTCATTGTTAAACCTTTTCTATGCTTTTTCTAGTCTTTGATAAGATTTAAACGTAATTGATCATGTATTCATTAACGGTAATTATGGTTTTGCAGTTGCCAGATTTAAAGTGAAGGTTAATAAACTCTTCATTATGCACTTTTTTTGCACTTAAACACTGTTATAAAGCTTACAGTATAACAAAAAAACATGTTTATCATGCCATTTTTAACAGGCTTGTCAATGTCAGTAAGCCCATTATAAGGACGTAAAGGGCCTTATTACCTATTAACTATAGCTAATAATGAGGACCTTAATATATGCCTTACCAACCTCTTAAATGAAATGCTGCTCACTACCACAACAGCAGCAAGCAGAGTGCTTTCAGATGGAGGTTAGGGGTTGAGTTGTCAATGTAGATTTCAATTAGGTGTCTGTTTAGATCTAAAGCAAAGCTTTCTCGGTTTTTAAAGTAAATTCACAGTGGCTTTCACTCAAATCAACAAATGTCAAATCAATATGTTTAATATTAACAATGGATCACATTAGTATCTGTTATATAAACGGGATCAATTGTAATGACCATAATTCAGAAAATGCCTTCAACTCTGGTCAGCCCCAGCTCTGTAAATCTTTTAAGCTTCTTTTTGTGTCATTTAGCTTAGTAGCTGCATTTAGATGAACCCTAAATTCTACTAATTAGATTAACAGCAATCAGAAGATAAATGCCTCATGTAACACCTCAATCCGCAGACTTTGATCCAATCTGTCCTGATCTGAATGATTTTCAAATTAGATTGAGAGGGGTGGTGTAAACCTTTCATAACCTGTTCAATAGGGAAATATTAGTGCCTAATAACCATGATATATGATAAATGTGTTCCTTTTATGCATGTTTGCCTCACTGAGGGCTATCATTAGGTGACTTTGCTTCATAGACAGAGTTTGTGGGGAGACAGGGGGGTCCTTGCTAGCTAGCTATCAAGCTGTTCTACAGTAAGCAGCTATAGATAATTGGCGACATCTAAAAAATTCAAGTTCATTCATTCAACCTTTATAAATGAACATGACAAAATACAAATAAAACTAAGGTGTATAAAAGATAAATGGCAGACAACCATACAGGACAGCACATAGTTAAAAAGTTACATTCAAATGTTGAGTAGTTTGAAATCAAAGTCTTAAACTGACCTATAGGTATAACTGTATCAAGTTTAAATGTACGTTGTAAAATGTTCCAAGTGTTTGGAGCACTGAAACTGAAAGCAGTTTTCCCAAATTGAGTGTTTACCCGGGGGAACTTGGAGCATTATACAAACACTAAAGCGTGTTGAATAGTGACTCTGTGACCAGTTTATTAAAGAGCTGATATATGGTGACATGTTGCCCTTCAAGGCTTTAAAAAGAAACAGAAAGTAAAACTCAAATTGTTAGACAATATCCGCCTGAGCCTTCCAGCCAGTAGCCAAGAGAATGTGTTTGCGGTTGTCTGCTGGGAGCAGCTCTTGAATAGCTAGCCAAGGTAATTCCACAGCAGAGTCGCCGCAAAGGCCATCAACTCTCTGAAAGCCACCACCAAGGCCATTGGTAAACTCCACAGCAGAACCACCACCGGGGCCGTCAGTCAGCTCCACAGCAGAGCTGCCACAGGGGCCGTTATTAGGAAATGATGATCTTGGAGAAAAACACTGCAGTCCCAAGCATGCAGTCTCTGAATACGCCACAAAAGATATTGGCAAAACAAAACCATCACTATTATAAGTACTCTTGGCTGGAATATTCTGTTTGCAAGACTGCCGTTTTCTTTTTCACATGGCTGCACCTCCAGAGTGAGTCGCGTGGAGGATTCATTTCGAAAGGGCGTAAGTGACTGGAAAAGACAAGAGCAAAAACCTTTAGCTCTACGCTATAAGACACTGGCCTATTTTACAAGCCTACTGTAACAGTTGGCAGCATGTTTATTTGTGAGCATGTGTACGCTTTAAATTTGATATGATGAAATTAGTTGCCTACACTAAATGATTAAAATGGTACATGGAAATGAAAGCTGAATAGCAAATTGACAAATTGATATTTCACTTCTTACCAACTTAAACTTTATGGTTACGAATACTTTTCCTGACTGCTCAAATCGCTTTACAACACTTGCAAGGTGCCAACTGCTTATTCAGAGCAATTTGGGGTTCAGTATCTTGCTCAAGGATACTTCGACATGCAGCTGGGGGAGTCGGGTTTCGAACCAGCAAGCTTCCAATTGCTGGACGACCCGCGCTACCTCCTGAGCTACAGCTGCTCTTTAGATGATTTCAGAATCTACTGTTTTAAATCATCCTGAACCTTGCAAAGCCAATGCTGATGTATAGTTGTAGGGTTTTTTTTATATTAATTTCATAAAGTACAGTACAGCTAAGTACAGAAGTCCCAATGCCAGGGTTGGTAAGGCTTGTGGAACCAACAAAAGCAAGCTAAATTTTGCAAGTATCCAACCAAAAAGATCCCACCTCCTCCCTAAAGTCCTCCCACCAGAGCCACTCAGCCCTGCCTGGCCAAGACTGCCCTGTAGCCCTCAATTGCCAGTTTGTAGATGTATTAGCGGCTAGTTTGCTACGTTCAACAAGTATTTTAGACTAATAGATACATAAACAAATAACTTGGTTAAATGCCCAAATGCCACAATCATGTAAACAGTTGTCACAAACGTACATCAGTGCACTAAAGCTACCCCATGTGACAATTACTCCGGGTGTGCTATGCTAACATTAACTGCAGAAGAAGGCTGTCGCTGCCACCGCAGCTCTTTTCAGCTCAGGGGCTGTGTGCTTCATGCTAACGTTAGCGGCTACAGGAGTGTTCTACTCCCACAGTGGCTCTTTTTAATGGCTTTGTTAGGGGCTGAACAACAATCTGTCACTACCACTGTTACTCACTCGTTCTTTGGGTCAGGGGCTCTGTGCTTAGAGCTACTCAGTTAGCAAGCTGCTGAAGACCAGGCTGAGTACTATGAAAATCGCTGTCATCGCTAACCGTACCTAACTACCTCATGTCTCACTCACGTGTGAGAGAACACCTAGTATTATCATAATGAAGTAAAACAAAGAGGTTAGGCTATTTTTTGCTCACACTCTACGTTTTGTTTGTTTTTTCCCCCCATTTTTGGTGCAACAGCTCAGACTTTTGCTTTTGACGGCTGTAGAGGCACCACTGGACTGGATCCTTTCTCTTGATGATCCCATGAAGCACAGCTACCTATTGACACTCCCTCACAGACATACACACATCGGGGAGCCTCTCGGCCTCTCTAAGCTGCTAATTCAACTATGACAAAGGTACCACACAGAAACTTTTACAAAGGGCCATGAATGTTCTTCTGCTGAATGACAAAGCTCCAGCAGACTCTGTTTCCAGTGTGGCTATGGAGAGTCAGACAGCAGCTGCTCATGGCTGGTTAGCTCTGACAACTGGCTGTTCCTGCACACAGAGCAGTGGTCAGGCTGTCAGTCTCTCTGGTCAGTGTCTCCTTACCTCCCGCTACATAGCCACGAGGCCAGGTCCCCTACAGTTGTCCTGTGCAGTCCTCTGATGCATTTTTTAGATATCCTTGAAGGGAGCTAGCAGAATTTGGGTGTACAGTTACCTCTGCACTTTAAAGAGTCAGATATTTCCTTTTGAATGTGATTGAGACCAAAACAGGGTACTAAAAGGAAGGTAATATTGGACTTGTATTCATCAGGTAGACATCAATGACGTTATATTACATGTGGACACAGCCTTGGAGGTGGAGCCCTGTTCATTCCTATGAAAGCTGCTCAACGGCCATTTTGAAGCAAAAAAAAAAAGCTTGACTTCCCGGGTATGAAAATACCTGGATTTTCCGTGTTGTACGGCCCATAGAGTGTGCACACTAGTGACGTCCACTGGCCGAGCTGGCTAACCTCTGGTTTAGTGCCCGACTAACTTGAATAAGATAATTTAATCATGCGGCTTTTCTCGACTTTCCATAGTTTATTGGATGGAAAGGCTCAAATTCTGACAGTGAAGCAAGTCTTTTCGTGGGGGTAACGCTCAGAAAAATGTATCCACAGTTTTACAGATGCTTGTTTCACTAAGTAAGCCTATGGCAAAAAGTCTTTTTGGGTGGCAGTGCGTCACGTGATGATGTAATTACACGATTTGGCCACTACGCAAACTGGCCTCAAAGCCTGGTGCTCTTCCAGGGGGCTTGGTAGACACCAACAAGACTCCAAATGTACGCTTTGAAAACCCCAAACAGTGTTTGGTTTCTACTCCTTAAATCTGTTTTATATCTTATCATCATTATCTTTGGATAATGGACTGTTGGTTCAACAAAAGCGAATTGAAGATGTCAGCTAGGGGTTGCATTTCTAAAGCTGAAACAAATATTGTAGAAAGGAACTGAAAGATCAATTGAACTGACTATAATCATAAGTTGCAGCTCTACAATTATATTTAATAACTGCACAGGACTTTGTTTTGGGGACAATGCACTGATTAGAATTTGTCTGAAATGCAAAAATTGGGTCATGCAGAGGTTCCATGTGCAGTAAATGCTGACCAAGTCACCCAGTGTTTGTGTTATTTGAGGCTTCTGTATTGTATGATAATAGGACTTAGAGAACAGAATTCAGGGCCAAATAAAGGCCCAATTCCAATCCAATCCCTACATCCTCCCACCCCGCGACGGAGTGTAACTCAGTGTGGAGTCACAGTCAGGGTCTCTTAATCAGCAAGCCTTGGGATGCCCTCGCCTTCTCTGATGGAAACCTTCACATATGACACACTTATGTTCACATATTTCTATTTGTTATTCTCTCTATATATTGCTAAATATGATAAGGCCCATATTTTTTTATTTGATTGATTCATCTCATTCTGTTTAAGTTGTATGCATTTATACTTTTCTCATAATTTCTCTATGCTGTTCCAATGTCATAGTAAGTTTATGAGAGGGAAAAACAATTGAATAACTGAAAACGTTTTTTTCTTAACATTTTTTAATTTGCCATTCTTAATCTCTAATGCTAATGCTAGCAGACATAAGAAACCAGCTGTGTGCTCGATGTCTTTGAACAGATGCTGCAGCACAATCTCCATGCCCTATTCTTTTTTCATTTCTACTCATTTGCCATTCAGAAAATGGCAAAACTGCTTTAAAATATGGCAAATAAGCTAATTTCCCAGAATGCTGTAGGATTCCTTTAATGCCGCAACCGAAAAAAAAATGCATGTCTGCATCCCTCATTTTGTCGTCAAGAGAGTAGAGTGTGGGTGGTGTGAGTGAAGGATAGAGAGGAATGTATGCTGCTGGGGACGCATGGTTCTTGTTTGCATGCAGGTGTGTGTGTGTTTGTGTGTGTAGGTGATAGAGGAGGCGGAGGCAATGAAAAATTACTGCAGTGATTGACAGGCTGGGTTGGATGGGGACGGAGGACCCTCATTAGCTGCATCCATCCCGAGCGCCATGTTTCTATGACAATGTCAGATGCACTGCCTATTAGTGCCACTTACACAGACAAGGCCCTTCGGGGAGGGAAAGACATTCAACTGGAGTCCCTTACTGTGGCAACCATTTGGAGGGCCTCTGTCCCTTCCATTGCACATCATGCTTTGGTTCAGTTGAGGGATATGTCTAATCCCTGAGAGACAGCTAGCAGAGAGGATTTGGGAAGAGAAGTTTGTGTCTGTATGAGTGTGTTTTTACATTTTTGTGTGTGGGGCAGATTCAGATCGATTGTGTGAAAACAGACAAGGTGTCACTTCTCAACGGTCATCATGTTGTGCTGTCTGGTTTGCTGAGACGTGTAAGGATATAATTATAGATAGCACTTAGCACCGTATAAGAAAATGCAGCCGACTCTGCTGATGGTGTCTGCCAGACTGTCAGGCACAGCTAGGAAGGATAAGCACACCATTTACATTCAACTGTGTTGTGAAGAGTGTCGGCTCAATACACAAAATGCCCTTTTCGGATGAGAGTACTGGGTATGCTCTTCATCTGCAATAGAAAACTAAACTTAACTGGGAGGGATACATATAAAATGTTCTCTGCTGGTTTGCAGTAGGAGGGTAAAGTTGAGATTCAACATGTTTATGTGTCTGTGTCCATCAGGTGGCAGGAATTAAAGGCATGTTGATCGCTAACATGAGGCAAGACAACCAGGTCAAGACTTACATCACCTACAATAAAGGCCGGGACTGGAGGCTCCTGCAGGCTCCTGCTGCTGACCTGGATGGAAACGACATCCACTGCATACTGGTGAGATACTGTACATTAATTTAGCTCTAAAGCCTCTTCTGCTTATGTTTAGAAAGAGATGGAAGTATGTCATGTGACCATTTAATTCAGAATAAAATGTTTGGCTTTGTAAAATAGCACTCTTTATATGTTATAACTAATGGCTTTAATAGTGCTTGATAAGTGAAGTATAGATCTTTCAAGCTATTAAAAAAAAAAAAATATATATATATATATATATATATATATATATATAGGTTTCCAGATTTTAATAAGTAATTTTTTTATTGTTTGTTTATGCGTTTGTTTTTAAAAGCTTCTCCCTGACAAAAAGTTCGGAAAAATATATTAGTTTTAAGATCAACTTAAAAACTAATAAAATAAACCAAGTGGCAAGTTAAGTTTTAACTCCCTTCATATTCAAACACATTCATAGTGAAAACGTGCATGAAGTGGCGTGCCCCTAACCCCTAACCCAATTGAACTGAGCTGACTACAATGGACCCTGTCTTATATGCTGTTACTATAGTTAGGCCTATCTCTCTTTCCACAGTGCTAGTTACGGTCACTGGCTGCCTACTCAGTACGACACCCATGAAATATACGCCTGGGTTAAAATCTGAAAAGCTGCAATATACTCACAATAGATGCGGGAAGCTTTTTTTTTTTTTTTTTTTTTTTAAACACTGATAATGCTACATTGTGAACAACAAATAAGCAGGAGGACAGCTAGAATTACACTGTTAGCAGCCAAGTCCTGTGGTGTGTTTGGCTAATGAAGCTGACAGGTATGGAGCTAATAGCTTACAGTTAATGGAGCTAAATGAGCTAACAGCTAAACACACAGCACAACTGGGAATTTTCTGTTCCTACAGGAACTTAAAAAACATTAAACAATAAACTGCAGTTCAAGGTGACAATCTGACAGGTTACAGTAAATAAATGCCTCAGCTGAGTAAAGTACTCTGAATACTGATACTTTTAACTAACAACTATAGATAATAATTACAAAGTTAAGAATCAACAAGTTGGTTTTGAGAAGCTTTACATTCATTCAAGACAATGAAAAGTAGTTTCTTCGGGAGTGTTCTGGGACAGTGGTGAGAAAAAGTTAGTCTGGAGCCCTGTCTATGAGTAGTCTACTGGTACCCCTCAGCGGCAAATAGTGGCTTTAGCAGTCGGCGACATAACTAGTCAAGTGGTTGGTAAAGTCTCTTGTTGACACTTACACAGGTGCAGTTACACACTCCTGGAGGCTGCCCAGTAAATGCAGTCTAATCTGCAGTTGGGGTTAAGGGTCTTGATTAAGGGCACCTCAGTGATAGAAACGAGAACAGGACAAATGCTGCCCTTTTCTCCACCCAGACCTACTCCACCTGTTTGGAATTCAAAACATGCAAGCTTTCAGCCACAAGCACACTGCTGACTCTTTAGATCCATCAGAGGCCTTCATCCACTGGTCATCTGGAAACCACAGGGCATATAGACAAATTCCACTCTTAAACATTCTTCACTTCATTTGTCACAGCAAATGAAAAATGTCTTATATCTGATCTTAAAAGCCTTACCAAATAATTTATTAACCGTCAATAACAGTAGTTACAACTTGCAAAAATGTTCTTTATGATTGCCTTACGATGCCTGTTAAAGTGAATCGGCAGTGCAATAACCCACCTTTCAGTTGAAAAGCTGCACAGCAGAAACAAGCTGATAAACAGGCTAATAAAATAAATTGTATAATAGTTTAATTTCGCCAATTACTGCAATACCGTGGCTAAACCTCATATTAGTGTTTTTCAATATTAAACACTGGAAATTGCATATTGTGCTTAAAAAATAAGGTTAATAAGGAAGATAAGGTGCGACACTGGCAGCACCAGATAGACTATGTGTTGACGTGTCTCGTTCCTCATTAGACAGCCTCCCTGCAACTAAAACTAACAGGATGACTGTTAGGAGGAATCATGTTGGAGACATTAGGGGGACTTCAAGCTGTTTAAGAGGTGATTTCTGTGCCGTGTGGTGGAGCTTACAGGTTCCCTGTGATTGTGCATTCATGTGACATTTTAATTACTGCTGTAGATTCCTTTTGATTACCCTGTTCAGTCCCACTGCCCTTGATGTCCTTACACCAGTGACACGCTGTCTGCTGCGAAGATGAAAGCAGACACTTTTTTTTTCTGCTCTGTGAACAAATGTAATTGTCTTCTGTTGTGTGCATGCCCTGGAGACTTGGCTTCATACTTTAATGCAAATTCCTTCGCTCTTTGTATTAATGACAGATTAAATGCAATTAGCAAAACTTATCAAGGCACAGCCAGTTCTCTTTGGTAGACTAATGAATCTGGCTTGATTTTTCATGGGTTTTTTTTTGTTCTGCAAATTTCATTCTGACATGATCATTTCCATATTGATAATCTCACTGCCAAACTGTCAATTTCAAAATTTCACTTTGAGAATAGGATTGATTTGTATCATACTTTTAGTTTTGAACACAAAATGCGAGCTAATTTGGCATGGGGTTTAATGCTCTTTAGTATCTAAATATGATGACCACTGTAAACCCTACAAGTAAGTGGGCATTTGTGCTGTGAAATGATTAAATGAGGATGGTTATTTTAAGATGTGTGTGATGCAGTTCATAGTACTGACATGGATTGGAGGCAACTGATCAGACAAAGAGACCGACAGAACATGTCTTGTTGATTTAAAGTGATTATTGTGAATGCTCTGATTAGTAACAGTTTTAGTTTTATTAACTGCTCCCAGGCTTTGTCCATTGTGTGTTCCCTGACTTTTCCATTCCCCGTGACGTGCCGGTACAGCACCCTGTTTGTGTTCCGGGACCTTTAGATTTACAAATTAAGTACTGGGTGTGTTGGTATTGTTCCTAGAACTTAATTAACATAATGAACATGAGTAATGAACATTATTGATGTTGCTCCAGGGCCATCAAGGAAACTGACCAAACGTGATTTGTAAAGTCATAGCTTTACAAGCGGGAAAAAGACCAGAAAAATACTCAAATGGGAGAAGTTATCCATTCAAATGAGTGTTTAACGTTATGAAAGGGTCTTATTTAACCAAAATGTTTTCCTAAACAAGTAATGTGTGTTGCCCAAACCCAACCAAGTATTTTTCTTGTCTAAAGCTAACCAAATAGTGACAGAAGACTGAAAAGAAACGGAAAAAAATAAGTTAACCGAGTATAAAAAATATTAAGTAGACAGTTAAATGATAGTTTCCAAATGGGATACAAACCACAGTCTACTGAGTGAGAGTCCTGTATGTAACCCACTCAGGCACGACAGCTTGCTTCAGTGGTGGTTTTTGGCACCCTTTCGTAAGTTGAAATGATTGTTTTGGATCAACACCAACACCAGTCGCAAAACTATGACATCACACTTTGGGCTCAAGCATCACCGCCCACAATCAGACACATTACATCTTTATAATCAGGCTCTGAAAATAACAAATTAAAAAGCCTGTCCCATGGCATCACTGTAAGATGCTAAAAAAGATACAATCTACTTAGCTTTGAGAGCTGTACACATTTCTGTTTTCTCAAATTGATTTTGAAATGTATCAACAGTCTAGCCCCAGAGCCTCTTTCAGGATATATCCAAAGACAAGACAGTAACAGTAACTCGGAGCATGGTGAATGGCAACTGTAAACTAGCACATCGTAGATCTAAATTTGGACAATCAGCTCTCTCCATGAAAGGCTGTCAACCAACTGAAATCAAACTCATTTCAGATATAAAATCTGGTACAACAAAGGGTTTAGAGCTGGCTAAAAGTAAACCAAAGCTGTACCCATTTTTAGTTTATTGCACTTTGATGTAGGTAATGTGTGTTGATGTATTGTAATGTGTGTTGATGTAGTGTGGTGTGTGTATGTTATTGTATTGTGATTTTATGATACTGAAGATTGAAAGCTGGATGTTTTATGTCTTACGTGTAAAAAGGGACAAGCACTAGGGAAAATATCTGAATAGCTATAAACTCAGTTACATTCTCTGTATTGGAACTATGTTAAACTACATCATCCCTGTCAAATAAAAAATAAAAAATATACAGCAATGTGATAGGTTGGTCTGAGGCTTCCTAGCTTAATGAATGATCATCCAATTTCCTTTCTTTAACTAAAACTGACGTTTTGTTTTTCCTTTGTAGCCATTCTGTTCACTCCATCTTCAACTGCAAACGTCAGAGAACCCTTACTTGTCAGGAACAATCTCCACCAAGAGCTCTGCACCAGGGATAATAGTTGCCACAGGTAAGACAAAAGACCCAACAAAAGATAAATAATTGTCCATTAAAGAAGCATTTTGTAATTCCCAGCCACCTGCTCCAAACAAATAGGGGGTAGTATGTCAACCCTTCCCAATGTTCAGTTCAAATCCTTATATGCAGTCGGGGTGAAAAGTTTACATATACACTTGTAAAGAAAATGTCTTCACCTCCAATGATTTCTACAGCTCTCATTTTTCTGTGATGGAATGAGTGGAACACAAACTACTTTGTCACAAAAACTCTCATGAAGTTTGGTCCAATACTACATTTATCATGGGTCTTCTGAAAATGTGACCAAATCTGCTGGATCAAAAATATACACACAGCAACTTGAACGATCAATTTTGGTGATTATAATAAAATCAAATTTGCTTTGTAGCATGGCCTCTTAACTTCTTCTGACTGATTATGATTGATAACAGCTGATGGCTTCTGACTGGGCCCATTTTAATGGGGCTTGTTTCATACACACATTAGATTCAGCCACAAACACTACAACGGGAAAGTCGAAGGAGCTCAGCATTGATCTGAAAGAACACATTATTGATTTTAACAAGTCAGGAAAGTCACTTGGAGCCATTTTAAAGTGGCTATAGGTCCCAAGATCAACTGTGTCACTGCCACCATCAGGAAGAAAACACAAACCATCACCTGCTGCTGAGAGAAAACTGGTCAGGATGGTCAAGAGTCAGTCAACCAAAAACCACCAAAAAGCAAGTCTGCAATGAATTAGAAGCTGCTGGAAGACAGGTGTCAGTGTCCACAGTCACGTGTGTTTTACATCAACATGAGCTGAGAGGCTGCCGTGCAAGAAAGACGCTCTTGATCCAGACATGGCACCTTAAAGCTCGACTGAAGTTTGCTGCTGATCACATGGACAAAGAAAACACCTTCTGGAGGAAAACTCTGGTCAGATGAAACAAAAACTGAGTTGTTTGATCACAATGAGCAGCAACTTCACTGATTCTGTCAAGAGGAGTGGTTAGCCAGAGGACTACCAGAAACTACTGGATGGCTTTCAAAAAAGCGCCTAATTGAGGTGAAAATGGCCAAGAGACATTTAACCAAATATTAGAATTACTGTATGTATATTTGACCCAACAGATATGGTCACATTTTCAGAAGACCTATAATAAAATTCATTATTGAACCAAACCTCATGACTTTTTTTTGTGACAAAGTAGTTTGTGTTCCACTCATTCCATCACAGAAAAATGAGAGCAGTAGAAATCATTGGAACTGAAGACTGCCATGATATACATGTTCTTTACAAGTGGATGTAAACTTTTGACCGCGACTATGTTTCATTCATGTGTAGGCAAATTCATTGTTGCAAAGTGGTAAAGTTGTAAAGACTGAAATAATTACTAATACTACTACGTATGTATACGTAGTAGTAGTAGTAATTACAAATAAGTTCAAATACGTGAGATCTTCAGCCACTTTAGACCTACTTGTCATATCGTGCCTGGCAATTTGCATAATCTGGTTGAATATTCAAATATTAAAGTGATGACTTGCTGAAACTACTTATTTTTATGGCATATTTTTAACAAAGGTTAACATCGTCTCATCAGCAAAGCTGAACAGCTCTGCATGCGCAACTCACCACATTATGCGCAACGACTTGGACACGTACAGTATCGTCCTGTCATTCACTCTGTGTTTGGGCTGCATTCCACCGACCTACACACTCAAAACAAGTCACTAAGAGTCATAGCACAGGACCAGAGGCAGCAACTGTGTTTAGGACCTGAATCAATAAATTATTGACATATATTCATTTAAAACATGACATGTTCAGGCTTTGAGCACAGAGGCAGTCAGTTTCTGCTCTGACATTTTCAGTGGCAAAAATATTCAGTGGGACAATTATGACAAAAGTGCACAGCAGCAGCTTTGAATAAACTATCAGCCTACCTTGTTGCAGTCAGGCTGTCTGTCATCACCTCCTCCAAAAGTGTCCTGTGCCAGGCTTTGGACAAGGTCATGGTGATAAATATGGAAGCCCATTTCTGCCAGTTAAAGAAAAGGATACGATGAAGACTAAGCTTGATGAAAAAAATATTTCCATGGCAAAGCATAATGAGAGAAAAAGCCATAATCATGAGATTATGCGATTTAAAAAGTCATTATTACGGGATAGAACTAAGAATTATGAAATATAAATTTGAGTTTCAAAAGTTATATTTAAAAATCAGTTCAAGTTATGACAAAAAAAATATATAAAGTCAAAACTATGAGATTAAAATTGATATACAAAAATCATAATTATGACTTTTATCTCAGGAAGACATTACAGAACACACTCACACAGTCAACATGTTAAAACACAAAAAGTCAATATGAGTCATTACAAGTAAAAGGAATACAAGTGATAAAAACAGGCAAAATCACAGAAAATGCAAAAATAGAAATAAAAGAATGAAAACAATAAAGGACGATCAGAAGATGACATCAAATCAAAAGTAATTAAGAACAGATAAAAGATTACGAGCAGTAAGAGGAATAAAGGACAATAAATAGATTAAAGATAGGAAATAAAAGCGGTAAAGGGCGGTAAGAAAAAAAAAAAAAAAAAGGAAAAAGACATCACAAGGGAGGATTTAAAAAACAGATAATAGCAAATTATCACATAGAAAATTCAGTTAAAAAGGATGACTTCACATAAAAGCAAGTCTATAAAAAGGTGGTTTTAAGAAGTTATTTAAAAGAAGTTACTGATTATGCGAGCCTCATCTCCTCAGGTAGGTTGTTCCAAAGTTGAGGGGCCCTGACGGCAAAAGCACGAACACCCTTAGTTTTGAGTCTTGACTTTGGAACAACTAGAAGGGTCTCATCCGAAGCTCTAAGGCTGCAAGTGGACTCATATGGGGTCAGTAACTTGGGGCAAGTCCCAGACAAGCTTTAAAAGTTATCAGTCAAATCTTCAATCGTAAAACAGACAGGGAGCCAGTGAAGAGAAGCAAGAATAGGAGTGATGTGATGTTGTCTGTTAAAACCATTGAGAAGCCTAGCTGCTGCATTCTGGGCGAGTTAGAGTGCAGAGTGGAGTGCATGAGTAAGTTTGTATGAGTATGACAGTATTGCTTTTTTTTTATGTTCATGGATAAGGGACCAAGGGTACTTTTGATGACGCTGGTGTGTTGGTGTGGCTAGTTGAAAATTATAATTTCTGATCTGGAGTTATTCAGTTATAAACAAAAATAAAAATTGTGCCATCCAACATTTGATGTCATTGACCCGCCCTACTCTGCCTCAGATTGGCTCTGACCTGGAGACAGTAGGCGTTTAAAGTGACCAATCAGAAAGGAGGGGGGGTTGCAGGGCCGTCTGTTCAATGCCCGCCCCCAGAGTGCCAAAACTCAGCAAAGGCAAGCGAGTAGAAGGCACAGAGTGTGACAGCGAGCGTGTGCCAGAGACCGCGAGCGCTGGAAAAGAACAATGGGATCAATGTTGGGTTTCTTTAAAAGGGGATGGACCACAGCATGTTTAAAAATGGATGGAAAATGACCATTAGAGAGTGAGCTGTTAATAAAATACTGGGCCCAACTGTCAAAAACCTCTTTGGTGGAGTGCTCATATAGAGGCTGGGCAACAATTCAGATTCAAATGTGCTAAAATAAGTAAGGATGTGCCTACAGTCTGTCTTATGTCATTTACCGTATTTGTAAAAAAACAAACGCATTTAAATTTAAAATAACTCACTCCCTCTTGGGAGGCATCAATAATATCACCAGGGGAACCTGCTATGATAGTCTAAATTTTAAATAAATATCTAGGCTTAGAATGGTTTGATAAAATTAAATTAGAATAAAAAGGATGCTCTTTAACTGCATTATGATAATTTCTCATTGCTTCTTTCCAGATCTCATAAAATAAATAAACCAGTTTTCTTTACATTTTTTTCCCCTTCTCCTACAATCACTTCTTTTTAATTGTTGTGTGGATTCACTTCACCGGGGCTGCTGAGTTTTAAATTACTTTTTAACCCTGTAGTTGGCAAAAAAGTCAACACTGAAACAAATAATGCATTGGATTTACTCAATTCAATAGTGGACATTGGTTGCACACAGTTCATTCACTTTGGCAGAAAACTCACAGTTGTGCAGGTTGTATGCTCAGGGATTCCCGGGAGTGCAGAGCGGCAGAGGTGATGGCGGCCGGGTGATGTTTGGCCAGGGAGCTCATCCAAGAGTTGTCCAATCACTAGTGAAGTGGAGAAACAGGCAAAGTTAGATCATAGGCAAAAACTAACACACTAACGACACTAGAAAACACTGGGATCACAGAGTAGATCATGTACCAACTAGAGCAGGCAATAACAATCTGGCAGCGTGTAGAGGGGAGACCAGGGTATAAGAGGAGGCGCTGATTACTCCAATGTGCTGCAGGTGTGTGAAGCAGCAACAGCTCCGGCCTGCAGAAAACCACACCCAGCCTCCCCCAGCGCCTCCGAAACACAGAGCACAAAAAACATGAAAAACAGGCCACAACAAAGTAGAGTCAAAGTAGTAAATAAACTTTTTTTTTAAATGAATTTTTTGGCCTTATTTATAGGACAGCTTACAGAGATGACAGGAAACGGGGATGAGAGAGAGAGGGGGGATGACACGCAGCAAACAGGTCAGACTTCAACCCTGGGCCGCTGCCGCTGCCGCGAGGACAGAGCCTCTGTAAATGGGGCACATGCTCTACCAACTGAGCTACTGGAGCTCCCCAATTACATTTTCCTTGATCATTCTTAACATTAAACACTGTTTCCCCGTTGAAAATGATGGAACAGTTATAATCCTTTTTTTCTAGAACTTGGAAAAACAGCAAATAATCACAACATTAAATGTGCATACCAAACTGTCCTGTTTCCATCCTACAGCCACATCAACCAATGTATAACCAATATAAGGATTTCAATTTGTACTTTAAGCTTTTTCAGATGCCAACAGTCAGTGTTGTTAAATGTAACATGTCTTTCTTTTCTATCATTGTCTTTCATAACCTGTATCCCCACTTGGGCTGCTCGATAGATCCCTGGATGAGAGCTAGATAGAGTCAGGAATGTGCACATACATGAACCACACTCACAGGCCATATACAGGCTTCTTATCCATACAGTCTGTGTAGTGAGGACTTCGTAACATGACCACACTGACACTCATGGAGGAAAAAATCCACAGACCTCGTGAAATTAAGATAACGTTGATACAAGGCTTCAACAATCTAAGTCAGAAAATTCATTTGAAGTTTTTAGTTCCAAATCATCTTTTTGACAGTGACAGCAAACCTATAAAAATAGAATGACTTATGGGCACAGGAAGCCAGTGTGGAAAAGAGGAATGATTACAGGCACCAACAACTCCTTCAACCTAAATGTGGCATTTGAGTGTTGACTGTTTTGGCTCTGTCGTCTTTGTCGAATATCAGCAGCTTGTGAGATTGTACATCTGGAATGCAGTGGATGGTGGAAATACACAAATTCAGCATTTATCTGAAAAATAATAATTATAATAATAATAATGATAACAGACATAAAAATACCATACAGCAGCGATTAGGTAATTAAGCTACTTTTGTCATTATGACTGAAAGACAATAACTAAAATAAATGTTATTTTCAAATTGATTTTGTCTTCCCAACTGCTCAGTGAAGCTTTAAAGAAAACTGGGCGAATTTTACTGAACATGACCGTCTAAGTAATTATCAACTACCTTCAAATGCAGTCATGAATTAAAACAAGAGAAAAGAAGTAATTTTTTGGCAACAGCACATCTTTTGCACACATTTCATGAAGCACTTGTTACATATAGGGTTTTAAAAGCTATATAAGGGCTAATGTTAGTTTGACTAGTGAATAGTAGCTAGCTAACATCTGCATTAACATTAACTGGCTCAAGTTGCTAACTGGCAGCTCAGCAGAAATAATGCATATTAACAGACCCTCTGTAACTCTTACTGATTTGATAGGTTTTAGTTATCTCCACTGTGTAGAAAGTCCTGAGGGTCCACAACAAATCCTCTGACACAAGAGAGAAAATGGTGCAGTCTGTAATAGTCCTTGGCTGTTTGCACCTGTTTTCAGGAGGTGGGGCTTTCCATTTTGAACGAAACATAGAAGAGAAGCCAGTCTCTTCTGGGTCATTATTTTAATTCCTTTTTAATGCTGCACTTTCTATTAGACCTATGCATGACCTCAGCATTTATAAAATCTTGGCTACAGCCCTGCATGAAAGAAAATGTTCCACCTTATAAGATGCCGGTAGTCTTTGTGAATTGATTGTTAATGAAGTGTATGGGCTGTCGTCCTCGAAAGGTGTCGGCGTGTAGTATGTTGATAAGAGATTCTTCGGAGGCAAGGCGGGGTTGATTGGATAGAACAATCTTTATTGAAACAGATTTCAAGCCAGCGTCCGAACCAGAGTGTGGCCACTCCCTGGTATTCTCAAATCTTGGCAAAGTGATGCCCAAAATACTTTGCCTTCTGCTCTATCAGAACTCCTCTCAGACCCTCAGTCTTAGGAGATCAACCAAAATCACCCCCGTTCTCTGGTGTGTGTGTCTTTTTAGAGTCTCTTCGCTCAGGTCCGCCTGTTTCTCTAATTGTTTCTTTTTTGGGGAACTAAGGGCCCTTCTATCCTATTAGAAAAGGATGGGTCTGCATAACATCTCTCTCTCAAGGGAAAACGTGTACATGGAGGTGTGTGCGTGACTATGTTGATGTTAGTCTCTATATACTTAAATGGAAATGTGTATATTAAGTCAACCCTGAGTCCTCTTCCTATCCTTAGATGGAAATGTATACATTGAACCTCTGAATCCCTCAGTCCTTGGTGTGGGCCTCTTCCTTTAGCTATTCTCTGACGCACACTACAGAACTAATGTGTTGTTATCCTGAACATGAGATCTCTACATTGTCTCCTTCCCAAATATACTTAAATGAAAGCATTTGATTCTGTCCTGTCACTCAGAGCTCAGAAGGTATAAGAAACACTCAGACACTACATTAATTCTTAAAAATAAAGTAACCATGCGTGTGCATGCCAGCGCTCATGACTTGCACGCAAGCACATGTACGTACACACACGTCTAGGGTGCGCTCCGGTACTTAAACAGCACTACACCCCTGCTTGTAACGTCCTCAAAAATATACAGCAAAGTTTCCAAACTTCAAATCTTGACTCATCTCATAATAGTAATTCCAAGTGGTTCCAATGTGGTCAACTAATCAACATTTTTTTCAGTTGCTCTACTGTGTCCATGTGTGTCCATACAATCGCAATTTAGGATAATCTGTTACAAATAAAATCAACTAATAGCTGACTACAGAGCCATAATATGCAAAACTCTACCAAACCGGTACAAATAGCACTGCCATCTTATGATCTTCACTTGTGGCATTTGTGTATTAGTTTATATTATAGCTTACTTATCTCAGCTTTTGCAACGCCACATTAACAGTATTGTGTTGTCATTGGTTACTAAAGGTAGCTTTCAGTAAACAGCCAGTGTTACTCAAATGTTACTTAAAAGTATTTTTCAAATATTTATTGTTACATCTCTTGTGTAGGGAAACCAGGACATTGCATGCTGTGACTCCCCACTGTTCCCACTCCCATGAAAGGCCAGCAGCACAATTAGAATCAAGGTTCAAATGTAGCAGTAAAACAACAAACATAAATGTGCTAATCAGCCCTAGACTTCCCTTGCAAAAAGAAAACAAAAATGTAAATAACTGACAAATAATTGACCTAATCTTCTAACCAATAAACAAAAGAAAAAGAAACCAAACCACTCCTTTATCAAAACTTACTTCACAATTCACAAATGTAACAACAGACTTGCTCCTTATTACCCACATATTCACTTAACACACACAAAGAACAACATGCTGCGTATGTCTTGGAAGTGGAAGAGGAGAAGGGAGGTGGAAGGTCATTAGGTTTAAGAAAGCTGTCGTCATCTCTCTCATCCAATCCAGAGGGAGCAATCGCCTCGAGATGACCAATCAGGAGGCCCAACCTGTTTCACACACCAATAGTAGACAAACACACGCACTCACTGAGGTGAGGAGAGGGAAATTAACAGCACCACATCTGAGCAGGGTCATAACATTACTCTGGTTGTGCTTCTTTTTATGTATCTTCTTTTCTCTACCGCGGACATGTTTTCTTTGCGGGAGCTGTTGTTTGGGATGATGATAGAAGTCTGCATCGTTTTGCTTACTGAACTAACTGAGACTGTAACTTCAACACAGTGGCCATTCCCTCTGGCCAGCTTGACTTCTTCCTCTTCTCCTGTGACAGACTTGGGGCTACAGTGACTCACTATTGCCTCTCGCGGATATTTCTGCAATACAATACATAGGCACCTTGGATATGATGCCAGAGCTGTTACTTATTCACACTCTGTTGATAGGGTTAGTTCATTTTAAAACTTAGCTAGCACCTTAAAAAATTCTAAATTTCTAGCCTCAATGTGTTCGCAACTTCGGATGAACATGTCCTGTGATCCTCCCAGTCAGCTAGGCTAGCAAATGCAGCACTGATGTGACCCCTCCATGTCCTCACACTTTAGCATCTGTCTTTAAGGTACATTGGTACACTCTCCACCTCTTCCACAGGCAATCATGTTGCAGATCACATGTCCACCTGCTTTGATTACACACCTCCCAGCCAATTATGTATGTATGAGATGAGATGAGACAGATGTGTTAGCATCGGTGGTGTGTGTCAGCAGAAAAAGTCTGATTTTGCTGTGTGTGTGTGTATGTTCATGCCCGAGTGTTTGTCTTTAGATGTGCCTGTTTTGCGAATGTTGAACATACATCTCTGTTGCCATGCTTGCACAGTGTGTCCTTGTGTGTGTGTGTGTGTGTGTGTGTGTGTGTGTGTGTGTGTGTGTATTGCTGGCCGAGCCTTTGCTTTGGCACTGAGATTCACTTTGCCCGCTGCGCCTTTTAAGACGTCAGCTGGTGCAGGGATCATCTCACCAACATGACAAACACCATCCAGATCAAACACATGCCTATTTGCTGAGCCGTGGCCAAGATAGTGGAGCAGATCAACAAAAGAAACTAGTTTACTCCCTGCACACTCACAGGAAAAAGCTTTGGAGGCATTGTGTTGTAACACTGCAGACACACACACACACGCACACACCAACCCCCTCCTCCATCTCCCATCCCCACATCTCAAATTATGCTGCCTGAACGATGCAGGCATCCATAGGAGTTATCCTGGGGTCTTCTCTGTATTGTTCACATGAATCAAGAGACTCAAGAATAAATTACAGACATGCAGTGATTGGCAGCATGTATTTGAAACACATATGGCCCTTTATTTGTGTGATCTCACAGCAGTTTTGTTGTGTCACATATTCTGTTGCCATTTCCACTGCAGGAAATATTGGAGCGGAGCTGTCTTACAACAACGTTGGCATGTTCATATCTTCTGATGCTGGCAATAGCTGGAGACAGGTGAGCTTCACACCAAGCATCAGACTGAGATCCAGCCAACTCACAGTCTGGCACAACAGTCTGACATAACAACCACTGCTTTTCCAAATGTATATTGTATTAAAGTTTCTTGTTATACAACCCACTTGACACTTTGCTAGCATCTTTGATTTGCAAAGTAACACAGTGCATGAAATAACCACAGCAGAAAAGTCAGATAGACAGGTTGGACCACCTTGTGTTACCATTTATCTTTAAACATTACATACGGTTACAAGTTTGCTAATTTAATTTACGTCTACCTGAAGTGATTATTGTTGTTAGCGTGACATCATGGTGATTCGGTCTATAGGTCCTTGATTTTAGCAAATAAAATGACAGCTTCCAAATGTAATCAGTGTTAGCTAGCCAGCACATTTATATTATCGCTAGATAGGTTGGAAAGGTTTCCCAGTTGACTCATTTTAAAACAAGGATAAAAGGGTATTAAAAATGCACTTAATGGCTTCATACAAGACATTAATGCTAAAAGTCAGAGGTTTAAGCTACAGTACATGTCCAGGCAACACGTAAGCATCTGACTTAATGTTTCATGTTGCTGTTGAGATTCTTACTGTCGAAACCTAGTAAAAGCTAGAAAGTGGTTAGATGAATGCTTTACTGTTTGAAATTCCAAACATGTCTCATTTTTACAATTAGGACTGTTGGACTTCCCCACATCCAATAAAGAGCAGGACGGAGCCGTTAATGTCAGCTTAAACTCTGATAAGTACGGAAGCCCTGAGGGGCGAGTGAGACGTTTTACTTCTGGTGCTCCAAGTTCAATTTTTTTCTTTTTCATGTGTCGAGCTAAGTGGAAAAAATTTAGTTCACAAAAAAATGAGAATAAGAAAATTTATTTTTCACTACATTTTTTTTTTCATATGTCCAGTCAGGTGAAAAAATGTTTTTTTCATTACCAGATTTTTTTTTCTGTGTGTGTGAAACCCAGTCATTTATTTTTTTTTTCAAGAAGAAATTAGCACTCATTTTTCTAAGTGTTTCTTTCTGTAATACTCATTTTGACCACAAGAGGCTGAAGTGCACGACTACTCACGCCCTGAATAAGATGCAAATCATGTTCCTCCAGCGGAGTTTTAATTTCTCTCTGCACTCTAAGCACAAGATACATCTATTACAGTATATGTTATCAGGTTATGTAACATGACTGTCATGTTTCTTTTGGCGAGGAATATGTCATACTTGGCGCTAATCTGCTGTTAGTGTCACAGGTGGAATCCTGTGTATTATCAGCCTTCTCATCAATGGGTGTCTACAGTCAACAGTGAATCACCACAACCGAGAGGAAGACGAAGAAAGTGCATATTTTTGGCACAGAAAACAAGTTGTATGTGTCTGAGGTGGAGGCTGGAAAACACTTATTAATTCTTCCATTCATGTCGTCCTTCAGCAGTGTGAGGACAGTGAAAGTCCCTGCATCCATCAGCATATCGCACGGGTGCCAGTATTTCTATGTTTACAGCGATCAGACTGATTGCTTCACGTGCCCAAATTATGCGCCCCAATCAGTGGTATCCCTCAGCCTGGAATATCATTTGAAAATGGTAGTTTGATACGTGAACACTATTTATTTATTGAAGTCTCGTTACGTGAGCTCAGCCTGCATCATGATTAGGACTCACAATGAGGATATGGAGTGTAACAATTCTGTGAGAGCTGACTCGAGAAGGCAGAGTGTGTGTGCGGAGACTGCACTGTTTCCAGTGCACTCTGTGCGGCATAGCACATGGAGGGCATGGTGTGCACCTGCAGTCGTGTCTGCAGCGATTTTCAGACACAACAACTACATGAAAACTAAAATCATACTTGGCAAAATATGCACAGTATTAATTCTTTAATGAGTTTTCATTTAATTTTGGCTTTCAACCATCAATTATGATAACTGGGTCAGTTAGTTACCAAACAGTCCGGCCCTCTCCACTGCACACCTGCTGAGGGAATGTGATGATGACACAGCTGGCTTTAATTTACCACCTCTGTGTCGCCAGTTTCCCCAGTCTCCACATTGTTCGTATGCAGCCTCTTGTGTTCAAAATGAGTATTACAAAAGCAAACATTTTTGAAAAAAGTAAAAATTTGCCTTACTTTCCTCTTGAAAAACAAATGTTCACAGGGTTTCACACACACAGAAAAAAAAAGTTTTCTCATGAAAAAAAAAATTCACTCAGTTCGACACAGAAAAAAAAACTATTTTACTTGGGGGAAAAAATCACTCTGTTTCACACATGACAAAAATAATTCAGAACTTGGAAAAGAAATGGAGCACTAAAAAAAAAAAAATTCTCACTTGCCCCTCAGGACTTCCGTAGGCAAGCGTCCAGGACCAGTTTCCATGCAGTCTGGGAATATTACATAGTGCTTTTTGAGATTTTCTTCATGAAACTCGTTAACTTCACAAAATAATACATACTCCATACTATAAAATAATTTAACTAATAAATGCTATGTCTTGGCCTTGGAAGTCATTCTGGATTACTATCATGGGAAGTAAGATGGCCAGTAGGCTTATATTTTATTCATAGGGGAGTAGCCAAAGCCTTCTTAAAGTCACCTGATGTTTCTAGATGAAATACCACACTTATTTGCATATCTGATAGCCTCAGTCATTTTGTAACAATTTACATTCATACAAGATTCTAGAAAAGTTAAATGCAACACTCTTTGGTCACAACAACTACTATTTTAAGTCGAGGATCCACTCCTAGAATAAGCCTTTTCTTGTAATATGTATACATTTTGAAAAAAAAAAAAACTTAGATTGTATATAAATTACTGCCAGGTAAATCTCTCTGTGTTCTACAGTATCTCTTTGTTTTATATCTGGAGTATGTGGCCACCTTCCCAAACTGGGGCACTGGTAGTGATGCTTTTTAAAGATTGGTTTGCCAGAGATGGCGGGGCGAGCAACCATAACGATGGAGTAGGCTACAGCAAATAAGAGTATGGTGTCAGAAGCAAGTCTACAGTGTTTGTTTAGTAACTCTCACTGCCAAAAGGGCAGATTAAAAGAGCTACTCTGCAGGTTTAAGTTAAATCCCTACGAACATAAGAAAAGAAGAAGGACTGCCCTATAACAACAAAGGGGATCAGTGATTGGTCATAAAGTTTAGCAAATTGTTAGTTGCTTATCTCAGGGTTTCTCGTAAATTATGAATATATTTGCTGTCACATTCTTTGATACTATAACGGTGAATTTCTGCATGTGTCTGTTCAGATTTTTGAAGAGGAGCACAACATGTGGTTTCTGGACAAAGGAGGGGCCCTTGTCGCCGTCAAACAGCCGTCAGTGCCAACTAGACACTTATGGTACGTCCACTAAAAGAGAACTTTTTGGACAATCTTTCTTTCTTAAATTGCTTTATCCAATTTCCTACAGCTATTTTTTAGGTTAATTCAATGCTTATGGTCAAAAAATGCTCATGTCTATATTATATTTGACACTTGATCTATTAAGCGATGCACTTTCTCTGCGGCTCATGGCGGAAATAAAAAATCTAATCTGAGAGATTTTCTTTTCAAGCCACTTATCATTAACAGCCAGCAGTCAGAGCCCCCCTGTCCCCCCTTTCCTTTTAGTGTTTTCATTAACACATTGCCTTCCTCTTGCCAAATCGGGTTCCTACGCCGTGCCTCAGTGCAGGCTAATCCAAGTGAGACCAGATCTGTTCTTCAGTCGCTTTTGCAACAATTCTGAAATTAGTTTTAGAGCCAGTCAAGTGTAGCCTGCTGGGTTTTTGTCTCCCAACCAATTTAAGTGCGATGGTAGAGGAAGTGATAAAAAAAAAAAAAAAAAAAGACATGACAGATAGAAAGAAGCTTGTGTATCTTCACGGCCACTGTACAGCAGCCATGGAACACTATTACTTTCCCAGCCACTGTTCAGTAAAACACTTCTCCAGCCTGAATCCCATAATAGGTGCATGTCAACACTTTCTCTCGCTGGTGCTTTTGGCCAAATGAAGGCAGTGGGGATTTTAGAGGCAACATGGGGGACTCTCTGTCTCCCAAACACAGGCCTCAGCAGTGTTTCAACCCATGTCACACTCAGGTACTCATAGTTGTTCTCACTTCTGCACCAATGTTGATAAGCTGTCAGAATCAATAGAGCCCAGGCCCCAATGATGAAAGCTGTCCAATTTTTCCTTTTTTTCTTTATTTTTTGCTGTCTGCTTCTCCCTCTCCAGTTTTGTAGTTGAACATGAAACAGTTCTATTCTGGTCTTGTTTTTCTCACTCCTATGTAGACGTTACCCAGGACCCATGACATCGCTCTTTTCCTTTTTGGCATGTGCTCTGAAAGCAGTTTTGTGCGTCTTTGCTTTGAAAACAGACAGACTGTCTCTTAAATATCCTTTTAATGTGCAGCCTTTTTGATATTTACCCAAAGCTACAGTAGCTAATTTCACAGAGACTCAGAGACTTGTCCGTTGAGACAAGCTCGTCATCCTGATCCCCACCTAAATCCCCTCCTATGACCGGGCTCTAATAGAAAGCGTCTGTTTCCGTGCCATCGCTGTTGTTAGATTTGTGATGGAAATGCATTCTGACAAATACACAGGGTAAGCTTTGACGAGGGCAGGCAGTGGACCCAGCACAGCTTCTCCTCAGTGCCTCTGTTCGTGGATGGAGTCTTGGTGGAGGCTGGGGCCGAGAACCAAATCATGACGTAAGTCCAGAAAATCCAAAAATGGACAACTGACACGTTAAAAGGTGTTCTATCTCTGTCCTTTTAGGAGGTGTTGTGCACTGAGTGAAAAGTGAATGGTATTTTCTCTATTCTGTTGAGTCCATGAGGTCATTTTTTCTCTGCAGAAAGGCTAGAAGAAAACCTTTAAGGAAGGCATCCATTCAAAGCTCTTAGTTTTTTAGTCTTTATTAAACCACATTCCTGAGGGGCAGGTAATGGGTCTTGTAGGCTGTTAGTCAGACCTTTTTGGATATTGTGTCTCCTGACAAATGGACTTGATCAGTGAGAAATCACTTATTAATGGGCCTGCTAAAGCCCCTTTAAAAAGTTCAGTTCTTTTTCATGAGCAGGAGCTTTTATTAATCAAAAACAGAAAAACATAGCAGATACCTGAGACAATGCGTTAAAAGAAAGGGACAAAGAAATTACAAACATTGTTTGGATTGGGGCCAGTCTGCCCAAGGCACAGGGAGGGCCTCCAGTGGTGAGCGATTGCCTAAGATGAATATTGTATAGGTATATTTTGAAGATAAGATTTAAATTATTATCCAAACTGTCTTTTGTAAACATCCAACAGAGTACAGTCACATCCTGATTCAATTTGAGCAATTATACTTCATTCTATACGTCATTGCTTATGACTCCTGAAAAGTTATTTCCTTCTCAGACTACTTAAAGTGAAGGCATAAAGAGGTGAACAAGATGATTAATGCAAGAAAAAAAGCAAAGTTCTGATACATAAATTCTGATTCATCTCTGTTAATCTTTGTTAATCTTTGTTAATCTTTGTGAAATATTAGATAATTTGACCTCTTTGGATCTCAGATGATTAGCAAATGAAACAATGTGAGATGTTGAGAGGGAGAATGTCTCTTTAGTGAAACTGCTAACAACTCATTCACATGTGAAACATGCCAAATGACAGGGGGCCCAAACTATAAGGCTGCTTTCTGCATCAGGCGGCAACAAATGGGTTAGGAACCACTGGTATAATCTTTAACATTTAATGTTTTGTAATGCATGAATCTATCACATATTTGAGTGGAGAAAAAGTACAATATTCACATTTTGATATGTAGAATCATGATCATATCACTACATGACAGAAGTTGTAATACACCTGAATTATCCTTTAATGTACAAAGGAACTGTGATGTCTCAAATTATGTATAGGTATTTTTTATGATTTACAATAATTTTTGCATTTTCTTGACATTTGTCATTTGTCTCTGCAGCTTTTTTGGACACTTCAGCCACCGTTCTGAATGGCAGCTCATCAAGATAGATTACAAGTCTATCTATAGCAGGAAATGCACAGAGGAAGACTATCAAACCTGGCACTTACACAACCAGGTAAGAAATATAAAAACATTGTCCGTTGTACACATGCATGTGATTTTTTTTTTTACAGTTCAGGCCATACTAATAAATATCACTCACAGTAGTTGTGCTTATTGTGCCAACAGGGTGAGCCATGTGTGATGGGACAAAAACAAATTTACATGAAGCGCAGGCCTGGAAATTACTGCATGCTGGGAAAGGACTACTCCAGAATCCTCTCAGCTGAGTCCTGTATTTGCCGAGCTCATGATTTTGAATGGTAAGATGATGTGTGCCTCTATACAATAGCTCCTTTCTTGAGAATCGAATTGTTGAGAGGGATTATGTCTCTCTCATTGTCTGCTAAAGGAGAGCTCCATTAATGTTTGTTCTGTAACGCATGCCACACATGTAGAAGTGCTCTACAAAGGAAGTGTTGCATCAATCTTTTTAGAATTTTTACCAGCTGTGACGCCGTGGTTGGTATTGTTTTCACCTTGGTACAGTGAATCATGTTTAATGGTTTGCATTATTTGTATCAAATGAGGGAATATTTCAGTAAATATATTACAATACTAACTAATACTACTAAGGTTAAATGTTGAAAATGTGAGGATGGTTTGGCATATTGATTAAATGGGACAAAAGTTAAAACCCGCTTAGCCACTGAGTGTTAGGAGCAGTATCAATGTGACTCAACATCTCATTTAGTTAAACAGGAACTTTGCCAATTTTCAACCAGCTTTGTAGCACCACAATTGTGGAAAATGTGCAAATGAACAATGTTAAAGTGCCTGCACTCCACATTTTAGCCAGAAACTACAAATTATACTGCCACATTTTTGTATGCGTGCATCCACTGACACAAAGAGTATAGTCGCATTGAGAGAGAGACTCTCTGCCTGTCCCTGAAATGTCTGTCAGCAAGCTTTATTTGAAAGTCACTTATTATTACTGACATTAGAGGGACAGGAAGAGGGTCATACTTTGAAGTGTATGGCCGCTGACCAAGCTGCTGGGAGTGAGAATGTGTTAGTAAAAAAAGGCAGTGCTGATCAAATGTGAAGCATGATCCTGTTCATGGTCCATTTCTTGCCTCAAATGTTTTCAGGAACACATTTTAGTGTGTTTAGTTGTAATGCCATATTGTGTTACCAGCTGCACGCCTTAATATTTCCTGTTTTAAAACGGACTCAGGCCAAAACCAGGCACAGTGTAACAACAGCACACCCATCAGTGGGCGTGTTTATTGGTCGGGTATGGAGCAGTGCATTCTGGTTGTTGTTAGGTTTTCTACCTCTTGAATTGAAGGGAATACCACAGCCCTTTTTCTTTCTTTTCGCTGGTCATGTAGGACCAATTTAAAAACATTACCTATCCATACACAAAAACCAGGCTCTGACTTGTTAAAAACAGCTACATTTCAGTAGCCATTTGTTATTTTCAGGTGCATCTACCCAGCTTCCATTAAATACTTTCTTCAGTCCGTTCAGTCCACTCAGATATACTCTCTAGGTTGATTTAACCTGCCTATTTTAGCTACAAACAACTCAATCACTCAAGTCAGCCCTATAACTTCATAAGCTGTATTTGGTGAAAAACAGTACACATATTAGAAAAGAACATCGATGCTTTCAGCTTTTACGCTCTACTTTTAGACCACTATGTTCTTACACTCCCTTTTCTTAATGGTTTTCTAATAACCACATTTGTTACCAAACCTGCTGAGTGGATACAGACATATTTTGAAGGGAATTATCTTGATGGATGTGCTCTTGTAGAAATACTGCAGAGGTGTAGTTTTAGCAGAGCAATGAACTGGTTTGAACTGGAACAGCAACACAGACAAATTATAAACTAAAGATAGTCATATCTGTTGAAGAAAAAAAGAATCCTCAAAGGGAAAGAGAAAATATGTAAAGTGTGTGATTTAATCCTTAGCTGGGTTGTGTCATCTTGAATTAATTAACAGTGCAACAACTGAAGCATGCCGCCTGGACAAGAGATCAGTTCTATACAAACACCACTTCCACTCTTCGTAATGATAAGCCCCTTTATATGCAATTGTATAAACTATTTATGTGTCTCATTAATTTACTCCATTTTCTTTGTTTTTTCAATAATGTGATAAATTTGGGATCGTTGTACACAATTTGCTGCCTATGTCTGTCTCCGTCGTGTCTGTCTGCAAGCTCGCCATGCTTGTAATTCTGTTGAGATGATGTGGGGGGTGTAAATAGTTTCAATTTGTATGCAAATCCTAAATAGTTGTATTTTTTATCTTGTAATGACAGGGAACTGAAAGAAAGCAATTCCGACATACAGCAGTTATGTAAATAGTGTTTGTAGAAGGTCAGAGAGTGAGTGCTAATTGGTTCCCATTGAACTACTGTGACACTGGTTTTATTTTCTTTATGTGCCTGAGTCTGATTTCTGCCTGTCTATCTGACCAAATTCTAGAACGAGAATTTAACAAATATCAGTGCAGAAAAAAGCTCAAATCCACTAACATAATTGAAGTGTGAAGAGTCTGATCAGCTGAAGTGGTGCAGCCTGGAAACAGTGAAATACAGTACAAGAGGTTGATTCACCAAAGGCTGAACATGCAGGTCAAACCTCCATACTTTTTGAGGACCAACATGATGTAGCACTGTAATTGTCAAGTGGCGGAAGTTGATGCTGATGATCAGTCAGATGTTTAGTCTTATTTTACCAATTCTCTAATACATCCTGATTTAAAAGAGAAAATAAGAAACCTTGGTTAATTTTAGGGCCCTTTCACAAATAACCTGTCTGTTGAGGTCTAAACAAACTCATTTCGGGGTGGGCATTTTTAAGTTGTGATGGATCTTGAAGGCATCCACTTTATTACAAGAGCATTTGATAGCCATTGTAACTCATATAGTGTGTTTATGAGCAAGTCAGACAGTGAAGAGGTGTTAAAATTGTTGTGTAAAATGTGTTGTTATTCTACAGTTTCTCATTTGAATAAAAATAATCGAAACATAGTGACATACTTATACACTTTCTTACGAATAGAAAAGATCCATACCAGTCTCATGTGCTAAGGCATTGGTTGGTTAGCTTAGCTTCTCATAAAATATTTGAAAATGAGGGAACATGCAGCCTGATTTTCTCCAAAGCTTACTAATTAACATATCTCAGCTAACAAAATGTACACAACACCACTTTAAACCAAACCGAACAGATGTGATTTAATGCATGAATTTATTAAGCGATACAAGTGCCAATATGTCTTTTATTTAAAATACTATGACCAGGCACTGGTAAATTCTGGTAAAATATGCATGTGTTTGGTAGATTTGCTACACCCAGCAGTAAAAAGAAACCCCAAAAAACAACGGTATTCTATTGGGTGGCTGATAAATTTAGATATTCAGTAGACATTTGGTTGGTGGACAAAATAGTAGAAGACTAAGAGTAGTATTGATTTTCTCATCAAACTAATGGTTAGAAAGCGAATAAGCATGTTCCCCAAAATGCTGACGTGTCCCTTTAAGACATTAAACACCAATACATGGAGTTAAACCAACATGTTTATCTTCCCCAGTTTAGTAATTTTGGTATCAAATCTTAGTTATGAAATAGTATTGTGTTGTACCGTATCAAATGATTTTGTATGGTACTGAAGCATAGCGTACGGTGCCGTAGTGTAGCATAGCATAGTGTACCATAGCGAGACTTTGTCCCTTTTGATATAATATCAGACAGGGGTACTAAAAAATGCTATTAACACAAAGCTGCTGTTGTTGTTTAAGTGGATTTCTTCTAATAATTAAAGGTTTCCTGAAAACTAAAACAGTAGCCAGTAAAGACAGGTGCAATTGTTCACATCATGAAAAGGTTGAACCTTGATCCTTTTCTGTGTGCACACATATCTTGAGCACCTTTGTATTTACTCTCACTCTCAAGATATGCTTTCAGCTCTTTTGTTCTAAAAGACATTGTTCTAACCTTATGCAACCAATCTGCTTTGACAGCTTGTTAATGAATAGTTCACGGTGTGTAATCACAGAATAATACTGGACTAGTCCGTTACTGGCTTGTTAGTTTTGTTTATTCTTTCTGGCTGGTGATTAATTGATAAATCAATGTCATGACTGTTATTAGAATAGGCACTTGTTTACCTTGTTTTGTTAAATGTAAATCATGTTGTGATTGGAAACGCTAGCAGGCGAGTGAGAGTTAGTCATCCTTGTGTATGGTAACAAATACCCTTCAAAGTGTTTCCACACGCTGCTTCACACTGTCGTGGCACATTTGTCAGCAGTGGCCTTAATCAATACATAATAATGATGTGTCTCTGTGCCAGACAGGCCCCTGGTCACCAGTAATAACGATATAGATAAGTCAGGGATGTGTAACACACTGTATGACAATATGTTCCTTTTCACATGCTGATATTGATCAGGTGCCGTGTGGATGTGCTTTGTTGTCCCACAGTGATTATGGATATGAGCGGCGTGGTGACGGGAACTGCCGGCCTGCCTTCTGGTTCAATCCCTCCACTGTCTCCAGAAGCTGCAGCCAGGGTCAAAACTACCTCAACAGCACAGGGTGAGGACTGTGTGATTGACAAGGAATTCATATTCATACTGTATGATGTTATATACATTCACGTACACTATATGTGTGTGTTTTGGAGGCTTTCTCTTGGATGCTCAAGCAGGGGTTTAAAGCAGATACCAATTGTGGATTTTTTTGTATATCATGTGGACTAACACAGGTCTGTGTATCATTCATTCATTTTATATTTAATTGAGAATCCAAAATCAGAAAATTAAATATTGATTCTTTATTTCATCATTTGTTTATGAATGTGATACAAAAAACACAAATAATGGTTTGTTTTTCTTACTTTTTTATTATTTTATTCAGATCAAAAATAAGGAATTAAAATAAAGGGTCACTGGCCAAATTTGAATTTGATGTTAAATTTGATTAATTTGTGTGCCCTGGAAGTTATTTATTATGGCTTTATTTACTCACAGAGTAGGTCTGGCTCATAAACAGCTCTTTTTACAGCTATTTATGAGCTGTAGCTTTGTGGATAAGAAACCTGATCTCTGAGACCCTTCTCCCTGTCTTCTGCTGCTCCTCTCGGGGTCACTCATCATCCAGAGCCGGTGTCTCCAGGCTCATATGGTAGAGCGGGCGGTCCGGGTGGCGGAGCAGCAGCAGCGCAACCTCACCCTGCCATCCAGCATGTCTGCTGTGTTGGCAGGGCAACTGTCTTATAATCCACTGCATCAGCTCAGCTGCTTGCTGGTAGTTTTTAAAAGCAAACTGCGTGAAATACAAAGGCACAACCCATTAACACCACACAACCATTGAACATACACGTAGGAATTAACAATGAAAACAGAGATTTTTTCGTGGTCCTGGTAACATTAGCACAAGAGGGAGGAAGAAATTAAATATCAAAATCAAATTTGGCCCGTGGCCCATTTTTATAATTCCCTATCTTTGATCCGAGCATAAAAATAAAAGTGTGAAAGAGTTTTTTGTGTCACATTCATAAGAAAATAATGAAATAGCCTTTCTGATTTCCTCTCTAGTCCTGGGTAACAGCACCATCTGTAAGGAGCTAAAAGCGGTTCATTTAGTCAAATACTGCATTTTAGTACAAGTACTACAGAGATATATTGTACTTCACTACATGTATTTAACAGCTACATTACTTTGATTTATATACAAAATATATAATCAACTAATAAACTAATACAATAAGGAATACCGATACTAAAATGAATACAGTAAATATGGTGCATTATTATAGGTTATAGAAGACCACACGTACCCACAAAGATGTTTGCAGTCAGTGTGGCTGACTAGACCCACTCAGCTTGAAGTTGAGCAAAGTTTATACTTAAATTCACTTGATATAACCAAAATCAATGTACTAATAAGAGTCATACAGTTTTAACTTGTCCAACAAAACTAGCAGAAGAGTGAAAATATATGAATCAAGGCAAGTCTTAGAAAAGGTTTTCTTAGGGGAAATGAGTGAAATATCAGTGGACCATTGGTGTTAAGGATCATTGAACAGTTTCTAAAATCAGTAGTTCAAATGAGCTTCCTCTTAGCCAGCTTCATTAAAATGCTGCTTACATTTTAAGGCACCAATAATATTGTGAGGAAAAGATTAAAAAATGTAATATTTCAGTAAGTTGTTGGCTCTGTTATTGAACACTCTGAAATAATGAATATTTTCTTTTAATAATTTAAGAACAAGTACATTGTGAATGCAGGTCATGTTCCTGTAACTATAGCAAAACTATGTAACTGTTATTAAAGAGTGGCCACTTTGGCCAAAAGTGGTAACTGTAGGATAATGTCAAAGTTAGTTTTAATTTTCCCAAATTCCCTTGAGTCCGCCATTTTAAAGACATTGTCATGTTTAACTGTGCCATGCTTACAGTAGTGTAACAATAGCTCACCTAAGACAAGAGCCATGAAGTCAGCAAACTGCATTATTGTGGATACCGCTGATACTTACCTACTCTGCCTGTGATTGTCTTACCCTTCTTACCTTAACCTTAATGAATCGTACTCCTCATGCCTAAACCTAACCAACCCAACCAACTTAGTAAACCAAGATGATTGTATTGTTTCTTATTTCAAAAGTTACATGGCCTCGCTTTAAGTAAACCACCTGAGATGCTAATCTGGTCAAAGGGTCAGGTGGCCATGATGAATCTGGAATTGAAAACACTGTTTAATTGACATTGTTATTTAGTTTAGAAATAATTTAAACAGTTAGTTGCTTGAGCTATTTTGCAATCATTGTTCAATCATTGCACCAATTCTTTATTCACCACTGCTGTGATTAAGGTGTCTCAGCCTCTGACACAGTTTGTGTTGTCAGTTGTCATCTAGTCTGTTTTTGTAATTGGGAGGCACAACAGCTGTACTGACACACCATTCTACTTCTAGGATAAACCACACGCTCATGTAACATCTAGGGGTTTCATTCAAAAACTAAAGGGATGCTGGACTTCAGCAGATTAAACTACAAAAAGGACACAACATGATGAAGTTAAAGAAACATTCTGAATTTCATTTTTCCAAAGGTACCGTAAAGTGGTGTTGAACAACTGCACTAAAGGAGTTAAAGAAATGTACACAGCCAGAAAGCAGCAGTGCCCCAAAAGACCTCCTAAAGGACTCTTGCTGACCACCAAAGACGGCAAACTCACTGCCAATCTGGGCAGCAATGTGACCTTCCTGGTGCATCTGGATGAGGTAAGAACACAACTCACATGGCTCCATCAGTAGTCTAGCTAGATACCCGTTTCGCCCAGGCAATGATTTATTCTGTTGACTTTTGATTAAAGCTGCATTAATTGATTTTGGGCCACCAGAGGGAAGAAGAACCCATTTACAGACACCACAGCAATGGTGAATAAGTTATTTTGGCTAATGAGTTATCAACAATTTTCTACAGTTACATCCAGCAGACAAAATAGCATTTATCTGGAGACATGTTTTGTCCAATGTTCACTCTCATTTTGGCTCTATTTTGATCTCCACCAACTCCTGAGGGAAATATCTGTTTGGTAAATACACCAAATACACTGTGCTCACCACATGGTTGCCTATTTTGTCTGATTACTGTTTGGCAGAGAAGTTTGCATACAGTTAATTTAATGGAGCTTTTTGTGCTGAAGATAGCTGCCTGCTGCATCTGGAAAATAAATTGATGAGAGTGGTGAGAGTGAACCAAATCAGTAAAGTTTTGGCCTGTATAACTAAATGAGCTGAAAGAAGCTCCATTGTTCTGGTAATAATTCTCTGTGGGTTCATCACTTTGATTTTTTGAATTGATAATGTCAACACATTTATCAAAGCACCTTTTTTAAATGTATGTATTGTATATGTTAAATCTATTCAGCATGGTGGCACAGTGGTTAGCAATGTTGCCTCAGCAAGTTCGCATGTTCTCCCCATGCTTGCGTGGGTAACTGCCGAGTACTCCAACCCCCCCACCATTAAAACATGTACAATAGGTTGTTTCTCCAATCAGTGCCTTTAACTAAGGCACCGGCTCAGATCTGTAGTTGGTCCCCGGGCGCATACGTTGCCCACTGCCCCCTCGGGATGGGTTAAATGCAGAGTACCAGATTCACAATGTAGTACATTGTATGATATGTGAACAAATAAGGATTATTCTTCTTATTCATATTCAGTCTGTGTCCAAGGCTATTTGAATGTGTGAAGGGGCCAGATCTGTGCTCCGTATGAGAGCCGCCATTGAGCTACACAATTACCGCCTACTGGATTTGTAATGAGCTGCAATAAACTTGACTTATTTTGGTGAAAGTAGTGCAAAAGTAGTGTAATCAGTTACAAATTACTGTGCACGGACAGCATTATTGTAATATAACTTATTACTTCCAAATGAAAGTAATTAGCAATATATAATCATTACAATTTGGAAGTAACTTCCTCGTCCCCTGCATCCATACACCCTGTTAAATCACTGTCCCGCCTAAGCAAAAACAAACATCAAAATTATTGCCAAATGTGTGAGTCTTTTCAATTTGTTAATAGCAAAAATATTTATTATAGTAAGTGTAAGGACACATAAAACAAAAGTCAGTGTGTCTGTTACTGCACAGCAAGAAATGAGACCAGAGGTCTCTCAAGGTGTTTAATGGTGTCTATAAAACCTTGTAAGATTTAGTTTACAGAACCCTGAAGCACAAATGCTAAAGTTTGAGTGAGCCTGCTTGTTCCTTGGAAAGCTTCGTTCTAAAAACTCTCTGAAGTTTAATAGAGTAAAATGGCTCCCTATCACCCACGCAATGCAAAAGTTCTGAGCCAGAGGCAGAAGTAAAGACCTCACCGGAGACCCTGTTAGTCAGTGAGAGGCTCTGTGTTCAGGGCCAGGCATCCAGGCTACCTCGTCACTAGGAAACTGCCTCACATGTTAGTCAGGCAGTATATAGTCTGTCGATAGTAGCTGCAGGCTTTTGGGCATTAACTACAGGAGTGTTTTCCTGCCACTGCAACAGCTCAAGGTAAATGTGTCTCCCAGGTCTTTTCCAGGCCCAGTTGTCATATTACTGTGTGATAAGTTGAGAAATCGAGGCCTGTTTCTTTCATTATGTGGGATTGTCTGATGGAAAGGGGAGGGGGATGACAGAGGAAGGGAGGAGGGGTAAAGAATCCTTGTGGCATCAGCTCTATTTGAGGATTCTCAAGATGAATTCACAGTTTCATTTATATTCATGAAGCCGGCAATGGCTGTATTTCTCTGGGAGAGAAAATGCCCTTAAATATTTAATGGATAGAGGACTCACATTCACATTTAAAGATAAGGAAGAAATCTAAAAATAGATGGACACTTGTTTTGGAATGATATGCATGACCACATGGTTCATTTTCCTGATCAGAACTGGTTTCGTATTTGTTTCGAAATCTGTTACGCAACACTTCAATTACATCTACAGCTGGGCCTTGTAAAAGCAACTGACTTTTCACTTAGTGTTTGGCAGAGAAGGGACTGGCTTGTGCCTAAATGACATCAAGCAAATCTCAAACAATTCATGAAGAATTTAACTGCCATCCACATTTGGCATTAAAGAGAGGAGACACGGGGAATTTGAGACACTTTCATATTCACTTTAATTTCTGTCTGCCAGTTAAAATGGTTCGGTGTTTGGATTATATGGTGTATATCAGTGTGGTGGTGGAAAGAGAATTAATATAGGAATATAGCATTGAGACAATGTTCATGCACAGGCCTGATGTTTAAATGGAATGTCTGAAATGCACTAGTTCATCTTTGCTCAAAATACACTTTACTGCACCACATAAAAGCAAATAACTGCATGAGGACATTAGACAAAGGCATGTCAACAAACTGACTGCGAGGAACGTTTCATTGCTGTAAATGTTGCATGTGGAAATTCCACTGTAACTCTCTAGTGAACACCACCGTCAAGACTCTCCCAGGAGGCTAAAAAAAACTGCCACTTGAGTCTGGTGCTGCATCCAAATGCATGCATGCAGCCCACAAAAGCTAACAACCATTGTATCGATCATTTTATACCACATTTCAAAAAAACATTGTTGCCAAGGCCTTTTGGCAACTCGTCTTGCCCTTTGGGAATGTGATGTTTTTTTTCATGACAACCTGAAGAAGAGTTTACATTACACAGTTGTTATAGGCTGATATCCGGATTTAATAAATAGATGTTTTATATATCTTATATATATATTTTGCTCCCAAGATATAGTCTAGCAAATAGCCCCCACCAGTGAGCATTAGATTTGCTGGTAGGTGGGTATTCTTTCAATTTTTTAGAAAGCTAGACTAGCTGTTTCCCTATATTTTCAATCTTTTTTCCAAAATGTCAAACTATTGCTGTGACTTCCATCAACATCAACATCAAAACCACTAATAGGTGAAGTAAACAACAGTGATCATGGTGTAGCAATGCAATGTTGCAATGGGAAACTTTGGTCCTGGCAATCACATGGATGCCACTTGACAGGAATCACCTGTCTAAACACTGTTGCAGGCCAAGTAATCCCCCTCATCGCAACTGCACTCCCCGATGAACATGGGCCCCCAGCAGTGCAGTACGCCCAGCCGCACCAAAAAAACAGCTCAGGACAAGCTTGAAGAAAGCGACAAAGAGCTTGAGGCGCTAACTTGGCCTTGAAATTCCACAATTAAACATCAGACAGGCTCCACCATGGATCAGACTCTGGTAGGGTCTTGTAGATTCTGGCACCTGGGCGTCAGTTGACTCTTGGGTGGGTTGTGAGATTGGGCCTCTGTTGATCTGACTTGTCCGAGTCATCCCACGGATGCTTGATCAGATCAGGATCTTGGGAATCTGGAGACCAGGTCAATGTCTTGAGCTCTTTGAAATGCCCTCAGGCCATTCCTGAGCAGTATTTTTGCAAGGTTGCAGCTCACATTTACATGATGGGGGGCACTGCCATTGGGGAGTGTACAATGTACTTGTACAATTATCACCATTGATATTTACTGGGTCAAATTGACCAGTAACATAACTAGCTTTTCAAAATTAATACAGTAAGTACATACTTTGCACTTTATATTTGTAGCAACAATAATAGATAACATAACTGATTGATTTGACATGATCATGAACACAGATGACAAATATAGCACCATTTGTTTTTGTTTGGCTCCTGGCTAAGGCCCTGCATTTTGCCAAACTGAAGCCTGCAAAAACTTCATACTGTCTGTAGATCCCATGTTGTTTCATTTTTAAATCAACAAGTGCGTCTGATCGAAACAGAAGGTGACACAGAGTGAGCACTGACTTCCTGCCTGTGGATAAACTGGCTTCCCTCTTGGTTCAGTGTAGTCATTAATCAGATTTGGCTTCACTTTTGTTGGCAATGCTCAAACAACTAAAGCACTGCCAGCTCGGTGCTCAAGTTGGAGACACTGGTGAGAGCCTGCTTCATTTTTGTACTTTCCTCAGAGAGGCACATTTCTACTGAAAAATTTGGGAGATCTTTCAGCTGTTATTTTAGGTTTTATTATAGCTTTTTAATTGTGCCCTTAAGGTGTTAAAACTTGAAAACATGCATGTATAATTATTCAATTATCTTATTTATGTTCAGCTTGATATAGATTTGTTATTCCATTTCCTGTTCCCTGTGTGTGGACACACACAGCATCCCAAATTTCAATTCTCATCAAATGGGTTACAGGTTCAAAAGACTCAGACGTCGGTTCCTTCTTGGTTAATATAAACTCCCTCTGATCTGCCTTACAATTGTTTTGTCAGTTTGAATTTTTATCAGCCACTTCTCTGTTTCACACTCTCGTCACATTTGGGAGAAAATGTTCTACAGATGTTCTTGCTCATGTTATCTTTTTGTGAAAATGTATTTCTGCCCCAGTGGGAAAGCTAGATGGAATCTCCTGCCGATGAACATTGTGATCGAACATGACAGGCACAACTACTGAGGATTCCTATCTAAAATATGTGCTGCAGCGTTCATTTTCAAACAGTGCAGCCAAGATTTTAGATGTTTGGCTATCAGCAAAAATTAGTTAATGGGAGAAACATAAAGAGTAAACATTGCATTCACTGCCTGTTAAGTAATCATTCTCAGCAATCAACTCAACAGAATAGTAAGAAGAATATCCAAACCCCGTGCCATGCCAACATTGTATCCTGGAGAGATTGTGTACATTGTGTTTAAATTTTACATTTGATCAATTATTGACAACATTGCACCCGTACTGCCTCGCACTGTTTTGGTGCTCGGGCCCTAATAATCCTTTGGATTTCAATTGTGTCTGATACTGGTCGGTGCTGAGGCTATAATAATTCCTTCAGTTCCAATAGGGTCTTCGCATCAGTTGGTGCTCAGGCCCTAATACATTGAAATAGCAAAAGGAAACTACATTGTTATTTGCTTTTCTTGGACACATCTACTTTTTCTCTTTTTTTTGTGTCATGCAGACAAAGTAACCCTCGTGAGTGTACAAGACGCAAAAGGAACAGTTGCAGCAAACATTTTAGTTCAATTTATTTCATTACAAAATTAGAAGTAATTTTGCAGCTCAGTCTTAAACCAAATATTCTGGCTTCTCTCCGAAACTTGCCAAACTATTTCTACTTCAATGAAATGTTCCCCTACCGAGGCACAGAAGTTTTTCATGATCATCCAGCCAAAAGAAAATCACCATAAATGGAGGACATTTTAGCAAAAGAACATCCCTTGGACAGGACAGCGTAACAAAAACTGAACCTCATTCTCAATTTGACATGGCTCATGCAACTAAACTTGCCGGTCTCTGGGGCTTATGGTATTATTCCTGCACATAGGGATCTTTATCTTTTGTTTAAATTATACTCTGCATAAGGTTCTACACTGTAACAATTCTTTTTGTGACAATAACTTTGCAATTTTTGCCGATACCATATATCAACAATATATCAACACACTATTTCTCTCTGTACATGAGACACAAAAAACAAAACAATGACCAAAGGAGCCTAAAAGGCTTATTAGACCTGAGAAGAACTGTAGACTTGGATGATAATTCACATTCACATTCACATCACATGTTGTCATTTGGTTTATTGTTAAAGTAAACAATATTGATTAAAGCAGGCTTAAACAAAGGCATTTTACACAGGATAATTTACCTTGATTTCATAGACATTGTTAGAATAGACTTTTTTTTCTCACCTGTTTTACCTCTCACATCATATAAAGCTGTTGATCATAGAAAAAGTTTCTAATTTTACAGTTAACAATATATTACTGGGTATAGATTAAACCAAATTGCTGACCTACAACACAGATTCTGCTCTGTCTACTGTCTATAACCAAAATGACTTTCCAGAATTATTCACAGCAACAGTGCCTTTTGCTGTCACCCTTCACATTGACAGTGTGGTTTCAGGTTTGACACGTACCTGAACAAATGCTGGCCCTGTGTCTCCAACCCCTTGTCAAGCCGTACAACAGTGCTTTCATTGCCAACCAGCACTGATGTCCCAGCCTCAAGGCTCCAGCCATGATGTGTTTGGATCTGTTGAGCCCTGGGATATACACGCACACAAAGAGTGACATTTAGAGAGACGGGCTAGCATCAGTCTCATGCAGATTAGTGAATCCCATTGTGGCTGATATAGAGAGCAAGCATGAACACAGAATGGACAGCAGACACAGAGAAGAGCTGAGTGACACCGGCGCCACCAAGCCCGCGTGTTGTTTGTACGCCAGCTCATTACAGCTCTTAACAATGCCTGCACTGTCAAACCCTGTTCTTAGCTGTTCTCTATTCTCTCCAGACACTTTTCCGAGATATCATTTTTCAGGCAAAGTGACATGAAATATCCCCAGATGTCTTGACCAAACCTCCTGTGTTTTCACGCTCGGAAGCACACACAAAGAACGGACTCAGGTAGCGAGGGATGGAAGGAGCAAAAGAGCAGGAAAGCGAAAACTAACAATTGGTGTATTTATTTGGTTTCATTGTTCGTTTTGGTGAAGCTCGCATGCTAATGTAGTGTTACAAATGACGATCCCAGCAGCATAGCGCTACAATGTGCCAAGGGGAGACCGGGAGTTTGCCTCCGCAGGCCTGGGGGGGATGAGAGCAGATTGGGTCGCCGTGGCAGCTGGAGCAACCAACACTCTCGCTGTGTGCTGATCCTCGGATAGAGCCAGATGTGATTCCCAGAGGAGACTGTGCAGGAAGCTGAAAACTCACACACCATGCAAAGGCAAACATGGTGGGATGGTGTGCATATACACAGATGCACACTCTTACTTACAATTCTCTATCCTCCTCTTTCTGACACACAAATACAGCAATCCAACACCTGACATCATTAATGACATTAAGTAATAAAATAACTTTGACAATAACAATTTAAGGCCACAAAATACAGACCGACAAACATGGAGATCATTAAAAGCCAAAGCTGTGATGATTATTGTATTCATAAATTAATTTCTAAACAAATCAGCTGCTTGCAAGGACTCCTTGAAAAAAGTTTCATTATTTCTCACTTATTTATTAATGTTTGCTCAACTGTTTGTTTTGCAAATGAGTATTTGTGCCAAGTTTGAGCAAAAAAGCATGACTGCGTGTTTTATGAAACAAACTGTTTTCTGCTAAAACAGTCACTAGTCAAATTTGTGAAACCAGCGGTTGTAAGACACATGCTTTTTGTCCGAAAGAGATATAAGATGTAATGTATCTAACTATGTAAATATATTTAAGGATTATAATTATATACTGTAACTATAAACTTATAAAAGAGCAAACACATCAGCAACACACAGAGCAATCACATGAAAAATCACAACGATGAACCATAAAACTACATTTATTAACTTCTTACATGTTACTAGCATTACAAAGGTGAATGTTGTGTTAAGTGTGTATAGATGTGGTGGGCTATGTGCAGCTTACTTCAGACTTGGCTTTTAGTTGTGTTTTTCAACTTTGAAATTTTACTACCCAACTAATTCTGAGTTAGAACTGAGTGATCCATTGTTGCCTGTTCAACCCTCAGGACTTTTCATACTGCAGCACAGCAACTCTCCCGCTCCAGTCATTTCCCTGAGGGAGGGGCAGTAGAGGGGAAGCAGTTTACCACTGCGGCAGTAGGACTAAGAAGCAGTTGCCCCCCACTTGAATGTTTACAGATTTTGATCTGCCGCTCAGAGTTCATTGTGCTGAACTTCTGGCAGTAGTCGTCTGGTGTTGGTATATCTAATAGAAGGTGGCAGGCATCACAGAAATAGCATAGTCAATAGTCATCGTGAGTCAGAAGCAAACATTAACGTGCTGACAATGTTGGTGTCTGAGTACCTGGAGCTGTACCACATGGCACTAGCTACATAAATATACATAAAAACACAAATGACATGCATTTTGATTTTATTAGTTAAATCTTCCAGGCCTGACATTTTATATATATATAAAAAACATTATAATTGAACATTAACTTGTGGAACCAATGATTGAAGCTTATTTTCAAGGGGAATTATTTACAGCGTCAGAGAAATACTTTTTCCCCTCACATTATTGTATAGATGTTCTTATAGGGGAGAACGGGGTAAGATGAGACACTTTTACGTTTGATTACTTTATTACAAAATAAGTGTATTTGTTTTAAACAATAGGTACCTCAGGTTGTTGTGAACCCATGGAAATTAAAAGTTGAACAAGTATGATGGTTTCAGAATGACCAGGGGCCAGTCTAGGGGTAACAGCCACCATTAATGCTGAGATAATTTTGAACTTATAATAATAATAAACTTTTCATACTTTTGAGTAAACCCTTGTGTGTGCTTTCTTAAACATACTAACTTAACATTTTAGTAAAGATTAAACTGTAATATTTGTGTGTTGGCTACAGAGAGAGTGTATGCCTAAATGTGCTCTTGTGAACAGCATAATTGTGTGTAGCTTAAACATGACAGTCAACAATTAGGTATTTATAACATCAGCATTGTAAGCCTTGTAATAGTCATCAACATTAGCATGAACCTGTACAAGTGACACACGGAATATGTGTGTGTAAGCTGTTTTGTAGCTTTCACTAAATGAAGTAAACATGTAATAATATAAACATATCTATTTTATTTAAGATACAGGATTGATGACTTTAGAAACATGACAAATTTACTTGGCATTACTCAACACTCATTCATTTTTTATTTGCTCTGGTTTGCTCCATGTGCTTCAGTCCAACATGAATTAAGTAATGTGGGCACATGACTACTTTTGTTTAAGGTTATCTTGATAAAGCGTGGCACTGGCTCGACTTACGCCCTTCTCCCCTACAGAGATTTGCAAGCTAGTGTACATGTCAAAACATGTTGTGGACTTCTGGGTTGGTTGTGCCAACGCTATGACGCTCACAGAGGCACCTGCCTGTCATTGCAGCCGTAGACTGCAGCGGCAGCAGGCACTTTTAAAAACACTTGGGTTTTCGATGAAACGCTCCTGCGGGTAGGCGGTTGTCAGGTTGGTTACCATGTGGTGGTGTGAAAAGGCCTTTAGTGGTTCAGTGTAGAGTGGTCAAGTGTACTTAAAAAAATAGCTGCTCTCTCTTATTAACTCTCATAAAGAGCTTTGGGAATTATGGTGTGGTAATTGAAGCCCACATGAATTTGCATTGTGTTTCGGGGTGTTATTTTTATCTGACAAACTTTTTTTAGGTTTTTACTCTGCCAAACAAGTGATAATGTTCACATTATATTGTGCTTTTAGTCTAGAAAGTTCCAGCTGAATGTGGACGTTTGCACTAGTCAGTGCAGACAACGAAGACGTTTTTTTGTCTAATTTGAATTTTTTCATGTGAATTGAGGTCATGAATCAGATAGTGTTTCCTACCAGATCTTGCTGTGCCCTTAAGCTGCATGCATCAGTTAGTTAGATAGTTTGGAATTAGTCGCTCAACGTGATTTGTTTTAAATAGATGGCATTTACTTTTTGAATATTTTGGTCCATTTTTTGCCAAAACATTTCGACTGAACGGAAATTCAAGCTCTTGCGACTTGAGTTGGAAATGGTTACAATTGTTTGAATTCTAGTGACTACAAGATAAAGACTTTTTAAAGCCCTCTTAAACAGGTGTTGCAACAAGTCTTTGATTATGTCAGATCAGATCATCAAGCTCTCAAAATTCCCCAAGAAGCCTTTCATATACTCAATTTAATTTGATGCACATTTTGTCACCCAGCACAAAATGTCATTTTTACGTGATGAAGGTAATCTGTACTGAAACAGATCGATGGCAGGTTCTACAGAAAATTATAATGCAAACCGTTTGCCTGATTGATATATTTGTCTTTTAACAAAACCTTAATGTCATTAAACCTACCATAGTTGATTTTTTGGCTACCTGTGACCAGCAGAAACAGGCTGTGAACGTAACATCAACATATTACCAACCTTATTTGGTGAACCTTTTAGGAAAGAGTTGCTTATTTTAACATCCAGCAGTGATGGAGCAACATATGCAATAATTTGGCAGTCTTTTTTCTGGCCATCTGGCTAATATAAAGTAAATCCAATAATCACTGTCTCTTAGCTCTGATTTTGGTTTACACCAACTCTGAGAGAAATATCCAGCTCTTTAGCTTCTAGAAGCTCCACTATGTTCACTTTTGTCACTGTAACACCGCTCACATTTCCATTTGATACAATGGATTCATAAGTAAATACTGACTATAGCTGCTTTAAGCACAGACAGAAATTAGTGTCTCCTAAAACATCAGTCAGGGATGTTGTCCACCGAAAGTGTGTATGTTATAGGTTAGTATTTTTTTTTGCTACCTGTATTAATATTTTGGGTGCTGTGTAGTAATATTTGGATTGCTACTTATTTGTATTCACAAGAGTGTGAGCCTGAGCATGACTGAGACTTGATCAAGTTTCAGAAAAACATAGCCAAAACATTTATATCTATATAGTAATGTGGCATTCTCTGTCTTATATATCAGTCTTATATGGATGTTATGTCCTTATCCCCCTTATGTGTCAGGAAGCTCTATTTATTTCTGCCCATATTTCAGTGTCATCAGATCGCTCATTGTTCTGGACTACATATGGAGTAGACTATCCTTTCCAACATCCTTTACTGTTCTGCTTGGTTTCCTCTCTGTATGGTTACTCTCTCTCCCTTCACAACAGCCACCTGATGATTATGTTTGGCCCTTCTCTGGTGGTGAGGGTGGTATCATGTGAAAAAGTGATGTCAGCGAGTGCATAGTGTTCATCTGTAGCTGACTGAAGTCCTGCTGTGCTGTTTCAGGGTGACTCCTTGCAGACTAACATCCAGCTGGATTTTGGTGATGGCACAGCCGTGTCCTACTCCAACCTGAGCTGGACTGAGGAGGGGATCAAACACATCTACAAGTCTGCTGGAATATTCCGTGTCACAGCGCTGGCAGAGAACACACTGGGTTATGACACAACCACACTCTTCCTGCATGTCACATGTAAGTTCTGCTGCTAAATACAGTCCAGGTGAGAGAAGAGAAGAGTTGACCAAATTGTTGACATGCTTCTGAGTCACCTCTAGTTATTATGTGAGCTCAAAACAATGAACTAAACAGACTGTGCGACACTCAGCAGTCTGAAGTGGATACCAGCATTACTTGAGGCTGAAATAGGTGCTGCCAATTTGAGGTTTCGGTATTTAAAAAAAGCATTTAACGTATATGTCCATTTACTGTTAATGCTGTAACTGTCAAAAAACAGATTGCTTTCAATATCTTTACTTTTTTGGTATTATTATTCATTCACACAGAATTGACTGACAGAGAGAGAAAGAGAGAGAGTCTGCATTATGTACTGTAGGTTTTATGTATGACGTGTCTGTATTGTCATTGCGCTGCATTTTTATAAACACATCTGTTGCCCGCACCCAGGTGCCATCTTACCATAACACAACAGATTACAACCACAAAGTCAAATAGCGATGCACTATCAATTCACCTCACACACAAACAAGCACAGAAACCCTCACTTCTCCTAAACAAACAACTCTGTACAGCACAAAGCTGTATCTCACAGCTGGTACTGCAGTAATTACATTCATAACACAGACAGACTTCTGTGCAGCATGTGCAACATATATATCCCTATGCACAGCCCTAAATAAACAGATAGACAAAAAATAGAGCGCTATCTCAATGTTGTTGAGCATTTGTGAGTGACTGGAGAGGAGAAATGAAAACCGGCATAGGTTTATGTAAGAAATTGGTTGTGTAATACATCAAACTGTATTGATATAAATGTATTGTCTTATCCTATGTCGTGTTTAAAAAATAGATATACCACCCAGCCCTACAGTGAGGGTAGGCGACATAACAGAAACACCTCTCTGTGTAAAGCCAATACAGTTCAACAGCACCACAAACTGCAGCCTCCAAAGTGATCTTACAGTTGAAACAACAGCTCTTTAAAACAGCTTCAACATAAACTGAATCTTCATGAAGGGATGATTTATTACAGGATTGTTCCATTACTGCATCTGTTTTAACTTGAAAAAAATGCAATTAAGTGTTTTTTCACCGTTGGGTTCACAACCTCCAGTTTAATTTAAATGAAGCAGCTATATGTTCTTACATTTATATATGTGTATATTATTTGTTGCCTAGCTCCAGGTGCTAAAATATACTCAACTGAATGACAGCCACACTGTTGATCCATGTTAAACTCATCTGAGGTGAACTGCACTGACCTATACACAGGATTATGTAACATAGCAGCTGTGATAAATACAAACAACTTTTTGGAGAAAGGTCATAACAAACTTGCTTATGCAAGGTTTCACTGGGGGCAGAAAGAGAGACGGAGAAGTGGGCCTTTAAGGCCACTGCAGCTAATTGCCAGTTATCTGAGGATGAAATGGTAGAACAATGGCTTATTTTAGCTGATTTACCACAGCAGCACACATGACAGAATACAGGATTGTCAAGCTTTCCAGCTCTATTCAAACAGCAATAAAACAGTTTTTCCAAGGGAATCATATAAGCTCTTTTCAGTTTGTTTTTGTCTTGTTAATTACTCTTTCATTAAGTTCTACAATCCATCTTAATTTGACCTCTTGCCCTCCTGAAACATTAGCCACTGTGTATTGTATTTATACATTTCTCAGGGCAATAATTTATTTCAAAGTGCATGTTATGCGTTCAGGAGAAATGCCAAAACCTACTACAATGACTTCTCAACTGAACATATTTAATACCAAATGAGTCTCTCTCCCTATTGCATTCACACACACACAAACACAAATACACACACACACACACACACACACACACACACACACAGACATCATGCACGTAAACGCACACACACACACTGAGCATCTCAAAGTGGGGATAAAGATTAGTTCTGGTTAAAGAGGATGAGCGCTAACAGAAGCCTCAGCGAGACGAACATCCCAGCCCAGTCGCAGCACTACACAAACCCTTTCATTGGAGTTTTTCCACGAAAGTAGTGTGTTACATCTGTCCATGGTGGGAAACTTCATCCCTGAGATTGTAAAGCAACCTAGCGTCCTGTCAGCTCCTATTAGGTTCTTAGTGGGGAGGTTCGCAGCATTACCCAGAAGGTATCATGTCAAAAATACATGATGCCGTCAACATATTTCCATCGTTAGAATGGTGACTTTTTTTGGCAACATTATCTCACAGATCCACTAGGACTTTTTAACATTTAACATTTTTACTAACACTACTTTAAACTTGTTTTTGATCATCTGTCGTTTTAAATTACTCAAGCCAACTACTTGATGATCAGTTCCAGGGGGTGAAATTTGCTGTTTGGCATGCCTTTAAATTAAATGTTTTGTCAGTAAATTGTATAGGATAGACTGGATCTCAAAACATCTTTATATTGCTCTTCCTAAATGTATGCAACAAATCAAGTTTTTAAAGAGGTATTGCACCGCTCAGCCTCCCTGGGAAAGTTTACTCCAGGGTGCTGGAAAGGAAGCTGCGGCCGACTGTCAAACCTCGGATTCAGTAGGAGCAATGCGGATTCTGTCCTGGTCATGGAACAACAGACCAGCTTTATACCCTTGCAGTCTTGCTGGGAAGGGCATGGGAGTTTGCCCAACCAACCTACATGTGTTTTGTGGACTTGGAGAAGGCCTACAACTGTGTCCCCCCAGGGAGTACTGTGGGGAGTACTGCGGGAGTATGGGGTACCGTGCCCTTTGCTACAGGCTATCTAGTCCCTGTATGACCAGAGTGACAGCTGTGTCCGTGTACTCGGCACTAAGTCAAGCCTGTTCCCAGTGGGTGTTGGACTTCACCAGGGTTGTCCCTTGTTTCCGATCCTGTTTGTGACTTTCATGGACAGGATCTCGAGGTGCAGCCATGGGGAGGAAAGTGTCTGGTTCAGGAACCTCAAAATTTGCTTTACTGCTCTTTGCAGCTCCGGATCGTCGTGGTGAAGAGGGAGCTGAGCCAGAAGGCAAAGCTCTCGATTTGCCAGTCTATCTCAATCTGACCCTCACCTATGGCCATGAGCTGTGGGTAGTGAACGAAAGAGCGAGATTGAGGATACAAGTGGCCATAATTAGTGTCTTCCATAGGGTGGCTGGGCTTAGCCTTAGAGATAGGGTGAGAAGTTCGGTCATCTGCGGGGAGGTAGAAGTAGCTGCTGCTCCTTCTCATCGAAAGTAGCCAGTTGAGGTGGTTCAGGCATCGAGGGAGAGGAGGAGAACAGTTTAAGGTTCCTGGGAATTACCATCACTGAGAACCTGTCATGGTCTTCACAAATTGCCACCCTGGCACCCTGCCAAACTTTTCCAGAGAAGCAATATAAGTATTTTACTGTTAAATTTGTTTATTTGGTTGATGTTGTTACTCAAGTCACATGTTGCTCAGAAGTACCCATGCATGATATCAACTCTTCTGTGGTGTTTCCTTCTTAGGCCCAGTGGAGCATGTGCAGCTACTTGCTCCCTTCGTGGTCATAAGGAACAAGGAGGTGAACATCACAGCAGTGGTCTTACCCAGCCACTCACGCACTGTCACTTACTTTTGGTGGCTAGGCAACAACACTGAGGTAATTCTTCCAGTACAAGGCTCATTAAGACACAGTTCAGTCTTGGTTTCTATTGCATACTGGTGTGTTGACTTTTATTAAGTTAACCACTTTTATCAAGTTATTTCACCTGGTAGATGGCAATTTTCCACCTGGTAAAAAATAGCCATGATATGCTTGAGAAGTATATCTAACTTTTGGAAACATACACACAGTAAAGAACATACAGTGTGAGCTTTAATAAAAGTTCACCCAAATTAAAAAGAATGCAGCAAAACTCTACAGTATGCCTTATTGTATTCAAAAAACCTTTTACCTCATTTTGACTTCAACAGGGAGGAATCCAATGTTGTGTCCAGTTTGCTCAGTCATGATCTATAGATAACTATATACTTTCACCCTAACTTAGTTTTCATCAAAACTGAAGGTGCTTTCAAACAGTGAGTTGGTGCCACTACCAGCCTTTACACCACAGGCTGCTGCTTCTCAACTAATATGAGCTCATCATACAGCTAAACAGAGCAGGCTGTAGCTTAAATAAAACAAAATGGTTAGCAACATCTCATGATCAATATAGCAACTATAATAAATGTCATTTATTGTCCCTGACAGAATAATCTTACTTTGAAGCTGACGTTGCTCCCACACTCTGTTTCTTTGCATTGATCTGTCTGCTGGAGCGGAGGTGTGTAATTCTCAGAACTCAGGTAGCAGCAAAATCAGCTCCTATTGTTTCCCTGACTGTAGTTTATGGCAGCAAGTTGAAAAAAAGTTTAAATATCATAAACTATGATGCAGCAAGTCTCCTCACTGCTACTGCCAATCTCGGCCAGCAACACCTCCACTAGTTGTCTGAAAGCACCTAATGAGTCTGCAGCCAACTAGTAGTTCTGTGAGGCTGTAGTTAGACACCATTAACACGTTGATGATTATCATGTCCACCACCTCAGTTTAACATGTAAGCATGCAACACAATGGACTGCAGATAGATGGGAAAGCCATTTCTGTTTTTTTTTGTTTTTTGGTCATAAACCAAAAAGTATCTTGCTTTATGACAAATTTGATTGATTCTTGTGTGAACTCTGTCATTTAAATGTATTTTGGTCCTTTTCTTCAAAAAAGCATAAATCAACCAATCACCAAATAAATCAGGCGCTACTAGTGTGCTGATGAAAATTGGAAATGGGATTTAGCCTTTAACTAAACTTCACTGCTCTCAAACAAATCACGGCTTTTGATAATCTGTAAATCACACCACTGTTGGACATAGAAACCAGGCTCAATCTTAAACATCACCCTGATAAAGGCAAGGTAGCTAAAAATGTTTGTTGCATAAAGCATGGTGTACTGGAAAAGAATGGTGCCACATGTTTAAGTGAGACATTAAATAGTAACTGTATCTTTTGTGCTTGCAGCCAGTGATAACGCTGGATGGGAGTATCTCTTATACCTTCCCCACTGAGGGAATGCACACCATCACAGTCCAAGTGGCTGCAGCCAACACCATACTGCAGGATACAAAGGCCATAGCAGTCAAAGGTCAGTATTTGTTTTCTAATTGTGTCCTTGAGCCCGTAACAGCAACAACACAGTAAACAACATTCACAAATCTGTATGACTGCCATCATTTGTTTTTTCTAATATGTTCACCAAATGCAGACTTTAAAAAGTCAGATGTCATATTCTGAATCCGCAGTGTGTAAATTGTTTCTGAAATGAAACATTTCCTCCTTGAGTAAAATAGATCACATTACTGTTAGAACCTCTAAAGAATACATCTTCATTTGAAATGAAGTGATTGAGCAGCAAGTATCTGTAAAAATGCAATGAGTTATTACCAGTAGATGGGCCGGCGTAAAGCTGTGACATTTTCTAATTATCTAGAAGTGCATCTGGTACATTTAGCTAAAGGGAAGTGCCAGTGATATGAAAAACCCTCTTCTTTTCATCAAGTGTTAACTACCTGAAACTCAACTTGAGCAAAATGACAGTTGGCACTGCACACTGAGAATAATGCCCCCGGATCCGAGTGAATTAATGGCTGATTCTCTCCTGACTCTCCTCGACAGAATTCTTCAAATCGCTACTTTTATCTTTCTCCCCTAATCTGGACGAGTTCAACCCCGACATACCCGAATGGAGACAGGATGTGGGGAGAGTAATTAAGAAAGCTGTGCTCCAAGTGAGTGATTTTCATTTTCTTTGTCCTTCCTGCTCTCTTCTTTCCATCTTTGTGTCCGTCTTCAGCTCCTTTCCTTACTTTCTTTTTATTTCCTACTAACTCTCTCTCCCTGATATTTCACAATTATTTCCTGTACTCCTATTACCTTTGCTGCCTAGTAGTCTGGGCTCATTGGTGCGGCAAGTGAACACCCTCAGGCCTTCCTCTGATTCATCATCAGACAGGTGTGAAGATGCCTCTGCTTTCCTTCTCTCCCAAGATGGCTTCATGAGCACTCATTCCTTATTTTTTAAAGTCACTAATAAAATGATCTCAGGACTTCAAGCACAAGGTCTAGTAAGGGACCTACGAGTGACAATAGCTGTCACAGCATCTGACGTATGTGTCTGCGTGTGTGCGATGGCCTGCTTGAATGTAGGTGGGGTGTAAGTGCTCTCAGTGTGTGTGGGAAGCTTACCCATCATTAAGTGCCACTCATCTCCCCATTCACAGCTCATGAATAGCAGACTGCATTTGGTTGCGCTGTGCTCTCGGCCATCTTACCAACATACTGAGTGTTAGAGCTGCAGGTGGGTGCTGTTGAGGAATATTTAAATGGGAGAAGATTTCATGAATAACCAAGGTAACCCCAACTTAGGCCCATGCTTTTGAGCCTATTGATTTCCCTTTTCCTGGACTGTAATGCAATTTAAAGTTGAAGAATTTGCTAAAATGAGACGTATTACTTATTCCTCAAGAACAGAAGGAACCAGTTTCTGCTAAATGATTTAGACTGAATCGTTTTAACAACCACACTAGTTTTGTGACTCTGTCTGAACTCACTCAGTGGAGGGTGTAGATTTCACTCTTAAATTTAATCTCCAGGGTTATTGATGCAAGTGCCTCAACTCTCTTGTAGAGGAGGCTGAGCTCAAATCTACTTTAAAAGCCTTTATTACAATTATCTGTGGATAAGTATGGTAAATGAAAAAAGAGAGAACTTAAAAATATTTCCAGACTATGGTCTCTATCAGGACTTGGCGATATGGCCATAAAATAACATTGATATGCTAAAAAAACAGCCTAAATGCCTCTGAACTGTGCTGGAGTAGAAATGAGTAGAAATAAAGTACAAGTACCTCAAAATTGTAAGTACAGGACTAAAGTAACTGTGCATTTACTTCACACTGTACTGATTTCAGGACAAAATGTTCCTTTTTTACACTGACTAGATGGCTGTTTTCTGTAAAGGAGTATGTCATTAGTAAATTTAGTAAAAATACTTTCTGAAATTACAAATCCAAAAAAAAATTCCTGTCCTCAGCTAAAATAGAGCAACATCTTTCATAGAGGCACAATTAACAGCAAGTTAAAGTAATTATGATTCCCATCAGATGATTAAAAACATTCAATTAAACATAAAATCTACAAATAAAGAGTATTTCAAAACTGTCCCCATGTTTTCGGGCGACAGCGCTGCTATTGAGAGCTCCATGAACCACCTGACTGCGTGGTGGTGAAGTCAAAGAGTGTCGTGACTCTGATATGAAACAGCGTTGCTTGAGCTGGGAGTTGATGAGAAGATTGCAGACAGATGTTGAGATGAGCCAGGTGCCAGATCAGGTAGCCACGCCCAGGAGACACACAGATGCACCCACACACCCACACACACACAAACAGACAGACAAGGGAGGAGGAGACACAGAGGAAGCCTGCTAGAGGACACAAACTGGAGTACCTAGCTACAATCTTCTGGCAGTTATTTGCCAACACAATATCATCCATAATCATACAAATCTACCATACGTCTGGAAAGTATGAAATTTGGAAATTCATGTTTCCCTTATGTGGTGCATTGTGGCACATGGTGCAATTAAAGGTGTGGTTTCAGGATAGTTTCACATTTTCAAGTGTGTCTTAAAACATACTGATCTGTGTTCATATAAGCTCGCTCATTGCTTGCTGTAATTTTCCCTCCTGTTCACTGTGGCCGAGTGCCTCTTTTACAAACACACTGACTGTAACTTGTCATCGTCCACATGTGCCATCACATAAACTGGCAATAGTCCAAACTGTTAGAAAACAGCACAGTTCTGCAGCAAGTCTGTAAATTAAATATACAGAACTATAGAACAACTTTGAAAACAAATTAGTGTTAAAAAATTACACATTTCTTTATAAAAGGCACATTTAAAAATACAAATTTTAGTGCTTTGCAAGCATAGCCAACTGTGTATGTAAACCTGTACACATTGTATGCTTATACTTTTTAGAAACTTAACAAAATTGTCTAATCGAAAAGGATTCAGAGGCACTCTGATAATAATAATGATTAAAGTCCTTTATGAAATCATCAATAAATCAACATGTTTCAAGTCATAGAGTCCATATGAGGACATGCCCTGATGAAGGGCATGAATGGATTCAGTGCATCAGAGCAGAATTTAGAACACTGATTTACAGAATATTTACAGGACAAAATGTGCAAGGAAAGAATGTATTGTATGTACACCAAATTGTTATATAAAGTTGTTATTCACTGAAACATTGACTTGAGTGGTGAAATTGTTGGCATTGTTTGTTGTAATTAGGCCTCAGTCACCACCTGCTGCTATATGTCAAGACTGTCAGGTCTGAGTGAACACCGTCAGATGGACGATTTTTTTGTATAAAATTAATTTGTTTTCAATCTCTTCCTTCACTGCTGTTAATATATAAGTGTAATTCTCTCTTTTAAATAAAAAAAAATTTTTTTATGTACAAAATTCTTATTTTGTACATTCAATGCTAATGATTGAGTACATGTGAAGTAGTATGGAAAACTAACAACTGCAAAAAAATTAACAAAAATGAAGAGTTGTCCACATTTAACAGAATATATGTGTACTGAAGCGCTGAATCTATGTAAGACTAAATAATTAAGAATATTATTGTTTAATGATGTCTGACAGTGTTGACAAAAAGAAAGTAAAGATGGGAAAAAAGTATATTTAATGGAAAAAGTAAAATACACAGGAGGTTACACTGGAATTCTGCATGATTGCTGAGACCTTGTTCTATCAATATATGACTTTAGATTTCTTAATACTGAAATTTCTTCTTTTCAAAATTGAAGCCTGTTTAGTCCACATTCTCAAGAATCAGCTATGAGGCTTCAGCAGTCTGACTTAGGGCACACTCACACATGGCCCAGTTGCTCCTTACTGTGCCGAAGCAGATTGTCCCTCCTCCCCAGTCCTCCGCTGGCCTGCACTCACATTGCTCCAGCCGCAACCGGACCTGAGCACGGTTACCTCTTGTACATACGTCATCATGTCGTAACACAGTCGCAGCACAAAGGAGAACAACACAGAGAACATAACTTTACTGACTCTTTTATGGTTTATTCTGTGTCGTTTTGGTCATAGACAACCTTCTCACATTCCTGGATTTCTTGATTATGCAAGGCGGCGTAATGCACATGATTATACTTCATGTCTACGTTGCGCATCCATGCCAGGGCCAAGAAAGTGCCCCATGCTTGAGCATGGTATGGAGCGGTCACACTAGTCAAACAAACTGGACTCTGGGGGTCAACGTGCTTGGGCATGGTACGGATTGCCTAGTGTGAGTGCACCATTAGTCAAATCAAGCAAATATCTTCAAATGTAGCAGTGTTTTTTTAACACAAATTCTCCCCTTTGTGTTCACCCATACAGTCTTTCCTTGCTGAGCAGCAGTGGAGTGACAGTAGCACAAAGAGCATCAGATACATTTTGGAATGTGTTTTTACACAGGACAAGGTTGCCCCATCACTAACATTGGAATTGGTTGAAGAACAGATCTTTTCAGGGCCAGTATCAAAAGGAGGAATGATTACAGCAAGCAAAACCTGTTGTTCATATAGAAACCTGACTATTGTTTGAGGACAGATTTGAACATTTGTTTATTTGTATAGGCCTACACAAAGCAAATCATTAGTTACTAATTATTACATCCTGTAGAAGAGGAGCCACAATATGAGTTTAAAAAACAAAACAAAAGCTGCTAACTACTTTACTCCTCCATTTTACCACCACCAGCACTTGACTCCACCATGTTCATGGCTCAGACTTAAATCTCTGTTCTGCCTGAAAAGCTTATTTCATAAGGAGAAACTCTGATGTACAATAATCAAAAATTATAATTATAATTTGATCATCTACTTGATAGAAAAGGAGAATCTTGATTCTGGTCTGAATCAGTTTTTATCCCTCATACCTTGCTTGCTCATTTCTGAATAAGGACACCTAGTATTTTATCAGGAAACCCCACTGTACTTAAAGTTTTTTCAGGTTGTCTGAGCAGGTACATGCAGAGTTTCACTGCTGCTACAATCCACATTAGACAGTTCTACCAGTGGTCATAAAACTTGGATTACAAAAAGCATCCTCTCAGAGCCTCCCTTGAAGGAAAGTATCAAAATGGAACAGAGGGTGAAGTGGTTACAGGTTCTAATATGCATTGTTTTTTTTGTTTATCACATTACACTTGTGGTTTGTGGCTGCTGTGTCACTTTTTTTGTCTTCATCTTTTCACATTATGCTGCAAGAGAAATCAGCCACTTCCCATCTGAAAGGGCTGTAGATGTGTTTATGGGGCTGGAGCTGACACAAAGTTCATTTCCAGACAAACATATTGTGCAAGTGGAGACTGGAAGGGTTATTTTTCCTCTGTTTTGTTATGGTTGAGAACTCTTGCTTGAGACAGAGGCCACTCCAAAACTGATGGCTTTCCAACATAGTAAACAACTCCCCAACAATAAAACAGTAGATGAGAGAGGAAACAACTTGCAGTTAAAGTCAAGGTCCATTTAACCGAGGTGGCGTGCTGTATAGCTCTGTTGCTGAATTTTTCGAGTCATGACTTTGCACTCTTCACCTAGGCTCATTTCTGTGCCATTGCCTCTTCTGGTCTTGGATGCACACTCAGTAAAGGAGGTTTTTTCATTCCACTCTGTCTATCCTCAGTTAACCTCCCTATTACATTCCCCTAACGTTTCTCAGTCCAGACCGCCCCCCCCCCCCCATATGGTTTTCCTTGAAGGTTAATGCAGGCTATCAAACTATCATCTCCTTATTACTTCCCCAAAGGCACAAAAGTGTTTTCTCATCCAACGGTTGCATGGTAAATCATGCACAGTAATGTGATATTTTCATCTTTTCACTCTGTTTCAATTCAGCAATTATAGTGTTGATAATTAACTTAGTCTCAAATGACTAGAATGCATATTGGGTTTTAGAGATTTCCCTCACAAGAAACTCAATCTGAATTTATGTTACATTATGTACGTGAAGTAACTTCACTACGACAGTTAGTGAAACTGTCGCCGTCAACTTTTGCTTTCCCACTGGACACAAACAGTGGTCTACCTGACCTCCTGCCCTCTTCTTCTCCTCACCTCCTTCTTTGCTGCTGTAATAATTACTATAGCCATTAGAGGTTGCTGCCTAACAAGAAATGTCCTGGCCATCGATGTGCATCTGTGGCCCTTATTGTTGGGGTGTGTCCCACACTGTTGGCATTAGTCGGCCCTTGTTGGCAGCTTTTTGGCTGGTCGTGCATGTAGTATCGACAGAGAAGACCCTCTAATCAGATGTTCATGGGCTCAGAAGCAAATCTGTGCACAAATAAAGAACCAGAAAAAGAAAGGGAAAGCCCCTTGAGTCTGTCGCTGTGTTACCCATGATTTCACCCATTTAGTGCAGTTTGTATTTTTCACCTTGCCTCTTCACCAGTGCCACCAACTTTTTAGGTTAGGTCTAGGTTAATGGGTCAATCGGTTTATTGTCCGTAGGTGTGAATGTTTTCTCAGTATGTCAGCCCTGTGATGAACTGGTGACTACAGAGTCCATCTGACTTTAGTGATCCCTGACTTGTCCTTAATGCCAACATAAGGTTAATATTTTGGGATTTTGAGTCAAATCAACTTCTCATCAACTTTTTCATGGAAAGTAATGAACTTTGCAACTGATATTCAAGGTCTCCAGTGGATGAGTTCTATTTGATCTCCTTTCTCTTATCTCGCACCAACAGCAGGTTAAAATTGCTAATTATCTAAGGAAATAGAACATGTTATCATACAATCTTGGTTGATTGATATACAAGAAATTTGAATACCAGGTTCAGTTTTTTTGTCTCATATGTTGGTTTGTGACCAGACACCTGCAAAATTAAAAACATTCCCATCAGCCTCAGGTATTCCTTGTTTATGCTAATATGCGAATGTCAGCATGCGAACATGCTGAACTGTGATGATGACCATGGTAAGCATTATACATAACATAAAACACTGTTATTGTTACCATGTTAGCATGGCGATGCTAGCATTTAGCTCAATGACTGTAGATGAATTGAGCATTAACACTCGATTATTTAGATGAAATGGTGCTTTACGTATATATACATCATAAAGAATTCCCCAAAATATGAGACCTCAATGTTTACCTGTATTGAATTTAAACGAGAACCCATTAAATCAAAACTGCATGCATGCAAAAATACAGTATTTATGGTATCTGTACAGGTGCAACACCTTTCAGGCATATGATTTAACTTCTTTGTCGAGTAGCTCTAGAGCTTTCAATCTTCAGATAGTACTTCTTCAAATAAACTCCCAAAATATTGCACTATCGAATCTTTGTGTGAAACCAAATTCAGCGAGGCTTCCCTGCAGCAGGTAACCTCATCTTCATCTGTGAGTGTTTCACCTATCTTTCTGCTTGCCATCCCAATCTGCTTTTTCTATCCAGCAGTAAATTTGCAAAGCATCAAAAGCGAGTACTCCAAAGCAGCCAGCCAGCTTTTTGAACTAATGACTGATTGCAATGCAAACAAACATGTTAAAAGCATATTGATTTTTTTGTTCAGGGGCTATTGCCTCTTCTGTCATCGTATTCACTTTATCTCCCCCTCGGCCGCCCCTTCTCTCAATGCAATTCATGTCCATGGTTATCATTTGTCCACTACTTTGGTACTCAAATAGTGATTTCTGTGCTTGATAATTGATGTGCTTTGGCTAAACCCACTCCATTGTCTGCCCAGGCCACTGAAAAAAACATAAAAACATCACAGGCTCTGAAATGAAGAGTGATCACCAGCCAGGCCCTGCCTCTCCTGCTTGTACATATTAACTGGTTAAGAGTAGAGGAAAACAAAAACAGGGATATTTGTTTGGTCTAACCTTTGGATTGTTTCCAATAAACTAGGTCTATGCTTAAAGGCAGTCTGGACATTAACATACAGTTATTGTGACCTTTGCATATATCCCTGTCCTTCGAGAACCATGTATCTCCAAAATGTATTCATAAGCTAAGAAAAACTTGTCTCTGGTTTTGTAACTGCACTCTACCCAAAGGCTTGTAAACGGCTTAGCTTACAAAGAATTTTTCTAACCCAAAAGGGAACACTTCACAAGCCTTTACAAAATTGGAAATACATAGCTTTGACAGTGAGGCACACCTATTGTAAATGCTGTTAAATTTGTTATTAATGCTGAGTGCACTTTATTGGTGAGTGTTCCAAAAAATGGGAAGCTGGTGGAAATTTAGTAATTACAATTGTCCTGTCATAAACCCAGAAGTTGGACAAGTGGAATAATTGACTTGGCACAGGCAAAAAGTCAGGGAAGTCAACAGGTCTCATCCACTGGGAACCATGGATAGAAGTACCAAATTTCATGGCAATCCATCCAGTAGTTGTTGAACTTCTTCTGTTCAGTCAGTAGCACCACCTACCATTAGAACCAAACACACAACTTTCTTGCTACTGGCTTACGAGGGACGAACTGACTTTCTGTTCTCCTACAAATTATACTTGTTACGCAGCTATTCTGCCTTAGTGATACCAATGCACAAAGTACCCTGCAGTTGGAATTTGGCTGTGCCTTCATAAATCTACTGGGTCCCATGGCAGGTCAACACCATCAGATGCTCAGCAGCTTGGCTCTACATTTTATTCACGTAGGTTAAACTGCCAGCACTGGCCAAACTTAAGTTGTTTTGATCTTCCAGAACTAGGTGGGGAAGTTTGGCTTCTTATTAGAGTTGTATAACATGACAATCATCTAGGAGGTATTCCTTCAGAATGTTCCCACTACTATAAAATACTGGCCTGTGAACTTGGAGTTAATTACTGCATTTTTGCACCAATGGATTCAAAGACTGAAATAAAGCAGATCTCCTCCAAACCTTAAAAACAACTTATACTGACATAATCTTTCTCTAACTACGATTTAATCTTTGAAACATTTAAAAAGAATGCCATATTTCAATTATTGTTATTATATTATTATTATTATTATTATTTGTATTTTTTGTTACATTTTCAAGTGTGTTTAAAATTCACCACCACACCAGAAAACATTCCCTTCTCAATAAAAAAAAAGAAAGAAAAGTAAAACTACACATAGTGACCCAAGAACAACATTAAGGCTTCAAAAGCTTTATGAAGAGAGTGAAAAAAAAATCTTCTACTTGAAGACGCTCACCAACATCTCAACTGCTGCTTCTGTAGCTTAAGTGCTGCATGTGTACAACTACTTAGCCTCCAGCAGGGACTCACAGGCAGGCAATTATATCTTAACTGAGAGTTTGAGTACATAATTAAGATCCCTCTTAAGATTAAAAAGTAACCTTTCATGGAACATTACATTGAATCCTGCTATTTTTATCACATACAGTATATATCTAGTGTTTGCATTTTAATGTAAAGCACATTGAGTTTATTTGACATGAAATGCACTTTATGAATACAGTTGTCTTGCTTTGCATTAACACGATACATAAATGTATCCTTGGCTGTTTGGTAATAAATGATTCAATTTGTAAGCTAGATAACGACTAACTACTCTTTTGTCGTGGCAGGAAGTGACTACAACAACCACACAAATTGAAGTGAAGCCCAAGAGCTAGTTCAGTAAACTCAAATACACCTGCATGTCATACTCATCTCACTGCAACATATTTACCTATAGCAGTGTATTTGGGTATACGTTCCTTAAGCAGGGAAGTCATTATCATCACATCCCACTCCCTTTTGTGCTGAGCTCTGGGCTTCCAACACATCCTCATACCTAAATGACTAAGTAGGTTGATTGCCAGTTGCTCCCAAAACCACATAGTTGTGGTCAAAAGTTTACATACACTTGTAAAGTACATATATATCGTGGCAGTCTTTAGTTCCAATGATTTCTACACCTCTCATTTTTCTGTGATGGAATGAGTGGAACACATACCACCCTGTCACAAAAAACATTAATCAAGGTTGGTTCAGTAATTAATTCATTACAGGTCTTCTGAAAATGTGACCAAATCTGCTGGGTCAAAAATATACATACAGTAACTCTTATATTTGGTTCAATGTCCCTTGGCCATTTTCACTTCAATTAGGTGCTTTTGATAGCCATCCACAATCTTGTGGTAGTCCTTTGGCTGGTACAGAATCGGTGAAGTACTACTGAACTAAATTTGTTGGCTTCCTTGCACGGACTTGTTTCTTCAGCACAGTCCACATGTTCTCAATGTGGTTCAAGTCTTTGACTTTTGACCACAACTTTATATCACCCGTCCAAATACAAGATGACCATTGCAGCGTACCATCAACAGGCATACTGGACCTTCTTTGTACCATCACAGTTTGGTTGGGTTTAGGCAACAAAACTACTTGGTTAGGTTTAAGAATACACCGTGGTTTGGGTTTAAATAACAATAAAACTTATGTCAGTTCAGTTACAAATGTACAAACGTTATTATATTAAAATAACTGACCGCTGCCTTTTGGTTTCACACTGGACACAAACAGCAACCTCCCAGGGGACAGTTGTGTGCATATTTAACCTAACAACCTTCTACTTATTTGAACATTTTTTGCTCTTCATACAACTTCACCTGACTTCCTCCTTTGCTGCATTAATAATTACTACAGCCCCTAGAGGTCACTGCCTAACATACAGTAATGTACAGTTGTAATAAGCTGCTTTTATAGTCGACCTATATGCTTGTTTGTCTGGTGCTTCTATGTGGGGAGTGACCAGGCTCAGACCTTGTCACTCCACAACAAAAGGACATACTCTTCTTTACTTTATATTTTTAAAAAATAATCCATTCCATGAGTGTTGGCTGATTGAACTGTTGTAATTATATGATTTCATAGACACATACCATAGTCACATGTTTTTTACTGATGAAACAAATAATCACTGTCACAGTGTGATAGCTAATAAAGATTATTTCTGCTTTGTCACAGGTGTCTGACTTCCCTGAGGAGCAGCTCTTGGTAGCAGTGTTCCCAGGAGTTCCAACAGCTGCTGAGCTCTTCCTGTTACCTCACAAGAACCAATCAGAGGGCAAGAAAAAGAGTGAGGAGGAGCTAGAGCAGGTGTGGGCGACTATTTTATAGGATTTCATATGTTGCTGTTGTTATTGAAAGCCTATCAACTAGATTTCTTGATACTTAGAAAATATTGAATGCAACTGCTCTTCAAGTGTTAAACACAATGTTGTATGTGGTCAACAGGTATCCAATATAATTGTCAGCGCGCTGAACCAAAATTTGGTGGAGTTTGAGCTCAAGCCTGGTGTAAGGGTGATCGTGTACAACACACAGTTAACACTAGGTAAGAAACATTTGCTCTCATTGCTTCCAGTATTGTCATTAAGTTATCAACCATAACATTAACTTGTAATTTAATAATACCCTAGCATTCTCTAATTTTCATTTTGAAGTGCCAAGAAAAAGAACTGCAATAACCATGTTTTGACAACAAGATGTTTTCTTTGGTCCACCACTTAAAATTCCTGTCAGTGTGCCTCCATCCCAGGCAAAAGAGCACAGGGGAGTATGGATGGGGTGTGATTTTAAGTGGCGCTCCTTGAGATGAGGGATCTTTTATGCCTACCATCAAAAGCCGAACATCTGTTCTATTTCTTTTATGGCCATCCAACCACAAAATTAGTGTTACACTGAGTATAATTATGTTGATTATTTAGTCCTTGAGAAAGAGCACTGTACAATTTAAGGGCAGAAGCAGATTTCAGAAAAGCTTGAAGAATCAACAACACTGGTTAGTTCTTAGCTGCTGGAAAAGGGAAGGCTGGTTGACATATGAGAAATTCTAAATACACCCCTGCCAAAAACCAAATTGCTATTATAAGTATCAAATCAATCCTGGATTCATGGAGGTACAGTGATTGTAAATAAAAAGGCTGGACTGGAAAAATCCAGTGTACTGATTGCTTGGCTGGTTTCATTAGGCACACGGCCTCAGGAGACACACAGCCATGAGTTGTCTGTAGCTCAAAGTGCCAGGTATTAACAGCCTGGCATGTGCTGCGCTGTGACGTTCTGTGGTGTGCTGCACTCTAATGACATCGGAGGTATACCCAGCTGGATCCCTCTTCATATTTCACCTCCCAAGAAAGGTCTAAAAAGCCTTCAAGCTGCTTGAGAAAGGTCAACAGCATACGCGTCGCCGACTCTGAGCTGAAGGGCTCGGGAGCAGCACGGTAACATTGGCAACTGCAATGTGATTTCCCTGCAATGACAGACATTAATGCATGCTTCAAAATAATGAGAGAGATTTAAGGTGGTCTTGTGAGCAAAACCATGTACAATTCATTAATCATAACAACTTGTTTGTTTGGGTTCTTGTTTGAAATGTAAGTGCATTTAACCATTTCGAATCCTCTTCTGTCACCTTCTTTTCCCAGATATAGAAACAGCAATTTCATGCTACCACTCATAATCAGCATTGAAATTAATTTACTGGCCAATAAACATGGTTTCAGAGGCAGAGTTGTTGATGTGAATGTGCAGTCAGGAAATGGTAGATTTCAATTTGTATGTTAAATGGAATTGCATTTATATAGCACTTTTCCAATCTACTGACTGCTCAAAGCGATTTTACAACACTTTTCACATTCACCGATTCACACACATATGGATACACTGTCAGTCAAACAGTCAGTTTCATTTATAAAGCCAAATCACAAATCACATTCCCCTCAAGAGAATTTATAATCTGTACAATGTGCGCCATACGTTGTCCTTAGACCATTAATTCAAGGAAGGAAAAACAAAAAAAAACATGTAGACTGCAACACATACGTACATGATATATGATTCATAAAAGGGCCCCAAGGTGGCAACGATACTGATAGCCAGGAGAGAGAGGTTCCTGGGCTGCCAATGGTTCAGCAGAGAGGAGCTGGAGTGAGAAGATAGGAGAAGAAAGAGAAACGTATTGAGAGTGAAGGAAAGAACAGTAGAGAGTGAGACGCACACAGTTTGCAGCTTGAGGGAACCAGAACAAACAACAGCTCTCTGTTTGGCGGCAGCTGTTTTCAGTGTACAAAGCTTTAAAACTTACTGTACACTGCCTGCTCAGCACCAAACAGAAGACAGACACAGTCAGAGACTAGCTTTGGACACAATGTAGCATTTAGCAGCTAAAGAGGCAGATATTTCCCAAAGTGTATGGTAGAGACCAAAAACAGAGCTCATAGACTAAGAATATGGGACTTAGAGATGGACACAAACATGACTCCAATCTGTTTACTATCAAGTTCACCACATCATCAGTTTAAAAGGTGATGACATGTCAGTGTTGTGTTTACAGCTTGTTTATGCTACTCTGTTGGTACACTGGTCAGGCAGGATTGGTTATTAGCAGTTGACTGATGACTGATGGTATTTATTAAATTATATTTATTGGTTCCTGGAATCAGGGACCAAATGGGAAAACAGTCTCAAAAAGGGATATTCACTTTAAAAATGTAAATAGTCATTAAAAATGTAACATTAAAGAAACAGTGAAGGAAATTAATCTGAGCACTGACCGTCACAACCAGTTGTTACTACAACACATATGGACAAATAATCACTCAGTAATCAATAATATTTTAATAAACAAACATCGATCATCAAACTACAGACATGTGACTCAAGTCCTTTGGTCCAAGTCTCAAGCAAGTCCCAAGTCATTTTTTCGTGTCTTATGTCGTCTCATTTCAGCCAGCTACAGCCTCTGAAAGACAATAGTGGCGGCGGGTCTCAGCACCAACCACCAGCCAGTTGTTAGAGAACAGATCGCATCCGGGTAAAATTAGCTAACATCTGCCTTCAGCCTCTCACAGAACACAGACACTTACCGATCCCACTGATGAACAAAGTTTGATGTTGTAGTCTGGCTGTCAGAAATCTTGATGCTTGATGCTGCTCATCAGCATGTCTTGCACTCAGCAGTTAGCTTTATTCCTTCACATTCCTTCACAACTTTTTAATCTGAAAATGATGACTCGGCACAGAAGTGGCTGACATGATCTGATCATACTGTGCGTGTGTGTAGTCTATAGTGCGGGGAAAAAACGTCAGATAGGGAGGAGCTTGATTGACAGGGTAGTCATCCAATCATGATGACAATGCCATTCCCAGTATGCGCTCGCTTACTAGGTAAGAGGCACTTGTAATGTGAACATTGACAACGTACATTACATTTTATATTCAATATTTAAACTGAAAACATAAAATTAATACAAACAAGTCATTCAAGTCCTCATGTCTCAAGTCAAGTCACAAGTTTTTAACTTCCAAGTCCAAGTCGAGTCTCAAGTAATTTATTTTCTGCCAAGTCAAGTTGCAAGTCATCAAAACAAGCCACAATGACTCAAGTCCACATCTCTGTCAAACTATAACTACAGCAACTAAAACTAAACACTGCAGTAACACTCAGCATCGGGCAAGCATTTGTCGTGTGTGTGTGTGTGTGTGTGTGTGTGTGTGTGTGTTTGAGTGAGATAGAGAGAGAGAGCAAGAGAGAGAGAGAGAGAGAGAGAGAGGGGGGAAAGATGGTGGACGTGGACATATACGTATGCCAGGTCTGGTCAATAGAGGTGACCAGGAGGCTCGAACAAGTTGTACCTTTAAATCTCAGTGTGGCATCAACAAAGTTGAACCCTGTTTTCCTGAGTTAGGTGTGTGTGCTACCTTGACACAGGTGTCTGAGTGAACAATGGCATGGAGGCAAAGTTAACTCCAAGCGATTTGTTCATCAGAGTGTGTGCTTGGATGTGTGTAGGCATGTGGGTTAGTAGAGAGGAGACATAGAGAGGGAGAAAAGTTAGACGAGCTATTGCTCTGAGCGCAGCAAGGAGGTAACGACCGTGGAGAGACACAACACTCGCTTTTCTATCACTCGGAGGATGTTGGACGAACTCAGGCATGATCACCTTCCTCCGCTCTTTGTTCCTTGATAGAAATGCGGAGTAACATGATTAAAAATAACCATGAACCAAAAACGAAGATATTTGTCCGTCATATGACAGCAATAAATGGATCAAAAGGACGCTGAAAAAACATCATAATGCCATCTTGTAAAAAGCCTGAATTCGTGTTTCATCAGGTCTGTCGGCCAGACGACAAGCAAACAACTTTTAAAATGCTTGTTCCCTGAATGGATTTCAATGAGAGTTCGATAAGAGCTATGCTGTGCTGTGCTGTGCTGAGACGTATTTCCAAAACTTACCAGGTAGCCTGACCTTCTTGCTCATTTCCCTCCATGGCAGCTCCTTATTTGTTGTGTCTTGGTAGATGTCTTATCGGACAGCTCTGGGTGTCCGCAAAATGGCCATGATAAGTGATTATTATCCTGTCCTCCATTGTTGTTCATGAATGTCCGGACATCAGCAATGTTAACGTCGCTTAAGCAATACAGCGTTATTGTTGCTGATCCAGCAAAGTTGAAGACTGTGGCGTAAGACAAAGAAGAAAAAATTAAAATGTTTCTGGTTGCTCCCTTTTAATAACTGCTGTACATGAGAAAGCCACAGCTTCCGTTTGCAACATGTTACAATGGAAAAGCAACAAAACATGATGTGCGGTTGCCGTTCTAAAATCTCTGACTCAAGGCCGCTCTGCCAAAGTGTGGTGCATTCAGGTGCGCCTCAGCCAGTGGGAGATGAGAGCTTTAGATCTCACAACCAGGTGGGATTTACTGGACCACTGAGGTTTGGGCGCACTTTTCTTTGTTTGAAGGCTTTGCTGGTGCATGGAGGTTGCATGTTAGGCATGTTTTAGTTTTACATGCAGGCCTCTCTATTTTTAGGACCATGTGGTGAGGTCCCAAATACTCCAAAGTGGCCAAATAAAAAATGTGTTATTGCAAGTTTTTGCTTAGAGAAACCTTTTAACTTGACCCCCTCTTACTGAAACATTCCCTATTGTATTACCTTTTGTGGTCGCATATGCAGCATTAGCAACATGGCTACCGCTAGCAGACTGGCTACTATCCAAAGCAAAAAACAACTGTAAGATTTCCCAATATGATCTAGGAATCTACACCTCAGTGCTATGAAAAGGCAGAGTAAAACATTTGGTTGTATTGATAAGTAGGCAGATTTTGTTATTTACTGATCTAGTAGAAAGAATGCTCTTTATGAACCATCTCATGTCCTGGTGATAAGGAGAAACAAATACTAACACGGGAACAGACTTTGACACAACACCAGCAGTCTCCATCAAGTGAATGCCCATCCATTCATTCTTGTTCACTCTCCCTCTTTTCACAGTTATTCGAATTGTTACGTTTTTATTCCAATGTTACCTGACGCTTCAATGCCTCTTGCCTGTTGTGGTTGCACATTTGCAGAAGTGTATCTTTGTGCCGTAATTTGAAAAATCCAGCCCAGTAGCAGACCGAATAGAATAGTGAGGTGCATAGGGAACCGATCTATATGCGGATGGTGTAATTTTTCTATAGTCATCACACTGTGCAATCAGTATTCCATCAGGGACAGTTTACATTAACTATCATCAGTGTGTCAATGTGATAAATTTACCCAAATGACAAGTCTAAGTAGGTTGATGTAAAAAACTAAGATGTATATAAGAACAGTAAAGCATATGTGACAGTAGCATCATCTTTGGTGTCCTCTCTCCACACAGCACCCTTGGTGGACTCCAACCCCAGACACAGCAGCTCAGCCATGCTAATGCTCTTATCAGTGGTGTTCCTGGGCCTGGCAGTGTTCCTCATCTACAAATTCAAGAGGTACACATCTTTGTGATACTTCCACCTGGTGCACATACAGCATGATCATATGGAACCCTAGTATATATCTATTACCATTATCCATTATCCATTATTGATGATACCAGATGAGTGCAGTCTGGACAAATCAATCACAGTCGTGTTTGGAAATTTCATTTGACAAGTCTCCCTAGAGGTTGTAAATCCGTCTAGCGTGTTACGGATGCATGAGGCCCATGCACCAATCAGTGATAAAATGCAGAGAAAATGACCATTAAATGGTTTAATATGCAGTTGCTGTGCCTCGGCTGTTATTTGCTGAATAAATTATTCATACTCAAAATGATTCTCTTGAAAAGTTGGAGGGAAATGGAAAAGCTGTCATTAATTATGGATATGAATTTTTTCCCATTAGTCTAAAGAGGATGCATTTTTCACAAAATCTCACAGTTGACAAAACAGAGCAATTAATAACCAAAATGAATAGTAATTGCAAATAAATTGGATAGTGACTAAATAAAGATGTATATTGTGTTATAAATGCAGATGGGAAAAGATAGCAGTGTTAGTGTAATTTGCCTATAAATTACTTACTGAGGTGTAATTATAGTCACAAGGACTTTGAAAGTTGGCATGCCCATAGGACTAGGAGACAGAACTAACAGAACTACTTTCTTTGAGGTGAGTAGAGATATGTGGGTAGAGATAAAGTGCGTCTTCTCAGAGCTACTTCTTTCAGAGTTATGAATAACTTATTAGCTTTCACTCTAATAGAAATAGGAACTTTTTACTAAAAGTCGTTGCCACAAGTTTTCTAACATCGTTTTGAGGATCACTTGTCAAACTCTTCTTTTTGCAAATCATTAGAAAAATACCTTGGATCAACATATACGCTGAGGTGAACCAGGAGAAAGAGCAGGAGATGATTGGCTCGGTGGGCCAGGGTGACAGCACACCTAAAATCACTCTGAGTGAGTTCTCTACATCCAAAGAACTCATGGAGAAGGAACTGGATGCCAGGGTCAAACGTAAGTGAAGAGTTTTCATAATAAGGTTAAATGATGTATGAATAAGTCTGAATGGTTACTTGTTGACTGAAAATTTTAGACATTTCCTCGAAAGGTATTTTGGTCTCCTGACCTAAGACAGGGTGTTTTTTTTGGGGGGAAGTAAAGTAAAATGGTAATAGATGGAATAAATATGTGCAGATTTACCTACCAGGCATACATTGGCTATTGAATTTGAATTATTTTTCAAACAGAGTATTGGCAACTTAATCTCCTTTTAGCATTTTTAATTTTTCAGAGATGAAAAAAGGAGTCATAAAATCCTACAGCAGCTTGATTTAATATCGGTTGTGGCTCATGCTGAGCATTAAAATATGATAAATGCTGACCATAGTGCCATACTGAACACATAAAATGCTGTGCACAAAAATAATTCCAAAGTATCAGGCCCAACAATGGCAAAACTTTGTTTTGTAGGTATTCTTAATGGTATTTTAGATTTAGTAACTTCCTGGAAAACAATACAAGTTATTGATGATTCATCCTGCACTCAGAGGCATATTATCATTCTGAGTCAAATAAACATTTTCTTAATTTTCATCACACTGCCACAGATGTATAAAAAGATGGATGCTACCAGAGGAGAGGCTTGGCCACATGGATTACTGCACAAAAGCACAACTTTATAATTTGGACAAATACGCGTCATTACAGCTACATTTAAAGATTTGGCTGAAGCTGGATCATATTTTATGGAGAAAGTAATTTCTGCAGTCCTCCGGCTGGCCTGCCTTAACTAGCAAATAGCTTAACTTGTTGTTAAAGTAATAACTACTAAATGCTGCTAACCAGCAGCCTTCCAATGGACACATCCGCATCGGGTACAGTACCGAGGTGATTTATGGTTAAGTGATTGCACCATAGTGCATTATCTGAATGACATTCATTAGACAGTACTATGGAGCCGTGTATTAATTGCTTCTCTCCTGTCTCTTGGTAACATACAACAAAGCAATAATAAATTTCAAAGCTGAAATTTAGTGTTTAAACTGTCATTCTGTATGCACCCATTTATTATATTCAGGATATCATAATAAAAAAGAGACATTTTAATAATGGGTCATTTTATAAATCCCATGCTATTTAACAGCCTCAGAGTAATTAGCATGAGGTTTCAGTGTCAAAGAAGTTATTTGCTTCACAGGCATTAAAGCACTGATGCCGAACTAACTATCTTTGTTCTTGGCTTGTTTCTTTCTTCTTTTCTTTCATTTATTTCTGCTCAGGGGGAGTCGGAAATGCCTGCGAGAGCACAAGGGAGATTCCAAACTGTACTAGTGTGTAAAGCCGGAGAGCAGCAGTTCATGTACAGAGCGAAGTGTTACAATGTCGGGGTTCTCTGTTTCTGTTTTGTAATTCTCAACACAACTGATGTTAATAGTTTTCTAAGGGACCTCATTTATACAGCACGGTTGCACGGATGCCTCGTTCAGCAACATCCATGCAGCAAATGTCAATCTACTCAATGAGATCATTGTAATTACTGGCAAAACTTATCAGTTTTGTGGATGTATAAGCTACATAACGACATTCATTTGCAGAGTGAAATATTGTTCGTCAAAACCTATGAAGAGTTCTGTAAATTTCCTAAGAAATTTGCTTTGAAAATCATTTCCGCCTATATATAGACTATAATGTCTGAGTCTTCAGTCAAACAGGGAATATTATTGAAATGTACAATATTATCATCTGTTCTGTTAAATGTATATATCATTAATTTCTACATGCTCGTAGTCTGAGTACCATGGCAACGACAGAAGATCTGACAATGGTCTGTTTTTGAAAGTGTGTTAAAAAGTCAAACATTACTTAAAGAAATCAACTTTGTTTTGCTTAGGTCCTTGACTTGTGCATGTTCTTATTGAGGACACAATTTCTGTGTTGTAGATAAGCAAGTGTTGTAAATAGTTTTTTTCTAATCATTCATCAAAAAAAAGCCCAATCAATTTCGCTCAGACTTCTGTTTTGGTCTCATTTTCTTCAGTTACTGTTGGGCGATATGTATCTAGTAGAAAGGGGTTATCTTCTTCATGCAGGTAGAGCTGTGTTGGTATATTACAGGTTTAACTTCCCTCTATTTCCCTGGAAATGATATAAAAAAGATCAACGTGAACATGATCATGTTCAATATATTTATATTTTCATTAGACATATACAATAGATATTCAAACAATTTTACATATACGACAGACTTTAAACATTTTTTGCCATTGGCATCATTGGATTATATTCCTCCTCTGAAAGTTCTGATTTAGCCTCACAATATAAGCTGAATCAGTTATAATGAATATTTTGATGTGGCAACCAGTGATCAAATTCAGAATATTCACTTGTTTGGAGAAACATGATGACATTCAATTCAAAATATGAAATGTGAAATTATAGGGCATGTATGCATCTTCTTAAATACCAGTAGGTGTACGGTTGGGTTCTGATAGCCCAGGGGTCTCAAACTCAAATTATCTTGGGACCACTGTTGGTATCGTCATCTCATAGGAGGGCCACTACACCGTTTAAGTTCTACAAGAAAGCGCAATATTTCTGAAAATGTAGTTTTGTATTTCATTTTTAACATGATAATACAAAAATGCAAACAGCAGTTTGTATATGTTTTTCTTTGATTAGTTTTTAACAGTTACTTTTTTCCCTACTCTTAAATAACTTATTGAAACCTTGAACTGAACCAACAAATGAAATACAATTGTACTTTATTTCTTGCCAGACACCTGGCAGCACTCATATTTTCTTCATATTCAACCAAAAACACGTATACATAAGTATACATCTGTATCTGCACATCAGTTTTTGACAAAACTTGTGCAAATCTTTTTTCCTAATAAATAACTTACTTACACCTTGAACTAGGCTTGCTGTGATAGTCTGTGTTCCTGGTATTAGACTGTGGTCGGGCTTATGGCAATTACATTACTCGCCCACTGCCACGTTTTGCATTTTAAAAACTCAATGGTCAGACAACGGATACCACGATTACAAACTGCCAGAGGTGCAGAGGTGTCCTCTCCATGCAGCAGTGGGGCCAGCAGCAGAATCGCAGCACAGAGTAACTAGAGTCACATTTAACTTTTAGCTTTTGGAGAGAGTTAGGAGAACTCACTGACAAGATGATGGCAGAGGATTCGTTGACAAAGCAAGAAGCAAAAGCTTCTGTTTGGCAACATGTCGGAGTTCGACGCATTTTTGCTGAACAACAGCTGAGCATACTGAACACATTGCATTTCCCGTGACGAGTCTACCTCAAAATAAAAGTTGACTCGCGTTTTTAGAATATAATATTTTTCTTTTTCACTTCATACTTATATATTAAATTTGTTTGAAACAACTAAAAAAACAATTAAATAAAAAATTATTTTGTGGGCCAGAAGTGGCTCGGGGGCCAGCAGTTTGAGACCCCTGTGATAGCTAGTCTCTCATAGTCTCATTTTGGATCCAGTTCCTGTTTGGCAAAACAACAAAAGTAAGGTTAAGCTCTGTTGGTCAATTGCCAATGGCTACCAAAACTACATTTATGACCCATGACATTATCATGCCATTACGATATATATAACCGTTGGAGAATACCAGTGACAGTCAAACCAGACCAGATCTTTGCTGTCATGTTGTTAATTATTTGAAACAGTGGCAATGTTATTAGGTTTAGGCACAAAAACTACTTGGTTAGGCTTTGGAAAACATGTAATGTAGGATTACATACATAAAGTACATTATAAAGTACATTGCTTAAGTTAAAAGAACTTACCAATGACTTTTGCTTTTGCACGGGACATGAACAGCAGTCTCCTGAGTGAAGTCTTGTGCTTGTTTGTCCTGACTACCAGCTCCACCCTCCTCCTTGTGCAGACTTTGACACTCTTGTACTACCTCTCATGATCTACATCTTTACTCCCCTTATAATTGCTTTTGCCACTAGAGGTCGCCGCCTAATAATAAATAAGTTGTAAATCTTTAGTGACCCCTTTACTTTTTGTCTAGCACCATCATCAGGTCAAATTTTTTGTTCATCTAATACTTTGGTTTCCAACTTGATCCCTGTAAAACCAGCAATGTGTCATTGCCTTTGTGTTAAGGATAAAAAATGTCAGGACAAATATTATCATGCTTACACACTAAGCTAAGATGGTGAATATGGTAAACAGTAACCCTGCTAAGCATCATCATGATAGCATTATCATTGTGAGTATGTTAGCATTCCAACCGTACAGAAGAACTATGATGGCTGTAGCTGGCTCTGTTGCTTTCTCCAGTGCCAATGACAAACATCACTGGCTGCAGAAATATGTTTGCTGTACTTAATGTTAATTCCATAACTTATTTAATGGAAGGTCAAAATTAAACTTTTAGCTATTAAACTCTCTGAAAACACATTGGCTGTGACCTAAATGCTAACACTAGCAGACTAACATGCTCACAATGAGAACATAAACATCCTGTTAACTGTGTTTACCTTATTTTAGCATGTTAACATACCAAAATATACAGAAAATATATTTGCAGTATGTTAACATACAAAAATGTGCTAATTAGCTCTCATTCGCCCAAATTAATTGGCACAAAGTACAGCTGAGGCTAAGGGGAATATATTTATTTATGCATTAATTAATTAGGCAATTGGTCATAAGTCTTAGGCAAATGAAAAGATGAAAAGTTAAATGATTTTATCCCGAGAGGAACATGTGTTAGAGAAAAGAAACGTCTGTCTGTCTAACACATCCTCATACCTAAATAGACTCAATAGGTCAACTGCCAGTGACTCCCAAAACTAACTAAATCACTGTTCCCAGTAGAACATGACCGTTGCAGTATACCAACAACAGTTGAACTGGGCCTTCATCGTACTGTCACAGATTTAGGCTAGAAAACGCTGGAAAACATTGTGGTTTGGGTTAAAATAACTTTCTTCAGTTACAAACACATGTACTATACATTAAGTAATAGGGGTGTACAAATTAACCGTTACGAATCGGAAATCAGTTTTAAAGTTAAAGATGCCACTACACCGATACGCGGACCTCTGGATCGATCTAAATGTACCATCAACCAGTCGGTAGCCTGATTTTAAAGTTAAGAATCGACTGAGTGAAGCTGCTATGCTGCTACTTCCTCATAGCCCTAGACGGTGCCACCTAACAAGAAATGTGACATTGGTTGTATCAAGCTGCTTTCACTGTTGACCTATATGATCATTATTCTTATAATTATGAATTGGGCCCTCCAGTATTTGGATTGAGTAGTTTCTGTTTCTGCCAGCACAGCTAACATAATGTAGTTACAGATCTAAAGTGAATATTTGAGTTTTAGTTACGTATGAATGTAGTTGCACACATTTACACCTAATGATATCAAAACCTAACTCTAAGTAGTCCTATAGAAAATAGGTATTTTAAAGGATATAACATTGCTTATTTTATATTGAATATAGAATATCAAAGAGCTCTTATGATCAAATTTCTCCTAATTATTTTGTTCATAAATGGACAGTACATTAAGTTAGAATGAACCCCTTTGGTGCAGTGTTTCTTACTTGGTCTTTTGCTCAGGGTTTTGGGGTGTCTGCTCCATGCAGTTATAGAAGTGTTTTATATTTGTTGGTTGTCACAGGATTATTTGCCCACTCCGTTCCTTGTACCACTGTCTCTATACAGCTAAAATATGCTCTCTTTCTTGTCATTTGATAAAAGCAGATTATTCTCTCAAAATATGAAGACTGGAACAATTTGTGTACAGCAGCGCCATTGAGCTGGGTTAATGGAATTAATTCACTCCTCCTGGTACATCAGCGCTCTTTCACAACCCAACGCTGTTTTGTCCAGTCCTATAAAAATGGAGTATCCTCGGGTTGGCTACTGTCAGCCTCCTGGTATCCAGCGTGACGCTAATCAGAGAGAACTGGAAAGCCAAGCAGAAGATGTGCCATGCAGAGCTTACCCATAATGCTCAGCTCAAGTAAACAGCACTTGCAGGAGTAGCAAGAGGGGCCAGGGAGCACTGCACAAAGACATAGGGTGTCACATCACATATGCATTACCTCAAACAGAACGTTCTCATCTTAAACCAAACAGCCAAGCCTTGTTACTAGAGACAAAACACACAGGGAACAAAGATTGTTTTATAGCTTTGTTGTGTTCTACACATGTCATGAGCAAAGGGTTGTTTGCTTGGCTTGATATAGTTTGGGTGGGGGCTTTGATGGTGTCACTCTGATTTGTATTAGCAAAACAGGATTAGGAGAAACAGAAAGAAATAACGAAGAAGTTTGTGCTGAGCACAACTCAGATCATACTTTTGTTATATATTTTTTCCCCTTTTTTTCCTCTTGGACGCTGTGAAATAGTAAAGAATCTATAATGACCACACTGATGCGTAACCAGGCTATAATGCTCTGTAGCAGCTGTTGCCAAGTAAAAATTACACATTCCATTAAAGTCTATAAAGAAAGTAAAGAATAGTTACTAAAAATGTTCTGCTTTATATCTGCACAGACAGAATGGAACTTCGCCAGTAGAAGAACTCATACATTTGGTATTTTCCTTATGTTTATGTCCTTATTGATCATTCAGTCACCACTTTGATCACTGGAAATTGCTGTCTCATTTGATATTTTAAATGCCACATTATAATGTAAGACCAGATCCCCAGGGTGAATGCATACTTGAAAAATGAAAAAGATTCTTGCTTTCATGATATTTCAGAAGGCAAAAGAGTTGTAATGTTTTTCAGTGCACACAAATCTACAATGCATGCATCATCAGTAATGTCCTGTTTCATCTTTATTTCGATATTTCTACGGTAAAGAAACTGTCATTTTGAAATTGTTTCAAATAAATGTATTTTTGTACATCAGCACATTTGTTCTCTGTGTGATGATATTCCTGTGAACTGAAGGGTGAAAAGAAGATGACGTTCTCTGCAAATTGCATTGCTCGTCTGATGACTCAATGTACCAATCTACTGTATTTAAGAATGCAAAGCGGTTGGAAAACTACCAACACTGTTCCTGTCTTCCAGCACCTCCTCTTAGACTGTTTGGTGCAACCAAAACACAGTGCCATTGTGTCAGCTCTCACTTATTGAACAGTATCATATAGTGTAGACCTACAATAGTTTAACAAAAAAGGTCATAGTTAAAGTGTCAATATCCCTTTTTTATTATTATCAAGACTGTGGGCAAGTGCTAATGTCTTATCCTATGAATACTTCTGAATGAGGAGCTTGTGCATATACTGTATGTACATATAGGCACTTGTTTGCTGAAAAAAATCACAAAAAAAACTGTCCACGCTCTCTCTCCAAATGGAGACATTTTGCTGATGACATGTATGGAATTTAAACGTGTGCATTACTCGCAGCCAGAAACCTTAAATTTCACATGAGGTAATGAAGACAGTGTATGGTTGGGCTTTGACAATACATGTTAGCATACATGCTATAAAGCCCAGCACATATGCTAACACAAACCACCAGTGAATTGTTGCTGTTGCTGCTGTCACTGTAGCCTGATAATCAGACTAAACTAGTTTTTGCCTTTGTGACTCAGGAGTGACTGACCCGACAGATGGTGTCAACTGGTGATGACATGCAAATGTAACATTAGTCATTTCTGTAAGCTGACCTTCAACAACCTGTTGCTACCATGTTAGCCAGTGCTAAATTTGTAAATCAAAAGGTCCCGGAATACAGACAGAGTGCTGGGTGCGGGAGGGAACACATCAAAAATCCACAGTGCCTGCAGCACATTGGACAATGCCTGGGGGCTAACAGTTTACAAAACTAAAACTGTTGTTACAAACTGAGAATTATTTATTTAAATTTATTAATCAGACCATTCACAACAATCACTCAAAATCATCAAGGTGAGGTGTGTAGTAACAGCTGATTAACGTTACTGTTTGCACACGCTCTCCTCTTTTTCTCTGTCACTTCTTGACTGTCCCTTCACCCCCGTCGACTCGTCTCCCCAATTTGTGGACTGCTACAATGGTGGGAAATGCAATTACGGCCAAAAGATCTACAAACAACTCCAACAACAGCAGGCTAAGAAACCAAACTAAGTGATATGTTCTTTCTGTCTGTCCGTCTGATCGATCGCCTCAGATCCATTTCAGTACTGTGGACAGTACACTTGCATCTATGCACACACATCTTAAACACAAACGCCCACTTACTCGTGAGGTTTACAGTGATAATATGCCAAAGTGTTTTGACACTTAATGCATAAATCACATGCCATCTGAGCTTGCGTTTCATGCACAAAACTCAGAGCTTTAATTAAGCTTCTGGCATCACTGCGTGACATGACCACTCCCTCTCTTTTTAAAGTCAGATTTAAAATGCCTGCAAAACAGACAAACAAGTTATTTTTGAGAAACTTCAGTGGGAAGTAAAAGGACAGGATAGATAACATTAAACATTATACAACATTTATCTTATAGTGACAAAGGAGGTAGCCCTGTGATGAACTGGCGACGTGTCGGCTGGGATTGGCTTTAACATCCTGTTACAGCAGGATCTGGCATCAATTAAGCCCTGATGTTAGCATCCATGCCTGTTGCCATTTTAGTGGCTGTTTTTCTTTTGCTGATTGTCATGAATGTACACTATATACTGTATATTTCAAGCTCTTTAAAGATTACCACCCATTATTTGATCACACCCACAAAGCTCTGATTGGTTGATTGGGTTTTGCCATTGGGAAAAAAATTAGCCATCAACGAGCACAACACTTATTCCAGGCTGGTTTTCTTAGTTGTCTGTGCACAATTATCCTAAGCAATGAGCGATTACTACCATCAGTTTAGGTGTGTTCACTTTCTGTTTCATCCTCAACAGTGTGTGATAATCCTGCTTAATTGTTAACTTGTTTCCAACCAGTCTAATTATGTGACTGCTGTTTTTTGCCATGCTGTTGTGTTCCCATTGCTAAGCAATTACTGAACTTTGATGGGTAAGTGTTAGAAACAATTGAAACAATGTCCAAAACTAAAAAGATAAATAAATAAATACAATTAATGGATATGACAGAAAAGTAAAACAGTATAACACAATACAATACAATACAACACCCAAGGACTTCGCCATCTTTGATACATCGGCATTAAATTGAGCTCTCAAAGCACTAAGACATGGTGAGAGAGAAAAAAACAGTAGGAGAGAGATTATGGGTTTAAATGTGTACACAACAGTCCCTAAACCATTTCTGTGTGAGCATCGTGCAGCCCTGCAAGTTGTATGACAACTTCTGTACCATTGGTATTACACCTTTTGCTGAGTCGAGGAAGAAAACGACAAGCAAGTGTCCTTTTATAAAGTCACTTAATTTTGATGGCAGTCTTTAGTGTCAGTTGACAGACTGGACCGTGTTATCTTGACAGCTAGGAAGCCGTTGTTTCACTCCTCAATACACATGGTTTGTATATACTAAACCTTTTTCTCATCAGGACTCTGAAGACAATTATGTGGTTGACAGGTTTATTTACAAGAAAGGGTGAAACTATGAGAAAACAACAACGTCATAAACAAATGTGTTTAATTAATTCTTACAAATAGGCAAATAAAAAGTGCAACATCAATTTCTCTAACTTTGATAATTTTATATACATGTTTGTGTATCTGCAAAAAGGCAATATACATGTGTTTTAAGCAGGTGCTTTTAAATGGAAACTTGGCAGCTTGAAAGATGTAAGTCAACATGGCCCTTTAAAATATCAAGTCACAAATATAGCACCTTGAATGAAACAATGAACCATAAATATGTGAAAATTACATTTCATACCAACAATGCAATTAAAGGCATAGGATGTATGCAGGTTGATGATGTTGCTGATTTACACAATTGCTGTATGAAGCCTACTTTCATGACACATGCACTGGTTAAGGCTTAGACAGGAAATCAAAGGTTATTTGTCATTTACTTTAAGGAGAGTAGGTATCGATTTTTTAATAGTTATTCTATTTTTAATTTTTAAATTCACTGGTGTGACTGCATATGATACAGTGTTCCCAAAGCATATAAACACCAACTATACAATGATAGTAAACTTCAATAATGCAAAAGGTCATGGAGAACAAGAGGAGCAATGTAAGGTAAGTAAGAATAATATCAGATAAAAGCCTGTAAAAAATATTTTAAAAATATCATGTGGGACATAGGGTTCAAAGAGTTTGAACTGCCTTGCAGCCGGAATAAAGTGCCTCTTCCTCAGTAGGACTGGAAGTCTGTCCAAGTCAGTTATATGGAGGAACTCTGGGAATATAAATATTTTGTTTGTATAGTTTGTTAAACATCTTCTTTTAAGTTTTCTTTTTTTGTGAAACAAAATTTAAAGTTAACTGAACTTGAGAAAACATGTTCAACAAACTAGATATTGAGTTGAATCTACAACTGTTGACAATGACAACCATTACAAATAAGTTTGATATCTTTTTACATTTGATGATTTCTTTGAGGACTCAGTTCATTTCACACAAACTGTAGCAGCAGTAGCTCCTTTTGAAGTTGACTGTCACAGGATCAGCATAGAGACATTACAGAAAGCAACTTACAGCGGTTTGATCAGAAGTGCAAAAGTGTGATGGGCTAAAGACTGAATTCAATGCTAACTCTATCGTGCTTGGAACTGTTTTCGTTATTGTAAAAAAAAAAGCAACCATGTTTTCAAACCATGACTTATTTTAAAATGTATTAAGACACACAAGTTTCCATAACGGATGTTTTCTTCAAACTATAAAAAAGAATGGTCTCGGGGGAGTTTTACCTCTCAAACAATGCATGCTGGGAAGTCTGCCAATATGCTGAACATGTTTCTTTAGAAATGTATTTCTTTGAGTTGATTGAAGTCTGTACATTACATTCATCCAACTCATCATTTCAAGTCAAAAGACTTAAAAGTACTCATGTTTGGAAGTGGTCTGAAAATAAAAAACACAAACTTTAAGTTTAATCAACTTGAAACAACTAAAACTTGCATTTTTACGTTGAGTTAATTAGAAAAGATTAGTTGATACCACTTAATTCTGAAATTAGTTTTTACAGTGGACTTTAATATGGGTTGCAGTGAGTTGGAAAGTGCAGCACTGTATCCACTCTTCTCTGGTCACAGTGAGAACACAACCTCTCCTCTCTGGGCAGTCAGGTCTGTCTCTGTTGGCCGTCCTCCACTGCCAGGTTTTGCTCAATCTTTACTTGGCCAGTGCTCTCCTTATTTTTGGGTCAGGCACTCTGGTCAAGTAGACTGCTATGGTGTACTCTCTGTCCAGGGCTACATATTTTTTATGTATGGGGAATCTCCCCACCTGACAGATGACGTGGATAATTATTTATGACACACCAGGTGTACTGGCACGCACAGGTATATAAGGCACAGGTGTGCCTGCTCTTTCAATCTCCACTGAGCAGTTCAGATGTGTGATTTCAGCAGAGAAGAAAGAGAAAGAGAGAGGGAGAAAAAGACAGATCTACTTATGAGTTTGACAGGCATTTAAATCCACTGCCCAGGGGTAGTTGAGAGCTGGCGTTAGGCTCCTCTCTGGATTCCTGTTGCGTCTCGGTTGTAGGTTGTAGTTCAAGCCCACCGGTGGCTGTTGTGTGGTGTTCCCGCTGATGCGTCAGGTGTAGCTCCATTGTGGAATCCGACGCTGTCGGTGTGAAGCAGCGGAGCGTGCTGAGTCTGCCAGGGGTGATAGGAGTGCACCTTATGGATGTATTGCACGGCTGTGCCTGCTTCCGTGTCCTAGGCTAAATCTGTGGCAGAAACCGCCATTGTTTGGTGGAAGCCAGCAAGCGTATGTCTCCTCATCTTCCCAAGAATAGGTGTGCACCATACCGATGTATTGCGTGGCTGTGCTCGCTTTCACGTCTTTAAATCTGTGGCACAGAGCCATGGAGTGTGCATCTCCTCATTAAATAAATAAAAGACAGAAAAAGAAAGGCAAACAGCTGCGATCGTCGCGATGTTTGGTCGCAAAATAAAAGTGTGAGGATATGTGTCAATGAAATACACACTGCCCTATATCTGAAATGATAAATAAAAAGAAGAAGCTGGAAATGGCAAAAGGTCACCCATGCTCAGGCTTAGGTGTGTGTATGCCTGCAGGAGATTGGCAATAATAATAATAAACTTTATTTCTATAGCAAATTTGTGAATGTGTGTCTTGCCTCAGCAGCCAGGCCATGACAGACCATGAGGACCCTGTCTACTGTGTGAATTGCTTTATCATGCCAGCAAAGTCATATCAGGGAAGGTGTCTCTTGTTTAAAGGGAAAAGGCCTGTCATTTCCACTCCAGTAGCTCAGTAAGTTAAGCAACCCAAGAAGGCTGAGCTAAATGAGCTAGACTCGCAATGACGGTCAGGCATACTCATACTGTTGGAGGTTACTTGAATTATGGTGCGGGGCAAGTAGACGATCCTCGATCTCAGGCAATCCTGTTTCGTCTGCAGTAGTAGTTGGACAGGGGGAAGGCTCTAAGACCCTAACCGGTATGGTGGCTGCCATTAAAGCAGCCCATGTTTGGCAGTGCAAGCTTTCTGAGGACTGTATTAGCCGCATTGCACAATTTTTGGAAGGGCTCAGGGTGCCCTTCCAAAAACTGTGCAATCAGGGTTCGTGTAAGGGCAATCAGGGTATGTGTAAGAGCCCTTGGGACATGGGGTTGGTCCTGGAGGCTCTAATGCGTAACCCCCTTGAGCCCCTTGAGTCAGTGAGTCTGAAATGGCTGTCACTCAGGACGGCATTTCTGCTAGCAGGTACGTCTGCAAAGGGAGTAGGAGAGATACATGCCCTATCAGTCCATAAGGGCCAATGCAGTTTTAGGCCGGATGATGGGGGAGCATTGCGCGCCCCAACCTGGCCTTTCTCCCCAAGTTTCTCTCAGGTTTACAGCTCCATCAGATGATTGTGCTGTATTCTTTCTTTGCCCGCAAGCAGATGGACAACGGGTATGGTCCAGTCTCTGCCCTGTGAGAACACTAGAGTTGTACATCAGGGCCACACCGGCCCACAGGCTACCAGACCAACTCTTGGTTTGCTTCACGCATGAGTGTCTGGGTAAACCATTGCCAAAGGCTAGACTGTCCCACTGGATGATGGGTGTGTTCTAGCAGGCATACAGGGAAGCAGGAGTGAGAGTACAGGCACAGAGTACAGGCACACTCCACCTGTGGAGTTGCACCCTACTGGGCGCTGTGGAAAGGAGCATCTCTGGCAGAGATCTGCTCAGCTGTTACTGGTTGACATTCACCCAATTCTACAGACTGAACATGGCTGTATTCACTCCCTTTGAGGAGTTAGTTTGGTGGGCTAGCCAGTAGTAGATACTGTCTATGGTTCCCCACTGGCCGGCCCCGCTTCAGAAGCCTGTGTTGGAGGGCCAATTGAAACAGTCAGTTAGCCTCGTGTCTGGCAGGCTAGGCTGACCCCTGTAGTCACTGGCCATGGCATCTTTTGGGGCCAGTGAGGCTTTAGGTAGCATCTTGCACCTATGCAGACAGCAGCAGCAGACAGCATCTGGCTGTCCTACCAGATCAGGGGTTTGTACACATTGAAAATAGTTCATATGTAGCACGGGCTAAGCCCACCGGCTTGTGTGTGGATTGAACACCTGTGATGGGCTTGGGGTTCTGAGACTGCTCCTGTTCTTTGTGAGGTGTCTTACAGAGTCCCTGTACAGAGAACCGCGGTTACAACCTATAGATTTGTCATCATGGTTTGGTTGGGTTGAATTTTGAGTGCATGTGTCCTGAAGCTGAGGTGGTCATGGTGTAATGACCTGAGTGGTTGATGGGTCGTCCAGCCTCAGGACATGTAAGCACTTTTATTTAAAAATTCTATAACTTACAATTATTTTCACAAAACTAAAGATGAACTGCAAGGCAAGGTATTATTTGGATGGAATAAGTCTTTTAAATCATAAGTACTTGGAAGAAAGCAGCATTTGGGTGGCATCAACCTTAAAAACTATGCATAATGAGTCAGAAAGGATTCATTGGGTGAACCAACCTTTAAAACTATAAATAATGAATGAGTATTGTTTAAGAATTAGTAAGTATTATTTGGGTGAGATAAACCTTCAAACTAACAAAAAGTATTAAACAAGGATTCTGAAACTGCGGTCCTGAAAATGCGGTCTGGAAAGTGCAGCCTCCACTACTGCAGGAACGTAGTATTGGTGGTGTGTGGCTTCAGCACTCCAGCTTCATGGCTCTGTAGCAGGGCTGATGTGTGATCACTCTTACGTGATCTCATGGTGAAGCAGATGTAAACAAAATGGAGATTAGTGTGGTGCAACAAATTGCTATAGTAATGCATTGCAGTGATAAAAAACAAAAACAGAAAGTTAAACAAGATATTTAAAGGAGACATTTGAAGTTTCTGTCAACAGTAGTATACTAGCTAATGTAAGAATAGTGTGCATTTATCCAGGCCCCCAATGTGCCCTAGTTAGAAGCAGATAAGAAAAGAGGTTTTGAGGGCCTTTAAATATTGATCATGTGTTATGTCTTGATCAGTGTTTCGCCTCTCCTCTCATGCTTTGCTACAATAGGCTGATCACTGCACTTATAGGGGTTAGGCTCAGACTCAGGGCCACATGTAGACATGATTGATCCTGCCTACGTGTGATGGTTCTGACCTTATAGACCATGTAGACTAAGGCATGATATGACAGTCGATGGAGTAATTAGAGCGTTAATTGATCAGGGCTTTAATTATCACCACAGTGATAATGATATGGTTGTCAGGGCCTGCTACTATCTATTGACCCTGACAAGTAAAATCTTTGATTTGATGATGCTTACACAATAATCCTGCATGCAAATGTTCATTCAGCCAAGAGCGAAGTGATTGGAAGCGAGATGTGTGTTGTGCCCAATCAAAAAGACAAGAGGAAGAAAAGAAAGAGAGAGGACAGCTTTGTCATCTCAGATTCACCGTCCTCCACTCTCCCTGCTTCCGCCTACCCCCATGGGATTATTTTCACCAGAGTATGAAAATACCCTGTCACTTAATAAAAGCCTCCCTCAATTACAGTTTATTTTAATATTTTTGCTGTTTTCTCTGGCTGTGGCAGATGAGACTTGGACATGAAATGGAATTATAGGAGTTATCAATGCAAGATGGAGAAGCTGGCACAAACAAAAGCCATTTGTCTTTATTCACCAGGGAAGTCTGAGAGCAGCCTCATTATACTGTGGCTCGAATTAATCTCGGGCCCCTGTCTCTCCCTTTCACCTTGGGAGCCTGGTACAATGTATTACAGGGCTCTTAGAATCCTGAACACATACTCTAACCCTTGGTGCAGGTTACTGATAGACTTGCATGTCAGGTGGAGGACAGAGGCACAGAACACACTTTCTGTAGATAAAAGAAGTAAAGGTTGGAATCCATTGTATTACAGTTTCTGCACTGTTGAGTTTTATTACATTTTACTACAGAAAGGAAGCCCAATCAGGATATATTCAGCTTCACAAGCTGACTTTGAAAATAGCATGGATTCCAATTGTTTTTTACTCACACTTCTTTGTGACAAATAATTTGTTATCGTGAGGGTTTCCATGTGTGTCTCAAAATATCAATAATATGAAGAACTAATGATGAAAATAATATTTACCTGGAGAGGAGAATGCTTGCAAACTGCTTTTCACCTCTTTTTATCATGTGTCCCACATCTAAAGGGGAATGTTGTTATTCTGCCCTCGCTATATGTCAGATACAGCTAGACAGATAGCTAACAATAATGAAGGGAACTCTGAAGTCTCTTTGAGGATTGAGGTTTTTTGTTTTCTTCTTCCTCAGTTTTATTTCACAGTTCTTCCATTCATTCTTTTTTTTGTAAGACTGTAAACAAACAACAGAAATATAAAATTACAAAATGTAACGTCTTTTGTGTCTTTTCACCACAATAAAACATAAAGTTTCACACATTTACATTTATATAAATCACAGATAAATCAACTAATAAGTCTATGGCGTAGTATTGCAGCAGACTCAAGTGCGTGATTTCTTGTTGCTCGAGTTGGTCCATCTTTCAAATGGGTTCGACTGGGAACCAAACTCAAAACGCCAGAGGGCGGAACAGTTGTCATACTTTTAGATGACATATCCACAAATGCCATTGTCAAAATTTGAACCAACTAGGAAAAGCCTTCCAGTTACATGCTTCTCAAAGTGAACTTGTGAACTAATGTTTTTCTGCAACATTTCTTTGACATTTGCATCAAGAGATGTTATGTTTTCTGTTGTTAGAGGGCAAGTAAAGTTGAACTTATGTTTTATCTTTAAATGTGTAATTGGTAAGAAGTGGCCAGAATTTGAAGGGAGCTATAAAACTATAGGAGACCACATTACCACTAACCACTGTTCACTATCGCTGTAACTGTCTTTGGCTGTAGCAAGTAGCTGCTGTTAGCAAGTAGCTCAGTTAGCTATGGAGCTAAATGGCCCTTTTAGCTGAAAAGGAGTCTGCCTGCACTGCAACCCTGGATAACTGGTGAGGGGTCACTGCGGACAACGGGGCTCAGCTGCCTTCCTGTGGGGGCTGGGACTGAACACAGCCACCAAAACTGACAGAGGTCAGTTTGAAGACAGAGGATACAGTACGGAGGTGATTTACAGCAGCTCCAATCAGGACTATGACCCCAGGGACGAGAAGACACAGCAGGTGGGGAGAGAGACAAGAGAGAGAGTTGGGTATCAGCAGTGTGAGAAAACGTGTAGAGCCGGAATAGTTTCACATCTTACTCTGTGAATTGATTTATTTCAACCAAACCAGAGGCGATTGTGAAAAGACACACCAAGACTGTTTTGGTGAGTTTTATTTTGTTTATGTCAAGTTTGAATGAAAAGTACAGGGGCTTTCAGACAATCGCCAAGAGTAGCTGGTTAGCATGCTAACTTTAGTAGATATCTCTGCAACACAGGATATAGACGTCTTTGACATAATGTCATCACTGTGGCTTCTTCACATTCTGTTGGTAATGTTCATTTTTTGAATTTGAGGGTCTTTTTTTCTGACCGAATACCTAAAATGGTTATGGTTAGAGCAACTAAATCTGTGGCATTTAAACTGTTGGTGACACTTAAATTCCCAGGTAGTTGGAGCTCATTATTTGGAGGAATGCAAAATCACCATTAACTCGCTACACCTATGTATGGTGGCAGAATTGACAAAATTAAAAAGAAGGTATAACACATTCAATGATGTACTGGCCATCTGGCACACCGGGACAAATCCTAGTGGGCCGCCGCATTGTTGGGCCAGTCATACACTTTCGCTTACACCGGCCAAAGTTTCATCTCCACTGGCCCTACCTTTCTATCGGCCGTTATCATAAATTAACAGGGTGGAAAGTTCCAAATGTATCAACCTCTAGCATGTGTGTTAAGCTAGCAGCTACATATAACACTTTCCCTGGTTGTACTTCACAATTATGGTTGGTTTTTGAGTAGTTACAACCTATGTTTTATCTATTTATATTTTGCTTTAGGCCATGGGAATGTCCAAAAACTGTTTTATTACAAATTTTAAAAAATGATGTATGGCTTAGGCTGTCCACCATTTATTTAATTTTGTTTTTTTCTGCTTAAAAGTTATGAAGGAAGGCTTGCTGGGAAATTAGTTTGATCAATGGCCCCCTTTTGCATTAACAATCTACAGTAGGGATGTGCGTCAACAGCAGGGGCGGACTGCGGGGGAAAAGTGGCCCGGGAGTCATTGACAGACTTCATGCACGGTGTGGGGAGCCAGCCAGCCAGCCGGCAACACAAGTTTCATGTACCTTGATGAAAAAAACTGCATTTGATGTTGTTTTGGACCATAATCATATAGTAATCATTAACCTGAACCCTTAAGTAGCCTACAGTAAAATAATTACAGCAGTATAGTGATTTTACAGCATGTAGTGTTTTTAATGCAAACAGGTCATTGATACAATAAAATTTGGCCGACCAATTTGCCAGGCTGTTAGAACTGAATGACACTGACTGACATATTTTCATTGTGATCAAGATAATGACATACACACTAAGTATAGCCAAGACAACCTGAACCAAAATAAATAATAAAGTTAATTAAGACGTGGTAATACATTATATCTTGTAGCCTCAAATTATGACTTAATGACTTGTATCTTTTATGCACATCAGCACATTATTTATTTTCCTCCCCATGACCACTGTTGGGCTCCATACATGTTTATCCACATAGGTCATATCGTTATCGCAATATTGAACAAGGTTATCGCACATTGCAGTTTTTCCTCATTTCGTGCAGGCCTATTACACACTCTGGAATATTATTACTGAATGAAGTGGTGTCTGTCTGATGATGATCCCATGTAAGATGGGCCATGTACAGACACATACATAAACTATTCATTAATTTATACTCATTTAGTATTAGAGTCAATTCAAAGACAGTAACAGGTTGATTTGAACCAGACGATAACATTATCTATAGGCAGGTTGACAAATACAGGAAACATCTGGTCAGTGAATGGTGCTCATTTTGGACTCCGTAGGCTAGCTAACACTAGGCTAGGCACTTCGCGGCATTAACTAACGTTAGCCAAATGAGCATTTTCACCTAAAGCATCACCAAGTTCCAAACATAACTTACCATTATTATATCACTGGTTCTTTGACTGGGCTCTGGAGGCCGCTTTGTTTCGTGCTCTGCCGTGTCAGAGTCAGACTCATCACCCTTGCTGGACTCAGGTGCATGTTTGGAAATATCCAGCTGTCGAAGCTCACCGCTGCTAACGCTTCTAGTGCTGGGTATGGCAACATCATCAGATTCTTGTCTGGTGGTAATGGCTAAACCCGAACGACCACCAAATAGGTCCGTAATTTTCTTACTTGTTGCTGCAACTTCCTCGAGGGATTTCTTTTTTCAGCACCACCTTTACGTTTTTTATGCTCCATCTGCCCAGACAGCGCTGGCTCTCAATCCACCAAAGCTGTCTTGCGCCGTTAGCGCAGTGTGATTGACAAGTGACAGCTGCAACAGCCTGAGGAAATGGGTGGGACTTACCCACATGGACGAAATGTGATTGGCTATCAGCATAGGCAGTGATACGTGAACACAGGTATAGCCTATCACAACAATAGCCGCCCGACCCAGCCCCCCAGCGGACCACAACGCTGTTGGCCGTTGCAATAGACTTTTTTCCCCCTTTCTTTTTCTTTTTCTCATGGCCCGGCCCACCAGCCCACCGGGGAAATCCCCAGTGTCCCTGTACGCCAGTCCGCCCTTGGTCAACAGCAACGAGATCAGATAAATGTCAGCTTAGAAGAAAAAAGGAGGCAGTCATTAGAGGCTCAGGCTTCCAATACAAAAATATTCGACTGTTTGGCCATCATGATCCTCAAGTGGCGAGCAGTGTTGATTTGGAGGAGCACACGGAAGCCGTAAGATTGACGTTTAATTAATTATAGGCTATGGCAGCTATGTGTTGGGTTGAAATAAGCTTGTGCTTACAAAACGACCCCACAGACAGACAAGTTGGTATTTGCTTACTATTTAATGCATATTGATGCATTTTACAAGTTTCCTTTTCAGTGCCTCATGAAATGTGTCCTGGAATACAGGTAGACTTTCCAAACATTCCATTCCAAAACCCCGACTTGACGTTTATATATATATATATAACAAGCAACCAGCAAGTACTACGGTGCTGAAGCTAATGGGCTATGCTATGTCCTTTAAGGGTCTGTAAACCTACGTGTTTAAAAAAGGCTATGTATAAATTGTCTTTTCCACAATCATTCATTTAAATATAACAATAAAAAATAAATAAATAAATGAATAATAATAATAATAATAATAATAATAATAATAAAATAATAAATTGTGGTTCTACATTAAATGTTGTATGTTGTAGATCTATAATGAGTACCTCTGTAGTCTGATCATGCTTGTTTAGTACATGATAGGCAGTGTTGGGGAAGCTACTTTGCAAGCGTAGCCTAGTTCAGCCTGGCAGTAGTTTGAACAAACTACATTTCTACCCCTGGAGAAATGTAGTTTGTAAAACTACTGCTAAAAAAAGTAGCTTTAGCAACTACTTATACTCATTATACTCATTTAACTCAGCGTTAAATAAATCAACATATGGTGTATATGAAACAAAATATAATAGCCTACAGAAAATTCACATGCCAGCAGAAATATGCCTCTCAACTCAAGTTTTATTTTTTAAAGAACAAAAGCTGACGTTTTTGGTCAACATCACAGGAACTTCAGAGGCGCTAACACACGCTAGCACTAGAACTAGATGCCAGGGCAGAATCGCTTGGTGACACGACACATGAGCAGTCTCTCAAAGTTTTTATCAGACAGCCGGTTCCGTTTGGCACTAAAAGCATCTTTACCAACACTAAAAAGCCATCTATATCCAACATGTACATGCTCAAATATGGCCATTGTTGGGCTGGCGCGTTCGGGGGCGCATCGGGGGTAGCGGGAGGGTGTCCATGACGTGCTTGTGCCATATGAGCACTGCCTTCCTTGGCATAAAGTCCCACCCACTCTGTGAAGCATTTGAGTGCTGCCAGGGCAAGCCAATCAGAGGCAGCGTTGGCTTAGCATGTCATGACATGTTTCATGCCTTTTTTCAAAGAAAAATAAAACAAAATTTATATTATATAGGTCTTTTTTATATAAAAAAAATATTTCATGTTATTGGCCAAAATTGTAGTTTGTAAATTGAGTAGTTAAACTACAAAAAGTGACCCAAAAAGTAGTTGAAATACTTGACGCAGCACAAAATATGAATGTAGTTTAACTACCAGCAAGTTACAGCAAATTGTAGTTAAGCTATGTAGTTCAACTACATGTAGTTTAAGTCTCCCCAACACTGATGATAGGACAGCATTATTGTATTTATTTTAGGACATCTTTAGGATTAATAACATCTTTAATATAAATAGGATTATTTATTTTAGGACATTCTGTAGGAAAGATAATAAAAGTAACAGTAAAACAACAATAATTTGTTGGTGTTATTTACCTTTAAAAAAAAAAAAATCCAAAGTTTTTCCCATATTCAGCAGCTCAAACAACACTCAGCCAGTGAGGCAAACTGCAAGAACACTGACCTTTGTAATGCTGTCACAAAAACAGGCTTCATACCCAATTAACCAAGCTGGGCTTCACAGAGAGGAAACTTTGCCTCCATCTGCATCAGTTGCCATATGAATAACATATGAGCAATGATCCCCTGCCAAACAAATTACAATGTTCTCTCTTATTTATTCATGCAATTAAGTAATCATTATTCACAACACTTGACAATATGCATTAAGTGTGATCTCTGCCCCAGACAAAACTGGTAAGATCCCCATGAAGACAGGGTGAATAAACTCACTCTTTGGAAAAGGTATTTATGATTTTCTACTCGCAGATGGGAATCATAAATATGCATCACCTACCTCATGTCAGAGCTGTTAGAGAGGCCGGCATTTTTGATCACTTGGAACTGCAAGCCCAGGGCTATTTGTCATTAATTCAAAGCTAGAATATTTATCATTGTTTTCTACTGAGCTGTGCCAAAAAAACAAACAAAAAAAACCTCCTATCATTGTGACTGTCACTTTAATCTGGTACGAAAGCATCAAGGATAACGCTTTCTCAGTGTACAGTTCACAGCTGTGATGTGAGTGGTTACCTAAAGTGGGACAGCCCACACATAATGCTTATTTCCACTAACATACACTGAAGGTTTTAGTCTTGACACGCACATACACTACTGTAAGTGTATGTATGTGAGAAACACATACTGAATGATGCAGTAAATACATACAAAAACACACACACATCAAACGTGTATATATATGTATATATATATACACACACACACACACACACACATATATATATATATGTGTGTGTGTGTGTGTGTATATATATATATACACACACACACACACACACACATATATATATATATGTGTGTGTGTGTGTATATATATATATACACACACATATATATATATATTTATATATATATATATATATATATATATATATATATATATATATATACATATATTTATATATATATATATAATGTTTAACAAAATTTTTGATGCTCATTTTATGCAGGACCAAATAACTTCTACATGTGACAGAGCTACATTTATACTGCACAGAACCAACTAAAAAACTCAAAACTAGTGGAGATATGAATTTTTGAAAATGACAGATTCTTCATTCGAGTAAAAAGTGACTTCCTGTTATTAATTTGATTACTATAACCATGCAGCAACAACTACTCAAATGAATGAATGTTACCAAATTTCCTTAGGGTCTCTTGGATGTTCAGGACAAATTTCAACCCAATCCAGCGAAAAATTGGTCAGGTTTACAATGCACATACAAGGAATCACTAAAATGCTGAAATGTTGTGAACACTCTTCACAATAAAACTCATGCGTTATTTAGTAATATAAAAGCTTTTATTATGAAGCAGCAAAGTCAGGAAATGTTGAGTTTTCACCAGCAGTACCTAAACACGCTCCCATAACAGCTGGACGCAAACAATATGGAACCGTGAAATGAAGCAGTAACACTTGAAATAAACTAAACTAAAAAAATATTTCTCTCAGGTTTCCTGCATAGACACGAGTTGAGTATCAACAACACAGCTCATTTGAGGGATGATTGACCATAGTTACGAGATATTGCCGCGGCCCACTTGGAGGGGGGGAGGACGCACTTTGGCCCTACTCCGGAGCAGGCCCATCCCGGGCACGACTATCAGCCAATATGATCTATGCTGTTCTGCTCTCTGTTGCCATCATCTGTCATTTTACTGGTTGTTGGCTGAACTGTTAACCACTACATTTGCTACATCTGGGTTAGAACAATACCTCTAACAATCATTACAATCCCATAAGGTTCTTATGCAATGGAAACATTGTTCACTACTCCAGTAAATAGGACGAACCTAGATACAATTTAACAACGGGAGATAAACCAGTCTTCAGCTTATAGAGCTCTTTGGTTCACCTATTAGCCAGAAAGCTAACATCATGCCGGCAAGATTCAAAGTTAGTAACATTGCGTATGGTTAACAAACAGTAATTATAATCTGATGGTATGTTTAACAAGACTAGCTAGCTTGCCACCTATGTCATTGTCCCAAAATTAATATTGTGATTTTCATGAACAAATGATTGTCCATAATTACTGTCAGCAGAAGATGAATTGGGATTTGAGATGACCGCTTGTGTTCAGATGGACAGTGTAGGTGTCTTCCTGCAACTTTTGTGTTACAAGCTCCATCCTGTGATGGTCAGAGGGTGGTGCATTGAAAGACTACACTGTGTTGGTGTGTTGTAAATAAAATATTCAAATTGTTTTTTTCCAGATTAGAGGCATACCAGTATATATGTTTCCCAGCTCGACCCCCTTGTCCAAATATGGTCATTTCTGGCTATGATGACAAACTTAAGGATACAAAATTGTAGTCCACAAACAGATGAGTGATGTCACAGTGGGTTTACATTTGATGTGAAGAGGCAATCTAGATGGCAAACAATAAGATTCCTAAACTGTCAATTTCATTTGACCGAGATGTCATAACAGATTTATTCCAGTTTGGGCCGGTCAGCTGTAATGCCCCAAAAAACAAATAATCAGTCAAACAATTGTGAATATGCCTCAAGCAGTGACTATTTTGATGAATCCCACTAGCTGATATCTTGCTAGATTTATTAGTACACAATAGTAAAACCACTGCAGTGTCAAGCTTCACAGTCGATCATTATCAGATGTGCAGAAAATGTATAAATCTGACACCTAGATTACAACAAAGTAGGTACAGGATAATAAATACCAGTAAGCTTAAGATGTCATAAAAATGTCTTGTTTCAAATAATTAGTTTCAGCTAACAGGCGCAGCCTCAGAGCAGGACCCTGTGCTATGAAAAGAAGGTCACACAGGCCAATTAGAGGGTTGAGCATGGCTGCCGAGATAGATGAGGCAGATATTTCAGATGAGAGGCTAACATCAATATGATTCCTCTATCTTGATAATAATTTAGATATTTGGATTAGCACTACCCATAAAATAACCCATTAAAAGATAAGTATAAGGGATACTGAGGCATTTGCTAAGTTTGATTACTTTTAAGAGGGCTAAATGGATTGAAACTTATTAAAGTCTTTAATCAAAAAGTACTTCATACAGAAGATTACAGATTTGAAAGTGAAAAACACTTCACTCTGTTGCTTTAGCCAGCGGATAGCAGCCATCGTTTCATTTCTGACTGACATTTGAAATATGATAATTTGTCTCCCATAAAAACAGCGATGATGCACTAAGTGAAGCTGTCAGACGAAGCCTCTCTTCAGCAACACAAGTCACGAGTCCTGTTGCCACATCCTGACAGTTCTAAGGCTCTTTGTTGAATTGTGATCCCCCGATGTATTGCGACAGCATCTGTGCTTTCATTTTCAATTTTACCGGCTCCAAAGGCCCATATGGAGACTGTCTGAAGCTATTGTGTCACTTTGTATGCAGATCTTTCAGCTCTTTACACTGCTACTTGGGTTTCATGCTTGCCACCGTGTTGCTTGCATGCAGATGCATTACCAAGTTATTTTGAAATGTGAATCCTTTCTTTTCCCACAATGATTTAAAGATTGGCTGTTGCTCGACGTTGTGTTGTCAACAAGCTAGAGACAGTGCAGCAAGGGTTGATTTCCAATGTGAAATACATTATAATCCCATTCAGCTGGGATAAACACGACGTGCCTTGAGGTTTATTTATCCCCCCATAAACTTTGAGTTGAGAGGTAGCAACAACAATCAAGGAAAAGTTGAGTTTGGCTTTTTTGAAAGTATGCAACTCTGTAGAGAGAAAAACCTTGAAATAAGGTTACACCCACCAGTGCATACTGTGCATAGCAATACATGAAAGAGACCCAGTTCACTGATGTTTAACAGTTTGTCAAAAACATTTTAACATTACTGTGTGGATCTTTTTGTAGAATATTTATTTAGAGGGTGAAAATTCATATTTGAAGTGAAACCATTGTGGAAATTAAACAGTTTTGGATTCAGAAATCAATGTGTGGTAGAGAATATATCAGGATGTGAGAGGATGGGAGATTCCCTTTCACCTCAGGTGTGGGGAGTTGTCAGGTCAGGAAGTCATATGAGGGGCAATTCTCTTTGTCTTAGGGGTTAACATTATGGTAGATAGGATCACATCACATCATAACATCACAGTCCTGGGAAAGGCATGATCAAGACAAACATCAGGGGGTCATTGTTCTGGGGAATGAGCGATTAAGAACTGTCATAAAGTATGTAACCACTGTTCAGTTGAATTTAAGTCAGAAACATTCGGAAGACTGGAGAGAAGACTGTGGGTCTTCTCTCCATGCTGCATGTATTAAAGAGATCTGATTCATCACACTGAGTCTAAAATTATTCAGAGATAAGCAACTCTCTACCTCAACAAAGAGAATTTCCCTTATACCATGAAGTTGATTTGTTAACTGATGGATGTTTTCAACAGATACTTTTACCACTCTCCTTCACCCTCACAACTTGTTTGACCAGTGAGACTTATTTTTTAATCAACATCCCTGTGTTCCAACGTCACAGCAATTACTTTTGTGGCTACAGTGGCATCATAACTGTTCTACCAGTTATGATGCCACTGTAGCCACGATGGCTACAAAAATAAAGCCCGAGGTGTAATACTTGTCCGGTCTCACATTGCCAGACCTATCTCAACAGTCCTGTCCCAGCGTTGGAGAAACCCTAACCCTAACCATGACAAAATGATTCAAGAATTCGTTTGAACCAATCCAAACCATCTTGGGTAGCGCTAAATCAAGGATGAAGACCTGCTCCTGCTGTAGATATAAAAGGCTCTAAGGTAACAAAAACACAAAAACATAATTACGAATGTAATTTCTGCAATAGATGCGCTAATTCCTTCACACTGGACCTTTAAATCCTTGTTGTTCTATTACTTCTTACACAACAAAGATGTAAGTTTGTGCTATGGTTAAATCTTTTGAGTCATATTGTTTCTTCCAAAGTATCACTCAGAAATGAAGATAAGATAATCCTCTATTGATCCCCTAGAGAGGATGTCTCATTGTTACAGCAGCCTAAACTTAAAGAGAATAAATAATTAAATGTGTATAACATAAGAACAATTAGACTCAAAGTGCAAAATTACAGGTAATAGCTTTATACATACGGTACCTACAACTAGTGTTGCACTTGTAATAAGAGAGCAATCCCATCTCAACTTCTGGTCATGACTCAAATAATTCACAAAATAAGATGTGAACTGGCTAGATGAGAAACTATGTCAAAATGATGCCACTGCCTTGCTCTCAAACTCAAAATCTAGTGGAGCAAGATAAGCAGGGTTGGTGGCCAAAAGTTCCAATGGAAAGGCCCTATGTCAATCTTGTGTTTACAGGTTTTACACAAGGTTTTAAACCAGTTAATACAACGTTTGCCATAATTTGTCATTAGACTACATGGATGTAAAGTCCTGAAGGTCCTTAGAATAATACAACGTTTCAACAGAACAATTGCAGAAGTGGCCGAGAGTGGATATTAATCTAGCAAGAGTCAGATACATTGTACACATAAAGATTAGGTGATATTTTTTGTTGTTAAAGCTGCTATAAGTGATATACTTTCTATTAATATAAGTGCTAAATAGCTAAAATGACTGAACACTCAATAACTAATCACTGTTATTGAGTGTTTTGTCATTAACCCATGTCTAACCTCCCCCTGCTCATGCAGTAAAAGAGAAAAGACATTTTCTGGTATCCCTGCCCACTTTATCCAATCAGGAAAGAGAACTCAATAAAGAGGCAGTCCTGTCTGCTTGTGAAAGTGTAGAGAGCAGGATCCTCCTGTTTGCTGCTGTGTCTGGTGATTACCGCTCCGCATTCATGGGGTAACAGAGAAGGGAGGGAGGGGATTACTAACACATTGAAAGCATGAAAAACAAAATATCAGAGCTTGCAGCATTGCAGAATCATGCAGCGTTGATCACTGTCATTGTCAAACTGTTTACCCTTTGACGTAGTCAAATTATTATTATTTTAATTATCTTTGATCCCTCTGAAAAATAACTTGGAAAACAACAATCAAGTGATGTGATTTCTTATACATCAATGTATCTATAGGAACTCAAGATCTAGAATGTAACTCTTATTTGTTGATAAGTTTAAAAGGTGACTGAGAAAAGGGATTACAACTAAATAAATTGTAGTTAAGGGGGCTCCAAATGTGGAGGAAATGGAAAGTCAGACACCTGCTTGAGTCAGTAAATGGAAAAAGACAGCTGGTGTTTCCATTTTTTGATTGTGTAAGTTATAAACTCCTTAGGATTGGGCCAATGTTGTCTCTTCACCTTGTGATTTTCAATTTCATTTTTTTTTTGAATGATGTTTATTTGCTTTTTGATGAAAATGATTTACATAAATAACAAACACTGTGAGGAGAGTACAGATGTTGTGTGCTGCAAAATTACATGAAAGAATAATGATGAAAGACGTCAGGCCCTAATGAGGCATCTGGAATTGCATATAAAAAGGCAACCTGGTGTATTCCTTCACTCCCTGGGAAATTGGTGCTTGTCCTTGATGCCTTGTGCCTCGCTGAAAGGATGGAGGCTGTGAATTGGGTGCCAAATAGGAAGATTTTTTTTCTCTTATTCAGCTGTGTCTGATATTTTGCCTTTTAAAATTTTAAGTCATTTCTATGACTTCAAGTACAGAGAGCTCATCAGGCAGCATCCGACCAGACTGAGATGCTTCACTGTGAACGGAAAGTTTAACTTAAAATTCATGATGATATTTGGCAATGATATTTGTTCCCTCCAAAAACTGGAGACCAACAGTGAGAGTGGCTTTAATACAGCTGGCTGCATAGAACATGGCACGACCAATTTTCTAAAGCACGTGATTGAGAGTGGATGCCAGTTTTATAGTCTGTGTTGGTTATTTATGGTAACTCAAACTGACAGAAAGCAACAGGGTAAGAGCTCCTCAAACGCCAATGCTGCAATCTGGCAAAGATAAAATATCAGTTTAAAGGTCAATTAAACTTGATTTTCACTCTGATTCTGAGCACAGTGTGTCTCACAGGAGCTTAGTAGGCAGTTGAATTAATTACCAAAAAGGTCTTCCAGATGAAACTGCTCCTCAGATGAAAGTGTTGCTTAGATGGATCATCCAAAATCAACCCATAGAGCTCTTGTAACCATTTTCCCATCCATGGAATGGGAGCAGGATATCTTTCTACATGTAAAATTGCTTTGAAATTGGGTGTGGTACACATTCCCCAAAGGAACATGCCTACAGTTTCATTCCCCTTTGACCTTTACTTCCAGCACCACCATTAGCCCCCAATTTCCAGTTATAAAATATCAAATGAAATAGACATACTGAAATTGCTCATTCAAGCTCCCAAAAGATTCAACCACTTGCACCATGCACAAAATGTGAACTGTTCACATTAGATATTGGAAACCAATAGCTAGATTTCCATGAAAAGTTGTGTGGATTTTCATGTTATTTGATAATGTTTGTGTTGAACCACTTGACCCTATCTCTAGCACCACCATCGGCCCATCATTGCATTTCAAATAATAATTTGTTGGTATTAACAATGCTTTGTCACCTATACACAGAATGCATGTGCATAATTTGTCTGCTAGCTGGTCAAGTGGGATCAAAAAAGCTGGGAGACCCATTAAAAAACATTTGAGATGTTTTAATGACTTACTCACTACCAAAGACGTCCATAGATCTCCTGGGTGCAATTATTTTTTGAGTATTTGATTTTTTGTTATCATGCAGTAACTTGCTCTGATCAAAAAACACTGGTTTTGAAGGAACAGTTTAACATCGGCAATTTTGGTTTCTTGTGAAGAGTAAGAAGAGACGATGGATACCACACTTGTGAAGTGCTTTAAGTATTGTATGAAACAACGATCAGGACCTAGCATAAAAGCTAGAAGCAGTGGGAAGCAGCTGGCTGGGTCAGACAAGTAATAAATTCAAGCAGCACATCCTAAAAGACTGAATAATTTGATTGCCAGTTGGTCCCAAAACGTCATATATCACTGTTCCAAAACAACATGACCATTGCAGCATGGCGAGTCAGACCTTTGTTGGTTTAGGCAGAAGAGCTATGAGGTAAGGTTAAGGAAAACATCGTGGTTTGGGTTAAAATAAGGAGGTTACTATTCATCATTATTGGACCAGGACTGAAAACAGCCTTATAGTGTCAACATTTTCTGAAAAAGCTTTAAATCAGTCATGCCTGTCTGAATCCATGATAATGCTTTGATGATGTTTAAAAAGGAGACAGTGAAGGCAAATAAGGCACTGGAATCACTGCACACAGTGAGCCAAACTTCCCTGACAAAGACCAAGCCTTTCTCTGTCATGATATCCAAAAAATAAAATAAAGGTCATAATAAGCAGCTTGTACAGTTGACTTTTATGGTTGGTTTTCTGATGAGGACACGTTGATTCAAGCATGCAACTCCCCCCAAAAAATACAAATTGTCATTTTCACACATCGTTTTGTTTACAGATAATATAACAAGATACAACAAAATGAATAAGCATATGTCCTAAGACGTCAAGGAACAATTCCTTGAAGTTTTAGTCTAGACAAACAAGCTTGTTTTTTTGTCATCACCACAACCCAAGTTGTTTTCAAAAAATACAATTTGGATGTGGCAATCATCTGCAACATAGTCTGCAATGTCAAGTTCAGTTATGTTGTGATCACAGGAAAACAAACATTGTGAGGTCGAGATCACAGAAGTGTGATACTGAGGCAACAAAACACCTCTTCGACCTTCTGTATAATATCATCATAATGATTTCCATACAGTCTCCTACCCCCATGAGCAGTTAAATATCCAGTCGGTGATTCATGGTTTTATACAAGTATAGTAAAACTGCTGTATTTTAAAAAAATATGCTATAAAGATGAATTGGTGATGTTACAAAACTTGTTGAAAATGGACACCTTAACAGCATTTTTTTACTGATAAACATTTTCTTTAGAGCACGTTCCCATAAATGCACCGCTTTTAAAAACTTTTAAAGTGAAATATATTAATGTCAGGAATATTTCAACAAAGAAAAGTGCTAAATGAAAATTAATTAGTCTTGTGAATTATCATTGTGGCTGTACTGATAAGAAAGACATGGGGCCTAAATTGGTAATTTATGTCAGTGCTTGAACAATGCTGCTGGGTCAGCATTTTCATTTCCACTCCATCAATAGGGTGCCTCACATATTTCACTAGGTGATTTGTTCATTAAGATGAGAATGGGCTGCTGCTTTCAGGAGGTAAGAACCCACTTCAAAGTACCTAGAGACACATATCAAGACGAACAGCTGAGATAAACATAAAACTTCCTGAGCTGTTTTAGTTGCACTGGGAGGCAGACAACACTCAGAAAAAAGCAGTTTGGTGCAATAATGTGCCTGGCTACCTGCAGACTGCTAAACAGAGCCGATGCTTTGAAGCTCTTTCACTTGCACTTTCCTTGCACTTATGGGAATAGACAGAACATTTATCGAGTTCATTTCAGGATATTCCTGATTTTTTAACCTGCTCGCTATTGTCACATACTGTATTTATCTTTTCAGTGGAAAAGCCTCATCTCTGCTCAGTGGAGAAACAGTGGACATTTTCTTTGCTCTTCTCACTTTTTTTGCCCCTCCTCTGCTAAATGATTTTGGATTCCTAGTCACTTCATCAACCTCCATTAACATACCAGGAGAATTCTTAATGGGACTGGAATTACTCCCAATAACTCCAACACATAGCAGGTCAGTCTACTCTCAGGGCACGGCAAATTAAAAATTCAATATCTGGTCCCCTCCACTAATTATTCCCCCAATGTAGTAGGATCGCCAAACAGCAATCGAGACAGGCAGAATATTCAGTGTTAGCAATAATTATCTACATCATCATGAATCTTCTCCCCATCAGCTTTTAATTATGCTATTCATAGTCTGAGCAAATAAAATGATGCACAAGGCAGTAAAAGTGTGTTCACACTGTGAACGACACTATCAACAGATCACCGAAAGTCCATTTGTTTCCTGCAGAGCCAAATGAGCAGGGGGACCCAGCTGATGTGAGAACAGAATCAACGTTGTTGGCTAACGAAAATGTACTATACCACTGTGAAGTTCTTACTTGAACATTTCTTACAGCCTGAAAACTGCAGAGCTGTTGAGAAGTTGATTGGGGCCGGGGTCAAGTGGAAAACTGCTATCTTTTCTTTTAGTGTTATTTTCTGTATTTTTGCAAAAGGACCTATTATTAGACAACTATACTCTGCCAATTTCTCATGTCAAAGTCAATTTACTAGTCATAAAGAGTTCCCTTCAGCCTGTGAAAAATATGTTGTGTGGCTCTGAGAAAATGACCTGGTTTGACTTACTCAGTATCGCCTCTTGGAATGGAGCAACACATTCTCACTCCCTACTCGTCAATAACAGCTTGGTCCCCCCCCCGCAAATATCTATATTTTAACTTTTAATTTTTAAAGTCCATTGCTGGGTTTGGATGGACATCACGGGCCCTTGTGCATGCTAGTTATTAGTTATGAAACGCACATATTCCGAGGTTATACCATAATAATTAATAGGCTGGCTATCCACCTAGGGGTAGGGACTATAATTTACCCAACTTGTAGCCTTGTAAGCCCACCACAATGAATATATAATTTGTCTTGAAATTGATATCTAATAAAACAACCTAAGGAACATTGAGATTATTTAGGACTAACGTTATATATTTAGCATGCTATCCTGATATTACTTGCTGCATGGTTGTTGACACACCACTGAGTGCTGATGCCAAACAAACTGCTGCATTGTTGCTAGGAGGGGGCTCAGGGGTCATCTGGCGACTGTGTTTCAGAAAACCAAAGGAATGTAATTTAGGGAGCTTACTACCTCTCTACTTGTTCTTTTTTTCGCTCTTGTCTTTACTTACTGCTGCTTTTTTGAACTTTGAACGGCATGTCTGCTCACTCAGCTTGCATATGTGCTCAGCTGTCAGTCTTGACAAATTGTGTGCCTAAATGACCAGCTATTTATCATATCTTCTCATCACATGATCACATTGACATTGGAAAACTCACCATTCCCTATCTGTATATGACAAAAACACTTTGTATAGTTTTAAGGTTTAGGATGTAGAATAGCCATATAATTTAGTTATACGTAGTTTGCTACTTCTTTGAACACAGGCATTTTTACAGGGTGCCAACTTGAATCTGTTTCGATTTCAGTTGACATACATGAGTACATGTCCAGCTGTTTGGTGCTCGGCGTGTAGTGTGCATCAGAGACATTTGGCTGAAAACAGCTGAAAATTAATATGAGTGTTGAGAGTGAACCAATGCAGTAAAGTTGAGGAGTAATTAAACCAAAACAATGAATTGAAAGATTTTAACTAGAGCTGAGTGAAAGATGTTAATTAGCACAGCTTTCACATAGCATCTTTAAACGTCTGAAGGATACCAAAGATTATATGTTCTTGTCATGTGTTTTTGTGTGATTTTACAATACATTATCCATATATTTGGATAGATATTATATCACATCCTCCAGAAAACCTACATCAAATATCCCAAGTCTTATCTCTGATGACAGCACAGACTGTATCTGATATGCAACCGAGTGATCCTCGATCATGTCTTTATTGTATTTCCACCCAAGTGACCATCTGAGTCAAACTGATTGTGACTTGTCTGAGTACCAAATTGTAGGTCCAAATATGAGTTGGTTCTGGCCAGTATTTGGCTTCCAGGTAAGATGTGACAAGATTTTGGCAGTCTGGACTTGGCCAATTTGGGCTGACAGTCAGCCTCAGTAAACAGCACTTGGGCCAACTTTGTCTCCCGGAATGGGACTACTGCTGATTCTCGCACACATTCATTGTAAGTTGATTCCACCAATCTGGCATGCCGGATTTAAGCCACTGTTTGTCCAAGCCTTTTTGGCGACAAGGGAGCTCCAATGGTCCAGTTCACTAATTTGAGAACAGACAAGACAGTAGGTTCAAATTTTCCATAAAATCAAATTAAAAGTAAAGGAGTTGAGGACATTCACAGGGGTTAAATGTCAGACAACTGATCAAATCACTTTACCAGGCAACGCATGTACAATAATAATAATACATATTATAAAAACAAATTAACAATTTTAAACTAAATATAAGTTCAGGAGTTGTTTTTTTTATCAATTTCATTTCATTTTTAATTCTGAAATTATTTTGAATAAATAATTTATTTTCATTTCTTCATATTTGAGGTCTTCTTGTTCAATTTCAAATCTTATTTTTTTTTTATTCAGATCTGTTTTTCACTTTCAGACTTTTTGGCCCTGATCTGGCGTGGAGAGTGTGGCATGAACTGAGAGGGGCGTGGAATGATGAGCGATAACGTAACAAAGAAGGCACAGGGCCTTCCAATTTAAGTTGCCTTCAGGAAATGTGGGCACTTTGATAAATATGACTTAACACTTTCTATACACCATATTGTAGTGATTAGCAGTGTAAAAAACTGATGGTCTGGATAAAATTCTGTTTAACAAGCTGTTTTAGACCGCAATTGGTAACAATTAATATGAAAGAGCAGTAAAATATGCCAGCGGAAATGACGTTTACCATTTCCATATTACACTGCGAACGCAGCAAAGCGTCTGTGGATTGTAATGGCGTCTTCTTCACCACGGCAACCTGCTGGTGCAGCGCCCAGGTACAGTAAAAAATGCTATTTTTGGAAGAAATACTAAATAAAATACGTTTTAGCAGTTAGCATTATGTAGCTTTATGCTACAGATGTTCCTCCTTTCAGAGGATGCAGTTGCGGCAGAAAAGGAAGGGGGACTTTTATTTTATCAAGCTGATTTTCCATTTTCCATTTCCATCGATGTAATCGATTACATTAATACGTCGATTTACTTAACATGCATCGACACAGAGGTTGTAAGCAGTACTACCACCACGCTCGAGCACTTGAGGCGGAAGCATCCGGGACAATTTCTCAAGATGGCAGCAGGAGCAAGATGGCACCGTTAGGTGTGGGAGTATCACTCCATGGTCCATGTGGGTGACGTGTTGTGAAGCCCCGCTGATCAGTTTGCCAAAAGACGAAGCTGCTATGTTGTTAGGCTACTGGCATGATTGTCCTACTAGTGATTGTTTGTCCTCATTGATGGATTAAAAATAACACTAAACCACCAAGAAGAGGAAGATCATTGCTGTGTTTTAAACTGGGGGACAAGACTGAACCGAATGAAAGTGAAACTTAATGCTACACAGAGAAATGTCTGTTTTATCTGTGCCAAATTACATGTCCTGCTGATCACCAGCTTATGTGATTGGCCACCGCAACGTGTAAAAAGTCCTGTTAACTTAGCGGTTTACTGTGTGTCAGAATCAAAATCCTGGCTGGATATTAGTTTGTTACTCGGGACTATCTAAAATTAGGGCAAGTTTATTGCACATAATTCTTACATCTTACAGTGTAAACTGTTTCAAGATTTCAATGTCCTTTATTGCTCAACAACATGTAAAAAAGTAAAAAGAATCAAAGACATAATACACAAGTAAGTTTAAAACTAAAAATCGCTTGAGCTTGTGAAACGTAGTAAGAAGGGGAGAGGGGTTTTCTCCTGCAAACAGTATGAATTTTAAAGAACTTTTCATTCCTTCTTTCTGTCTGTCTTGTTTTTTCATGAAATCATGAATGATACTGACAATATTTCCTTTTGTATTTATGAAGTGTCTATTGATGATATTTTGATGTTGTATTGATGATATAGGACACAGATTTGGCTAAGATAAATGTCTCCTGCCTGTCTTATGTACTGACATAATCAGTAATCACAAAAAGTAATCACACTATCCAAACAGAAATAGCCTATCTAAAAACATCTGAGAAAATATATATTAAGTAAAACACTATTGTAACTAAAACACTAATTTATTTTTATATTTTATACTGTTAATTCATTATCATGGAAATATGCAAGTTTCCAGATTGATATCGCATGAGTTAATAACATGATAATTGTGTATTTTCTTCACATCAAGGGCACTAAATTTAGATTGATTCATATTTAAATCAATGTTTATGTCTCACATAGCCTACAACTGAGGCCAGTCCAAGTAAGGGGCGCCCACCTCAGGGACTGAGACTTAACCAGGTAATCAGTCCCTTGAATGTGATGTGATTAATTTATTTGCGAGTAAATACAGCCAGATATTAAATGTAATCTGAATAGAACGTGATGTCCCATCATAGAAGTGATCATGGATCTTACCAAATCAGCCTCAGGAGACGCTTGGAGTATGAATATCTGTGAGACTGCTGTCTGTTTTTTGTTGGTCCTGACACTGCAGGAACATTGTCTCCGTAGCATGCTGTCCCATGCCTGGCAGGCCACTATGCACCACAGAAAACACTTGCCGACATATTCTGCAGTTTGCTTTATGTTAATTTTTGCTGACACTGTCAAGCCAAGTGTTTGAATCTTCCCACTCAGTCTCAGGCAGAGTGTCAGTGGCAGCCGCAGACATGTCTCCACTGGCTTTCTGTGAGAAGACCTGCCACTGCTAGGCCCGCTCTGTCTCATCCTATCACTTATGAGCTCTCGCTCCTCATGCCTAAAACTAACCAACCGAACCAGCGACCTCTATGAGTAGGTGGGTGCTAGCCATAAGAGGCTGAATAGGGAGCAGAAGTCACGTCCCTTCCGACGGACCCCATGGGACCTTATTTGGTCTTGAATTCTGTCATGAACTACACATATGATGTTAGTCAATTTAAAAGATCATTTTGCAAGTCAAGAAAGTCGCAATTTGTAGTAATTAAAGTAAAATACCATTTAGTTTTTTTTAAACCACTCTGATCTACATCGTCTCTCAACACACATCACCAACACGGCTGCCAACTTGGCACAGTAAAGGTACTTAAAAAGATGAAAATCACAATAAATCTGGCCATATTGACAACTGCAGTTATGTGAAAGGGTAGTTTTGTGAGTAAGCTTGTAGTGATCGAGGCCTTTAGGCACACACCCCCTGTGTCAAACTCACACACACACCCACTAGGTTCAGCTTAGGAAATAATTTAACTATGGGTGCTTCTCATTTCACCTAAATTGTTTCCACATTTCCCTTACTTGCCTCCTTTCCTTGTGTCTTAGTCCCGCCCACTGAGGATTGGGGGAGAGACGCGAGGGTAAGACAATGGGTAGACTCGTGCGTAATTGTGCTCAGATCTGTTAACTGAGAGGCACACTTATATAGTTTTCTAATAAGGCAGGTAATGTAACGTTTTCCTCTGTAATGAGATGTATTATTTCACCCACCAGCAGCTCATCTGATATTAATCACAGTGTTTAGTTTTATGACCTGGACAGCCCAATCCACCGATTTCCCGCAGTGTCTATGGATATGGGCCTACCTGTGATCCATCACCACTGTGATAAAATCAAACGTGTGTCTGCAGTTTAAGTTTAATCAGTTCAGACATTTACGTGATTAAAGTTATAGTGGATATCGTTTAGACCTACACTTGGAAAGACTGTGATGAACTTGATTCATGGGAGGCTTAAAATAAAGATCAGATTTATTTTGCAGTTAGTACAGTTTCAGCTGCTGTCTGTCCTACATTATAACCAATCCTGTCCTTTAAACCTGTTTAAATATCTTTGAAACGGACGACAAACAGTTTTGCTGGATGATCACTTTATTTTTTCAAAGGCTGATCTCTGGAGAAACTCTACCAGCTGGATCTGTATCTGCTTTGCTGTCTGTTTTTTTGTTTGTATGAGTTCATTCTCACAGTTTTATCTCTCATTAGACATGTCGGGATGTGATGCTCCTGCTGATATCCTGATTATTCATTTTTGTGCAGACGAAGCTTCTGTTAAACACATTAAACTTTATCTGGATTTTTTTGTGGACCCACAACCTTAAAGTTCAAACTGCACCTGTGATTTTCTGTCTGTTACCTGTTTAACAAATAGCTGCACGTGAAGAACAAGCTGCAGTCTGATTTATACTGTGTACTGTGTATTTATACTGTGTACTGTGTATTAAATACTGTGCACTGTGTATTTAATACTGTGTACTGTGTATTTATACTATGTACTGTGTATATTTATACTGTGTACTACTTATGCTGTGTACTGTGTATTTATACTGTGTACTGTGTATTTATACTGTGCACTGTGTATTTAATACTGTGTACTGTGTATTTATACTATGTACTGTGTATATTTATACCCTGTACTACTTATGCGGTGTACTGTGTATTTATACTGTGTACTGTGTACTTATACTGTGTACTTATTCTGTGTACTGTGCATTTATACTGTGTACTGTGTATTTATACTGTGCATTTGCACTGTGTACTGTGTATTTATACTGTGGACTGTGTATTTATACTGTGGACTGTGAATTTATACTTTGCACTGTGTATTTATACTGTGTACTGTGTGTTTATACTGTGTACTGTGTATTTACACTGTGCACTGTGTATTTAATACTGTGTACTGTGTATTTATACTATGTACTGTGTATATTTATACTGTGTACTACTTATGCTGTGTACTGTGTATTTATACTGTGCACTGTGTATTTAATACTGTGTACTGTGTATTTATACTATTGTAGGAACTTGTGCCATCGCCTCTGCATTAAATTGGGGCCCTGTTTTTGTTGTTAACCCTTTTCATCTGGATGAAGAAGATTTACAGGAAGGAGGCGTCTTCCAGGCTGACCATCTTATCTCCTGGCAGAGAGGATAGTGTTCTCCTGGACCATAAAGACTTCAAATGAGGACAGTTTAATTAATTTACAACCCAAAGCCTGTGGATGAACTTTCTCTCCTATTTCTGAACTCTCTGTCTCTATGACTTCTGATCCACAAACATTCACAGAGTGGACATCGGACACCTTCTGACGTGTTTTTCTATGCTGTTACTCTGTCTTCTTTAAGTTACGACATATGCCTGGTATCCTTATCTGCTCACATTCCATTCAAATGGCCTCTGTATTCTTCCAGATTTCAGACCATTTCTAATTAACCATTAAGTCAATATCTCACAATCTTATTTCTAACACATTAAGAAACAGTAAGAGAAGCTCATAAAACTGATCTTTCTCCCATTTCTCTACGATTAAGATTGACTGAGATCAAATTTTAATGTTTAATCTGTACTGTGTTCGGTGGAACCACAGCACCTCCTGATGGTGAGTCCTGATGCAGTTGGACGAGAAATATTCTGTTTAATATGTTCATGGTTATAACCAGTAAATGACTCTGATATGTCTTTGTTTTAACAAGTATTAAGCTGAATATGTATAATTAATGTTTAATCACGTCATAATCATTTTCATGATAGACAACGTACATCTATTAAGCCATGGTGAGAATCTGTGAGAAGGTGAAGCACTGTTTTGTAACGTTTAAATCTTGGAGACAAAAGCCGGTAAGCCCCGCCTAGACACGCCTCGATTTGCGAATAATAAAACGGAGAGATCACGTCTCTCGAGTCAGTTTACAGTTCAGTTTTTGTTGTTTTTCAGTTTTACAGTTTTTGTTTTAGTTCAGTTTTAATTTTGTTTAAGTTTTTCTTTTGTAACTTATTTTGAAGCTCTTCACTTTACTTTGAAACACGCTCCAAGACAGTGATCTCATCAGAAGTGCTCACGCGTTGATTTTTCTCATTTTATATTTTTCGCAGTATTGATTAGCTTCTTTTATTAAGTTTGTACCAGAACGAAGTTCTGTTTTAATTTGTTTTATACCGTTAAGTATCGTAACCTGCTTTTGAAGAAGTGAACTTAATTTAGATTATCTTGCATTAACTAACAACGGAAGATCCGCCTGATCAACGTATCATCCTCAGTTATTTTATTCAAGAAGTTAAATATAGTTTACAAAGTCAGAGCCTGAGAACCACTCGAAGAAACGAAGAAGAACATCTTTATCACAATCATCATCACGACTACAGCAACTTGCTGTGTCCGAGACCGTGCAAGCGGTTTCCAACGAAAGACAGACTCTTTGACAAGCCCCCAGCGCTCGCTAGCGGTACCATCCCGCTGGGCATTGAGCCAAGATCTGCACCGGATCGGTACGGGACCAGCGGCCCTCTTCCTAAGACAACGGACCGAGGTGCCCAACCGACTGATACCGGACGAGCTGACCCCCGGCCATCGGACCGCCAGCTAGAGTCGCAAATCACCCGAGGGAATCCGCTGCCGCGGCCCCGCAACTCTGCTGAGAAAGTAGGCTCTCCATCACTCACAACAGCTGGGTTCACACATCATGAGATGGTGTATATGGCTCTGGTTCTGATCTTTTAGCTTAAGAGAAATTCGGTTAGGGTCTCGTTAGTATTAAAAATTACTCCCGTAATCTTTAAATGCTTCAACCTAACCCATAATCTCACCATCAGCCCATATTCCACTAATAACCCATGACCTAGTTATTTCACATTTCCTGTTACCTGTGTTATTCATTTAAATTGCCATTTCATTTATTTAACCTGAATTATTTAGTCAATAAACATATTTAACCGTACGTCGTTGTCTGTGCAGGTTTGTTTTTAATGTGGAGAACCAATGGATATGTGTAGAATTCACTTCTTCATATATGAGATGAATAAATTGATCTGAAATTGATTAGAATTGATACAAGTTAAACTTGTCCAGTCGAATTTGATTAATTACCTCCGGATTATTCAAATAGACAAAACAACGGAGGTGGTGCCCCATTAACGAGTGTTTATTATTAGTGTATCTCCTACACTATGTACTGTGTATATTTATACTGTGTACTACTTATGCTGTGTACTGTGTATTTATACTGTGTACGGTGTACTTATACTGTGTACTTATTCTGTGTATTGTGTATATTTATACTGTGTACTGTGTATTTATACTGTGTACTGTGTACTTATACTGTGAACTGTGTATGTATACTGTGTACTGTGTGTATATTTATACTGTGTACTACTTATACTGTGTACTGTGTATTTATACTGTGTATTGTGTACTTATACTGTGTACTTATTCTGTGTATTGTGTATATTTATACTGTGTACTGTGTATTTATACTTTGTACTGTGTATTCCTACTGTGTACTGTGTATTTATACCGTGGACTGTGTATTTATACTGTGGACTGTGTATTTATACTGTGTACTGTGTATTCCTACTGTGTACTGTGTATTTATACCGTGGACTGTGTATTTATACTGTGGACTGTGCATTTATACTGTGCATTTACACTGTGTACTGTGTATTTATACTGTGGACTGTGAATTTATACTTTGCACTGTGTATTTATACTGTGTATTGTGTACTGATACTGTGAACTGTGTATGTATACTGTGTACTGTGTGTATATTTATACTGCGTACTGTGTATATTTATACTGTGTACTGTGTATTTATACTGTGTACTGTGTATATTTATACTGTGTACTGTGTATTTATACTGTGTACTGTGTATTTATACTGTGTACTGTGTATTTATACTGTGCATTTACACTGTGTACTGTGTATTTATACTGTGGACTGTGTATTTATACTGTGGACTGTGAATTTATACTTTGCACTGTGTATTTATACTGTGTACTGTGTGTTTATACTGTGTACTGTGTATTTATACTGTGTACTGTGTATATTTATACTGTGTACTGTGTACTTATACTGTGTACTGTGTATTTATACTGTGGACTGTGTATTTATACTGTGGACTGTGAATTTATACTTTGCACTGTGTATTTATACTGTGTACTGTGTATTTATACTGTGTACTGTGTATTTATACTGTGGACTGTGTATTTATACTGTGGACTGTGAATTTATACTTTGCACTGTGTATTTATACTGTGTACTGTGTGTTTATACTGTGTACTGTGTATTTACACTGTGTACTGTGTATACATACTGTGTACTGTGGATTTACACTTTGTACTGTGTATTTATACTGTGGACTGTGTATTTATACTGTGCATTTACACTGTGTACTGTGTATTTATACTGTGGACTGTGAATTTATACTTTGCACTGTGTATTTATACTGTGTATTGTTTACTGATACTGTGAACTGTGTATGTATACTGTGTACTGTGTGTATATTTATACTGTGTACTGTGTATATTTATACTGTGTACTTATACTGTGTAATGTGTATTTATACTTTGTACTGTGTATTTATACTGTGCATTTACACTGTGATCTGTGTATTTATACTGTGGACTGTGTATTTATACTGTGGACTGTGACTATATACTTTGCACTGTGTATTTATACTGTGTACTGTGTATACATACTGTGTACTGTGGATTTACACTTTGTACTGTGTATATATACTGTGTACTGTGTCTGCTCAGAGGGGTTACACCCCGCCTTTCCGAAAATAGACTTCCATTCTTCGTAATGGCGTGGTTTCCCATGTTTTCTAAAGACCCCGCTATTCCGAAAAGGCTATTGGGGAACCCCTGACCCTAACCCTAACCCTATTGGGAAGTAATTTGAACTTGAAAGTCGGATTCGGAACAGCGGTGTTTCGGAGTGGGGGTGTTTCGGAATGGAAAAAGTCACCCGCTCGGAGGCACAGGAACCATTTCAACTGACAGAATGTATTTATATATTTATTCATTATCTGCCTCTGTATTCAGTGACATTCTGATTGTGAAATCAGCATTTAATAACTCAGAATGTGATTATGGTGTCTTTTGAACACTGGAAGCTATCTTTCGGCTAAATGTTTGAGGGAAAAGTGAAATGATGTGACATATGAAAGCTGACGCTCAGGAATGATCAGCCTCATGTGTTTAAAACAGACCATGAAAAGAAAAATGTTTGTAATAAATGAAGAAAGTTGTTTGTGGTCCTTTTGTTCTCCCACAGTCAGGCTGACACATTTTAACTCGCCGGTGAATCAGAAAACAAACTAAATATAAAACTTGATGGTGACACACTTGAGTTTAAGCTGTTATCTGTCTTCACTCTTCATGGGTTGAAACTCCAGTCATGTTAAGATGTATCAGATCCAGTGTTGTATAGTAACGAAGTAAAAATACTTCACTACTGTACTTAAGTATATTTTGGGATACTTTGTACTTTTCTGGAGTTGATTTTTTTTTTACAACTTTCACTTTTACTTCACTATATTTCCGAGCTTAATTGCATACTTTTACTCCGATATATTTTCAAAGTCCCATTTCGTTACTCGTTACAAAAAAAAAAAAAAAAAAAAAATGAAACAAATCAAAGAAATAAAAGGAAACAGTGTTTTGGCTCCGCCCCACCCTCACTGTCTGACGCAGCGAAGTTAGTGCATGCCCGGGCTTGTTGGCAATTGCCTTAACTACGACATTGACAACACCTGCGAGTCTCGCAGTCAACAATGGAAGAAGAAGAGGAGACGCCAGACACAGCGACAGCGACAACGTCGACTACAAATGAAGGGGAACCACAACCCGACGAGCACCCGTGGCACCCGTTATTTGAGCCGTTTGTTTTCATTTTCCGATGTCAGGGATTCATCGTACCGGATGAAGTGCCTGCTATGCCTTCCAACTTGACCAAGTAAATCATAATAAAAAAAAAAAGGAACTTCAGACTGCCTTTGCTTGTTATTTACTTTTACTTGTACTTTTAATTACATTACTTGAGTACATTTATTTTTACAGTACTTGTAATACTTAAGTGCAAGAAATTTCAGATACTTTAAGACTTTAACTCAAGTAATATTTCAGTCAGTGACTTTGACTTTTACCAAAGTCATTTTTTGGAGAGCTACCGATACTTTTACTTGAGTGTGATTGTTAAGTACTTTATACAACACTGATCAGATCAGTCTGATCCGCTGCAGCTTCCAATCAATAACTAAGGGGGCGTGTCGGCCGGTAAAAGACTTCCGTGAAGGCAGCTCCAATGTGTCCTCGCTCCTCCTGTGTGTCCTCCTGCAAGATGGCGGACAGGAACAACTTCCGGTTCAAGCGAGGAGTGAGGAAACAACAAATAAGAGAAATGAGATGTACCCTATGCCGGCTTCAAATCAAAATGGCTTGCAGCTGCTCACCAGAGGAAGAGGTCTAGTCCGTCCACACAGTGTGCGTTGTAGTTTTGCCAACCCCTGGCAACGAGCGAAAAAGTCCATATTCCTCAGTTTACCCATTCTGCAGAAGTAGATTACTCATCTTCTCCAACGTCTACTCCGTAAATTCACCGGCAAGCACCCAGCTCCTAGGCTGAGCATTCCCTGGAGCAGACAACAGCACAAGGTGTCATTGGGTTTTTTTTTGGGGGGGGGGGGGGGCAAGCTTATACTGAGACTCAACTTCAGTATTTTGTGTTTGTTTTGGGGAGATCTAGAAAAGGAGCAATTTTTTGTTGAGCGAAGAGACTTTTGTGGTATTTGAACTGTTTTGGACTGCAAATGTTTGTGTTGTGGGTTTCTTATTGCCTGCTATTGCTGATTCCTGGTTGTTAGTAAGGGGCCTAACACACAATGGCGTCACTATCAGCGTCATGTAAATCTGGACTTGCAGACATAGCTCTGAGCAAATAGGAGGTCACGGCCTCGTTATGAGGCGAGGTTAGTCTGTGAAAACAAAATGAACAGTTAAGATCGGTATCTATTAACGTATCTGTTTCCTTAAACAGCAGAATGAAAGCATATTCTTTAAATCTTACCCTTGCTCCGGTTCGTAGCGCTGTCCGGGCTGAAGAGAAACTCACGCAGCTGACAATCTTGGCAAAGTCCACCACTGGGCAACGCTATCCGGCTCCGTCGGGGTCTTTGTGTTTGCCGTCGGTCTCACAGCTCCTCACAGGCTTTACTCGTCAGGTTCGCTTGTCGCTAGCTTGTTAGCAAAGTCCATGCAAAAGCACTGCTAGCCGCTAGGTCAGAAGCTAACTTAAACTCCTCTCTGTCTTCTTGTGCTGAGTAGTCCACTCAAACGGACAGAACTCTATCACCAATAACGTTTTTATAAGAGTCCTGGTCGAACACTTTCACTCAAACTGGCGTAGATATTAATTAAAAAGTTCGTGTTTTCACTTTACAGTAGACAACCTGCATCTGTCGTCTTCCTCCGTTCGTCACTCTCTCGCATCTCCACCCACTTCCCCTTCACCTCAGTTCCTCCAGCCCCTCGGCCTTTGACCTCAAAGGTGAATTAGAAAGGTCCCGAAAAATAACAAAGTCACAAAAGGTCCAAGGATAAAAAATCCGCAAAACATTTGTGCAACTGTCTTTCCTATTCTTACAGGCATTTTAACAAATATTATTACACAACCGATAATTAACATTTTAAATGCTGCATTCAGTAAACCTTGAATATTATCCAATATTCATTGTTCTCATTGAGCAATATTATAACTTCACTGCTGGTCAATGAATTTTAACATTTTAACATTAAATGCTATTTATTAACCTATGAACTTATTTATTCAATTATATTCTTATTATCTTGAATACATTTCAACAGGGTTACACTTGCTCCGGTTCGTAGTGCCTACAATTTGTCTCCGAGTTGTGAAGACTGCGTACTGCTTCCTGTAAATTACAAGACCAAAAACATACACTTTTATAAAACAACTTACACTGGTTCTGCTCACTTGTTCTTTTACAAGGCTACTAGGCTACTTTTAGCTTAGCTAGCAGTAACCGAACATATTCTTACCGCAATCTTGGGATTGTGCACCCGTGTTCTCTTCTTAGAGTTAGTCTCTTCCGCACACTTTTTCGACTCCAAAGCAGCCAACCTATCCTCTATGGACAGCAACCTGGAGTTTACTACGGTGAACTGCTCATTCACATCGGCAGCAAGCAGAGTAAGCTGACGAGACAGCCCACTGATAGCATTCAGCAGTTTCTTCTCGCCGGAAAAATGTCACCTGGGGTAAAACTCCCCCTGCTACCCTGATTTGCATTTGTATAGCTCACAGCATTTTCATTTACATGTTAAAGCCTCCCCTAGAATTATATTAGGGGGAGGGGGGTCATGGGGGGACAACTGCCAAGCAAGGCCCACGTCAATTTCCGACAATTCACGGCAGTTTTCGGTGTTGCCTGCAAATTGCCGTGTGCAGTCGTAAACCTTAACTTCCAGGACAATCTACAGTGCCGCTTACTGACGAAAATCCCACTTTTCATGCAGTGCATGCACTGAAATACCTGGGTCCTTTGTAGGGTTGACTTATAAACTAAACTAAATATTTTCTTGTCAGATGTATACTCTGACTGGCACCCCGGCACAGTCAAACTGATGCAGGTTTAAGTTAATAATAATAATAATAATACATTTTATTTGTACAGCGCTTTTAAAAACTCTCAAAGACACTTTACAAGAATAGAATACATACAAGAATACATAAAATCAAGTGCATGGTGCATAAACACAGGTGCATGGTGCGATAGAGGAGAAATATGTAGTAAAAAGAACAGTGTATGAGGATATGGATCTGTGTAGGTTTTTTGGGAGAACAGGTTGAGTACAGCAAACAGCTACAGGTGCAGATGAAAAGCGAGTTTGAAGAGGTGGGTTTTGAGTAATGACTTGAAGGTGGATGAGTCTGGGCAGTCACGGATGTGTTTGGGGAGGGAGTTCCAGAGGGAGGGGGCAGCAATGGAGAAGGCTCGGTCCCCCCAGGTACGGTGCTTGGTCCTGAGGGGGGGTGAGAGAAGGTTAGCGTCTGAGGATCTGAGGTTTCGAGGAGTGTGGTGGTGGAGCATGTCCGTGAGGTAGGGAGGGGCCTGGTTGTGGAGGGCTTTATGGGTGAGTAGGAGGAGCTTGAAGTTGATTCGGTGTGGGACAGGGAGCCAGTGAAGGTTTTGGAGTACGGGGGTGATATGTTCACGGGAGCGGGTGTGGGTGAGGAGGCGGGCAGCAGAGTTTTGGATGTATTGAAGTTTATTGAGGACTTTGGAAGATGAGCCATAGAGGATGCTGTTGCAGTAGTCCAGTCTTGAAGTGATAAATGTGTGGATGAGAGTCTCAGCTGCAGAGAAGGAGAGTAGTGGGCAGAGGCGGGCAATGTTTTTTAGATGGAAGAAAGCAGTTTGGGTGAGGCGGCTGATGTGCTGGTTGCAGGTTTTGGCTGGTTGCAGGTTTTGGTGAGCGTCCAACAAGTTGAAGTCACTAACACAACTGTTGGCTGTGTAGTCTTTATAATTACATATTTTCACAGTCTTATATTTCCTTTGTTTAATGACAAACTGCAACTTTATTGATTTGGAAAATGATCTTTTAAATTGACAAACATCATATGTGTAGTTCATGGCGCAATTGAAACGGGATCAAAAAATGATTTGTCTCTCTCCATTCAGTACCATACAAAGTTTTTCTGAAATAAGGTCCCATGAGGGAAACCGGAAGGGGCCTGACTTCGACTCTCTATGCGGGCAGGATGATGCTGTGTTCAAGGCAATTAAGAAATACAGGACAAACCATTTCCCATATTGATTCAAAACAGGACACAATTTTTAAGTCTAAAAAAACAGGACAATTTTACGGGTGTTCTATGGGACGACTGGCAACTATACTTGAGTCTCCCTTTGTTTCACCCAAAATTCACTAAACTACTCTGAAGTCAGCACTAGCAACATGGCTACCACTAGCAGCCTGTGTACTGTCTACAGCAACAAAAACAACTTTAAGGTCCCAGTTTAACCCAGCAAACGGAAAACCTGATCTCAGTGCTATGTAAAAGTAGAAACACTCGGTTGTATTAATAAGTGGAGATGTGGACATTTCATGACTATAAGATGCATCGCAGTGCAGACATGGAAGATTCTGTATTGATGCAGAGACAAAGCATAATCAAGAGTCTGCAGCTTATGTTGATTGTTGATTGTCCGGCCTCAGCTGCTCTCATGCTTTGAGTTGAAGACGGACATTAGGCTAATGTTACTTATGTAGGAGGCATGTCAGAGGGAGGCAGAGATCATCTGAGAGTGACAATAAAAACTCACAGAGTGGTTTTTAAAATGGACACCTCGGGGCACATGTCGGATTTTATGAACTTGCTGGGAAGCATGAACTGGACCAGACCTAAGCTGAGCATGACTTCTGCCTCACAACAATTACTAATCACATTAGCCATTTCCACCTGAAGCTAACGTCTGCAGCCATAAATAATAACTGTGACAGCAAGCCCAGCTAATACTGGCGCTCTCCATCGAGTGATTGCCTGTCTGTTGATTCTTGTTTTACCTCAGTTTCTATCACTCTGCCTCTTCACCTTCTGTGCCTCCTCCATAAGCGTTTTTTCTTTTTTCTTTTGCAGTGTAGACTTTCCACATTTATTCCAGTTGTTACACCGTTACCTGGCATAGCGAGCAGGGAAAACAATGCCTCTTCCTATTTTGGTTGCCCGATGGCAGACACACTTTTTTTGTGCCGTAGTTTGATCACTTTGTTCATCTGTGAAAAATCCCAGCTGGGGCAGGCCGAATAGCATAAAGCGAAGTTTATTAGGATGGTGTCATTTTCTACAGCCATTAAACTGTGCCATCGGTATTTACGTCACAATGATAAGTAAAATCAACAGGTTTACACACTTCTGTGGTATCTTTACTCTACTTGAGTAGTACTAGTAGTAGTGGTAGCTTACACTTTTCTATACGAGTGGGATGTATTGCACTTTTTACTAGTTGCTTTTCAGATTTTGATTTTATATTTAAAAAGCATAGATACCTTTTTAGATATAATGCATTGCTTCAGGAAAGACCCAACCTTTCTGGCTTGTGACACCTTTAGCAGTCACTTTTCAGATGTCTATGAGTTGTTAGCATCATTACCCCTCTAAACCTCTCACATGGGTTCATTTAAATAACTGTTTGAGGCCCATAGATGCCATACTATCCATGTTTCTGTGTTATAAAAAAAAAAAATTTTTTAGAAAAGGGTCAAGATAAGAAATACAAGGTTGCGTGTCAGAACTTTCATCTTATCATCTCATGACCCCTCAGATTTCTCTTGTGACCCTTTGGAGGCGCTCCACCCTCAGGTAGGGAACCACTGGGCTAAACTAATCTGCTCACATCATTCACTGCTGCTCACTGTCATAAAATAAACCTAAAATGACAGCTATGTTTATATATTTTTGGGCTCAGCAGCTCACTCACTCACAGTGTTTTAATGGAGCACAGTTTGACGGTTTTGACAGCAGTCATTCCTGGAGCAAACGTGGATTTAGAGGTAGTAATCAAAATGTCTGCATTGGTCCTCAGGACTTTCTTACTTTACTTTAATTTCAAGGTGTACATCTTTGTATATCATTATCCTCTTTCCTGACTCACTGACTACTACATGACTGCTGTTGAGGATGTACCTGAGCACACAGTACCTTTGCTATGAGTTACCCCAGTGTGGCAGGATATGGTTGTTCATACAGTCAATGATTCGTGCACAATGGTGTGAGAAACAAATAAAGCTCCAGCCAGCTGGTCAATGGTATGATATTGGGCATCGGCCCGCAGCAGTGTCCCTCGACAGAGTCTGTCCTTAGATTCGTCCTCATTGTATGTTTACTGCAGACTGAGCAGTGAGGTTTTATTTGATCAATGTAATGTGTGTAATGGACGAAAGAGACTGACTTTTCAAAAAAGTATTTTTAAAAAATGTCTTCCTCCTCTTTGGAGTGCCTTGAGATTAAATCAAGCCATACACGTGTTTGTGTGTGTGGATGATGTAACAAACATTTCTGCCAATAGTATTGTGGTATGGTATGCTATTCCAGAAAACCCAAGAAATGCAGCAATATGCAGGCTTAGGCACAAAAGAAGAGGACAGCGAGCAAGTTAATGTGAACGTAAAAAAAACAACTTTTTACTACATTTTTACTACAGTGTTTTGCAGATGTTTAATAATTAAGGAAATGTATTCAGCACATTTGTTAGAGCTCAAAGATTCACACAATTTGTTCTAGTGAGTAACAATGAATTTAAACAGAAACTATATTTGTTTACAATAAAACCCCACAGGGAACCTTTAAGTAAAAAAATCTCCCACCTCTGATCATACATTATACTTTGGATGATATTTAGCCATAAATAAATAATTTGTAGGCCAAAAACACAAAAATCATTTTGTTTTCTCCCCAGTAGACTTCAGCAACATTTGTTTAATGGGCTTCCAATTACAAAAAAAAAAAAAAAACTTTTCAAACTGAGAAAAAACAAATGAACAAATATAATATTGTTCTTTTGCCAAAACTTGTATGCAGATTCAGAAGAACCCCTTCTCTTGAACGAAGTATGCTCACAACTAAATACAACACTTCACCTAATGGAATACATTTTTCTGATAACCTAATGATAAGAAAAAGTTGCATTTATTGGGTGAACTGATGTGTCTGTTCTTGTCTTCAAACCATGAATTAAAGGTTTTACAAAGCTAAAGTTCACTTCAGTTTGGACACTGCTGTGTGTTTAGAAAAGCATACAAATGAAACAGCAGCAGTTAGGGAATTAAATTGAGTGCGGTGTCAAGGCTGTGTCACCTGTATTATAAAACAGCAAAATTCTTGCAGTTTTAGCCCACTTTACTTGGTTTACATGAGAAATACAAAGTTGTGATTTTCTGTTTATGTTATGTTCAGGTTTTCTGCGGACCCAAATGGAGAGATTGGAGACAGTACTTTGCAGGTAGCAAAAGATTTATTTTTGCAGAGTTTAGTTCAGGCGATGGCGAGAGTGACCAGGCTGGCAGGTAGACAGGCAGGCAGGTAGGGAGGCAGGCGAGGAGGAACTCCGAGGAGCTGGCGAGCAGGAACATAAGCACAAATAGAAAACACAAGAGCAAGAAATACTATGTATACAGGACTAAATTCTGAGGCACAATGTAATCACCCCACGGGACGGAATAATCTGGCGCTGAAGCAGTGAAGAGACCAGGGTAATATAGGCGGAGGTTGATGGGCTGATGAGAGTCAGGTGTGCCACTTCGCTGCTGCTGCCGCTGCCGCCACACCCACAGACACACACACTGGAAAGGGAGCAGGTGAGGGAGAAAACGGAGGAGGAGAAGGTAGACGGGGGAAAAAACACAGACACAGGACAAGGCAACCCGGATGTCACGGTGGCACCGTGGCAGTTCAGTCGATCATCTGATGGAAACTGTAGTAACTGAAACTTCCGTTCTTTGTAAAAGTCACTGGATAAAAGGTCTCACTTTTTTTAAATGAGTGATTCTATTTCATTGTGATTTTACACAACTTTTTCATTTAGAGATTTTTTTTTTCTTCAAACAATGAACTTCAAGGCCTTATCTGAAGTTCATTGACAGAAACAAGCAACAACCACTATACCACAACTGTAATGCTTTGCTGACAAAGAAGCACACACACACACAGGGAGAGAGAGTTAGGGTTGCGTGGGTCAAAGAAGTGGAATGTGGAATGGAGTTTTTCTGTACTGAAATAATCTACTTGGATTTTTTTTCTTTGGAACCAGACCGTCCTCCCCAAAAACACCACTATAAAGGTCATATGTGCAAGCAGCTTATTAAAACCTGTAATTACATTTATTGTTAGGCGTGACCTCGAGAGGCCATAGCGATTATGATGGGGGAAAGGTGGAAGTCAAGTGAAGTAGTGTAAGGAGCAACAAGTCTTTCACCCAGGAGACCGCTTTTGGTGTTCCGTGTGAAACCAAATGCCAATGTACCAACTTATTTTAACTTATGTAACATAAGTTAACTTAATGGAGCAACGCATGCAAGCTGGTTCAGGCATGTGACATGCCCCAGTCTCCACAATCATCGACACAACACAGCCTCCCAATTTGGTAGACTATTTAAATGGTGTGACAGCTCTCAGCCTCTTGACTTCCTGGTTGGGCTGTCCTTCTCTATTAGGCAAAAATCAGGAAGTGCACCACTATCACCTAGTGACTGCTGCCCCTAAGCTGTATAAGCTGGTGGATTCAGTCAGTTTCTTTCTCTCTACCTGGTGTTCATTTGCTTTGTTCACCACACTTAATTTTACACTCATGCAAACACCAGTGCACCACTGATATCACAGATTTACATACTTGTGTTGTTGTGCGTAACTTTTTGTTTTGTCAAGTTGTTGAGATTGGTTGATTAAAACAATTGTAGTAAAAAGCCATGTGTTGGCCTCTTTGTCCTCCCCTTTAGTTGGGCTTGAATTCTACGCACTTGCAAATTGATTACATGGAACAATGTAGTAGGACACACAACAGAAGTAATCCTGACCAGTTCAGCCACTGAACAGTACATCAGAACAGTACATCGTCCATTGTAAATAGAACAGATTCCAATGATGTAATCCCCTAAATCACGTTTGCATTTCTTGTGTCTTGATATCAAACAGACAGCTACTGCTAGCTTTTCAACTCAAATTAAAGACTGTATCCTGCTCATCTCTAAAGTTACTCTATTTTACTAACATTACAAAGCCCGAGGTTCTGTTATTCTCTTACAAGCAGCTCCTGGATATTAGATAGAAACCACTGGGACTATAGTTAATTGTAGATAAAGTAGGCTGCTGCCTTATCTCAACGTTTTTTCCAAACTCTTTTAGTACTATCAGAACGTGGCCCACCAATTAGCATAAGCCTGTTAGCAGCTAAAGCTAACTAGCATCAAAATGCCTCCCTTTACCATGGATGATTTTCAGAAGATCCTTCAGTAAATTGCTGTACAGGAAACCAAGGTCCACTGAAAAAAAGTAATTGTGGAAGTGAATGGACTATGTGGGAACAACACCACTTTTCCGTGGAGTCAGAATAGCAGACAAGAGCCTGCTAACACATGGCATGACATAATTAGCCCCAACAATGATACGACGGAACAGGAGGACTGTGTACCAGGTAATAAATCCAGGAATATTAGTGTTTGCTGGAACACTCTTGGCACAAAGCCTAAAGATAAATCGTTTCCCTCAGATATGGGACACTGAGGCAACAGGCAGAGCCCAGCACCCTGAGATTTGTGATGTGACTGGTTGGCCTGTGCTGTCATCTGAAAGGAGTGCCTCCCCAACCCCCGTACCAAGGAGGAAACAGCCATGGACAGCAGCAAAAACAAAAAGTAAGAGCAAACCTACCCAAGTAACAATGATACATCTCAACAGATTTGCTCCACTTTCACAAGACCCTGGCTCTCCTTCTCTCAACCTGAAAAACACCTTATCCTCAAAGAACAAGGAAAGCTATGAGACCAAATCTAAAAGAAAAGGCTATAGAGAGAGCTAATGACCGGGCCTCAAACACTGATTGTGGGTGATGGTGCTGTAAAGGAGGTAAGAAGCTTTTGCAGCAAGAATAACAACAAAGCACTCTGTTTTACCAAGGAAATAGTCTCTGACATCTCAGAAAGAATTCTGGACATCGTTGCTGAACATCCAACAGCGAAACCTCTCATTTTACACACAGGGGCCTGTGATGTTGTGAAGCAACAATCTGAGGTATTGAAACAAGACTTTATTGATCTGTTGAGCAAAGCCAGATCTCTCCATACTGTGGCGTTTATCAGTGGCCCTCTACTGAAGTGATGAAGTGATGAGAGATTCAGCAGGTTGTTGATGTTGAACAGATGGCTCAAAGCTACATGTGTCGCTCAATCAGTGAACTTTATTGACAATTTTAACTTTTAATTTTCTGGGAAGGCAGACACCTCTTTAAGGCAGATGGATTTTGCCTTAACAAGTCAGGACCCTGCTGAAAAAACCAGCTTAGACCAGCTTAGGCTGGTTTTAGCTGGTCAAGCTGGTTTGATGGTTGATGGTTTTAGCTAGGTTTTGGTCAGCTGGTCTTAGCTGGTCAAGCTGGTTTTAGCTGGTTTGATGGTTGATGGTTTTAGCTAGGTTTTGGTCAGCTGGTTTTAGCTGGTCAGCTGGTTTTAGCTGGTCAAGCTGGTTTGATGGTTTTAGCTAGGTTTTGGTCAGATGGTCTTAGCTGGTCAGGCTGGTCTTAGCTGGTCAAGCTGGTTTTAGCTGGTCTTGGTTGGTCAAGCTGGTCTTAGCTGGTCTTGGTTGGTCAAGCTGGTCTTAGCTGTTCAGGCTGGTCTTGGCTGGTCTTAGCTGGTTTTAGCTGGTCTTGGTTGGTCAAGCTGGTCTTAGCTGGTCTTGGTTGGTCAAGCTGGTCTTAGCTGTTCAGGCTGGTCTTGGCTGGTCTTAGCTGGCTGGGCTGGTCTTGGTTGGTCAAGCTGGTCTTAGCTGGTCAGGCTGGTATTGGCTGGTCGGGCTGATATTGGGTGGTCACAAAGTAGGTTACTGCAATTCAAATAATAAAAAATAAAATTCAACTGTCACTCATAATAATGAGGAAAATTTGAATTTTGGGTGGACTATCCCTTTAAAGTTAAGAATGTATAAAATACAGTTATAGTAAATAATCAGCAAGATGAGACAGATTAACTCAAAACAATTTATTAACCAAAACAGAACAATAAATCTTAACCAACAGAACAATAGAGCTTAACCAAGAAGACAAGGCCTAAATAAAAAAAAAATAAAAAAAATAAATTCATTTCTTTGTTTTTTTGTCCTTCCTGTTGATGTCCATGATTTTTTCTGTTAAATAATGTCCAACTTGTCTCCATCTCTTGTCTCTCTTGTCTCTCTCCGCAGGCTCCAAATGAAATGTATCCAGGCGCCTCCGGAAGCACTCTTGATTAAAAATAAAAGTGTATCAGACCATGACTCGAATTAAATGTTTGCCTTACATTCATTTGAGTTTCATAACAATGAAAAAGGATTGATAAGAGAAGAGGGATTCATTTATTTCATTTAAGAATTCATATTCAGGTCGGGAAATATTTAGAAAATTGCCTACAGCTTATTAAAGCGATGTTCCAGCGTAAGTGTAAGCCATGGTCAAACACACCGTAACACCGAGTCAGACCCCCCCTCGAGAGATCAATTTACCCGTAACGTTAACGGTGCCACCACAAAACTCAAGTGAAGCTCCATGCAGCAAAGTAGGAGGGCTACTAGCCCCGCTAATGGTCCCGAATGCCACCGAGTGCTAGCTCGTCTCTCTCAGGACATTTCAAGTGCGCTGGAGCCGCGGGTCGACGCCCATTATCACCGACAACTGGAGCCCAAGTGGTAACGAGTATGAAGACCGTTGTATAGGCCTAGCTCGATGCTAACTTCGGCTAGCGCTAGCTAGCGCTCACAACGGTCCTCCTGCTCGTTTGGCTACTGTTGTCGGTTACAGCCTAACAGCCCACGGTTCCAGAGCTTCACTCGGGACTGTTGCCTTTCCTTTGCAACGAACAAACCTCAGAATCTACATCAATTAACGGCGCTAGCTAGTAGCTAACATACTGAGCAAGTACCATTAGCTCAACGTTATATAGCTATGCTAGTAGCTAGGCTAATATTATTACCTTACCTTTTATCAGCAACACCTGGCCGTTGTAGTATTTCTCCTCCCAAAGAATCTGATATAATATGTCAGCGCGGTGTTTTTCAGCAATAAAAGACTTTATGTGACTAACAGGAACTATAGCCTTGAAGCCGTCAGCCGTGTATTTTACATATGCATACATTATTGCCACAGCCTGTTTTGCATGCCGAACCGGAGTGTTTTACCGCCAGAAGATATCTCGCGATTGTACAGCTGAGTCGGCGTGACGACGTTTACGTATACGTGCGTTAGCCACGGCGTGAGTTTTCAGCGGTTCGCACTCGCACTAATTGCACTGATGTGTTACCTGCATGGTTACTGTGAGAAAAACAAGCCAGTTACCTTCTAGAGACGTTCCTCGTCTTTTGGTGCAAGGCGACCCACTCGGAATGGGGTACAGTTCGCATGCAAGTGTTTTTTTTGTTGTTGTTGTTTTTTTTTTACTTTATTAATACAGAAGAAAAGTGTCAAGGTATATACAAAGAAAGAGAGAAAAAAGCATATTAATTAAATGAAATGTAACTTTCTGCAAAATACAGTTTGTTTTAAAAGTGTTTGAAGTCCATTCATGCAAGTGTTGACCACTTTGGACTACACCCTCCCTCATTACACAAATACACATCACTTCTTGTGATGTCTTGTGGGTTTTTCAGCCACTTTTATTCATTGTCTTTCTGTCAATGAGGATGGCATTCATTTCTTCTGTTACTGCTCTGATATTGTTCAAATTGGCTATCAGGCAAGCAGACTGTATGTGGAGTGACCTGATGTTGTGGGAACATGGGAACAACTGAGATGGGTGGAATATGACAATGCCACACAGAAGGTCCTCTTTCCTGTCTTTCTACTGTATGTACACGTGCACACTCATACTCAATTTACTGCTTGAAGCTTTCCCTTATGCTATTAGTGTTATGCCTAATGTTTTTGATTTTGTTAAGAGTTTTTGTATATACTACTGTTTAAAGTAGGCCTTATTAAATGTCATTTTATGTGAGTTATTTGTGCGTGACTGTTTCTGTCCAACCATCACTACAAGTAATAACACTAATAAAGAGAAGTTCAAAAGAGTTAAGGTTCTATAATTCCGCCCAAAGTAAGTAGAAAACACAACTATTGCAGTTTTTTATTTTGTTTGAATTAGTAATTTCAGTTTTGTTTGGTTAGGTATAGATTGTGTTTAGTGTAATGAGTTACCTTTCCTAAGTTGTTTTGTTTGTAAATTAGTTGTCTTTTGTGTCCAGCTAAGACCATCTAAAACCACCAACCACCCTATTCAACCAGCTTAGACCATCAACCAGCTAAGACCACCTAAACCATCAACCAGCCTATTGAACCAGCTAAGACCATCTAAAACCACCAACCAGTCTATTGAACCAGCTAAGACCAGCTAAAACCACCAACCAGCTAAAACCATCAACCATCCTATTTACCAGCTAAGACCATCTAAAACCACCAACCAGTCTATTGAACCAGCTAAGACCAGCTAAAACCACCAACCAGCTAAAACCATCAACCATCCTATTTACCAGCTAAGACCATCTGAAACCATCATCCAACTGTTCAACCAGCTAAGACCATCTAAAACCATCTAGAACTATCATCCAGCTAAAACCACTAAGACCATCTAAAACCATCAACCAGCCAGTTTTACCAGCTAAAACCATCCAAACCCACCAGCTAAGACCATCTAAAACCATCAACCAGCCTGTTAAACCAGCTAAAACCATCTAAAACCATCTACCATCCTAAGCTGGTCTCAGCTGGTTTTTTCAGCAGGGGAGTAAGACTGTTCACCTCCAACATGTTTTACTCTGTGCATCACACATCAGTTCCCCCCGCAAGAGGCGATACAAACCAAAACAAGTGATAAGACTGCACTCTGGAGGAGAACTGCTACTGCCTGATATAAGCTCTGAACACAGAAGACCACTGAGCCAGGAGGAGCCCCCCCCCCCCATGAGGAGTGCCCTCCAGCCTCGACAGGAGGGGAATTCCACTCTTCAACAAGCCGAACCCCACCCAACTCCCTGCCCTCTCCAGTCAGCCTATCCCTCTCCTCCTCCTTCTCCTCCTCCTCGTCCCCCCTCCTGGATTTCACAGATGAGATGAAAAAGCTTGTTAGCGTTGGAATCATCTCTCCCCTAAATCTCTGTCATCGCCCAGCCCTCTTCCCGCCGCCACGCTTGAAACAACCATCACCGAAACATCACTGCGCCGCTCCACCTCCTCAGAATCATCCTGTGTCTCCACAGTCTGAGAACAGCACAGCACATCTTGTCTGTGTAGAAAATACAACTAACTCCAATTGATGTGTGCCGGATCCAGGCTACAAAGCTGAAATCATTAATGTTTCCCCTCCCCAATAAAAGCTGTGGAGTTCAGGTAGCCTCTTCAATTTCTGTGTTGACAGGTAATAGAAAAATGGTGAATCTGCTAGTACTTAACTAAATCTGCCAATTTATTAAATTTAGCTCCCATTCCTCATCAGCCGTCGTCACAAATATTGGTTTTGACTCACCAAATTTAACTTTATTAGACATCAGGTCTCTGACAGGACAATCCTCTTTAATACATGATTTTATCATCAAACACAATCTTAATTTAATGTTTTTAACCTAAACTTGGTTAGACCAAGATAACGGTGCAGCTGTTCACATTGAATCAAGCCCTCCAAACTTCTCTTTCATAAGTGACACTAGATTGCATAAAAAAGGAGGAGGTGTAAGTATTCTGTTAAATGAGTTACTCAAATGCAAGCAGATGTTTTATGGACATTTTACTTCTTTCGAATATGTGGCTCTTCAGTTAAACTCATCTTCTCGGGCAATATTTCTAAACATCTGAAGGCGACCTAAATACTGTACAGACTTTTTTGATGACTTTGTTGAGTTAGTGTCTCTTATCTGCATTGATTTTGATTGTGTGTTAAAGGAGCTAAAGAACTGTGTTGCATCCTTGATAACTTTGGACTCACTCAGCATATGATGCAGCCCATGCTGAAAAAAATGTGGAGTGACATTTACTTAGAAAAAGCTAGGTAACAATTTCCACACAGAAATTCTTAGTAAATTTTACACAGGATATTCTCAAGTAAATTCTACTTACAGTTAAGAATTGTTCCTATTAAAAGTACTTAAGTAACCTTTACTGGCAATTTTCTGTCTTTGTCACTAAATTTTACTCACTAATCCAGAGTAACTTTTAATTTTTAACTTTTAACTTTAGTAACTTAAGATTGTTTCTGCATCTAATTACAAATCTCTAAAATGCTTGGCATTTCAGGGTTTGTTTTTTTTTACTTGCTTTTCTTCAATTTTATTTGAGAAATATTCAAGAAATATTTACATAACATTTCATCAACTTTTAACACTGCCCTAGTATGTATTTGTTTTATTATCTTTTTATTTAATAAGGATAATACAAAACATGAAACAGATGCTTTAAAACAGCACCTTTTATTTATTTTTTTCAATATACAGAACACAGTCTTGTGCATTGATAAACAAATCACTGCACCTAAAATCCACGGGAGGCTTAGTTCAAGTAAAGGCAAAAACATTTTTAAAAGAACACTTTACCTCTCTGGCTGCTCTTTTTAAACAGTTTTTAAAAAGCATTAACTCTTCAAGAGGACATTTAGATAAACTTTAGTACATCTCAGATAAAGTGCAACAGCTTTGCAAGAAACATTTGTGCTATCACTAATGCATTACTAGTTTTTTTACTAGTCTTATAGAAGGGTTACACAACATGGAGGAGTTCTATGGTTGCCCTGAGAGCTCAATGCACTGCATCTTCAGAAAACACACAGACAAAACACACTAATGAGGAAAACATCTTCACCAATTTGCAAATAGAGAAAACTCAACTAAATACAATAATGCTACAAGTGCCTGTGTTGTCAAATTGGTGAAAATGTTTTTTTCATTGTGTTTTGTCTATTTGTTGTGTTCTCTTAAACTGCAGTGAATTGAGCTCTCAGGGCCACCATAAAGTTTGCTTGTTACCACCAACCAATCTGCAATGCTTCCACAGCCCAAGTTCGGGATCCATCATCATTACAATATACAATACACAGTTGTACAAAGTGAACTCAGGAAAAACATTTGACGAGAACCTGTTTCTATAGTTATCCCTCGCTAGCCAACATAATACACCACCTGAACTGAACTGCAAATTAAAACATGCTTGTTTACACTCATACCAGAAGTTTGGTGCACAAAGACTGGACTTTGGGAGACATCTTCAAGACATCAAGCGCAAGAAAATGCTTCTGAAACACTTCAAATGTGTATTTCATCTTTGGTGGGTAACTTAAGTTCATGGCATAGATAAAGCCCATGAGTAGAAGGCAAGCCTTTTCCACATATCTACAATCATCAAGAACCTTAGTTCCCTCGATGGTGATGGACACATCGGCATGGGTGGCGCCTTCATGGGCTGCACTTTCACGGAGGACACAGATCTTCACGACATGCTCAGCATAGTCCTCTTTGACGGTTTCTTTGCTGACATATCAACACGTGAATTAGTGTTAAGATGCAATACACTGCACGTTTCATGTTTTCAATAAAGTTCCTGAATATGTAAGAGGCTTGCTTGAAGTGGCCATTTAATTCAGTCTACACATACAATAATGCAACAGAAATAAGACGTTCAGAACAGGACATTAGTAAAATGTTGAGAAAGTATTTAAGTAACTATTGATTTTGATTACTCTTTCCTTTAACACAGATAAAGACAAGATAAGTTATTATATAGGGGATTTGTATTCACTATTTCTTTGTCCAAGTATGACTTTGAGTATGAAGACAGCTTGGTTTATAAAAGATCTGTTTTGTTCCAAGCAGGAAGTAAAAACAGGCAGGTATGCTGGATTCGATGTAGGGTAAATGAGGTAGGCTTTGGGGTTTTACAGACTCAAGTGTTTGATTCTACTGAAAAAAAAAAATTGAATCAGAATTTTAACAAAATGGAGAACTAATGAAAAAATGTAATGTTTGCTTTTATCATTTCAGATAAAATGTCAATTTTATTAATCTAATGCCAATATTTGTTAAGTTGTTTCCCCACATAGTGGCATGGGTTACTTACCTGTATATTATATACAGGTATATATAATATTTGTGTACAAATATTAGGGTTAAATTATTAATTTGAAGAACAGACGTGTTTAAAGTGGACAATCATCAGAAAATGTCAAAATTTACCTGGTAGTCTTTCATGAGTTCCTCTGCAGACTCTCCAAAGAACTTCATCAAGCAGCGAATGATGGCATCTTGTCTACCTTCCACATGTTGCTGTTTAAACAGACAAGTGAAAAATGGTAGAGAACAAAGTAAATAAAACTTTAAACTCACTCATGCCTATAGAAAGAGATAGAAAGCAACAGAATGTTGCATTATTGTCAATAGAAGCTACTGCAAAAAGAAGGCAAGTTCAGGAATTCAGAACGGTGCTAAATCACAGGAAGGAGGAGAGAAGACATCCAATTACTTAATTCAACTGTAATGTCCAGATCAGTTTCTCTTCTCAGTTAACGTGACTCCTTCATAAGCTGACCATGATTGTATGAATTTTACACTTTACCTGACTGAGTGAATCCAGCATGGGTCTTAATTTTGTTCCTGCAACCCTGCCTTTTGTTTCAAATATCTTCCGCAGTTTGGGAGTGTAAAAGTCCAGTTTGGTCAAAAAGGTATGCTCCAGATGAACTGCTGTTATCCTTCTGAACTCCTCTTTGATCTGAAACAAAGGTTGATAAAAACCCGTTATGTGCTGTGCAGAAACAATCACCATTACCCAGTTATTGGGTACACCTACAACAGTCCTGCAATAAATTACGCCTTCATGAAGGTTAAAATATTCAGTTTTGGTTGAAACTGTTTTATAAAGGTGTTAATTCAAATGTACGGCAATTTTGGAGGCTGCAGTTTGTGGTTCTGTTGAATTGTATTGTGTTATACTGACTGAACATTATAACCTCAAAGAAGGTAGGATTTATTGTGGGGTTGTTGTGTTAAGACTGCATTAGCAAGGTGGATCTAATAAACTGGCGATTGAGTGCATCTAACTAATAACTGCAAACAATACACACACAGCAGTCTCAGCATCAGGTAAAGAAACGCATGAAGACCTGGATTTACCTGAGGTTCATGGAACAGCGCAGGCCATTTCTCCATGAAGTCTTGAACTGCAGGGCAATGCTTGACAACTTCTAGTCTTCGATAGGAGAAAGACATCAACAGACTGCAGAGACTCACTGCTGGGGTCTTAAGATTAGCTGTAACATAATGCAAGCACACAAGCAAGGCTGATTATAAAGTAGCAGTAAACCAGTGATGTTATCCGTGATTCATTTTGTTTTCGGATGCTGATGCGGCTGTTTTTAAATGCTGTCAGATTTTAAACAGAAACCAATGGTGGCGGGAGTTCTGACGCACGTCACACACTGTCGGTTACAGTGAGAGAGACTTATTCCTATTTCAGACAAAGAGGCGAGCTTCGCGACGCGCTGCTTTTAGCCCACCACAAGATAATTGTGCTGTAGCTCAGTTAAACAGGAACATTTCAGCACATCTGAAACATAACTGTAACAGTAATATGTGGTTAAGCAGCTCTGTGTCCAGCCGCAGCACGCGCACACAGAATCATTTTTATCAGTGCACACACAACAGGGGCCACATCCTAGACTTGGTTATCTCCAAATGTCTGCACATTTCTAAGGTTCTGGTGTCTGATGTTGCTCTCTCAGATCATTACTGTGTTTTCTTTGAGAGTGATATATCTGTGTACACAAATGTTCAAACTGAGGTCGTCTCAAAGCGCTACATCACTGAAAATATCAGTGACATATTCATTCAGGCTTTCTCTTTCACAGCTCCCCTCTCAAGGTCAATGACCGTGTAGATCAATTCAGTTCTAAAATTACAAATGTTATTGATGCCACTGCACCCACTAAAGTAAAGGTGGTCTCTAATAAGAAAAAATGTCCTTGGAGAAATGCCATGCTGGTCAAAATGGAAAAAAAGGAACGTCGAAAAGCTGAGCGCAGGTGGCAAAAAACAAATCTCGAGGTTCATTTTGACGTTTCTAAAGAGAGACTTTACATTTTTAATTTAGAACTGAAAAAGTCAAAGCAGTCCTTCTTTTCAGACATCACCAAAAACCATTATAATGCACGTGCCCTGTTTGCTCCTGTTGACAGGCTAACAAACCCTCCTGTGCCAGTAGCCTCTGAACATCTATCTAACAGGGCCTGTAATGAATTTGCATCCTTCCTCAGTGCCAAAATTCAGAAAATTAGTCCCATCGTGTTGTCCATGTGTCCACCTAAAACCAACTCATATACCATGACACAATTTGATCCAATCAATGACAAAAACCTCCAAGACATTATACAATATTTGAAATCTTCCTCCAGCTGCCTTCATATATTACAAACAGGAATTCTCAAAAAAAGTTTCACACTGTATGACTTTCTACTGTAGATTGTCAACATGTCTCTTCTCTCAGGCGTCTTCCCACAAGCCATTAAAACTGCAGTTATTAAGTCACTCCTGAAGAAGAACAATGTAGACACATCGGTAATGAAAAATTATAGGCCCATATCAAACCTCCCATTTCTAAGTAAAATCATTGAAAAAGCTGTTTTTCAACAACTGAACAATTATCTAAAAATGAATGGCTGTTTTGATGTCTTCCAATCAGGATTTCAACCACATCACAGCACTGAGACTGCTCTTTTCAAGGTTTTCAATGACAAAAATAGCAAAATTTCAGTAAAATGTTCTGGATCTCGGTGCTGCGCTTGACACGGTCGACCAGCACTAAATTGGTTTAAATCCTATCTAAATGATAGAGATTACTTTGTGTCTATTGGTAATTACACATCTGAGCAGATGAAAATGACAAGCGGAGTACCCGAGGGCTCCAGTCTGGGGCCTCTGCTATTCATCATTGACATGCTCCCTCTAGCTCAGATAATGGAAAACAACAAAATATGTTACCATAGTTATGCAGATGACACACAAATTTACATAACCATATCACCAGGGGACTATAATCCCATACAAACACTGAGGCGATATGTTGAACAAATCAATGATTGGACGTGTCAGAGTTTTCTTCAGTTAAACAAAGATAAGACTGAAATCATTGCTTTTGGAGACAAGGAAGAACGACTAACAGTCTCTGCTCAGCTTCAATCTGCAATGCTGAAAACTACAAACCAAGCCAGAAATCTCGGTGTAATCATGGACTCAGAGGTGAATTTCAGCAGTCACACTAAGACAATTACAAAGTCAGCCTACTATCACCTTAATAATATATCAAGGATTAAAGGACTTATGTCTCAGCAGGATTTGGAAAAACGTGTCCATGCATTTGTCCTCAGCAGACTCAGCTACTGTAATGGTGTCTTTACAGGACTCTCTCAAAAATCCATCAGACATCTGCAGCTGATTCAGAACGCTGAATGTTGTCCCTTGCAGACTCTTGTGCTCTACAATAAGTTTACCTGACTTTCTCCTGGTCTTCTGACAGACAAGAGTCATTCCTAAAGAGTCACTTGATTGTAAACATGTCCTTTAGGGGCACTAGCTGAAACAGCAAATGCTCTTGTTTTTCTTGGGAGGACAGTCTCATTTATCAGGAGTGAAGATGCAGGCTCTGAGCTGGGTGTCATCACACTTGTGTATGCACATTTTGTAATCAATACATTCAATTTAGTTTCCAAAGTCTAAATTTAAGTCTTATGTTTCCAAATGTATAAATAAATGTATATACAGTATGTATTAAAAAAATAATATGGAAAGGTCAGGGGAACATCTGTAGGCTTCATCATCTGAGAAACATGAATGTCAATACAAAGCTGTGTGCCAATACATCCAGTAGGTGTTGAAGTGTTCCAGAAGTAAAAATGTTGACCTGCACTTAAGACAAAAAAAAACACAAAAATCATTTAAATGCATCCTCTGGGGACAATGGATATCTGTACAAGATTTCATGGAAATCCATACTACAATTGTCAAGAAGCCTTTAACTGAAAAAAACAAAAGTTACATTTCTTATGGCACTTCACCAAAGTCAGTAGAATTTGTCCCTTGGTGACCATGAATGGCAAACCTTCTATAGTTGTCACTGTATTTCAGTCCGTACCTAAATGGTGGACCAACCAACTGACTTTCGGACCAATCCGATTTTGCCTCTAACATGGCTAAAAACAAAATGGTGTTGACAATAATGACAGCACCATACGAACATAATCCGACTTGGAAGGGCAACACATGATTTCTATCGTGGCGTAATTAAAAAGAAGCTTGAAAGATATATACAGTTGTATGGTGTTGAGCACTGAACACTATTTATCTAGCATCATAAATGCAATCTAATGTCTGCTACTTTCCCTGTGACACTGTAAAATAGAAGATATGTCATTGTGGAAGGTGTAAGTAGTACTGCTTGGTATCAGTACTTTTACTTGAAAAATAAGAGTATAAATACTCCGCCACAAGTGAAAGTTCTGCATTCTGTCTGTACAAAATTCCCTGGCAAACCAACGAGTAGTTGTTAAGATATTTCAGTATGGACCAAAGTGGTAGAATGACCAAATATACTGAATAACTCCCTACAGGCCAAAAACTCCTGTTTGTTTGTTTTTTTGTTTTTTTTTGCTAAAAAATAAAAAAAATGCAAGCCCCTTACTGCGCTTTATTGCTTGTCCATTTGCCAGCTATTATTTTTAACAAGTGTGTGCGTGTGGGTGGATGCGTGTGTGTGTGTGTGTGTGTGTGTGTGTGTGTGTGTGTGTGTGTGTGCACGCATCCCCATGGTTGACACTCCCCACTGAAAGGAGGATCAGAGGGATGAAGCAGATGTCTTTGTGCAGGTGAGATCAACAAGGAGGCTCACCATCTGTGTAGACCGAAATCCTTTTCACAAACTGTCTTCAGTGTTTCAGAGGTTTAGTGAGACAGTTTTCTTTGATGGGTCAACTACTGTAGCTGGGCTTAAAAGACCTGACAGGCCATCCTTCAGTTGCTCTCAATGACTTCAGTCAATATCTGTTGTCAACCTTCACCTATATAAAATGAATATTTTAAATCACTGATACCATCAATGTGAAACAATTTGTGTGTGTGTGTGTGTGTGTGTGTGTGTGTGTGTGTGTTCATGCAAACATTCATGAAGTTTGGTTCAATAATAAATTTATTATAGGTCTTGATATGTGACCAAATCTGCTGGGTCAAAAATATACATACAGTAATTCATATATTTGGTTTAATGTCTCTTGGCCATTTTCACTTCAATTGGGTGATTTGAAAGCCATCCACAAGCTTCTGGTCGTCCTGTGGCTGAATTTTTAACCACTCCTCTTGACAGAAGTTCAACTAAACTTGTTGGCTTCCTGTCACAGACACTTTCTTCTGCACAGTCCACATGTTCTTGATGAGGTTCAAGTCAGGACTTTGTGAAGGCCGTTCTAAAACCTCAATTCTAGCCTGATGGACAGTATGGTGTTGGGGTTAAAGGCCTCATGTAACCTGGTAAACAATGTGTCACGCTGCTATAGTTTATAGTTGTCTACTTGTCCACATTTCATTAGGTTGATACTATTGGACTATCCTATCCTAACTGCCACTCAAGATACCTGAGCCAATAGGATGCAGTCTCTTTCACCTGGCACCCACCCCTCATTTTGTGAAGAAATGCTCACACTGTTGCCCCCTGAATGTCTTTCAGTTAAGGTTAACACTGTTGTTTCTTCACATACCATTGAACAGTTCAGTTTGGGTTTTTTTAGCGTTTAAAAGTAAAATTCTGGTCATATCTAACAAATTGACCCTTTTAAAAGAAAACTAAAGACACTTTCCAGTAGGTAGGGCGCTGCTGGCCACTGAGGAGTCATTTTTAGCTTTAATCTAGAGTTGGGCAGATGATACCAAAGCTCTTTAGCTTGTTTCATTCATGTGACGCCCACTGTCAGGGGTTATGCCGGAGCTTATGTCAAATGAAGAATGTCATGTGACTGATCATGTTGGAATCTTCAAATGTGCAGGTGCTTCGGTTAGCACTTCACTTAGAGTGACATTTACTGTGACATTTAGTTTTACAGTTAAACCACGTGGTTGGAACTTTAGTTGGATAAGAATAGAGGAGAATAATTGAAAAATGGGGGCAATGTACATTTGAAAGACATAATCTTAAGTATCAGATAATTTCCTCATGATACCAATGATGTAATAAAAGTAAGGCTAATTTAATGAATATCACTCACTTTTAAAAAAAAAAAAAAAGTACAGTGTGTAATTTGTAGGGTCATCTAGCAGAGCAGACTTGGCAGAAATAGAATATAATATTCATATGTATGTTTTAATTAGCGTATAATCACCTGAAAATAAGAGTCGTGTCTGGAAATGCACGGGTTGGAAGACGAAGAAGAGAGAGTGGCTGCTGTTTGCTGCCAAAAAATTTGTATCATGAGAAGTTTGAAACCACAATCTGACAAAGGATGGCAGATCATATTTATTTTGTACAAGAAAATCACAGGAGCGTGAAAAAACGGACAATCCAAGACGCTTAATGAAATCGGGACAAGCGGCGGCATACAACAAGGATGAACATCGGTGTCCTTTCCAAGATGGAAATCTCTGATGATAGAGAAATACAAAGACAAAGTTGCCTGCTTTCTGCTGGACAGGTAAGAGTAATATTAAAGATTACAACCATGGGTGTAGTGCTGCCAGAGCACACCGGCGTGCCACTTCACCACTTTGTTTTTCTCCAAGTGAGGATATAAAATTTTCAGTTTGTAACAATGAGTCAAAATTAGTGAGGATCTAAATGCAAAACACCAAAGAGGATAGAGATAGAGAACAGGATAGAGAACAAAAATCGAGTTTAATAAACAGCAACAACAACAAGTAGTGCAAAGTCCAAAAATACAAAGTACCAACCCAAAAGCTAAAACAAAGTACAAACCAAGAGCAAAGTTCAAAACGGTATTGATAAGGGCTAAGCAGAAACAAAAAACAGAAAACATACCATGGGAAGACCCTGGAAGGAACAGGCTGAGGTGGAGAACACTGGCGAATCACAAAGGTGGTTAATGTAACCGGGTCAACCCGGTGTTGAATCAAATGTGTATATAATTACACAAAATCTGTTACTGCCTCACAAGAAAATGCCTCCAAATCCAATATGTGTCGACTGTGTGTGTAGCTCGGAGCTCCTCCTCTTTAATTTCTTCTTCTGTGGTCCCTACTATAAATGCTTTCTGGGTTCCCCACCTCTGCCCTTTTGTACAATTCTGCTGTGGGAGAGGTGGGTGTCATTGTTTCATTCAGTTGATAATCATAAACCATCCTAATGTTTCTCTTTGTTTATTATATGTATTTCTGGTCTCAACATTATTATTATGTCTGTTCCTGCCTAACAATGTGTACATGCCAACAGAGTAGCATTTAAAAATAGTAGTTTTAACAGTTGAAAGCTGCTAGCTTGAAGCTATGACAAACCGAACTAACTTCCGGTTTGTCGATATCTTTATCTTTATTATATTTGTATAGGAGCTGGAGTGGACAGTATTATTTACATGGAGGTTCTGCTTGTTACTCATTCTGTCAGAATAAATGGAGATCATCTCCAAAGAGGTCCCGGTGTCACAGCATCATTCAAACCAACACAACACAGAAGCACACCGGTCACAGTAACACAGGACAAACTGACAAAGACATGAGGGAGCTTACAGACTACATACACACAAGGGCTGATTACAAACAAGACACAGAAAAAGGGTGGGCAATCAAATAATAGGAGGAAATGAAAAGCAAAACACGACACATGAGGGTAAAACTTCAAAATAAAACAGGAAACCACAGAAGCACATACATAATCATGCCACAGTTTGCATTATCCAGTTGAATGTTCAAATATTAAAGTGATGAATTGCTAAAACTACTTATTTTTATGGCATGTTTTGAACAAAGGTTGGCATCTTCTCATCAGCAAAGCTGAGCAGCTTGTTACATTATGTGACATGTAACGAGCTGGACACGTACAGTATCGTCCTGTCATTCACGCTGTGTGCGAGGGCCGAGTGGCTGCAGTCCACCGACCTACACACTTAAAACAATTAACTAAGAGTCGCAGCACGGGAACAGAAGCAGCAACTGTGTTTAGGACCTGAGTCAATAAATTATTAACATATATTCATTTAAAACGTGAGCTTCACGGAGATAAATATGGAACCCCATTTCCACAAGTTAAAGGAAAGGATAAGTTGAAAACTAATGCCTGGACTACACGAATACGATATATTCCTAAACGCACATTTTTCTGTCCAGTTGGGCCTCTCAACCACACGAACACGGCGATTTCACCCACATAAACGGAGATATTTTTAAACGGATAAAAAAGTGGAGAAATAAGAAAATATCCGATTGAGTGGATCCGTGTAGCGATGTTAAACGGAGCTGGTGTTGACGCGATGACGTCAAGCGCCTAGCGACAAGCCATTCGCACATGCGCATTGAAGCAAAACGGTTGTCAACAACAATGACCAACATGTACCGGGCTATCTATGTGTGCTTTGCACTTTTAGGTCTCATCTCAGCTCTACACATGAACGTAACGTTGTTGCATCAACTGCACTCCACCGGTACGCAAAGGCGTCTGCTGCGCCCAATATTACTGGATAGCCCCAAGTGTCCACGGTTTAAAATCCGCCAGAAATGCCGGTTTTGGGTCAGACCGGGTCGGACCAGCAAATGGTGGGACAATTTCGTGGCAGGGGGTGTGGTTGATGAGGAGTGGAAATTAAACTTTCGCATGTCCAGGGCATCACTCGTTTCTTCGCCATAACTTTTTACCCGAACTGCCACCGTTTGACTGCTTCTTCTGGACCGTTTGACTGCGCATGCTCATAACGTTCTTCTTCTGTGGTATTTTACATTTTGCTAATCGCCACCTATCGGCCGGGCATGGTATTGCAGGCTTCAGAGGCGATCGTTTTCAGTTTTGCCTCTTCGTATGGACAGAGATATTTCTGTGGTGTGGACAGAGTTTTTTTTTTTAAACGAGGACGAAAATATCCGCTTAAAAAAAAACCATATACGTGTAGTCCAGGCCTAAGCCTGATGAAAAAATATTCCGGAGATTAGTCGCGCGCGTGTACGCATGCATGAGCACGTCTTAGGTGTGTTCCACTACTGAAACAAACTCCTGATTACAACTGACCGTTATATATACTTCCCCCCTCTGCTAATGGAACCACCCCCTCAATTAAGGTACAGTGTATATTAGCAGTTTCACTGAAAGGTAATGCTGCCATGTATAACGTTAAATGTTAGCACATTGTAGCCTCAGTTTGTGCCTCTTGGAGAGCTGGTGGTTACGTCGTGTCAGCAAGATTTATTTAGATGTATTCCTTGTCTGTTGCAGTGAGACAACACATGGAGCGATAACTAACTAAGATATTTAGGGCTGGGAGTGTGCCAAAGACAGTCAAAGTAGTCGCAAGTCCATATTTAGACCATGTCCATGAAGGCCACCGTAGCTTAGCGTAGAAAGGGAGGAGTGAGCGAGGGAGTGTTGTAATCTAGAATTTCCCTGCTAGATGCTGCCAAAATACTCCTATAAACACTACTATATTACACACTGTATCTTTAATAAACATTACTGTCTGATCAGATGCAGCACCTTTAATGCAGCTATGAACACAAGTATACAGATTTGTGTCAAAGTGTCCCAATTTTCAGCACAAATAGAAAGAAAACCCAAAAGATTCATCCATCCAGAGAAGCCACAGCAATAATAATCAGCATCGACTATATTTTTATCTGATCATCAACAATTTTGGTCTGCAATTTGGGTGTGTTATCCTAGCAGGGGCTAATGTAGCTTCAAACCACTGGCCTCAAACAGAGATGGGGAGCAGGAGACAGAGGTCTGGTATGTTCACTTCCTTTTAACTCGACACCCCCAGATTTTTTGTGACATTACTTGAGGCAGTTTACCTGACATCACACAGCTCCCCCTGGAACCACAAAAGGCTTCATACAACTTTATTCACATATGCAGTGCTCCTAAAGACCCATAAACACACTTTGATGTGTAAAATCGGTGGAGTTCATGCAAATGTATTTGTATCATCCACTCCAATCCCGAATCACGGGGGCCGTTTCCAATCTGACAGCGAAGGTTTGTATAAAACTGGATGAATCAACACAGCAAAGCTTCATCCATTGTAGACACTACTTTCCCTCTAAGGTCAGCACTTTTAGAATGGTTTGCAATTGATGAAAAGGCTATGTGCCAAAGCTTACTGCATAGACACAACTATGCTAAATGTAATGAAGTTCTTAAAATGTAATTCGAAAGTATTATTCTTATAGCTGAACAGAAAAATAACAATGCCACAAGAATATAGAATGGTGCCATGTGTGAGTCATGACAGTTTGTTCTCCTCAGCACTGATTGGTAACAGTCAGTGTGATCCTGACCATAGCAATAAGAAAATCTGCCCTCTCTCCGCCCCCACCGCTGATAAAGAAAGAAAATAAAAGAAAAAGAATGCATTGCTGTCTTCCTCATACTATTCAGGGATATATTTGGTGGAGTACAAAACAATGGCTGTCAGATCCAAACACAGTAGCTAAGGAAACTGCAGTCAAACCGTTGGAACCAGTCACACTATCAAGCAGCTATGTGCATGGGTATTGCCTAAAACAAAGTGTGTTTTGGCCTTTCGTTCACATGTAAACAGCATTTTGGATTGCTGAAAATGGACCATTTGGAAAACTTTTCCCAGAGTGAAGATACACAGAAACTGAGATATGGGTAACAATGACGCAAACAGAGTATGTGCTATGATATTTGAGTTTGTATCTTGACAGAATTTTTCACTGAGATGCGTGTATCGCATTAGCACATACACCTAAATTGAAACACTGATTCTGAAGGCACGTGGTAGGTCGGCAGGCAAGGTTTGACCATTATCTCGTTCGAGGTTTGCTGTCACCTACTGACCAGCCCCTGGCGTAATGTATACATCCGCCATCTTGAACACACACACACACACACACACATACATATACACACACACCACATGCTTGTTTGATGATGCTTGAGTTTACCATAGTGTTTAGTTTAGTTGTTGTAGCTATAGTTGGATAATACATAATTATTAATTAAAGTATCATTGATTATTAATCATATTCATATTAATGATAAATACATTCTAATATGTTGTACATTGTACATATTTTATTAATATTTATACGGTGAACAAGTGAACATCCTTCTTTTGAGACTGTTTCCCAGTTTGGTTATTGGTCCCTGATTCCAGGGTGGTGCCAATTATTAATTTCTATTCATAATTGTATTGTTAATTTTAATTAATATTATTTGTAATAATTGATAGCTAATAACCAAACCTGCCCTACCAGTGTACCTTAAATGTATTTCCAAGGAAACAAAGAAAAAACTAGTAAAAGCCTTTATTATTTTGTGAGCTAATTACCCCACAACAGTAAACACCACTGAAGTAATATTTTGAAGTAATATTGCTTTACTATAGGGACCAATTTCATTGCCAAATGTTTGAGGGAAAAAAAAAATATTACAACTAATCATTGTTGGGATAAAGGATTGTAAATTAAATAATTAAACAAAACAATAAGGAAAAACAATTATTTGCCCAGCTCTCTCCGCCCCCACCGCTGATAATTTTCATGTAGTGTTGTCAAAAATAGTGAAATATTGATACTGAATATTTGAAACTGTTTCAATACTCATTTTCCACAGTACCGATACTGATACCAGCTGTGCTTTCTTGCTCTTTCTTGCTCTTTCAGGCTCTCCTTCTTGACAGCAAATCAACCCACACACCGCTGAAGTGTTTACATAGGCTCACCTCCTCCCACTCCTCTGACTATGGTCAGAAGTATATTTTCTTAAATGCTGTTGTACCGAGCCTTGTCATATTTATGTTTTGATAAAAATCAAAAAAATGTTTGATCAACATCGACTTTTCCCCCGTGGTATTGAACACAGTTAGAAATTCCACAATTGTAACAACACTAGTTCCCTCTATAATATTAGGACACTAGTAATGGGTGTCAAAACTGTTAACCATAATCAATGTGAATATAAAAATCAATTCAAAATGCTTTTGTGTAATCACATGATTATTGTGTCTTCGGATCATAATTTTCACAAAAACAGAAAATGTGTGAAAGCTTTAAGGGTTCTTGGTTGCACCCACATTTATTGTTTTAAAATATGATTGGTTACTGTTCAACAAATTACTGGAAATTACTTTGGAGCAAAATGACTTGGCAATAATCCAATTCAATCAAGTCAAGAAGTGAGAAGGAATACATATTCATGACTTTCCTTTCTTTGTTTTCTCAATAACTGAAAAGAAAAGACAAAACCAAAGTAATTGTTTTTGTGCTGAGCTATATTTCTAAACAAATGCTATGTTTGCAAATGTGCTTACCATGAGGTGCAGAATAAATTTATTTGTCGTAAACAACCAATCACAAAGCCAAAAGTCATTGTAAAGACAAGAAGTGCAAAATGAAATCCTGCCATCCACTGGGAAGTTTAGAGGCTTTCAGAGGACATTAATAACAAGAACTATTATAGATGTCCTGCAGAGGACCCATAAGGCCATTCCAGCAACAATCTGTTTCCTCAGTGTCAGGTGAAAATATTAAATTGAGGAGATTAATCTCTGCTGTCTGGAGCACTAAGGTTTAGCTGGTTCATCCACAGTCTCATAAGCAACATATACATGAATTAAAGTGCCAAATGTCACTCATGTTTTGCAAGACTTTTAAGGTATATTTTATGCAAGGAAGCTTCTCTGACAGTCATTCTTTCAGCACTGCACTGTATCATTTTCATGTAGAAATACTATTTCAAATGTTCAATATAGTACACATATGGTAGCATTAATAAAAACTATTTTACATTTGTTCACGTTTTGTTTTTTTGCCACGTTCCGACATTGATTCCGTGCTATGATGACCCATATCCGCTGTTTTTATTGGCTGCGACAGAGTGATGGTTAGTGGGCCACTGCTGATCTGGTGTCAGTCAGGTAACCCCGCGGCCCCACATGCGACTCAGAACAACAAACGTCCATGTGCTGAAATTAAAACGCCCCGCATCTGTCAATCGGGACTGGGGACTCCTACTTCAATGCAGTAGGCTAAGCTCCGGAGACAATGCCACCTCCAAAAAAGAAAAGGGACATTCAAACTTATTTCACTACCGCGGCTGTAAGTATAGTGTTCACAGAATCACGTAAAAAAACGAATAGCATTCAGAGTGCGATGTTTAGCTAAGTGTGTCTTCCCCGTTTCCCACCCTCGTGTAAAGGCTCTTTTATACCCTCCGTTAAATAACCCGTTAATAACGGAAACGGACACCTAATGAAAGCTCTGTGCGTGAGCTTTAGATAACAGAGAAGACAGATGCAAGCCATGTGCAGGTTAAGAATATGTTTTTTGTCTAGAAGAATTCTTCTTGCCCGGTTTGGCCTTATAGCAGGTTTCGTTTCATCAGCCCTAAATACACCATGGCAACATGTAAGCTCGGCTATATCCTAGTCCTCTTGTTTATTAAAAAATGGGTTCATGAATGTTTTTCATGAACATATTGTTTGACTACATAGGACACAAACAAGTGTACTGCCAACCAGGAGGAGGCTCTGGCAGTGGCAGATGAAGCAGGACACACAGGTGGACAGGTGAGGTGTTAAAAGTTAAAGAGCAGGCTTAGGTAAAAAAAATGACATTCAATTATGTACAAAAGCTCTACTAATTGTATAATATATTGGTGTTGTTCACATAGGATGTTCAGACATCCAGTGAAGGAAGACAGAAAGGAGCAGAGGTGGCCGGAGCTTCAGGGCTCCAGGTGAGGCTTGGATTCTCTGGTGTGATTAATAACACGATTTAAGTAATTACGTGTTATTTTGCCAATTGCTTTGAACTCCATCATGAAATAGGCCTAGTGGGATTTGTTGTCTACAGTCTGAGCTAAATACCTAATGACAATATAGAGGCTATAATCCAGTCTTGTTTATTAAAAATGAGTTCATGAAAGTTTTTCATGAACATATTGTTTGATTACATAGGACACAAAGAAGTGTACTGCCATCCAGGAGGAAGCAGGACATAATTAGGTCAGCAATGGCATTGAATATTAAGTACAATAGCTCCACTAAGTGTATTATATATATATATAGGCCTATATATGGATATTTATAATGGTGTTCACATAGGGTGTTCAGACATCCAGTGAAGGACAGACCGAAACAGAGGTGGCCGGAGCTTCAGGGCTCCAGGTAAGGTTTTAGTTCTCTGATGTGACATGGAATATTCTAACAAATGATTTAAGTAAATATGCCATTTGAAGTGTTAGTCTTCAAGCTAGTGTGAATACAAACCAGGTTATGTATTGTTTGCTCTGTAGGAGAAGGAGGCAGTCAGTATGAGCGCCAGTGACCATCAAGCAAGTCAGGGTAGCGTTGTGCTGGACATGGGGAGTGCGCCATACCAGCCTGATGCAAAAGTCATTGTAGCGCAGCAGCTGCCCAATAAGAGGTTGCTGTTTCAGGCCAAATGGTTTAGTCTTTATCCATGGCTGCATTATAGCCCCACCATACAAAAAGTTCTTTGTTTTGAGTGTGTGAAAGCCTTTACGATCAAAAAGACATCCCTAGAAAAAAAAACATGATCCAGCCTTTTGCCTTAATGGTTTTGGCAATTGGAACACTGCTTCTGAGAGCTTTACACGCCATCAAAATAGCAAAGCACACCATCATGCAGCCACTGTGAATGCTTTGGAGCAAGCTCCTGTCCATACACAGCTGGCCAGTGCTTTAACCAAAAAGCAGCAGGATGCCAGGCACTGTCTTGTGGAGATTCTTGAGTGTGTGAGGTATCTGGTTAGGCAGGGACTTGCATTGAGAGGGCATGATTCAAATGAGGGTAATTTGATCCACCTTCTGAAGTTAAAGGCAAAAGATGATGCAGTTCTAACTTCTTGGCTGACTCGCTGTCAGGATTATGCAAGTCCACAGTGCCAAAATGAATACCTGACTTTATTTAGCAACACAATTGTGAGAGGAATTGCCACAACAATTAGGTCTCTCTCTGTTGTACAATTTTCCATCATTATGGATGGAACCCAGGACATACAGGGCAAAGAACAGGTGTGTATATGCCTGAGATATGTTGATGAAGACCTGGTGCCAGTGGAAACATTCCTGGGATTGTATGATACACCAACAACAACTGGTGAGCAAATGGCAAAATTAGCTCTGGACGTGCTCCTCCGACTTAACCTGCCTATCTCAGGTGTGCGAGGCCAGACGTATGACGGGGCAGCAAACATGGCAGGGCATTTTTCTGGAGCACAGGCAGTGCTGAAAAAGGAGCAGCCCCTAGCATTATACATACACTGTGGCGCACATTGTGTGAACCTAATTACACAATGTGCTTGCAATTCCTCACCATTACTGCGTGATGCACTTCAGTGGGTCCACGAACTTGGAACACTGAGCAACCAGTCTGGCAAATTTAAAGGCATACTGGCACAGCATACTGTAGCAGAGGGGCCCACTAGAACAGTCAAACCACTCTGTCCAACAAGATGGACTGTCCGTGGGACAGCTGTCCAGGTAGTCCTCAAAGAATATGAGGCTATCCTAAACAGTCTGGAGGAAATGGCCTCATTAGGTACAGACACGGGTACTAGGGCAAATGGTCTATTGGAACGATTCCAAAAGGGGAAGACCATTCTGGGCCTCATTGTAGCCACAGAGGTGCTCGGAGAGCTTGAATGTTTGAATAAATCCCTCCAGAATCGATCACAAACAATTGCCGGCATGCAGACTGCAGTTCAGTATGTAAGCTCCGCTATTCAGCATAAAAGGACTGAAGAAAAGTTTTCAGAAATGTTTGAGAAGGCAGTGCAGATGGTGGATAGCTTAGGGATTGAGGCTATTGAGATTCCTCACCAACGAAAACCCCCCAGGAGATATACTGGTCAGGCTCCTCATCATCAGCCAAAGACAGCAGAGGAGTTCTATAGGGTTGAATTTTTCAAAGTCTTGGACTGCTTGGATATTCAGTTCCAAGACAGATTCAACCAACCTGATCTGGATAAGTTCAAACAGATTGAGGATGTGCTCCTCACCGGTAGGATAAATAACATTATACAGGAATATCCAGAGCTTGACACGGAGAGTCTAGGGATTCAGCTTCCCATGTTTCTCAATAAGCATCCACTAAAATCAAGTGGAGAAGCTGCAGATGTCCTTAGAGGGATGTCCACTGAAGTACGTGGCCTGTTTAATGAAGTGGAGAAAGTTGTTAGGCTGTTGTTAGTCATCCCTGTGGCATCAGCTGAAGCTGAACGTAGCTTTAGTGCTCTAAAAAGGCTAAAAACCTGGCTGAGGTCAACAATGACCCAACAGCGCCTTAACAATATCAGTGTATGTCATGTGCATCAAACTGCACTTGACGTCATTGATTTGAAAGAGATTGGGCAACAGTTTGTGTCTGGTAATGACAGACGGAGGCAAGTGTTTGGTGTGTTTAAATAACACAGACATATTCATAGCCCTGTAAAACGATTACAAATGTGGGTAAACGTCTTAAGCATTCATGCTTACATGCTGTATTTAGTTTTGCCAGTTGACTAAGACAGATGCACATAAACATGCAAGGCACACTGCAATAATACAGATTTTTGTTTATTTTTGTTTTGTTTATTCTTTATTTATTTTTATATAGTGCAAGTTATTTCTGTTAATTTATTGGTTATTTTCTGGATCTTTTAACTCTTAAATGTAATGTAAAGATTGCACTATTGGCCAACAATGTAAAGATTGGGCTGTGTTTGCTGCATAATACAGAAGAGCCCAATAATAGTTATTTATTTAGTTCTTGTCTTGAATGTTTTGACAAAAAACAATCTTGTGTATGCTGAATATGCACATTGGAATAAATAAAGTTTTCTTGTTCTTTAACTGCTCTGCTGAGAATTATTGTTATTTTTATTTATTTATTTTCTTGCCGGGGGGCGGGGTAGGGTAGTAATAGTGTAACAGGATGGAGGTGATGGTATGTTGTTTGCTGATTTAGTAATAGCTCAAGGTAAGCATGGACATAGTGTTTGTACTAGGCCTACTGTGTTTTAACTCAATAACACCAACAGCCTTCACATCATTATTTTCCCCCCTCCAGCATACATTGTGCAGTTATTTGGCTTTTAAAAATGTCTCAGATGATCAGATCAGACTTAAATTCTCAAAATGACTTAACATAATGTTGTCAAATGAGCCCATTGAATTGACAGTTTCTCATCTCTTTGAACTATATGCATTGCCATGAGTCTCTGGATATTTTAATGCGTAGTCATTTTGTTTGTAGTACTGGGGCTGCTGTGCTGGTCTAAATATCCATAGGCCTATCCATTATGATCTTGGATACCGTTAATGTTTTGCCTGTTATTTGCGGTGCACAGTCGCCATCTACTGACCACTTAGTGGTAATGAAATGCGTGGTATTACCGTTTCGACTTCCTATTCAAGAAGCGGGTGGGGTGAGGTTGGTAATGTCACTACCAAAGCTGAGACCAAACCTACGCCCTTGACTAACGACACCTGAAAGTCTTTTACTTTTGTCCACTGAGCAGCTTCATCAGAGCTCATTCATGTTTCCTGTTCAGTAAATTCATTCAGTAAACCATTGGGCTGCTTCACCATCATGCAAATGAAGCAAAAGACTGCAGTCCTCGTCCATGGACACTAGCTCGAAGCATAATACATGTATGGATTACAAATACATAAAGCCTAAAAGCTAGGTAATACTTTATGTAATGCTGCACCTGTGCTATCAGCCAGAATCACAGAGGAGTAAAGTGTCCCATCCCCACTAATGTTGGATCCATAAATGCATCCTTTTTACCTAAATCATATTCCTATTTTAACACCAGGGCCGTACCAGGATTTTAGAAATACTGTAGAAATACTGGAGTCCAGAGTGGTGAGCCATCGACACCATCACTCATGCTCCCCACAGCCCTCACACAACATACCATTAAGAAAGTCTTTCTTATGCAATTAAACACAATAGATCTGAGAGCAAAACCTTTCACACTGCAATTAAAAAATGTATTATTGCAAGTAAAATACATTTGTGGTTAAAAATGTATTAATGTAAATCCAAAAGTTTTGTTTGCAAATCTAAAAGTTTTGCTCGCTGTTGAGCTGCATCGATCTATCTGTAAAGCTATGATTAGAACAGCGCTGAATAAGAGGGCGCAACAAGATGACGTAATTGAGTGAGCGCCAATCAAACCTCAAACAGTGATAAACAATATAGAAAACAATAAGGAAATATGACATGTACAGTCCTGCTCACCATTATTGGCACCCCTTCATTTTTTGCATAACCTCTACAGTATCGTCAGAAATAAATGGAAATGTACCAAATTTATATCATCAGGATCTTTTAATTGGAGGTCCAAAGTAATTTAACAAAGAAAATTGTTTTTTCAACTTACATATTGTAATTTCAAAGAAGAAACAGAAAAAACAGCATGTGCAGCAATAATGGCACCCCTCTTTAATATCTGGTTGCACACCCTTTGGCAGTGATGACAGCCTCCAAATGTTTCTTATACGCTTCTATAAGCTTCTTGCACTTCTCAGCTGGTATTTTCTCCCACTCTGTCTTTGCAAATTGTTCAAGCTCTTGAACGTTTGCAGGTTTCTTTTCCCCAATGGCAGATTTCAGCTCATACCAAAGATTTTCGATCGGATTGAGATCAGGACTCATGGCTGGCCATTTTTAAAACAGTCCATTTTTTCCTTTTCAACCATTCCTGCGTGCTTTTGGATGTGTGCTTTGGGTCTTTGCCTTGCTGGAGGACCCATGATCTTCGACTCAAACCAAGTTTTCTTACACTGGGTAGGACATTTCGCTCTAAAATCTCTTGATAATTCTCTGATTTCATGATTCCTGTGATACGGTCAAGGCCTCCAGTACCAGATGCAGCAAAGCAGCCCCACAGCATTATGGATCCTCCACCATGCTTAACTGTTGGTAGGGTGTTCTTTTCCTTGTAGGCTTCATTGCGTCGTCTATAAAAAAAACTGTTGGTGTGCATTGCCAAAAAGCTCTATTGTTGTTTCATCTGTCCACAGAACATTTTCCCAGAAGGATTGTGGTTTGTCCAGGTACTCTTTGGCAAAGATTAGTTGTTCCTTTTTATGTCTTTTCCTCAGCAGTGATGTCTTCCTTGGCCTTCGCCCATGAAGCACTGTTTGGTTTAGTGTGCGGCGTATGGTACTTGTTGAAACCATGACTCCAGACTGTTCCAGGTTGGCCTTCAGGTCTTTGGATGTTTGACGTGGTGTTTTTTCCACCATTCGCACCAACTTTCGAAGACTTCTCTCATCAATTTTTCTCTTCCCCCCACGCCCAGGGAGGTTCTTGACAGTTCCATGCTTGGCAAACTTCTTAATAACATTACGCACTGTTGAAACAGGGACACCAAGGTCTTTGGAGATGGCCTTATACCCTTTGGAGGTCTTGTGTTTGCCAATTATCGCACTTCTGATGTCCTCAGACAGCTCCTTTGTCTTCACCATTGTGACAAAGGTACAGGGGATAACAGATGGCTTTTTAAAACAGGGAAGTCATCATTCATTGGCTAATTCATGTCACATGGGCACAGACAATTTATCATAGGTGATTTCTCATTTGTGAACACAATGTGTTTCCATACTGATTTACAGCAAAGGGTGCCAATACCAGTGACACAGCAAGCTTTAAGGTTTTCTATTTTTTCCTCCCATTGTTTATTGTTTTAAATTGTTGTTTATCATTTGCTCTTTTGTATCAAACACAAGTTCTCTATAGAAAAGAAATGTTTCACTTGATTCATTTTTTTCAGAAGATATTCCACATTATGTACTTAAACTTCATGGGTGCTAATAATGGTGAGCAGGACTGTATGCTGTTGGTGTCATGTACTAATGTGAGGGAAGCTACAGTCTCCTCATCGCCCTGCATAAAACAGGTGAATGGAAATCCAGACAGCTCAGCTTAAAACAAGAAAGTGACTAAAGTTAACTAGCTGGCTACAGGCTGATAAAAATAATACAGCAACTAACATTGCATCCACATGCAGGCTAATAGGCAGCCTGGGCACGTAACATTAACGTACCTGTGAGGAACGAGTGACTAGCTAATTGGGCTAACGTTAACTTAAAAATTTTAAAAGGCTGATGTAAAGGACTCAAAGGTTCAACTTTTGAACTAATAACAAGTCAAATAATATTTATAATAACAATATTTGGTGGCTTAATATTAGCTAAGAGGGGATTCGACTCACATTTGTGCATGAATGCACACAACGGGCATCCACTACTGCTCACTCATGGCGAATGTGCAGGCTGTAGTAGGAAGTATGACATCATCAACTATGGCAAGAGCGCTAGTACCAAATATAAAAAAATCACAAAAATAAAAAGGGCTTGGCAACACTTTAGAACAATGAAAGCAGAAAACAGACTTTCCTATAGTGCAAACAAAACTTTTGGATTTGCATTAATACATTTTTTATCACAAATCTATTTTACTTGCAACAATCCATTTTTTAATTGCAGTGTCGAAAGTATTGATCTCAAATCTATTCTGTTTGAATGCATAATAAAGACGCAAAAATAACCCCATATAGTTGTTAGTTAATGGTGGTATTATAAAACATCATATGAAATATTGAAGAAATTAATAATTATGTAAACCTCAGTTGTCTCATTCTTGTCCTGATGTGTTTGTACCCCAAAACCACTACTTCACCACCTGCTTGTATCTGGTTTCTACTTTCCTGTCTGACAGAGGTTTGGTAAAATGTACACTGATGCAAAGTGTCTGTAACTGCAAACTCAAAGTACTTGTAACCTCAAACTGTACCCAGCTGAAGTACCAAAGTACATTTATTTACTGTACATTTGTGTTGTCACATTAAACTAATATTTACTGTTCCACGCTTCATGTTCCTCTAAACAAAAACTCTTAGTCCTGTTGTGTGTTTAGCATTGCTGTAAACTGTTAGCTCAGTTTGCTGTTAGCTTCCTTACTGAAAAACACCTGGCTTGAGGACCCGCCAATCAAATGTTAAAGTTTAAAGTCTGCTATGGATTGGCATAGAATTTAGACAACTATGGCTCAAGCTGATGATGTATCCTGAAACCTTTGAAGATCCCATCACTTTTCTTCTGGCACCAACCTTAGCATGTTAGCATTGTCATTGTGAGCATGCTACCAACTGCTGCTACAATTTAACCCAAAGCACTAATTTAACAAGTTCAGCCTCACAGAGCTGCTAGCATGGCTGATGTATCTTTAAGCATGGATACACTCCAACAGAACTGCTTGTGGGACAGTTAAATAGCTTCAGAATCCACTCCACCACACACCCACACCTTCCTGATGCGCTCTGATTCCTCTCCCTCTCCCTCTCTCTCTCTCTCTATCTATGTCTCTCTCTCAATCCAGTCGGTTAAGGCAGAGGGCCGCCCACCACTGAGTCTGGTTCTGCTCGAGGTTTCTGCCTGTTAAAAGGCAGTTTTTTCTCACCACTGTCGCCAAGTGCTTGCTCAGGGGGGAAATGTTGGGTCTCTGTTTATAAATTAATCAAGGAGTATGGTCTAGACCTGCTCAATTTGCAAAGTGTCATGAGATTACTTTTGTTGTGAATTGGCACTATACAAATAAAGATTGATTGATTGATTGATTGATTGATGCTGGAAATGACAGCTGGGCTGTGTGAGACAATTTCCAACATTTACACCCACTTCATGCCGTGATTGGCCAGGTGTCTAGCAGTAAGAACGGAGCCAGGGATTGAACACTCTCCAACTGTCAACTTCACTCAAAAGTCAGGGGAGACCCATATTTAAACAATATCGCATGTCCCTCTATAATGGCCACCTTTTCACCTAGCCTTCAAGTGCGACTTTTGAATAAACATTTCTGCCAAGGTCAGAGGAGGCTTTTTTAACTGCTTCTTTTATAGTATATCCCGCCCTTAGTCTTGTTAATCATGGGATGTAGAGTATCAGCTGAAGGAGAACACATTCAATATAGGAAAAAAAGGACTAAATATGGTAATGTCTGTGTAAAGTACCACTACCTCCAGGTTGCTAAAAAATAAATATATAAATAAATACATTCCCAGAAAAGACCCAAGACATGGTCTCAGTATACTGAGTATCCTGCTTCCTGCTACTTTCGAAGGAAATCTGTTCAAGACATGAAATGACAGTGAGAGGAAAATAAAAAGCAACAAACAGTGATTGTTCTATTGAGAGACACCCAGATTGAACATTATTACTGTATTTTTCTTTCTGATGTTTTTGGTCACAGAGGACTGAACAGGCTGAGAGGGACCAGCTCCAAGGGGCCCATTAGCCTTTCAGGTAATCTGTGTTGGGGTCTGTTGAGTACTCACTAAGACATGTGTATTAAATTACTGAAAGCAATCACACAGTCCTCTCAGTCTTTATTTAGTGTTAGAGTATATACGGGTGGAGATGAGGATGTGGCAACAAGTAATCATGTTTCTGTTTGCTCTACATACAACTCTGCTATTCATTCTCAGTGTCATGATATAGTCGCAAAAGCAAAGTGAGGACTGTTCATGTGTGCCACACACTGAATCACATCTCCTGTGCCTTAGATGACTCTTTGTATGTGACAGTAACAATGGAACAAATGTTTAACAAAAGAAAAGATCAGCAATCAGGGACAATTGGCAGAGTAAATTGTACATTGTGATGCTGCATTTAGTTTAATTCTGTCATTTATGATCGGTGCAGATCAGCCATGCACTATACTGCACTGCATTTGCAAGACATAACTCTGAAACATTTTGAAAACAGTACTAGGTCAAATTAGAATTTGGTTGGAGTGTGTCTGATGAAGGTGTGAAAATGTGGCCAATTTGTCACTTGAATAGTCAGTAGCTCTTTTCACACAGAACTAAGCATTACCGGCGCAGTGAAGGCTCGCCATTTCTCCGCCTTTGTTTGTTCACACTGAACCAAGCGGCTCTGGTGTAAAGCCGCACCAGTGTGTCAATTCATACAGTACGCCAACTGTGGATCCAAAAGAGGCATGACGGTATGCATCATGACATTGACATCTGTGTGGTTTTTTTTAACGTGTTCCCCCGGTGTCCACCTGTTAATCTAAACACATATCCGCCGACTGGCTGAGGCAACAAGGACATGGTGAATCAAAAGTTTTTTGCTCTGAATCGCATCACATAATCACCGCCAATCAACAACTGGAGCTGCCTGGCTCTGCTGCCGGGGACAGACGCTGTTTTTCGGGGCAAAAATGTGACAAAGAGTCAGTAGGACAGACAGGATGACAGACACTTCTCCACGTATAACTGCGGTATTTTTTTCCTCATATAAGTTGCCAAAGACACTACCAGTTACCACACTACTGTTGTTTGGTTCTGTAATGTTGCTTTGTGGGTTGAAGTGTGGGACATTTCTCTTTTATTTGATGAGTGAAGATCTGTTTAGTTGTCAGACTGTGAACACCATCAGATCGACATCAGACCCCTGATCCACCCCTGATTTTCCATTCACACAGACAGACCTGCCAACATGTACGCATTTTTCGTACTCGGCACGCATTTTGACCCTTAAGTACGCTTGTACGACTTGCTGCTCTCCAGGTACGCATTTTGTTGCATATCGCAGTTCGCCGGTTTCAGTTTCTATGCAAGTTCAATCTATGAAGTTGATTCTGCCACTGAGCCACAACAATCTACGTGTAAGTGGAGTGAAAAGCTTTTGGCCAATCAGAGCGCTACATTTTAACACCCTCGCCCACCTGCCCCTCCTAGCCAAATGCTTCGCACGTTCAATTCAATTCAGTGCCTCAAGCAAGCCAGGGTGGCCGGATAACCGATCCCTCTTCGCCCGCTTGCTGTCACTGCTCATTGCCTGCATCCCTATAGCTCTCAGCCAATGCAAACAGCATTGAAAAGGTAAAATTAAGACGTTGAGTTTACCTGACAGTGTTGTTAACCACTCGTCAAAGGGGGTGTTTGTACTCATAAAATTTCTTCAAGGTTGGCAGGTCTGCACAGACACTGTCTCGCTTCTGCTGCGGCTCTGATACTACCTCCGGTGGTGCATCAGAGCTGCAGCGAAACTGTCCCCCCTCTCCGCATCTGAAACGTTCACACAGACGGCGATGCAGAGAATCGGCTCATGATTCCCGCACTGAAAGGGCAGTGTGAACGGGCTAGTGGTAGAGTTTGTGATTTGAATTCCTCGATATTAATGCTCATGTGCAATTTTTTGTTGTAGACCCAGTAATAATTGTTGTTAACAAGCACTGAAATAGCAGATCACATGACATTATTTAGCTGTTTTAGCCAAAAAGGTTATATCATGGACATGTCAGAGTTTTGTCAGCAAAAATGTGTCAATATTATCAAACTAAACTAAAGCATGGTCAGTCAAACAATCACTTACCTTGGACAGAAAAAGTGGTCTGGTATGTGTACATCGTTTTCATTATTCAAGACGAGCCGAATATTCTTTTGTCAGTGTGCGATAACTTAGAAATGATTTGTTGGGAATTTGGTGAAACGCCTGTAAACACTCACTGCAGACATAAAAGAAAATTGTTTGTCAGGGACTTGCAGAGGATGTAAGCAGACGCTCAAATTCTCAAAAGACTGTTTTTGCAAATAATTGAACAAATAAAATGCCTGGAATGACTGCTTTTGTGACACTGCTAAAGGGATATTAAAATGTATCTATTCAAAACAAAACCATGACTGAGGCTGGTTCAAACACTGCTACGTGACAGTTAATTATTGGTACCTACAAAGAAATTAAATGTATTTCAGTCAATGTCTTTCACTCAAGTTCAGTTTGCGACCCTGGTGTTGTAAAACAATAAATAAAAAATGTACTTTTAAATTCTCCTCACATGTTAAGCAGCCCACCTCTTGCCGAGTAACCAAGCTCAGCATAATACTGCTGACAAAGATGCCTTCCTCTGGTTGTATGGCTGCCTTTCTCACCTTCTTATTTATCTCCTACCACCTCTACATAGAAGGCATAACAGCCTCAGTATGTTTGCGAAGATTCTCAGTCACCCAGGTCATGGTATGTCGAAGCACATAAGTGCTATACCTAGCACTTACACGTATAGCACCTAGATAAGCTGGTAATGCTGGGCAATAAGAAGATGCTGATATTGTATGGCAAAGATACTATCACTACTATGTGCTTACAAATTAGTTTAATATAATTCACATATCATATCATAATGCAGAGGCTTGGATGACATCATGAATTTAAGCCACAAACCTAAAAAGCTTGAAACTTTACCTACCTTTCCTAAAGCGCAGCAATATAAGAAGTGGATGGACAGGAGCCTATGTTTATACTTTGTTTGGCCACTAACTGATATCTGCCTCTGCTATAAAGTAACCCTAACTGACTTACCCCAGAAAAGGGGAAAGGAGGAAGGCAGGGAAGGACGAGGGTACCACCCAACAGGACATGCGGTGTTATATAGCCTTCATCTATTAAGAATAACCCTTCCGTGTGTTTTACATACTGCAGCAGCTGAACCTCTCTTTCAGCTGTATAGTTCAGGGACTACTATGCATGGTCCTGAACAGAGGTAAGTGGGAGATAGATTGTTAGTGTGGTTTATTTCTCCTTACAGAAATTATCTTTGTGTCTGCTTGCTGCAGCAGACATTTGATGGAAAAGGCAGCAGTAAGAACAATGTCTGTTCTCTCTTAGAAGCGTATATGGAATTGGCTCCTAACCTCTCTAATAGGAGTTGGGTTGACAAAGTAGGAGTCTTTGACATTGGTGGACACAGTTTGTGCTCTGTCTCCCAACTTTCAGCGCGGGCTCAGGTCTGGAGCTGGTCCCTTGGCGCAACAGCTGCCCACTGCTCCCTCAGGATGGGTTAAATGCAGAATACCAGTTTTCACTATGTTGTACATTGTATGATATGTGATCAAATAAAGATACTTCCTTCTTCATAATCAAAAATGGACAAGGGCTGACGGAGTGTGGGTGGACCTGAAGCAAGCCTAGTAAGTTAAAGAAGCCCACTGAGTTGGAAGCTACAAGGCTACCTATCAGTGTCTTTTCTTTCCATCTCCTGTCTGTACATTCATGAAGTGAAGTAATGTTACAGTAACATTTCTCCTCCATTCAGCAGTCAAATAAGTGTTATAGTACAGTACATTCCAGAGGATTTTGCCACCTTTGTGGCTCGTTATGGCTAGCAATAGTGAAGATAAATCCAGTTTTTAATCCCAAAAGTTATTAAAAAACAAACCTTCCTCCAGAAGCTCCAGCTTGTTACATTATCCACTGTGTAAAATCTTATTTTTTAAAGTAACTAGTAACTAAAGCTGTCAAATAAATGTAGTGGACTAGAAAGTACAATATTTTTCTCAGAGATGTAGTGGAGTGTAAGTATAAAGTAGCGTAAAAAGTATGCTGGCGGCAACTAAGTTTCACCAGTAGGTGGTGCTGTTATCCTTTGTGTTTCCATTTTATGCCTCATGTTAGCCAATAGGAGTGTTTTGGGTGAGACAGGAAATAGGAAGTGTTCCATATGTTTTAGTTATGGCCGACAGAGACAGCGGCAGCATCTGTTATGCCTGAATCATCCATCGTTTGTTGTTTACAGAAATCATTGCCTGTAAGTATTGTGTGTTTTAAAGAGTTTTTAAGGACTATTTCTGATTTTTGGCAAGTGCTAAGTGGACCTCAGTTAAATATGTCTTATGCCTTCATTTTCACATATAGTGACTATCATAAATGTGCAGCATTTCTGCGTATGTGAGTAACTCAAACGAGTTTACAGTTTTTATTACATTTTAATGCTGTTTAATGTTTGTATAGGCTGGATATATTTTCTAAACTTTACGTCTCATATATTTTGTGATGTTTTAAGTTACATTCACACAGAAATGTAATATGTCTTTAATTTCTCTTCTTGTTTTACTCTGTTGACATTTAAGGGATACATCTTAATAAAAGAAGAAGATACACCTGTCTCTTGTCAAGGAGTCATCTGTCTGCATAGCTGTGCCCAGGGTAACAGTGAGGGCAGAACAAAAAGGAAATACTCAAGTAAAGTACCTCTACATTGTACTTTAGTACAGTAGTTGAGTAAATGTAGCTTACTATAGTTACTTTCCACCACTGATTATAACCTATAACATTCTAAACACAACCAGCAAGAGTAATCACACCTAGCATTCATGCACAAAACATGTATTCAGTGAGCACTTCTCTCACAGAGAGGGCCCATTCTGCAACAATGTACATGTATGCTTTTATCTTAAGCAGTGAGTACTCACATTGCCTCTGTAGCCTTAGCAAGAAACCTCTGGTCAGTATTAAAGAGTATTCAGACTTCCAATTGCTAAACTCTGGTGTTCATCCTGTAGTATGTTAAATACACAACAAGCTGCCCGTAAAATCTGCAGTTCATCGCTTCACTGCAGAGCACCACAGTGTGTAACTGATGCTGTAAAGATAGTATGTGAGAAATGAAATCCATGACGACGCAATATCTCCCTCTTGTAAAAACTAACTTTGATCTGACATCCATCTTCCCAATCATGCATACATTTAACTGAGAGCAAGATGGAATATAACTGTGCTGTAAATGTGCTGGGTAATTGGTGCACCATTTTGTCACTGTATGAATTATTCATGTCGGGTTGTTGCTTCTTCAACTTGTAGTTACCTCGTCTAAAACGGTCCAAGGAGAGATTTATCACTTTGCTTGCTGTCAAATGAGAATATATTAAAGTGAGGTTTGTGGATCGCTTCTTTGATAAATGCCATATTTATAATGCCCTAGGAGAGATGATGGCAGCTGATAATTTGCCTTCTTGATATCTGCCCATATGCTGACTATGACTCTGGTTCACTCGGAGATAGATGTATTAAAAAAAAAAGGAATAAGTCGACCAGCAGAGCATGGGTGATTGTAAATGAATAATGGAGGTGAAATTCCACCACGACAGGAAAATATATTGTTTAGGATCAGAACAGAGGAGGCAAGATGCATTTAGTGACTCAACAAAAAATCCAAAGAGGGGACCAGACATTTATTAAGTCATTTATACTTTCATTTGTCACTGGTGTCTCACAGACGTGGACTTCTTGTTCTAAAGGGCATACAAGTTGAATTTATGGTGACTAATGAACTGTAATAAAGTTGAAGCTTGCTGGGAAAGAAGAACTTGTGTAATATTGTTGGGCTAAATTTAATTCATTAAATTGGAGAGGACACCTATTTCCAGATGCTTTCTTTTTAGCAGAGTCTGCTGGAGACTTGAGAATTTCCTAACCTTTAGATTAATCCTAACGTGTCTAATTCTTTCAGATATGTCAAAGTGAACTTCATTGACCTGCTTGTTTTTGACAGTAGTCTGGCCAGATGCCCTTTTGCGTGCACTCACAGCTAATCACAGAACTTTCAGACACAGCTTTGCTATTCTCATCATACTCTGACATTTAACCTATTGCACTGACAGACCGGACTCTTTTTCTGCCCTCTTCACAGCAGAAAACATCCACATCGTCAATTGAAAAAAGGTATTAAAGATTCGAAAACGCACTTAGCTGTCTTCCAGGTGAAACCAAGAGCAAATAACATAGCTGATGTATGCAACACTTTTTTCCAGTGCACTGAGGGCATACCAGAGTTTGGTTAGGTTAGACAGGTCAAAGGAAAACAAAATCAATTTAAAGAAAAAGGTTGATTGTTCCAAATGAGGACAGAGTGTATGTGGCAGTATGCAGCTGCCTTGAGAAACAACACTGCTCCAAGTGCTTTTAGTTGCTCTTTTTCAGGCAGCCAATCTTTGATTAGACGGAGTGGACCTCGTGTTTTAGCTCCTGTCTCCATAAGGTCCCCCCTTCTGAATACCAAGTATCCTCTGATTGGTCAGCTCACACACACCTGACCCAGCACCACTAAATCAATTCTTATTAAATTTATTCTTAAAATTAGCTGTGAGCCATTAATTATGCAAATGTTTGACTCTGTGACATAGTGTGATATTAGGCAGTTTCTAGTGACAAGGGGCTCTACCTTGAGCACGGAGCAAAGCGGCTTGTTTCAGACCGACGCTGTTGTCATTTTCATGCCCACTGCCCACATTGTGTGCGCCTACGCATGTGGGTTCACACTGTGCATACGCTCTGATTTTATGATTTGAGAGGCTGCTTTCAGTTATTGTAAACATTTCCATGCGCACAGTAATGTCACTGTCATAAATATTGTGGCACATTTAAGCAGGAAAACTTAAAGCTGTAGTTATAAACTGTCCAGAAGAAACAGAATTAAACTTTTAGCTTCTGAAATTTATACATTCAGACACGATCTCAGGATTTATCAGGACAGCTGCTTCATGCCAAACTATTTTACTGTATGAATCTCAATGGTGTGTGTGACCTTTCGATGTGTAGAAGACCACAGAACATTACCATGAAAAACTTACCAATCCTGTCAGCGAGTCAGGGGTTTAAACAAAGAAGTTTATCAGCTATTCCCTGACGCTCATGTTAATGTAGACATACCCATATCGTTTCTCCTGCTGGACGAGTGATGCAGGTAATGTCATTAATATTTTCCTCATTAAGGACGTATTTCACCTCTTTCATTGCCATCCGTTATTGATAAGGATGATGATTTATGACCCGTCCCGCCTGATCCACAGTCTGAGATCCACACACACACACAGATGCACAGCAGCGCTCCTCCTCCTCCTCAGTTTAATATCAGTGTATTTTTTCAGATGCAGTCAAACAGAGTTGTTGAAAGGACAGATGATTGTGAAATAGGCAGAGGGTCCAGCAGCGAGGACCACATCCCTATCCCTCAGCAAAGACAAGTACCACTGCTAAATATCTGCCAGGTCCTGGCGCACCTGGCTCTTAAAGGGAATGGGAGACGACACTCGGATTGGTTTGATTTATGTTCTGCCCAAAACACACCCATGACTAATTCAGAGTCTAAGTACCACCTCTTTGCAGATTATCTGCCATTTTACCAGCAAAATGGACTTGGACACGCCCTAAACGCACCAGTGCACTGCGCTTTGGACCATGCCCAAAAGACCGCCTAAATAGGGCCCTTTGTGTGAAGGGCCGCTCAGACGAGTGCCACTCACTCATTTTCCTTCCTATTAAATCATTAATTCCTCGGCCATATCACTTTCACTTTCATGCAGTACTGTTGAAAAACAAAAGGATGAAGCATAATATTGATGCCATTATGATATGGTAGTCTAATAATCATTAATTATGCTCTGTGTGGGAATAGCACTCTCACACACGTCAAATACTGTATGCCTATGATACAGTTAGAACAGCTGTTTTCACGCTGAAGTCCACACATGGCGCTTAGGGGCGTTATGATTCAGCCCTGCGTTCACTACGTCACTGCGGGGGATCTCATTCCAGTCACGGACTCTTCCAGGTCTGAGCACGGACCGGTTAGGGCTCCGTCACGGAGGAATGGGAAGTTTTAGAAGTTCGGGTAAACGCACACATAGTCTCATGAGCGGCTTGTTGGAAACTAATCGTTAACGACCCTGCTATCACACACGTGTGTCGCTGTTGCACCTACACCAAATTTGAAACCTCACTGTGATTGTGACCTAGCACACACAAATGGGATTTCAGTCTTTCCAGTCTTTGCTTAGCTAAGATAAGCTAACTGACTGCTGGCAATACTGTACAGATTCATATTAAACCAGGCTGGAGCCAATCCCAGCCAACATTGGGCGAGTAGTGGGCATTTCCCAGACAAGTTGCTAGTTTATCACAGGGCTGACATAACACAAACACAAACAACCGTTCATGCTTATGTTCACCCCGCTGATTAACCTCACATGCATGTCTTTGGATTGTGGGAGGAAGCCGGACAGAACCCACGCAGGCACGGGGAGAACATGCAAACTCCACACCGAAAGGCCCTGCCCCAGCTGGGTCTCGAACCCAGGTCCTAGTACCATTTAAAATCTTATATACAGTAGGTGTTTCTTTTTGGCCCGTGGCTCACCATTAAGTTTAAGCGTATTAGACAGGCATGTTTGACAGTGATGTCAATCTTCTCAACCCTCAGCAAGAAAAAAATCCCATTCATTTCAAGGTCATATCAAGTGAGTAGCCTAACAAACAGCCAAGAAGTAAACAAGATGTATTACTCTTTCCTTCAAAATTGTACTAATAACAAAATAACTCAATTTTGAGTCCTCTAAGCAAGGCTGTAGCATTACGCTATAAATTGCTTTCCTCTCCCAAACCTGCCCTCAGAGTCCCGAAATACACCCAAAATATACAAATAAGTTTACACACATGAAGCTTTAATTCTCCCGCTTGTCATGAGCTGTATTTATTGATCGGCATTCTAAGGAGTGGACATGTTCCCAAAGGCAGTTGATAATGAATTAAAATCCCTTTATGCTGACAATCATGACATGCTTGTTTATTTGCAGGGTTTTCCTTTGGGATGATTTACAATGGCAGAGTGTTCAAAATGACTGCTCACATAAATCATATTATAGTGCAATGAAAACTCATTATGAAAGCCAGTCACACCTCAGACTGATAAGAGCGAGGTTTATGGGTGAAGCTATTACATGGCAGGGGTACCTTTGCTCTGAGCTACAGTGACACCAGAGCACTGCGAGGTGTTCAGTGTGTGTTAAAGAGTAGTGCTCAGCTGATTTGTTAACTGCATATGCAAGTGTGTGTTTCTATCAGTATGTGTCTCTTGTGTATCTCATGTATCCTGATCTGACTGATTCTCCTTGCAAAGAGCTACATTTTTAATCCACAGTCCTTCTGAGGAGCTGAAGGAAAAGCAGTAGATTTTCTTTTTGCTGATGTGGAACAGGCCCCATTGGCTCGCCTCCTACAACATTAATTAACACTATAGCTCATGATGGATGACCTCAGCTTTAGCCACCAAACTCCCATTCATCACAACACGTAGGAGGATGGAACTCCAAATCTTTTATTTTACTCCCTTCTTTTGGTCCCATAACACAAGCAAAGTCATGTTGTTTTCCCCCCATGTAATCACAACATAAAGATGATCCACTATCAAAATCTCAACAAAGGGTGTTTCTTAACATCTATGTGGCTTAGCATGAGACATTTGATCCATTACTGGCTATAAATCATTCTTCTTCTAAGTAATAAATGCTGTGCAGCTCATACACCAGCAACTTTTTTTCACTGATGATGAATTGTCTCTGAAAAGACTTTGACATGGAAAATAGTGTAACATTTTATTAAACTTTTTTCATAGTATCAATTATTTTTACAATGTACATTTATTATATAATAATATACTTTATATAAAGTGTAAGAATTCTGCATGAACATGTCTAGAAACAACAAGATATATTGTCATATATTTTGTTGAGTTGTTTTCTTACATTATGCCAAATATTTCCAACAATGTTCAAACCCAGAGAAATTTACTCAACAGTTCGTTTCAATTGGTCGGCTGTCGCTCTAACTTTTGGAAGGAAGTTGGTGTAAGAGACTAAACGCAACGTGAATAAACCTGCCACAGCACCCTCCACATAGACAGCTTCCCTTTACTGCACTAAACATTTGTTTAACCTGTTAAGCCCGAGCGGAGTCCAATTGGGCTTTTGAGCACCTATGGTAACATTTAAGTCAAATATATAGTTTGGTACCTGAGAAATTTTAAATGGCACAGATGGTGCCGAAATGTGCTAAAATTCTGCCCGAGTGATCTGTACTAAAACCTCTCTGATTTTGTTCTGATTCAGTTTTTTAACATAAAGGTTGGCAGAGGTAATGTTCAGATGTTTTGCTATGGTTTGCTAGAGATTTGGAGCTGCAACTGCATCATTCCTCAGGGATATTCATTTTAAAATTGGAATTTAAAAAAATAATCTTTCATTTAAGCTGTGTGCCAACTTAATATACTCGGTCCCAGTGACATATATACTTATACTTACAGATCTGAACAAATATTTCAAGTGTTCCCTTTATTATGATACATTGATTATTCAAATAGACCTTGTAGTTGCAGAGATAAGCTCTGTTAATTATCGAGCAGACACACAAAATAGAGGCTAGTTCTTAAAGGTTAAATAGGTTGAATAAAGAATTGTTGCTCCAATTTGTCTGCACACATGGATTAGCCCTGTCATCAATGGCTCTATCCAGTGAGTCACTGCCATAACCAAGTATTTCTACGTTTACAGTGATCACACCGTTTGTTTCAGGTGCCCAAATTATGCACAGCAATCAGTGGTATCCCTCAGCCGGGGATATCATTTGAAAATGGAAGTTTGATACGTGAACACTATTTATTTGTTGAAGTCTCGTTACGTGAACTCTGCCTGCATCATGATTAGGACTCACAATGAGGATACAGAGTGTAACGATTCTGTGAGAGCTGTCACTGACTTTATTTACAGTCTTTGGTAAATCATACAATCCATATCTGCAGGTGGTGAGGATGATCCAGATGAGCTGACTGGAGAAGGCAGAGTGTGTGTGCGGAGACTGCGCTGTCTCCAGTGCGCTCTGTGCGGCAGAGGGCACAGAGTGCACAGCATGTGCCTGACAGCACAGTCGTGTCCACTCCAGCAATTTCAAACAACTACATGAAAACTAAAATCGTAGTGGTGAAAATATGCACAGTATTCATTCTTTAATGCTATTTGATTTAATCTTGGATTTCGACCATCAATTATGATAAGTGGGTCAGTTAGTAACCAAACAGTCCAGCCCTCTCTGCTGCGCACCTGGGGAGGGAATGTGATGATGACACAGTGATGACTAAGGAAATATGGATCTAAGATTTGAGTTGGCTAATATTTTTACAACTGAAAAAGGTGTTTATGGAATAATTATTTCCCTACAAGCGCAGCTACAGAAGTGCAAGTGCGTGAGTGACACTGCTATTTGAATGTTTATGACAACATGGATCTATAATTAACTTTTGATATGAAGGGAAATTAAATGTGAGATGCATCATTATGTGTAAAAAATTGCTTTTAATTTCTACAATTGGGCTTTCAGTTACCACCTAGCCATCTGTGTCTCCATGTTTGTACGCATGGTTCAAAGTTTTCATAAATTAACACATTTCTGAGTCAAGTATTTAATCCCAATTTGTGCTTATTAACACAGACTATCTGTCTTTTTAATTGTCAAAATAATAGAGATGCTTCTTAAATTTAAATCTCACTCTCTAGTTTTCTTCCACTGTATATTTCTCAAATTATTTGGAATTAAAACCTTAGGTCAGGTAGTTGAGTGTAACCAATAGCCCACTGCTGTGTTGGATAATGCTGCCCCACTGCCCATTTACAGCACCCTCTCCCACAAAACAGTTCCAACATCCCTGTCTATGAACATTTCTGCTTAGTTGTATGGCATGTTTTGAACAAAGGTTGGCATCTTCTCATCAGCAATGTTGAACAGCTCTTCACACGCAACTTCATCCCTGTGTATAATAAGTATTTGAGTTTACTGCAAATCAGATGGCCGTAGAGAGAGCTAGAGATAGATATTGAACTATATACAAACGTGATTATAATAATAAAACTTCACTGTATGAAATACAATTTTTCAAATTTAACCCCTAACCTACACAGGGAACGTTCCCTGAAGGTTCTCTGAAGGTTATTTTTGTAAAACCTTTAGGGAACATTCTTACTTTAACGGTTACACAAAAAACCCAGCAGAGAACCCTCAGCAAATGTTCCCTAAAAGTTCTCTGAACCATCAGGGGACGTTCCCTGATGGTCCCCACCTGCTTGGTGGGAATTTACTTCAGCCGCGCTCTAAGTGTATTGATTGATGATTCAATCAATGGTTCAGTACTACTGATGGACAGTGACAGTCTGACAAACTGACAGGGGTCAAACAATCTGCAACCATACAGGCAGTTATACAGACCGGTGCTGAACACAGACTATGCGTCTATTTTATTGTCAAAATAATAAAGGTGCTTTGTATTGTAAATTTAAATCTTATGTTCATGCTTCTCAAATTATTTGGATTTAAGGGTCAGGCTCATTAATAGTTGAGTCTAACCAGTAGCCTACTGCTGTGTTGGATACACCCAGGTACAGCAGACCCTCCCAGAAAATAGTTCCAATGTCCCTGTCTGTGAACATTTGTGCCCGAGCTACGTTAGATGTGTGAATGAATGGTGAATTGTGTTGTAATGCACTTTGAGTGGTCAATAAGCATAGTGTAATGCTGTTGGAACGCACCAGAGCGCCACTTGAATGTTAAAATATTACAGGGCTGAATTACTAAAACTGCTTAGTTGTATGGCATGTTTTGAACAGAGGATGGCATCTTCTCATCAGCAAAGTTGAACAGGTCTTTATACGCAACTCATTATATTATGTGACATACATATATGCAGCGACACAGTATGCATGTACAGTACCGTCCTGTCATTCACTCCATGTGTGAGGGCCGAGGGGCTGCATTTCACCGACCTACACACTCCAAACAAGAAACTAAATAAGCAACTGAGTTTAGGACCTGAGCCAACAAACTATGAACCTGTATTCATTTAAAACGTGGCATGGTCAGGCTTTGCGCACAGACTCAATTACGAGTTTCTGCTCTGACATTTTCAGTGGCAAAATATTCACAGTGGGACAATCATTATTACAAAAGTTACAGTGCACAGCAGCAGCTTTGAATAAACTATCAGCCGACCTGCTGCTGTCACGCTGTCTGTTGTCACCTCCTCCAAAAGTGTCCTGTGCCAGGCTTTGGTTCACAGTGATAAATGTGGGAGCCCATTTAAAGACAAGGAAAAGATGAAAACTAAGCTTCATAAATACATTTTCCTAAGTGTAACTGGATGGTTGTTTATATTGTCTATATATTTCATGTCTCTTCTGTGTCTCTCAGTCTATGTTTATTTTGCAGCAGGTATGACGATCACAGCAGGTGTGTGGCACGCCCCTTACTGGCACCTGTAGTGCAGCCGCATCATTGGCCGCTAATGCGGACCTGTTCTTATACCCCTGCTGTTTGTTTAGTCGCTCTCTCTCCTCTGCCGAAGCGAGTGCTGGCCGGCGTGCAGGTCTGCCGAGCCGTGGTATCCCGGCGTGGTATGTGCCGTGTGTTCGTTCTCCAGGTTGGCGTGTTGGGCTGAGATGGTGTGTGTGTGTGTCCTTCCAGTTAGCCGCTGCTGCCGCCGTAGCTGCTAGCAGCTAGAGTATTGATGTGTGCAGGCTACAGCTAACCACACAGCTTGCCTGGCGTTAGGCTGCTGTTTGCCCTGCCTTGCCTCTAGCCTCCTTTTCTTTTCTCTTTTGTTTTGCCTCGCTCATTCAGGCCTATAGTAAATAGCCGCTCTGTCGCTCTGCCTTCGTCGTTTAGACGTTCTTTTAACATAGTGTACTATAGTTCAAGTGTGGTCAGCCCCAATCAGACCGTGACTCGTTGGTGGGGGGTTAGTACAGCAGTTATAGTGGAGGACCTGCCAAACTTATGCATGTTTTCTTTTGTTTTTCTTTCGTTCTGATTTGAGTTTGCGGTTTTGTATATAGATATTTTGTTTGGCTTCATTTTGATTATTTGAGTGTGCAGTGACCTCTGCCACAGCTAGCTATTGAAGTTTGCCTCTCTTCCTAACTGAACCGCTGTGGGTTATTGTGTTGGCTGAACATAATATTCTTTGGAAATAAAAAGAACTATATAAATGTTTTTTTTTAAAGAGAAACATAACTTAATAAAGAAATTATTTTATTGTGAGTAATAAATAACATTTGTTAAATGACCTTACATCTTGCCTGTATTCACTTTGTGTACTGACCTGTGCATGGGTTGTTTTTGGGAAACCCTCTCTGAGAAATTAAACTTAAAGCTATGGTCTACGACGTGAAAGATTGATCATTATTATTAACATTATTTAGATGGTGGTTACGGCCCAATAGTACGACCTACACAATGTGAAGAGCAAAAGGAACCAAATAAATCCATTCTCTCTAGCACCTGCAAAACTGCAAAGAAATTTGCAATTTTCCCATCCATTCCCCTCGCTCACTCTCCTGCTCCTGGTCACGCCTCGTCCCGACCCACTTCCGCATTTGAAACTACAAGCGGACAAGAGGTTTGTTTGGCCCTGAGCAGGTAATCTTTCGTCTTTATTGTGGATGTGGTGACACAGATAACTTTCATGCTGATGCTGGCTTATGACTGTGAAAGCTGCTGTTAGTTTTTTTCTGTGTTATTAGACGGCGTCAAAACAATTTCTGTCTCTGCAATATTGTCAACACTTGTTTATTTGTTCGACGGAGACATTAGCCTCTATGTTAGCATTGTAAGCTAAAATTGCTATCATGCTTACACCAAATCAGTCTATTTATTTGCTCGTGGCAGCTAAATGAAGCAGCAAGTAATGCAAGTAAGATGAATGAATGGATGATTGAAACCCCAACGCGAAGCGGAGGGGTTTCATTCATCCTAACCCTAACCCTGTCCGGATTTATTTCTCCATAACAACCTCTTACCCGGTCACTACTCAACTGTTTTGCTTACCAGCCTCCCAGTCTTGTCCATTTGTTTTCAATCAATATGATGGATTCAGCGTTTCCGCTAGAAAAAATTCGTACCGGTCAACGTGACCGGCAGGGTTTCAATTTACCGGACAAATGTTTGAAATTCCGGTCAATCAGAATTTATTGATCTTAAAGTGATAAATGATATGCATTTTATATATATGTATACATTTGTCTATAAAATAATGATAACAAAGCATGACAATTTGGAATTCATTTTATTGAGTGCCGTCTACCTGACAATTACAATAAGCTAAATAGGCCTAAAATTCTAAAAAAAAAAAATAGCCTAAGTGTTGTACAAGCCTGCCCATAACAGAGAAACTGAAGTCCAGATAAAACAATTTCTAAACATAAAACAGTAGGCTATCTGGACTGGCTCTTCTTTTTCTTTTCTTTTTTTAACGCGGCGTGCCGCTGAAATAATAGGTAATAAAAAGTCCGCCGCTTTGTAAAAAACAAAGAACAAAACAACTCTCGGCTACTCCCTTAACTTCTCTCTCTCTCTGTCTATTTCACTTCTTGCGCATTTTCGCGCGTGTAAAATGTTCTGCAGCTGCTGAAAAATCAAAGGTGTTCAAGGTCTCCGCACAGCTGGAGATTCTCATCAGCCGCGTCACCTTGCTCTCCCCCAGACGACTTCGCTGAGCCGTCTTTATTCGGTTCTGCAGAGAGAAGCCTCGCTCTGCAGGCACACTGGAGACAGGGATGACGCCAGCTATTTTTGCCAGTTTAGCCCACTCAGGGTAGATGTCTTCAAAATCCCGGATCAGAACTTCACAGCCTTTTCTGAAGTCCAAGCCTCCGTACCCACGGAGCGCTGACATGACAGCAATGCCATCCCTCTTAACATTTGTGCCATCGATGAGAGGGGCTGCTGCAGCCGACTCGTCCTCACGTGAGATTTCTCTCCCAAAATGACCAATGATGGTCTCGATGGCTGGCTCCGCATACTCCGAAAGCTCTGAGCAAAAGGACGGAGCAATAATTAATCAGTGGTTTTCTTTCTCTGTAGGCGATTGAAACGTCAATAAAAAATAAAAAAAACTTTTAAAAAAAATAAATAAGCCGATATATGCTATGGCATTTTATTTTTAATAGCTACACTCCTCTTTTGTCATACAGCCTGTTGATTATTATTATTTTTGTTATGATGATGATGATTAGATCGTGTATAAAGGTATTTCAGTTAATCACATTAGCTTTAACTTACCACTCGTTCTCTGTGGGTATCGGGAGGGGTTCAGGAGGACATCAAAGCAGTTCAGTAGATCCAGTGAATTCTGAGGGAACCGGTTGTGTAGCGCATCTATTAAATGTTTGATGTAGTCTGCTCTGGTCTTTTTGAAAACCTGCACGGCCCGGTCACTTGCGTGTGTCATTTGGACATCCGTGTACATGTTGTGTACACACTCCGCCTCAAACCGCTCCTCTTCTGGACCTGGCGCATCTCGTAATTGTGTTAGTGCCGCAACTGATGCGTTAACCATTGGTCTGATTGTGGCCAGATTTACATCTTCTTTCTGGAAAACCATATTCAGTTTGGTCATCACAGGTAACACATCAGACAGTGTGTGGGTCAAGGCGATGAAGCTGTATTGCTGGATTTGACCCAGGATGCCTTGGGCTTGGGCACTTCCTCCTACTGCCTCTTCATTTAGCTCCATCACTAGAGCAGGCCAGTTACTTTTCATGCTTTCCACTGCCTTGTGCAACGATAACCAGCGGACAGCACAGGGCTGCTTTAGGCTTGTCATGTCTTCATCACTGAGCGCTGCTGTCAGTTTACGGAGGCGATTGGTCCTGCTAGCTGAGTGCTTGTAAAAGGAGTACACAGACGAAACTGTGCGCTTGTAGGCCCCTATCTGGTCCACAGACTTTGCAGCATCTTGCGCGGCCAGTGCCACTCGGTGCGCAACACAGTGCACCTGAATGGAAAACGCGCTCTCTCTCCTCAGAAGAGCACCGACTCCAGCACGTTTCCCCATCATTACACTAGCTCCGTCTGAGCCCAGGCCGATGACACGGGACAGTTCCACATCCCTCTCGCGCAGCACCTCAACCAGTTTGTTGAATATGCACTGTGCGTCCCCGGAGTGCACATCATAATTCCCCAGCAAACGTGTTTCAACCTTCCCTTTTTCTTCCAGTTTGACATAAATAATCAGTTTCTTGTCCACGGTAATATTTACCGTCTCGTCAATAATAACTCCAATGAAGTCACTCCCCTTTAGCTTTTCATCCAACTGCTTCATCACAACACTTTCTAGTGCCTTTTCCATGTCATCCACGGAGTCGCTGTGCCGGTAAATGCCATCACGCGTGACAAAATCTGGAGCCTTAACCGCTCCCAGTAGCTGAGTCAATCCCTCATACTGGTGACACGCGACGTCATTTTTGGCCATATAAAAGACAACTTGTAGCTGAGAGCACAGCTTCTTGTTATTTTTTTCCACAGCCTTCTCACATTGTGCTTCCATTGTTTTTTGCTGTGACAATAAGCTGACCGCAACGATGTGATCATTGCACTGACTGTGCTCAACGAGAGATGAATTTCTCATATTTGTTGATCCTCTCGTAAATCCATTCTTCTTGCCTGACTTCTCGCATTGTGAGCAAAACATTTTTTCATTTCCATCCACAACTTCATACCTCAGCCAGGGATATTTCTCTCTCCATTCAGGCCGGAACAATCGAGATTTTTTTTTCTTCTCAGCGGGAGGCTCATCACCTGCCGCCGCCTCCGTGATTTCAGCCTCATCCGTCTCCTTTGAACGAACGTTTTGTTTCAGAAAATAGTTTTTTAAGTTAGCCTGCTTCGACATTTCTCCTGTCCCTCTCGTTTTCCCGCTCACGTTGTTGTTTTTATTGTAGGTACTGCGCGCTTTGCAAGACTGAATAAACAAGTGCTACAAATTTTGTTCCGCATGAAAATAGAAAAATGTTCGTTCCACACATCGCGGGCACTTCGTGTGTGTGTGTGTGTGTGTGTGTGTCTGTCTGTTTTTATTATTGTTATTATTATTATTTTTATGTGTATATATATATATTTTTTTTTTATGAGGGAATATTTTCACCGGTCATTTTGACCGGCGGGGTTTGAAAATATCGGACTTCGGCAAATTTTAACGGTCAAAGTCCGGTAATTACCGGACAACGGAGTGGCTGGATGGATTATCATATACGCGTTACGATGTGTGTATTTGTGTGTCTTATCTGTCATAAACAAGAGATTACGGTTTACGGGCACGTTTGTGTCACGGTCTGGTGCTACTCAGACAACAGCTGGGACACAGCTGGTCCGAGGCTCATGCAGGTTTAGTTTTCAGCCACAATGTGGAAGTGATCGTTATGATTAAAGCTGACGGCAGCATCTGTTAGTCTCTTGGCCCTCAATAACTTTTAGAAGTGGCTAACTTAGCTGTTGATAAATAGTAACTTATTGCCTAGCTGTAACGTAACGTAGCTGTAATATGCTAATGACGTTACGCTAGCTTGGCTGTGGAGCTTAGCTGTGGACAATGTAATGACTTACAAGATTCACGTTAGTTTCAACGTGCATTGTAGTAACTTTACCTGTGAATCCGACACCGTTACTCCGCATTCAAAGCTGGCGCTGTATTTGGTTTCTGCCGGCTTGTTGCTCCTGTTGCTTGTTGCGGGAGGCGGTGTGTCGTGGGAGGCTCCGAGGGGAGAGCGATACGAGCTCGGAGGGGAGGGATTAAGGAGCACAGAGGGGAGGGGTGTGTGTGTGTGGGGGATGCTTTTTTTCAAATCTTTCTCAGATCGTAGACCATAGCTTTAAACAAGTATACTCTTTAGGTGCAAGTCCTAAGGTGGCGTTGTTGGTGTTACATAGATTCTCTAGATCTGTCACTCGCAGTTCAACTGGTATCGCCACATATGGTTAGTCCTAATTATGTCATAAAAAAAGTCATAATTATGAGAATAAATGAAATGAAATTATGAGATGAAAGTCATACGTATGGGTTAAAGTTAAAATTATTAGATAAAAAGTCAAAATTGAGATACAAAAGACATCATTTATGTGTCTTTGTATCTTTGTAAGCAGAAAGATAGATAGATAGATATCAAGGCTGAGTTTTCATCAAGGGTGTCTAGTCTTTAACTGGGTCATTGTACTGCTAAATATGTTTTTAATTTCCTTTTTAATGCTGCTCATTCTAGTATGAATGACCTCAGTATTTATAAAATTCTGGCTACAGCCCTGCATGCAAGAAAATGTTCCACCTTAAAAGATGCCGGTAGTCTTTGTGAATTAATTGTTGATTGTTAAAAATAACGTAACCGTCTGCACGCATGCCAGCAGCCATCACATGCACGTGTGTACAAAAAGCACTTCACACCTGTCAAGGCTAGAAAAGTGCTGTATGAATGGAGTCCATTTACTATTTACCATTACCCCGCCAGGATCAGAGCAGAATCTGATGTGACTCCAGGTGTTTATTCCTCCAAAAGGTCCAGTTCTGCGCCCGAGTGGTTCTGAGCAGTCGAGCAGCTGCCACCTCGCTCCACCCGTCCCTCCCAACACAACACTTGGCAAGTATCCTGTTTTGCTTTGATCGAGAGACCCCTAGCAACAGATATTGCATATAGTGTGTTTAAATACTCTATCAACAAGTGTAAATGCAGACTGTATGGTTTATTACCAATCTTTTTGGTATTTAGTATTATTGTTCACAGCACCAAAATGTTGCTTTTATTACTGACCCATAACTAATCAATGAAGTACTAATTAGTCATCCTAACCCTAGATCCTACACACTGGAAGTTTAAGTTAAGCTTTTATGAGTGGAGCTGACAAAATGCATAAAATTCAGAAGAGAAGGAAAGGAGAAGACAGGAGTAGATCAAACAAACTACACAAAGTAAGTAAAAAATAACTAATTGGATGAATCCAATTGAATTGTGAGCAGGATTCCAATAAATATATTCAGCCCCCACTCAAAAAAAGTACGACCATGCAATATATTTTGAGTTAGTTCAATTCATCTTTATCAAATTCAGCTGAAATAAAAATAATTGCATTACCTAAATGAAAATGATTTGTGTCCGTCTAACTAAAACCAATATAATTAATACAAACTGAAAAAAGTTAAATTAATTTTCATTTGATCCCTAATTTAGACACCCATGAGACAAAGCCAGTTTGAGGTGTTTTTTTTTATTTTACATTGCTCAGAGAGACATTCAGCATGGTCAAAGGCAAAATTCCAACTATTTGGTTTGATGGTCATTTAAACAAGGACACAGTTTTGTAATTACTCAGTTACACTGCAGAATAGCCTTTGGTGTATTATCACATGTGCTAACAGAACTAGGTGGTTTGGACCATATTTGGGCTACAAAACAACAAAATAATATAAAATCATAAAACATAACATTGAAAATAAATATAACTTCATCTATAAATATGTGATTTACAGCATGAAGAGAGTTCTGGCCATTCACAATGAAAGGAAATCTCACAGTGTGTTGAATTGTGTTTAGGTCCATTTCAACCTGAGTTGTGAATCATGCGATCAGGTGACAGACAGGATAAAAATGGACACTAGAGATGAATGGCAGCTTGAGAATGGTGGAGGGTAAGGTCACTCAAGGAGTTTCAGTGGGGAAGGTGAAGTGGGTTAACCTTCCATGTGTAAGGTTGTCAAAGCCCAGGGAATTTCAGTCTTAAATGCCTGTGGCTCCCCATCACTATCTCGCCTGACATCCCCATCTCCTCAGGGGTAAATTCCCATGACTGTGACTGCAATGCCCCTCCTTACATCCTCAGCGGCAGAGGCCTGAACAACACAAATAGAGAGCACTTGTGTAAGTATCACATCCACCCCAGTGAAAAAGATGTTCTATGCATTTCTACTCACCTAATTTTTGATCGCCTCAATGCCCTTGATCGTTTGCCCCTTCACTTTTTCTTTGCTCTTTATCCATTAGAAGTAGTCCAAGTATGAGCTGAACTTTGAATGTAACTGATTGGTGGTTATGTGCACGAACTCTGCATTCAGCTGAAACATATTATTCACAAACAGAACACGTCCATTTTTTTACTTGTTTACTGTGGTATTTTCATTCCATGCAACTTTATACTTCTACTCCACTGCATCTCAGAGGCAACTATTGTACTTTTCCCTTCACTACATCTGTCGGTCAGCTTCAGTTACTAGTTACTTTACATATAACTATTTTTCGTGGCCTTCCTCTCCACTGAAAAGGTGTCTCTGGATGTGTTGATGTTGAATGTTTGTGATAAACTAAAGGATTAAGTGTCCCTTCATGTGGTAAAAAGAGTCTCCTTCTTCTTAAGTTAAATTAACCAATTAAAAACCCTCCTGGATTAGCTGGAAAGTATGTAACTTTAACCATACCTAAATAAAGTTTTAAATACAGGAGTATTCTCAGTGTGGTATAAGTACTTTATTTAAGTAAAGGATGTGAGAGCTTCTGTCACCAGTGCTTGTTTATTATAGCCTAGTTACCACAATATAGGGACTCAGTATTACTGACAAATTCAAATTGCGATTGTGCAGCCATTAATCACCATGGACAATAACAAGAATTCTCAACAAGATTCACATTTACTTATCACTCTGCTGAAACATAGCAGGCCATCTGTTATGAACTCTCCTGTCATGGCCCTCGGCTCCACGGTTCTCCACTTTTCCATCCGTCACAGGTTCCTGCCTGCCATTCTCACAATGAAAGCCCATTTAAGATATGAAACTTTTTTTTTTTTCTGCTTAAACACTATAGTGCTTTTAATTTGAAATGGACACTGGATGTGTTGAGTCTGTGTCAACAGCGTAATGCAGTGACATATGGGGGCCGATCAATACGAAGCTTTGTTCTACAATATAACCAAATTATAGTTATCATCTTTACTTGATCTCACTCGATAAAGTTTGAGAGAACCACAAGTGTCCCTGTAACCACCCTCACTCCTGACTCCAGACGCCCCTTAGTTTGTGCCAAGCCCCAAATATTCAGAGTCTGGCTGCACCCTCTCCTCAACGTCATAATTGTGATTTAGGTTTTTTTTTTTTAAACACACATCCCCCACCCCTGCGCATGCGCTCCCACCCACACACACTTTTTACACAGCAGATTGCCTGCACCCCTCTCTATGGACACACCCCACACCTTAAGAACTACTGTACTGTATTCACTTTCAATACATATTCAATAACCAATAACCAATTCAATACATTTTTTGCTGTTTGTACATTGCATGTCTTGCCCCCTTGTGGTAACCATGTCAAACCACACAATGTATTATGTTGTTTACTATCTCACTTGTAGTGCTTTCTCTCAATAGATGTAAAAAAAAAAAGGAATGCACAGCTTGCACATCACTCTCAGGCTACATCGTTTGCACTTCAGCAGGGACAGACTGTGTACAAGTTCTAGATCCATATTTGAGCATGCTATAATAATCCCACTGTGTTTCATTTTTTAACTGTAAAGTTTTGAACACCATCTGCAGCTTTCTCTGAAAATAAGCCCGAAATGATGAATCCATACACGTCTTGGATTCGGCAGCACAGACACCATGCTGAGCAAAATGTTTGTTACTTCAGTCCCTGACTGACATTCTGGCACTGAGTTACAGCAAAGCTCTGCTGAAAGTGTATGTTTCTCAACACAACTCACACGTAGACTCCAATAATACGTAATCTTACTTTCATTTGGTATGTATTTTAAAGGCAATGTCTATTCCATATCATTCATTAAGATGAATTTCCCACAGAGCTGTTGGAACTTTACAATGACAGTCTTCATAGAAATCTGAAGTGGGTGATAAGGATGTGGGCAAAGGGAGGAGGAAATGATACTGAGGGCCAGAGTGAAACCAGCACTTCTGGGTTCTGTTCCAGTTGTAAGAAAACCTCCAAATAATATCACTGACATTCGTAACAATTGACATTTGCATTTTTTTTCAACAATGATAGAAAAATCTGAGGGCTCTTTGTCATTTTGACATATTATAACACTGACCCTTGCTCTGCACTGCCTGCTTGTTTTGTGAGTGACGGCTGCGTTGCTGAGCGTCTGTGGCTCACTTGCTTCTGTGTGTCCACACAGGCAGCATTGCTGCCGCAGCATGGCTCCTACCAGCCCTATCTTTTTACGTGGAGTTTGCCTTTGATAATTACTAATATGATGACGTGATTTTCCTTTACCCCTGTTGAAAGAGCGAGAAAGTGGGAAGGAGAAAGAGAGGGAGGGAGGGAGAGAAAAAAAAGGAGTGCACAGGGAAAAAATATTCTACAGATACAGACATAAAAACTGTAGTAAAATGCTAGTAGGATGTCGACATGACGGTCTACAGGTTGTCTTCAGGTCTATTTTTGCAGGGAACTGCTCCTGTGTCATGGTAAAAATAGGCGAGACTGCACCTGGAGCACAAGGAGCGCATGCTGCAGGATTTCCTCCCACTGAGTAGGGTGCTTGCAGGATCAATTTCAAACTCTGGCTAAAGTGGCTCTGGTAATTCCAGTCTCCAGTGTGGCAACAGAGTGCAGGATGGAGTGCTAGAGTGCTAATGACAATTGCCTCTGCAGCATTCTCCGTTGATGTATTGATCATATTTCAAGCGAGCAACCATCTGCATGTCCATGTGGACCAAGAGAGAACTTTAAGTTCAGACTAGGCTACAGCAGGTCAGCTGAGTTCAATATAATTTATTGTAAATAGTTTTTATTGTAATTGTCTAATTCTGTAAATTTGCATTATTCCTATTTGCCGATTTAGGCACATTGGCCTGCCACTGCCACGATGGAAAAAATAATTCTTCTGCTTTGTGTGGTGTTGACATGAAAAGTGACCACACGGTCAGCGTCTCTGTTCATCTTTTCTCTTCATGCCCTGATAAATTCAAATCTGTATGTTCTGTATACCAAATGTGATTATGATCAAGTTTTTTTATTTTATTTAATATGCTTTTAAATAGGCTGTCTCACTATCATTAAAAATATGAATATTCAAATATCAGATAGTACTAGAATATGATGGAATTTTCACGCCCATGTCCATCAAAATGACGGACAATGACCAAGTCTAACGCATCATCTGGTCTTACATAAGCCTGCCTCTAATATAAGCCTGCTAGAGGACAGACGCCAGGGGGGGGAGTAGAGATATGAGAATGAAATATTGCAGAGGCTGTCAAACAGTAACTTTTTGTTCAAGTCCTCATTTCTGAAGTGTTTTGGTTTAGTTTTTGTCTATTGGGTGTTCAGGGCAGAGTAAGCAGATATTATTTTGGTGTGCAATTGACAGCAAGATGGAAAAGTAGAGAGGAATTGATCTGTTAATTTCAAAATATGTATTCCTCCTCTATTTAGTGGCCCTCTGGGATATTTGGCAACTGCCCAGCTCACCTGTGCTGTAAAGCGAACCTGCAAGATCACTACAGAGTCCTGTAGAGCAAAGACATGAGTAGCTGATCTGATTGTAAAACATTTTGTCTCAATAAAAAATTAAACACAAATGAGACAACAACACAGCCAAATATAAGGCCATCAAAGTTGAACCAAAAAGATAGACTGTAAAGTGACTGAACATTTTCAATGGACAGTTTAGATAATACACACTGTCAAATGCCTGTTAACCTTTACAAATTGACAAATACAGATTTATAACTACCAAAAAGAATTCCCCTTTAGTTCTGTTTACCTATATCCACATCGTTTTACTTGTCTAATCCTAATCAGTGATTTACTTTAAGGGTACTCCAATCACGATTTTTGGGGGCGATCACGATCACTGGAAGCAGTATCGGCCCATACTGATCACCAATTGTCACTTTATTGTCATCTCTAGTTGTAAGTTATTAATGGCATAGTAAAATCATTAAAATGTTGAGGAAATAAATCATTATTTTTATTTCATAATGATTTAAAGAAATAGGTTAAAAACAAAATGAAAGTTATCTCTAAACTGTAAAAAACTGAATTAAGAAAAAAGTAAACAGTGAATTTGGGAAAAATTCTGTGTCTCAGTCTCAGTTGTCTCAGTTGTCTCAGTCTTTGTACTGAGGTCTTTGTGCCCTGAAGCCACTGTTCCACAGCCTGGTCACTGCTTGTCACTGGTTACTTCAGATTGATAAAATGTACACAGATACACATTGTCTGTTACTCCAAACTTAACTGTACTCAGCTAAAGTACTTCAGTACATTATTTTTGTGTAAGCTTTTTGTGTTGTCACATTAAACTGCAGTTCACAATTTAACACTTCATGTTCCTCTGAACTGTTCTGCTGTGTTTATGTCTCATGTGTTGGTCTGATCTGCTATTCTGGCGCTATAGAGTCCACCGATCAAACTTTTCAAAGCGCATATCGGCCGATAATGATTGGTGTCCAATCAATCAGAGCACCCTTAATTTACTTAACTAAATGATTGTCCAGTCCATATTTTTGAGCTTGTATTTGCTTCATTACACATGACTGAGTGAGAATGTGAGTTGCATAAGAGAACTACAACCGCATTGTTTTACTTGTCCATTTAATTGATTTTATTTAAGGTTAAACCTTTTTTTTAAATGATGTTCTAATGCTTTTATTTGTCTTGTCTTTGGGTAACCTTTGTTTAAAAGGTGCAAATTCCTAACAAATTAACTTGCTCTGTCTTTCTATTTATTATTGATGCATTTCATTTGCATAAGTTATCATGATATTTATTGCTCTTAAAATGAAAAGAGACTTTTGATCACCTAAAAGGTCCAGTGTGTAGAATGTAGTGGCATCTAGCAGAACAGACTTGAAAGGATTGGAATATAATATTCAAGTATGTTTCGATCAGTGTATTATCACCTGAAAATAAGAGTCGTTCTGTTTTCATTACCTTAGAGAAAATCAAGATATGGATGTCTTCCTGTGATCACATCATAATTGTTTTATTATATATGTATAAAGAGGATATACAGTTCAGTTTTGTTGTAATTAAATTCTGTCGAGCACACAAGCTGCAGTCTGCATTTTTCTTGAAGAATACTTTCTCTACAACATAAATTGGCGTTACGACAAGATTGGACATAATTTGATCAGAGGAGAAGACTTCTGTTGCTGCGGCTGTGCCTGGGTGACACATTAAAGAAGTAAGAGACATTATTTGTTCATGCGCAGTCTCACCAAGGTCTATGCAGCAAACAATGTCTATTCTCTGTAAATTCTCCAAAAGAACCTGACAAGTAATTATAAAGTGATTCGAGAGATAAAAGCCGCTTGTGGGTTTGAGGTCAAAACTATGCATACATGCATGAAGTATGAGTTATGAGTTCAAGATAAAAGAACAAAAGTTGCTCTTTGTATGAGTTTAAAGAAATATACATATGAGTCTATGAGAAGCCCCAACCCGGGGGTAAAAAAGTAGGCCGTGAGATAAGACCAGACTGCAATCCAAAATTCATAAATGTGACTTTGAGTTTGATGCTCAGAAGTGGAGCCTGAGCGTTCGTAAATGTAACTTGTTTCCTCATAATAAGCCCAGTAACTTGGGGTTAACGCTTTTAGAGCTCAAAAGGTCTGAACGATCGAGGAAAAAGGGCTTATCTAATAATAAATAAGTTGGGTCCCCTACTAGAAAAAGGGAGACACGCTGGACGGGACATGGAGGGTTAAAACAAGTGGTCTTACTGTGTCTTGTTGAGTGTACTACCCTGAAAACCCAAATTGCAGTCTCTATGAGCAGGTTCAACTAATTTACAGACAGACAAATCTCAATTCCTGTACATTCCTGTGCAGTTAAATTGAGGCAGTTAGATTCACAGGCAGTTAGGGAACACCTAAAACTGTTAATTAACACATTGTAGCTGTATTGAGGCATAGAGACCAGAGAACTTAAATGCAGTTTCAATAATCTGAAAACTGTAAAAACTGAAAACTAGTAAAGAGTAGGAAAACAAAGCCGCAAAATAACAGATGATCAGGTAGAGAGAAAGAAAACCTATAGAGTTCCAGACTCGTTTTTTATGTTGTTTTTATTGAGTTTTTATTCTGCTAAAATTAATGCTGTCCTTGTTGCATTTCTCAAACATGCATTGCTAAAAACTAATGTTAAATCTACACTATTTGTAAAGTCTATCTTGAAAAATTTAAGTTAGTGAAACATATATTGTGATTCTCGAATATACTGCTAAAAGTAAAATATAGTGCAGAGCTGTAGTGTATTGAATTTAAAGGTTAGGATTTGAAAACTACAGCGTGTGTGTGAAAGCTGGCAGGAGTGTGTGTGGTTTTTGTGTGTGTGTGTGTGTGTGTGTGTGTGTGTGTGTGTATGTGTGTGTGTGTGTGTGTGTGTGTGAGGAAAACTGAAGAAAAGAGAAGATAAAGGCGACTCTGAGTAGATCTAAAAACTCCTGGTGAAAGTGGAGAAAAATAGCAGATTAGAATAGGAATAAGCATCATAATATGCAAATTAAAGAAGTTGACAAAATAGAGGATAACCAAGTAAATGAATAATAAAAAGAGACAATAACCCTCAACCAACAAACAAGAACACTATAATTAGCAAAAATAAACTATAAATCAGAAAAGCGAAAATTACATATAATTAGTTCAAATTATCGCTGTAAAATTACAACTAAAGGTTGGTGTCTGAGTGTTCCTTCTGGTGATATAATCAAGTAATTATTAATGTTCTACATATTGCCATGCCAAGTACTATAATATGATTGCATTGTGAGTTTTACCAAAGTGTGCTGTGCTGTTTTATAATGTTTTGTGCTGTTTAAGTCTTTCTCGATAGCCGTTTTGCTAAAAAGTTAAAGTTTTTGTTGATGATATTGCTGTCAAAATAGTAATTTGCTGTAGTCTGCATAGTGTATTGTTGGATATAACTAACTCCATTTAAATTGCTGTGTCGAGAGGAGATGGAGTCACATTGCCGGTCAGAAGAGAACTGAGACTCGAAGAGCTGCTCAGAGGAGGAGGAGGCATGACTTGTCACACAGAACTTCCTGCCTGCATATAGAAGCACACAGGTCAGGCACTTCCTTCCAGTTAAACCATCACTATATTTATCACTGTTTTGTAACTACAATCATTTGCTTATGTTTGATTTTATCAGTTGTGTAGCTAAAACGGATTGCTACAGTGATTTTGATTAACATTGTCTCTACTTGTGTATTGTATTGTGAGAATTTGCTTACTGTCTGATTGACTGACTGTGCTGCTCGGATGCTATGTTCAAAACTGGGGTATAAAGAAGTTAAGTAGATCTCAACGTAATACCAAAAATTATTGAAGCCTTATATATGCTGCCTGATTAATATACTGAGCCTAAAACTACTAAATTGTTAGTTGAAAAACATATCCATCTAAACATTACTCACTTAATCTACATTTAACTTTGCATAAACTGCATATAAATCTAAAGTAAAAGTTTGAAATTGTGATTTATTGCATTTGTATATAGTAAATGAATGTTCATAGCTAAACTAAAAGTAGAAAGCATACAACTCTGATAAGTATATGACACCAGTGTATCAAAGCTAAGTACCAAGACAAATAACTATATATTTCTATTCAATAGTGCATTTTAAATAATTTAATTATAACTAAAGTAACTAAACTCAGCAGGACATCTGAATAAAAAGAGACACCAAAAAGTTACATTTAAAATAAAGGATACACACAGCATCAATGAACAGGTTGCCAGTAGTTATCCTAGGAATTAAATATCCATCAGACAAGCAAGTCATTGAAAGACTATCTGAAAAATGGGAGAAACAAACTAAAGGATTGGATCCAAGTTGGCCAAAAGGAGCAACAATTGATGTGAGCATGTGTGAGGATATGGAGCTCCGGATAAAAGACTACAAGTCAAAGGACAAAAGCAAAAAGAGACAACAAAAGAGGGAAAGAGAACAAGAAATAATGAAGGTATTCAAAGATGAAGGTGTTAAATACAGACAGCTTTCATGGAAAATCCATGAAGATCTCAAAAATAAAAAAAGACAAAAAGAAGCAAGCAGCCAAACAATTAATCCCAACAGGGGTGGCTGGATTATATCCAAGCTTGTTTGGAACTGTTCAGATCTCAAAGTCATTCTACTTACAAAATATTGCAGTACTGAAAGTAAAAAGGTAAATCCAAAGAAGTCCAGAGTATTGGACTGTTATGCAAAGAGAGCACAGGCTCAGAACAGCATGGGATAATAATAGGCATGAATTACTATATACTATATACTCAATACTGATAAAGGAAACACAGGGACATTACATGTCTTGGCAAACATCAGACCTCGAGGGGCTGATCTCCAGACTTCCTGACATCCATGAGGGGATCGGCATGAGTGAATAAAGCATTTGAAGGGGAGACAGTGGGCAAAATATTGGCCGTTGGTGATATTAAGGCCCTGTGGGCCCAAATAATAAGAATCCTAACAATGGAAAACATCCTGTGCATAAGTGGAAATGGCTGCATGACAAACCCCAAAGCAAGTGACACTGAACTCAACCCATATGAAACCAGTTTATGGATAGCATTGTCAGTCAGTGTTGATCGCAAACCATTAAAGGGTGAGCCCATCTCTGACACCTTGGAGCAAGGAACATACATCAGCCGCCAACTGAAGAGGTGGAAGAGCAAGAGACTGAGGAGGAAGCTGAAAGCAGTCCACCTGCAAAGCCATATAAGTGGGGCCAAGAGGGGTGGTCCCCACTGCAGGGCACACCAGGAGTTTGTTGGGGATGAGAGCAGCCTGGACACATTCACCAAACTTGTCCAGCAAACCTGTGGCCAGTCCCTCACTGGAATGAATGGAGTCTTGGGGATCAGCCACCCCAATGTAGATGGGCCTACTAAATTTTTCACAGCGATTGATTTGTGTTCAGCTTTCTTTAGCATTCCATTAGCTGAACAATCCAGACAGTTATTTCCATCCACATGCAGAGGCAAACAATACTGTAAGGAGGGTCACACAGGGGTTCAGACATAGTCCACATGTGTTTAACCAGATTTTGAAACAAGATCTTGAAGACTTGGTGACTTAAAGTAAGCTGATTCAATGTGTAGATGACCTGTTGATTTGTTCACCAAAAGATGGTGCTCCAATCAGGAATCTTAAACAAATCACTGATCTCATGTCAGGAATAATGCAACCTACAAAACTTGCCATAATCAAATGTCAAGCACACAGGAAAGGTAATGGTGACATCATAAGAGGAAATGATGCAGCAGATGAGGCAGCAAAACTTGCATCCTAAAGCCAAATGTAAGCCAAATCTATTTTGGCACAGCTAGTGTCACTAGCACCAGTTACCACCCCAGAATTCTAATGCCACAAGAGGCTGGTCCATACGAACATAGCATCTGGCAGCAGAAGGGTGCATCTAAGGATGAGAAGTGGTTGTGGAGGTCTCATGAATGTTTGTCAGTCGCTCATGTGCCATTGCTTACCATTTTGATCTCTGAGTCGCACAGTATAGATCGACCATCGAGTGTAAGGAAAATAAAACAACAAGAATATTGGTCGCCATACTTGCAAACAATGGTTGACGAACTGTTGACGGACTTTGTGAAGGAAAAGAGCAGGGTCCCTGATTCCAGTCCAGTGACGGAGAAGTCAGTGGTGCCAGGGGACCAGGTCTACATAAAGTCTGGTCATCACTGAGTTAATATATTCTGTAAATATATATGTATATAAGTTAGTTAGTTAGTTATATGCTCATGAAGTGGACTGAAGCGCTGTATCAGTTCAGGAGTGCTTGGCTGCTGCCAAGGTTCAATGACAACTGACCCCCAGGAAAATGAAGTTGGGACTTTTAATCACAGCCTTTAGATGACACTTCTAATGATTACCTGTTACTTATGCCAATATGAAATAGATTGAGTTGGCCCCAGAGATGCTGGAGGTGTGTCATTCTGGAATTTGCATTTCAAGTCACACAGTCCTATTAACTGCCAAGAAGTCAAGAGAGTTTTTGAGATTATACATGTAGCTAGAAGTGGTGGGGCCCAGCATTGACTTCAGAATACTGAATTATTTAATGTGTAAATGCATGAAAGTGTTCCTCAGGAATCTTGGTTTGGTGTGTTTTTTGTTTTGACCATTGGAATATTTTGCAGTCAATGATGTGTGTACTTATAAAACCTGGCTTTTCCCTTACTGCTGCTCAACAATATTGTTGACATTATGTTCATGTCAAATCTCAATGTTATATTACTCTTTTAGTTACTGTAAGGAAGCTGGAGTTTAATTGGGTAATGGGGAAAAAATGGTAAATGGCCACCAAGGAATGCGGTTACCCCTATACCCCCAATTGACGCTCGTTATATGGATTTTTGTTGGCGGAGGGTACCCCCGCGGGTCTCCAGCTGCACTTTGAGGAATAAGAAACTACACCGGACTTCTCATCAGCATGAGGGTGAGTCGATAATGACTGAATTTCGTTCTAGAGTGAACTATTCCTTTAAGCACTGACACAAAGCTACTATATTAGCATAAATTGAATTGACTAACCTACAAAAATAGAATACAAATCTACAACAGTAGTTTCTTTGGTAACTTTCAGTTTGTGCAGTGCCATTATACAACTTTTCTGTTCTCATTATGGTTTTATTGTCCTTGTCGCAAATGAAAACTTACATGTAATCATCATTAGTCTTGCTTCTACGGGTACCACCTGCTGGTGGAATAACACAAATGAGGTGTTTGCCCCAACCGAAACCAGCCTGCTCAACGATGTATGGTTAGAGTGTAAGATAATACCTACTGATTTATGCCACATATTAATTGTTACTAATTACTAACCCAAAGCACTGTAAAGTCTAGTTTCAGGTAATGTAGTGCGCTGCAGAGATAATTAGAATTTCCCATGGATGGAGGAGCAAAAGTCAGTGTTGATTCGTTCAGTCAGTAACACTTGTCATGAAATTAAAGCTCTTAACACACAAACTATTATATAAATCATTATTATACAGACCTGCACAAGAACACTTCAAAGCACCCACACACAAACAACAGACAAGTTCACAACATGCAATTTCTTGATTTTTCAAAAGAAATGTTCCATACCACCATGTATAGCAACCGCATGTACACACAAAGTTGTGCTGGTACAACATGTACTTTTGACTGGGGTAACAGCTTGTAGGATTTTATCATCATCACCATCATCATCATTTTCCAAAATACACATTTGTTTTAACTGAAAATCATTTAAATTAATTCATCATCATATTTTCTCAGTGTGACTTCTCATCTCTCAGTGGGAATTGCACCAAAACTGGCTGTAAACGTCACAGAACTTACTTGAAGTAAAAGCAGGGTTTTTTTGTTGTTGTTTGTTTTTGCAAGAGGAGTGCTTGCATGACAGTTTTATATGATGAACATCCAAAAAGATATTCATTCTAAGATAAAGGCATCCCAGTGTTTGTCCACGAGACAGATTATCAAGCATCAGACAACAAAGTGTTTTTTCTACGTGCAAGCCAAAACTATGTTTTCCATCTAAATCCTTGTTGTGTGAGCACAGGCAGAGCCCTCTGAGTGGGTTTTTTTTAGGGATTCTGGCAGAATGATTGTTGCCACTCCTGATTAATTGTCCCACGCAGTTTGTGTAGCACACAGCAAACAGCGCACAAACTAAATGAAGCAACAAATTTGATGAGTGTTTGTTGTATCATCTGACAATCAATACAACTTTATTTGTCGTCACTATTGTAGTGGAAATTCTCCTTTGTGAGGTAGAGAGTTGCTAATTCTCCGAAGAATTTTAGACTCAGCATGATGAATCAGATCTCTTTAATACATGCAGCATGGAGAGAAGACCCGAAGTCTTCTCTCCAGTCTTCCAAATGTTTCTGCCTTAAATACAGTGGTTGCATACTTTACTACAGTCATGAATCACTTCTTCCCAAAAAAATTACCCCCTGGTGTTTGTTTTGATCATGTCTTTCCCAGGGCAGTGACCATTTGCTGTTTTATTGAAATGTAAATGTCATTTTATCATCCTTCCTGTAAACACCTCAGACAGAGAGAATTGCCCTTCACGTGACTTTTTGACCCTTACACCTAAGGAGGATTATCCCCTCCTCCTCTCACATCCTGATATGGTCTTTACAGTACATTGATTACTGAATGGAAAACTATTGCATTTCTCACACTATGCTGATTATTTTTATAATGAGTGACTAGAAGAACTATGTTAGATTGAGATTATAAAGGCTCTATGAATGTTGTTGACAATTTCGCTCTTTTAGTAAATATTACTCAACAGACAAAATGTGTTATTTAGTACCACATTACCACCAGGGAGTTTTACGTACATACCAAAAGAGTAATTGGCAAATATTATTTGACCCACATCTGATGGATGTGGTTGTGGTTGTTTAAATAATACAAAACACTCACATGATGTGGTGATGGAGGTCTAGAGGAAATGGCGAAGAAATCTGAGCTTCCAGACCTGTTGGCTTCCCAACAAATTTACACATCTCCATTCCCACTCTCGTCACCTGTGGCTGCTTTTTAATATTTAGCAGGAAATGGAAAATATGGCTTAGCATTCACATATCAACATGGTTGGAGCTTCAATCTGTACCTCCTCAACAGACTGCAGAACAAGGTTAACTAGATATACATAATTTACTGGCATATATCGTATATCTTACATAGTCATAGGGAATGTAGCAGATATGATACTGTATAATTAATGTTCAACAACATACAACTGTGTATCTTTGAAGCTTCTTTTTTAATTCCTACTTACTGTAGCCATCATATGACACCTTCTCAAGTCAGATTCTGTTCATATGCTGCTGTCTTTATTGCCAATAACACTTCCCTGCTGAGTCTCAAGCCTGATTTTAGCCATGTTAGAGGCATGGTGTGATGGCAATGTTGGTCAGCCACTCGGTTCACCACTTAGATATGGGTTGAAATATCTCAACTATTTGATGGATTTATAGAGACATTCATGGTCCCCAGAATCATCTGACTTGTTCTCTACTGCAACCTGAAGTTGAATAAATATGTATTGACAATTATTGGAATACATTTCCATGAAATATGTTACAAGTACAGTCCCCAGAGTATGCATTTAAACAGACAGTTCCCATCAGAAAAATGACCATAGAGGTTGATTGTGAAAGCAGCTTATTACAACCCATATTAACATTTCTTGTTAGGCGGTGACCTAAAGCGGCCATAATAATAATAACGGCAGTGAAGGTGACGTAGAATACAACCAATTGAGTCTGTGTTAGGCTCTTTACGTCCCATTTAAAATCAAAAGTCAACAGTGAGTTATTTTAACCTAGTCACATAGTTGGCGTTACATACATACATAACAATCCTAAACCAGACCAAGTTGTTTAGCAGTCAAAACAAACAAACTGCGAGCGAATGACGAAGGTCTGCTATGCCTGTAACTGGTGGTCATGTTGTTTTGGTTACAGATGAATAACTGAGGTTCATAAAGCAGATTTACAATCCCTGTTGTTATCTGCCAGCCTGCCCAGTTGGGGAAAATAATTTTGCAAATTCCCATGTCTGTGTGTCAGGGCGGTTACAGAAAGGGGGCTTCACACTGTAGTGTTACTTACAGTCTGTTTGATGCTGATGTCCACAGCCATTAAAGCAAACAGTCAATACCAATCAAAGTTGAGGTCTGATTATTCCTAAACGGTAGAACCCTATCTACATCCTGTCATAGTCTCAAATGTCCTTTTGGCCCTGATAATCTCACCAGGCCTCTATAGAAAATCAGGTTAAGGTGTTACGCTCATCCTTCCTTGGGAGTGGGCAACCTCCGCAGTCTGGATAGCATCATTATGATAGTTTTGTGGCTGTTAGGTGAGGAAACTGAGTGTACCTAAAATGATCATGTTGTGGAATGCAACTTTGCTGAGCTGTGTCCGCTACAGTTGTTTCAGTGTTGTTTGGATACCAGCATTATTCCTACACAGTGGCAAAAGACTGTTATGCTAAATCTTCAAAAAATTATCCCAAGCTTCCACTTAGCACAGACCCACACAGGGGTATAAGTCTTATTAGTTGTGTTTATAAATTGTATTCATCACTTTTGAATGGTAGACCATCTTGAAAGGAGAGGTTTGCATGTGGATGAGCAAAATGGATTTAGAAAAGCCAGAGCATGTATTGACCATATACATGCAGTAACTTATATTATACGTTCAAGAATTAATAAGAATAGATTTACATTTGTTTGTTTTATTGACTTCAGGAAGGCGTTTGACTGGGTAAATAGTACTGGGGAACAAAGGTAGGGCAGGTGTGGATGTTAGAAATTAATAATTACAAATAGTAATTATTAGAATTAATAATAATAATTATTAATGAAATCAATAAAATGGGGCACCACCCTGGAATCAGGGACCAATAACCAGACCAGAAACAGTCTCAAAAGAAGGGTTCACTTTAAATGTGAATATTTGTAAAATATTTAGAATTAAATGAACAGTGAAGGAAATTATTTCGAGCACTGACCATCACAACCAGCTGTTACCACAAAGCATATGCAGGAACAATCACAGAAAACCGCTCTGTACAATATAATAGAATTTATTAATGTGAGCAAATTGATCAATAATCAATGATACTTCAATCAACAAAAGTCTATCATTCAACTACAGCAGCTAAACTATGAAACTAAAACACTAAGACAAACTCAGCAACAAATAATGAGCAAGCATGCGGTGTGTGTGTGTGGGGTTGGGTTTTCGGTGAGTGTGTGTCTGAGATGGCCGACGTGATCTCTTGGAACATGAAGTCACAGATTGTTCAAGATGGTGGATGTGGCCACATCACACCAAGGGCTGGTCAATGGAGGTGACCCTACGAGGCTTGAACAAACAATGGCGGAACAGTGTCTGTCAACCTAACATGTGCCTTTAATCACAGTGTGGTTTGGACAGAGCTGGACTCTGATGTTCCGAATTTGGTGTAGGATTCTACCGCAACACACGTGTCTGATGTTACAGCGGGGTCGTTAATGATTAGTTTCCAACAACCGCTCATGAGACTATGTGTGTCTGTTTACCCGAACCTGACCCGACCTGTGTACGTGTGGTTTAGTGGAGAGAAAAGAGAAGAGAGAGAAAGGAGTGCAGCAAGGAGGGGGAAGCAGCCATGGAGAGACAATACTCGCCTTTCTATCACTTAGCGGCCGGTGAGCGAACTCAGGCTCGAATCTTGAAGCGTCCTGCGCGCTGACAGTGTCTGTTCTTGGTGTTAGAACCATGTGGTAAGGTCCCAACAATAGGGAACTTCTTCAACATAGGTTGTTAAAAGCTGGTGTTAATGGGAAGTTTTATTATGCCATGCCGTCTCTTTATCAAGCACCTATTGCTTGTGTTCAGCTTAATAAATACACAACTGGATGGTTTTTCCAACAATCTGATAATAAGCAAGGAGGTGTTTTGTCTCCAACATTGTTTTCTATTTATGTTAATGATTTAGTTCTGCAAATTAAAGCTTTTAGCCTTGGAGTTAAGGTTGATGAGCTGACTGTGGGCATATTTCTATATGCAGATGACGTAGCTTTTCTTGCTAAATGTGAAAAAGATCTGCAGATAATGTTGAACATTGTTGCAGATTGGTGCTGGATATAGAGGCTAGTGGTAGATCACTTATTCTGTGTCATTGAAACATGGCTGTGTAATGACGAATATGTCAGCCTTAACGAATCCACTCCTCCTAGTCATATTAATACTCAAATTCATCAAGACACCGGCCAACGAGGTGGAGTTGCAGCCATATTTGTCACAAGCCTATTAATCAATCCTAAACCTAAACTTGATTATAACTTGTTTGAAAGGCTTACCCTTAGTCTCTCTCACCCTGCCTGGAAAACAATACAGCTGGTCCTGTTTGTTATAGTGTACCACGCTCCTGGTCCTTATTCTGAATTTTTATCCACATTCTTAGAGTTTTTATCAAGTTTATTCCTTAAAACAGATAAAGTAATTATTGTGGGTGATTTTAATATGATAGCCTTGGTACTGCATTTACCTCATTATTAGATAAAATTGGCTTCAGTCAGTAGCCCTTTTTAGATAGAAAAGGTGGCACATTTGCTCCGCTGGGGTTGGCGTAAACATGTGACGTGACGTGAAGCACGAAGTTGGGCAGTGAACAGTGACAACGAATTTGTCTTCAAAATAAGAGCTTTACATTGCACCCCATTGGATTTTAGAACTGGGTTCTTAGCGGGGGGGCTTTTCATTTGAAAGTAGCGACCGTTCGTAGCTTGCCGCTACACAACAAGCTGACAGCAGCTACTAGCTGTTTGGTTGTGTCTGCTAGCTGTCAGCTATAGAGACCGAGGAGACGCATCTCCCGGATCTCAGCGGCTTTCCAGTTGCTCATCTTGACGTCCGCAGATGAAGTGATGGACTGATTGCTGTGATCAGCTGTTTCCTGGTTTTAAAACTCTCCGGCTGTGGGTCGCAGAACAGTGCAGGTCATCGACACCTCCGCCCATCTCACGCAATTGCCGGCACATTGACGTCTTGGATTTAAATAGCAATGGAGGCGGAAATAAGTGTACCCTCCGAGGCGTCAAATTGGCGGACCAAAACAGACCGCCAATTTGCCGCCTTCTGTCTAAATCCGCGGACCTGGCTGCAAAAAGGACGGCCAAATGGCGGCTTATTGCCCAGTATAAAAACGGCTAGTGTGTACATTAACCAACTCACTGTTTTAATCCCACCCTCAACCTTGTTTTGGCATATAGCATTGAAATTGAACATATCATAGTTTTCCCACAGAATCCTCTTTTATTAGACTATTATTTAATAACTTTTGAATTCCTATTACTGGACTACACACCACAAGGCAAACATTTCTATTCTAGATTGACTCTTGACTTGACTCTATTCTCACTCTTGACCTCAATCTATGGTACAACCCCCAAACTTGCATATTAAAGCAGACATCGCGGACATTTGAGAGGAAATGGCGTTCCACCAAACTGGAAGAAGCTCAACTAGTCTGGCTAGAAAGCTTTAACATTTATAAGAAAGCTCTCCATAATGCCAGAGGAGCTTATTATTCAGCAATGATAGAGGAAAATAAGAACAACCCCAGCTTTCTTTTCAGCACTGTAGCCAGGCTGACAGAGAGTCATACCTCTATTGGTCCTTGTATTCCTATAACACTCAGCAGTAATGACTTTATGGGCTTCTTTTATGATAAAATTCTACTTATTAGAGACATAATTCATCATCTTCTGACCTCAGATGGTACCAATTTAACCTCTAACACAGAACCCTCAGAAACAGCTATAAAACAAGATATATATCTAGAATTCTTTTCTACCATTGACCTTCACCAGCTAACTTCAATAATTTCTTCATCTAAACCATCAACTTGTCTATTAGATCCAATCCCAACTAAATTGCTTAAAGAAGTTCTACCTTTACTGAGCACTTCTATACTTGTCATGATCAATCTGTCCCTATTAACAGGATATGTACCACAGTCCTTTAAAGTAGCTGTAATTAAACCGCTTCCTAAAAAGCCAACACTTGATCCAGAGGTTTTAGCCAACTATAGACCCACATCTAACCCTCCCTTTTTCTCTAAGATCCTTGAGAAAACAGTTGCCAATCAGCTGTGTGACTTTCTACATAACAATAGATCTGAGAATTTCCAATCAGGTTTTAGAGTGCATCATAGCACCGAAACAGCATTGGTTAAAGTTGCAGTTGATCTCTTAATTGCATCTGATGAAGGTCTTGTCTCTGTGATAGTCTTGTTAGATCTTAGTGCAGCCTTTGACACCATTGACCATCACATCCCTATTACAAAGACTGGAACATTTAATTGGTATTAAAGAAACTGCACTGAGCTGGTTCAAGTCCTATTTATCAGACTGATCTCAGTTTGTACAACACTCCATTCCATAACACTAATCAGTTAGCTAAACTTCAGGCTTGTTTGAGGACATAAAATCCCGGATGACCTGCAATTTTCTGCTTCTAAACTCAGACAAAACCAAAGTTATTGTGCTGGACCCTAAACATCTTTGAGACACATTATCTAATGATATAGCTACTCTGGATGACATTACTCTTGCCTCCTGCACCACAGTAAGGAATCTGATAGTAAGCTTTGATCAAGATTTGTCCTTTAACTCCCACATAAAACAAATTTCAAGGACTGCCTTCGTCTACTTATGGAACATTGCAAAAATCAGGAACATCCTGCCACAAAAACATGCTGAAAAAATGATTCTGTGCTTTTGTAACCTTAAGGCTGGATTATTGTAATCAGGCTGCCCCAATAAATCTCTAAAGACTCTCCAGCTGATCCAGAATGCTGCTGCGTGTGTACTGACAAAAACTCATATTAAAGAAGATATTTTTCTGCGCTGGCTTCCTTTAAAATCCAGAACTGAATTTAAAATCCTACTCCTCACATACAAAACCCTTAAAGACCAGGCACCCGCACATCTTAAAGACCTAATAGTACACTGTTACTGTATTTTGAACGCTGTGCTCTCAGGATGCAGGGTTACTTGTGGTTCCTAGAGTCTCCAATAGTAGAATGAATGGGAGAGCTTTCAGCCATCAAGCTCCTCTCCTATGGAACCATCTTCCAGTGTCGGTTCAGGAGGCAGACACCCACTCTAAAACTTTCCTTTTTGATAAAGCCTATAGTTGGGACCAGCACAGGCTCTTAGCTATGCTGCCATAGGTTTAGACTGCCGGGGGATTTCCCATGATGCACTGAGCTCCTCTCTCTTTCTCTCTGTCTGTATATATTCATGTCTCATTAATAGATGTTACTGACTTGGCTTCTTCCCCAGAGTCTCTGTGCGCTCTTGTCTTGCAGGTTCCCATGGATGGTGGTTGGCCCTGCTGCTGCGGTCCTGCTTGAGTCCTACTTTCATTATCATCATCATCATTTTTATTATTATTATTATTATTAGTAGTAGTAGTAGTAATAGTAGTAGTAGTAGTAGTAGTAGTAGTAACAGTAATTCATATTATTAACTCTAATATCTAAATTAGGAAAGCTGTTATTACTGCTGTGGCTGCTGTAACACCCCTCTCCCTCTCTCTCGCTCTCTCTCCCTCCCTCTCCTTCGCTCTCTACCTCTCTTTTTCTTTCTCTCTCTCTCTGAACCCAACTGGTCGAGGCAGCTGGCCGCACACCATTGAGTCCGGTTCTGCTCGAGGTTTCTGTCTGTTTAAAGGCAGTTTGGTTTTTTTTGCCACTGTCACCAAGTGCTTGCTCATGGGGGAAATGTTGGGTCCCTGTTAATAAATTAATCAAGGAGTATGGGTCTAGACCTGCTCAATTTGGAGAGTGTCATGAGATTACTTTTGTTGTGAATTGGCGCTATGCAAATTAAGATTGATTGCTCAAGATAAATCACAAATAGTGCATTTTAGACAAAGATCATCAAACAATTTGGGTTCAACTGTGCTGTCATATACTGATCAGTATAAATATCTTGGCTTGACACTGGAGGAGCACATGACAGTTAAAGATGCTGTCAATGTTCTAGCGCAGTCAAGGGGCAGGGCACTGGGTTCTGAAACTTAAACATTGTGGTTATTTGTGTTTCCATACTTACACACAACTTTACAATTTATGTGTGTGTCAGGTGTCTGATTATGCTTCTGGTGTGTGGGGTTTCCGTGAACATATAAGCTGTAATACTGTATATCACAGAGCTATTTTGAAGGAGTTCAAAAAAATTTATTTCAGTTTTGGCCATTAATGGAGATATGGGATGGAAAGTAAGTAAGTAAGTATAATTCAAACAAAGGGGCAAAAGTAAGTACCCTAAGTGTACAATCACACTCAGGAACATTACCAATAGCCTTAGAGACCAGCAGGTTTAGTGCCATTCCAGAGGAGCACAGTCTTTGTTTGTTGTGTAAGCTAGGTGAAATTGAGAATGAGGTTCATGTCTTGTTTTATTGTCCTGTCTATGACAATGTAAGGGATGTACTTTTTACTTTGTCCTCCATTTATGCTGATTTCTTTTGGTTGGGTGATTATGAAAAACTTGAGCTGTGCTTCAGGAACTGAACCTTTTTTGTATCAGATTTTCTTTGTCAAGTATTGCAGAGGAGGCATAGTGTTTTGTTGACCGAGACCAAGCACAATCAATCAATCAACCAATAATTATCCACACAGCAAGCCATATTATGTGTCTCATATTTGCATGTAAAATGATCCAAAGGGAACAAACACCACAAAAACGCTAAGAGGTGAAGTTCAGTTACTCAAAATAGCTGAGGTGAAGCCTGGCAGACAGCTCCCGGCTAGCTGTTACTCAAAGTGGCCATGCACACTGGGTCACATTCATGAAACGTGAGCAGAACGAATTTGTGTGTAAACTGTTCGCAGACGGAAATTTACGTGCATCTCGCATTCATCAATATTTTAGTAGCTCCGATCTTTTCGTAGCTACTAACAAAATCTACACATGCTGCTGACCACGCGTAGTGCTTGTGTAAATTTAAGAATGCACATAAATAATGCTTGTCACTATTGGAAATTACAATTTAAATTCATATTGCGCTCTGTTATGTACACAATACGCAGATGCCTTTGAAACAAGTGATATAGCCTAAACATATGATAAAAATATAACATTTAGTTAAAGAAGTTGGCAATTGGCAGGTTTAAGATCCAGATTAGGTTCATGATTGTGAATTATCCATGTAAATCGACTCAATAGATTACACGTTCTTTCTACATGTTGAATGATGATAATAAAAATATAGGCTCCAGTGGAGGCATGTCGCTGTCTCCGCCAGGTATAATTCCTGACAGAGAGGTCTCCCCAATTATCCCCGCGATGCGCTCGTCTGCAGTTGATAGCTGCGACTGTGAGCCTCCTCCTCCTGTGGCTGATATATTTCTTTTGTGTGAGGTTATGCGTTTCTTTGCCTCCAGTTTCATGTCAAACCATGTACGCTTCACCTCGGACATGGTTCTTTGGACTACAGAGACAATATTGACGGCATCTGTCGGCTCCCTCCAGGCCTTCGCTTTGCCTGTCCCTGTCACACCACTGCTAACAGATGAAAATACATTTTTTTTTTCTTAATTCCACTTCACCCAAAAGTATTTCTATCTCCGCTTCCGCAAAGTTCTTTTTTCTTTCTCTCCCTTTCTTCGTTTGCGCCATGACTGACAGGTCGACTGGATGCATCTACACCTCCTTATATGGTGGTCATTGGCAATTCATGGGCGGGGATTTATGCTAATAGCTGATTACCGGGAGCACGCTGTCACTTTACGATGGATTGGCATTCACGATCATACACACATGTTTACGATCAGATCTGAGTTTCCCGCGGTGTTCGTGAATCCGGAGTAGGTTTTTAGTAGCGTAGGCTTTTATGTGCAAATCTACGCACAAATGTACTAACGTTTCATGAATGAGACCCACTGAGTGGGACACTTAGCCACAGAGACCAAAACTGTTTTTTCTACCAAGCTGTAAACATGTTTGTTTCTGCTGTAAAGTTGGACTTTTTAAGTTGGGGTCTGGGAACTGACTCACTTTTGGAGCCAGCCTCAAGTGGCCATTTGAGGAACTACAGTTTCATGCACTTCCTCATTGGCATAGGATGAGTGTACGTACAACACTGAGTGTAGGTCACCCACATTTTGGCACTGTAGTTAAGCATGTATAGTGTGAGTGAAACAGGAGCCATTACATAGCCCGTGTTGACCTCTAGATTGATTAAAAAATGAAGTGTATCTGTTCAGTCCGATGTGCCTGAGAAAAATGACTGAAAAAAGCAAATGAAACTGATGAGACTTAGAGATGCCATTAGTCTTCTTAGCACATCTGTTATCACCACAGAGATTCTGAGATTTAGGGGTGGTTGCGCGAGCAAGCTAGACAGACAGATTTGTAGTTACACAGTGATTATTATGATCCGCTTCAATTCAAAGTACAAGTTGGTCTCTGGAAACCCTCTATGATATGGAATTGATTTCCAGAGAGAAAGATAATAACTCTCAGTTGCACAGTCTAGGAAATATGCATTAGACTGTTAGCCCCGGCCACTGTGGCAGCATGTCTTTTTATTATACTCACTGTCAATACAGCCAGGCTCCTTTGCTTTAAAACTGCAAAATAGATGCAGGCATTTTTAAGCACTTCTTTTCAAAATCAAAGCAAGATGTCCTGGTAGTGTACTGACAATGCTTTAATGAGAGAAAAGGGAGAATTGTGTTTATGTGCAGTAGTGTGGGAATCCTTGCCTTTCTTTATGTAAACACTGTATGTACAAAAGTGTTTTTCCTCATATTTCAACATGAATATAAATCGAGCAGCTACCACATGTAAATACAATTGTATGTATATCTATTTGCACTTAGAGTTTGTGAAAAAAGGTTAAGATATAAATAGACTTAGAGGCTGTTCCTCTGGGAGAAATTTTGATAAGACCAGCACATTTAAAAGAGAAAAATAAAACTGTGACTTGACCTGCATGTCAATTCATCTTGTGTGTTTATGATTGTTTGGGTTTTCAATTCATTTTAAGAGATACTGATAAAAAGGCAACAAAAAGCATTGCTGCACAAGAGCATAGAAGAGTTCACATGCAAATTTAGTCTTTGTAGTCGAGCAGAAAACCCCTGTCAGCATTTAGTGACGAGGAACTGAATCAACACTTGGTTGCTGTTTATTTGGGTTTTTTTTGTAAATGAATGTTCTGTTTTTTGACGTCTTCATTTCACTGGTGCTCTCCCTTGTTCTTAGTCATTTTAAAAACTGAACATTTAACGGGAAACCAGTCAGATATGGAAGACATTACATTTTGAGTATGGTAATAAGATCTTTTTATATGATTTTTGATGAAGCTGTGCTGGTTGTATTAAGACTTCCATTTCAAATTATTACAAAAAAAGATAATAAAAAAAACCTCAGCTGAATATAATTTTCTTTGACAGATGTGAACTAATTGTGTATTACTAAAGTCTTTACACATGTGTTTTCTCATACCCTCATACTTATATTATTGCTTCAAAAGAATTACAAGAAAAAAACTATTCTGATATGGACTGTCACAAACGTGTTTGGATAGGCTTTGTTAAGCTGCCCACTCCACTGATGATGTGTGAGTGGAGCGGCTGCACAGACAGATGGAGCCACTGATATGTGGATGAACCCTGATTTTGTGCATATGAAGTCTGGAGCAATATCAAAGATGTACTGAACAAGAAGCCACTACTTTATTATCCTCAAGACAAGTATTCAGTGGCATTGTTGAACTCACATCGTCTGTTGTCAATGCTTTGAAATATATACTTTTTTCAACCGCTGAATGCTGAAAGCAGTTTCGAGCTTTATTCATGAGTGTGTGACCACAGGCTCTGGCTACTTGACAGATCTTGTTTAGACAGCACAATGGAGATCAAGCTGTCCATGACTATGTGTCGTTTTACTGAACTTCAACATCAGATCTTCTTTTGCTATAGCTAAAGGTATGTTCAGTAACATACATCGAGCAGCTATATATTTATTTATTGGTGTTTTGAGTAGTGAAAAATTGTATTCAAAGGGGCTGATTTACATATATAGATAATTTACCCATCTTGATGAGCTGTGAAAAGAAAGGTTTCATGTCTTATTTAACTCTGAATGGAGCTGTCTAAAGTCTGACAAAATAACCCTGATGATGTCTTTAGGGTTATTTTTAGCTCAGGCTTAACACTCCATATTTCAGACAAAAAGGCAGTGTTATAACCTGAGGGAGTGGAGTTTGAAAGACCTGGAGCCAGATGCATAGAATGTGTAGACTTATGTGTCTAAAACTGTGTGTACACATAGAGACAGAAATATGCATACACATTCTTTTCGTCAGATTTATAAAGTGTCATGATTCCGTGTGTTTCCTGTTTTATTTTGAAATTGTACCCTTGTGTGTCGCCTGTCACTTTTCAGTTCCTACCTCTGTGATTTTCCTTCCTTTCACTGTTTTTCCGTTCCTTTCCCTCACCTGTCCTTTTCCTACCGCACTCATTAGTGTGTCTGTATATATTCTTTGTTCTCCCTCATGTCTTCATCAGTTCATTCTGTCTTCCTCCGTGTTCATCTGTCTTCCTCCATGTTCGTCCGTCTTCCCCCGTGATGTCACCCTGTGTTTCTCACCCACGTCATCTGCAGTATCTTCTCTAGTGTCTCCTCACATGATATGTTTCTGGTTTTTGTTCTTTGTTGTTGTTTTCATTGATTTGTACTTTGCTTTTGTTTGCACTTTGCTTCTGCCCTTTTGGTTGTTACTTTGTCTTTTGTCCTCGGGACTCATTTTTGGCTTTCTGGATTCCGTGGTTTCTTGTATATTCAGCTTTTGTTAAATAAAGCTCGCCTTTTGTTCCAATCCTACCTCCCGTGTGTTGTCTGCATTTAGGTCCTCACCTTGTTAACCTTAATTGTAACATAAAGCTGTGTTTATGCCTTTGTAGAAGTGGGGGGCACACACGCATAAGCTAAATTTCTACTCCCACAATTATCCCCAAATGAATGTAGAAAGAGCCTTAAACATTTATTTGGATACCGTGTCCGCTCCACCACTCTTTAAAGACCTTGAAAAACAGAAAATAAGAAGCGCTATTAAATTAAATTTAATCGATTGTGCTACAACAGCATCAGAACAGCTGTCGTTATGTCATGCACCACTGTGGCTATTTTATAGTTTTTGTACCACTAATTAATCTCATGTACCTGTAAACAATTATTGCGGTAATATCTAATCTGTCATTATTAAATGTGAAAATAATAATTATGGAGCTCATATTGAAACATAGTGTTTCACAATTTACAATCAAATGAAAAGATAAAAGAAAGGGAAGTGATCATTCCAATGTAAATAAATAACTAATAAATAATTTAAAATTCAGTTAATAAATGCTTCTCTTTGTGACATTTACAATTTACAATTGACTGAACACTGTGTAGCCGGCAAAATAATAAGTCCCTCAACTTCATGGAAATACAATACTAAATCACTAGAGTACCTGTCTTAACTAGATTCAACAGCAACGTGTCTTTATAAAAATGATTTCCTCTTTATTCTCAGTTTTAGGCTCTATTTCTTTGCCTCTATTTCTTCACTTCCAGTGAAAACTGTTGAACACTGTAGTGTGATTTTCTAGTGCTGTGGGGATCACAAACACCTCAGTTGTAAATTTGTGGCAGCAAAAGAATTAAGAGGAATCTAGTGAAAGACATGAGCTCTTTTAGCAGTAGTGGCTATAATTAACGGTACACAGTGCAGTCCATTTGTTGTTGCTTACAGGAGTAACTGTACTTTATATTGAGTACTATTACTTCTGGGTGAATGCTGCACATGTTTATGACTACAACCATAACCAAACGAAAACAGAAACAGAATCAGAATGGTGATAAATAAATAAATAAATAAATACACAAAAATTGAACACTCAAACTGCTGAGGACTTCCATTGACTGATTAAAAATTCTAATCCTTAGATTTACTGCAGTACAAATTACACCAAAACCATTGGTCTAGCATTTCAGCAAACAGGGACAAGCTACATATTTAACACAACATTATGTAACTATTTTTCCCTAAAATAACAGCTTCGAAATAATTTTGATCGTATAGTGACTTGGCTGTGTCAACGGCGGCGCATGAAGATGCAGCGGCCAAGAGTTCCTGTACATTATGCTACATTTTTGTCAATTATTTTCGTCTTTCTTGCTGAAACACTTACAGCCTATGGCAGAAATATGTTGATGAAGGTTCACAATCATCCAGGTCATGGTAATTTTAAGTGCTGTATTGTAGGCAACTGGACTTGTTTCAGTTTTTTGAAGATGTTTCCCCTCTCATCCAAGAGGCTTCTTCAGTTCTAACTAACTGGAGGGGAGTCGCAGGCTTTTAACCTCTGTGTGGGAGTGTCCTTACAGAGTCGTTAAGGACACGCGTGAGCTCTGAATTTCAGAGTCGTTAGGGCCACTTGTGGGTCGTTGACCCAACCGGCCTTCATATGGGTTGCTGGGGATAGGTGAGCCAAGGTGTGAATGGTTGTTAAGCTGTCTGGGGAGGGAACTCAGTACTGCATTGTAGGTGGGTGATAAATAATGTCGTAGTCCACCTCCTCTGTTCAAAGACAGTCGTTCCAGTTGGACATACATGGATTATTTCACTCCTCTTTCAAACTATCTGTCTTCTCTGGCCAAGATGTTTACATTGTTGTCCTCAAAGGAATGATTTTTCTCCTTCAGATGTAAGTGGACAGAAGAGTCTTGACCTGGGAGTTGGCCCTCCTGTGTTGTGCCATTCGTTTGTGGAGAGGTTGTTTTGTCTCCCCAATGTACACATCTGTCCAGTCCTGGCTGCATTGAACAGCATAAACTACATTACTCTGTTTATGCCTGGGTGTTTTGCCCTTCGGATGGACAAGTTTCTGCCTCAGCGTGTTGGTAGCTTAAGTGCTCCCCTGATTCTGTTCTGTTCCTTCTCCTTCCCCTCTGTCTTTGTGGGCATGGTCTCAGCCCGGTGGTTTAGGGTTCTGATGACCCCCAGCTTGCATTCCAGTGGGTGATGAAAGTTGAACAGCAAGTATTGATCTGTGTGTGTAGGTTTTCTGCACACCTCAATGTTGAGGCTTCTATCTTCTTCAATGTGTACTGCACAGTCCAAGAAGGGCAGACTGTCTCCTCTGACATCTTCCCACTTGAACTTGATGTTGTTGTCCACAGCATTCATATGTTCTGTGAAGACTTCCGCTTCCCTGGTTCTGATTTTGACCCAGGTGTCGTCCACATATCTGATCCAGTGGCTAGGAGCAGTTCCTGTGAAGGTAATCAAGGCTCTGCTCTGAACTTCTTCCATGTAGAGGTACACGATTGGGGACACTGGTGAGGCCAAAGGCACAGCTGTGCGTCTGTCCGTAGAAACCTTCACTATACTGGAAGTAGGTGGTCGTCAGACAGCGGTCAAGTACGGCCTGCCAACTTTACCTCAATTTACGGAGTTTCCTGAAAGCAACCTGTAACTGCTGTAGCTACAAGTTAGCTCTGTTAGCTGACACTGCTCAGAGCACCACTGGGAAAAGTTGGTGTTTACACTGCTATTACAGCAGCTTTTGACCACTGAGAGAAGGAGGTTTTCAGGTCTGGGGATAAAATGTGCACCAGAACTGGGCTCAACAGCCTCTACAAAAATTGTGACAGAGGTGAAGGACCAAAGAAGACGATGACGTAGGAAGCTAGCAAGTGAAAGACACAGTGACTGAGTGATAGGCAAGAGTAAGAGTCTCTGATTGGCTTTTTGGCCTTTTACAACAGCTTTGCTAAATAAAAGACTGCAAATGCTACTGACAGATGGGGAGCTGGACTTGTTGCTGTTGAATAAAAAGTAACATTTGCTGGTTTCCTTGTTCTACGTATGTCTTGATGTTTGGCTGTGTTAGCAAAGTTGTCAACTATTTGCTATTGTAAATTTGCTATTAAGCTATTTGATCATAAGTCAGGTCCAGGTCTAACCATTATGACAGAGGTTTTGCTGGGAGTTATAGCCAGGTGCTATTGTCTCTGGTTCAGGTTAGGTTAGCTTGGCATTACAGAGTTGTGTGAAGCACAAAAATGCCTGAGCATGTGTGTTAAATTCAAGACATAACACGTCCTCTGTAACTGAGGCAGAGTCTGAAGACTCGGGGGAAGACTCGTCCATATCCCTGGCAGAGGTCACTGAGGTAGTCAAGAAGCTCCCCAGTGGCAAGGCGCCAGGGGTGGATGAGATGAGATGAGCCCTGAGATGCTGAAGGCTCTGGACATTGTTGGGCTGTCATGGCTGACATGTCTTTTCTGTGTCGCATGGAGGTCAGGGACAGTACCTCTGGAGTGGCAGACTGGGGTGGTGGTTCCCATTTTCAAAAAGGGGAACCGGAGGGTGTGCTCCAATTATCGGGGTATCACACTGCTCAGCCTCCCCGGGAAAGTTTATTCCAGGGTGCTGGAAAGGAGAGTCCGTCCGATCGTCCAACCTCTGATTCAGGAGGAACAATACGGATTCCGTCCTGGCCGTGGAACAGTGGATCAGCTCTTCACCCTTGCAGGCTTGCTGGGGGGGTCATAGGAGTTTGCCCATCCAGTCTTCCTGTGTTTTGTGGACTTGGAGAAGGCTTACGACCGGGTCCCCCGGGGAGTACTGTGGGGGTACTCAGGAAGTATAGGGTACCGGGGCTGTTGGTACAAGCTATCCGGTCCTTGTACTACCAAATTGAGAGTTGTGTCCGTATACTCGGCACAAAGTCGAATACGTTTCCAGTGGGTGTTGGACTCCACCAGCCGAGTGTGACGCGGTCGGGATGAGGGTCAGCACCTCTAAGTCTGAGGCCATGGTTCTCTGCCGGAAAATGGTGGATTGCCCCCTCCATTTGGGGAGTGAGCTCCTGACCCAAGCGAAGGAGTTTAAGTATCTCGGGGTCTTGTTCACGAGTGATGGGAGAATGGAGCATGAGGTGGACAGACGACTTGGTGCGGCGTCTGCAGTATTGCGGGTCTTGTACCGGACCGTCGTGGTGAAGAGGGAGCTGAGCCGCAAGGCGAAGCTCTCGATTTACCGGTCCATCTATGTTCCAACCCTCACCTATGGTCATGAGCTGTGACCAAAAGAACAAGATCGTGGATACATGCGGCCGAAATGAGTTTTCTCTGTAGGGTGGCTGGGCTCAGCCATAGGGATAGGGTGGGAAGCTCAGACATCCGGAGGGAGCTCGGAGTAGAGCCGCTGCTCCTTCGCGTCGAGAGGAGCCAGTTGAGGTGGTTCGGGTATCTGATCAGGATGCCTCCTGGGCGCCTCCCCTTGGAGGTTTTCCGGGCATGTCCAACTGGGAGGAGACCCAGGTGCAGACCCAGAACCCACTGGAGAGATTACATATCTCATCTGGCCTGGGAATGCCTTGAGATCCTCCCGGAGGAGCTGGAAAGTGTTGCTGGGGAGAAGGAGGTCTGGAGCTCCCTACTGAGCCTGATGCCACTGTGACCTGACCCCGGATAAGCGGAGGAAGATGAAGAAGACATAAGTTTTCAGGACATAACATTGTTTTGACATGCCGAGTTTTGATTGTAGTTAGCATGTAACGTCACATTACATCTGACAAATTATTACAAAAACCTGGAATTTGTATTTACGACAGTTGTGTCACACTAAGAAACAGTGGGGGATCCCAAATCGTATTCATAGTTTTGCTTTAAACATGACTTTATAAGGCACTTTTAGAAAAAGTCCAACACCTTATGGCATTGCCTTTGGTGGCAGTCTTTTTTATTATTACATCATATTCAATCTTAATTACAATTAATAATATGTTGTGAGTTGGTTTTGATGAAGACTACTTCTAACTTGTGTACATGTACATCGTCATGGAATGTTTGTATCCTTTAACCATATTGTTAACATTAAAGCCACAACCTTATTTGTTGTATTTCATTATGTCATAAACACTAGGAACTTGAGGAGATGATCATCGTTTGTTTATGTTCACACATAAAAAAGACTCAAGGAGGAGTCATAACAAGATTTATTCTCTTAGATAAAAGTCACATACTAGACAGCTGCTGCTTAAGAGTAGTGGCATGTTTTTGGGCTCTGACTACAAAGTAATTAAAAATGATGTTCTTGTTCTTTTTTTATATATATAATTTGGTTGAACAGACCACTTAAAGCCATTAAAGATGTACTATCTCAGTGTGAATGGACATGTGAGCTACTGCCCCTGCTGTGCTGTACAGGACTTAAGCGGCCCTCCTGTTGTGTCAAACAAGTTTGCTGAGCACATCCAGTCAGGCTGACATTTTATTCTACTGCTGGATTACCTGGCCAGCACAGTGTTCAGGTAAGACTTTTAAGGCTTTTACAGGATGTAAGTTTCCAAGACTTGACTTTTATTGCCTGGCTGTAAGCAAACAAAGGCTAACAGCTCAGCACCTGGCCCTGGCAGGGACCCCTTGCTTATTCACTCTCAGTGTAGTGTCATCTTCAGTGACCTTTGCTGACTCAACTCAGCTGCTGTATGCATTAGAGTGACTCGCCTTAGAAATGCTCGATAGGGAGTAAATTACACCGTGTGGCTCTGTGCAGCCCATTTTAGACCTGTTCCCACGGCAACAGAGCCAGCCTGATGGGTAGAAGTCTAAATACAAAACACAGTGTCAATAACTGATCATAACTGATGTTTGTGGGCTTTGATCCACTCACAGTATTCATGAGTGTTCTCACAGCCATGTGCACAGTGCCATCTAGTGCAGAAAACATCATCACCTTTGCAGGAGAAAAAATGTGAAAGTGTTTGTGTGAGACCTACATACATTTCACACACAGAAATCTTCATTTCGAACATGTACATTTAAAAAAAACTTTAAAACAAGACCAAAAACAAACAAACCAACAAAAGTGGGATATATATACATATACATATATATATATATATATATATATATATATATATATATATATATATATATATATATATATATATACGTATATATATATATATATGTATATATATATATATATATATATATATATATATATATATATATATACGTATATATATATATATGTATATATATATATATATATATATATATATATATGTATGTATGTATATATATATACAGATGCTCGATCAGATTGGGATCTGGGGAATTTGGAGGCCCGGTCAACACCTTGGGCCCTTTATTGTGTTCCTCGAGCTGTTCCTGAGCAGTGTTTGCAGTGTGTCAGGGCACATTGTCCTGCTGGGGGGCCACTGCCATCGGGTAGTGTTGTTGTGATGAGGGGGTGTACTTGGTCCACAACAGTGTTTGGATGGGTGGTGCGTATCAAGTGGCATTCACATGAATGCCAGCACCCAAGGTTTCCCAGCAGAACATCCCAACAAAAGTGGGATATATATATATCCTCCAAATTCCCCAGATCCCAATCTGATCGAGCATCTGTAAGACGTGCTGGAGCAGGTCTGATCCAAAAAATAAAAATCAATATATGAAGAACTAATTCCATAACCATCATAACCACCAAGTGAATTTTAAAGCCCTTCTGCATCCCTGTACCTTGTGATAATCATGTTTTTGTAATTTTTTTTAAACCAGTTCGTGTTTGAACATTGCTTCCATTCCACATTTAAACTGTTCCATTGTTTTACACCAAGAATGATACTGAGTGTTGTATGTACAGCCAGAATTTTTAGATCTTATTTCATATCATAACCACCCTCTAAGAAAAGTTTTTGGATATTTCCTGGTAGTACATTATTTTTGCTCTGTATAGTATTTGTGCTGTTTGAAATTTCACAAGATAAGTGAACTTTAATGTTTTTGACTTATTTCTAGAATAATGAGTTAGTGTGATCCCGATAGCCAACATTATCAACTAACCTTATGGCTCTTTTCTGGAGTACAGAGAGTGATTGTAGTGAACTTTTTATATGTGTTGCCCCAAACCTCCGCACAATAACTTAAATACGGTAAGATTTGTGATCCAGAACATGCTTGGCTTTACTCAGTAGTGAAATGCTTCTTGACAGTTTGGATTGTACATAATGTATGTGAGTTTTCCAGCTGATTCTGTCATCTGTTGTCACCCCAAAAAATTTGTACTCATAAACTCTTTCAATGTTGACACCATTTATTTGTATCTGTACTTAAGTAATTGCTTTATAATTACCAAATTAAATGATATTTGTTTTATTCAAATTTAACGATAATTTATTTCTATCAAACCACCTTTTTAATTTTCACATTTATGTAGTGATCATCTCTAATTGTTGTAGATTCTCACCCGAACATGAAATATTTGTGTCGTCAGCAAATAATACCAGCTTCCAATTTATTGGATACTTTACTTACTTTTATTAATGTACAGAATAAACAGCTTAGGACCCAACACTGACCCCTGGGGGACTCCACAAGCAATGTCCAAACACAATGATGAAAACTCTCCCAACTTCACAAATTGTTGACTGCCACTTAGATAACTTGTTACCCAATTCAATACCAGGCCCCTGATGCCATATCATTCCAGTTTATTAATCAGTATTTCATGATTCATTTTGAGGTCCAGAAATACCTTAACTGTATGTTTTTTATGATCTATGAGTTTGTGAGTTCCTCAATTGATTCTGTTAATGCCAATGGTGTTTAATTGTTTGGTCAGTAGGACTTTAGCTATTTTCATTTTGCCTGGAAATGTACTGGTTTGAAATGACGAGCTGCTGATGTATGTTAGTGGTTTTGAAATCCCATCAATAACCCTTTTCACTACTGTCATGTCTGTTGCATTAAAGTCAGTCGACATCTTGTTTTTACATTTGTTAACAATATCCGTAATTGCTTTCTCTTCCTCTGCTCTCAGAAACATAGATCTGGGATTCCTTTCTATAGAATAATCATTAATTTCTTCGGTTGTCACTGGTGGATCAGTTCAGTCCAACACTCACAAAAAATGTATTAAAGCTATTTACCACATCGTCCATATTATAATTTTCATTATAATTATCAATAAAATACTGAAGATAACTTATATTCTTATATATTTTTATTACACCATTTAATATATTCCATATTCCTTTCACATTATTTTTATTATCATCTAATATTTTACTGTAGTAGTCCTTCCTACATCTCCTTATAATATTAGTTAACTTATTCTCATATTTTTGTATTTATTTTCTCTCTTTAGTTCTCTGTCTTATGAAATCTTTGTATAGTGTATTTTTCTTCTTGCAGGTGTTTTGTAATCCCCGGTGATCCATGGATGATCTCTATATTCATGTTTTCTGCTATATTGTTTTTTGGGACAATTTGAATCACATAATGATCTGAATATTCTGAAGAATGTTTCATATGCACTGTCAATATCCTTTTCCTTATATAATGTTTCCCAATGTTGTGCCAGTAAATGGTGTTTTAGTGCGTTCATTAATCTTATCTATTAAAGTGGCCCAGTGGGATGTTACTCTACTGGGTCTGCTCATGTTTGGAACTAGGCTCATACTGTACATTGTGTTGATGAACTCTTCACCCATTCTTTGTATATTTGGATTCAACAGATCAATATTGAAATCCCCACAAAAGAAAAGTACTTTCTGACTTCTGTTTGAAAACATTTCCTCCATCCTGTCCCTGAAAGGTTCAATACTAGACCCTGGTGCCCTGTATATACAACTAATTATTATATTTGTTTTTCTCTATGCAGATTTCACTTGTTATACTCTCTTATACGTTGTCCACCACAGTTGTCATACATGTGAACACTTTATAATTTAGGTTTTTATCTACATACATAGCCACTCCTCCTCCACTCTTATTTTTTTCTATTTTATATAACTGAATTCATATCCGTCTGATTCAAAGTTCATTCATTAATCAGGGTTGATCCAAGTTTCATTGATGGCAGTTATGTAGAACGGTTCAATGGTCTGTAAATTGTGGTTAGAGTATTCCAATGTTTTAAGTTCCAGTTCATCCTGATCAACAATCCGCTGAGTTGGGTGATTACTGTTTCAAGATGTGGATGAGTGAGTTCTTTCAGTGTGTGTCATTGTGCTGTGATGGTACCTTACAGTCCAGTTTTGCTATTTCTTCATGTAGCATAGTTTTCTGGCAAAGTTGGCGTTTCATTTTGTCAGATATACATTTATGAAGACGTCCTTTGAGTTTCCTTTGTTGTTTTAACAGAGCGGTTTTGTGTTTTCTGTTGACAAACTTACTATGATGGCTGGTTTGTTGTTGCCATTTTTCCAGGGGAGAGGGTGAACATGCCTCAATGTTGTCGCAGTCCAATGGAGTGGAGGAAGGCAGCCACCTGTTGTTCCATCGAGTCAGCATCCATTTCTCGGGGCTCCCCCCTGTTGTTAGCAGTCACCGCACAAGTGTATGAGCAGGGTCTAATTTGGAGCCTGGTAACAATCACATTGTCTATCTTGGTATAATGCTCCAAGTCATCCACTCTGCTCTCCAGGTCGGCGAGTCTCCTGTCTTTCTTCGCATTCTGTAGTCTCAGCGACTTTACCTCCACCTATCATGTTTCAGTTTGTGTTCCTGGGATTTCCTGTTTTATTTTGAAGTTTTACCCTCCTGTTGTGTGATTTCCCACCCTTTTTCTGTGTCCACCTGTGTCTTCTTGATAATCAAATCTTGTGTGTATTTAAGCCTGTGTTCTGCCTGCTGTCTTTGTCAGTTCGTCCTGTTATTCTCCTGTGTTTCACCTATGCCTGTTCCAGTGTCCATGGGATATGTTCCAGTTTTTTGTCCCTTTTTTTTTTTACTAGTTTGAACTTTCCTTTTAGTTGTACTTTGTTTTGCTCTTGTTTTTGCTCTTTGTATTGTTGGAATTTACACTTCTTGGTTTGTTGGATTTTATTTTTTGGATTTTTGTCTTTTCATTAAAAGCTTGTTTTTAGTTCCAGATCCTGCTTCCCTCCTTGGTATTTTTGAATTAGGGTCCTCAGCAATTTTAGCCAAACTTAACAGGATATTCTTCTGCTGCAGTCTAACAGCAAAGACCTCCCCTGCCAGAAAGTCTAGTGACTTTCATCAATTTCCTCGGCTGTTTGGTTCTTCTTTGGCCCCATCAGTATCATTAGCTGTTTTCACCGCAACAGCTGTTAGCTCGCGGGCCACTAGTTTTTGCACTTTCAGTCCAAAATTCGTAGTCTTAAGTCAGGCAGGGATCAAATCGGTGGTCTCAGCAGATAGTCCAATGTCCGAAAACCCAAAAATACCAAAACACACAGTAAACAGGAAGCCCCACACCTCCAAACAGCCACCTGGCAACCGTTTTCCTATGATTTCACGCTCAAAGTTAGTTCAAGACCAGTCGGTACCTGTGATTGCTGTGGTATTTTTGGTCCTTTTTTCCTTTCCAAACTCTGGATGAATCTAAATGTTGTCCTCATCATCACTTAAACTCTCAGGGCAGTGTCAAAACACAGCAGTTACAAATGAACACTTGTTTTAACACACAATCTGTTGTCATCATCCAGCTCCATTTTGGGATACCAAACAGTTGTGTGTATGTGCAGTCTTTCACCTTACAGGGTTAAATTCAGCAGGAGTAGATGAGACATAGACGGGGGGGTGGATGGGGGCGGAGGCCTTCCTGACTCTATGGTTGCTTCCTCTGCCAGGGTCCTGTTTGGAACAGATGAAAGTCTCGAACATCATCCCTTTTTTTCTTCTTCTCCTCACTGTACTTTTCCATGTAACATCCTGAACACTATAGGAGATCTTCTGTGGTTGTGTGAAGCAGTTTATCATACAGTGTAAACTGTACACAGGCACAAAATGGTGCTCCCTGTGTTGAGTAATGCATCTATATTAGTGTTCCACACCTGTAATGCTGTTATCATTTTATGAGGCTGCTTGCGTAGATGCACAGACAGACATCCAAATTCTAATCATTTAGATGTTTGTGTACAAGTGACAGCATCCAAAAATGTAGAACACAGCCAAAGGACATGATGGGGAGCAAGGTTCACTGCTGTAGTGGTGACAAGCAGGCATTAAGGCCTTTTAATATCATTAAACATTTCGATTTATGCTATCATAACTTTGATACTAGACTTTAGACTTAGACTTTATTATCCCAAGGAGAAATTCTTTTTCACAGCACTGTACCTGTCAGACAGACAATCCATACAACAGACAATATACAAAAAACAGTACATTCAACAACACACCGTAAAAAACACACATTACCAAACAGCGATTGCAAAACCACACTTGGGTCTGTTCAGGGAGGCTTATTATTAAGGCCAACTATGGCTGAGGGGATAAGGCTTTTCCCAAAGTGAGCTCTCCTGCACCTCAGTGCTCTGTACTCCTGCCCTGAAGGCAGTGACTACTACATGGCATTTGAGAAGTTGCTGGCATTAAACAGATAGAAATTGGAACTGAAAATACACTCCCCCCAACCCTTCTTCCTTCACGTTTTCACTCCAAATAGAGCTTTTCAAAAACTGAAGACAGATTAAAACAGGCCAAACAGACTGCAGATGCAATTTTAAAAGATGGATGGATGCTACTATGTGGATGTAAGTAGCCTACAGTCTGCAATTCCATGCAACTAAAAATTCTTGATCCTTCTTGGTTGGATGGTGTGGATTGATTTTCAGTACCTCAACAGTTCTAAATGAATGTGCCATTATTAAATTGTATGTAAAGATAGCAACGGTTAGGTTTAATTAAAGAGCTTGGAGCTTATTTGTCTAACAGCCACAACCAACGACAAAAAAGGATAAATTACACATTTTATAATTGCAATTTTATTTATTTGCAACAATCTGGAAGTCCAAATGCACTAACTGAAGGAGGAGGAAAGGTGACTCAGATATACCATTTTCATGCCAAATTACTAGTGTTGTGGGTTTTAACATGGGTAACCCTTAAAATAGGTGATTGACTCCTTTTCCATTGCCAGCAGACAAGTTTGCCTTTCTGTTTCTTTTGGAGCAGGGAGCAGTAGAAAGCAGCAGATCTTATACCTAGACTGCATCCAGAAGATGTTGGAACTTGCTTTTAACAGGAAAGTGCTGTCTGAAGGCAGGGTAAAGTGGTGAAAATATTCTAAATATAGCGGATACTTAACTGGTAAAATACATTTTGCTGCTGCACATTGCCCGCTTACAACCCGCCTGTCTGCTTCCCCACACTGGGGACATGCTCACTGCCTTCTACTGTATGTAATATGCTGACTATAGATACATACCTTATGCAACCTCACTTAAAAAAATCCTACTATCCCCAAATATTTGCCCCTTCTAATGCAGGCTGTACTCAGTCTGAATGCCCACTAACTCCTCACCTTGCTGCAGCGTTATAGAGGTGTACTCCAGGGTGTCTCAGTACACCGTGACATCACCTGTGTTGATGCAAAAGCACACTTCTGACAACACCCAGCAGACTTAACCCAAAGTGAGTGGGCAAAGAAGCACTTTTTTTTTAAACTTCATTTCAGCTATTTCTCCAGAAGTTTACGACCATTTTGATACCACTGCCGTCATCCACTGAGAGGTAGAAACCTAGAAACTCTCCAGAGCCACCTTTCAAGTCAGCAGGGGGTAAGTGTTTGATGCTAAAACAGGTTTCCAATCAAGTATTCCTTTTAAAAAGCAGACTTATGCACCAGTCTGGATTGCTATGGACTACGTTTTTTGGGCCCATGAACTGTTCAAAATGAGAGAAGAATGAATAAGGCATGAAAAGACTAATAGTGATGCCGTCAGTGGAGGTAAATGTGACCTCAGTCCATAGATCGTGCTGCGGAAGCTACTCAGGACAGCTGAATAGGGCAGGTGAGGCAAAGTGTTTCTGAGGCACACACATTGTTAAGTCTGCATTAATCCTGCTGTTCGTTAACCTGTGACCTAGCATGTCATTGCGAGCACGGTATCTTTAAATCCTTTATATGTTCACCCAGACTTCACAGGCTAATGCTGCTCAATCCGTATTAGTATCAGTGTCCTTATTGCTTTTCTCTGCAACATAAGCTTTGAAAATCCACACAGAATCAGATTTCCCCTGTTTAGACAACCATGATGAACTCCCTGCCACGTCCCAGCATATGTATGCACTCAGTCAGTGAAAGTGACAGACAGCAGGGAGTGACACATTGCGATGAAATCCTATTAAATAATATAAAAACAGCAAGTTCAAACCAGATCAGCAGCCTCCAGGTTGTGTGGCAGGACGGCACCTCTCATCACTGTCTAGGAGCAGAGGAGCTTCAGCACGGTGCACATCACTGACAGAGGACTGAGGCAAACATGACAGAGCCACATCTCCCCCTGTTGAGGGAAAAGTATACTGCTTGTCAGATCTCTGCATGCAACATCTCAAGCTTTGGCTGACGCAGGTGAAACTTTACGACTGGTGTGTCGGGCTCCGGGTGAATCCAGAGATGTCACTGTGTGTGATGCAATGTGTTTAAAACTTCCCATAGGGATGTGGTGTGGTGTGACATGACGAAGCTCTAAAAAATATGTATGGTATGGGTTGTGGTATGGATTGCCTTATTAAACTTATCACCCAGTGATAACATATTGGGTTTTAAAAGGTGACAATATTTTGAAATTGAATACTAGTTGGAGAGGCTGAAACAGTGGCTCTGTAAACCTAGACTAATACATTTTAAAATATAAAAAAAGTATTTAAAGAAGATAAGTAAAGAATTACATGTATATGGAGATACAATAAGAATGAGTCAAACTCCTAAATGATTCTCTTTAGATGTTTACGAGCTACTTTCACAGTCACAGTTGTAGTGATGCTATGCACTTAACACCTAACATAGGGAAATCATACAAGTACTCAATGGAATATATATTCTATATACTGTACGAATGGAACATATTACAAACAGTCACAATGATTAGTGGGTGTCAAAATAATGTAATCCTGCTATGAAACCTCCGCACTGAACTGATGAATCAGAGATGATGTCCTCATCATCCATAGCTCATTCTCAAACAGATAAGACTGTCAACACAGCTGAAGGGGAATTTAATGAAACACTGTCTGTCTGAGTAAGTTCTGTTTGCATCTCCAATAATGTCTTTTTACATTTCTGGTGTTATAACAGAATTTGGTTGAAGCTGTCAAGAAATTATAAATTCATCAGCTGGTGTTCTGTGCAGGATGATAATCTGCAAAGTAAATCCAGCGATCTCCAGATTTAACTCAGTGGCCGTGAGTTTTATTTGAAGAAGACCATTAAGATAAGCCTGCTGGAGTTCTGGGCACTGTATGCTATCGTCATTGAGTGGAGGTCAAAGCCTGAGAGAGACAAAGAGACAGTTTGCACAATAGATCCTTGCTCGTGATTGGACATTACAAAATGTTTGTTCCCACAGAATCTGAAGTTAGATAGAGTTTTTTTAATTGCATGTTACAATTACACATGTATCACCTCATCTGCATCAAAACAACCCTGAGTCACACTCCAGCAAACTGTACACACATACATATTTTTGCACAGATGCACAGTTATGCAAATCAGCCTTTGGTGATACAATAGCAGTGCTTCTTCTCATTCTCAGTCAATGGTAAGTTCTCCTGTAGGCTATATTTTATTGTCAGCTCCTATTTATGCTAAGGCCAAGGGACAAATACGCCCTTCGCAGTCAAAACAAAAGATCCTTTGGAGCTGCCTGGTGCATACTAAAAGGAAAACACGTACAGAAAACCTTTGCTATGAGTTATGGAGTGATCAGCAGAATGCAAATGCAAATCTGATACTGTGTGCATATGCTGCGGTTCTATATCAAATGCTGTGACCATTTCTTTAGCCTTGTCTGAATAGTACATTCGCTGAATGCATGTGAGCACTTCTTCAATATTTTAATCCAGTGAAAATTCTAATGGAGTTCACTGGAAACAAATAATTTATTAAACATGTGTATGCTTGAGCGATTGTGTGTGTGTTTATCTAAATAAATGTGCAAAAGCTTTTCTATAATTTTTTCATATGCAGCAACTATTGTGTCATAGATCTGGTAAAAAACACATGTAGAAATGTGCAAACACACTCCAGAGACTGAACTGGTGCATGTTGTTTGCATTATTGACTCAGTACGAGCTGCCTTTCAGCATAACAAGGTTAGGAGCAAAGGCGCCACTCCCTTCTCCTCAGCTGCAGTAAGAGCTCCCCCGCTGGGACTCCCTCCTTAATCAAATCAAACATTTCCAATAGCAATTAATATTAGAGCATGTAAATTGCCCAGGAGAGCAAAATGACATTCCCTCATTGGGACGCCCAGGCTCCAGCTGTACGTCTTCTCCATGTGCCCCTTTTCCTCAGGGGACTGAGATTGGAGAGCTTGCTTGTTAGCTGTGGCCTTTCTCTATAACTCTGCTTTTGCCATAAATAAAGACTGGATGATCCCTGCTTGCCCTTGCAGCCCTGTACAGCTAAAAGGGCTCTGTAGACATCCGTGTAACTCACTTTGCTTTAAGTCTAGCTTTTGCTTATAATTAATACAGTACTGTGTATAACACTGACTGAAAATTGAATTTTCTGTGAATGAATTCAGTATTAGAAAAGAGATAAGAAAATCTATCAGCAAATGAGCATTTTTTAACCAGGAACCTGTAATAGAACCAAACAATTTTTAATAAGGATCCCTTAAATGTAGTTATTGTGTTGTATATAACTTTGTAAATGTACAAATTTAGCAAACAACAATTTATATCTGCATTCTAAATTATAAAAATGGCTTGTTAAACATGTTTGTGGTTTTCACAGTAAAAAATAAAACTTTCTCCTACTCGGATTTCATGTTTTTTGTGTGATTTTAGGTCCAATGTGTTAATACAGTTTGTCAAAATGAAAAAGGTTTTGGTTTTTAAGGTGAAATATAAAGGTAAAATCAAAAGTAGTCAAAAATGGCCAATTATACCCTGGACCTCAGAGGGTTAAAGGGGCAATTTTTAAGATAAAGGCAGAATTTTTGTTTAAAACACTCAAAAGAATGGCACTCGGTGGAGTGCATACCTCTGCCAAGGCACAAAAGTCGAAAGAACAAGTGTTGCCATTATATCCCAGTCTATGTATTGTGCTGCAAATATATCTACTGAAGTTAGCATGCCAACCAGCTAGCCCCAGCCCATCCTTTCTCGTACTACAACTTTGTACTGACAAGAGGTGATTTTCCCAGCTGGGAAATGTAAAAGCTGCGAGTTTGTGTAATGGTGAGAAATGGACTCTATTATGAGTTTAGTGTGCCTTTATTATTGATGGACTGTACTATACAACCAATGAACTCTAAGGGAGAATCTGGTCGCATCCAATCAGTGTGCTGCATTCGAGGAGAAGTAGCTAGAGTGGGGAGGTAAACAATAGAAACAGAGAGTACGACTTGTGTGCGGGCAGCGGAGATCTACACCTGGAAAGAGAAGTAAATTTCCATATTTTTTTTTTTCGACACCAGTCGAGCTAAAACAGCAGCACAAGATGTTGACGAGGAGAAGCCGATAATGTGTGAGTTAAAATGAGCATTTTACTGAAGAGTGGAGCTAGAAAACGTTTGCTCAGAAATAAAAGGGGGCTGCTGCCGGGGTGACAGTCTGACTGCAGTTCATTTTAACTGGTGAGGGTCCCAGATGTGCTGTAGGCGTGGTCTGAGAAAGGTCCTCGGCCCCGTCCACTAACCAGGAAGAACATTACGATCACCCCACTCATGGATCTAAGTCATGTATATGTATATTATTTTTAACGTGGCCTGTACACCACTATTCCACACAGAGATGCCGGGGTCTGCGACCTGCAAACCACTTAACAACAAATGCCACAGAGCACACAATGACAGTGTAGGTGACTGTGTTGATGCCTGTCCAAAAAAAACACAAATGTCAATAAATCGTCCAAATGTGCATGTTGTCAGTCTTATATCTTTGTCATGAAGGTCTGTACTCACATACAGCTAATGGGTGGAACAGTCTAAGGCAGTTGTTTACGCCGAGCAGCGCGAACACAGTGTGGAGATCGCTGCTAGCTGTAGTGTTGTGTGCACAGCATCCAGGTAAACTGTACACTGTCATACAGCCTGCTCGTGAAACAGAGTCTGCAGAGTATGTTGACATCCAGCCCGAACTCAGAGTGAGGTCAGTAAACTGTGGCAAAGTGTGAGCAGCCAGATCAACTTGTGATACAAACATCTGTATCGACCGTCGATCATGGTTCATAGAAAAGTCCAGACATGTATCTCACACATCTCAACCACATCCAACACAAGTCAACACACTGCCATCCAAAGTACACACAACAGTTACCTGTAGTGCAATTACGGAAGGACATTGGTTAATTGTAACTCATAGGTGTAAAGAGGAACAGTGGTAGGGAGAGTCACAGGCTGCTGTAAAGTGGCAACCCATGCACAGGTGTAGAAACTCAAATCAATACGGGGGTTGGGGGGGTGCCTATATAACTCACACACACATCACATCTTTGTGTGAGTAGGTTGGAGAAACAAGACAGAGATAAGACAGCAATAGAGAACGATAGCATGTGACTAGCCCCATTCACACTGCCCTTTCAGTGTGGGAATCATGCCCCGATTCTCTGCATCGCCGTCTGTGTGAAAGTTACAGATGCAGAGAGTGGGGAGAGTTTCGCTGCGGCTCTGATGCACCACCGGAGGTAGTATTAGCAGCAGAGGCGAGTCTTTGTGAATGAATAAGCCGGAGGAGCGGAGCGGGGGTGTGTCGATCTGATGGTGTTCACCGTCTGACAGCTAAACAGATCCTTCACTCATCAAATAAATACCGCAGTTATACGTGAAAAAGCCTCTGTCATCCTGTCTGTCCTACCGACTCTTCTCACATTTCTGCCCCAAAAACAGCGTCTGTCCCCGGCAGCAGAGCCAGGCAGCTCCTGCAGTTGAATGGCGGTGATTATGTGACATGATTCAGAGCAAAAAACTTTAACTCACCATGTCTTTGTCGCATGAAAGAATGATCCTGGTTGTTGTTGTTCTTTTATTTCTTGTTTTACTTTGAAATTATGCCCTCATGTGTTGCGTGTCGCTTTTCAGTCCCTCTGTGTGATTTTCCCTCCTTCCAGTGTTTTTCCGTTCCTTTCCCTCACCTGTCCTTTCCCCGCCTCACTCCACCTGTACCTCATCCCCTCGTTAGTGTGTGTGTGTGTGTGTGTGTGTGTGTGTGTGTATACAGTCTTTGTGCTACCTCTAGTCTTGGTCAGTACATCCTGTGTTGCCACCCTGTGTTTCTCACCCGTGTTATTTCCAGTGTCTCCCGGTGGCATGTTTCTGTTTTTTGTTCCTGGCTTTATGTTTCTACCGAGCTCTCGTGTTCACTGGTTTGACCTTTTCTTTTGATTTGTACTTTGTGTTAGTTCTTTGTATTTAGGCATTTTGCACTTCTTGGATTTTGGATTATTCTCAGCTTTAGTTATTAAAGCTCGCCTTTGGTTTCTTAATCCTTTCTCCCGTGTGTTTGCTGTATTTGGGTCCTCATCTTTTTACCAAACCGTAGCACCAACGGCCTTGTGGAGAAATTGAATGGGACAATACAGAGGTATAATTTGTTTTCAATACTGGAATGAGTTGTAGCTCTCTCAATATAACATTGAATTGCTGTTCCTAGGACAGCAGCTTTATTATGCACATTAATGTGATTTCTGCATTTTAAGGTCCCTAAACAAAATGGTGGCTGACCATCCAAAGCAGTGGGACCAGTACCTGCAGTCGACTATGTTTGCCCTGCGTACGAAAAAGCAACTGACTACGATGTACAGCCCGTACTTCTTGATGTTTGGGAGGGAGGCGAGGTACCCCTCAGAGGTGCCACAACACCACTGAAGTAAGATTGTTAAATGTTCTCACCATTAACTGTGTGTGTGTGTGTGTGTGTGTGTGTGTGTGTGTGTGTGTGTGTGTGTGTGTGTGTGTGTGTGTGTGTGTGTGTGTGTGTGTGACACATGATTTGAAGCAGGTCACAGAAGACAGGGTCGCCAGCCTGATTAGGGGGAGGAACCGTGTGATTGGCCTTCATTGACATAAACATTGACCAGCTCACCCATTATGTCCAGCCAGAGGAGAAGGTCCCTGCCAAACTAAGAAAGGTGTTGGTTTCCTCTCCTCTGGCTGGTCCATCACAGACAACTGCACAACAGACACACACAGCACACAGGGACACCAGGCTGCCAAAAAGTCCCAGGACCTGCAAAGGATGCAGAACATTGTGAGTAAAGATTCATTTACGTACACCATAAACCATGCATTTCACAAATAACCGTCATTGATCTTCATCCTTGCAGTAATCAGGGACATATGGGCAGGTGGTTGAGGGGAGATCCTATGGTCCAAGGTTGGGCCATACAAGGTCTTTTCCCAACACTGAGACACCTGGCCCCAGGAAAGGAGTTGGAGACGGAGGTAATTTCTTGTTTTAAGTGCTCATTGTTGTTCGAATATTTTTCTCTCAGGTAGCTAAGTGTAACATCGGTCACTCTTGTACTCAGATTGTCAACGCATATCTGACAATGATTGGTAAGAGGACAGCCACAAAAATTGTGGACTCATACGCCATGTCTGCAGTCTGGCAGGGATCACAAAGAGAATATAAAAGAGTGAGTACGATGTCTACCATTTCCTATGTAGTGACATTTTATACATTGAGGTGTTTGTGTGTAAAATGTGTTTTTTTTGTTTTTAGCTGGATCTTGTAAACCATGATGGAGCATGGTTGGTGGCACCAGGGACACTGGACTCTTATTATGAGTAATTGTTAACTGAGTAGATACAAATCATGTGACTATCTGGTGTACAAGAGGTTGGCTGTAATCATCAATTGCATTTCCATAGATCATGTATCTGAAAGAGAACAGGGCTCTGTATGTGGACCCATTTGAGGCCACAAAAGAGCAGCTTGATCACTGCAGGGATGTCACAAGGTGAGTGAAGTGTCAACTCTAATAATGTATTCCTGCACCTTGGATGATATTGTTGCAGCAACACAACACATTACATCATTCTCTGTGTGACCACTGTTTAACTTAGCCACCATGAGCTTGTCCTTTTGTGAAGTTGTTTTAACATCAGTTAACTGACATTGAATAATGAGCTGTGATCAATGTTTTGTCTGTGTAGAGCATTGGTCTGTAGACACTGTCCGGCCATTGGAAGATGGGCCTGCTCCTCGGCCAATGGGAGCGTACCTATGTTCCCCGGGTCCTACGTTCCCCGATCGGGGAACATAGGACCCTATTTTTAAAAAAAGGTCCTATGTTCCCCACTGTTGCCGGGGAACATAAGACCTTTTTTCTAAGAAAGGGTCCTAAGTAACTAACCCTAACCCTTTTTAAAATTGTATTATTTACTTTATGCCTAAACCTAAAATTAGTAACTCCTTTCATGCCTAATCCTAAATTTGAGTAATTTACTTTATACCTAATCCTAAATTATTTATTCTTTCCTCCTTCCTTTCTCCTTCTTCTTTTTTTTTCTTTTATTAATTTTACACGGGTACCTATTCTAAGCCTGACCCAGCCCTGACCTCTAACCTCAACCATCACCTGGATAGGGCATTTAACCCTAACCTAAATATACTATAGAAAATATCCTTTCTAATTAGCTTCCAACCCTAACCTCATCCGACTGGAACCCTCACCTCAATCATTATTTAATCCTAGGTTTAACATATTATCTGATTCGACCTTTTTAACCTTAAAATTCTTATTGGTTTTGATGGTTTATTCCTATAAATTGTTTAGTTTTTAGTAAACCCCCCCCCCCCCCCCCCCTTTCTCTTTTTTTCATTATTATTATTGTTGTTTTTATTTATTTTTAAATACTGTTTTCTTTTCCCCTCAAATTATTAGTTTTGCTGTGGACTACCTTTGTGTCCCCTTTACCTAACCCAACCACCCAAAGCAGGTAGACTCCACATCATGTGGTGTGTTCGTATGCAAGGTAACAATCTGACTATGTCTTTGCCAATACATCATCAGGATGAGTCAATTTTCTGATACTGAGCAGTCACTTTTTAGCTTGCAGAGCAGATCCTGCAGGGGGAAAAAATCGACTTCCCTGTGGACCAGCAGGGTGTGAACCGCATGAGGCTGGACATGGCAACGGCCCTGACAACTGACACTGGTATGTACTACTCCACCAGATATACTGAAACATTGTGTCTATATTGACATTACATACATAAATACCTGTCATTTTTTTGTCTGTATTTACAGATGACCTGTCGGGCTTGTGGGGAGGAGAGCTCAGGGGCTGATGTGGATGAGTGGGTAAGAGTGAATTTTAATGTTGACTGACGTTAAGATGGAAGATTGGTATCCACCCTGGATAGGTTACCTCCACATCACTGGGTGAACTCTCACTATCATACGGCTATTGAAAATGCATAGCTTCATTTTACTCACTTGCATGTCTTGGCACTTTCCGAGGACACTGATGCAGGTGCAGGAACACTGACTCCACACTGACAGGACCCAAGCTAGGATTTAAACCCAGAATCTAGCACACATTGTCACAATATCTTGAGTAATTGTTGAGATACAATAGTTTTTTTTCTCCACCAGTCATATGCTACTTCACATGTTCACTTAATGATGTCCCCATATAGAGCTGTACTTTTCCTGTTGATAGATGAGGTTGACAGAAGCATTGACCCCATGTTATGAAGGGTTAAGACATTGGAGAAACAAGCCAGGATAAGAGAGAGAACACAGCTGCCTTTGTCTCTTTAACAAAGTTGCCTGCACATGATGACCTTGTAGTGAGCGGTATCTGTCTGTAGAATGATAGCAAGTGTGTCTTAGAGGAACTCAAAAGTAGTGCAGAGCAGTGCAGGATGAGACAGGAAGAGAACAGGAAGAGGGAGGGTCTTTCCACAGGGCGATGTCTTCACGGATTGGAGGAATCGTGTTGCCAAGAGGCTGGGACCAGCCTGTGCACCAACGATAGGAGAAGCCAAGTCTAAACCACGGCCTCCCCACCTTTTTGACCAATGAGAAGTTATAACACCTCAACAGCAAAAATATAACTGTTATTGTAATGTGAATATCTGCATCCTTTTTCTGGGCGACGGGTTACAGAGTAACAGCAATCCGCTGACTGTGATTTGTTTAACAGAGAAAGGTCCATGAACATGCTTGCTTAATGATACAATTCTAAATAAATAGTTAAACGGAACGTCGTTGTATGTCTTCACTCAAACAAACGAACACGCTGACATAATTATATACAGTATTGATGTGTACTAAGTGTTAGACTACTTCATTCATTGTACACATCCTTCTGTGACTGTGATGCTTACCCCTAAATTCCACCAGATCTGTGTTTGGTCCGGCTCCGCTCCGTCACGGCAGTGGTGCTGATGAGTTTCACTGTAGTCTGTGTTTACTTCCACTGGCTCCGCTGTGTTGCGCATCTGCTCCGTTGCAGCTCCGGCAGTCCGGAGCAAGGCGCAACAATTCAGCATAGAGCAGACAGGAAGTCAGACACCAAAACAACAACATAACATCCGGTTAATTTTCATAATAAAACACACTGTGTTGACGCCAGCACAAAAATCTCAAAAGACAAATCCAAGCTTCTTTTAATCCTTCGGTTGGGAACACTACTTGCTATGTTTGTAACACATACCTGTAACTGCAGTCGCATGTAATTATCACGGGAACTCCTCGGTCTCGCAACTCCAGCTGCAGTGCTGTGCTGTGCCAGACTCAAAACACAGCCGGTGGGGTTTGCCGGACGACAGAGCAAAACCGTACCAGAGCCGTTCCGCAATGCACATGCATCCAGTGGAATTCCGGAGTTACCGGTTCACCAAAATCTGACATCTGTTTTTCTGTTTCCCTTTCAGATTGAGTGCACCACATGCAGCATGTAGTATCACACCACACGTGTTGGTCGTCCCTCCACAGATGACTACTATTGTAAAGGCTGTGACTGCCGAATTAAGTCCTACATTACTGTTGTCTTTCCTTTTGTAACAATTGTGGGTCACTCTTGCTACTGTGTGAGAGGACATAGGGCTTGCATTGTATCTTGAAATGTAATATTGTCCACCACGTTGACATATTATTTTATTGGTAATTACTATTATTGTTTGTTGTTATTGAACTGTCCTTTGGCTGCTGTGATGCACAAATCTCCCTGTTTGTGGGACTAATAAAGGAATTTTTGATTCTGATATGTTGGATTTGTTTTCTGCTGTAACACAGGGCTGGTGTGTTGCCCATGGTTTGATCTGGTGGGTGTAAATGATGACAGGTGGGGAATACAGCAAGTTATTCAGGAATATTTTGTTAAGCTTTATCATGCGGCTTGTATCAGGACACAACTAGCTTTAATTTTACATGCATGAGGCTCTGCTCTTGTAAAGCATTGACAGGGTGATTGTCACAGGATTAGCACTGTCTAATCAGTGTCCAACCTAGGCCCCAAAAGTAGTGCAGAGCAAATTTAGCATTTTTAACCCTTAGATGCATCAGTGATTGGACACTACACTCTTCCAGAAGTGGGTCAAAAATGAACCGTATTACAATCAATGCGTTTTTGTGCCATTTTTGTCATTTGTTAAGAATAATCATTTGTTTTGTATTGTACACACAAGAATGATTTCATGTTTGAGTAATTTTTATTTTTCACTTTTTAACATTTGGAACATGTTCAAACATTTTGAACAATAATAATTGAAAACAAAGAAAATTGATTGCACAGAACATAGCAATAGAAAAATGTCAACATTCATTTTGTGTGTGTGTAACTGTCCAGTCATTGACAATTCATCTCTATTTGTAGAGCTTTTGATGTCATAGTCCCTCACTGCATGCACTTGTCACAAACTATCTGTTTCTGGCTGTGATCATTGCACACAGGTACATTGCATTTGCCACAACTATTGTTGACTTTGCGATCTTTGTGACTTGGGCAGATCTGACACCTCTTCCTCTTTGGTTGGCCTTGTCTGCCTCTTTCTTGTGGCTGGGTTGTGGCTTTTGTTACCCCACACCTTCCCATTGCCTCAATGATCGGTCCCATCCGCACGATCCCATCTATTGCATAGAGGATGCGTACGTCACAAACCCAGAAGATCTTTAGGCCGTGCTTGGCGGGCTTCTTTGGCGTACTGCAGAAACTTGCACCTCCCCCTGAATGGCACAAGCTGTTCATCCACAGTGACACAATCACTTGGGATGAATCGCTGTCTGCAGTTGACCAAGAACAGGTCCCATATGTAGCGGAAGGCTGCCATATGGTCCATTTCCAGGCGGACGGCTCTGGTCCTCTTGTCATCAAAGCATAAGATACGGCGAATATCCTCAAATCTTCCAACAGCCATAGTGGCCTTATACATGGGATTATGTAAAGGACTCCCAAACAGCTCACGGACCAATACATCCCAGTTCTTCTCACTTCCTGCAAGAAGGGTCAATCCAATGAAGGCCATTAATTCATCTTTGTTGACATTTTTCCATTCTTTTCCTCTAGATGTTGCTACTCTCCGTCCCTTCAAGTTCGTGCACTTTATCACCTTTTGTATAATGTTATCAGTGATAAAGAGCTCCCATGCATCTTTTGGTGAGACAGTGGTGGTAATGCCTGGTGCAGGCCCTGACTGACTTCTCAGGATATTGCGGCTAGGTGTTCTCCCCTGGGTGGGAGGTAACTCGCTCCAATAAGAGCCCTTACGACTCATTCTGTTGGAAGTGATTTGGACATCACTTTCTTCCTCAGAGGACTCACAGGAAGAATCTTCTGTGTCTGATTGATCCTGTTCACTTGGTAGAGTTGGATTTCCAGGTGGATGGCTAACACCTCCTGGACAATAGTCTTCATCATCTGAGATTTCAGACTCTGAGTCCAACTCTGTAACTGGCCCTCCATCGTCCAGCATCTGTAGCACCATTTCCCTTGTGTATCTAGCTGCCATGACACCTTGGATGAAATAACATAAAATGGAATGGTGTGAATGATAAGCAAACTTATATAAATAAACTTATATAAATGCAAACACACATGTGTGCGCACACACACGTGCAGACACACACAGACGCACACTGATACAAAACATACAGTATATTAGCTAAATTAGTTAGTTAATTTGTGTTAGAATAAAACAACGAATAAAAACAAAAAAAGTTGATACATGGTAATAACACATACTCTTTCACATAATACACCCACACACACATACAGTGTGACATGACATGGCCTGGCCATGTCAATAGTCAGGCCATAATGTAGACATCCACTGACATCCAGAATTAGTTGAGAATAGACGTTCATACTGGCTATGATCTGGACGTCCACTGACAGCCAGAATTAGTCGATAAATGACGTTGAGAAAAGACGTCCAGTCACGCCATAATCTAGACATCCACTGACATCCAGAGTTAGTTGAGAATAGACGTTCATACTGGCTATGATCTGGACGTCCACTGACAGCCAGAATTAGTCGATAAACAACATATAAACGTCTATACAACGTCCAGAAAAGACGTATAAAAAACTTTCATTCTGGCTCCCCAGAGAACGTCTTTTAGACGTCTTGGATGTCCGTAAATGACATCTAAAAGACGTGATCTAGACCACTTTTTGCTCACTGGGCTAATACGCGGGCGCTTGTTGGCCACTACATTTGCTACTTTGTCTAATAAGTAAGCAAAATATACTCACAAAATGTCAAGAAAGGAAATATTATTCAAATCTAATTTCCTTGGTAAACAAAAAATGAAACTGTACACCATCTGAATTCTCTGTTTTACCGAACTGAGACAAGTTTAATTGCCCCGTTACCTCATCCTCAAACAAACTTCCAAACAAAATAAGATCCCCAAACCAGTCTTGGTTTGTTTTTCCACGATCACCTCTGGTTTGGTTGAAATAAAGCCTCAATTCACAGTGTAAGACATGGAAATATTCCAGCTCTACACACCTAACTCTCGCTCTCTGCTCCTTCATGCCACTCCCGTCGCCACAGACATAGTCCTGATCCAGTCTGGTGTCCAGCTGTGTTTACTGGGAGGCAGCTGAGCCTGGTCAAAGTGATCCCCATTGACCACAGAGAATCCCCCATTATCCGAGGTTGCGGTGCGGGCGGACTCCTGTCAGCTAATCGGGTTACTGAGCTCCACATATAACTGAGTTACTTGTTAAAGGCAGTTAGTCAGTGCAGCCAAAGATAGCTACAGCATAAAGTATAGTGAGCAGCAGACTGGCCATTTCTTACAAATAACACCTTCAAAGCAATGTAGTATCACACATAAATAAAGTTTGGGGAATTTGGGGGAAGACAGATTCACAATGGTCAATGTTGAAGCAGAAGAGGCTGACATTTCCTGACTCTGGTCACAAAATGTGTCAAAGCGACAAAAAAAATAATCCAACACCTCCCATAATCTAGGCTTTTGTGGCTCCCATGGTAAATGATAGATGGACTGCATTCATACGGTATAGTGCTTTTATCCAAAGCACTTTGCAATTTGCCTCTTATTCACACACTCTTACACACTCACTCACACACACACACACACACACACACACACACACACACACACACAACAATGACAGCTTGCTACTATGCCCATCGGGAGCAATTTGGGGTTCAGTCTCTTGCCTTTGGACAGTGTCTAACATGTGGACCGAAGCATCAAACTGCCAACACTGTGATAAGTGGAAGACTGGCTCTGCCTCCTGAGCCACAGCTGCCCCATTCCATGATATCCCTCCTGACTGGTAAATACCAAATCTAAGCCCTTTCCCAAGTGCAGCAATGGATGCACTACTTCCTAATGCTTGTTAAGCTCATTGCTGTAGTGCATGGTAATAATAAATGAAGGGGTCTTTGCAGCTGGACCCTGCCCCTATGCCTTTCTAACACTCCCCGTCTGTAATGTCGGCTAATTTGTTCTCGGTGTCTACGTAGAACTCCCTGTGACTAGTAAATTGACTGAAATCAGTGGACTGCCCATGGGGAGTTGTGACCAAGATAAACAGAATGTATTACAGCTGGAAATATAACCTAAACAAAGAAACTGTCAAGTGTGTAAGATTATTCTGTGTGCTGCCTTCAAAACCTTAACCCAGTGACCTGTAAGATACATCAAATAAAGGAGTATGTCGTGTGTGTATTACTGATAAGCCCACCTCTCCAGCTCAGTAAGTAAGTGGCTAGCTGGTGAGTAAAGGGATGTCAAAGTACCAGCTATTTCCTTTAGGAGTTTGTGGAGACCAAACCAAAGCTAAAAGGAGAATTGATATTGGACATACTGTACATTCACCAGCAAGCCAGTGACATTACTTGTTACTTGTTGCCTGACAAATCTGTGATAAGAAAAAAACACCTTTGCCAAATAACTTCAGAGTACTTTATTGTAAACCAAAAACAAAATCATGGGATAAGATAGGATGAACTGAAATGTATTGTCCTCTCATGGTGAAAAGTGATCAACATGTAAAATGTGAAAGGAAAGGTAAAGTATTGACAGGATACAATCGAGCAGCTGAATGGGTATCAGCAGATTCCCAGTGGAACTATCAGTGTTACATATCTGCATAACGAGGAAAGGTAGAGACTGTCTTGATGATGTAGCCTTGACAATTTCCAGGCTAGAACAGCCTGGCAAGTTTATTTGTACAGCACATTTCATACACAAGGGCAGTTCAAGCAAGTGCCTTACATATTACAATAAAAGAAAGACAGCCTAAAACCATTCAAATGCAAATGTGTAAAGTGTAAAGTTATACATTATTCAATAAAGCTCCACAAACAGCCTCCAGCATGTCCATGAAGCACCTTTCTAAAAAAGTTTAAACAAAAACTAAACATTATAACCTTGATGAAAGTTGGATTTATTGCAGGAATGTAATAGACTGCAGTAGTTTTACACAGCGCCGTTAAATATAAGAGTTGCAACACTCTGATCTTGCGGCCATGCAGCCATGTGGTTTATGTAGCTCTCAATAGTGCTAGTTCCAAACAGCGCCGTTGACCAAAAACATGGGGACCATTTTGAAATACTATTTATTTGTAGATTTTATGTTTAATTGAATGCTTTTAATCATCTGATGGGAATGATAATAACTTAAACTTGCTGTGAATTGTGCCCTGACGCCCAGGTAACAGTTTTTAGCATAACAAAACAATGAAAGATGTAGCCCTAATTTCGCTGAGGACAGCCTTTTTTTTATTTCCGAAAGTGTTTTCAATAAACATCTGAGAACTTAATAAATAACATATTCCTTTACAGAACTCAAAGAAAACAGCCATCTAGTCAGTGTTTTTGTCAAAAATGTACAGTTTGTCCTGAAATTGGTACAGTGAATAAAACTCCCATGGATCTGTTGTGTTTAATTTCGGATGGAAGGGGTACTGTGAAAAACAATCTGGGGCCTGTTTAACAAACTCTGAGCTTAAACCTTATAACCAAAGATTAACTTTACATACCAACAGTAAGCCAATAACTGCAATTAATTTAAGGTATGCTAAATGTAGTCAAACTAACATCTGTATGTATTTTGTCATGTATTGAGTATTTGAATTTGTACATTGACTGAATTTATGTTACATTGTCTATATGTAGAAAGATCACAAATAGACATTGAAAAGATAGTGTTGGAAAAGGGAGAAAAAAACAGCTGCTCCTGTGTTTCGATAAAGACAACATTATCCAGGAGGGATTTTGTGAAGAGCAGCCATGTTTCCCTGCCTCGTACATACAGTAGTATTCTGAAATACAAAGGGTTAACAACCAACCACAGAGATTTGTCACATGTTTACAACAGCACACGCATGCCCAGTGTACACACTCGTCTGGACAGAGATCTTAAAAAAAAAAAAAAAACCTGTTTCCAAAATTACCTGTGTATGTGTGGACTCGGCCTTGGATTAATTCCCTGGACCTTGATATGGTGAACATATTGGCAATAATGGCTCATTTAAACATCCAGCAGACATGTAGCATCATTAGCAACAACATTAGCACTCACGTTAAGTCATGTTTATGTCCACCTGATCAGTGAAGGATAGTTGTGGTTAGCTTTTAATTAATAACTCAGAAAAATATCTGGCGCTTACAGTGCTGTTGAATCCTGCACGTTCTTCAACAGCTATTCACTAACAGGCTGATGCTGGTCAAGTCATCTCCAGTGGGTTTATCTGGGATTTTTGGTGAGCAATAGCTTGGTGTATGTGGTAAAGACAGCAATGGTGTCTTTACCACACTTTGTCTCGAGTGGTGAGAGTGAATAAAAACAGTGCAGTTGTGGGCTGAAAAAACAAAAAGTGAAAAGATGCAACATTTTGTCTAGTTTAAATGGTTTAGAAATGACACTTTCCCCCAAAATTGAGGCCTTGAAAGTACTGCAAATACAGATGGCACAATCACACACAAACACATGCAGACTGATACACACCGAACAAAAGTAACAGGCTTGTCGATTGTCTCCACACACAGATGCAGTATGTATGCACGTACACATGCACAACACAGCCACACACACACACACACACACACACAACCCTGAGCCCAAGTAACAGCCTGTCCTCCTCCTGCCCTTCCCTCTCAGAGTTTTCCCTCTTCAAGCAATTAGGTCTACTTCCTGCAGAGCTCAGCCCCTCGTCATTAAGTTCAGCTTTTAATTGAACATGACGTCATGGGCCATTGAATCTGTCATTACCAGAGGTGGCCTAAGCAATGTGACTTAGTGTTCATTGTAAGCTGAAGGCAACTACCATATCCAGGTTAGAGCTATTATGATGCTGGGCCCCCTCACTGTGGCTTAGGAACACAGGTTTTGATTTGCAGGAAAACTAACCATTACCAAATGGTTATTCCCTATAGATCTATTCATATAAAGCTTTCTAAAGGCATCAAGTGTGCTACATCTAGACAGTTCAACAAATATCATTTTATCTAAAAAGGGGAAATAGGCCTACAGTACACAACTTGGCATTCATTGTGGTATTCTTGCAGCAAAGTCTAATGATAATGTAACTACTTGGGGCATTTTAAAACAAATGGAGGGGAATTGCTTCACCCTGATGTGACACTGATCTACATAAAATGTGGAACACCCTGTCCAAGAAGGACTTAATACAGGAAAGTTAAACATTTTCCACTTCTAACCTTAAAATCATTTCATACACAGTTTTGAAATCAAACACTCACAGGTGCACGGACACATGCAGGAGGGAACAGTTATATAATGTAAAGTAGTTTGAGGTCAAAAGGATGGTTTTCATTTTGGGCATTTGGACTATTTTTTTCCCTCTAACCCTGAAACAAATCCCTTTTGTTACTCTGTCCCCCCGCAGTCTCATTATGTTCTACGTTGAGTTATTCAGATCAGGCACTAGTAAAAACATTCCACGTGCTCTCATGCGAATTTTATTTTTTATGAAAATTATTTTTTGACTTGAACATACTAGAGACCATCTTGCAATGGGATTGCACTAGCCGCAATGTCCGTCAACATGTTGATATTCGTACCAGTGACTACGCAGTAATCATGGAATGTGGTGAATACGTCAGTCATGGAGCAAGTCATCCATTTTTGGTATGCAATTTTTTTTAAATTTCAACAAATATTACAGTTTGACATTCTTGAACTTAGGAACAGTAGTTTGACAAAAATCAATCAAGGTCCAATTATTAGCTTTTGATAAAACTCTTACAACCACATGTCACTATTGTCATAGTTGTCTTGTGTGTTTAGAAATGAGCCAACGCCATAACAATTGAACCGGGATTGCTAATGAAGACAATATGGTTGAAAGCTTTAAAAAAGGCTTGAAATGGATTGTCTTGGGTAATCCGTTTATAAGATTATTTCTTAAAAATTTTGACAATTTTTTCATAATTTGAAACAATGAAAGATTTTTACCAAACCAATCACCAGAATAAATCTTGACAATGTACATTTCTGTCAACCATGGATATGTTGAGACTTTACATTTCTGTATGTTGTAACTTATGTTTCTTTAGGTTCAATTTTGTATTTTATGTTGTGACGATGATCCCATTTTGGCTTAAAATGCCTGTTTTGGTCGCCACAAACTCGGCTGGAACTTGTCCCGAGTTTGCCTTAAAAACACACAGTGGTTTCATGCTTATACATGTTGAAATGCAGTCTCAAAATGCGGCCACTGGCTTCGATACCCCAACATAGAAGTCAGGTCATAAACATGTAACATAAATGAGATATGACAGGTACTGTAATAATATCATTACGGAAGGACGCCTATGACATGTACAAATGTGAACCTATCAGTGGTTTGCAAAAATCTTAACTGCCAACACTTCATTCTGGTGACTGGGCTGAATTTTACTCAAGGTAACAGTGCCTTTCATTTGGTCGCCTGGGGCAATAACTTTCAGTGAAACTCTTGATGATATGCCTGGGAGTGAAGAAGCTGCCAATCATTACCTCATCCATGAACACCAGTCACGTCAGGTAGATTTTTATCTGTGATGGTGGTTGTTTAACAAAGAAGAAAACAGCTCTCATAATCCCACACTACTTCACGACCACATCAAACTCTGCTTTTTGTTTCATTGTCCGACTGCGACACCCCTTGTGGCAGAAGTTACATACGCTGCATTTAACATCTGGCACATGATTGGCTATCAATATGTGTATTTGTAATGAGATATTGTTTCAGTCATATTTTTTATCACAATGAATTTCGACAGTGCAGCTTTTGTAAGGTCACAGTGTTTCTTTTTTATTTCATATGCTCTTTAGTTTGACCTCTATACATCTTGAGCACCAAGAAGATTTAATGCAGTGTGTCCATACCGGATATCGATTTTTGCCATTTCTTTTCTGATGCAGCCCTATTGGGTGATGTCATGGTTTTTTATCCCTGGTTCTGCTGTAACTTAGACTTGGAGTCCCACCCTTGCTAACACTGCAACACTTTATGTAATCCTCCTGCTATTTACTTCAACCAAAAGCCTCTCTTCATCTCTATCTGACTCTCCTTCACACTACATCCTCAGTAATACCCGGCTGTATTGGCAGCCGTTCCCTTGGGGCCACTGCAATGCACTACCTTGAGATGTCAGCAGAGCCAGCCCTGTTTTGGAATTGATCTCTTGGTAATCTCCCCTCTCCCCGGGACGCTCAAGCATCTTCTGGCTAAGAACGATTAAAGAGTCCGTCAACCCCACCTTCCCGTCCCTGCAAGCCGATCCCGGCCGCTCTGTCTGGGCCCCCTCAACTCTCGTCAGCAGCAATAGCATCATGCACATCAGTAATGACACCACCCTTCTATCCTTTCTTTTGTTAAGGACAATGACGGCCTGTGGATATGTGTATCATATTATGACTGTTTCCCATGAGTAACACACTTATCATTATTGTTAGTTGGATGATATATGTTCCCTGAATGCCCCCACTGAGATATGCACCGGCAACATCCATATGAATCAGTGGAACAGTCAGTCCGTGTTAGTTTTGCCATTGCTGTGGCCATCATCATTATCACCACTGCTGCTGCAACCACAGCTATTTTAAGAACTGCATAAATAAGCGTAGAAGAGCCAGCTGTAATTACCTCTATCCTTTATGCACTATCACTTACTCCAGCATCATTATAATCTGTACTGTAACTTGTTAAGGTTATATTCATGCTGAAATTAACATTTTCATCTTTAATGACTGCATCTTAGTTACTCATGCCTATTCATGAGAGTGTCCTCTTTGCTTGACAAACGGGTCTAAACTGCCCTCAGCAGCAAAGAGAAAGAGAGCATAGAACTTTTTTTTTTTTTTTAAGTCAAATAACGGTTAGGTTGCTGAAGTTTCTCCAAAGTAAGCTGTTTGGGAATGATTTAGAGGAGAATATTCAAATAGCTCAGTTAAATTGTTTGAGTACTTTGAGAGAACATCCAAACTTCTTGAGCTTGTATTTCACCAGGTTCCAATACTATTATGTGAAAGTAATTAGGAGGTGGTCAGAGTGAAAAATTCATGACACACAAGGCGACGGCGTTGATCAAACATATGGAAGTATATTGATGACAAAATACACAAAAAATAATTCAAACACTACTCAGTTAGATGATTTTAGCAGTAGAGCGCTTGTGTAATAGCATGTGAGTCAGCAGGGATTATCAAAGTCGTAATGATCAAAGCTGCTGGTGCTAACATTTGACAGTCTGAATCCCCTGAGCACAAACTCAAACTGTGAGCACAGCATCACATGTTCAGTTTGACCTGGAAGTGAAGGGTCATCCTGCTAGACTGTTTCCTCTGCTTTGAAAATAAAAGTGGGACAGTGGCAGCTGTCTCTGTCTGTCTGTTATTTGCATGTCTCGAGAACCGTTCATCTACTTCAAACTTGGCAGGTTTGTTGCTGAGGACCCAAGGAAGTGCAAATTTTTGAATAAACAGCAACACCACTCAGTGCAGCAGCATGGCTTCTGGCTTGGTGAGCACTGTCTGTTCTTTTGTGTTGAGATCAGCCTTACAAGGTTTCATGTAAATCTTGATTCCAAAGTACTAGTACCAAACAAAGGGTTGTTACTTGTTCCAGTGGCAACAATGTTTGAGTAGTTGCAATGGAGAAAATCAACTTTGGAGGGGATAATTATAAAACATTTTCCTAAAGAGCATTTCCTAAGGTGTCACCACAAGTAGTGTTGTAACTCACAATCACATTGCCAGCTTAGGCACACTACACTGCAATGCCAGCTTTTCTTCTTGACTTGAATCCAAACAGTTTACAAACAATTATTTAATCTTGTGAAGGGCTCAATGTATGTCTGAATATAGTCTTGATAAAATGCAAGTCTCCTTCGAAAACAATCTAAGGCACATGTTAAGATTTGTGCAAAGTTAAAATGAAAAATGAAACTTAAAACATGATGTTTCAATTATTTGTTTTAATTAAATGGTTGTGTTTACAGTGATACTGTGGAGGACTAATCATTTTTTCCCAGGATTTGGAGGGTGGTGTATGGGCGTTGAACCTGTGGGTACTTGTAAAGCCAATGAGAATTCTGACAGAAAAAGCTACATAGTACAGTACTGGTTCTTTGTCACAACATAATCTTAGATTTTACTTTTTCAGTTATATTTAATTAAAGCACAAAACACAGACTGGACCTCTGAGCTTACTTATTTTGTGACACAAATGTCAAAAATAATCTGATCCAATTCATATCAGCTCGATCTAGAAGCCAGTAAATAAACAGATGTGTGTCGAAGAAAAATACCAACACATGCTTGCTTTGTTTTTTGTTTTTTATATATAGGTTGAATATTACTTCAGCAAATACATAGTATTTCTTTACAAATATTGTAAGAAAATGAGAACACAGTTAACAGACTTCTTTCTATTTAATAAATATGATTATAAATGCATAAAACAATTACACACAGCACAGTTGAGGTCAAACAAAAACACTGTAACACCTTACCGTCTGTTCTTATACAAAAGCTGTACAGTAATAAAACTCTTTTTTTATTATTATTATTAATATTTCTCTACAAAAATAATAATCTTTCTCATTCTGCAGGGAGGTGGACATGGAGAGAAAGAGAGAGGGAGAGAGAGAGAGATAGAGGGAGAAAGTATAGCTCAGAGCTAGTCTACAACTTGATACTCTTCCCCACACCCTTGGGAGCTGTCACATCGCGGCTCGTCCTACCCACAAGGCCAGGGATCGCTCGTGTTAGTGGGACTTCCTGTCCGTTCGACCTGTCCTCCTCCCTGTGAAACTGAAAGGAGACGGACCTCCTGATCCTGTCTGGCCAGTCATTTCCTATTCCCTCAGGTGGAGGTTACGATTAGTACTCTGCTGTTTCTGACCATAGTTCTGGGGTTACGTCTCCCTCAAGCTGTTAGGACCAGAGCCAATACACCCAAATCTGAATGTGAGCTAAATCTTTACAGTATACAACTTTACATCCTTACTTTGCAAAACCTAAGCATAGAAAATCCAATTATTACTGTATTGCTGCACTCCTTGACATTTCATTGATGTTGCTGATTTACAAAAATCCAACCACCATTGTGTAAAAATACCCTTATACACCATGCAGTGGAACAAGATAAATCACCTAGTAGCTGAGTGCAAAATCCTTCCTGCAACCTCAGATGGCACACAGACAGCTACAATGGAAATGAATATAGACGCAGAATTGTTATCAAAATCATCTTAGCATGCAGCAACCAAATGTGCTTGTCTAGATATCCTCTTTTAACAGAAGCACAAAGTTGTCTTTACTCCACTCAAATACAAAAAAAGCTTAAAAACAAAAAATGGTAGGTAGTTAGGCATGGTCATATGCTTCCCAATTCTCTACAATATAACGTTATTTATATTTAGTTGCATCTTGTGGTGAAGTTTCAGATTGCAACAAACAGAATACTCCTTTCCTCACCCTACCCTACGGTGGCAGCAAAAGACACGAAGACTCTCTCCTGAGCCAGTGTTTGGTTTGTCAGTTCTGGGCTACTATGGGACTGCCTGCCCTCATCAGAAAAACGCAACCAACCATATTGGGTTGACTGTGAAAGCATCAGGAGGTTGTGGTAGACGGTTCAGTCAAACAAGCACAGGACTTTCACCCAGGAGATTGCTGTTAATGTCCATTGTGAAACCAAAAGAGTCAACAGTGAGTTATTTTGGCTTACTCACATATTATGTCACGTACACAAAGGGACTAAAGTTACGTATATTACATAACTGATATGATAAATGGTGATATGTAGGTAATGTACTTATTTTAAACCAATCCACAATGTTTTCCTAAACCTAACCAAGTAATTTTGATTGCCTAAACCTAACCAAACTGCCAGCATACAACGAAGGTCCAGGACACCCGTCACTGGTATGTTGCAATGGTCATGTTCTTTTAGGAACGTGACATATGTTGTTTTGAGAGTCACTGGCAATTGACCTATACAGTGGTTTAGAGATGAGAATGTGTTAAGTAGAAACACTGTGTTGCAACATGGTGGATTCCCTCTAAATCCTATAAACTGCACCTTTAACAAGCAACAGGAGCTCAATAAGAGAAACATTGCAGGGCAACATATTACTCACGAAATTAACTGCTTGCTGTGAGAACATGAGAAATTACCTGAACATTCAGACCTCAGTATGTAACTATTCAGCTTCAGGCTCTTTGTATTTCTGTTTGTGAATAAATGAGAAGTAGGCCTATATGTATCCATCCTTTGTGCTAGCATTGTTGCATACAGACAATGCTATTCATCAAAATTGTTGATCAAAATCAACAAATGACATTCCCTCCTTGGACTGACACACCCCATCTTCTTTACCTTGACTGCTTCTTTTCGCTGTACACCGCACATCTGGTGTGTTACAGTGGAGAGCCACTAGAAGCAAAACTATCTTGTAACACTGCCCATGCAACTGTTTGCTACTTACTGTGATCAAGATCTTACAAATGTTGCAAATCATTTGGTTGTTAGCTAGAGTTACATAAATAAGCAACCAGGGATGGAATAACCAACTCAGGGGCCCTGGGACAAAAATGAGATATGATCCCCTCCTAACCCTTCCATTTTATCAACCTTGGTAAATGGTATATGTGGTTTGTAATTAGTTTGTGCTAACTTGAAAATATACCATGTAGTATAATATGAACTGAAATCATAGACTAAATAATATCACAGGGCCTCAAAATTAGGTAATGATGCAAATATTGCCTAAAGGCCCTCATTATTTTGAGTTACAATACATTTTAATCTTACATACAGTATTATAAACATATTTGCAACTAATTGGATTATCACAGACTAATTTATCCACAGTGAATCAGGCGCCTTTGGGTCTTCTGAGGTTCTGTGGGCCAAATTGCTCTGTTGGTAGTGCAGTAACTTCAACAACTGTGTCAAAAGCATCACTTCATTTTCATTTGTTGGTACCTGTAATCTTAAAGACACAAGTCTGACTAAAGAGCAATCCCAGGGTTTGGAATTCTCCCACAGCAGGTAAAAAAACAACTTGCTAGCTCACCACTACATCACTTTTCTTCACTCCATTCTCATTTGGATCAAGTTTTCCACTTCCCTTGATATCCTGCAATGGAATGAGAAGCAGTTTACTTGCAATCTATTTAAAATGACAACTCATCCTTACTTGGCATAGTGTGCAGTGGGCCTTCTTTGTTAAGAATGTCAAAAGAATCAACGCTATACTGAGCAGCCGGTGTGTGGTGCATGCCCATGTCGAACTGTCACTCTTCTATATTGTCCTTCTCAGTCTTGACTAACTGGGTTTCAGGTGTATCTACTGTGGCAATTTGTAGAAGAGATCATCCAAATCCGACAAAACCACTCATCCTCTGCATTTCCACATCTCTGCAAAGTAAAAAGAGGCTAAACAAATCTGGTAAAGTTGCCTATGAAGATTTGAAAGGCATCAATCAGGCATTTACATCCGTCAGATTCAAACACAATGTACCACAGGGCTCAACAGCCCTCTGAACAAGCTAACTGTCCGTGTAGCCTGGTAGCGTCTGCGCTCTAGTTCTCCTGCCTCTACAGCGCCTTCTAATGAGCTGGGATGAAGACTTCGAGAGCGGGTCAGGACAATAGCCTAAATGTGTCACCAACCTTGGCCGGCCTTGAGCTTGACTGGCCACATTAAGTATTCAACAAGTCAACCTCTTGTTATTCTATCCAACAGAACACTCTTACAACCCTGAAAAGCACTCTTCCATCTCTCTGTCTCTCTCTTTCATGCAGCCATGCTCTTTGGATTCCTCCACAAAGTAGTTGTATCTCATTCCAACTGCCACCTTAAATCTGAGCCTTGACAAATTATATTCTGCCTCTAGTAGGGATGTTGGCTGTGACCAGGGTATGACTTTTAACAACTTTGGATTACTTTTCTCTGTGGGGTATTCCTCCCGTTTCTTCTTTAATTCCTAAAAGGTGTGATGTCTGGTGATATTTGGGGATCGCTTGTGGTCAGAGGGTGCAGTGTAACACCTCAACTATTGAGTGGTCTTAACCTGAAGCACAGAACATTTTACAAACTGGTATGTATCATTATAGTAGCAGAAGCACAAGATTAACAGCAAAGGTTAAATTTATCCAGAAAACCAAACCCTGTATTTCTGTTAATAAATAAAAATCAGAAAAAAAAAAACATTTCAGTAGAAAATGTGTATTGTGCCATAAATCAGCTTTCCAAGAGACAATGGACCAAAAGCTTTGAAGTACCCTATTCATATTTTATAACAGCGTTTCTGTTTAGTATGACATTTGTTATTAAAATACACAAATTTACAACAGACATTCATGATTTACAAAATTAATGTGTAATTCACTTCAATAACATACTTCATAAAAGTATATTCATATGAATAAATAATACTCTACTGCTGTTAGCTTTATAGAACAGCAAAACAATCTCAGAGATGTCAGCAAAACCAAAACATTGTTGCTTATTTCTTTTTTCCCCTTCTCTAGTTCATGCGAGCACTCCCTCTAAATTATGTATCTGACTCGTATAAATAAATAGAATTCTTAAAATGTTGAGTTTATCTGACATACAGTATGTTAAAAGAAAACTAAAAACCTGTACACAGTTTATTCTGGTTTGAACAGAGCACAGTATGTGTAAGCAGGGTCCAACATGCACAGGTATAAAGCTCAAAACCATTGTGTCCCAAATGGTAAAAAATATCCATGATGCAGCTGGAGTGGGAATCCAGTCCAGAATTTAGACGATGTACGTGGGGAGTTCTGTGGAGAATTTCACATGTACATGAGGTTTTACACATCCTGTGGGGCAAACAGGACAGAGAGAGAGACAAGTGTTAGGATATTCGGTAAAAGAAGCTGAGTAAATCTAGAAAATCTAACTGGTCCAATTATAGTAAGCAATACTTTAAAAGGCCAGTGTGTAGGATTTAGTGGCATCTAGTGGTCAATTTGCAGATTGCAACCAACTGAACACCTCCATCCCACCCTTACCCTACAGTTCCCGTTAAAAAGCAAAATATGCAAAAGGCCCTCTCAAGAGCCAGTGTTTGGTTTGTCCATGATGGACTGTATGGAAGTCCTGCTCCTTCTATAAATATACAAGACTCATTTTAAGGTAATAAAAATACAATGGTCCTTAGTTTCAGGTGATTATACATTAATTAAAACATAATTGTGAATTTATTTTCCATTTCTGCCAAAAGATTCTCCTAGATCCTACACACTTCACTTTTAAAAAGGTTCATTCGTTGCTTTTTTGTGGAACAAGCAGAAAACACAACACCTGCTATATTGACATGGAAAACATGTTAGCAAGCAGTTGCTTATTTACACCTCCAGCATACATGGAGCAAAATTAGCATTAATTTGGTCATTGTGTTTTGGTCACCCTGATGAATAATCAGTATTACCTACTTCTGAAAACAATACCTGGCCCTTTAGCTTTACTTAGATGTGCAAAAGCAGGACCCAAATGCAGACACAAAGAAAAGCTTTAATGGAAGCTGATAAACAGTCCAAATAATCCAAAATCCAAAAGAAGATAAGCAAAAAAAGGCAGGTAACAAAAAGCTGGCGAATGAAGAGAATCCAGACAACAGTAAAACAAAAACAGAGAACAAACCGTAAATCAAAGGGGAGACGGGGAGCACATGAGGACCAGGGAAAAAACACAGGAACACAGGATAAAGGCAAGATGACAACAGGAGTGACATGAGGACACGAACTGAACAGACGGATCAACACAGGCTTAAATACAAACAAAACTAACGAGGGGATGAGGTGCAGGGGGAGTGAGGTGGAGAAACACAGGTGAGGGAATTGAATGGAAAAACGCTAAAAATGGAAGGGGCTGGAAAAACACTGGAAGGATGGAAAGGCTAATGAGGGAGAGGGTTAGTGCAGGTGTGGAGGGAAAGCAGACTAGGGAAGAACTCAGGTAACAGGGCTGGGTTAATTGATTAGATTCAAGATAGAACACTGGAAAAAGGCACCACTGTGTTGACCAGGTCACTGCTAACTGTGTCTTATTTGCTTCCTGATGCTGGTAGGTAGCGGACAGTGATTTTATCTGAGCATTTCCACTAAAAAAACAGCTGCCAGCTCCAACTGGAAACAAAGTTGAAGGGAGAAGAATTTGTAAGACCAGAAAACACAACAAAACATACCAAAACAAAGCAATGCGCTTAATGGGGCTAAAAAGCCATGGAGACCTGAGCAGTTTTATCACCACGAGCATCAGGTTTCCTCCACAATCATTTGAGCTGTTGTTACTGTAGAACATTTTTATTAGTGCAGCTTTAAAGCTTAAATTAAAATGACCATGGTTCATTTATTGTAATAGCCATATATATGTTTTTAAGAATAAATAATAAAGATGAACATTTCAAATTGGAAGACAACATATGAAAACAGAAAACAGCTATTTAACTGGGAGTATGTAAGTTTTTTGAACAGCAACCACTGTGGCCACATGTGACAAATACATGATAATTACGTTTTTAACAGAGATAATAAGTCTAAGTGTAACAGTAGTACAAGAATCAAGGAATCATCTACTCCATGACCTCACTCGGTAATGTCAGTTGCAAGGCTAAGGCTGTATTGTAATTTTCCATAGTGGGTAATCAATGCCCCAAAGCTCAAGTTTATTGCAATATCCCATAGCCTGATGAAGGCTCTCCTCTGGAGCACAGATCTGGTCTATTCATGCATTCACATGCTGTGGTAACCTCAGCGTATTAAAGTCGATTGCTTACATTACAATAGAGCGATGATGATGATGATAAAGAACAATTAAATAGCCTTGAGCTTTTTAAATAAATAAATAGCCTTGGACATGGGGATGGGCCAGCAGACATTTTCTCTTATAAACTTAAAGTAATGGCAACCATTTTGAAAATGTACAGTCTGATGCTGGAACACTATTGTTCTTTGGGGGCGTGTGCTTTCTGGTAGTGCACTAGCAGAAATGGTATGGTTTGGATAAATTCTTAAGAAAACATCAAAAAACACCTAATGTCAGGTGTTAATGGGTAAGTGGACGTAGAAACTGTAATAATATTACAAACCCTTATTAGAAATGCGTTATATGATTGTAATACATTTAATATTAGACATTTCACTGCTTTGCCAATGACATTCAGCTCCACATTGCCACAACGGCCATCACTCCTGCCACTCACTCCATCCTCACTGACTGCATCTTTGAATTAAAATCCTGGCTTCAAACCAACTTCCTCAAATTCAACTGTGAACCAAAACCCAACGTCTGCTAAACGTCATAATGTTAACGTCCGCACAACGTGAAATTCTAACATCATTGACTGTGATATTTTGTTGGTTTTAAGTCGTAGTGTTAAGAAACCAAATTCCAACATCTTCTTCATCCTCTTCATGACAACATCATCGTGATGTAGAATACCGACATTAAGTCGTGAGGTATGGGAACCAAAACCCAACGTCTGCTAAGTCATAATGTTAACATCCACACAACGTGAAAATCTAACATCATTAGATGTTGATATTTTGTTGGTTTTAAGTCGTGGTGTTAAGAAGGGACGGCTGTAGCTCTGGAGTTAGAGCGGGTCATCCAGTAATCGGAAGGTCCCCCGGCTGCATGTCAAAGTATCCTTGAGCAAGATGCTGAACCCCAAATTTCTCCTGATCAGCAGTTGGCAGTTAGCACCTTGCACAGCTTCTGCCATCAGAGTATGACTGTGTGTGTGAATGGGTGAATGTGACAAGTGTTGTTAAGCGCTTTGAGCAGTCTGTAGACTATAGAAATGCAAGTCCATTTACCAAGAAACCAAAATCAAACGTCACATGCCAAAGTCATATTGACGTAGAATACAGACATTTAGTTGTGAGGTTTGGGAACCAGAACTCAACGTCTGCTAAATGTCATAATGTTAATGTCCACACAACGTGAAATTATAACATCGTTAGATGTTGATATATTTTGTTGGTTTTAAGTCGTGATGTTAAGAAAGCAAAATCAAACTTCTCCCGAAAGAGTGCTAACGTCGACCGTCGATCTGTGTGCTTAGAGTCATTGTCCTGTTGGAAGGTGAACCTTCAGCCGAGTCTGAGGTCCTGAGCGCTCTGGACCAGGTTTTCATTAACATTAACATTACATATCTCCTTCCCTCAACCCTGACCAGTCGAATTGAGGCCAAACAGTTCAATCTTGGTTTCATTAGACCAGAGAATCTTGTTTCTCACAGTCTGACTGTCCTTTTGGTGATTTTTTGCAAACTTTCACTGAGGAGAGGCTTCCGTCTGGCCACGCTGCCATAAAGCCCAGATTGGCGGAGTGTTGCAGTGATGGTTGTCCTTCTGAAAGTTTCTCCCATCTCCACACAGGATTTCTGGAGCTCAGCCAGAGTGTCTGTCGGGTTCTTGGTGACCTCTCTTACCAAGGCCCTTCCCCCGATTGCTCTAGGAAGAATCCTGGTTGTTACAAACTTCTTCCATTTAAGAATTATGGAGGCCACCGTGCACTTGGGGACCTTCAATGCTGCAGAATTTTTTTGTAGCCTTCCCCAGATCTGTCGATTAATTTTCAATGGATTGGGTTGAAATTGGTCCTGAACATCCAAGAGACCCTTCATTTACAACATGTATTCATTTAAATAGTTGTTGCTGAATGGTTGCAATAATCACATTAATAACAGGAAGTCATTTTTTACCAGAACGAAGGTTCTGTCATTTTCAAAAATTCATTTCTCCACTAGTTTTCACTTTCTTTCAGCTAAATTTGGATTGGAAATATTAATGTAGTTCTGTCACATCAAGATGTTATTTGGTCCTGCGTAAAAAAAGAATACCACAGATCTTGGTGAATATAGCTTCAGAGCTGAAAAACACTTTTTTGGGTTATTTTGATTTTTGTTATTTTTATTCTAATATCCTTAAACTTTAAGTATGTGAACATGTTGATCTTGATTGCACACAAAAATTAAAAGATGTTATATTACTCCTACATCATCATGATTTTTTTGAAATTAGTTAATTTCTCCTACTTTTCACTCGCTGTAATATCACATTCAGTGGTTTTATTTCATCAGTAGATATTTGTACAGTGTTGATCTAAAGGTTTTCTATCTGTCTGATACGTACTAACCTGTTTTTCATTGGGTTCTGGAAATTTGCAAGTTACAGTTTGAAATGGTTTGGTTTGCTGCATATAGGTGATGTCACCCTGTCCTGTGTGGCTGGACAAAATATGAATCTTAGTTCCTCAGCTCAGTACACATATTATTTCACAATTTCAAACTCTGGGCTAATTTCTGACATAAACAGCTCAGCTAAACTTCTTCCTAAGTTGTCTTGCTAGCTTAAGCATTTGTCGTAAGCATTACAATTACTTATAATTCTTGTGAGCCTCTACACATTCAAGAGCCCGCTCCAGAAAAGCAGACCAGACCACCTTCTCATGGAGGCCTGTCCCACCAAACAGAACAAAGTAGAAAATCAAGATCGCCTGTTGGTCAGCAATCTATGCAAGGCACCAGCTCCAGACAACAAACTCTGTCAACACAGGGAAAACGCACCCCATACCCAATGCCAGAAGCAAGTAAGTATATATTATTTTTTTTTAAAAAGAAATGAAAAAAAGCAAGGGATTGTAAAAGTAAAACAAGGTCAAACTGATGTATTTTTAAGTATTATCAGAATGGGTGAGAGTCACGTGACAGGCCCACATAAGGGCGCATGTCATTCACAGTGTTAATGGAAGAGATTCCTTTTTTATTTTCAGTGATCACTAGGGAGATGTAACAAAACCCCGTATTAATCAGGCCCCAGGGCTGAATTAAAGACTGTAGTATTTATAGGCTCTGACAATACTGGTTCTGCTCTCTGTAGTGGAGGATTTAAGAGAATATCGTTATCTTGGACCTTTTATCTAAACAACTCCGTTTCTAGTTTGCAGTAAAATTAAGACATTCGTCTGTGATGTTCTTCAATCCAGAAGAGAGATCTCTCTCATGGGAGCGGGGGCCAGCTGTCTCTGCCTCTCTTTTTCTCTCTCTCTCTCACACACACACACACACAGTGGACAGCAGAGCAGAGAGGTGGACACAGTTCACCAGGTGAAGTAAAAGATAACATTTAACTCGAGTTGACAACAGCTAGGCTCGTTACTGTACATTAAGTGCAATAAAACTTTGATTAAAAAGCCAGTAAGAGTACTTCATTAGGGATGTTAATGATTAATTGATTAATTAATTACATTTTAGCTATTTAGTCGCCTCAGCATTGGCTGGATTTTGTTGCCAGTTGTTGAACAGTTACAGACAGAAGCGCCGTAATTAAAATTGAAGTCATTATTTTGTTCATCACTCAAGTAACTTCATGTTTACTTTATCTTTTACTCTGATTTTACATCAAACACAGATCATGTCAGTGGTTAAAACAGTTTGCTAATGGAAAAAAGATCCAGCATATTTCATATATTATTAATGATTAATCGCTAATCAGTTATTAAGGCAGCCAACTATCGATTAAAGGAGTTACTTAAAATTTGCATCCCAATACTTTATCAAAACCGATATAGTGTAGAAAGCTGTATTTTCATCTGTTTTGCCGGCAGTTTCTCATCTACCGCCAGTATTTTTTACACAACCGAGGTGCACTGGTTAGTCTAACAGCTAATTGTTACGAACAAGCTAAAACAAAAGCCGTCTGTATGTAGTCTGACTGTTTAGCTTGGTTTGACACATATCTTAAAATTTGGCATGTTCTTGTAAACTTCTCTGCTGGCTGAGACAAACCAGCTGATCTATTTTACTGACATTTTAGATTTGTTGTCAGTGGCATATTATTGAGTTTATATTGTGACTTTGCTGTTGTAAACTGCTCTATAAAACAATATTTAGTTATATTTAAAATATAAATAAATTCTTATCCTGAATTTATTCATTTTTGAAATAATACATTTAAAAAAAAAGCAATTCTTTGGTAATAAAAAAAAACTAAGCGTATCGATAAAGAACCAAACCGACAAGGAGTATCTTTCTGAGGAGATAAGAGTAGTAGTTGTATTGATAAAATCTTAACGATACCTATTCCTAGTAATTACATTACAGTTAATCTTCTGAAATTTTCAAAAAAAATTGCATTATTAGTTTGAGCTCTGGCTGCTCTGTTCCCCATTTTAGTGGTTGGTTGTGCCTTGATATATGATATTCTAATTATGGTAATTATTTGTTTCACTGTATTACAATTTCAGAGAAAAGTGATGGAAATGCTTGTGGAAATGCGTGAGGCAGATGCAGAAATTCCTGCACAGGCTTCAACATTTGAGGCACTAAAAATGGAGTAGAACTGATATTAAATAGGGGACTCAATGGTTGCCACCGGGCCAACTGGCAGCCTTCTTCAACTGACGGAGTAACTTAAGGGTGCAACGGTACACAGAAGTCACGGTTTGGTTCATGCCCCGGTTAAGGAGTTGGGTCATACAGTTGGGTATGAGGTTGGTACAGTGGGGAAAAAAATGCACAAGGATAAAAGTGTATATATAATTATTAAAAGTTTAGTAATGTCACAAGACGAAACGTTAAAGAATAACCAAAATGAATGTTTGCACCACATTTCCTGGCATCAACAGCCATGTGTGGTGATTTTATCACCCTGGCCGCGCACTCACACCAGCTTCATGAGCTATAAAAGCAGCTGGCAGTCATTCATTGTCAATGGGTCCTGGTGCCGTGAGGCGCCTGCCACCATGGCAGCCAGGAGTGGCGCATTGCCAGCAACCAGAGCGAGAAGTTGAACTTGAGCTGAGCTGAACTTTAAACAAATTAGCAGCAACCAACTGCAGATCGGGATTTGATTTTCTACCCCCTCTAAACGTATCCCTATGGACTGAAGTTCCTAGAAAATATTTGTTCCACAATGATAATAGAGGAGAAAGTCATTGTTGCAGTCTCCAGTTTTTCCCGGAGCTGTATGACTCGTCCTTGTTTGTGTATCGTGGCCATAGATGTCAGAGATAGTGGGGATTTCTGGTAAGTGTGATCAGGCTGACTGTACTACAGTGTAGAAGCAGTAAAATTAAATGTACACACTTGTAGCTGCTTAGCTTTTCACAGTGTGGAACAACTGTGCTGTGAGGAATACAAGAGGACGCAGTAGTAACGTAACATAAACAGCGGCCCACAACCAGCGGAAACACTTGAATATGACGATGTGTCATACAGGGCCCTATGAAATCAGTTCCACATTTTTCCAGATACCATTTAATTTTTTGTCAAATTACGTGTTTTCCGTCTTTTAATTTTTCTGAATGCTCTATTTTACGATTTAATCACTTTTTTTCCCAGAAAGAATGCCTAATCATGTGGTGGATGAATACAATTTTAATAATTCAACATTGATTATTGATTGATTGATTGATTAAATACTGAAATTCAATTTGATGCAACACAACATTGCACAATTTTTTTTTTATCAATGTAAGTGTCATTTACAGTTGTCTAATGTGCTTGCGCATATACTGTGTGATAAACATGGTGACAGACGGTGATACAGTAAAGACGTAGGAGGCTACGTGACCTTGCTGTGTGTGTACCGGTACGCTGATGTGCTGCCTGAGCTACTCCTTATTCAGAGTGTTTGACCAGAAACGGTCAGAGCTTTTTCATTTTTTCCAACTGAATATCTGACTCTGTGCACACAGCCACGGAGTCTTCAAGGGACTTACGTCTTGCATCTGCCAATGTGGTTGTACTGGTTGAAATAGCTGTGTTTATGAGCTGAAGCAGGAAAGGTTAACTATTAGTGATGTGCGGGTTATAATATTTTAATACACGTACCCACCCAGTCTGTTATGAGAGCCAACCCGCCCGGCCCAACCCCTTAAAATATACGCTAATCAACAACCCATACCCAGCCAGACACGCAAAAAACATGATTGCACTGGACTGATGATAGAGACAGAGGACCAGGCTGAGAGCAGCAGCTGTCCGTGGTGCAGATTCTGCTGCTGGGAGCAGGAGATCAAAACAGAGCTGTCTCTCTTTGCTCTTTTCCTCTTTGTCACCCGCTCTCAGAAGACGGAGGATCTAAGCTAAATAAAGTAAATTAAAAATTAAAAATTAAAAAGAATAAAGTATTTATTCCAAACTTTTGTATTCATTGTTGAATAAAGCAGCAAAAGAGGTCGGAATAAAGCAAAACATTCGTCACCTTGTGACGGTGAACTGTTACAAAATAGTAGTCAGACTACTCAGTGTTTAGCCTATTGTTTGGCTGCACTTTGCAAAAAAAACCAACAGAGCCCACAGTCCCAGGATTCAATCTGTTACGATGTGCTTCCAGTACACGACCAGCGGAACTGAAGGAACACTCACTGGATTATATTATTTTATTATAATTTAATATTTCACTATTTGACAAGAAGCTTTAACAAACTCATTATCATTGCTGGGGCCAGCATGGAGAAGAGAGGGTATGCACAATGGTGATCCCTCCACAAGGCAAGGACGTCCTCTTGACACTCGTAATAAAAAGTATGGAAACCACTTACTTAGCAGAAAAGTGAAACAATAAATCTGTGGTGTGTGTGTCTGTGTCTATGTATGACTGAGAGACAGAGAGAGTGATGGAAAGAGGGAAAAGAAAGTGGAAAGTGAAATATTGCACACATTATGTTTTGGTAGGTTTTTGCTGTACGTTATTAATAACTAAGGCCAACTCTGAACACTGCTTTGTCAGCCATGGACCCGTTCCTGCACCTTTGATATTTTCTGGTAAAGCAGACCCAAACCCGCCTGACCCACAGGTGCGTTCCCGGATCACACAGGTTACGGGTCAACCCGTGCATCACTATTAACTATGAAAATGACTCGCCTGGAATAATGCCAAACAATAGACTTAGTTCATCACTGAGGACCTGAGCTGTCACCCAGCGTGTGTTGGCATGGCAGCGTGCATCGATGTGCCCAAGCTTTTTGCCCCTTTTACCTCACCTGAGGTACCCCTCCCTGGTGCTGCTGAAGTTGGTCATACCCCTTTTTCACTGGTCAAAAATCCCTCTTAAACCCGCTAAGATCTGGCTTTTGTGTGCAATGGGAATGTGTAAACTCTGCAATTACACCCGGGTCAATTGACTCTGCAGTAGACACAGGTACACAGGAACCCAACGCTGGGTTTTGACGTCAACCCAATTTTCATTTCTGGGCAATCCAGTGTCCGTCCAACGTTGGAGGTTGAGGTCAACCAAACGTTGGGTTTTGATGGATATCAGATTTTCATTTCCAAGTATAATCTAACGTCTGTCCAACGTTAGAGTCCAACGTCTTTCTGACGTATAACTGAAGTCCGGTGCCAGCTGGGCCATGACCACATCATCCCTGTCCTTCATAACCTCCACTGGCTCCCCATCCCCAAGCGTATCAACTTCAAACTCCTTATCATCACCTCCAAAACCCTCCACAACCTGGCTCCCCCCTACCTGTCTGAGCTCCTCCACCGGCACACTCCCACCCACACTCTCAGGTGTGCAAGCCTCCATTGCCACTTCCACCCTCTGGAGCTCACTCCCCCTCGCTCTCCGCCTTCAAGGAATCCCTAAAAATACACCTCTTCAATGCTGCCTACAACCACTAACAAACTCTGTTCCCATCCTCCTTCTCTGCTTTGTTCCCCTTCTCATGGACTATTTCATCTTTGTATCTTTGTTTTCTTTGTTTAGTTTTTCTTTGTTTTGTTGTTGTTCTTTGTTAAGCGTCTTTGAGTGTTCAGAAAAGCGCTATATAAGTCCAATGTATTATTATTATTAAAAAACAACAGGTACAGACGTTAATCACTGACATTTCACATTGGTAGAGCCATAGAAATTGAGCAGAAATTCTCTACTCCTGAAAGAAGAATTGCACAATACTTTGGTTAACAACAGACATTATGTTAGGCCATCACAGTCAAAAGTCATAGCAGAATCTACAGATGGATGACAATTTACAGCAAAAATATGATTGAATGAGTGAAGACAATCGATATTTGTAAAAATTTCTCCACGTCCTCTGTACAAAAATGAAGCCAAAATATCCTGGACTGGATTGCTTCCATCTTGTGCTGGTGACATCATTCACAGTTCCTGTCCATACACCCGCCGTCTCAATCGCGAGCAGGGCTCTGCTGGCATGACGTTTCATCCTTTTTTACAGCATCACATAACAAATTAAATAACAAACTTAGTTTGGAGGCGGCGGGGCTATGACCGTTACTGCAGCCAGCCACCAGAGTTTGATCAGGATGTTTTGGCTTCACTTTTGGATATACAGTCAACGGCTGAGTCGCAAAATGCAGGTTTTCCTTCATTGGAATTGAAGCTGTAAGCTTGGAATGGAACAACACCATAGAAAGATTTTCTGTCATTTGTTACCCATCTGGATTCACAGGTGGTTAAAAGGGTGACAGTAGGAGGAGAACAGTGTGTTATTGCACTACTGAGAAGCAGCTGGACTATTTTTTTTTTAATCATACATGTTTTTGTTTAGCTCTCGTTTACCCCTCGACCGGACCATTTCACCTCTGAGGAACAAACAAAAAGCACAGGGTGAGTCTCATGAAACGATGCACAATGGAATGAAATAGGCAATGAGGAAAAGCAAATGAAAATGCAAGCCAAAGGTAAGAGTTAATAAGAGTCGATATTCACCGATGGGCCGTGAGTTAAACTCTGTGTCCAGAATCTCCAAAGAATGCACCAAGTCCCGCTGTGAGCTGGACGGGGCCTCTGTTGGATTAGCTGGACTCATCATTTCTTGTTCTTTTTCGTTCTGCATCTGCGCATAGACGTTGAGGCCTGGGATCTTCCTTGAGGAAAGATTTACAGTGAGGCAAACGGATAAAGACAAGAGCCTAAAGACAAAACCAGGGAATTGGGAGTACATTATGTAAAACCATCTGCAGCCAGACAACTTCACTTGTTTACTAGACTTCTTTGTAACTTTTGACTAAATGCTAATTTAAGAATCTAAACGTAATACGGTCTGTAAAAGTGAAGTTTTATTCTGTCTCTGCTTGTCTGCACATCTTCACAATCGTTTGTGCCCTTTTCCCTCAAAACTGCACCTTGGCGAGGAGACATAATTTAACATTTCAGAAAGGTCAAATGCCTTCGTTCAAAGGGCTTAATATTGATAGCGGCTGATGGCTGACTGACATTTCTTTTGCAAAGAATGACCTGACAAAAGAAATTCCACAGGATCCCCACAGATGTGTGAGGGAAAAGCCAATTCTCCACCGAGGAGCACTGCAAGTGCCTGTGAAGACATCTGACAGGCAGCTATCAACCTTCTCTGTAGCCTCACAGGCGGCTTTGTTTACGGAGCTGTCAGGACTCCGTGACACCTTTCAGCACCTCCCTATCATGCACGGTGAGATGACTATATAGACATGACATTTCATGAACACTTTACCTCTTGAATTTGTAGATGACAAACACAGCTAAACCCACAACCACTACCGATAGCAGCATTAGCATGGCAGAGCCACTGTGGTTTTCGCTTGTGTCCACTAGGGGCGCTGCAGAGACAAGGAGACAAGAGCCACAGAGTGTAAGCAGCGAACAACTCACACAAGCTGTATTTCCAACCAGCTGAATCATGCACTGAGCACTTAACAGGATAATAAACACCTATGTTAATTAGATGAATCATTTCAATATACAGTAGTATGGACTTCTCTTACTCTTTATCTTATAAGACCTTTTAGGACAGTAGCAGCATCCCCAATAGGAAGAGGCACACAAACTTGTAACGATGCTCACTCTCTGAATGTCTCTGTGTAGCTACATGGTGGGAGCCAATCAGACACAGGGGTGGGGTTATTAGATGAGAGGGGCAGCAAAAATAATAAAAATATACCTGAGTGTCCTGTATGTAGGTGTCTACATGCTTTGTGTTCTGTCCCACTTACTACAGAAGTACAAAGGCCCTCCTGGGCAGCTCTAAACATATACAGGCAGCTGTGTTGGTTTACCTGCTGATAGGTGTGCTGCGTACACGGTGACTTGGACCCCTGGCCGCAGCGTGAACTGGACGAGATTTTGATTTAAAGCGCCAAGCAAAACCTCAGAGAGCTGTCGGCAAACAGAGGGAGACGTGATTTTAATAACAGATTTATTTTTGTAAAAACAAAATGTGTATACATCAAGAAAGGTCGTTGCCAAGATCATCAGACCTCAGCCTCATCCATCTCAGGTCCACACATCATTTATTAACACTGTTCTGACATTAAAGAGCAAATTTGTCTGTTGTCCTGATCAAACTTTCCACAGATTCATTCAATTTTTTATGTCGGACAGAAAAATAATTGGAATCCAAACATCACTTGCCCTTGACAACACTTCTGAAGGTTTAATGGTTTAAATGTCTGCCTAGTCAGTCTGTGAACGATTGCCAAGGTAAAGAGGGTGGACAATAAAAACAGAGGCCCACCATGAAAAAAAGAAAATGTTAGCTTAAATCAAGGTAACAGAGGAGGCTAGGAAGCAGGGATGGGTCTATTAACTCTGCCCTTGTAAATATTACTAAGTTGAACCTGTATATTTTAAATGCGCCAAAATGCGTTAGCATTTTACCTTTTGTGATGTTAGCAAAATAATCAAGTGAAATATGAGTAATTTGTCCTCCCTGAAATTTGAGATGTGCCTCTCTCTCATGTTTTTTGGAATTGGTTCTTATTTACGCTTGTTGCCAAAATTAAAGTGAGTGACATTAAACACTGTTAACACTATGCTAACAGGTGAAATAAGGATGAAAAAGCACTCATCATTAAGGTTGGATGCGTGTAATGTTACTATAGCCTCGACACAGGAGATTATTACATGTGCAGTTTGTAAAACAGATATATGTACCACTACATTGGGCAAGTGAATGGAACACAACATGAGAGAAGTGAGTCTGGTCAAACAGGTGAACTGCACCATGTTTAATGGAGATTCCTTGTATCAAACAATGGGATATTTCAGCAAAACACACACAGGTTAGAAGTTGATCTTGTGAGGATGGTTATGTATAATGAATATATCTGGCACGGCTCACCTGTTTCACAAAACCCACTGTTCCTTATGTCATGTGTTCCATTGCACCATACACACTGATTTGGCATCACGGCTGGTGTGATCCCATTGCAAGATGGTCTTTTGTTTTTTTGTGAATTGATTTTTTTCTTTTAGACGGGCATTTAAAGGTTGGGAACCAGCGGTCAGATTAAAGCAGATTTTTTTTTTTTGGCCACTTGGGGACAGCAGAACAGACCATAACCACAACGCTGACGTTTATATTTTCATCTTATAAAGTTGATATGACAAACAGCTGCCTATTTACGCATCCAACAGATGGAGCAGCATTAGCATTCGTTTGGTGTTGTGTTTCTGGCAGCGTGCCAGCTGCTGTCAGTCAAACACTGACACTGACCCGCCCCTCCATCTGGCAGAGACAAAAAGGAGCATTTCTGATGTTTCCCTAAGGACCTTGTTTTTCCTTTTAATAATGAAAACACTATGTAAAAGACATGTTGACACCATTATTGAGTTCTTCAGTTTAAAAAAGACAAAACATTTAAAAAGAAAAATCTTTTTGTGGCTAATACAGACCAGTCTAACTTTAACTTATGAAACATCTTAAAATAACATTAGTGTCAGACAGAAGAAGGGAAAGGACATTACAAGCAAATCAGAGCTGAGAAAAGACCACAGAATTGAATTGACACAACTCTAATTCACTTTCAACACTGAACATTATTTGTGAGGCCCCACGACCCAAAGAAACCTCACTGCCTCACAACAACCCCATCTGAGTGTTCCTGTTTATGTAAGAGTCTTTGTCTATGGGACCGTTCCACTGTGATGCATAATGCATAGGCTGCAGCCTCACTTGATCTCTGCTTTCCAAACTGCCACGTTACCTTCTGCGCTGAGAACATCTAACTTTGATATAAATCAGGCAGATTACCCTTACCCGAAGGTAAACTATAGAAAGCCACATTCCAATCTCATTCGCTCTCAATCTGTTTGTCCACATGGATTCTTCGTTCACGCAATTCAATCGTGGAGGCTCTAATCCTTCTACGCGATCTAAAATGATATTCCAATACCATGAAAACATTTTTATTTAATTCTATTTAATCCCCACTCATGAAACAAGCATATATGGAGCTGCAAACGGAGGACGCAAAGCTAAACAAAATCCTCAATTCTCTCTGTGCAGATCCCATTTTTCTCTCTGCAGACGCTTCATTTATCTTATCTGACTCATTTGCCAAATTAATTGTGATATGAATGATGAGTAATTTCTGTAGTGCTTCATCCCTCCTTTATATTTCCTAGCAGTTTAAATTTAGACTATGCTGTGACTAATTTCTTTTTTTCCCACTGTATACCAGGGTCAGTAAATCTATTATACATTCTAATAGGCAGAGCACGCTCTACACTTTTAAGATGCCAACCTTGAATGAAGATTTATCGCTGACTTGTAGGGGAGAGGATCTTTTCCAGGCGATCAAGGTGTGAGTGGGGATGGAAGAGGAAAAATTGATTTCCTTCCCAGTTTCCTCCTCGACTGATGCTGGTGGAATTCTTCCCACGGATCCAACATTATTATCAGTCATTATCTATTACATGAGGCTCAAAGCTAATTCGGTCCATCTTGATACACCGGTGATTTAGTGAACTGATCAACCATGACAATTTCTTTGTCTGGCTTTTCAGACTCTTTTGAGAATCCCCCACCCCCCACAGGATGTGACTTGAGGGGGTTTGAGAGTCATTCCCCCTGATAACTTGTTAATACTTGTCAGGCTTATTGATGAGTCTATTGCAGAGATTCCTCGGGCGTGTTCTAGAATTAGACTCATGGAAAGACCTGGACATGCTTCAGTGGATCTATACTGGCATCTGCTGGAGGAAGGAGGAACTTAAATTTGGAAAAGAATTTTCAGCGAGCAATTACTGGCAAAGCTGCTGATAGAGAGACGATGAACCATGACTCACATAAACAGACAAAAGGAAAGAATGTTTCAAACATTACCATGGGGTTATGGTAGAAATTAGAGTCAGGATAACAAGGTGAAATCTATCCACCTACGCAAACACTGTCAAGAGCTATAAAAAGGCATGATTCTGTTGCAGACCCAGACAGTCGTACCTGATCTAAGTGAACAGAGCTCTTGTCTGGTTTCCCCTCAGTTAACTGCTTGTCAGGGAGGAGGAAAAACTCTGCTGCAGTGGGTAAACCTGGGAGGACGGTGACCAGAAGCTGATCCTCTCTCACACCCGTGGCCTGGTGGGGAACGAGAGGGAAAGAAGGAGAAAGGTTTTTAAAAAAAATGCCCTTCTGTGAAGGTGTATCCTCTATCAAACCTGCACAAAATTTGCTTGTAGCACTGAGTATTGAAAACTGTCTATATCGTTTTATAATAACCACATACGTATGTATAATAAATGGAAAATGTGTATTTAATTAGTTCATAGTTACTTCGCTATTAACTAACAATGAAATGTTTTATAAACCATAATATTGTAAGTATCTGTACTAATTATTGAAACAGATAGTTCCCTATTTAAACACTTTGCCAAATTTTGATTAGACCTTGAGTCAATATATATACCTGAAAAAAGAGGGTTTGTAAAAAATTGGACTGGGTGACATGGCCTTAAAATAGTCTTGTGATATTTTAATATTGCGGCAATACTGTAGGGATGACTATTGGTACTTTGACAAAATATAAACACAATGGGATTTTTGATTGATAATCACCAGTAATGTGGCTGTAATGACTAAGTCACACAAGAAGGTGACAAGAATGTCCGTACACCTGGGATTAATATTACAGCTAATGCTATGTTCCAGTCAAAGTCAGAGGTTGAGATTTCCTAGCTGAAGTTTCCAACTGTCAACCTCCAAGTGTTCCAGTACCTCAACACCATGTTACCAAAAAACTTGTCCACCAAAATGATGTCTGTTTGGCATGTGTGAGTATGAGTGAACCCTCAGCAGTTCAGTCTCCATGCATGTCTAAATAACTAGAGGGAAAACGACACAAGATAACAGACGACATTATAGATTTTGTTTTACGCACTTTTATATTTAAAAACATATAACTAAATATTCCATTCACTCGCCAAATGCTAATACTGTTGTCAACACATACATCCTACTCCCTCCCCATGGGTGCTGCCATTGTTGTGTGACAACAGACAACTGTTCCCTCGTGAAGTTGGAGTAGAGTAGAAGTTGAAGTCGAATAAAGTAGGAATTCCGACTTTAAGTGGCATTTCATTGTACTTTTTCTCGTAGGAGCTCAGAAGTTTCAGAGCGCTGAGTTGTCAGGAACATGGCATAACTAGCCAAAATAATATCTTGGATTCATGTTGATGTGTATTTTCAGGTACGTTTACGTTTTTCAAAAAAATCTAACTTTAAAAACCATATTATCAAACAATATTTGGTGGCCACCATGCAGTAACTCTCAAAATGTTGGTATTCTCATTTAGGTTGCCCCTGATTAAAACCAAAGAAAGAGCTTCACCCCTCTGGTACCATACACACTGCCCTATTTTATTGGAATAGGTTGTTGAGGCTGTATGCAGCCTGAAAGGAAGACTAAAGGCACTGCTCAATGCCTTAAAGAGTTTTTTTTCTATAAGAGATCCTAAAACAGATTATCAGTTGGAGATAAAGTGTTAAGGGACAGCGCTCTTTATAGCAATGATGAAAAACTATGTCAAATGTGTAAGGTGTCTATTAGGGAAATGAAGGATGATTATTATTATTAATATCCATGCACTAACACAAAATTTAAACCATACCTTCTCTATTCAGATGCTTTATTAGGAGCACCATGTAGATGAATGTTGATGCATATATGGCTCTGTTCTACTTCAGTAATTTACTGAATGTCTTTATTCCTGCAGGAGCCTCTGTTGTCGTTCCAGCTCTTGCGAATGTGAATTTTTTAAGCTATCGTGTCATATTTCCATCTGAAAGTTTTTTTCGTTTTCTTTTCCTTTACTGCCTTCCAGGCTGGGGTTGTCATGAAGAAATGATGTCAGTAACAGATAACAAAACAGACATGTTCACTGAAGACTGAAGAGCCGGGTATATTTTTGGCATCAATTTTGATTTTGCAGGATCAAAAAGTGTGAAAATATGATGCAAGACCCAGATTGCTTTTTCCTGAGAATCATAGAAGTATTGACGTTCTGAGGGTGTTGTAAAAAATCAGGAAGTTAATGAGCCAAAACCTGCACCTGACAATGTCGTGTGTGGGTTTGAATCATGTCTTACACTGACAGGGCGCAAAGCACTCGAGTTCCGGCATCCCTCCAGGTCAGTGCAGCACACACATTACGCACATGCTGACATTTATTCTTCTGTATGTTCCATCCATAACCTTGTTACTGCACGGCCCTGCACTTGCAGTGTGTGTGTGCAGGCCACTGCAATCAGCGTGCTCTTGAACTGCATTTTTACCCCTCTCCTCCCTCTTGCCTTGTCATTTATCATCATAAGAGTCAGATTCATGTCTCAAAGCCTCGGGGAGGTCACGATGCACTTACAGACCGTCAGAGGTCCAGTCAGGCGAGCACAGTATTTACCAGAGTAAACCATCGGTTTCTATGAAAGGACCTGAGAGAGAGAGCTTCACCTGGATCAGAGAGCTCCTGATGACTCGGCTCACATCCAGCCTCCATTCGGCAACATCGGGGTTGTGGTCGTCCAGGTTGGATGAAAAGGCAAGCAGATGAGATCGGAAATATTCTGCAGGGAGGAAAATAAATGCATGTGAGATTTTTTTTACTTTTGATTTGTCATTTAATGTAGTTTATTTATGTTTATTTTGGGGCTGTCAAGCGATTAAAAAATAATCCAATCTAATAATCTAGAAAATTCCTTGCTGCAAAAATTGCACAAAATGGTGCTCCTGTCAACACTTCCATCAAGCATTTTTAAGCCTAAACTGTCGCTAAAATGAATTGGACTACAGTAGAATCCTGGGCTTTTGTCATCCACCAAGCTTGGCTTCTGGTGTTTATAAGAGTGGCATGGCTCCTTTAAAAACAGAGCAGTTTGTGTTGAGTGAGTGGAGATCGACGGTCGGTGGCTGAGGTCAGCAGACGGAACTTTTAGCACAGATGTTGTCTAATGGCAAAAGATGTACAGTACCATGAATAAATTCTGTAAGTCCTTAATACACAAGACCTCATGTTTGAGTAACAGCTAATATCCATGCCATTGCTATCCATGCTAAGGATGTTAATCATGCTGAAACAACAGCGTCTGGTAGTGATGGTATAACGTCCGACTATTAACCACAGCCCAGTCTCTGTTTGAGAAAGAATGTTAACCGTTTGACAGTTAGAAACACTGGCTGGCTGCAGTGGGACTTTTCAATTCAGAATGCTCAGCAGCGTTTAGTCATCTGCCTCCATCATGTTTACAAAGCTGTTGTGGAACGTGTTCAGTGATGTAAGGTCAAGGGGCGTCATAGAGCGTGATTACTTGAGTTATTTTGACAACCCTAGTTTACTTCAATCTGTGTCTTATTTTCATAGTTAAACACTGTAGTTCATTTTAAATCTCATCAAAGTAATGGCAGTGCAATGGGAACACAGCTATGTTACAAAAAACACAGGAGGTCAGTCATTCAGACAGGTTGTAAACAAACCAACAGTACAACTGAATCATTTAAACCACTTTACCAGACAGTAAAACCAAAAGTGAGCTCATCTGAAATGTTGGTAATAGTAAATAAAGAGGATACATATGCTTGATGTCCAATATGTGATATGGTGATACAAAAGGCATTATTATGTAACAGGGTTGCTGTGGCACAGCGTGCCATCATGACTGACTGGATGAATGCTACTAACAGTAGTAACACTGAGGTTTATAATAACATTGACAAAGAAACTGTATTTAATTTTGGAACAGTCACGTCTGTTTAAAACCAGCCTGCTTAATAAATTAAATTGATGCCTCTATCGATTCAGCGCATCTCTAAATAATAGCAATAAAAAAACAAAATAAATAAAGATGGGACAGATGGTTATTCAGCTGCTTTTTAAAGATGTCTGGAGGAACCGCAGATCTTAAGCCCAAAAGAAGTGAGTTTCAAAGTTTAGGAGGAACAACTTCAAAAGCACAGATGCTTTATCTTCAAGCCTGGAGTGAGGAACAATCAACAAACCCTGATCAGAGCACCTTAGAGACCTGTTGGTGACATCGATTTGCTCTAAATCTCTAATGGAGGAAGGTGCGTCACTATGCAGAGCTCTAATAGTTGTGGATAATTGTAATACTTTATTGGACAGGATTCTGTGTGTATAGTGTACAGTAAGCTATTATAGATGAATAAATCCATCTGTAATTTGTGATGGGTGTTTTTAAGTCTGGGGGTTTAATTTTACTATTTACCTTCTCTTTTAAAGCAATTTGGGAAACCTGGTGGATAGTTGAAAACCTGTCTGATTATCTGACTAACTGTATTTACAGCTGTCATTGTGTTCCCAGATCTCAGCAATTAGAAGATGCCATTTCCTTTTACAGCTTCCCTGATGATTTATAACAATCATCGACTAATAATACATAATCATGAGGTATTCATAAAAAATCTTAACCATATAACAAACTTTTCTAAATAAGAGAAACATACACCAACGCTGTGATAATGACAAGGCACAAAGCTACCATAACCTTAGCTCAAACACGAATTTGGCTTTTGGGTTTGGTTTTTCATTTATTGGTTAGGAAGCAGTTCCACAACAGCTGGCAGATCTGGCAACTACCTGATTCATTAAATGGAGTCGATGTAACAATTTGTGACAATTAACACGCATTATTGGCCAAATGTGAGTGGATCGACCTTCCCCATCTCTTGGTTGCCTATACAAGCCTTTGGACGATTAGTTTAGGTAGGTTAATGCTGCTGGAATGTGGCTTCGGGTCGAATTTTCTGTGACAGTCCATAGGATGCGACTTTATGCACGTTCTGCTCCACTAACAAGATAGCAATATCATCCCATCTACTTTACACTTAAGAGGTTGCTGAGGAAGTGCAGTGTCATATTTCGTGCAATCTGGACATGCAACAAATTCAGTACTAACACATTTTGAATAAACAGCGAACACTGCTCTGTGTGTCAGTCTGTGAGATGAATCTGTGAGCATTTCAGGAGGCTTAATGCCATGTTCAGACCAAATGTGACGCAAATTATTCATGCGACTGGATTACATACAAAGTCAGTGATAAGACGCTAAATTTTTCACACCAATCGACAATCACGCGAGTTGAAAATATTGGACTCAGGCGACAAAAAGTCAGACTATCTGGTAAGTTTTGAAAATATGTCTCAGCACAGCATAGCTTTGATTGATCCAAACTCCATTCAGGAAACACGCATTTTAAAAGTTGTTTGCATGTCATCTGAAGCATGAATTCAGGCTTTTTACAAGGCGGCATTATGATGTCATTAATTCGACGTCCTTTCGATCAATTTATTGCAGTCAGATCAGAGAGAAATCTCTTTGAGTTCATTGTCATGATTGGGACTTTTTGTGTGGCTGTTTTTGTGTTTTTTGTACTTTAGTGTTTTCAGAGGTGATGGCTGAAGCTGCCTCCTCTCTCACACCTGCAGCACATCTGATTATCAGCTCCAGAATCTGTAGTCATCTAGACATGGCTCTAGACGGTGAAATGGCAACGTGAATATTTTCTTCGTATTTTGTCTGAACGCACCATAACAATGGATCTGTAAACCCCTCACATTACCAGATTATCTGTGCTGAACATTGGTACCAGTATTACAATTGGACCGCAAACATTGGAATTGAAAAAATGTGAATTTGCCACACTATCTTATAACACATAATAATGTTATCAGAAAACTACCTCTGCTAATTAAATCCATGCTCTACTTTATAACCACGGTAGTTACGTCAACACAAGTGAACTAATATGCCTGTTTTGAATTTAATAGCTTTGCTTACTGTATGCAGTTCACTTAAACAACATCACAGACATTTACTAAAGTGTAACTGGGATGAATCACTGGGACGAAGAAAACAGCATCGGAACACGCACCTAACTGATTACTCTTTAAATTTAGGCAGTGCTGATCAAATATGAATCAAGATTTTGTTACACACAGCCTCACTATACTGCATCTGTCCCTTAAAATGCTTTTGGATCATATTTTAGTTTACTGTAAAAACAGAAAGATTATTACTAGCCAGTCACTTTGGCTGCTTTGTAACTCTCTGGGGTGGATTGTTCAGGGGCCAATTATCGAAGTGTGGGCCCCAGGCAACGGTTTATTCAAGGTGGAGCATTAATTCTAATGTAATGCTAAACAGTTTAATGTATAATAATTCCTCATATGTAACATTTTTGAACAGAATGTTGGTTTTTTTTAAAAAAATCCTGTTATGATAAAAAGACAACTTATTGTAAAGTGGCAACTCGTGGGAAGTACAATATTATTATTAGCTATGAGGATCACAGCCAAAGCAGCGAAAATAAGACCCAAGTTGTAATATAAGGAAATATCCTTAAATAATCATTATACAGTAGACTATTGTGAGACATGTTTTCTGTGTGTTTACAGAGCTACAGAGTCACAGAGATGGCTCACCATGGACGGCGATGGTTTTTCTGTCCTGCAGAATGGAATTCCCTACAGACACCTGCACAGTGACTGTACTGATGCCTTCCCGGGAGAACGTGCATGACACACTTCCCTCTAGGGTGATTACTGGCTGCTGGGGGAGAGAGAGAGAGAGACATAGCGGAGGTAGGGGGAGATGAGGAGAGTCAAAGTCTCGGGGCTCCGGTGAGAGACCCTTATCAACGCTGGTTTCACACTGCTGTTATTTACACTATAGAGGTGTCAGCCTGCTAGCACACTGACAAAACACACACACTCACACACATACGACCACACTGTGAGAGCTGCAACAATCTGTGCTGTGCCTCGTACAGTGTCGGGGTCCACAGAGAGTTCCCTGTGTGACACCAGCAGCTCCTTCCTGTCATCACTCACGTCTCCATTTGTTCTTCAAATAGCTATAAGATGCTAATCCTGCCGCGCTTTGATACAAACTGACATAACTGGCTGTCCTTGTGGAAGGCCCCGGTTGGAGCTGAACAAACACATTTACATAGCTACAATTATGAAGACAGATAATGAGAGGGGAGCTTTGCTACAGCCTGCAGAGAGATGTTGATTCTTTTAAGTGACTCGACATCTTAGTCTCTTCTTGCAAAAAAATAACATCTTACTAAGATTCAGCCAGCATTTTAGAAACTGGCCTATTTTCTATAAGTACACATTTAAAGGGTTAGTTCACACAAATTACAAAAATACTGTATATTTAAACAGGGTCATTGGTAACAGGTGAGAGTGGTTCACCACATGATTGTACACTAAAAAAATAATTATTTTTCAATTATGTTCATGCTTATTTTCCATCTAATTCTATTAAATATGTTAAATATAAAGGGTCACATCTAATGCATTTTTTCCCATTGGGTCTCATATCTTTGAGGTATGTTTGGTGGGTGTGTCAGAGGTGTTACACAATCAGCAGTCTCACATAGCCGGATATATCACCGCTGTGCTGCGTCAGTGCTGGAGGATAGCCTATCAGCAGGATTGGCATTAAGCCCAACGCATAGGTGTTCAGTGCACCTATGTTTTTCCGTTAAGTAAACCTTTTGCTACACTTTGTCAGGGCTGGCCCAGGCAAAGCATGAAGGAAGCAGCCACACATACAATACACATACACATACAATTAATTAAGTAATGCAATTATGTCTTCAATTGGTGACTGCGACATTTTTTCTGGAGGGACTTTGCTGACTTGTTTTTTCTTTTGTTTGCCCTTAAAATATAATTCTTCTGTGCTTTAATGTGCACAAAAGAAATCTCGCTTTCCTGCATTATATTAGGGAGAAGTTTCCAAGGCAGAGATCTCAAAATCTGTGTGCAAAAAACTCAAACCATCTGCATGGCTTGACGCCGCCAGGGCTTAGTAGAAAAATGTGTCTTTTCTGACCCTTCAACTGTGGGATTGATCAGCTCTGCAAAGCAGTTTTACACCTTAGTTGAAGGAGTTAAGAGTAAAAATAAAGGATGGATACACTTCACTGACTATTAGTGATTAAGCTGCTTTGAGTTCTAACACATCAGCATGCTCCGCAATTTATATCGAACCTGATTAACGAGGCCACAGTTTTTGCAAGCTGGATGCACAAAAATAGCTTAACAAAATAATGATTCTCACATTTTGGAGCAGAAGAGTCAGCATCCTACTTAATTGCAATTGGGCAAAGTAAAAGCTCAGAGAGAAGCAAAGTCTTGAGTGCACAGTACCTCGGTGTTATTTCCAATCCACCATATGTAGGTGACCGTTCCCACTTGGCTGGGCCACAGAACAGCAGTCAGGTTCACTTCCTTATTCCTCACTGCCACAAAGGGAGCTGAGAGATGGATATACTCCAGCTGACCTACTCAGGCACACATATACATCACATGGTGAACTCGATGCACTGCGCCGCAATGTGCAAAAAGGGGAAGAAACAACAGCTTTATCGTTTCAAATGAAGAAAAAAAGAGTGGCTTTATGGGTGTGGGTGAGTTTGTTCAGAATTATCTCCTGCGCTGGGACCGTTGGATGCCATCTGTGTGTTATTTTTCATCCGTGGCACTCCTGAGCCTGTGGTGGCTCTATTTGTTTGGCTGGCACATAGAATTGACAGATTGGCAGGGGCAACGTCGCTCCCTGATCAATAAGTCAGCTCTGTTACATCTGTCACCCCCTGAATACACCAGGGGTGGTCAGACCCATTACATATGAGGCTGCATAGGCTTCCATGGGCTGAGCGTCTGTGAAGCATAAGCTGCCTTGAGTATAAATGTAGTGGGATTTGTTCCATCTCGCTTGTTTGTTTGGTTATGGGAGGGGAGCGTGTTCTGTAAAGAAATAAAGCACAGAACGTGCTGTACAGTGTGTGTAAGCTGACAGGCCCAATTCAGCAGAATGTGATAAAAAGTGTGAAGCAGAAGGCCCGCAAGTGTGAGTACAAGAATCTGACAAAATCCTATCTAAATAAATACACATGCATGTTTGTATCTTAAAAAAAACTCCTCAGTGGCTCACATGTCACATGCAGGTAGAGCATGGTAGTCTCTGAGCCGAGGCCGTTCTCCCCGGTGGCGGTCACCCGGTAGATCCCCACGGCTTTGTAGATGTGTTTGATCCCGTCCTCAATGGAGCTCACGTTGGAGTAGGTCACAGCGTGGCCGTCTCCAAAGTCCAGCGTGATGCTCGTCCTCGCCCCATCGCCCTGCACAGAACAAACATTTTCAGGGAATCTGCAGGTCCCTTAATCACCTACACATTCACTCCGGTTTCAACTAACTCGTTGTATTGCATTTCACTAAAACAGAAGACTTCTGGGAAAAAGGTGTGTAATGATCATCCATGCTATAAAAAGTTAGGTTCTCATCATTGCGTTTGGTACCTTAGATAGACAGATGCACCAAAGGGTGTATGTAGCCCTAAATCTTGAATTCTTGTTGCTATAATTTACTGTATTTTATGTAGAACATTAATAGGAGCTGAATTGCTGGTCCCCTAAGAGCCATAGTTAGGGTTACTAGATTGGAATGGCTGAGATTCAAGCCAAGGGAGTGAGACATGAGTCAAAACTCAGCACATGAAGAATTACTATTCATTAAGTCAACTGTCCTTCATGAGGAAAAAGACACACAACGACTGTGTTTTACGCACCTGTGTATAAATTCCCTTTCATAAAATTATTATTATTTTTTTCATCTAAGCAATCTGGTGCCTATCACACCTGTTCATGTAAGATTACTCCTCTTCATGGCTGCCTGCACTACTTTACATGACAAGAAAACTAGAAATAATAATGGCTGGAACTTTTTTCATTAGGATGTCACAATAGGCTGACCTTTTGGATATAAAATGTCATACCTTCAACATTTTATCCTGTTAGACATTTGTGTAATTTTGTCCTAATTATTATATGAATTGTTGGGTAATTGCCAAAATATGTTTTGTGAGGTCAAAGTTACCTTTGACCACCAAATTCTAATTCAGTTCATCCTTGAGTCCTTATGGACTAATGCCTCATGTAGGCTATGGATGTACATTTTTAAGAGGCTACACCGGAGTCCCTGCTGATGACAGTGAAGAGCTGCAACAGTGCCTTCTGTGGGCAAAACCAAAAGAATGTTTCACATGCTTACTAAGTCTGTAACTAATCAAAACCTGGGTTTAGTGTAATTTTCAGGACAAAAAAGGACAATTGACCGTAATGCGGGACAGTCCTTAATTTTTCAGGATGTCTAATCACCCCAGCCCTAGAAAATTGAGTTGCACCCACTTTTTGTATATTAATTTGTGAATAACTGTTCTTAGTAATACTAGTTAGTTTCAAACGAGTGATTTACTAAATTGTAAAAAAAATTGAGAAATATCAAAGCTTATTAAAACTTTTGTCATGTAAAAGTTGATTACTAGGACGTGTGTAGCTCCATTCGATCAAAAGCAATTAACGATGTAAACAGGACGTCAGTGTAACATCACAAGTTAGCAAGGGGATATTTTTATGATGGTTGTGTCTGTACTTTCATTTACATGATTTTACCAGTACTGTTTTTTTTTTTTAAAGTGCTGTAAAAATAAAGATGTTTAAGAATGTCAGGGTGCAGCTTCTTTCAGTAGCTCCAAGTGAAGGTCTAGAGAGGTAAGCACAGATGTATTATTTCAACTGGACAAAGTTCCATTCACTGCTCACCCAGTGCAAAAACCAAAAAGGTTCATCCATCTTCCATGTTGTGTAGCATGTTGTTCATGCACAGCCCATTACTTTACACCATGATGTCACACACTTCTAAGCTCTCTGCAGGTTTCACAAATATAATGGATGACGCACTCAGAATTCAAAGAGCTCTGATATGCAGTTTTTAAAGTTCCAGGTTTTAATGACGTATCTTTTATAATGGTGCTCTGTGGGGAAATGCTTTTTGGGCCACAGGGTATTTTTTCACTACAATACTGCAAGTAGCTCCTGTCACAAATTGGCAGCAAGGCTGAGTGGCAGCTCCGAGCTCACTTAATCCATTCACGGCTCTATGGCAGTGTGGCTGTGTCACTATGTCAAAGAACTTTTGGTTGAGAAGAGCAGCAAAGGCTATTAGGGCTGTTAGTGAAGGCTTTAGAGTGTAAACTGTGTCCTAAATCTTCGTATTTGATACTGACACAAAACACTGTGTATGTTTTATTTTAGCATACAAATCTGGTCAGTAACAGTATGATGATATGACATGATCGGAGCTGAGCATAGTTCTTAGTCCCCATAGAAACGATCCAGCCAGGGAGACATTTTCAAGTGGCAAGCAGGAGACACAGCTGCCAGCATCAGCCAACCACAATTCCTACTCCATATTTTTAAAAATTTGACTGTGAAGCCTGGTTGTCACTTAGCAGGAGAGCAAAACAAGAATGTGACAAGTGTTTCTAATGTCACTTCTGCTTTGATACTGTATGTCTGAAGGAAATACTGCTTTCTAAAAGTACTAACTTACATAATGTAAAGTTGAGTTATGTAGAAAATATCTCAGACTTTAAAGCATGATGTACATTTTTTACCTTAAAATAACGGCTTCAAAATCATGTTGATGGTACAGTGTCATGTAATGGTATGAATGGTGTCTCTGTCACAGCCACTCTGCCCCCCATCACTTGTTTCTGCACTATGTAACTTCAGTGAGAGAGTAGATTCACAGCATTATATACATGTTTACTTCAAGATACAAGTTTTCAAGACATACCATTATTATGATGTAATGAGTTTTGCTGTAGTTAGCACCAACATTAGGTGTGACAAATTGTTACAGACCTGGGCTACGCCACAGTGCTGCTGCACTCATAAGCTGTGGGGGGGATGTGTGAATATAATGACATGTACTCGGGGTAACAGTTCATTTTGAGAAGCAAGGAAAACAGCTTACCTCCTCAAGAAAAACAAGGAAGGTTACATTGGTTCCCAGTGTGGCTGTCAGCGTGCCCTCGCTGGTGACCAGGTGGAGACCTTTGGGTGCTTGGATGGGACACTGCTGCCTTCTGGCTGTATACTCCATGCTGACTCCAGCTGTACAGTTATTAGACACCACTTTTCTGTAGCTGGGGTGGGAAAACACAAAAAGCTCACGTGACTGATTGCAGGGGAATAAAAACTCTGTCACCCTGACATGAATAAAACACCATAATTGCTACAGGAACAAAAAAACAGCAGTGCGTTTTGATTTCAATTATCCAGAGTAGCAGGGGTACTGTGTTTGGAAAGAGACACTGCTGATTACATGTTTGTTTGTCAAAGCTGTGTGAATCATTTGACTGTACAGGGGTGGGGATAGATAAAGGTGGAAATCTCAGAAGTTGGATGATTAACAGCTATCTGCATGGCTACAAAACACGAGAAGTAAATGAGAAAATAGATGGGAGAACCAACCCTTAAAAATGTATTCTGCACAGTTTCAAATAGAAAATTAGAACCTATGCCACCACCAAAGTTACAAGTGAGTCTTGTGAGCTGCATGTTTCCTCTGTCTGCCATGCTCCATAAACAGCCCATATACTGTAGATTCTACACCAAACACATAAATTTGAAAGTGTCTGACTCGCTTTGTGTCCTGAGTGTTGTTAGCATGGTGATTGGGCATAAACAGGAATATAACCAGGGTGCCCTTTGACAAGGAATCTAAACTGCGTGAGAGAATGGCTGCTTCTGAAATGACCCCGTATTTACTATATTAACTGTCTGTCATTTTAGTTGAGTGTCCACATTTGTGTGTTTAAATTTATGTACTCAAGAGCACAAGGACAAAAAACATATCCATTATTTACAGAAAGTAGTGTTCAGTCAAAGGACGATGTTTTCATAAGCATTTGTCTGGGAAATGTAAATGTTCAGATTTACTTTTTTGCAAGCACTTTAAAGACCTCTTACCTATGTTGGTTTAAAAGTTGAAATACTACCATCAGCCATTTCTCAACTGAAAAAATGTCTCTATAGCTCATCAGTGCAGCTGATGTCGCAGTGTTGGCGTTCTTCCTGAAACATCATAAATAATGTTGCTCTAGGAACATAACAGCAACTTATGAAAAAGCGACAGTCAATTTCAGAGCAAGCTCTTATGGCTGCACTACACAGGTCTTTCACCCAGGAAACCTGGGTCTGCAACTTATCATTTCACCTTTTTTTAGTTTTCTTTAGCAGTTTGGAGTAAAGTAGGAAATCAGGTGATGAAGTGTAAGAGCGACAAAGCTCATGCAAGGAGAAGGATTGGGTTGGTGGTCTGGACACACTAGCAAAACCCTTGTGAAACCTGTAATGTACCTAAACTACATCACGTAATGTAACTTTACACGTTACCATCATAGCTTAATTGTTTTGACCCCGACCGCGATTTTTTCCTCAACCTAACCAAGTAGTTTTTGTGCGGAAACCTAACCAAAGTGCAACTGTTTTACCACGGTAACCATGTGACCATGAAGGCCTAATCTGGTTTGTCTAAAATCATATGTCATATGTTATAGTTTTTGTGTCGTTGTTGGAACGGTCGAATATGTCATTTTGTGAGTCATTGGCAATCAACCTGTTAGGTTGTTTAGGTATGAGGATGTGTTAACGCGGACCTGAAGAAGAGGTTGTTTTGTCAGAGCACATTCTGGAAAACCCATAGCACTTCACACACTCTTACACTGAAGAGGGTATTGAGTCTTTCATGTAAACTATTTTCAAAGCCTTGACATGACTTGCAAACACTTCAGTGCCAGTGGGTAATGATTGTTTTTTAAAAGTGAATGTTTGATCGTATAGTCCACATGTTCACCAGCTTGTCCTTTTGTCCCTCAGAAACTAATTAATGTACCCTGAACTATTCATAAGAACGTGTGTGTCGAGTCTACTCTGCTCTCAGGTCTGTGTTTTTACCCAGTGCTGTTAAGGAATGTCATCCCCATGGTGCAACTCCTGGACATCGATGATGGATGGAACCAAAAGGCAGGGGTGCACTTGCCGTTTGTCCGTCTGTCATAGCCATAATCGCTGAAATGATCCAAGTAGACACAAACAGAGCAGTTAGTTAAGCAGTTATCCTCTGTTATCAGCCCACACCAGGATACGATTGACATTAATAACAATTGCATTAAACACACGAACGACACGTTTCCTGGTCCACCAAATCCCGGTGTGAGCTGGAATATTGATTTTTTTTTTTCATTTCTGAGACTGTGTTTGGAAAATTTGATTCAAATGAGACACAGACTAGTTCAGAATTGAATAACACTTACAAAATGACTGATATTACTCACAAAAAAAAAATCTATGAAAAAATTATGAAATATTCAAAGCTGAAAAAACATCATCTGCTCTGTAGTTTAGACTTATTGGAGTCTTATTTAAAATTGTGATACAGAATTGTGGAAAACAGGGTGTAAACTTAATGTCATTTTAGTATTGACTTCAAAGTAGTTACAGCAATTGTTGTATGCCTCTTTGGTGCTTTGTAAACACAGCCCACAAGCTGTTTGTCCTACAAATTAAAAGGCAGAGCAGCGCTGTGTCCCCAAAATGATAGGGACAAATTGCCCCAATTAGTACGACATGCACACAGATGCAGAAGTGTTGTGATTGTTAATGAAAGCTATTAGGCTTGGTGATTTATGATTTTGATGGTGCTTATTCCAAGAGCTGCCTCACTCGAGAGACCTGCTGATTTGGGACCGAAGTGAAATAAAAAAAGCAACATTAATACTGCTGATTGTTCAAAGAAAGGCAGTTGTGTGGGAAAAACATTCTGTGTGACTGTAGCTGTGATATAAAGAGTCACTACAGTAGCTACAAGAGCAGCTGTGAATTATTATTTTTCCTCCGACCACCTTTGTCCTTTGGCACATGTGCGATGGCACACATTCAGGTAACCTTCCAAACATACATACACGCACACCCACACACAAACAGACATATACAGGTACAGGTTTAGGCAGTTGAATGGGTTCCATACAGCAGCAGCAGCAGCCAGCATGAGAATCTGCCAGAGCTCCTCTACAATTATAATCTGGAGGTTATCCATGACATTAATGTGTTATCTTTTAATCCATCACTTAAAGCCAGTTTTCTTAAACCTGGGGACATATGACGGTATGTATTTGCACTATTTATAAGGATGTGGCTCAGTGCCAAATGCATGAGAAATAGCTTCCTTAAAGGATAAATTCACCCAAGAATCTAAATTCAGTCATAATCTAGCCACTGCTATGCTGAAAGTCGGGTGAAGTTCTGTAGTCCACAAAACATTTCTGGAGCTTCACAGCAAAACAGAGTTGCAGCATTCTCCTAAAGTAGATGGTGACTTAAAAAAATACCACCATAAAAAGAAAAATTAATGGAAATAAAGTGGCTCCATACAGCTCATCCGACGTGATCTAAGTCTCGGGAGTACCCAAGGTCTGTTTTATGTTGTTTTTGCATTTTTTTTTTTCCATCTACTTGAGTTGCAACGTAGTTTCGTAGTCCATATGTTTTGTGGACTATGAAACTTCACCCAACTTTTCCTTTTTGGGTGAGCTGTTCCTTTAACACTTAACCTTTGTTATTTGTTGTTCTCACATCTGGCCTCCGAATGGCACCTCTTTTGGAACTTACTTTCTTCTGAGGTTTGTATTCAATACATTGATTTAATGTTACCACAAACAGTGTTTTTTTTTTTTTTTTTGGTGTCTACATTGGTGAGGAATAATCACTTAGAACTACCTGTACACATCACAGTAGGAATTGCATAGGGACGGATGATAACACAATAAGTATATAATGTGTAAACTTACTATATTTTTAGCCATTTGTTACACATGCTGAAGATGAACTTATTGACACACATTTTTAAAGAGAACAAATGTGTGGTTAACACTTTATAATATTCATGATTAATAAACGGTAAATTATTTGTAGTTAATAAATCTTTATGTAAGTTAACAGTTATCACCGTTAACAATGAAATGCTTTGTAAACCATTTGTTAAGCAATTGTAAATATTTATAAACATCAGTTGCAACTTTACAATAACTTTGTTTAATAAATGGTTTATAAAGCATTCCATCATTTGTCAACAGTGAAATAACTATTAACTAAAGTTTACTTACTATAAATGTATCATTTATTAATGATGGTTATTACAAAGTGTTACCAACATGTCAGTATGCTGACCAAATACTTTACTGTGTTCTTGTACATTATTGTCCCACAATACAACTCACAAATGAGATTGTTACTAGTGTGACAAATGGGTAAACATCCACAGTTGGAGGTAGTTCCAAACATGTACAGTACGTACTGTTGTTGTCTGTTTGAGAAACATTCATTAAAAACTACATTGCCCTGCTGTGTAGGAAATAATTTAGCCTACTCATTTATGAGCTATTTTTAATGATTTACAGTACAAGCTCAGCAGGAACCATCAGGATCAGAGCTGGGTGCCACAGACAGAAGCTCGTCATAGTGTGAAACAAACTGAAATTAAATTAATAGAAAACAAACCAAACAAATGTAGTTAACAACTGATTTCATGTATACTAACCTTAAAAACAGTATACTATGAAAGAACCACATAGTTCATACTCATTCGTACTGTTGGAATGCAGTAATTGCCATTAATTAATTCTTAATAACCCAATTAAGAACGCATAGCAGCTATGCTTTCTTAAGAAAGCATAGCTGCTATGCTTTCTTACTTGCGCAAATTTTAGTTTTGCTATGCCATAGCTGACAGCTCTGTGAATTGTACTGCCCTGCTGAACACAGGATCCAGTATAATTTAAAGTGCATTCTGATTTGATGATTGTGATGCTAGAACTCTGTTTACACTGTAATTCAAACCCGACCAGCAAACCAATATACAGTACAGTTGTTGAAATATGAGAGGAGGAATAAACCTTTTTTACAATTTTAATTCATTCACTCTGCCTGTTGATTTGATTTTCAAGATGGACTGACAGTGTGTCCTGGGAACAATATTTGTGTTTCTGGTTCTGGGAAATTTGGCTTCGTTCGTCAAGGTGTTCAACAACCCTTACATCTTTCAATCAGAACAGCTCTGTTTTGCTACCCCCGTTTCTGTCCCTCCTGGAAGACTGACATAATGTTAGCTCAAGTGAGGTGAACATGCACAAAAAGAATAGATTTATTTCAACCTCAGAGAAACAATTAAAAGTGTTTACATGGTAATCAGGCACTAATATTTCCTTGTTGAACGGATTATCAAAAGTTTCTGCCAATTAAGATTGGATCAGACTCTTCAGATTGAGGTGGGTACATGAGGCATTTTTATTCTGATTATTACTGGAATATTAAGTTCCATATAAAGGAGTTGGACATTTTGGACCTTGCTCAATTTCATGTAAAAATACCAAACTATATTTTGCATAATGCAGCCACCATGAGTCTTTATATAAGACGTTTAAGGCCTGCCCACATATTTCAAACTTCATGCCCCAGTTTGTAACCCAAGCTTTGGGTTATAAGTTTGTAGTCTCCACCCCAAGCTAAAATAACCCTGGTGGCATCATTAGCCACAGAAAACATTATGTTTTCGCAGCCTGAGTATTACTCAAGTAAACTGACTGCGGTGGAGTTCCCATTTAACAACCATACAGAGGGTATACAAATAGGACAGAATATGTGATGGTTCAAAAAAAGAAGAAGACGAAAAAGAAGTACACTCACCATTCAAAATCAGCCTCCGTACATTCACAGGGGCCCGACGTCATGGACACAGAGTATGTCTTTCCCATAACACACCTGGATGTGGGTTTCAGCTTTCGGTAGATTCTTTTCACTCCCATGAGGCACGGCTCTCCCTGTGGGCCCGATTCCAGGAAAGAACCGAGAGGAGAGAGTTTAAAAAATTAGCCACTCTTGGAACTTGCCTTCATAAATAATTTACACGATGCAGCCAACCGTGTGTGCATCACACTGTGTGTGAAAAGCACTGGTGCCTTACTTCAGCGTGTTGTGCATCCCTGTTCAGTGAATTTTTACAGGCTTGTGCTGTTTGGTGTGCTTAACTTAACAACTGTTCCCCCTTGCATGTGTCACACTGGTGAGTGTGCTGCTTGAGCTCTTTTTTAGAGATCTCTTTTTTTTGTGATATTGAGAGGAATGAATAAGAAGAAGCTTCAGTTGCAAAAAGCTGCCAGCACCCATTCCATTTTTAGCCATGTATCAATGCGTAGGATGTGAATATAAAATCAGTTGTACAGAGTACAAACAATATGAACACCAGCCTGTTTCACTACATCCTTCACTACACTGCTGCTCTGTTTTGTTTTGGTTTTTTTTATCAGCAGAACATTCAGCCTTTGTGCATTAGGTGTCACTAGTGAGATGCTTAAAAAAATCAGGCTGTATCCACAAATAGACTTCCAGCTCCTGAAAATGTCCTTAACTTTCCCAATGGACTGAAAACACAAACACTGTCCTCTGTTTTTAGGTAGTGTTTTGCAGCAGACCAGGACCAACTGTACCTATTTTAGGAAGGTAAGCCCAATAATTGGCATGGACTCTTATCGTCTTCCATACTATAAGTTTTGATCATTAGCCTGCTCTGAGCATATGGGTGTCTAAACCAATTATAGAACTGGGCCATAAATAAAGGTGTGCTCTGACTCTCTGGCTCAGCCTCAGGCCTGACCAGGTTGAGGGGTTTTTCGGGCAGGTTTAACTATGCAGGGGGCAGGGAGGTAGGTTTGGTTCACTCAGAGCATCAGCAGGAATCTGCATAAGTGCTCTGGGACCTGAGAGACGTCCGGCTTTAGTCTACTGACTGCGCAGCCAAGCTAAAAGCAGAGACGGTCAGCCAGTGATCACACATTACTGGCGTTTGATCGAGTGGCCCCACTCAAACTAACCTGTGTTTCAACCAAACAGACTACAGACTGTAGATTTAATTTCCCATGAAGTAATTGGCATCTTATTTTGTAATAATAGCCCATTAAGTCAAAACTTTAATCCTCTTTAGGGATTTTGTTTGTGCAGCAGAATAGAGTTGCATCCATAGGCTCAGAGTGCTGACATATGATACATAGGCTGCTTGGAATCACTCCCTCTGTGTTACCTTGACACTGTTTTATTCTCTCTGTCTCTGTTTTATTTGAGTGTCCCAAATTCTTTGTACATCCTAAAACATTCCCACAATGGAACGCTTTTGATAGATGTGCACATCAAAGGCTGTATCTAAAATTACTTCCTTTTTACTATATAGTGCAGACTTTTTATAGATGTATAAATTACAGTCGTGCCAAAATTCACCTCTACTACTGAGTGACTGATACAGTGGGAGATGTGAATGAGTAAACAAGGGAGTAATTTCAAAGACAGCTAAAGTTATTCAGCACTGGTAGTAGGCCCCAGGTCCCAGAGGGGCCCCTAAACCAGAGCCTTTCTTTGGACTGTTGTTGGAAAGTCAGGCTAGAGTCAAAGTAGACATGTCCTGATGACATTCTTATGTTCCTCATCCTGATCTGGATGTTTTGATACTGAGCCCTGAAAGCTAAAATTCAAACAAGACTAGGTTAAAACCTGCTATATGGCTGGACCATGTCTGGTCAAGGTGCAAAAATGTGGCCAATTTGTTACTGGGGTAGTCAGTGGTGGAGCTGATATGAATTCCTGGATTGGAAATGCTAAAAAACGGAAAACGGACAGGTAATTAAGGAATGAGTTGAGTTGTTATTACATTCACAAGTTACATTAAAAGATTTCTTTTTATTAGGCCTTTTTATGTAACTCATTATTAAGACAGATTTAAATAACATATTTCCATTTAAGCCTAACTATTCCCTATTCTAAATTTTACACATTTCATGTTTCCCTTGTCTTAGTTCATTACCATGTACAATTTTATCTTCGCTATCAGTTTGGGCATTTCGGTTTTAGAGTTTGCATTACATTTAAAATGTAACCGCTGTGACACAATCAGAAAATAACATTTTGTTCATTTAATTAATACTGCCTTCATTCATTCTCTAGCTCGCTCGACCACTGCCGCTCTGTCTCTCGCTGTCCCCCTCGTTGAGGTGGGGAGTCGTGCCAACTTCAAATAGCGCTTCAGTGAATGGGGACCAACAAATCTTGCACAGTTTGCCTCTAAATTAAACACACTAATAATAATAGAAGGCATCATCTTCCAGCTCCATCTCATTTCTACCAAGCAACAGTTTGGTCACTCTTCATGTTTTCACTGTCAGTGTGGGGAGGGGAGGCATCAGCACTGTGACCTGTGTGCAGCAGCTGAGTGGGAAACGCTCCCGGTGATGTAATAATCATTTGCGCAGAAAAGGCCAAAGGCCAATGAGCAAACGCTTCTCTACTGAGAAGCTCACGGACATTCACGTTTGAGGGGATGGCCCAGCTGTTGCAGTCCAGCCCAAAAAGTCTGATCCAGTAATTACTTTCACCATCGACTCATAACCCATCCATGTCCATCATGCACAATTATAATTTTTTTTCTTTTTTGAACCATTTTTCAATTGGATTTATCACGATTTCTGGTAACTCACAATGAAACACTTTACTCTAAGGCAGGTTGTAACTATATAATTATTTTTTCAGCTGCACTACTTTTTTAAATTTGAAATTGAATCACAAAAAAATAATAAAGATAATAAAAAGTGTGATACTTGCTTTTATGGTAATTTGCTAAAAAAAAATCATCTTACATTAAGGGCCTATTGAGTGTTAAGCTTCTACAACAACTAAAGCAAGTGAATGTAGTTCCATGTGAGCTTCAGATATACATTTCTCCACCGACGGTAGAAAACATTTTTAGGATGTGTGATAAACAAGTCCTGTGTTTATTTCTGTGCTGGCATGGAGCCTACCTGGTTGTGTAGGTGCCACGTCTGATAATCCGCCTCTGTACATCTCCTGTTGAAGATGGACCTGAAGTCTATTTTCACCAGCTGCCACTCCGAGCGATGACTGACGTGGCCGAATATCCTGGAAAATAGCCACGCACGTTGTTTGTTACATACAAAACACGGTGCAGATAATGATCAGCAGAACTGGTGTGAAAGAATTAAACTGATGATATTCTGTGTTTTCTTCACTGTCAACAAATTCCATGAGAGGACCAAAAGCAACAATAAATTGATTCAAAGTCTTATTCCTCTCTGTTAAACTATTAAAAATACACTGGTGAATCAAACTGTTGCACTGAGTGACATGTTCCTTCATTACTATGAAGACAGGCATTGTAGTTAACATAGCATACATTCAACATACACCTTTCACACATGACATCAAATGGGTATTGACCCCCACAAGTGCATTATTTACTCCTGTTTGGTTCACATTTGCCACAAACTACAGTGCCCAGCTGTTTCAGGAAATTATAAATAGTGACAGAAGTGGTAGCAAAGTGGTTGTGACAGAAACCCTTGTGTACTTTCTCACCTAAACACAGCTGGCACTAGACAGAGTGCAGTAACTACAATCTTCTCATCTTCTTTCTTATTACATGATATCTGTGTTGAAGCGTTTTATTGGTTGCATGTTTAAATAGTTGTAATAGATGAGAAATTCAAGTAATCCTCAAGTATTCATTTGTGAGGTTTAATCATTAAAGGTGGCTTGATATATTTAGTTTCATTGTAAAATGTGTGATTATGATCATTTATTGATATATGCTCTCACGCATCTAAGATAGAGCAAGACTTGACTTAGACCATCACAAGACATAATAGACATTCAAAAGTTAAATTAAAAGAGCAATGTTATACTGGTGCATTATAACATTGTTGGTATTGTTGGTATAAGTGCCAGTCTTATGCTTAAATACACAGTGTGTAATTTCTGCAACCAGGGTTCTCTCAAACAAAACAAAATAAAGGACACAAGTAGTAAGGGGTCATGGGAGTTTTTGTCTTCATTGCTAAACAACCACCATTTCTTCAAGTTTTATTCATGTTATGTTAAGGACATTTACCGAATTCTATCTTTTTGGATTTATCTTGATTTAATTATTGTTGGAAACATTTGAGATAATGTAAGTACACAAGTACAAATAGACAAGAGTCTAGTTGTTTTTAGACAGTTTAATGAAGGAATTTAACATATTATATCTTTAAAGATAGGGTTAGGGTTATACACATATATACAGTCGCGGCCAAAAATTCACATTCACTTGTAAAGAACATTCCAGTTCCAATGATGACATCCACAAGCTTCTTTATACTTATAAATAGTTGTTTGTAAAACCAAAAAACAAAACACACTGGAGTGGGGCTTCAAAAAACACCCAGGTGGGACTGTTGACAGGAGTTCTATTTTGTGCAATTCATGCAGCAAGGAATTTCCTGACCATTGGAGTACCTCAATCTTAAAATATCACCTCATTTAAAAGTGTAGAATGTCTGTTTATTCATTGATTCAGTCATCAATCAAAACCCTAACTCTGAGCTGAAAGCCGAATGAATATCCATATTTTTTAAATGGTCAAAAACAAAACAGAATCCAAGGTTCTAAGACTAACCAGATAATGTTGATGAAGGTTCTCAGTCATCCAGGTCATGGTAATTCTATGTGCTGTATCGTAGGCAACTGGATGTGTTTCAGTTTCTTGAAGACAGATAGAAGGCCAGAGAAGACAGATAGTTTGAAAGAGGAGTAAAAGAATCCATCTATGTCAAACTGGAACGACTGTCTTTGAACAGAGGAGGTGGCCTAAGACATTACTTATCACCCACCTACAATGCTGTTCTGAGTTCTCTCCCCAGACAGCTTAACAACCATTCACACCTGGGCTCACCTAGCCCCAGCAACCCACATGAAGGCCGGTTGGGTCAACAACCCACAAGTGGCCCTAACGACACTGAAACTCAGAGCTCACTCGTGTCCTTAACGACTCTGTAAGGTCACTCCCACACAGAGGTTAAAAGCCTGCAACTCCCCTCCAGTTAGTTAGAACTGAAGAAGCCTCTTGGATGAGAGGTGAAACAAGAAACTGAAACACGTCAGTTGCCCATGATACAGCACTTAGAACTAACCAGATGAATATTCCATCTCCAACTAAATTGAGTGGGTGTGTTTCTATGCAGTGACCCCCCCTCACCATTCATACTGCAACATATTTATCACAATCAATCTGTCAATGAGCTCTGGGGGCACCCAACCATGACAGGCACTTACTGTTAAAATGAGTACAAATTGATAAAAAAAAAAAGAGAAAAAAAATGGTGCATGATGGTCTTATGAAAACTAATGGTGTGTCTGCCAGCTGAGAGGCTCCGTGCTCAAGAACTTTTTCTCAATGCAAACCTTCCAGTATTGTCTTTGCAGTGGTCCTTTCCCACCCAAACTCGTTTCTTCTCCTCAAGACTGTTGCTTTGCACTTTCCTATTCTCTCTCTCCCTCTCTGTCTCTCCAGCTGAGCCCTATCTTTGTCCTGTAGAGCTGGCTACAGAGCCGACTGTCAGTCTGTCATTTATGGCAGGTGTCATGAAACATTGATGAAGTGACTGTGGAAACCCTTTGGTAACACATCCCAAATACCTAAATCTCTGCTGCAATGAGGGAGTAGTGCTGTGTCATGGCATATGCACGCACTCCAGCTCTGGGCTATTCTAATAATAAATGTGAAAGAACACAAAAGGAATCTTCATAAATCAGGTTTCTGAGGACACACAAATTCATACAGTGCACTTCCCAATTTTAAATGCTGGTAAAAACTTTTTGAAAGTAAAGTTTCTAGTCTGTTTTCGCAGGAATTCTTTTTTTCATTATTTTGATCATTTTCCTTCAAGTTCTTCAAATGGACAGTCACGCTGTCGCTCGCTGCTAAAGCATTGATCTCCTGTGATCATAATCTGGAGACAGACAGTTTTGATGTTGGGTAGACCTTGAGAGGAATCTTTCTTATTCATGAAAAGGAAAACAGACAGTCAGGAATGCTGAATCGAGGAGGCTTGTATATAGATGCAACCAGCACTGGCTCGGGTTAAGGCAGAGGAGAGCAGGCACATGGTATATATAAACACACACGCACAAAAACCTACTAAAGCTACCTGAAGGTAAAATATATAGGCTTACATTAATTTCCTTGAGACTTACTTTGACCCTAATTATAACCACTACTTGACTAATCCTAAGAAAAATACATAAACCTATCTGCACTGACACCCTCAATATCCTGTGTGTTTAAGGAATTGAGGGCAGGTGCAGTATCGATCGGTTAGGGTGTCCGATTGACCTAACATTATTATCAGAAGGTTTGGTCAAATAAACACATAACCCCATAGCATGCTGCAGGGCTCAAGACAAAAATAGTTATCTCTCTCGCCATGGCACTGTGTCAGCACAAACGTTAGTTACAATCACCTGCTAGCTACTCAGCGCAGGACCTAATGTTTTGAGAATTGTTCCACAGTACCGGTCCATCCAGCCCCTCTGTCACAAATGGCTTGCTGGCATGATCCCGCAAGTATGTTGCGCTAGCTAGTTAAACCCACAAGGGACAATAAATCTGCATCGAAATGAGCAGGAGAAGAGCTAGCTTTTAGCTATTAGCAGATGCTGTCAGCATTCAGCTGAGCTAAACACACAGAGGGACTGAGAGCTTTTGTTCAGAGGAACATGAATTGTTGAACAACACAAGTTCACAGCACATAAATATACTGAAGGACTTCAGCTAAATGGAGATTGAAGGTAAAAGTACCTTGAGTTTGCAATTACAGACACTTTACATCAGTGTACATTTTACCAAACTCCTGTTAGAGACTAAGACAGAATTTTCCCCAAATTTTGTGTTCGAAATTCTGTGTCCTATTTACCTTGTCTTCATTAAAGTTTACAGCTTTACAACGTTTCATTTTGTATTAAATCTATTTCTTCGAATCAATCAAAATAAATACAATTATCCTTTTTCTCAACATTTTAACAGTGTTTTTATAAAACCACTAATAACTAACTATAGATTGTCACTTTCCAAATATGGCACTTGACTCAGAACCACAGTTTCATTATCATAATTACATGCACCATAATATTACAAAGTGTTTTTTCTTCTCTTTTTTAAAACTCTACTGTATATATTTTAGATTAATTTAACACCTTACCCTGAGAATCATTTCCTAACCCGAACCGGAATGTATTAGGGAATTACGCCCAATAATCTATAAGAAAGAACACTAATCTTTTAGTAAATAGATTAGAGCCAATATAAATTCATCACTCATAGATTGCTGATGATAGTCCCCTACCTAAACCTAAATTTACTCTCACCTTAAATTAACCTTAACCTTAACCTTCACTACTGACTCAAAATGTATCTGTTTTCTTAAATGACGATGCTGCTTTTGTCCCCTATTGCTCCAGCTGTCCCCAATTAACTTGGCTTGAGTCTGAAATGTGTCACTGAAAATTGTCTTAATCACACACACACACACACACACACACACACACACACACACACACACACACACACACACACACACACATTGTTGCTTCAATTTTCCGTGTTGACAAATCTGTCACTTACGTCATGATGAGCGTCTCCTCCCCAGGCTCTCCCAGCACCCCGTCCACAAACAGAGGAGAGCTGGTGAAGCTGTACTTGTTCCACTGCCGTCCTTCATCAAAGCTCAACCTGGGAACACAAACAGCTGTTGCACAATGCACCGTTGCTCACCCCTCGCCCCAACTATGTGCAAAAGCTAATGACCCAGAGAATTGTCTAACAACTTTATTTCATATTTGGCACAGGGCTGAGTCACTGATCAGTAGAAACTAGACTCATTATGGCTTCAAACGCAGAAAGGTGAAATGGAATGACAACTGTCAAAGCAGAATTCTCCATGGCTGGTGGGTTTTCTTCGCAGAACAATATTGTCCCTCGGTTCCAAGACAAACTAATTTGCCTTTGTTTGACTAACTTAAGACTTGCTTCCTCCGAGAGAATTAGTCATGCTGTGACAAATGGTGTCTCTGTCATAACGACTCACCACAGGTGTCGGATGGGAAGCGGAGTGTGTCTTATTGCGACTAAGGCCCCTCCTTGGTCGAGATACAGCACTGCGTACTCCTCATTGAAGATCTGCAGGGACAGAAAAAAAGAGAGCACTCTCTCTGCAGTGGCTTGTTACCAGTGTGCATGTCCAACACACGTCGGCACAAACCCACGCTGTCTCAATCAAGTAAGCAAAGTAATATTACACCACACACACACACACACACACACACACACACACACACACACACACAGCATACAATGTGGATAAGCTTGGAATGATTATTTTTCATTGCGGTAACTAATCAACAAACAGGCCCCGTAAATTGAAATCATCAGGATCAAGTGAGGTAAGGCCCACCCATCAGCACTGAACACAGGGACTCAAATAACCCTCAAGATTACATTTGGTGATGGATCTTAAAAGAACACTGGCTAGTGTTTGCAGATTAAAAGCCTCTATGATAAAATCACAGAGTGAGAGAGTGAGGAGGAGGAGGAGGATATTTTCTGTGAGAGGATAGAAGGTCAGTCAACTCATGCTGCTCCATATGGCATGCTGTGATTAGACTGGGCACTTCATTGGAAAAATTAATTGTCAGGTGTGAGTCTGTGGTATTCATAATATAACATACTGTATATGCTGCAGTGTACATATGTGATTACTTGCAGGAATCCAATCGCAGCCAACAGCAGTAACTTCAAAGGAGTTGAAGTCAAACATATATCTTTTTGTTTTGATCTGTGTAAAGATTTTTTCAGTAACTTGATGAATGCAATATTTATGACGTCCAACATTTCATTCCAATGCTGACACATGCAGCTGACCAGCTAGGGGGCCAACATTATTAGCCATTGCTTCATCCAATTTGTGATTTCAGCATAAAGCCGCTCCAGAGTGTCATTTCATACAGCATGTCGGCATGGCAGAACCCAATGAGGCATGACAGTACACTTCATAACGTTGAGATCTGTGTTGTTTTTTTTTTACGTGTTTCCAACTGGTTTCCATCTGTTAATCTACACGTGTCTGCTGAAAGTTTATACAAATATGGATGCTGTTATAATGTGTTGTGATTGAGATCCTGACCCAGCATGCATCGTGGAAAATGACAAAGATACGTTTTTTTGCTCTAAATTACATCACATTATCGTCGTCAGTAAATAGCGGACACTGTCTGGCTCTCACTCAGGGAGAGGGATGCTGTGGGAAGTCCATTGAAAACTCAGTCTGGTCTTTTCCTCACTAAATTTGGTGATTCTTTTCTATATATGTTGCCAAAGACAGAAACTACAACAACACAATAGAAGAAGGGGACAAAAACATTGTGATTTTTGCCCAAAAATGCATCACATAATCACCGCCATTCAACAACGGGAGCCGCCTGGCTCTGCTGCCAGGGACAGATGCTGTTTTTTGGACAGAAATGTGACGAAGAGTCGATAGGACTGACAGGATGACAGAGGCTTTTCCACGTATAAATTCGGTATTTTCCTCATATAAGTTGCCAAAGACACTACCTGCTACCACATTACTGTTGTTTGGTTTTATAACTTTGCTTTGTGGGTGCAAGTGTGGGACATTTGTCTTTTATTTGATGAGTTAAGGATCTGTTTATTTGCCAGACTGAATGGCATCAGAACATCCCCTGTCCCACCCTTCCAGTTACCCTTACGCACAGAGGTCGTCTCGCCTCTGTTGCAGCTCTGTTACTATCTCCACTGGCGGATCAGAGGCAGAACGAAACTGTCCTTCCATTCTGCCTCTGTAACTTTCATACAGATGGCAGGGCGGAATATCGGTGCAATATTCCCGCCTTGAAAAGGCAGTGTGAATGAGGCTAGTGTCTAATATCCAGCAGTTAAATTGGTATTTATTGATGGTGGGATTTCGTTTACAGTGTCTCAAATTAACTTTTTGACCCACTGGCTAAGGGGACAGGTAGAGGTACAAGTATGTCCAGGTGCAGCCACAGCACAGTGGGAAGGCACTTGATGGAAGTTGAACTTCCAAATTTGGTAGTGCAGGAGTCACGGGCTGATTTGGTTGCAGAAGAGGCCAAAAACTTTATTTTATGTTTCTAAATATTGTAGCTGAGGGTTGCGCCTATGCTTATGAAGATATAAATAATAATACGAAGCGCCTTAGTCCGCACCAAGGCAGCAAACTTTTATTGTGAGTACAAATCCAGCACATGCAGACACTCTTTTCTGTTTTTGTACCTTTCACAATAAAAGCCCTAGACGATATACATTTTGAAACTGTTTGTCAGCGGCATACTTAAATTTGAAATTTAATTAAATTTAAATTAAAAACATTTTACTGACAGGCCACTCTATACATAAATGTTGATATTGTAAGCTATTTTATTAACATGTTTTTAGCAGTTATAGGCTATATAGTACAGTATTGTAGTTTATCCTCATTATTTCTGCTCAATAGATATAAATAAATACCTATTTATTTTTCAAATGATTTTGTTTTTCTAAGCCACATTGTATGCTTTGATTCATCGAAGAAGAAGAAAAAGAAGAAGAAGAAGAAGAAGAAGAAGAAGAAGAAGAAGAAGAAAACAAGGCACTTTATTATTCCCTTGAGTTAAAGTTTTGATTTGATTTTTGTCTCATAGTTGCTAAAATTGCTACCTTTAATAACATTTTTGACGTATTTTTGATCTGCTCATTCACCACAGTATTGTGTACAAGTACAAGTTTTGGAGAAGGTGTATTGTCGACTGTGCACCAGCTTTACTTCCTCAGCCTCTAAGAAATTGCCGTGTTTTGTAGGGCCGTGGTTTGTACCATCTGCAAGGCTACAGCTGGACCCTTCTTGGAAGAGGGAAAAATCCACTGGCCAAGAATACTTTTTACTGGACATAATGCATATTGACTTTATTATTTAAAGCAACAACATGTAACATTCTGGAGAAAGATAGCTGATTGTTGAGTCTCATCCTGAAATTAAATTAATTGTTTCTAAACATAGTGTTAGTGCATTAAAAGAAATGCTGCAGTAAGAAAATTGTCATTTATCACAGAGGTACTTGAGGACCTGTTAAGCAAGAGTACAGTTGAGTTTGCTGACAACTTTTGACTTTTTTAATTGAATCTTTAAAATCTGCCTATGTAGAAATTAATATGATATTGTTCTGATTTTAGCATCTAATTGTGAAAATTCTGTAGTGAAAGAAGAAATTAATACCAGATGTAGGCATATATATTTCAACAAATAAGAAAAAAATGTGATTTTTTTTCTGACCCAACCTTTGTGCCTATTCAGGTATACATTGTTAAAGGCACCAACACAGACAAAATTACACCAAAACCCTGCAGAGACTCTTAGCATAGCTTTGCATTACATGACTATTTTGGTACAATATTTTTACCAGTGTGGCAAAAAGACTAAAGACAAAAGTGCATAATCACAGCCCCAGACAGCCATGACCCAATTAAAACCATGCATGTATCAATGTGTGTCAGACATTGTCTGATGTTCCTCAGTCAGTAGCACACCACAGAAGTTGACAGTGTGTCTCCTAACAACACCGGCTTTCAAATGTCAAGCAACTGCTGCCATGGGAGATGTCCACCCAGAACCTGAAGATATGCTATTTATCATCATATGAAAAATAAAAAAAAATATGCACAACAGCTGCAGTGGGATTATAGTTTCCATATTTCCCAAATAAAGTGAGGTTGAGTTTCAGTTTGAACTTTTACAGTACAACATTATTAGAAAAAGTCCCCTCACCTGTCGCCATGTGTTTCCTGCATCCGAGGTGATAAACACACTGACGTTGCTGGTGGTCAGCTCTGAGCCGATGGAGCCTGGAGAGACAGACACCATTCACAGAAGAGACAGAAGACAAGCTGCAGTAAGTGTTTGGGATGGGAAACTGCATAATGCAGACACAGGAGATGAAGTCTGTTTGTGATCAAATAAATCCCAAATTTTATAAAGAGCATTTAGACCAGCAATGGGGATACAGCAGGGGGCTGGAGCCTGCAGCTGCAGACTGGGGTAGTAATTATAGCGCTCCATGAGATCTACTGTTACTGTAGATCTCGTAGGAGTGTGGACAAATGTTGCAGTGACATTTGCCCACACTCCTAAATTACCCAATAAATCCAGATTACTGTATTCATCTTTCAGCAGTTCTGACCATACTAAGACAAGCTTTCCTGATGCCAGGCTAGTGCAGACTGTTGTAATTGCTTTAATTTAGCCTGTAATTGGTGCCAGGTGGTTAAACACGAGGCTGTAAAGTACTGTGAGCATTTCAGAGCTATGGTTATCCCCTTGTCTAAACACTCCTTGAGAAACAATTTGCTTTACAGTCCCTGTAGTGTAACCTAACATTTTTGCTGACCTCCAGCGGTTGACGTTCTCATCTTGCTGCAGTGATGTAGACATGTGCTGTGTGTATACACGTGCCACTCAGCTAAGACTCAACAGTAATGCTGGGTCTGATTAAAGGCCAACAAACTTTCCACCAGGTGACGTCAGTCAAACAACGTTCTGCAGATTGGTGTTAAGGTAGTCTATAGTGAGAGACTTAACCTAAGAGTTTGAGCCTGAAGAGCCCTTTACAACAACAAAAAACCTCACGCAGCTCTGTCAGAATGTTGCTCCAGCTTCTTTGTCCCTGACTGTCTACCCTCAGCAAATATAATATATCTCCTTGCCAAATTTCATTGAGTGGTAGCTCCATACTAACTCTTGTATTTCCTTGCACTTCATGGCTCTGTGTGTCTTATATCCAACTGAAATTGAAAGCACTTTGTCTGAATTACTAGTGCTAGGCTTCAGTACATGCAGCAAAGGCAATGGAGAGGGACAAAATAGGAGACATGAATGAGTGGCAGGGACTTTGGTAAAAAGGTTTTTCTTGGTTTCACTTTCATGTTGGCATAGGTGATGATGGTTTCTTGACCAAAACAAATTCTGTTTGGCTATTCCCAGTGGTTATGATACGGTAACATTTTACCAAGTTAAAAGTTGTTACATCCATTCCATTCTTCCACTATCTACACCTGCTTATTCTGTGCAGAGTGGCAGCTGCAACTGTCACTTCCAACCACTTATTACATAGAAAAACTGGAATCTATCCCAGGTAAGAAATGCAGTCTACCAGAGGGCAGACACACATAGACATAGACATAAACAACCACAATCTCAGCTTGTGAAAATGTTGAGTCCTCAATCCACCAAACTTGCATATCTGTGTTGTGCATGAACGCTCTGAAAGGGCACGTTCATTAAACATGCACATATTTTTGGCGAACGGTGAACTGAAAGTAACCATTTGCAACTAATGAACGTGAACGGGCTTCGTGAGAGTGAACGCTCATAAGTACGCTCAGGCAAGATCAAATGGACGGGGGTAATGTTTCATATTGAGTAATCTAAGCATCATAGCTCAAGTTAATTGCAATTCATTACAAATCAACAACAACAATAACTGTTTACAACACGGAAAATTGATAAATATAACAGATGGATTTATCATTATGGATATATTATTATTTTAGAAAGTGTCCAAAAATACACTGCAGTCCAAAGCTGGATCACAAAGCTGCTCAAAGAATTCATTAGCTTAGAGGTCTCAAACTCAAATTAACTTGGGGCCACTGTTGGTATTGTCATCACGTAGGAGGGCCACTACACCGTTTAAGTAGTACAAGAAATTTCTGAAAATGTAGTATTGTATTTCCTTATTAACATAATTTTACAAAAAAGCAAACAACCTTTTGAATACATTTTTATTTGACCATTTTCAAAAGTAAGTGCAAATCTTTTTCCCCTACTCTAAATGACTTATTGAAACCTTGAACTGAACCAACAAATTAAATTCAATTGTAGTTTATTTCTATCCAGACACCTGGCAGCACTCTTGCTCAGATTTTCTTCATATTTAACAAAAAAAATGCAAACAGAAGTATATGTATGCACGTTGGTTTTTGACAGTGCAAATCTTTTTTCCTAATAAATAACTTACTTACAACTTGAACTAGGCTTAATGCAGTAGTCTGTGTTCCTGGTATTAGACTGTGGTTGGGCATATGGCAATTACATTACTCGCCCACTGCCCCCACCACTGTTTTGCATTTTAAAAACTCAATGGTCGGACAACGTACACTTCGATTACAAACTGCCAGAGGTGCAGAGGTGTCTACTCCATGCAGCAGTGGGGCCAGCAGCAGAGTCGCAGCACAGAGTAACTAGAGTCACATTTAGGAGAGCTCACTGACAAAGACGATGGCAGAGGATTTGTTGACAAAGCAAGAAGCAAAAGCTCCTGTTTGGCAACATGTTGGAGTTAAACTCAGTCATAATCTGATAATGTTAATGAGGGAAGAGGAGTTGTTACCTCACTGATACGTTGTAGGTGTGCATCCTGTTGCCTGCAGCTCCTCATCAAACAGCTCCTTCTTGTTCATTACTCCCACAGATTGAATAAAACTACTTCCTGACATATTTGGCTAGCCTGGGGGCCAGCAGTTTGTGACCACTGCATTAGCACGACAGTGCGGACAAAAAAAAGTAACTAAGTCTGGAACATGCAGCTGTCTAGAGATATTAAGTCTGTCGTATTTCATAGATTTTAATATTGTATATTACATAATCAACGACAAGGACGGGTGGTAATGTGTTTCTTGACATTGTTAATATAATTTGACCAACATCCTCTTTCTTTTAGTGTAAAGCATTAATATTACTTTTTTACTGCTAAAAGTGATGCCGTGCTGTAACGTTTTGCATTATAGTGAATTAGCCCCTACACTATTCTGGTCTGGGGATGGATGGGGTAGAGGTTCTATTGACACAGTATAGAAAAACAGAATATAGCTATGAACATGAACTGAGACCCATTCAGACTCGTGGAAACTGCTCTTTGGATTCAAACCCAGGACTTTTGTGTGTGTGTGTTGGTGTAAACCAGAGTGACAGCAATAAAAATATCAGTTAAAGTCACTCATTACAAAAAAAAAAGCAGCCCCTCCTCATCAGAAAAACTGCCATATAGATCAACTGTGCAAGCACCTTATTATGACCCATAGCCATGCTTGGCAGGAGGGAGGAGGTTACGGTGAGTGGTTGGGATAAACAAGCACAGATCTTTCATTCAGAAGATGGCTGTTCATGTCCAGTTTGAAGCCCAATTGAAGCCCTTCTAATTCAGCGATCAAACAAAATCAGTCAATTGTTTTATTCCCACATCCCTGAAACCTGTTTAATTTACAATGTTTCACAAAGGTCCAGACACCAATACTTTTTGTATGAGCTTGGCCTTCTCCAGACACCTGAGGCGTGTGCCGATGTGTTATTGACAGTGCCGGTCCATGCGGGAGTAAATATCACTGAGGTGTGAATTCACCTGGGGGGCTGCTGAAGTCATATTCCTCAATTTCTTTGTTTTCTCCCCACTGAGTCAGTAAGACTGCATGCTTTCTCTCCTGTGATCTCAGGAAACACAATGCTCTGAAGGCTGAACCATGAGGATTATGTAGTTTCTAGTGTGTTGGCTTTCTGTTCTGTTATTTGGCCCTATTCAAAGGTGAGGTGACACATGCATGTTGTACTAATACTAAACAGGGACAAAAAAATGAAACAGAAGAGCACGGTGTTGGGAGCTGCATTGCCATATTGGAAACATCACTTAACTGAAACCAAGATTTTTAAACTAACTGAAAGAGGCACATTTCTTTGGACTTTGTATTAAGTGACTTTCGTGCTATCTAATGGAAAAAAGAAACTCCATCAAAGGAGATGTGCTACTCAATTGTGAATGCCAATAACAAATAAATAAATAAATAAATGAAAAAACAACTCAGAGAAAAGCAGATGAGTGTGTCATTTCTTCTTTGTTATCTTGTGCTGAATGAAATTTAAGCACACCAATCAATACAGAATTAATTTCACAGTCTCAATCATTCTCAGCATTCTCTTACACCAACAAGGATTAACTTTTAAATCTGATTAATCATGGTTTAGGTTAAGATTCGGTTGCGCCAAACTTCAAAACTAGCTTAAATTAAGAAGAATTAAATACAAAACTCAGTTTAGTTTGTTTTTTTAACCTAGATAAAATTTAATTTTGTTGCACAAAAACTTTGAACTCCAATATAAACTGTGATCCAGTATTAACTTTAAAATTACACTTGAGGAGGTTTCATTTTTAAAATGTCTTTTTTAAATGAACTGAGCAAAATAATCAAGTCACTGGAGTAAAATTAAGGGACAGACTCAAACCAGCTGGTTGACTAACAGGGCATTTCCACATGTGGCAGCTTGGCTTGACTTGGTTTGACATGACACATTAGCCCAAAACAGCTGGAATTTATATCTCTATTAAAACAGGGCTACCTGCCTCAAGGGGTGTTTTTAACTAAAGAGCACTTGTCTTGAGTAGAAGACATTTAAAAGCAGCGGTCTGATCCATGACTGTGATTAGCAACCAGGTAAAGGTATCATTTTAGTTAAGAATGGTCATGACATAAAGAGTGCCAACAGGGGCTTAGTTTTTGAAGAAAACCCCTCACAACTCCAAGAAGAAACAGTACTACAAACATTTCAGCAACTGGCAGAAGTTTCATTCTACAAGACGAGAAACACACAGAGTAGGACTTTTTTTTAATTGCTAAAAAAAAAAATCTGAAAGAGTTTCAAAAGAGCTTTGTTTTTTCATGACAGCTCCTCTGAACTCCAAGAAGAAAGAGAAAAGAGAAACAACATGTCACTCAGAACAGATTCCCTCTCACCCACCTGATGCGACAATGATCCCCGGCGCTGACTCCCTGCTGGCTATGTTTCCAGATGTGTAGGGATTTGCAGACACATGAAGATGGAGATGTAACGAACAGTATGGCTGCAGAAGAGAAATCACAAACTCAATTATCGCAACTATCAAACAGAGCCAACACTCTCACCAAAAACTTTAACAGAAGCTCCTGAATAAAGCGACTGGATGCACATCCCTCCCAACCACTGGCGCCATATGACTGACAGCGGCCCCCAAAAATTAGGTTAAAAAAAAAAACAATATTCAATTATTAATCCATCATAATTAATTTAATATTCTATCCAAAATGCAGTAATGAAACTAACTGTCTCTTTGTCTTTACTCGTTTTTGGCAAAAAGTAAACATCCATATTGACCACCCCCCCTGTAGCTGCGTGAAATGGTACTTCCTGAGGGCAACAGTGCTTGCTAGCAGATAGGAGTTGCACAGTAAGCCCAAAGAGGAGCACCATGTTCATGCTCCCTAAAAGGAAATCTACTTTCCAAAAAAGGAAATTAAGTTGAAATTAACCCGTTAGCTTGATGTCCACAGTGAAACAAGCTACATTTCACTCCTCTCTAACCTACATTTAATCAGTGCAGGTGAGCGTTTAGCAAGCTAATTACACTGAATCAGTTGTCCCTGCCCCTCCTACGAGACCCTGTCTGCCCATACCCCTCCCCAACCCAATGAACCATCTCAATAGGGCGAGTAACATTGTCTTGAATGACATGTCAGTCAGCATCATTGCGGGGTTCTGTGGGAATTTATTTCTCACTTTTTTTTTACTATTACAAATTTTTTTAGGCTTTTTTTAGGCTTAGAGCAGACTGAGAACATGATATATGTCACACGAATGGCTGTATTGCCATAAACCTTGTTGTGCACAATCAAGACACAATATTTGATGAGCTGAAAAGATAACAATTTAAGGTTTTCAGGAGTCTTTTGTTCTTATTCATACTAAGAATACCTTTTAATTTGATGTAACTGATACCCATTGTTTTTATTTTGTGTTTGTTTGTTTTGGTTTCATGTACACTAACTACTAACTTGGGTCTTGGAGATGTGGTTACAGCAGTTGTGCAGGGTTCGCAGTGGCGATGGGGCCCAATGTGATCTATTCTCATGGCGGCGCTCCTGCTCCCAACTCACAAGTTTTATCACAAACACCAATTCCCCATCGGCTGTTCCCACCATTAATTTTGATTGGGATAACCTTTAGAGACACAATTCTCATTATGACCCAGCAAAATGCCGGTGGTGCAGGCCATGTTGTGACAGGCTATTTAGAGGTTAATCAAAACCTCAGACGTTTCCTGACAAATGACTGTATAATATGGGTAGACGACATACCTGCATTGCTAAGTGGTTCATTAAAAAAGCGGTGATTATTTTTTATATAAAGCAATGCTAAGAGAAGATCTCATGTGCCGTTCAGACAATGTGCAGTATGCAGTGGTTGCACAATCAATCACATCTACACTGTCATCCTACTTTTTCATTCAAGCACACATTTCGAGGAGGATGACTTAAGTGGGTGTGCTTCATCGACAAACACCACATCTGTAGTTACACAGGCACGCTGTTAGTGTCTTTACTTTAACTTTATAACTTTGGCTTTTGACAGTAAACTCGACTCGACTAGCCCATAAGAAGCACCCGACTTACAGAGGCTTTCAGGAAGACAGACAGAAAAAAGAAGCGTCTGCTTCTGTCTGACACCTCTTTCTCTCTGTGTTTCTTAAATGGGAGGTCAGCTTATTGGACTGAATCAAAATGGCTGACCTTTCAGCTCAGCAACCTCAGAGCACTCAGCTTTGACGGGCGCTGCTCTTTCTGAGCTTGGCCTCTCTTGGCTGCAAGGATCAGTCAACCTCTGTCAAGGCCTCTCTTTGATGGAAGTGCACACATATAAAAACACATATGATCGTGGCTCCTTTGCAGATATGCAGACACTCACGAGCTCACAGTGAATGTTGTTGGCCCTAAGGTCTTTGCCCGGGGCCTGCAGTAGCCTCCAGTCTCTGCCTCTGTTGTAGGTGATGTACGTCTTCACTTGGTTGTCCGTTTTTTTGTTGGCTAGGAACATCCCCTTTATTCCCGCCACCTGGGAAATTAAAAAAAAGAGCAACTCACAGCTCCAAATGAAAACAGAAGCACACTTCACATGTCTTTAAGATATTAGGCAGTTCCATAAGTCACACTGCAGAAAATGAATCAATGCACTGCAAAGTAAATCACATGCCCTGGGGCAATACATCCATGCACACTTACCTCTTCTGTATTCCCAACAAAGCCAGATACAGCTTCAAACATTGAGTCGGAAATGATCGACTGGCAGAGGACTTTTGATTAATCGATGTGTGTCTTAAATGAATCTGACTCCTTGTTGGAGGCGCCCAGGAATATCTCAGGGATACTGAATTGAGCCAGTGACAGTCACATTAGGCAATGAAACTCCACTTATTAGTAATTGACAGATACTTCAATCTCCTTTGAAGGAGAGATTTAGTATATCCTTTGTTTTGGGTGGTGACCTCAATCAAAACAGTAAATTTGATTCTATCAGCGAGGCCACAGTAAGACATGAGCAGCATCATCAAGATCCTCATTATTTTATTCAGAGATATAGTTTTATTCTACGTTTGGTGTATGAATTTAAAAATCTTGCCTGCATTTCAGAGCCTCAACGTTCTCCTTTGACACACTTTTTTTCTTTCGTTTTGGATTAGGTGCATTTTGTGAAGTGATATCTGCTATTATTCATCAAAGAAAAGAAATAATCTCAGCCTCCCAAAAATCTATATCCCTGGCACAATCCCCTTTGTCGATGTCAGCACGTTGAAGCTGCTTCGTATTCACATAATGTGATCTGAAGACTGTAGGCCTACGCCAGCAGGGTTCCTTACAAAATGACTTAACAAGTATATTTCATCATCTCTGCCTTCCAGCTCTAAATATTGATCAGTGTTTATTATACACTTTCAGGCTGGGCACTCATCAAGCAGGCCTTTATGTGATGCTGCTATTATAAAATGAATGCTGCAGAATCGGGGGGAGGTAGGCCTTGTTGGGGGATGGGCCTCATGTGCAGCATACAAATCTCAAACTAAAGAAGAGCCCCACATGATACACGAAGAACAGATTTGATATCATTTGCTACCAGGTCGATGTTTGTTTACCTCATAGAGGTCGACCATAACGTTGCCCTCGGGGCCCATACTGCTGACCACATTCTCCAGAGCCAGGGTGTAGTAGACCCCTGACGTGTCCGACACGTACAGGTTGTAGGTTTCATTCTGGTTCCACTCCTGCACAGCTGCAACCACACGGTTTTCATCTGTACTGATCACATGCAAGTCCTGGCAGAGAGGCAAATTACAAAGATACATCATGTCAGGTTACCAGTGTTTTGTATTGCTTTTTGATAGTAATTATATATTAATATATATTAATTATATTTTTAATAATAATGGTTTTTGTTTTTATGTGCAGGCTTTGTTTGACTATATTTTTAACCTCACTTTTGTGCTGTGGTGTAATGTGTAGTTTACTTTTTCTTCTTTTCTTTTGTCAAAAAAGTTTCTCACCAAACCTGCAATTGTGTCATCTATCAAAACAAAACAAAGGAAGTTTCCAAAGTATTGTGTTCAGAGGGCATCGAAGAGTGGGGGGGGGCAAGGCTTCTGCTCAGCTGCCAGCTCTGGAGGAGAGAGTCAGGTGCAGAGCCAGACATTCTGAAGGACTAAACAAGAATAAACACCCAGTTCTGCTCTGATCCAGAGCCGTTTACCCACAGGAGGAGAGCTCAGAGGTTACTTTTTAACTTATGGGATTATACTGGCTTTATCTTCACTCCTGTTTATCAACCTGACTGCAGCAGCAATCCATGGAAGCGACGTCCATTGTCAGGTGTTTATGTACTGTTATGTCGACTCCCAACTGCAGCTGGAGGGGAAATGCACTTACTTACTTACTTAGTACTCCATGAATGTAATGTTACAGAGAGGAGAGGGGAAAAAGAAGACAGAGAACTGGAGTCTCAGGTGAGTGCTTACTTCAATGAGAGCTTAAACTGGAATCCAAACATAGAGATACAAACACCTTTGGTGCTTGCCATTACTTGCTTCTTAGGGCTAACGTGCAGTAAAGTAATCTGGCTGTTTGGAGCCAATAAACTCTTGCACAAGTAACATGAATAATTACAAATGACCCAGCGGTCAAACTCACTTTGCTAGTGGTGAATATACCTTTAAACAGCCACCATTGCTGATAAAAGTATATCTGATGTGACTAAGGCAAAATGTTCATGGATGAGGTAATGTTTTTTTTTGTTTTGTGGATGAGGTAATGTTTAATTCAGCGGCCATTCCATTCCAACTCACCCAAAATCCATAGCTTTTCCCAGTTCATGTCATGGATTTTCTTGAAAAAAAATCATAATGAAACTTCTATTAAATCCACCAATCCATGACCTTGTAAAATCCTATAGCAGTACTCCAAATACTTTTTAGCCCTCGGAGCTAAATTTCAGCATTTTTGTGATTCCTTATATGTGTATATGTGTATTTTTTTCAAGAAACTCCATGACATGAACTGGGAAGCCCGAGCTGAGTTTTGAACATTATTGTAAACATTTGGGATAATGTAACTACACAACTCAACAAAATATATAACAAGGGTCTAGTTGTTTTTTAGACATTTAATGGAGTAATAATTATTTCATCCCTAAAATGGCATGGTTTGGTATGTAGTAATAAGATAAATATGACATATTAACATAAAAAGGATATATAATTATAATGAGAAACTGAGCAAAGTCTTAATTTGCAATTGTGGCAGCTCTACACTGCCATTAATGGTGTATTTAATGATATATTGTATTTTTCACTATAGCATTCATTGTAATTTTGAAAAAAAGGCAAAACCTTCTTTTAAAGCTCTTTGAATGCACCTCCTAAAAAGAAGAAAGTCTCAGCACTCACATTAATTTATTCTAAAATCAAAAGAATAAATACGCAGCCATGAATACACTAATTTCTAGTTAACATTTGAGAAAGATTAAATTAACAATCAAAAACATGATCTCTTAAGTCTCATTGAGAGATGTGCAAACTTTTCGACTGTACACTGTTCATACACCCCTGCTGCGTTTAATCATGTTCAATAATCAGTCTTACCTCTCTTCTGTATTCACTTATTTTAACTAAGAGGATACTACAATCATTAACACTATGTCAGGCCTATTGGGCAGAGATTATGCTGCTGAGGCCATGCTGTTTGGTTGTGTGCTTCATCTACCTCTGACTGTGCCAATAACACCTTCCAGTGAGCCGACAGCAACTGGGGCGCCTAGGGCTTGATTGAATAAAACATGTTTAATTGTCAATGGGGACGTGACAGGCGAGGCCATGTGCACACGGAGCAGCGCAGAATAACAATTCTGGAAACACTGTTAGGGGTTACTTTCGGCCTTGATTTGCCCATAAATAACAAAGAGAGTGTCATGCGGAGCCAGCAATGAACTTGTGCTTTAATACAACTTTAGCCCACATACCAAACAGTGCTGGAAGCATACTCTGTGTAATTGAATGCAGAACAGTTTGACGAATTGCTGCAATACCAACTAAATTTGAAATCTGTCTCACTGTTGTTGTCGACACACGATAAGTTATGAACTCTTGCTAAGGATCAATTAATTATTTGTTAATCCTTAAGAGCTCATGAGCATCTGTTCATGTTCATTTGAATTAAATCAGACAATATACTTGTTACCTTAGGCAGAGTGTACTTGGGCAGCTTCATGGGTGTGAAGACATCTCTTTTAGCAGACACATAGTAGATTGGCCTCCCCGCCGTTGACACCTTAAGGTGATGAAACCGTTAAGTGAAAACATTTTGGAGTCACATAAAAAAACAGATAAAGCATTTTTCACCACTTCAGGGAGGCATAAAACTGCACTAATAGCACCTTTCTAAGAATGACCTTGAAAAATTCCTGCAAAATCACCACACTTTCTGCGTCTGATGCTTTTCACTGAGCAAACTGGACAATTACCTACCTGGACAAAAACATACTCATCTTGTACCACCAGAGAATTGGGGTCAATGTAGCCGGGGAATGGTTTGCCCTTGTTGGCATCTGTGCAGTTCTGCAGCTTGCAGGTGACATACAGCGCCTCTGCTCCCACAAACACATACACAAAGACACACACATACCCACACGTCAAGCCATGGCATCAGTGATGGTATTAGCCAATGAAGAAAGGCAGCCTTCAACCAGGCCAAACAGCCTCTTTTGGCCTCCTACATTACTCGTGTCAGTAAAGTGGTCCCAGTAAGGGAGGAGCCATGCGGAGGGGAAGACAGATGACCAGCGAGGCAAATTGCTTTCTTTACCTTCAATTGCAGCGCTGGGAGAGAGCCTGTCCCCACATGTTAGCCACTGCCAAAATGTGTCGGCTTCCACCATACGCACCTGATCAATAGTGATAGTCATCTGACATGACTGATCTTTGCTATGTGTGCTTGTATGATTAGCTTTTCTCTATTGTGTTGGCCTCAAAGAGAGCGCTCTGACAGAAAGGAGGGCCTTTTTAAAACTAAAGCTAGTCTCAGACTACAGACGATTTAAAATCGTACTTATTCTGATATCAGGTCATTACGAGAATCTTCACAGATGTTCTTCTATCTCATCCAGAACAAGATCACATTAAAAATATTGGCACATCACACACTCATGTAGAAGCTGACTTGCCAAAGGGGCAACAGCTTGCAGTAGTTACGTAAAAACTTTGAAGTAAGAAAGCGGAAAGCAGAGGAAACAAGTCGATAATTATCAAAGTCAAACGCATGCTGGAGCCACGCTCTAGCAGCAGCTACCACGCAGCAGCTACCACTACCACGCAGCCTATGTGAACACAAACACAGGAGTGAGCAACAGCAGCTCAGTAACGCAGCCGCCACGCAGCACACAGGCATCCAGTTTGTCCAGCCTGTTAGGTTGTAGCACAGGCTTTCTGTTATAAGTTTGTCGTCCTGATCTGCCAGTGGAGATTATTCCCTGATGATGTAAAAAGGGGCCACGATTAGGAACTGACCATAATGTATTAAATCAGTGGACTTACCCCTTGAAACATAATTTTATCAAAGTTTACAATATCGATTGTGAATATATTTTTTGTTGAGACATATACACTGATCAGCCACAACATTAAAGCCACCGACAGGTGATGTGAGTAATGTTGATCATCTAATTACAATTGAATGTTCTGCTCAGAAGCCTATGGTCCAAGTACACCCCCTAATGGCAACAGCACAGATTGAGCATCTGTCGGACGTGTTGGAACAAGTCCAATCCGCGGAGGTCCCATCCCCCAACATACAGGACCTGAAGGACCCACTACAACGTCCCTGCGGTGCCTGACACCACAGAGCTGTTTTTGCTTTACATGGGGAACCTGCACAATATTAAGTAGGTGGTTTTGAATGTTGTGGCTGATTGGTGTATATGCAATGTACAGCATTTCTTGGACAGATAATGCTAAAGTAATAAATTGAAGAAATTATGGGAAAAAATTTACTTTCCTTCCAAGCATCCTGACTTAAGTCAACTACTACATTAATCCGCAATATCCCAGTGTCAATCAGTCGGATGAGTGATATTTCTCCAGACTGTGACAGCACCACTGAGTAAAATCACTTGCTTTTAAAAGTATTCTAATATATGCATTACTTTTCTCTCCATTGTCATTGTGCGTCCCCAGACTCGGCCATTTCCGCTGTCCCTGTGCATTACCCTTCAGCAGAATTGTCCACACAACTCCCAATTCCTCTGTACTTTAACACAATGCTCAGGATACACTACAAAGACACGAGAAAAATGGAGCGCTGAACTTGGAATTCAATTACTCACGTCCTTCAGAGATGCTGGTTTCCAGGTGAATTAGGCCCGGCTCTTTGTCCAAACCCATTTTCGACCTGAAAGGTAGACAAATGTGTTTCAGGAACATCACCATTGGTCTTTTTGCCTTTGGGCAGATGCCACCTACCGTATAAATGCTGTCTGACCTGAGAGATTGTATGCCGCAAAGTCAGACAAATTTATTACTACAGAGAGGTTAAGCCAAGTGCTATGACAGTTGTGGTAAACATCAACAGGAATTGGCCACAGGAAATAACTGTGTCTTTGTCTTCATTATGGATGACAGTTTTAAGTGTAAGGGAGAAAGAACTTCAGGTTTACTGTGTGATCTAAATGTTTAGAGCCGCCAGAAGGTCCTTTTCCCCCCAGACGGATGGAGGAAGATGTTTCCTGACATCATTAGGAGAGGAAAAGCCATTGATTTTCTCGCTACTGTAGGGATGTCCGCAGATGGAATAGCATATAATCATTATGGCATTAAATATGTATTAAAAAGACTGGAGGATCAGAGGAGAGGCAAAGGCAGAACACACGGAGGGAGAGAGAATGAGAGTTGGAGAGAGATGGGGAAGAGAAAGAGAAAGAGAGAATGTGTGGACACAGGACACACATAAATGGAGAAAGAAAAAAAGGGCGTGTGTGCGAGGGGGGAATGAGAATCCACCATGGCTTCCAATCATTATACATATTGATATTATTGGTGATTTCACAGATGAAACACAACTGTGAATAGGATGGCCTACTTACCCAAACCGCATTTCCATTTTGAATGAATAATCCATTCAGGTACCCAAGAACAGTGCGAGGTAAGAAAAGAATAATTCTTTGACTTAGAGGACTTGTGTGGCTTGTATATATTCACCACTTGGTGATGGGACCTTCTAAGTTGCTGGCCCACAGTAGTTGTTTGAATGATACGGGTTTGGAAAGCTGCACGCTCTTTGAGTAGTTTTTATGTCAGAACAGGTGGAAGAAAAATGGACATAGTCATGAGATGGAGCTGTAGCCTTGCCAAAATATCACATAAAGGCAGCTGCAGATGTTTTTGTAGAGATTTGTAATGTCCTACGCAACACATTTCATGGCTGCACTATAGCAGTGGAATTTAGAGTGCTGTTTGTTCAAGTTTGCACCATACACACCCGACCTGTGCTGTGTGAGCAATCGGCACACAAATGAGCTTATGACTCTCCATCTTCTTAACATGTCTGGTCACATGTACAGCAGGCATAAGCTCCCTCTGCAGCCTCATTACCAGGGCTACCACTACAACTACCGAACAGTGTGCGTCCCAAAATAGAACTCTGACAGCTTCTGCAGCATCAGCCCTCTAGGCTCCCTTCACTCTTGACTGCCCAGCTTGTTACTACCCTGACAGTTCCGCCACAGTTTGTTAAGGTGAAAGCTTTTTGTTAGGTGTTAGTTATTGTACAAAGGCCAGACATGATAGATACCACTGAGTTGGACAGCAACTGTGTCGTGACAGTGAGACAATTGAACTGAAGAAAAAGTGGGAGACCAGGGATTGATAATGTGAAATGTAACAATTAAAGGTTGCCTGCTAAATATTCATCTGAAACATGAACAATCAATATGCAACAATTTCAGACAGTCACATAATTTCATAATTGGCTTGAAAAGCCTTGCTGAATGGAACCATTAAATTATTTCAATCTTATGGTTTATTTCATCTCTATGGATAGGAATACTCTGATTGCACCCAAATATGATTTCAAAGCCTCTCTCCACAGCTGAACACTGTCGCTCACATCATGTAACTCTCTGCGACAGAGGATGATCAGGCATGTCAGACATATGAATAATGAAAACCTTAAAAACCTCTCTGGCTCCTCTCTGCTCTTCACTTTGTGGTGAGGCAATGATATAATCTGTCCAGGACATTTACAAAGCCAAAACTGCTCTTTATATGGCTTTGAGTTCAAGTTTTCAAGCTGTTCAAGCTGATCATCACAGAATTATTGTTTTGTCACAGTTCAATAGTATTGCTAGAAGATGTTGATGAAGGTTCTCAGTCATCCATGGTAGATCTAAGTGCTGTATAGTAGGCAACAGGACTTGTTTGAGTTTCTTGAAGATGTTTCAGCTCTCTTCCAAGAGGCTTCTTCAGTTCTAACTAGGCAGGCTTTTAAACTCCGTGTGGGAGTGTCCTTACAGAGTCGTTAAGGATACGTGTGAGCTCTGAGTTTCAGAGTCCTTAGGGCCACTTGTGGGTTGTTGACCCAGCCAGCCTTCATGTAGGTTCATTTTCATAAAGACTAAACAAGTTGTAAGAAGTAAAATTTGAAGTGTGTAAAACTTGTGACAAATGTTGCCTGTAAAGTCTTTCTTCCATAGGTAATAAACAGTCTTTCTGTCAGCTGTCCAAACTGCAAAATCTAAAATTCCATCGAAATCGCACAAAGATTGTCTCCTCAATTAAAGCAAACATCATTATGTCATTTTGATGTTTGGAAAAGTAGAGAATGGATAATGTGGTTTTGCTGTTCAAATTGACCGAGGGCTCTATCTTACGCTTGGCGCAAAGCACATCAAGAAGCAGCGCACAGTGCTGCACACACACATTTCTGGTTTCAGACTGGTGCAGTTGTCATTTTCATGCCCAGTGCCCACGTTGTGTGAATAACAAATATACTTGTGCTCATCTGTGCGCCCCTGGGTGTGTTGGTCTTAAAGTGCAGTGTGGTCAGGTGCACTGATGGCGCATTACTATCTCGAGGTAGGAGAAAGTGTCACTTTCCTGAACAATTTTCTAAAGATGACTTCCAAGATCGTTCTGAATAACAAACCCCCTGGCATGTCAGTTTACATCAACATGGGCTGGAGCTGAATTAATTGATAGGTACTAGGTAAATGCAGCGCTGCTCAGAAAAAACTCACAATTAGATATTTTTTTCATTGAGTAATGACCTGAATAAAAAACAAATGCTAATACTGTATCATGGTGATGATTTTAGATCTAGTTCATAATTTGTTCATACCTACAACATGTTTAACCATGTCCATATCTCTGTACTTACCAGTAGAAACGATTGGGAGCCACTCTTTCATGCACGACTTGCCACCTCCTCCCAAACTCCACCGAGCTGTAGAGCTGTAGCAAGACAACCAAGCACCAGTGAGTGTTTATACACATACCATCTTCATCAAATTCACCCATTTTGCACAACACAAGCCGTCCTACTATCAAATGCCGTGTTTGCACTCAATATGATGTGCATTTGCAAATGATATTTTCTCTGGGTTTGTTTTCACACATTGATTTACTAAGTGGCTCAGTGATCCTTATAATAGAAGCAGTGTAACGACAAGTGGGAGACGAACTCTCACACTGCCACACACACACACACCTACTGTATGTGCAAGTTCTTTATTTGAATCCACTAAATTAGATTAGTATTTACATAAGATTTGAACACTGCAGATGAATAAAATGGCATAAGGCCATTTAGGGATGCAAGCATTGTCTGCCTCCCCACACGACAACAAACTATGGCTGAGATCTTGCAGAGATTTTTGCCACACAGACAATGAACTGCAAATTAAGATTGGAACCATAAAGAAAATGTACTTGGCACAGGTTACTCTCCACTAAGAAAATGCACCTTGCCGTAATAAGGCTGTGAATGGAAAGCTGAGATGGGGAGAGGAGACTGAGCATTGCGGGTGGTCTCAATACAGCCATTGTTCACTAGTCAGTAAATCACTGGAATGCTGAGATTTTCCCATGCTACACAGAAAGGGTGGAGAATGCATGTGAAATCTCTGAGTAATGGAACTAACTGTCCATAGAAATAAGAACCCTTGTGCGTCTTAGATTTGTTCCTGTGATTGTTCCATTTCAGAGGTCCCTGTTTAAGCTGATTTAAGTAGTATTTTTTTTAACCAAACTAATGAATTAGGTCAATATTAAAGTGTCCATCCACATGAAAAAAAATATTTAGGTTTCTCACCATGCAGCTACTATTGGTTTTATTTCCAACTGAGATTTCTTCCTCCAAATATAACTGAAGTGAATGGAGTTTCATTTATGGAGCTCACAGTGCTGAACATTATATTCAATAACTTCTGCAGCTAAGTGTCTTTCCAGAACCAGTTTTCCTGTTTTTTTATTGGACCTGCTTCCCACGAAAGAGAAGGTCTCATTGAAAATGTGTGACATCTGGGTGTTTCTGAAAAATATGTAATTGCGTACGTATTTATTTTATTTTTTTTAAACTGCATTGACCAATATTTTCATATGAAGAATGGAATAGAGCCACTTGTAGCTCATTGTTTCGGTTTTCTGGCCAGCAAATGTTCTGTTTTTGTTACTCAAATGCTTTCATCAACCTCATTTCTAGGTGCAACAAGCAGATGTTTTCAGGGACAAAGGGCTTGTTGATTTATTTTAGTTAAATATTAAAACAAATTGAATTTACTATTCACTAAATGCTACCTGCTTTTCAAAGTTAGCGACTCACTGGTGAAGCATGTAGTAATATGCAGTAATATTTCTCTAGAACTGGTGGGTGCCAAAACAGAGCAGACCCAGTGAGCAAAAAGTGGTCTAGATCACGTCTTTTAGACGTCATTTATGGACATCCAAGATGTCTAAAAGACGTCCTCTGGGGAGCCAGAATGAAATTTTTATACGTCTTTTCTGGACGTTTATATGTCGTTTATCAACTAATTCTGGCTGTCCTTGGACGTCCAGATCATAGCCATTATGAACGTCTATTCTCAACTAATTCTGGATGTCAATGGACATCCAGATCATGGCCTGGCCCGAGGAACATGATATCAACCTGTTTTGGACATCCACAGACGTTGCCTGCTCAGTGGGGACTTTTATAATTGGTAACTGGCCAACAACATCATTGTTAATGTTTCTCTGACTGCTGGATGTTTTACAATTGACAACAAACAGACAAACCAACAAAAAAGCAAAAACTGAATAACGCAGTAAAATGTCTCTGCACCATTTTACTGGTGTGGAGACAGTAATCTTAGAGAAAGATATCTCTTAACCTTGGTGAATAAAACTACAACTATTTGCATGGATCCTGTACATATCACTAGAGATAGTGCAGTAGAGTTAAGTAGTAAAGTACAGTGGCCATAATGTACTTTCATAATTTATGTTCTGACTGTTCAATTCCGATTCAGAAAAAAAAAAAAATGTCTACAGTCTAAGCTGCCAGTAGAGATAAATCGGGGTCGATGCAGTCATGCTGTGTCTTAGCCCCTTGTGCCCCAAATAAGTAATTCTTAGTTTGCATTCTGCCTATGTATTCTGTTGGTTGCTCAGTAAGTCAACAATCAAGCTGATATAGTCGCTAAAGTCATTTTGTCTCCAAACACACCTACATCCTCTGACAAAGCACAATGACAAACCCGTTGACTTTACAGCTTACAGCTGGGATTTAACGAGGCGTAAAAAGTTATTTCAATGTTTTAAGATGGACTTTTTTCATTTTAGGCATGGGCAACCATGCATAATGTGTAAACAATCATTTATTAGTGGATAACAAAAATGTGACTCTGTTTGTTTTTTATTAATTTATTTTCTAATTATATGTATTTATTTTATCCTGACGGGTGGCGTGCGGGCCTGCATTTAAAAAGCGTCCATGGGGACTATCAGATTATCACTCTGCTAACAAGAGAGCTATTATTTGAATTCCTGATTTGCTTCATGACATTTTATTATATTACAAACTATATATTCACTGTGACTACTGCATCTGGTGTCTGTGTATTCTCATTCCAAACAGGGAGAGGCAAACAGCATCGGTGTTGAGATTTCCATGACTCCTCTGCCAAGCTGTGCTAAGCAGATGCAAAGGGGATGTGGCTTGGGGAGGAGGTGGGGGTGGGGATGTGGGAAATCACTTTGACTAATTATCCTCCCACAGCAAGTTAGTATGTAGCCAAGCAAGTGACAGTGAAGAGGCAGAGAGCAGGAGAGGGGAGAAAGTGAGGAGGGGTTGGAGGGATTGACGCAGCCTTCACAACCTCCAAGGGTCTCTCAATCAACAAATGCAGCAACACTGCCAGAAGGAGGTGAGGAAAGTGAAAGAGAAGCAGTTTTGGGGTGGAGACAATGTGTGTGAGTTAGGGCATGGGTGAGAGATTGGGTGGGAGAGTGAGTCGGCACCTGACACATGAGGAGTGAAGACACAGCACAAACACACTCCAAGAACCACAGCCTGTTTCAGTAAAACTTTAACAAAAGCCCTTAAAGATGCCGAAGAAATATGTTAAATTGTGTCCTGCAACCAGTTTCAGCTGCTCCTACAACAACTGCTTTAGTCAAATAAATATATAACTATTGTTAATTTTACATTATGGACAACATTTTATCTGTGTTGTTAACCTTGTCACATAGGGCTATGGTCTCCAACCTTGGGACTTGGACCACTAAAGGGTCACAACATGGAGTGTATTTGTGGGGGTCATGAGTTAAACATTTGTTTATTATTTTTCAGACTTGCAATTTTCTGTGAATTGTGCATCTTCAGGTCTATATTATATTTCTAAGAGGGAAACTAGCCAACATTAAACCAGTAGAGAAAGAGGTGGTCACAACAGGAAAAGATCAGGAATCACTGATGTAGAGATTAATTACCATTTAATTAAAAATCAAGTAAAATTGTAATAAAACTGTTTGTAGTAATTGCTATTACTGCATTATACATAGTGATCAGTACAGTTCATGTGCTAGTGACATTGTATTCTGTACAAAATTAAAGTGTTTAGAATGTATGAATATACTAGCATAATCATTAATACAACATAATAAAAGTTTGGATATTTTAGTTATTCTGCAAAGGGCTGCCCTGAATTTAGCTTCTCAAGTACCTACAGCAGGGGTCTTAAACTGCCGGCCCCTGGGCCACTTCCGGCCCACACTCCCCCCTCCATCCGGCCCATGACCTGATGTCAAAAATATAACCCTGCAAAATTATTTTTTCATTAAATTATTTGTTTTTTATTTAATTATTTGTCTTAGTTGTTTCACACTAATTTAAACTACACCTTCATATGCAATTTAAATAAAAACACAATTCTATTTTTTTTTTAAATGTGAGATGGCGTTTGAAGTAGGCTAGTCACAGGAAATGCAATGGCTTCAGTAAGCACTGCTGACATTCATCAAAAATGCATCTACAGAGCAAAACAGCGGTTTGTAGACAGCAGATCAATTTTAAAAATGTCTGGGAGTAGTTTTATTCAGTCTGTGGGAGTAATGGACAGGAAGGAGCTGTTTGATGAAGAGCTGCAGGTGACAGGATGCACACATCCAACGTATCAGAGAGGCAGCAACTCCTTTTCCCTCATTAATGTTATCAGGTTACCTGTTATGAGTTGAAATCAGACATATTGCCAAACAGGCGCATTTGCTTTTCGCTTTGACAACAAATCCTCCCCCACTGTCTTGTCAATCAGCTCCCCTAACTCTCTCCCTGATAAATGTTAAATCTGACACCTGTTGAGCTGCAGCTCTGATGCTGGCCCCGCTGCTGCACGGAGAAGACACATCCGGTCATAGTGTATGTCATTGGACTATTGATTTATTAAAAAGCAAAAAAAATGGTGGGGGTGGTGGCCAAGTAATATAATCGGTGTAAGCCCAACCTGTGTAACACCAGGATACCCGACTACCACAGCAAGCCTAGTGCAAGGTTTAAATGAGTTATTTATTAGGAAAAAAGATTTGCACTGTAAAAAAAAACGAATGTGCATACAGACATTTACTTCTGTCTTCAAATTTTTCTTGTTAAATATGAAGAAAATTTGAGCAGAGGTGCTAGAAATAAAGTACAACTGTATTTCATTTGTTAGTTCAGTTCAAGGTTATCAAAGTTATTCAAGGGTAGGGAAAAAAAGATTTGCACTAACTGTTAAAAAATAATTATAAAACAATGTATACAAGCTGCTGTGTGCATTCTTGTATTATTATGTTAATAATGGAAATAAAAGTGAAATGTATAGAAATATTGCACCTTCTGTTAGTACTTGAACGCTGTAGGGGCCCTCCTACGAGATAACAATACTGGCAGTGGCCCCAAGCTAATTTGAGTTTGAGACCCCTGACCCATAGATCCACCAGTGTAAGGCATATGTGTAGGTGATTAAGGTCATCTTAAGGCCGTTGTTGCTGGTTAGAATCAGTCAATCCTTGCCAGGGCCTTGTGCATAGCCTGTAAGGAAGGGCTGGCGGAAAAAGTGAACTCAGGGCATCCACTTCCTTTCTTGAATTCTGCTGGCAGGAATGTTGGATTACATGAGAGTGTAAGGAAATCAGATGTGATTGTTTTAACAGCTTGAAAGATTTGTTCATTGCTGTCTTTAACTTAATATTTTTTCCACCTGATTTTATCACAATGTAGTAGTTCAACGTAAAGGCTCACATTCAATGCAAAATGCTCATGTTGCGTCAATGTGAATAAATTAAATAACTTAGTCAAAGTTAAAGATATAATATGTGAGAATTCGGCTTTAAAATGTCTAAAAACAACTAGAAAAATATCCATTAAATGTGACCCCATCCATTGAACTTATGTAATAGAATTAGATGGAAAATTTACATGTAATCACAACAGTCAATGTTTTAGGTATAATTGTCTTTTTGAGTCTACACACGCATATTTTGCGCATGGTGTCTTGCTCAAAAGCACTCCAACATGTAAATGAGAGAAGCCAGGGACTGAACCACCAACTTTGCTATTAATATTAATAGACCACCTGCCTCGATTTTTTTGCCATGAGACCAAAAAAAAAAAAGATCTGCTGTAAATAAAAAATAACTGCCTAACACTTTTTCATAACCATTATTAATAATTGCTAAATGTACAGTACAATTAATTAAACTTTGGTTAATAGTCATTTAACTGTTAACAAACAATGATACACTTTATAAAGTATTTATTAAGCAACTGTAAAGGTTTAGAAACATTAGTTTGTACTTTAGTTTCAACTTTAGAATGCCCGTCCAAATAATGTTTATAGACAAACTACATAGTTTTTATTGACCATTTACAAAGTCTTACAAACATTAGTTGCAACTGTGCAATAAACAACTGCTTAATACATGCTTTATAATGCATTTAATTGTTTGTTAGCAGTGAAATAGCTATTAAATAAAGATGAATTAACCATAAATGTATCATGTGATTGTAAAGTGTTGACAATAACCGAAAAGCCTTGTGTGTCTAAATTGGAGAAAGCAAACTATATTTGTTCATAGAGCATTAATCTAGCCACATGTTCACTTGTGCTCATGCATTGTGTTTCACGAATAAAAAAAAGCAGAAAAAAATACCGAGCGCTTTTGTCATTGTGTTGGACTGAGAGTGCAAGCATATGGTTATTTTCTGGAGGCAGTGCAGGTAGATCAAATACAAACAGAACTTCTATGACTTGTTCTTCTTTCTTTTAATAAATAAAATGCAAACTGTGTCATAACTTTACCCATTAAAACCATCAGACAATGGGTTTATGATTATCATTTAAGAGTGAAATGAAAAATGGCTAAAAACACAGCTTGAACATTCATTAAAAATGGGATGTTGTTTATGTGTTTCAGGCATCTCAGAATCACAGTAATTTGTAGGACTAAATATATGCTAAAGGTGTGTATATGTGTGGGTGTGTATATGAGGGATTGTACTCGCTGCACAGTAAAAGTGTGATTTTTGTTCCAGAAGGGTCTCAGAGAGAGGCATGCTCACACATATCCACACGTCTCCTCAGCAAAGGAGAATGCCTTCATTATTCATCTCAACTGAAACATTAAAACCAAATGGGCTGCGCTTCAGAAAAGCATTTTATTAATGCAAACTGTTATTTTAAGTTCACATATACTGTTCCTGCACTTATCCTCCTTTACTGGATCATTATTTAGCACAAACAATATTATGAATCTGACCAGACATCCAGTATCAGCTTTCACTAAATTAAAGTTTTAAATATCCAGTGCAACAGACACAGACGGTCAGTCAGTTCATAAGCTTATTGAAGGTGTATTTATAAGTTTAAAAGTGCATATTAAGCTAAAAAAAACGTTTCTGACGATTGTATGTCAAAATACATCCAGACCAGGTAACACATAAACAGCCAAGAAGCTTTGAGATTTAAAGGGATTTTTTGGTTAACTGAAAAAAAAAAAATGACCACCCAAAAGTGCTGTGTTGCAAAAGTTCTCCCTGTGTAGCACTAGGCCCTTAAGACATGAGCTGGGACATTCAGAGTACCTTCTAAATTACTGATATTGTATAACTGAGCGTCTGAGATAGTTATCATGGAACACTCCTTGAGCTAAAAGCCTAAAGCCATGGTGTATGGAAGCCCAGATCTGCCAGGAAAAGTAAAAATGTACATTAAATATTAGGAATGAGAAAAATAGTGGCAAAAAAAGAAGGGCAAAATTAATTAGAAAGAAAATATGACTATAATGAGATGTAAGTCAAAATTATGAGTCGTAATGATTTAGAATTTTTAAGTAAATGACTTAAAAACCTAAGTAATTGTCTCTTATTGAAGTGAAAATAATCCCAAAAACCTTTCATTTTGAAAATCATGTCACAGTACATGTACACCAGTAAACATCTTAATGTTTATATTGTGTGATATAATGTAATTATTTTCAAAAAGCTTCCTAAAACAAATTTCCTCTAATAAAGAATGAATCTGAATCGAAGTCAAAACAAGAAAAATAATAACATTTTGAGACATGGATAATACAGTGTGACTTAAACAGGGAATATAATACCGAAGTGGTTTTCTTACCAGGTACTCCTGGTACCCGGGGCAGAGTCAGCAAATATGTACCCTTACTGAGTTCATTGAGAGGCTGCTGGTCAGCATTAACTGACAGTTGCTTTACCAACATTTTAAGCTATCTGTCTTGAGTTTAGGCAAGGCAGCCAGAGGACAGCAGAGGGAAAACTGGAAAATATTTCTACACCAAAATCAGTGAATAAAGTTATTTTTACTTAAACCAATATCGCCAATAGGATTGGCCATGCATTTTCTTGCTAACGTGTGATAGGCTGGCTCATGAATGTGGGCTGGCTGTAGTAACTAGCTACATCCTGGTTGAATTTATTTGCGCCAAAGATGTTCTGAGCACCCGGAGATAAATAACATCAGAAGAATATCTGATATTGTCAAGGCATGATGACAAAATGTGTTCGAGCTTGGTTAATTTAGGCTTGTGACAGTGGTAACGTACATAGGTGTAGTGCTGCCAGAGCACACCAGAGAGCTGCTCTGCCCCCTTTTTTTTTCTCCAAGTGAGGAAATAAAATGTTCACAGTTTGCATAATCCAGTTGAATGTTAAAATATTAAAGTTATAAGTTGCTAAAACTACTTAGTTGTATGGCATGCTTTCAACAAAGGTTGACATCTTCTCATTAGCAAAGCTGAACAGCTTTTAATGCGCAACTCATGACATTAGGTGACATATACTGTATGTAACGAGCTGGACACGTACAGTATCGTCCTGTCGTTCACTCTGTGTGCGAAGGTAAAGTGGTTGCATTTCACCGACCTACACACTCAAAACAAGAAACTAAGAGTACAGCACCAGTAACTGCATTTAGTACCTGAAACTATGAAACTATATTCATTTAAAACGTGACATGTTCAGGTTTTATGTTCATGCTGATCCTTGTAGTATGCATGACCTCAGTATTTATGTAACCATGGCGACAACCCTGCATGCAAGAAAAGGTTCCACCTTAAAAAGATGCCAGTAGTCCTTGTGAATTAATTGTTAATTCTTAAAAAGAAAGTAACCGTGTGTGTGCATGTCCGCCCCCATCACATGTGCACATGCGCATGTACACACACAAGCGCTCCTCTCTCTCTTTCTGCCCTTCTGGTGCCAGCAGACACCTAGAAACCTCCCGACAGGGTACGCTTTGCAAACGCTTTGCATTTCAATATCTGTGATTTCCTCTGTCCTACCAATATCAAAACCAAACCTACATCCTTGTAGGTGACACGTAGAGCAAGACGTGGTAATAACACTTACAAATCAATTTTGAATTCATAGGAACCTTAAAAAATATATGACATATTGAATTAAAATTAAAAAGGTTTGTGTTTTTATGGTCTGTTGTTTTTTATGTTTTATTGCTTATTTGTTTGCTGTTTTTATGGACTGATGTTTCGGTTATTTTACTTGTGAAGCACTTTGCTCTGTGAAAGGTGCTAAGACTACTGACTGACTGTCTCTTATTTTTTTTATCTCACTTTGAATTAAAAGTCAGCATTTTGACTTATCTCCAAATTTGAATCATACAAAATTGATTAAAAGGATCAAAATTATACAAAATATCTTGTCATTTTGACATTAATAGTGAACATTATGATATCTTATCTTAAGATGATGTAGAAAGTCAAGGATGGGCATCAGTGAATTCAAAATACCTGGATTATACAACCCATGCTCATCACCTTTCTTCCAAATGAACATAGTTAATTCTATGTGCTTTGAGCCAAACTTTTGTGTAACAGGATCTCACATTTATGCTGTGAGGCACTCCAACCCTCGACTGTTGTTCCTTACCTGACTTAACACTCAGCTTCTTTTCATACCTTTGAACGAGTGCTAAACATGCCCTTCTTGTTCTCTAACCTTTTGGTCATGGCTGTAGGCCAAAATCCAGTCCTCCTGCTCAGGGTGGAAGAGCAGGCTGAGGATGTAGAAATTCAATCTGTACTTCTGGTAGGTGGCTCCTTCATCAGAGCTGATCAGTAGACTGCTCTCCACCTCCGGATCAGTTAGCAGCATGATCTGCAGACGACAGAAGTAGGATGAATAAGAACAATGTTAGCAGCTTGAACAGAGAAGCAAGAAAATGGCATTCACGGCAAGTCATGTTCCGAGTCAAACAGTGGTACAATGCCACTAACACTACGCTGAGAAATTTAATAGATATACTTAAAAAAAAATATGCAGGAGTATGTGACTATTATTCTTTGATTAGCGGAATTCCTCTCATTTGCCTACACTTCACCAACTGGAGAATGTCTGCAGTATTGAAAAGACAGACTACAGAGAGAGAAGTCAATCAAGACTGATTACCGTATCTGAGATATAAAGTGTATTATTGCAAGTGCTGCTGCAGATTAGCATGTTAAAAACTTGTCTACAGTCAGTTTTCCACTGATGATGCCATATCTCAAATAATAATTTGCATCGTTAGGCTTGATGATATAATCACTATGATACATCTTGCTGCAAACGTGTGTGTGTGTGTATTTTTTTCCTCTGTTTAAGTGTAGTGGCTGTGTGTGCCTCATCATTCAGAGATCTGCTGGTTGCCTTTATGCTCAGTCAGGCCTTGAAAGCACTAATTTCCCATGAGCTCCGTTCTTTTCTTAGAGGTCCAACATTTTTTGCCACATTCTGGCACGGTGCCCAGAAAAATCACAAAGAAATCTGCAGAGAATATCATATGCAAATATAATTGAATCATTGGAGCTGAAGATACCAAAGCATTCTCATCATCATTATTAGAGTGTACAGTAGCAGAGAGTTTGGAGAGGCACACTTGTGGATGCGTGGGAGTTTGCATGTAAATCTATATAGTTCTGCAAGTCTATGAGTGGTAATCAACCCTGGTGTAACCCTGATTAAAAATGATGAACATCGGTACAACATCTAAAAGTTTGCAGTCAGCTCAATAAGACAAAATTTTGCTGCCCAGTCTACATAACACACTGATGTAATAGTATGGATTGTAGGGGCTACATAGAAGTTTCCTGGGGAGGTCACGGAGGTTGTTTGGGAAATAATTATGGGTGATATTTCCGGTGCTTGACAGAACTAGCGTAAATAATAAAGTATCATAATAATAACCACTCATCATTGGTCATCATGGTTATCATGGTATCATGGGTACAATGATGTTCTGGTCGGTTTTGATCACTCGCTGTAGAACCTTCCTGTCCTGGGCCGTGCACGAACCGTGCCAGTTAGTGTTTCCAGTCAGGATGCTTTCTATTGCTCCTAAAAGTTGACAAGAATCTGGCTCTGGAATTTAGCCCTTTTAAGTATTCAAAGGAAGAAGAGCCTTTTCTGAGCTTTTTCAATCAGGCTGGTGATGTGTGATGATCAAGACAGGTTCTCAGTGATGGTAATTCCAAGGAACCTTTAACTGTTCACCTGCTCCAACTCAGCTCCATTGATGTAGTAGATTGTTCTCTGTGCACCATGCTGCAAGATTGTTATTGCAACCTGCAATCTTGCACCATGCTGCAAGATTGCAAGATTTCCTCCCGATATTAACTCATATTGTTGTTTATAATGCAGCTGTTGATGGCGGTGCTATCCACATACTTAACAATAAAGTTCTCTTGATGTCTGGTAGTACAGTTGTGGGTGTACAGTGTGAACAGGAGGGGGCTGAGCACACAGCCTTGGGGGGCTCTGGTGTTGAGCACTGGGTTTTGCTTGTGTGGAAGTCCAATATCCAGTTGCAGGGCGTTGTACTCAAGCCAGAGTGTTTAGTTTTCCAATCAGCTTCATGGGTGAGATTGTGTTGAGCATTGAACAGAAGTCAACAAACAGCAACCTGATGATATGTAGATATGGCATCCACTGTGGATCTGTTGGTTCTGAATGCATACTGGTGTAGGTCCAGGCTGGCAGGGATGTTGTCTTTGATGTGCTGGAGAACCAGTTTCTCAAAACACTTCATCAGGATGGGGATGAGAGACACAGGGCAGTAGTCATTAAGACTAGACACAGCAGACTTCTTAGGTACAGGAGCAATGATGGCTGTCTTGAGGCAGGAGGGAAGTCTCATGCGAGAATTATCTTCTTTATATTCACCCTCAGCATGATTTTTCTGACTTCCGCTGTGGTTACTGACAGTGGCCGGTCCTCTGGAGGTGGAGTAGACTGCACAGCTGAGTCTTTGTTGAGGAGATAAACGAGAGCATGAAATGTGTTCAGCTCATCCAGCAGTGTGGCCTCACACATGATGAGCTACTTTGTAGCCTGTGTCATTTTGAATCACCTGCCACATATCTTAAGTGCTGCTGGTCTCCTTGAGTCTTGCTCTGGCGGTGATGTATGTTTCCTTGTCATCTGACCAAAAGGCAGCGTTTTTGGCTCTGAATGGAGCCCTCACCTCTCCATTCATCCAGGCCTCTGGTTTGGAAATGATCTTACTGTCTTTGTGATCATCACATCATCAACACATTTGCTGATATATGACGTCACTGAAGGTGTATATTCCTCAAGACTGATGTTGTTTTCCTGAGTGGTAGAATCACTGAACATTTGCCAGTATGTGCACTCAAAACAGTCCTTTATGGCTGCTTTAGCTTCATCTGTCCACACTTTTCCAGTTTTACCTGATGGTTAAAACTGTTATCACAGTTGATAAAGAGGGTCACTATAAACTGTGAGTAAGTGGGCACAAAAAGCAGAGAAATATGATCTGATTGGGCTTTGTAGCTGCCAGGAATATTGGTATACACATGGTCCAGGATATTTCTTCCTCTGGTGGGGATCTCAACATGCTGGTGGTCACGAGCTACAATGAAAATGCCATCTAGTTGTTTAGTCATGTTGCTGCTAATGACATCATACAATTCCTGCAGTGCATTTTACGAGTTTGCATCTTAGTAAATAATAAAGGATGATGCGTGTCACCCAGGTATTGACTTAACCTGAAAACTGACTTTGAAGGGCATGACAGCAATAGAAACAGACTGATGTCTCAAAAAATAAACTTGTTCATTTCCATGTTATAAATGGAGCTTTGTCTTTGCAAAGCCAAAGGCTGCTGCATGTACCAGAGCCCTGTTGAAGTTCACACGACGCCTCTGTCGCCAACAGGTCAATAATAGTTGTTATGTAAGTGCAAAAAAGGCACTGTCCCTGTGTCTCACACAGAGGTGGCCTTTGGCATGACAATCTTTTTATGCCCATTATGTCATCAGACAGCAATGAGAAAGAGAATACACACTGCTTTCACAGTCAATATCCTTCTCAGTATGGTACTGTACAGCAAAGTCTGTGCTCGTATGCCGTGAGTCATTTGTCAGCACCCTCTTGGGTAACAGCAGGCATGGTGGGCGTACCCACTAACACCAGTTCATTAATCACAAGGCGGATACAGTATAATGCCACATACGTGAGCCGCATGTTGACTAATCCGATCAAATGTACTCAAACACCGTCTGTACTACAAATCCCAATTAACTTTTCGCTCACTCGCTGGAACTGCAACTCAGCTGGGTTACTACACAACTTCATAATTGCCTGATGTAATTCTGATAAATAGGAAATTACAGGAACATTTTAAGATTTAGCATTGCTAACAGAAATATGTATTCCACAAGCATACATCAGAATATGGAGATCAATATACCCTGGAGAGATGTGTAAATAGAATATGGAGATTACTTGCTCTGATGGAAGAGGCTTTGTTTTTTTACTTTTGTATAAAGAACCTTTGGTAACCTTTCAATCATATAGGAGAAAATACTGGAGGATGAATGCAACCATATAGAAAGGAGTCCTGTAGCATAATGTTATTCAATTCTATGATGGTGTGAAAATATGGAGGCTTTGCCTTGATTGCATTCTTCAGTCATTCCCCTTCCTTCAGTTGCTCCACACACAGCCTTCCTGCATTCAGAAGTAGCTCACAATAAAACTTTTGCATGTTGATATTTACATTAGATCCTATAACTGGATTTTGTGTGGGCTTCTCCCAGTTCACACAGCGTGCTAATACAAAGGCTGATGACAGGCTTGAATAAGAATATTATAGTTCACCATCTTATGAAAAAAAAGTAGAAACAAAAAACAATCGCAGTTCACAAAAACAGTTTGTAAAGTTCAAATAAATCTAAATATGGAAGGAAAACTGTAGCTTTGCAGATAAAAAGACGTCAAAAGCCTCTCAATATTTTTAAGTCTCACTTTTTAAAGAAGTATTTAAAGCTGTTCTATTTAATATTTGTCATTAAGACAAAGGGGAATAAACACACACCAAGGTGCTTTTAACCCTTTTAAGTTTGTTTTTCCAGACATTTACTAAAATTCTTCACTCACTGCTTAACCACTCTAAATCTGTTTTTTAGCATCAGGCGGCTCTTTTCAGCATAAACGTTGCAATGCACCCACTATTAGGTAGCTGCATAGCACCAAACAACAGATGGAGAAAGTTTGTAACTAGCTGGTTAAATATTTAGCGAGCAAAAAATAGGCCTAAAAACAGGGCTAAAAGGAGAGTCAACATTGCACTTACAATCCTCAGGTTGCCAGACAAGATGTGAACTATATGCTAATGTTGCTCTGTGTCTGTTGGATGAGTTGGCAGTTGTTTGCTAACACATTATAAGCTATAAACTTGGGGCTTGTTTTTAACTGTCTCTACCCCCAAGTGACTAAAAGAGATGATTACTAATTTTTTGAGGGTGAAATATTAACTGCAACTTGATATCGCACTGGAGCACCAGCATCTCAGACCAAAAGAAATGTGTGAGTGCTCACTCAGAGTTTGTGTTGTTTCAACATTGATAGTGTGCAGCTATTGGATATTGCATGTTAGAGCGTGTGAGAGGGACTCCCATGCACGCTCGGCCGGCCTGGTGACCAAAACAAATAGTCAAATTACAACACACACAGAGGGAGTGTGACATCGCTCTCTGTCGATGCCAGCCTGTTGTTCATGAGCAATGTTCGTTCATTAATGAACCTAAAACAGCCTCTTTTAGTAGAGGTACAACTGTTGCATAACACCTAATTACTTTTGGTCCAAAAGAATAAACCTTAGTGAAAAAAAAATCTAAATGCTTCATAGAAGCACAAGAACTTGCGACAAAAATCCACTTTTCAGACTTATAGAAAGTAACATTTTAGTTTGTGGAGCTGTCTGTGTGTAGGGGTGTGTACGTGTGTGTGTGTGTGTGTGTCTGTCTATCTGTCTGTGTGTGTGTGTGTGTGTGTGCGTGTGAGTGTGCATGTAAGACTGTAAATTATGAAGCCAAAAAGGTTGAAAATGACAAAGGTTAATGAAGTGTATATGTGCCGGCTGGAAGACATTTAAGATATGTGTAAGGAATACTTGAGTTAATTCCATCACCTCAGTGATGTAAATACTCCGAGATAGAATATTATTGAAATTAGCCTCATATTTTCCATTGCACACAGTCATCTAGTAATTGGATTGTGACTCCTCTCTATAAATCTGTGCCTAATTTCCCGCAATACCCTGCAATAAATAGATTTTTTGTTGCTGTCAGACTTTAAGCGGGTTCAGATTAGAAAAGCAGTAAAAGAGGGGAACAAATAACAGCTTGAGATTTAGTCGCTCTGGGGCAAGTCAATTTTCTAGCTGTACGGTGACAGCAATGTGGTTGGGAGTGATTTAATAGAAGTAAACGAACTTCTGGCTTGTTTTGATTTCGTAGCAAAAAACAACTCGTAAACAAAGGATGCTCCACCTGTGGAATGAGGGGGGGATCAAACAGTTCATATTTATCCTGGTATCTGAGAAGTGCTTTCTCCATGTTTGTCAGCTTCTGCACACTATGCTCTGTACGTATAACACTTCTACCCAGTGTTTCACCTGTCTTTTTCTAGCCATTATGATTGTCTTAAATGTCCCATTTCTTCTCTGATTCGCTTGTTTCAAAGAACAAAGTACAAATCACTGCAAAACTTCTTCAAGCTTACTTATCACTTCACTGTGTGGGATGAAGCACAATGCATTTATAAAAGGGAGAGGATTCTCTGGTTGTATAGATGCTCCTCCAAGCAACAGAAGCAGCTGTGGATTATTTCACATCCGTATCAGCGCAGACTGGGGGAAAAGGAAACGTTAGCTGCGGGTCGTACTTATAAGCCAGAGGTATTGAGTCTGATAATTGAAGCCAAAGGGCAGTGAAAGGGGAGCAGGTCTAGGCAGGAGAGAGTAAAGTATTCACAAGAGGTTGATAAATGTCAGTTGTAAAGATGTTGCTGGAGCGGCTAAAGGTCTCAGCGTCTCCTGCCATCACTGGGAACCCCTTTGGACAAAAGTACAACAAGGCAAGAACCCAGAGAAAACTTAAAAAAAAACAGTTCACTCAAAAAAAAAAATGTTTTTGCACTTACTCCTTGCAGTGTCTAGCCATGCAGATTTTCTCTTATTGAGTCATCTACAGTTATGGATGGTGTAGATTTTGCCTTGCATAATACTAAATAGGAGACTATAGCCATGCACTTGTCAACTTTATATTCTTTTGGTCACTGTGAGCGAGAGAGGTGGTCGTGTTTGCTGTGGTTTTATTTGTTATGGTACGTGTCCATGGGGGTTTTTTGGACGTGAGGGCTTGTCTCGCCTACCAGTTTTGCATGCTTGACCAACACAGGCTACAACGTCCAGAACCAGCCAAACACTTACAGGCTGCACCCGACTGGATGGACAGTCACTCATGGGCTGTCTGCTCCAGGATTTCAAACCAGAGAAAAAAGGAGCAGCCTGTGCTGACCAGTCACAGTCTGTGTGGTATCAGCGTGGTAGCTCTGTAGCCATCATATCCTAATCATAAAATCATAAAACAAATTATATGCACTTTAAATGCACAAAATGTAATTCTGCTGCTAAGGGTCTCTCAATAAAAACAAAAGATGTTTGAGGACTGTTGTATGGGGGGGGGGGCTGCCAAAGCAGGAGGGCATAGATGCAATCAGTTGCCTGGAGGGGAGAGACAGACCTTCTGGAGGAATAAACACACACTGCACCGCTGCTGTTATCTGGAGCCATTTACCACCCGGATGAGAGCCCAGAGATTAGTTTTTTAACTTCTAAGTTAATGTAGAGTGAAGAGGTCTGGTTGTTTTGGGCAAAATAAACACTTATGCAAGTAATGTGAATAACAAAAATAATCCCATGGTCAACCTTGAGCGAGTTTCGAGTTTATTACAAGGCAAAAATTGGCTTTGCTGGTGTTGAACACACCAATAAACAACCACCACTGCTGATGAAAATGTATCCGACAAGATATGGTAATGTTTTATGGATGAGGTAATGTTTAAAAGTTTTGTTCAGGTAACATTTAGTCTCATTAGCAGACTTCCTTCCTCACTCTCTGACTCTCTTCCATTAGTTAGTTTTATTATTTGTTAAGAATTTACTGCCCACCTCCTTTTTTCTTCAGAAAATCTTGTCACGGACATCTTTCCTCCTCTTACATGCTTTTAAAAGGGTAGGTTGCAGTAATTACCCATTCATACTGATATCCATGCATTAAATGTGAGCCGAGATTCATGCCAGGTCATCCTGGACTCACTGTTGTAAATGTGATATGTCCAATTTTAATTGGACTTTGGGAAACATATATGCACTTTCAGGTAAGACTCACTGGAAGTCAAAAAGAGTAAATGGACTGAGTGAAGTATTTAGTATTTAGTACAGTACTTGTACTAAAAAGTATTTAATGCTAATATAAATATTTGCATTTTAACCTCTTAAAAGACTCTTGACATGGTATGACATACATTGTCCATCAGTGGCACACACACCTGCAGATTACTGTTCACTGTCACTTCCACATAATAAGATGGTTAATTATTACAAGGATAATGCTAACAGACATACAGTAAGGGGAGGCTGGCAGTATCACTAATGAGTTAAGTATACCTTTCAAGTACAAGATGGGCCCTCAGTGTATCCATGTGGAACCATGGTAACATCTCAAACTGTCTGCATTGGCAGCATGTAGTGAATCAAATCAATCTTGCCACATCTATAAATGAAAATTCATGACAGACACTGTCAAACTCCATCGAGCTACGTGGCTCGAAGAGCAGGACATGAAAGCAGAAATAGTTGGCACACGTATTCATAATTATTACTTCTACATTCCCCACTGCATCGACCAGGTGCTTTCAAGTGTTTGATCCATCTTATTAAGCGCAATTCCTGTCTCTTGATCGGAGGCATTTAAGGCCAGACTAATTGAACACTGGCTGACATTTTAGCTCACCCAGACCCTCCGCTAGACCTGACAAACAGTAACATGTCAGCTTCCGCCTTTCACTATAATTGGGCTTGCATCACGGCTAGCGAGCTATCTGCCCCTTATAAGTTGTGAGGCGTGAAGCAGTGTGTGAAAACACAGAGCTACGGATTCATCACATATGAATGAACAGAGAGAAGACAGACAAACAAAATCCGTTTAGATAGTTAACCAACAGCATAAGCACTTTAGACATCTTGATCTGTCTTTAGCTGCTGAGATAATATAAGTGTTCACAGTCATCATTAACACAAAACGCAACAGCATATGGCATTTGGTGCACACTTAGCACGGGTTAAAGCTTTTAGAGGGGAATTCAGGTCCCTTATCCTGGCAGTGTCAGGTGCATTGAATTAACTTGCACTCCCATGCTGAGAAAGTGGGCAATGTTCTGTGAAGGGAAGTAAAACAATATTGATGGAATACCACAGCTCACCTAGATTTACCCATCACATCTTCTTTACCACTCCACTTCTCTCTCTCCCTCTTCTATTTCTGAGTCTCACACGCAGTCAACCTGTCTTCATCCCCCCTCCATCTCTCCATCCATCTGTATTTGTGTCTTTCAGCCTGTCTCTCCTCTTCTGTCTCTGTGTCGTCTTGCGGGGCTCCAGAGCTCTCGCCTCTCCGCTCGTCGCAGCCATTTGGAGATTGTGCCTTAGGGCTGACAGATGTTGCATTCCCTCCCAGCGCCACCAGCCCCCATCGGCCCCCACCACACCACCTCAAACGAAACCATCATCCGTTAACTTGTCCTCAATTGCGTTACCACCGCTGGATGCGTGACATTCCAGCCAGCAAAGGAAGGCTGATTTGCTGTGATTCATTTGACATGCTTTGTGTTCTTAAAAAGCCAGTTGACAAAAAAAAAAAAAAATACTTCATACTTCCCCTGCTTTATCTCGATGCTATGTGCAGTTAAAGGAGATATGAGTATGCTACTCTGTACCAGGTGGTATTGCTCCAGGTATCTCTGCTGTAAGCAAGCATGTGTCGTACTGACACTTGACCTGTTTCATCAGGAACAGCTCCATGATTTCACTGTCACACTGAATTTGCTGTGGACTTAATGCAATGTGCATCTTTAGCATTTTATTTTCTAAAAATAAGATGAAACTCTTATGATGGCTTTAGTCTGAAGGAGGAAATTTCCTCTTTTGCTGCCATTAAAATTGCAGTACATGTGTTAACTAGCTGAATAACAGTCTTAAAGTAATTCATTAGCTGATATGATGGAGGAATCTGGGTTGTTCTTTTCCTGACAGACATAGTCCTGCTGAAGGATCTTTTAAAAACATAGTGCTTATTAGAGACCAAAGCAGGTGACAATAATTTTTCACTCATTACTATATAATTAACTGTCAGAACACAGCTTCTGGACTTAATAAACTGTGTACATAATTCAGAGTTCTCTCAGCAAATGGTGATCTGTCCGTCCTTCACACTCTTCACACCTTGCTGAATTTTGGTTGCCAAAATGACACAAATCTGATATTTACTACCGTTAAAAGCATTCACACAGCACTGCCAAAAATCATCAGTCATATTCATCAGCAGTGTGTGGCTGCCAAGCTTTAATCTACTGTACATCACAAAGACAATCAAGCTTTCATCTTGTTTCCACTGACTCATTTAAGATCACTATACCTGCATTCTCTACACAGCGGAATTATAAATACCGGGTGATTACTTTAATTTATTCACTCTTAGTTTTAAGGACAAACAATTCATTATGTATTTGTGCTTGACTTGTTACAATGCTAATGTCAGAACTGTGTATGTGAATGACTGAAAATCTGATTATGTGTTATTAATTTAAAGGAGACATATTGTGGTCATTTTCAGGTCCATAATTCTATTTTGGGTTACTACTGGAATAGTTTTACATGCTTTAATGCTCAAAAAACACATCAGCTTCTCATGGTCGGTGTTGCAGCACTTTATATACACTATATTGCCAAAAGTATTGGCTCACCTGCCTTGACTCGCATATGAACTTAAGTGACATCCCATTCTTAATCCATAGGGTTTAATATGACGTCGGTCCACCCTTTGCAACTATAACAGCTTCAACTCTTCTGGGAAGGCTTCCACAAGGTTTAGGAGTGTGTTCATGGGAATTTTTGACCATTCTCAGTCTCCGCTCTAATTCATCCCAAAGGTGTTCTTTCGGGTTGAGGTCAGGACTCTGTGCAGGCCAGTCAAGTTCATCCACACCAAACTCTCTCATCCATGTCTTTATGGACCTTGCTTTCTGCACTGGTGCACAGTCATGTTGGAACAGGAAGGGGCCATCCCCAAACTGTTCCCACAAAGTTGGGAGCATGGAATTGTCCAAAATCTCTTGGTATGCTGAAGCATTCAGAGTTCCTTTCACTGGAACTAAGGGGCCAAGCCCAGCTCCTGAAAAACAACCCCACACCATAATCCCCCCTCCACCAAACTTTACACTTGGCACAATGCAGTCAGACAAGTACCGTTCTCCTGGCAACCGCCAAACCCAGACTCGTCCATCAGATCGCCAGGTGGTGAAGCGCGATTCGTCACTCCAGAGAACGCATCTCCACTGCTCTAGAGTCCAGTGGTGGCATGCTTTACACACCACTGCATCCGACGCTTTGCATTGCACTTGGTGATGTATGGCTTGGATGCAGCTGCTCGGCCATGGAAACCCATTCCATGAAGCTCTCTACGCACTGTTCTTGAGCTAATTTGCCACATGAAGTTTGGAGGTCTGTAGCGATTGACTCTGCAGAAAGTTGGTGACCTCTGCACACTATGCGCCTCAGCATCCGCTGACCCCGCTCATTTTACGTGGCCTTCCACTTCGTGGCTGAGTTGCTGTCGTTCCCAATCGCTTCCACTTTGTTATAATACCACTGACAGTTGACTGTGGAATGCAGTCTGCATGCCTTGGTGCTTGATTTTATACACCTGTGGCCATGGAAGTGCTTGGAACACCTGATTTCAATTGTTTGGATGGGTGAGTGAATACTTTTGGCAATATAGTGTATGTATATAAACCTGTTGGCATCAGTAAGTTGATTAAATAACGTGCACATTTTGCATTCTGTTCAATTCTTCAGTTGTGGTATTGATTATACTATGATTGCTACACTATACACTTTCTACAGCAACAATTCTATTTGTGCCAAAGCTTTTCACAAACCACAGGATGTAAATAATTACTATTGTGCTCTCTGTGTTCTCACAAAATATAATTACTTCATAATGTTGCTTTAATGAATTATTTTCTCCTTTCGGCTCATTTGGCGCATTATTTATTGTTATTATTATTATTATTAGTTTTACATTTTTTGTTTGTTTCCTGATTTGTTTTTTCCGCTATTTATATCCATTTTCTATACTCTGCTATTGCTTTTGGTCTGATTATTTCATGTCTACATTCCAAGACCATTAACACAACTCATCAGCTAAACCTTTCTGACTTGTCCTTGACCCTAATGTCCTATTATCAGACTAATTTGCTTGGTGGGCGCGGCCCTATTTATTTTTAATCCAAATAACAAGTCAGTAACATGATTATATGTACTTGTATAAATGCAGATATTTTCCAGGCAAAGGCAAATATTTTAAATCTTTAAAAAAAAAATTCTATTAAAAAAAGCATAAAGTAAGAATAGAGATTTTTAGGTGATACTATCGTGGTTTTCTTTGCTCTCACACTTCATGAATATTTATTGAGCCTAACCTTCCCGTTAGGTGACACTCAGAGAAATGCATCAATATTATATAATGCTGAGTATTTATGTATGACATTCCTCTAAGTTTTTGCATCATACAGTTAGTCTGTGGACCCCCTGTTTTTTTTCTGGATTGGATATGAAATATTAAAGTTCACTTTTAAGTCTGAGCTTGTATCCAAAAGTGAGACAATAAACAAAAGTCTTTGAAGCCTGACAGTGGGAGAGGTCTCATCTGAGGTGAATTCGTATTCCACCCACCTGCCTGTTGTTGCCGTCTGAGCCACACAAGGCCGTAATTGTTTTTGAATGCTGTGCATGCAAACACATGCATGCACACACACAAACAAGCCAGCAGACACACACAAACATGATCGAGGCCTTTTGCTGTGAAAACAGTTGAGCCCAGCGATTGTTGTTTTAGTCAATACATTCATAGAAAAAGCAGTTATGTATTCCTTAAAGACAACACAGACTGAGTGTAAAGTAGCAGAGACTGAATCCATCTGTCACTCAGACGCTTCCCCTAGAAAATTCCTCTTTGTTTTCAAACCATTGGAGGCATTACCCATTTGTATGAGACTGCAATCTGCCAGGCTGTGTTTTGTTTTTTGTCTTTTAACCAGCACTCACCATCCCCTGCCATTTACTGTAATAATGTGATCTCACAAAATCTCAGGCTAAAACCCCAAATCATTCCCCTAATGCGTCCTCGAGATGTGTTCTCTCATGTACAGGCTTAGTATGAAGCCACAATATGAAAATTGATGTAATTGCTGTGTTGTCAGTCTGTTTTCTCCATGGGTGACCCCCAGGCCATCTCTCCTTTTTTTTTTTGCTCTGTCATTCTTTTTTTTCCTTTCCCTCCCCTCTCCACTCGTCCATGCTCAATTGCTCTCTGTCAGTTTATTTGCTGTCTCTTTCCCCCTTCTTCTATCTCCTGCTTACTGTCTTTCTTTTGCTCCCTGTGCCATTTGTCTCTCCAACCCACCCTCTATCCTTCAGTGCTTTACTCCCTCTATCCCCTGCAGCCACAGAGGCCTGATTTACTTCCACTACTGGTTGAAGAAAGGGGCTTTTGTCTACCACCAGCAGTGGTCACATGGCGCCATGCCGGGGATGACAGCAAGACTGACGAACCTGCAGTATCTGCTACCCTCCCTTACAAGCATGCATGTGAGGGTGGGTGACTACATGTGGGTGGGAAAAACAGAGATTCTGTGTTTGTGTGTGTGTGTGTGTGTGTGTGTGTGTGTGTGTGTGTGTGTGTGTGTGTGTGTGTGTGTGTGTGTGTGTGTGAGAAAGTTCCTCCCTCCATGTTTGTTCCAAAGTCTGTTTTTCTATATTATTTGTCCATCTGTCTGTCCATCTAACGCTACATTCCAGGGTGCAATATTGAACAACTATGTTTGGCACAGTACTGTCAATTTTGGACTTTTCTCTGTATTCCAGTGAAATAAGCTTTTTCAAGCGGGTTTCCTCTGCCAAGGCACTCATAGATACTAGCCTCCAAAATACACCTGTCTTTTTTTTTTTATCAAGATCTGTGCATTTTTCCCGTAGAAAATAACAAAAAATATAGAAAAAACACTCTATCTCACCAAAAGTGAGAAAAAAATCATGGATCTGTCCCTAATGGGAGCCGATAGTGGACAGAGCCACCATAGGTTTCTGAGGAGCAGGAATGAAGCTCAAAGTGGGTGATACTGGCCGTCGCCATCTCGGCAGTGCCTGACTCTAGTGCCTAACTCCCAGCTAATCAAAAATGGGAAAAAGGATAATTTGTGTTTATTCGAGTTACTCGCAAAGTTTGACTGTGGGTTCATTCTCCCCAAACAGTCAGAGTAAGCTAGGGAGCAAAACCAAGCACCATGGGTGTGTGTGTCTGTGTTTGTGTTCGGTTTTGTCTGTGACCTAAGTGTTCTGCAGTTTCTTTTCTTTACCCCATCTCCTCTCTGTAGAATTGTGAAGTACATTTCCCCTCCATTCAGCAGTCAGTTAAATAATTACAGTATTTTACAGTGGATATCAACACATTAATCAAATCACCAGAACTGCCTTCTTCCACCTCAAAAACATAGCTTGTCTCCGCCCATCACTCTCCTTCTCTGCTGCAGAAACCCTGATCCACACCTTCATCACGTCCAGAATTGACTATTGCAACAGCATCCTCTATGGCACACCATCCAAACTCTTAAATAAACTCCAATATGTCCAGAACTCTGCTGCTCACCTGCTCACCCACACCCGCACCTGTGACCACATCACCCCCGTCCTCCAGAAACTCCACTGGCTCCCTGTCGCACAACGGATCCAATTAAAAATCCTCCTCCTCACTCACAAAGTCCTCCACAACCAGCCCCGCCCCACCTCGCTGACCTGCTCCACCGCCACACCCCGTCCCGTAGCCTCTGCTCCTCCGATGCAAACCTCCTCACTCCACCACACAGGACCAAGCACCGAACCTGGGGTGACAGAGCCTTCTCAGTAGCTGCCCCCTCCCTCTGGAACTCCCTCCCCAAACACATCAGAGACTGTACAGACCTCATTACCTTCAAAACACTCACCTTTTAAAAACTGCTTTTAATGTATAACTTCTGTCTCTTCTTTTTATGTTTTTAGTGTGTTGTTTTTATTTTTCTGCTTTTAAACCTGTAAAGTGTCTTTGAGTACCTTGAAAAGCGCTGTATAAAATAAATGTATCATTATTATTATTATATCAGCACCTCTATGGCTTGTTGCTGCAGACAGGTTGAGAAGCGAGAGCTAAGATAAATCCACTTTTGAATGCCATAGTTTAAAAAACAGAATGCTCTCCTCAACAGAGCTCCAAACTCTGCCCATGGCTGTCTCCTCCAGAGCTCACCAGCTCCAGCAGCTGCCTGCTGGTTTAGGAGCACATATTAATCCAAAACACCAGCATCTTACCCTCCATTCTGGTCTGTAGTTGAATTAACAGCATAGCAAGCCATATTATTTGTCTGATATTTGCATGAAAAATCCTCCAAAGGCATTAACACCACAAACACAGCAGAGAGGTCAGGATCAATCACTGGAATTGACTGGGGTGAAACCGAGCAGACAGCTTGCGGCTAGCTGTCACTCAAAGCTGCCACTCTCTTAATCATGCGTAACTTTAAGCTTTAATATAACTTATATGAGTGAGTTAGGCTATATAAAATATTACCCTCATACAGTTGTCATGAATGATGAAATTAGCTAGAGAGACCAAAACAATTTTTTGTACCAGGCTGTAAACATACAGTAAACAAGCTCTAAATGTTGGTATTTTAACATGGGGTCTTATGGGGATTGACTTGCTTTTGGATCCATCCTCAAGTGACTCGTCTAAGAAGTCCAAAAGTGGACACTATTCAGAGGATAAACCCGTTCTTGCATCGTCAGTTCCACGCAAGAGCCAGATTCATGGAGAACCATAAAAACAGTTGCACGGCAGTTTCAAGGCAGTCGAGGCAGCCATCGTAACGTGTTGCTGAAAGTGTCAACTTTCACCTGCGCAGCGGTTACTACAAGGGAGCAGCCGAACGTTTGGTTATTACCTCACCTAGGCAGCAGTGTTTTATCTTGCTGGACGAGCCAGGAATGCCCTGTGTTTACCAAACAGGTTCCGGATCCAGAGGAGAGCTGTGCAACCCAGCCTCTAATCCCTGCATTGGTGAGGATTTTACCCCTCTTAAAAACGGCCCACTTTGCCCCATTTTCTTCGGCCACATCGACTCTACTGTTCCTTCCACTAACGCAGAGAACAGCCACTGTCAGCTGCTCACAGCGCTACAACGCCATTCATCCATGCCGAGAGAACAAGCTGGATTAAGGAGGTGTACGGACACACGCTAACCGCCACCAGTGCAGCCACAAGTGAGGCTTATTCAGTGTCTGGGCAGATACTAGAAATTAGCATGTATTGTATGCTTTTAAGATACATGTATCTGTGAGTTTTTGTGGACCACAGACTCCTTTTTGCTGCTAGTTTTACACTGTAAAACATTGTGTTTGTTGCTTGCCTTTCTTTGTGCTCATCACAAGCTGATTCAAGCCTTTCCACCTTGTGGAGCTAAGTGTTAGCTTTGCCGCCTTGTGAGCGTACAGTAAGTCGCGTTTCTATCCAGGACCAGCAGAAGGTGATTCAAGCCTGAGTTCGTCCACCGGCCGCTGAGTGATAGAAAGGCGAGTATTGTCTCTCCATGGCTGTTTCCCCCTCCTTGCTGTGCTCCGAGCATTAGCCCTTTTTATCTTTCTCTTCCTCCACTAACCCACATGTACACACACTTGCATACATTCAGGTAAACACACACATAGTTTCCAACAAGCTGCTCCTGAGACTATCTGTTAACGACCCCACTATAACATCAGACACGTGTGTCACATTAGCACCTACACCACATTCGAAACATCAGAGTCCAGCTCTGTCCAAACCACACTGTGCTTTAAGGCACGTGTTAGCTCAGTTGGATGATGGATTTTTGTTGGTTGAAGTATCATTGATTATTTGTCAATTTTGCCAAGATTATATAAATTCTATTATATTGTACAGAGCAGTGCTTTGTGATTGTTCCTGCAGATGGTTTGTGGTAACAGCTGGTTGTGATGGTCAGTGCTCGGATTAATTTCCTTCACTGTTCCTTTAATTCTTAATATTTTACAAATATTTACATTGAACCCTTATTTTGAGACTGTCTTTTTCCGGTCTGATTATTGGTCCCTGATTTCAGGGTGGTCCTCTGTTTTATTGATTTTAATTAATAATTATTCTTATTAATTTCAATAATTACTATTAGTAATTATTAATTGCTAATATCCACACCTGCCCTACCTTTGTACCCCAACACCTTAAAACCGTTCCTTTTTCCGCACTCTAAGGCCAACATTACATTTTTCATCAGACATGTGGCAAGGATCTGAGAAAAGCAAAATTGTGTCTCTATTTTTCATGTGTGTCTCATTTTTCACTTGCATGTGATTATTTTAACTGCATAGGGCAGCTGCTATAGCTATAGACTATTAGTCTGTTTACATTTTCTAAATTAATGCCATGCTTTAGCAACATGGGAATACTATCAGTGTGAGAGAGAAATAAGTCCCAGAGAGCGAGTGTGAACGTGTGAGACAAAGATAATTAGAATATGTGAATGTAAGTAAAGGTGACAGGGGATAGACATGAGGATAGCACACAAAAATAGATACAACATGTATGTGTGTATCTGAGAGCCTGATGGTGTGCATGTGTATCTATGAGAGAGTGTTTTTAAGTGTCTCTGTTTCCCTGCGTATGTGAAAAGATATTAACAACCTGCCAAGTTGTTTGCAGGTCTTCACTCCTTGCTGTTATGTGTGTTTAAACTAGGGAAACTAAGTGGTTTCCTGGACAAAGAGGCTACTGTTCTCTCCAGTTGTCTCCTATGAATTACTGCCTCATTAGAAAAGCCTCAAAATGTCTTCACTGGCTTTGCCAAGTTCAGACAGAACATGCAAGCAATGACAACAAATGGTAGCAAAGCAGAACCTACACCTGAGTCTGCCTCAGTTCAATTCAGTGGGTCCTCTTTAATGGCATGTTAGAGAGCTCCATGCGTCATATGTCAAAAATAACAAATTTAAGTAAAGAGCTTTAAGCTGGCTGCATCTCCAACCTCCAAACTAGCTGAGAGAACCTCTGATTAAAAACTATTTTTCCTGGTTCACTTCAGCATTAAGGATTCTTCTTTAAAGCTGTCTCTTCTGACATTGGACACACATTTTGTTCTTTGTCTATAATAGAAAGTGAAATTCAGTAAGGTTGGTTGGGTACAGAATGACATGCTAGCTAGACTGCATCTTATCCCTTCCCAGATATAAACATAAAGACATTCCAGCATCCATGTGTAGCCAAAGGTGTCTCATTAACTATCTTAGCACCTTTAACTGACCTCTGGGATATCCCAGTCACTGACAGACCAACTAACTGGATCGTAGGGGCAGCTGGGATTCTTAACTGAGGTGGGGTTGCATTTCATCTTCATTATCAGACATTAATTAACTCAGGGAAAACAACCCTGCCTAATTCAAGTGGTGTAAAGGAAGAAAGGTGAGACTGTGGAGTGAACAGAGACATATTGTTCTAATTATCAGTTGACCCAAACCCAGGAAAATGCAAGGTCACCACCTAAAGGAATGGCTGCAAATATGAAACCATTCTTGTCTTTCACCCCTGTTTGTCTAGCTGACAACTGCATTAGTTCTAGAAAGACAGAAAGGAAAAATGAAACTATAGCCAAGCCATTCATTTTAGAAATTGTAGAGTATATTCTTTGCTGCCAGTTAACTGTCTTAGTATAAGCCAAATCTGGCTTACACTTGTCTTCACTTGCAAATGACTCTGGCAATGCATCTGAGTTTTGGAACATTATCAAATCCCTTCTGAAGTCTGTTTTGAAAATGAAATCATAATAAATGAAATATGAGTCAGGCTCTTCATCATCATTTCATTTACTCTGGCAATATGTTGAACAAATAGTTAACTACCTTAGAAATCATGGACATGCATACTGACATAATGTTAACATATTAATGTCCAAACAGTCAGGATTTAGATCATAGCACAACAACTGCATTATGTGTACTTAACAATGTTATTGAAAGCTTGGACAATTATCTACAATGTCCTACACTTTCCATTCCAGAACCATTTAAAGTGTTTTATTAGGTCAATCCTGGTATTTTTTGGGAAAAGCTGCTTAATGCTTGATCAGTGCTATGCTTGATTGGACAAGATGAACGGTCCATAAAATGGGTTCTCGACTATCTCTCAGGTAGAACTCGGGGTCCATTCTCTGTCCTTTTTTATTCACCATATACATAACCAATATCATCTCAGACACCTAAAATTTCTCTTCACCTGGCCATTAAAAATCTACAATCTGCTATTGAAACATTTCAGATCCCCAGCCTTCTGCCCATATCAAGGTTTTGAAATTGAAACTGCTGAATGTTTAATAAATACATACAATAAATACATGGGACTTTGGCTTGATACCAGACTTACTCTCAAATCCCATGTGAAGCACCTATTAAGTAAACTGAGGATCATAATTGATTCATTGATATAATTGAATAACTGATGATTAAAATCCCCCATTCTGTCTGTGCTTGATAATGGTGATAGTGTATATGTGCATGCTTCTCCCTGTCTGATGGTCAATGTTTTTTCTTAAACAGAGAATGGTGGTGTGGTTTATAGTCAGACGACTAGAAAAACTTCACTGCTCAACTTTCCTTCTGCTCTGATCACAACGGTCTGCTCTGAGCACAGCCACCATGGCTCTCTCTCTTTCTCTCACTCGACCACTCACACACTACACACTGCCCTTCTTCTTAAAGGAGCTACTCTTATAACCCATATAAACCAATGCATAACTCCCAGATTCCACTATAGCAATATGTCATTGTTCCATTTTAGAACCAGTATACATTTTGTAACTTTGAGCACAAACTTTAGTTATTTGTCAGGAAAGGAATCAGAAAAATATGAAATATCATAAGAATACCAAATACACTGAAGTTGGACTTTAAAGCCTCTTGAGTCCATGAATCATCAGAGGTGATACATCTGTTACTCACCACTGCATCTAAAATGAAAAGTCGGGATGGTCGTTCTCAACAAACAGACAGGCTCTGGTGCAACAACTACCTAGTTACCTCTTCTCTCTTGTCACATTTAAATACAGTACATCTTCTTTACACTGAACTTTGAAAAAGATTGCTCAAATACTATGCTGCATACAAATGTAATGAGCTCCAAAAATGTAAAATTACAATGTCTTATTTCACTTGAACATTTTAAAAGGTTGTACTTATGACACTTTTCTGTACGGAGCCCCTCTAGGGTCACATGGTAGAAAAAAAAAAACTGGATGTGGAAATCTGTGGGAATGGATTCATAAACCGTACGAACGGATTCATAAACCGTGCAAACAGATTTGTAAACTGTGGGAATAGATTCACAATTGCTGGGCACAGTTTTGTAAATCCTTGCTCTCAGATTCACAGTCTGCGCACAATTTTGTAATCCATTTTGCTTTTTCTAACATACATGCATGCATTCTGACAGCGACCGCATCTGTCAAGTAAGTCAAATTCGTCTAATGCTGGGTTTAAGGATAATTTCGGTTCAATGCTCTTGTGCTATCATTGTGCACTGGACACATATTTGGCAATTGAATTTACTGGGTGGATGTGGTCATCCCAGTCCATGCAAGGCGGGTCTGAAGAATAGAACAGGGCAACATCTGTGCGCACGGATTGTGAACCTGAGAGCACAGATTTACTTTTTCTTTTAAACCGTACATGTGACCCTACAGGGACTCAGTATATTTGCAATCACACATGCAAATGATTTAATTAATTGTGAAAATGTATGTGTGTTTATGTGTATCTGTCCATATGTTTTTGCTTGTATAGTATATGTTGTATATGTATGTAGAAAGTGACATGACATCAAACAATGAATGATGTGTAGGACATCAATATGTCAGCCCCAATCTGACTTTACACACTGTATCAGACCAAAAGTGAGGAAGAAACAAAACTCACACAATTAAGACAAATATCAAATGTAAAGAAATAACAGAAGAATGACATTACCTTTCTCTTGTTGTTAGGGCTCACATATAGATAACTGAGTATTGTCTTTGCTCCTACTTTGTCATTCAGCTTCTGGTACGTTGCTCCGTAGTCAGTTGACCTGAAATTGAATCAAAAAGGTCTGATGAACACTTGATGAATTACTTGTTGCAATTAAAAGTTCCCCTCAAGAATTCAGTGTGAGGGGCGAATAAGCACAGACGTAATTTAAGTCCCTTTTGTGATCAACACAGCGACATGAAGCCCAGTGGGAAGACAGGGGCCACTTCATTACAGTCACTCTGTGGTGACTTGAGCTGCAGCTGCAAACAAACAACACACCCTATCACAGAAATATTTCCCTGTTTTTACAGAGTGTCAAAGGTGAAATAATGAAAAACATTCAGGAAAGTTCATTTTTAGCTGCTGTTTGGCACACTGCACACATCAATGAGGGTCCACAGACATACACAGATTGTATGTGTACAGTTTTTTTCCTCAAATGTACATTATCAGTGTGGTTCAAAACAAATGATATTCTTTGATATACCTGTAATGATGCAAACTTTTACAATATAGTATCATACAAATGACACTAAAATCTAAATGCCACAAAGACAAATAATCAAAAATCTGCATCAGAATTAAAATTCCCCTGCTTCTAGTTGAACATGACAGCATGAAGTGGAACATAAACATGTGGAGAAACAGAATACTAAAGATTCAAGTTAGAGTCAAGTTAATTGGAGCAGTAAATAATAACACATAATAATTCACAGATTTTGTTTTGCTAAAGATGCTAGCCTGGAAAAGAAGACAGGTATATTTGTTTAATTAATTTTTGATGATTTCTCTTGAACCTTGGCATTGTCTTCCCTTTCTTTTTTTTTTCTTTTTTTTTCAGATAATGGTTTTGAACCCCTGTTTGTTTTCTTATTTCTTTGATGTGCTGATGATGTGCTCTGGATCCGGTTTGTTTTCTTGGTGTCTTATAAGCCCATGCGGGCTGGGCATACAAGTATGCATGACACAATAATAAAAGTAATTCATTCATTCATTCATTCATGCTAAAAAACAAGGGTTGCATGCACCTGCTTTTCAGTGAGGATAACAGTGAGTGAACATAATCACTGACGTTCAGTGAGCTGATGTCTCAACATGTTTCACTGTGAACTGTGTCCAGTGTGATCACAGGATGTCACTATTTCCAATACCCAATGGTTTGCTTTGTGTAACATGGCAGAATGCAGTTAGACTGACCAATGTGAAGCAAACACAGAGGTTTGTGTGGTTATTTTACAGCAGTCTGGATTGTGATATAATGATGGATCATTGTGTGTGACTTGACGTTTTCAATTAGCGGCTACAGATGCAACACATCTATCTGTCAGATAGCTGATTTAATGGGCTAAAAGAGTCTTTCATTAAGATTAAAAGCAGCTGCATTTGACAGCTACTGGTAACAATCAGTCATTAATCTGCAAACAACTTAAAGGGGTTGAGTGGAGAGAGGCACTAAGAAGAGACTGGCCCATATAGGCAACCGAGAGAGACATATATTGCCAGTAAAAAAGTGATTAATAAATGTTAAATGCCACAACTTGTTACATAGAGCCCCCCTTTTGCTGTCATGCAGAACATACGTTTTTATTTTTAATCTGATGTAGAACATGTTTTTAAATTTAGGTTCATGAAACTGTATTTGGTCTAAAGCACTTTGGTATTTTTAATTATCTGAGAAGAGTACTTGAGAAGAGCCAGTCTAAAGCAGGTAATTAAACAGTATAAATATAACAAATTAATTTCATTTTTTGTTGTTGTTTTGTTGTTCTGTTGTAGTCAAAAGTTTACATACACTTGTAAAGAAAATGTACTGTATATCATGGCAGTTGTCAGTTCCAGTGATTTCTACAGCTCTCATTTTTCTGTGATGGAATGAGTGGAACACAAACTACTTGGTCAAAATTATACATACAGTAATTCTAATATTTGGTTAAATGTCCCTTGGCCATTTTGAGCTCAGGTGCTTTTGATATCCATCCACAAGCTTCTGGCTGAATTTGTAACCACTCCTCTTAAAAGAATCGATGAAGTTCAACTAAATTTGTTGACTTCCTGTCACAGACTTGTTTCTTCAGCACAGTCCACATGTTCTCGAAGGGGTTCAAGTCAGGACTTTGGGAAGGTCATTCCAGAACCTCAATTCTAGCCTGATTTAGCCGTTCTTTTACCACTTTTGATGTGTGTTTGGGATCATTGTCCTGTTGGAACACCCAACTGCACAAAAGACCCAATCTTCTGCTGATGATTTTAGGTTTTCCTGAAGAATTTAGAGATAATCCTCCTTCTTCATTATTCCATTTACTTTCTTTAGAGCAGCATATCCACTGGCAGCAAAACAGCCCTACAGCATAATACTACCAGCACCATGCTTGACAGTAGGTCTGGTGTTCTTGGAGTTAAAGGCCTCACCTTCTCTCCTCCAAACATATTGCTGCTCATTGTGGCCAAACAACTACATTTTTGTTTCATCTGACCACAGAGTTTTCCTCCAGAAGGTTTTTTCTTTGTCCATGTGATCAGCAGCAAACTTCAGTTGAGCTTTAATGTGCTGTGTCTGGAGCTTCTGTCTTGCACAGCAGCCTCTCAGTTCATGTTGATGTAAAACACACTTGACTGTGGACACTGACACCTGTCTTCCAGCAGCTTCTGGCTTGTTTTTGGGGGGTTTTGGTTGACTCTTGAACATCCTGACCAGTTTTCTGTCAGCAGCAGGTGATAGTTTGGGTTTTCTTCCTGATCGTGGCAGTGACACAACTGTGCCATGCAGGGCCGGCTCTAGGCATAGGCGATATAGGCGGTCGCCTAGAGCGCCATCTGCTGGAGGGGCGCCGCCAGTCACCCTCGAGGGAGAAAAAAAACCAACAATATTTTTTGATGCCCATTGGCCCTAGTGCCATGCACTTTATACCTATAAACAGTTGTTTGTACAGTTTATCTTTGGACCTGTAACCGCTTGTTCCACTCATTCCATCACAGAAAAATGAGAGCTGTAGAAATCATTGGAACTGAAGATTGCCATGATATATATTTTTCTTTACAAGCATATGTAAAATTTTTACCACAACTGTATACGATCCAAAAGTACTCTGAGCAAGTAAAATAAGATTATGATAGTTCTCTCTTTGCCACATGCCTCTTCTCTACCTACACAACACAATAATTTATATAGCAGCTTTCAAAACACAGTTACAAAGTCTGTTAACAGAAAAGAACAAACTAAAACCCATAAAAGCTAAACACAAAGAGAAATTATCCTAAATGTCATGAAACAAATACAGTCACAGAAACTGTGGGTTTGTAAAATAAATTTAAAAGAGTGTGTGTTGACATGATCACAACATTGGCAGTAATTTTATATTTGGGGTCCACTTCATGATTTCTGGGTTATATTCAGTATTTAACAGTGATATTGGAACTGGAGTAGTAGAAGGGTTGTCTCACATGACAACTTAATTTCCACAGAAAGAGACTGAGTTTTGAACAGTTAGATTAAGAGCAGCTTTGAATGGGTGCTGAAATATTCAAATGTTATAGTCAAAGTGCAAATGCAAAATTTTGCCTTTCAGCCTGTCTTGGGAAGTTTGAGCGAGTTATTTGAGCCGTCAGGTCTGATTTATTTTCAGAGGCCTAAGGCTCAATCAAGGGGCTACTACAATTTCACATGAAGTTAGATAAAAAGCCCAAAGCATGCAAATCTTTAAAATGCAGCAAAGACACCGCAGAACGCCTTGTGTGATTTCAAATGAAGCAATCACTCACGTCGACTGATGTGTTTTTTCCCTCCACTTTCTTTCCGTGAAGCTGTTAAATCCAGACTAAAGTCTTGTTTGAAGAGTTTTCTGAGTTTCACGCTTGACGTTCACAAACAACCGTGAAAATACAGAAATATTTATGGAACACTGGCAATTTTCCCTCATTTACTATGCCTTTGAGGTTTAATACAGGCTGGATTCCATGGTGAGCAAATACATTGCCACCAGGCGAACGCTCCTGGATGAGTCCACTATCATTCATCAGAACCCATCAACAGCCAGGACCATGGGACAATGACATCATCAGGCTATTGATCGGCTCCTCAGAGGCCACTGTCACAGAATTACTTGATTTAGGGGACAATGACATATTTTTAGTGTCACAGCAACTTTCAACATGAACCAATAAAAAAGGCCCGACCCCAGCAGATCCAAGAAAGATGAAAAGTTAAATTAAATTGAACATGATAGTTTCTCAAGGACGACAATGCTGAGTGAAACTTCTCTGCCTTGTTAGTGACTTTTGAAAGGCTATTCATGTGTGGGCGTAAAATGCAACTCTGACCACACAGCTGTGATTCCATCAGTAGTGAGGATGTTGGCTCCACAGGGGCTATAGGTAAGCCAATGCCTCACACTGTCCATATGTTGGATTAAACAAGGAGAAAATAAATGAAAGAATGACTGAGTCCTATTACAGAGATATGGCTCACTGAGGAAAATTGATTCTGGGTATGCTTGGAGGATGATTGAGCTGTTCCCAATTACATCCTTGAAACACACTCTTTTCACACACAATCAAAAAACCTCCTCAATTCAACCCCACTTCTTACTTTCTCTGAAATAGATTAGAATAATGTCTACGGACACTTATCAAAAGGCTTATTAGATAGAGTTTCAATTATAATTTTCAGAGTCTACTATACATTGATAGGCCCCTGCTACAAAGCTTTTTACATTTTCCATAGGGGTTGGATTAATCATGGTTTGGAGGATGAGAGCTGCATACATCTTAGGGTAGTTAACATGAGGTCACTCTCTGCATTAGAGCACTGAAAACACCAACAGCTTGAGACAGTGGACAAATGGTAGCCGAGCTGAGTGTTCCAGGATGAATTTATGAGACCCTTTAGCTCACTCAGACAGTATAGTATATCTTCTGAGTAGCAGGCTAAATCATACCTTTCCCTTTCTCCCCTCCATATCCGCAATCCCTTTCCATCATATTCCTGCCCTTCAGGTTTCGTGACAAACTTCTATTATCAAAGCTACACTCCAATTTGGTGCCCGTGGCAAGATTTTAGCTGGTGCCCCTTGCATCTTAGACAACTGATGCGCCATTTGATGCTGCAGGACACTTAGAAAATAAAGCCTTTTTTAATATGTTACATAGTTTTGTTGTTGTGGGCATTTTAGAATTAATAGTATTAAAATAGTATGAGTAAAAAATAGTAAAAGTAAATAATTTTGATGTGTTTCTGTCTCCGCTCATTCGTGGCATCCCTATGGATGGATGGCGCCCTTAGCATTTGCCTATACTGCAGGGGTCTCAAACTAAAATTAGCTTGGGGCCACTGTCAGTACTGTCGTCTCGTAGGAAGGTGCAATATTTCTGAAAAATGTTGTTTTTATTTCCATTATTAACATAATAATACAAAAATGGAAACAGCAGTTTGTATACATTTTATGTGATTAGTTTTTTTATGATCAGCAGCAGTGCTCATATTTTCTTGATATTTAACAAGAAAAATGAGAAGACAGAAGTAAACATCTGCACATTAGTTTTCATCTTCTTTCCTAATAAACAACTCATTTAAACCTTGCACTAGGCTTGCCGTGGTAGTCAGTTATCCCGGTGTTACACTATGATCAAGCTTACATCGATTACATGACTTGGCCACAACCCCCACCGTTGTTTTGCTTTTTAATAAATCAATGGTCTAACGACAGACGTTATGACCAGAGGTGTCTACTCCGTGCAGCAGCAGGGCCAGCATGACAAGTGCTACACTACTGAAGAGTGCGTTTAAAAATGGAAAAGAAGAAAGAAGAGCATCCTAACACCCTGAAATAACAAGCTACTTTCTGTTGGATTAATTTTTTTTGCATCAAAAGACACACTGCTTCTTCTCACTGTCACAAATTCATCCATTCTGGGAATAAATACAGTATGTCCAGCCTGTTCTCACTTCACATGTGTCAAATACAGCAGCATGGTCAGTGGCCCTCTGCTGCTTGATGGTGTAGTTACCCCTCCAGTGTTGTTGTATAAAGAGCGAGAAAAGTCCAAGTCAGTAGGTGGTTGGGGTGGTGGTTCACATCTGGTTTGTGAATAAGACTAAAGAAGGATTTGTTACTAATTTATGTAATGTTAGTAAGTTAATGTATGTAAATGACGTAACTTACATCACGTTATGTGACGTGACAAGACTGAGCTATGTTAACCCTAAGTAAGATCTTTTTCTCTTTTTAGTAGTTTTGGTGCCTAAACCAAACAAAGTACTTTGTGTGCCTTAACCTAACCGAAAGCTCCAAAAGTCATAATATGTCAACTAAATAATATGTCAACTGTTAACTGTAACCTAACATTGCATATTATGTATTCGTGCTAAATTGACAGCAGAGCCCTTCACATGCAAAACTTGGCGGTAGATAGAGTGTCATAGTTTAAAGCTTAAAAGTGCTATTTGTAAGAAAAGTTTATTTTTGAGTCTCATTCCCAACTCATCAAAAACTGACGGTTTGGTATTGTAGGACGGGTCAGCCGCCATCCGGAAGTGTCTGGTGTTTTTGACAAGTTGGCAATGACACTCAAAAATAGACTTTTCATACAAAAATAGCACCTTTAAGGCCACTGACCAAACTGCTGTATTTGACAAGATTAAGATTAAGATTAAGATTGAGATTAAGATTGTCTTTATTTATCCCACAACGGGGAAATTCACGTTACAACAGCTCGAGGTGCAACAGTACAAGTAGAATCAGAAAAAAGATGGGAATGAGAACATGTTGTAATACACATACTACTGTAATCAGCTTATCTTTGCCACTGATAGACTCTCCATTGAGGATAACCATCCATTAACCCTTATAATTTATCTTGCCTCACAGCCATCAATTAATTGTGCTCCTAGTATCAAAAGTAATCGAGTTGATTGTTTGGTGGTTACAGAGTGATAGTGAACTATCATGTAGCATGACTTTTCATACTGCAGATTTGCAAATTGTAATTATCCAATTAACCCATCCCTAAGGAGCAGTGGGCAGCCATTTTACGGTGCCCTGGGACCAACTCAAGATCTAAACCAGTGACTTGGCAGTGTTTACCACACATACATTTTACTTGGGTGGGCAGCCTTGGTATATTAACAGCCGCCCAAGAACGGCGCCATCTGCGATCAGTTAACTAGGTGACAATCTGCCCTCACTCTTCCCCTCCCATGTACTGTCAATCACACATGCTCTGCAGACAGAGAGAGAGATGCTCTCTGGTATACACCCCACGTTGGTCTTGTTCGGCTACATAACAAGCATCATCCACGTGCAGCTTACCTGCTGTTATGACATTGGAACCAATCCTAAGCGCGAGATGTGTTTTTCGGTCGGCTTTATGAAACTGCTGACAAAGAAAGCAGGTAACGTTGCTGGTAGAGAGAAAACAGAAAGTCGAGGCAAGCCAGTGTGTGTGCATTAAGGTGGACAATTAAAGCAACACTGTGTGGGACTGATGCAGGCAAACTCATAAAGTGATTCTAAAGAAAGTTGATCTTTGAGTCTCATTCTCAGGCCATCAAATATAAGGCATGCAATGTCCCATTGATGTGGTTGTTGTATCCCTGCAATACTTTTCTATCCATTCATATGAGTTTTGTTGATATTTGCAATGAAAAAACATTTTTATAATTAATTTTTTTAAAGAATAGACAGGCATTCCGTTGTATGACCATGTGTTGTACAATGATAAATGGACCTTGTTCCTTGTTCTGTAAGCCTGTAAATTAAGGCAGTGAAGGCTGACAGAAACACATAGTATCAAAGCTTGCTTGTGTGAAATCTTTTCCTTTATATGTACTTTGGCATTAAGCATTGACAGACAGGTTTCGCCTGCACACATAATGCCATGTGATTTCACGGTATAAAAGTTTCAAGCTGTTACCTCATGCTGCTATTTGGGGCCACAACAGACAGAGATACCTAGTATAGCTTCAAACTGTCCCTGAGGAGAGCTGGATTTCTGGCAGACCGATTGGCTATCTTAAACGCAGTTATCTGTAGCTTTGCTGCTCTGTCTTTCTGCCTGTGTGTTGCCTACTAATGTTCTGTGCTGTCATTATCCTCTTTGCTCTCTCAAAATATCTATCATCTCTCCATTCCTCTGTCTTTCTGTCAATATGTCAGCTTAGCCACATGCACCTTTAATCATCCATCCATTAGTAGAAGCTCTGTTTTCTCAAGGCATCAGATTTATAATAATGTGAGTGGAACATCATCAGTAGATGCACCATTACGAGGGTAATGACTTCAGAGACACAGAGCAATAGCTTCACTTGGGCCTCTATGAGGTAAGAGCAGTAATATAATGGTACATTTACCATAGCTCTGGGTGAGCGCTTAAGCCTTTAGGCAGCCTCTGTAGAAAACTGTGTGATGTTTGCTCTGTGAACTTGAAGTCTTTTTACTCTATAAACAGCAGAAAACAGGGAATCTGGAAATACTTCGTTAACCTTTCAAGACTAAATGAAAATACACAAAAGACAGATGGACAACAATCATATTAATGTGTTCCAAAACACAAAGGTTTATGTACTATGTATAGTCTTTACAAACAATTTGATGGTGAAATATAAGTCATTTCGTCGCAGTGCCTTCACCCAAATCTCCTAAATTCAATATCTATATTTATAAAATTCAAATACAGCTTTGTCTAGTTTCAAAAGAACAACAGGGACATTTTTTTTTTGGGAGGGGGGGGCAATTTGGGGTTCAGTATCTTGCCCATGGACACTATGACATGCAGACCACCGAACCAGCGACCTTCCGACAACAAGACGCCCAGCCGCTAGCTAGCTAGCTTGTCTCTCCAGAATTAGAAACATCTCCTGCCAGTACTAATAGTAAACTTTTATACATCTATGGTAGTGTCATAAAAATTAAGAGGGTGTTTATTGGATGCACAATTATTTTACATCCCAGAGTGTCGGATGAGTGATCATCTCTAAAATACCATTAAGAATACCTACACAATTATTTATTTGCCATTGTTGGGCCTAAAGCTGGCATATAAGTGAAACATAGAGCAAGTCATATGTGATTGAAAACATTGATTTTTACTTCATGGGAACTTAAACATTAGCTGGACAGGGCAACAGAACCAACAGTATGAGTTGTGAAAGATGGCAGGATGAGTTAATGCTTTACAGAGATGCAGGTCAAATTATCTTATCACATAACTCACAGCAAACTATCACTGAACTTCCTGACCCTTTCAGTGACACTCAGGTAATTGTTTTGTGTTTATGGTCCCAAAATGTACTGTTTGATTCACTCTCACCCATCATTGTCACCTCAGTGACCCACAGAATGACAGTGTAATTGTGATGGTTTAATGAAAGATTACATTACCCAATTTATAGTACCTTATTTCTTATTTCCCCATTTTACTTCTACTTAACTATTCACATTATTTCAGCATTCACTAAAATAATCAGTTTGATGTACTCGCAAACTACTTTTATCTGATCACCTTGCTTTTTCCTTTAGTTGGCATAATTACACCCATATTAAACAAAGGCGGTGACACCAAATTTAGTGTTTCTAGAGATGGACATAATATCTGTCTTTCTCTGTGTCTCTGCAGCGCATGCACAATTGTTAGTAGACGAAAGTGGTAGATGGGGAGAGAGGAGATTGTCCACTAGGTAGGCAATGGTGGATGGCATTTTTCTCTTGAACTGATAAAAAATTAAAATAAAAAATGGTAAAACAGGTCACCAAAATGACTTACTTGGGCAATCTGCCCAGGCAAATAAACAGCCAAGTGTATGTGTGGGAAACACATGACACATATTTATGAGAGAGAGGGCTGCTTAAAATAAATGATGTATGGCAAACTCTGCAGGTTTAGACCAAAACAAATCTGAAAAAGAATGAATATTAAACATACATTGAACAGGTGGACACAAATACAGCTGCCAACAAATGAGCCACTGTTTGCTAATGCATTCACACATATTGCCTTTATAAAGTGGTTATTTTTTTACTTTATATCCATGTTGTATTTCAGATTGTTGTGCTGCATCTCATTAAAGAGTTAGTATAAGCTAGTATGTGTTTGATCCCCCCACACACCATGTTTATTCTGCTGAAAACTTGTCAATCAAAAGATGAAGGTATCCCATCTGTACTTTGCTCTTTTTAATCTTAGGCACTGTAAAATGTGTCATAAGTCTGCCAGGGTGAAAACACACATACAGGATTTTCCTTCTTTTTTCTGCCCTTCCAGCTTAAAAATTACCCTTGGAAGCAGGGCATTAAGTGTTCAAAACTTGAAAAGGAATCTACAGCCTATGACATTAATGACAAAAATTAAGCCGATAGGTATAAACCTCAGTATACAGGTAGAGCTCTTCGACACATTTTACATTTTATATAATCAGAACTGCTTTATCCATTCAGACAGCAGACTCGTCTCGGTGAAACCGAAAGAAAGTAAATGGAGTGCTACAGGTTGCTTTAGCCATACTGTCATTGGTCCATGCACTTAATTTGATATTCATAGGCTATTTGGTAACATTTAGGCAACATATAAATATCCAGTAATAACTGTTACAACCTCTAAAATGCTTGATTTTACCTTTATATAACCCCTTCCCTCTTTTTTTAAATCTTAAGAACATAAATTAATTTCCATATTTAGCATCATATATGCAGTATGAGCATCAGCTTGTTTCGAACACTTTATTGAAGCTACATGATGCTTATACCAAGTGATACATTCAAACTCTAGATGCCACATTTTTCAGCTGCACCATTGCATCAAATAGAATTCATCTAGATGTCTTGAGGATTTTTTTTCATCTGTCTCCCTCATACTTCTGCCTGACATATCTGATATCTTTTCAAAACTTTGTGATCTCTACTAGAATTTCAAACCTATTCAGCTGATTTAAATAAGACTTGCAACGTAGAACTGCATATAATACAGCACAATAAACATGAGGCTGCTACCCAGATAGCAAAATTGTACCAGGCACGTTCATCTAGCCCACATACCATGTAAAACGATGGCACTTTGGTGGTCTGCTACTGTGATATCTGAGCCAGAAGAAGGCCATACCATGGACACATGGGAAAAAAAACAAACCGGCCCAACTCTCATCACGTCATTCATCTAAGTTAACTTACTTACAGAACATAACTTAAAAGCAAATCAATCTTGACTCTTGGTCACACATGGGATGCAAACCACAGTCTCCAGGGTGTCAGTCCTGAGTATGACCCATTTGAAGAGTAGAGCCAGGGGTAACCAGGCTGCTGTAATTGACGCATTAGGAGTGAGACGGGCTGCACAGAAAATACAGTGAGCTCCAAAAGTTTGACACCACTAGTCGATATACTTCTACATTAGTTTTCATTTTTGATTGCAATACTATATTATTTCATTGCAAATGATATCAGCTATACAGTTAGAGTGAGAAGTTGGATCTTTGAAATATGTCCCCCTTTTGGCTTTACTGACAGCATGCACTCGAGCTGATATGGACTCCAAAAGTTTGTGCAAAACCTGTTGACTCATGTTATCACAGCATGATTTGACAATGTCCCACAAAGCCTCTGGTGATGTCACAGAATGCTTGGCTTTCTCAGTCTCCCAAGTGCCCCTTCAAATGTTCAGGGGGTTGAGGTCAGGTGACTGTGGAGGGAAGTCCATGACAGTCAGGACTCCTTGGTCCTTCTCCGTAAAGATCAAACCAGAGGAGACCTGTCTCTTAAGAATGGAGCGGTACTTCTCCTTGGTCAGGGTAGAGTCAATTCTGTGCAGGTGTCTAATTCCAGATGAGACCAAACAGCCCCAGACATTAATATTCCCACCACATGTTTCACTGTGGGTTTGAAATAGTGTGGGTCATTCTCTCTCCTGTTCTTCTCCTTGCATACAAACCTTCTGTTACTGCCATTAATCTGTAGCCCTTTTTAGTTAGAAAATGCGCCACATTTGCGGTCAGGTAACGGCTGCAATTTGCTGCCTTGTCTTTGTGAAACGGAGGCGTAATATTCCTCCTTTTCAAAAAAGCCGGCACGGGGTAGGCGTAAACATGTGACGTGACATGAAGCACGAAGTTGGGCTGCTTCTTCTCCCGGCGAAAGCCACGTTGGCTAAGCTCCTCGGCGACCTTTTCGTACAAGATGCCATCTTTCACAGTCCCCGTGATCTGATTGTTAATTATTCTCTCGGCTGTGATGTTAAGCATCTCCCCGATCTCAGCGGCTTTCCAGTTGCTCATCTTGACGTCCGCGGATGAAGTGATGAACTGACTGCTGTGATCAGCTGTTTCCTGCTTTTAAAACTCCCGGCTGCGGGTCACACAGTGCACGTCTTCGACACCTCCGCCCATGTCACGCAATTACCAGCACATTGACACCTTGGATTTACATAGCAATGGAGGCGGCAAAAAGTGTACCCTCCAAGGCGTCATATTGGCGGACCAAAACAGACCCCCAATATGCCGCGGTCTGTCTAAATGCACGGACCTGGCTGCAAAAAGGACAGCCAAATTGGTGGCTTGCTGTCCAGTATAAAAACGCCTATTTTATGGAAGAATTATCCTATCTTTATTCAAGAGCGTAGATTTTCAGTATGAGAGCATGATTTCATTCCTTTTCAGTGACACAGTTCCTTCTCGTGCTCAGATTTATTCTCCTCACGCTCACATTTTGTGCTCGCACTGAGATGTTTGCTGCTTTCTTTCAAAATGTGTGCTTGAACTCAAAAATCACATGCTTGTGCTCACACATCTTCTTCTTGCACACAAAAATTTCGCTCGCATTCAAATATGTCCTGTGCTCGCTCAGATCTAAAGTCTGCGCGCTCAAACCTAATGTGCACGCACTCAGAACAAGCACCTCCTCTCAGGTTGAGGAGTCTGCTCAGACTCAAGGCTGTCCCTCCCTGCTCTCAAAATATTGTGTTTCACCAGCCAATAGGGAGACAGCTAGAGTGTGGACCAATCAAATGACGGATGCCGCCTTGGGTGCGTTCCTTCGCACTTTTTTTGAGCGCTCCGTAGGGGCGGGCATATGGTCTGTTTGTAAAACTGCTTCTTTCAAAATACACCAATTTACCATATTAGCCAGCTATTTGAATCGTCACCTATTTAAGACACCAGCATATTTATGTATAATAAATCTTAAGTAATCCTAAAAAGAGTTATCGTAGTTTAGATTTTTTTCAATTTAATATTAGCGGATATATGTTATATAGTATAAATACTCACAAGAGCTTAGGAATGTTATGATAGTCGAGTGGTTAAGTACAATGCTAGATGTTGCATTTTAAACCATGGGACGCCGGTTCGCATCCCGGCCGCCGTGCTAGCCCTTTTCACACTCCCGTTTACATGCGGGGATCCTGCGCCAATTCTCCGCATCCGCTTCTGTGTGAAAGTTTCAGATGCAGCGAGGGGTGAAATTTCTCTGCGCCTCTGATACGGAGGTAGTATCAGAGGTAGTATCAGAGGCGCAGTATTGGCGAACTGAACCAGTGTGAATGGATAAGCCGGCGGCGCGGAGTGAGGATGTGTCGATCTGATGCTGTTCACTGTCTGATAACTGAACAGATCCTTCACTCAACAAAATATAGAGAAATGTCACGGTGTAAAAAATCACCACGACGGTCAGCCCTCCCGACCGAGACTTCAGTGAACTTTCCCCCCAGAAAACAGCCTCCCTCCCCGAGAGTGACAGAGTCAGACAGTCTCCTGTTTACTGATGGTGATTATGTAATTATGTAATTCAGAGAAAAACGTAGGATGTTTGGTGGGTCAGGATCTCAATCACAACACATTATAACAGCATCCATATGATTATAAACAGTCAGCGGGTACATGTTTAGATTAACAGGAGGACACCGGGAAACACGTTGAAAAAAACACACATGTCATCTTCATGACGTGTACCGTCACGCCGGTGCCGGCTGCTGTGTGAGTTACTCTGGTTCGTCTTTTACGCCGGAGCTGCTCGGCTCTGTGTGAACAACCAACGGGGGAGAATTGGCGAACCTCCGCTGCGGCGATAATGCGGCATATCTGTGTGGTTTAAAATGCAATATCTGGCAGTGTACTATTAACTGCATTTTTTCTGTGCAAAATCTGTACCTGTGATGAAGATGCTTTTCTATCTCTCAGGGAACAACCTTGATCTATTGATCCTCTAATGGTGTGGTCTCTTTGGGTCAGCCTGATTGTTCTTTTAATGCAACAATCCAGTTTCTGTAAAGTGTTGGACAGTACCACTGCCCCCTGAGACACCTTGAGTCTAGCCATGATTTGACACTGAAAAAGACCATCTTTAATTAGAATAACAGTTTGACTTCTGAAACTTTCGTCTACATTCTCAATCCTCAAACTTTCTGAATATTTTTGAATTCTTTTACAATTAAAAACTACAGAATTTCAATGTGGTCTTAGACTTTTGGACCCCACGGTACATGCAAATGTTTAATTCTAGGTCCACATACCGTGAGTTCAGACTTCAAAAATTCGGTTGTGTTTTTTTCTGTATTTGCAGCATGTTTCCTGCAGCATGTAGAAGATGTTTTGTCTTCAGTTGATTAAGATGTTTTTTTTTTCGTTTTTAAATTGCTTGTGTTTTGGCTGTTTATGTTTTCTTCAATGCATTGAGCTCTGAAGGCCACCGTGCATTTAAGAAATGTTTCAGTTTTTAGCAAAGATCAACAATATGTGGCTGATCAGTCCTTTTCTCTCTTTACTTCTTTAAATTAATTTATGTAGTCAATCTTTATTCATTCTGCTTTCCTAGAGAGAACATGTCTGTGCTACTATATTTCATAGGGAACAATGATGAAAAATACATTTTATCTTCTTTGGTTATGGCTTTCTTTTTTTAATGTAGCCACACTCCTTCCTTAATGGCTTCTACCAAAGTTACATCAGAATCGAGTCAGAAATGAGGTCGGCGCTCCAAGCAAGGCTACGCTGTGTTCAAGGCTGGTCAAGGTAATTTGCTGGATAGCACTGGCAGCTCTAGTGGTGTTGATTAGTGGCTTTCATGTGAGCGATTTCTGGTGGCTATTCAGGCTTGTCATTTCAGAGATGTTTTTTACACTGTTGCCTCTTTCTCAAGCTTTAAATGTCTCATTAATTCACATTATGGGATCCTTGTCAGTATTGGTATTCTTTATTACTAAGAGCAGTGCTGGGAGCAGCTCAAACACAGGATTAAAAAAGATCAGAAACATATAGAACTAAACTCAACACTCCCTTTTGACCAATTTATTTTGTCAAACTCATAGTTGCTCGAGGGTTTTCTAGAAATGTTATGAGCTCATGTAGTGGGATAAGCTTACCTCCATAATGAACTCTCAGTCACGCTGTTGAGGTTGAAGTCAAATAGTTTGGTCAGCATCAGAATCACCTGCAGAACAAGAAAAGCATTGCAATCAATATAAAGGCCTATTGACGAAATGTCCCATTAGCAAGTTAAACAGTATCAGTGCAAAATCGACAACAAACAGCGATCATTCAAGAGACCTTTGTATCCATTATTGTAGAAGCATTGTTTTGTTGTCTATTTTTAAAAATGTGGTTAAAGTAATATAAACTGCCCGGAACATCATTGGTAGCCATTTACAGAGCATCAGTGACATCTGTGAAGTGAGATGTCTCAACACAGCCTAAAGGACACTGAGAGACGACACCCACCCAGCCACAGTCTGTTCACCCTGCTGCTATCACCAGACTACAGAGCAGCTTCATTCCTCAGGCTGTGAGAGTCCTGAACTCATCCTCTACACCTCATCATATAAAATAGTTTGTTTTCCTTTTTTTCTGTTACGTAGTGTAAAGGGACTAAACTCAGTTTCATTTTACAACCCTTGTGTTGTAAAATGAAAATAACAGAGCCTTTACCTTTAATTGTTTTTTATATGTCTACTTTATGTTTCAAGTTGAGCTATCCATGGGTTCACATGTTCCTAGGGCCTGATTCAGGCCAGGTCCAATTCAAATTTAGTCCAGGTAGTTCTACATAGTGTTATTTTATTATTTTACCGGTCTGAGTGTAAATAATCAGGTTTCCAACCAAATGTAGTGTACATTTCAACAGAATTTTCAGAAAATCTACTAATGAAAATGTGCATTTCCATCCAGTACTGTTATATGAATATTAGGAGGGTATCAAGATAAACAGCTGCCATCGCCTTTTTCAATTTTACAGAAGAGGGCAGACAAGTGGGTTAGGTGTTGATTTGAGGAAGGTTACAGTCTTCTCATTGATGCACATGGATCTGAGGTTTCCTTCTGCTGCTATTTTTCACTTGAGCAAAAAATATGCCACATGCTCAATGTAGGTTATGATTTTTTCATTAAGAGACTTTCCATTGCACTTTTGGTGCATCACATTTTGGATCCTACTTCATGCCAAAGTGTAAAGTGCAGTATGCAGCGCAAGTGTCATTGACTCACTGATGCAGTTGTAATTTCAGCACCCACGTTGTGTAAGTAGCAAATGTTCTTGCATCCATATGTGCACCCCTGGGTGAGTAGGTCTTAAAATGAGCAGTGACCAGATGCATTGATGGCACATTGCTATCTTCGGGCAGCATAAAGTGATTACGCCATAGACCAACAACAACCTGGTCTAAAGTCAAAGGTGCAGTATTTTTCCTACTATTTAAAGGGCACATTTGCTTAAATTGAGTTGTTGGTGGGACAGAGGCTCCTCAGAGATGGGTTAAATGCAGAGAACAAGTTTCACAGCGTTACAATGAGTATGACTGAATTGACATAGAAAGAATCTTCTCACTATACTCACTGTCAGCTTTGAGCGTGTGATATGTAATATCTATCACGGGAGAAAAATGCATTTTTTGATGTGAGAGAGAGAGTGTGTGACCTGTGAAGAGCAGAAAAAAATGGCATACTGCTTCCCTTTATTGGCAGCTGTCTGTACAGTATGCTGCTGGCTGCTTGGGTTGACCGCATTTTGGATCGCATCGGATTTTCCTTGGGGCTGTTCGCATCAGCTCATTTTGAACCGGTGCAGACCTGTAGTTTTGAGGTATGTTCACCACTGACCTTATCCATAAAAAGTAGAATTTACATATTGTTATCTTGTGTCTCTGTGAAACATTAAAAAATGTCATTTACAAAAATGTAATGTGATTTCAAATAACCAGCTTACCCCACCAATCACATAAAAGTGCACTTGACTTTGTTAGTTTGTGGGTTGTTCCAGCAGGGTTATAAACCTAAATGAGCTCTAACTGTCATTAAACTGTCTTGAAAACCATTAATTATTTTTTAGGGACCTTGATTAGTTTTAATTTTGTGACACCAATCACTGTGTAAGACAAGGCATTCGTCTTTTAAAATGTCTCTGCCAGAATGAAACTCATTCAGTCAACACCAGGGATCTCCACCCACAGCATCCACCATATATACTTCGCATTACTTGATCTCCTCTAATTGTTTCAAACGCATTACTTCATCATATCAAATTGATTCTAAACACTCCACTGTAAATGTTCCTTATTCTGTAAACACCCTTGTGGTGCACGCGATGAGGGAAAAGTGGGTCAGCCAAAGTCTTGAGGGAACAACAGAGGCAGAAACATCATATTTTGCTCTGAGCATAAAAGAAGTAAAGCAGCACGGAAACTCACAATCTATTTACTTTGTGACTGGAGGTGTATTTGAAATGGATAAAATTCCGAAGAAGCAGAGGAGTTGAAAATATCTTTACAAGGAATGCTGCAGTTTCAGTTTAATATACAGTCCTAGTTAAAAGTTAACATAGACTTGTAAAGAATGTATATCATGTCAGAGTTTCAATGATGTCTACAACTCTCGTTTTTTTATGGAATGAGTGGAACGCATACTACTTTGTCACAAAAATTCTCATGAAGTTTGGTTCAATAATACATTTATTATGGGTCTTCTGAAAATGTGACAAAATCTGCTGGAACAAAAATATATATGCAGCAACTTTAATAATATAATATAATATAATAAGTTGCGCAAATCAAATTTGCTTTGTAGCATGGCCTCTTAACTTCTTCTGACTGATTATGATTGATACAGCTGATGACTTCTGACTGAAAACTCTGTGGTCAGATGAAACAAATATTGAGTTGTTTGGCCACAATGAGCAGCAATATGTTTGGAGGAGAGAAGGTGAGGCCTTTAACTCCAAGAACACCAGACCTACTGTCAAGCATGGTGCTGGTAGTATTATGCTGTGAGGCTGTGAGGCAGCTGTGAGGCAGCAGATCTACTGGCAGCAGAAAGAAAGTAAATGGAATAATGAAGATGGAGGATTATCTCTAATCTTCAGGAAAACCTAAAATCATCAGCAGAAGATTGGGTCTTGGGTGCAGTTGGGTGTTCCAACAGGACAATGATCCCAAACACACATCAAGTGGTAAAAAAAATCAGGCTAGAGTTGAGGTTTTGGAATGACCTTCACAAAGTCCTGACTTGAACCCCATCAAGAACATGTGGACTGTGCTGAAGAAACAAGTTTGTGACAGGAAGCCACCAAATTTAGCTGGCTGTCAAAAGCACCTAATTGAGCTGAAAATGTCCAAGAGACATTTAACCAAGTAGTAGAATTACTGTATGAATATTTTTGATCCAGCAGATTTGGTCACATTGTCAGAAGACCTGTAACCAAACTTCATGAATGTTTTTGTGACAAAGTAGTTTGTGTTTCACTCATTCCATCACAGAAAAATGAGAGTTGTAGAAATCATTGGAACTGAAGACTGCCATGATATACATGTTCTGTACAGGTGTATGTCAACTTTTGACCAAAACTGTAATCATATTTAACAGTAATAGTGTTCTTACCTCTCTAGCTCATGAGTTATGTTTCATGTTGATAACACTCTCCAAGGATATTATTGTGTTGATTCTGATTCTGTTATCTGATGACCCTTATGCGTTGTGGGTAACCCACGGCACAGCGGTCAGGTGACATGGTGTGGGCGAAGAGGAGATGCTGCCACTGGAGAAACATCTATCCACATACACTTGTGATGCACTGGAATATCCTTATCTCCAACTTTGCTATCAGGGAAACTCTATTTTCAAGGCAGGCGATGGAGAAATTTCCCTGTGCATGGAGAACAATAAACAACCAAGTCTATACACTTTATATTTGCTGCCTTTAAGTCATGTGCCACGCTGTGCATGGCCAATATCCAACTGTTTCCCCTTGGCCCATCTGCCTTTTGATTTCTGTTACTGCGGCAGCAACCAAGCCTCTGTATGACTTGTGTGACTTTGTGAAACAGCTCCACCAGCATGGGGTTCCTGTGAGTACAAGCAGAACAGATGCACCTTGGGTAGTGGAATTACATTGCCAGGTTGGGGCTCTTGTGATCAAGCTTATTATGTATGCGCTAACATCTGCAGCCCCCAAAACACTGAAAACGTGTGGTGCACTCAGCCAGGGTGTAGCTGGCAGGGTTTTGGAGTGTTGTTGAGGATGTTGTGGAAAATAACCAGCAGGCCAACAACCAGTAGCAAAAAGGCATTGATTAAGAGCAATTCAGGAAGGATTAGCCTGGGGAATGAATAACCTTAAATGTCCGGACTAGACCTTAGCATGCTAATGACTGACCAAGTCCATTTAGCTGCCCAGCTGGAGGCTGAATTCACACTCGCACCACGCAGCTTCTCCCTTTCTCAGTTTTTGCCCACTCCCCTCCTTGTTTTTCTCTCTCGTCAAATCTCAACACCACTTTCTACTGCAAGGCTGCGTGTGTGTGTGCATGTGAGAAAGAGGGGTGAAGGTGAGGCTAATGGTACAATTATGTTTTTAGCATCACTGAGTCACTCTGCTCTGTGTTTGTGTGCCTCTGTGTATGTGTCAGTGTATCCATCTGGATATAGGTGAAGGTGGGGGGGCAGTTATGCTTTTAAAGCTCTGAGTTGCCCAGTAAGGCTGTTTTTGCATGTATATTTGTCTGTGTGCATGGCTTAAAAGGTGTTGCTTTGGCCTCAGATTATGTATGAAGTCCTCTAAAGGGCTGAGGTATAAGCCGGCCTTGGCTTCACTAGTTGAAGGGCAGTGTGCGTATTGGCCCTTCTGTCTGCCACATATGGAGACTATGTAGGCAATCATCAGCAAGTGGCCCTGTCAGATGGGCTCCCACTGGAAAGTGCATATGCTTCACCACTGACCATGCCAATTAGGCCTGTGGGCTTATCCTACTGTAAATACTAAGATGAGGCAAGATTCCCTTCTGCCAAGGCCAGCAGACACGGCCTCTGGACAGACACACACTCGGTTCTGACAGTTTAGGGGTGTGCAGAGGAGCATGAAGGCATCACGTGACATGGGACATAACTGGTGGGCGCTGCTTAACAGTTTGAGAATAGAGATGCAGTGATTACCAGATGTTTTAAATAAAAAAACTGCAGTTACAAGAATGCAGAATTGGGTTTTCAAAAGATTGTTCTGGACCTGTGAGCACCTGCGTTTGTGTGTGTTTGTATAAGGGCTGCGCTGATGAAAAGAGAGAAGATGATATTATAGATGTATATGCCCCAAACAACAACTGGTGAAATCCACTATTGAAACAGTGGAGCCACAGTGTCAAAGACATCCACCTTGAACACAGTAGCTTAAGGATCAACAATCATCCCTACCTGCTGTAGTCAATATAACAAGACAGACCAACAGGAGGAACATTGTTATCTTCTTGGCTTAGTAAAAAGTTCAAGCTGCAATCTGTAGCTTTCTGCACATTTAAACTACAGCATAGACGACAGAGCAGCAAGTGTTGCATGTTTGGTTTCACCTTATTGTTGTTGGTCTGTTGTGAAAATGTCACTAATTGACCAGCTAACATGAAATACAGGGGCTGTCATGAGGGCCTTAGATTAAAGCCTGATCCATTTGGGGGCAAAAGCTGATATTACGTAAATTTATTTATATATCTGCCCATATATTTTTTAAAATGACCCTCAAATGCCTTTATCAAACACTTGTGGAAAAAGATAATTAATGGCATCAGGATATTTTACAGTTTTACATTACTGTCTAAAATGACACTGAAACAGTGTACTTCACTGGAAATTTGATAATTATAAATTAACTCAGGAGGCCGATAGGCCAATATGGCCCAATAATATCCATCTAAGCTTATCAATACATTAACCTCTGTGGTTCTGTGCCTCAGCTGCGTATTTAAAAAGGCCCAGACCTTTTTAAAGTTGCATTAAATAATATGTTTAAAATTGATAATGGATCAAAGGACTTCATGCAATGAAAGGTGTCACTGTGGTGTTGCACCATATACTTGACCTGCTGTTTAAGACGACGACATTTATCTCAACTTACTCTATATGGCTGTGTTTGATGGGTTGTGAATCACCGACATCGATATCGTGCCTTAATAGATGTGTTTGAGAAGGAACATCAGCAAACAGTGTTCTGTTAGACTCAATTAACTCAACCAAGTGCGAGCATTGCAGACAAACGAGCTGGGAGGCTCTCAGAATCGACAGCTTTCCCTTAGTCAGTGCCGCGGACAAACCCACGTCATTCACTTCAGCATTGGACAGCTCCTCTGCGACTTTCCCTACCACCAGGCTAACAGACGGTGGTGCAACTTCAGCACCGGACAGTGCTGCAGGGGTCACAATAGCATCCATCCCTTCACACAGCCACTTCTCCCTCAACAGCTTCAAGGGACTGCGGACAGTATGGGCAAACACCAACTCCGAAGGGCTAAACCCAAGAGACTCCTGTACCACTTCCCTAACGGCAAACATCTGCAGGTGAATCCCCTCATCCCAGTCCTTTTCAAACTCCACAATAAGTGCACAGCATGGTCTTCAATGTCTGGTGAAAACACTCAAGGGAACCCTGGCTCTCAGGGTGATATGCACTGGAATGGCAGTGTCAAATTTTGAGCTGCTTCAGCACCTGACCAAACACATATGACATAAGATTTGAAGCCTGGTCTGTTTGTACCACCTTTGGCAAACCAAACAATGAAAAGAACGTTGTCAAAGCTTTAACAACCACAGGTGTGGTAATCTTACGCAGGGGAAACACCTCAGGATACCCAGCGGACGCACACATCACTGTCAACAAAAACTTGTTACCAACCTTTGTATGTGGCAGTAGACCCACGCAGTCAACCAAAACCTTCCTCTAGGATGAAAGACTGGGAGGCTGCAGTGTCCTGCAGAATCTTTATAGGAACGTTAACACCGCCACATGGCAATGACACAACCCCATCCATAACAAACGGAACAAAGTCCCCCAAATCACTGGACTCAGACACCACGGGTACATCCAGCTCTTTTTCCAGTTTGTTTACCAAAGCTACTGGTTTTGCATTTCGCTTTTTCAACACAGGACAGTTTGCCACAATATGGCCCGTTTTCTTACAGTAGAAGCACATTACATCATCTGTCTCCTTCTCACGGTCCCTCTCGGCCTCTCGGCTCTTTCTCTCAGGCTCTACAGACCATTTTCTTCCACCAACCTCAGACCATCTAGCCAAACCTCTATCCTTTCCAGCAACATTCAGACCATCAGGAGTCTTAATGAAAGGCCGATCCATAAACACAGCCTTGTGAGTGAGGACATATCCGTCCACTAATACCGCGGCTTTAAAAATATCACTAGTTTTATGCTCACTTAAATATGTTGACAGCCTCTCCGGGAGGCAGCTTTTAAATACCCCATCAGCACCAACTGTTTTAACTGCTCAAAATCCCCTACTTCATTAGCTTTGCACCAGCGATCAAACAGAGCCTCCTTCTCCCGAGCAAATTCCATATAAGTCGGATGTTCTTGCTTCATTAATCTACGGAACTTTTGACGGTAGGGTTCCGATACCAGCTCGTAAGCTTAAAGCACCGCAGCCTTTACTTTGTCAAAGTGCAGACTGTCATCCGCCAGAAGTAACGGAAAACTGTCTGCACTTTACCGGTCAAGACACACTGCAACAACAGCGTCCACATTTTTTTTTGGCCATTTAAGCGCAGAAGCCACCTGCTCAAACAAGATGAAATATTTATCAACATCCCCTTCATTAAAAGGAGGAACTAAGTGGTTGTTTTTACTCACGGCAAATTGCAGACTTTGCGGCAGCCTGAGAGGCCACACCAAGCTCTAACTTGCGCAACTGAAACTCAAGCTTTTTAGTTTCAAGATCATTCTGCAGCTCTTTCTCCCTCAAGGACAGCCACTGCAGCTCAACCTGCAACTCTTTAAGCCTAACTGCTTCATCCACAAACTGACTCGACAGCTCGGGAATTTTGGGAGTACTCAGAAACTGCAGCAAGAAACCCTTATCTACGAAGGCAGTATACACCACCGCCTTAATAGCCTGCTTCCTAGATTGTCTCGACACAGCAACCTCGTAATGATCGGCAATTAAGAGCAGATTATCCTTGGTGCAAAGATTAAATACCTCAAGAGTAGGAGCTTCAACAAACTCTGCCAACTTAAACTCCATCTTCATCAGAGGTAACAACACAGCCTACGGCACAAAACCCTGCTGCTTTAAACAGCAACTCACTGCAACGTCAGTAACAAAAGTACTGCAACAAGCAACTACAAAATAACCAACAAAATAACCAACAAAACTGTGTCCACAAAGTTACCCAAACCCCACAAGAGTAACACACAGTACATCTGGCTACTGAAAAAAATTGACATCCAAACTACAGGCTACACAGGTTTACTGCCACTAAGCCAACATCTAGAGGATACACAAAACCCACCTTTATTTAGTTAGTTAGTTTAGTTAGGTTAAATGCAGGGCAACAATTTCACCTTGTTGTACATTGTATGATATGTGATCAAATAAAGATTATTCTTTGTCTTCTTGCTGCTCTCATCTGGTTTCAGTCCATCTTTTGAAAGAAAGTGTCCCGGATATTTGATTTCCTCCAGTCCTACTTTGCATTCATTGCAATTTAGTTTCAGGTTCTTAACCCTGGCTAATCCAAAACTGGCCCTAGTCTCTTATCATGTTCTTTAGTGTCACCCCAATCACCATCAATGTATGTTTCTACACCACCCAGTCCTTCAGAACACCCTTCATTGTTCTATGGAACATTTCTAATGCAGAGTTTATCTCAAGCTCCTCTTTCAGTTTAGCTCTGAGCAGGACTGGAATGTTTCTTGGAGGGTGTACTTTTGGTACTTTAGTCTCTTCTAGCCTTATGGTGTGTTTTCCTGCTAGGCAGCCCAAGCCCCGAAAGACATCTTCATATTCAAAGAGCAAATTCATCTGTTCATCTGTTCATCGTTGTTGACTGCTTCAACTCCACTATTTCTTTTTGATCAGGTGTATTTCTTCACAGGCCTTCAGCCCAGGCCCAGCTTTACCTTTCTTTACACCACAATGAATATGAGCACATACACTTTTTCCCTGTGTTTCACCTGCAGGTTGCATTTTCCTTTTACTGCGATTCTCTGTCTCGTATACATTGATGATTTGACTTTTGTCTTTCTCATTGTCCATGTTTTCCTTAGCTTTTTTTAGCAGGTCGAATGATATTACATTTGCTTGAGCACCTTGAGTCAAGTTTGAAGTTTATTTCTTTGTTCTCCATTTTCACATCTGCAGTCCACTCCTCTGGTTTCTGATTTAGTTTCACTCGTACCTGCTTTATTTGAATGCACTGCACCAATAGCAAGCTGTTTTCCTTCATCACTGTCATTACGCATCCTAGCAAAGTGGTTCATTTCTTCACAGTTTTTGCATTGTTTGCCAAATGCCGGAGAGCTTTGTGGTGCATGTTGATTCTCAAACCTTTGGCATTTAAGTCTTTCCTTTGTCTTTCCTTTGTGCTTTGTGTCTTTCTTTTACTGCATCAACATATTTGCTCTCTTGCACATGATTGTCTTCCTCACACATCTGCTATGCCTTGGTCATTTCTGATGCTTGACAAATGCTTACTTTTTTTCCAAAGATATGTCAACTTCTCACAGCAGGGTCTCTCTCACGGAGTTGGAATTAATCCCACACACTATTCCGTCTCTGATTAGGGACGACTCCAAAGCACCGAATTCACAAGACTCTGCCTTTGTTCTGAGTTCAGTTACATACCGACTGACAGACATCAGTCTCAGTCTCCCTGGACAGACGTGAAAAACATGTATCAGTAATTTGACAAGTTCTCTTTCGGATTGAAGTATGCTTCAGACTTCTGAATTATGACAGCCAAATTTTGTTGTTCATCCTCATTTGCAAAGGAGAATGTGCAAAAACTTTCTCTGGCCACGTGCAGGAACAACGACGACTGTACCTCAGCATCTTTTTCCATGTAGCCCATAGCTTCCAGGTACTGCATAAACCTCTGTGGGAACTTTCTCCAGTTTTACGAAATGTTACCCGACTTCAAGTCAAGTCCAGAGGGCGGGTGTAAACTCTATATTACATCCTATTACTGCATTCTGCCCACTTCTGACACCATGTTGTGTTCTTATTCTAGCCAAGACGCCTGAGTCCCAAAGATGCATTTCAACCAAACTTTACTCAGGATCCTTCAGGAACCAATCACTGTCATTTTAGTACATTTGGCAGAGTGCTATGCTCATTCTGCGGAGTATTACATTATCATTACAACTTCATGGGTAGTATTTGTAAGTACAACCTACACAAGAGCCTGATCTAACTGTCTGGTATGTTTAAAAAACATGAAGTTGCTGATTATGCAGAAGCTTATAAGTCTAACTGAAGGAGTTTAAAGAGAGAAAACTTAACTTTAAAGAACGTCTTTGGTGCAAGCCCTACTTGATTTTTTTCCTTTCTTTTTAAGAACATAATCCTTCCATCAAAATCTGATTCATCGGTTGTTGAAAAAACACTACTTTGGACATGACTTTGGAGGAGACAGAGCACAGTTCAAAGAAAAGACTTGCTTCTCAGAAGGTTCTTTGAGAAGGTTTCCAAATGTCTAAAGAAAAAGTGCAGTGATATTAGCCATGCAAAGGGAAGCCTGAGCTCCGGGTGGGGATCAGTAACAACTGTGTCTGTGCAAAGCTTTAGGTGTTTAAAATATGTCCCCATTATTCCTTTTTAATCAAAAGTATGCCTTTGCTGCTAGCAAACACTGTTATCTTCTATACTGTTTGGTAATTGTCCTTGGATGGAGGAGAGAAAATATCATCATGGATCAAAATACCCAAACATGCATATACAAACAACAATTACCATTTCCTGGGGCACAAGGAGGCAAAATAAACAAATATGAAATGGGTATCGGCACACATTCTGAAACTCCCAGAACAGGAAAATGTGCTGGGTTCATGGTCTGCAGGGCATTATGAACTATTTGTTTTTCTCACATCTCATTTTTGTAATCACGTGAGACCAGATTTCACCAGGGGACAGATCTTTTTGCACTGTTTCATTAAAGGGAAAAAAAGGAGAATGATGCGAGCGCAGAAGATAATGCATAATCAGAGGGACAAAAATAAAGTTTCTTGCCACACAGATTCATTTAATGAAACCGAAAACTGTTTTGCAGCTTTGTTAATAAATTCCTACAGTAATGAAGATTCAGAGAGGGAAAACACTGCAATACACACTGACATTAATGTAAACTAGTTTTACCTGCCGACATTTCCAAATACCTCAAACTGTAGGACTCATGGGGGATCGCTGAGCCTGGAACGCTCCACTCTGTGGATTAGTCTGTCACATGTTCCTTTGGAAGATTCACCACTTGTGCCTATTGCTCATATAAAAGTGAAATATAGCTGGAAACAGGGTGTTCAGGTGTTTGTCACATATCTAAAAATATGTTTTCATTGGCATCAAAACTGATCAAGACCTGTCAGAGGTGCGTATCTCTGGAAGGTTATACTGTATATGCCATAGCATACTAATGTTCAGGCACTGCTTATTAATCAGCAAATAATCAGCCGTCTGTGGCCTCATTTAGTTTGATTTCTTTCAGTCTTCATTAGCAGCTGATGAAAATCATAATTTAAACATGCATAGTGGAGTGTGTTATGCTGTCAAATGATAAAAATCTAATTTCTCCGATATTCTCTCCTGAGATAACAGGAAACATACATTTTCTATTTTCGATTCCATTGCAGATTATTTTTTGATGTGTGATATTTGAAGAGATGCACATAGAATACTGAGGAAGTCTTTGTGACTACCTGCAGTTTCATGTGCTGCGTGTTTGATCCACACCTACCTGTCACCTTTGTTTTGTTCATTTTCTGATGACGATGTGGTTTTAGGATTCCTAATTTTCCTTGATCTTTATCTATTTGCTGCTCCTAATTGGTTGTTAACTCACTTTGTAACATGTAGGTTTTTGTCTCCCCCCAAATCTTGGAGGGATTCAGGGGATTAACATTGTTGCAATTAAGTCTCAGATCTTTCAAGTGTGGAGCTGTGAATGCATTTCCAGACATGAAAGGCTTAAGGAAGACATTAAGGGTGTACTTACTGGTAATATGCATTAAACATATGCAGAGAGATGATTCACTATACATAATGATTGTGTATTGTTAGTTCTTTTGTGATGACGACACAGTATGACAGAGCTACAAGCCCTGCGCTTCATTTCATTTCACACGTTGTTATTAATTATGCATGTGCATTTAAAAAAAAACGTATCTGTGAACATGTGCATGGAAATGTATGAATATGTGAGTGCATAGTCGAAGTGAAATATATCCATGTGTATAAGGGGGCGTGCAAACTAGAAATCATTCCACTTTCACATGAGCAAACATATACTTGCATTCACACATACTATATTTTCACATCCATTTGTCTGTATACTTGATTTTCACACACACATACACTATTTTCACATTTACATATCCCTCAACATATACCAGTGCAGTGCCTGTTTACAACCTTCTTTTTAAAGAATATAGCATATGATGCATTGTTAGAATCCACCTTGAGCAGACATTTGCCTGGGGCCCACACTCCAATAATCCGCCCCTGAACAACACACCCAAGAAAGTTGCAAAGGAGCCAAAGAGGCCATCTGGTCATAAACATTCTGTTGCAGGCAAACAGCACACTCAAATATGACTCTAAACAATCTGAAGCAACAAAAGCAGTATGGGGAGACAGTTACAAAACCTTGAATCAGATTTGATCAGCACTGCCTAATTTTACAGCGGGATCTGAGTTTGGTGAGTAGTGTGTGTTCAGATGATGCTTTCGTCACGCTAGTGGCAGTGTATGTTGTATTATTTAACCTTTAGTAAATGACTGCAATGTTGTTAAAGTGAACTGCATGCAGTTAGCAAAGTTGTTAACTTCAAATTAGGCGTATTAGATGCCTGCATAACCACCGCACTTGGATTGTAATTGCCGGTAACGCGATTAGTGTTATACGATAGTGTAGTTACATAGTTTGAGTTCCAGTGGCAGTGTTCCTGTAGGCTGTCCAATTGTGATTGGTGTTTGGCACAGATAAACATGTTTGATTTCAATGATTTAAAATCCGGATGATTACATCAGTACTTTTCGAACCGGACAACAACAACCAATGAGAGGGGCATCCCAGAACAGCTGATGGTGCTGCCAAGCGACAGTAAACATTCCAGCCCTTGATGCTAGCGTTAGCTAGCATACTGCTGTTGAAAAACCTTAAAATGTCATCTCCAGTTCTCGCGGAAGAAAGGAAAACCTGTGTTACCATGTCTCCCCACTCATTGAGATTCTTTTAACCTTCTACTTTTGTTATTCTCACTGCAACTTACTATGGGTAACAAATTGTTGTACAACGCTAATCTCTAATTTGTTTATGTCTGCTTCCCCATGAGATCACGTGAGAGGGATCAAGTGTGAGTCCAGTTTCAATCTGAATGAAACCAGAGATCTGAAGCCATGACACCACTGCTGAACAAAGCAGTGTTTGCTGTTTTTTCACAATTTGTTAATATTGAACCTGTCACATGTCTAAATTGCACCAAATGCAATACTGCACCTCCTTGGCTCATCTGGCAGAAATTTTAACCACTCCTCTTGAATCAGTGAAGTTCAACTAAATTTGTTAGCGTCCTGTCACAGACTTGTTTCTTCAGCACAGTCCGCATGTTCTCAATGGGGTTCAAGTCAGGACTTTGGGAAGGGCACTCCAAAACCTCAATTCTAGCCTGATTTAGACGTTCTTTTAACACTTTTGATGTATGTTTGGGAACATTGTTCTGTTGGAACACCCAACTGCGCCCAAGACCCAATCTTCTGCTGATTATTTTAGCTTTTCCTGAAGAACTTGGAGATAATCCTCCTTCTTCATTATTCCATTTACTTTCTTTAGAGCAGCAGATCCACTGGCAGCAAAACAGCCTCACAGCATAATACTACCACCACCATGCTTTAATAGTAGGTATGGTGTTCTTGGGGTTATATTATATAATATTAACGTATTGCTGCTCATTGTGGCCAAACAACTCAGTTTTTGTTTCATCTGACCACAGAGTTTTCCTCCAGAAGATTTTTTCTTTGTCCATGTGATCAGCAGCAAACTTCAGTCGAGCTTTAAGTTGCTGCGTCTGGATCAAGAGCTTCTTTCTTGCACAGCAGCCTCTCAGCCCATGTTGATGTAAAACACACTTGACTGTGGACACTGACACCTGTCTACCAGCAGCTTCTAATTCATTGCAGACTTGCTTTTTGGTGGTTTTTGGTTGACTCTTGACCATCCTGACCAGTTTTCTCTCAGCAGCAGGTGATAGTTTGTGTTTTCTTCCTGATGGTGGCAGTGACACAACTGTGCCATGCACGTTATACTTACAAACAGTTGTTTATACAGTTGATCTTGGGACCTGTAGCTGCTTTGATAAGCTCCAAGTGACTTTCCTGACTTGTTCAAATCAATAATGTGCTCTTTCAGATGAATGCTGAGCTCCTTAGACTTTCCCATTCTAGTGTATGTGGCTGAGTCTAGTGGGTGTATCAAACAAGCCCTATTAAAATGGGCCCAGAAAAGTCATCAGCCATTATCAATCATAATCACTTAAGAGGTTAGTTAAGATCATCAGTTAAGTTAAGAGGCCATGCTACAAAGAAATGAAATTTGATTCACACAACTTTCTATAATCACCAAAATCTATTATTCAAATTGTTGTGTGTATATTTTTGACCCAGGAGATTTGGTCACATTTTCATAGTTACTATAATAAACCAATCCAAACCAAACTCTGTCATGATATACTGTACATTACAAGTGTATGTAAACAACCCCCTTCACTAGGGTTGTCACAATATCATTTCTAAATTGAAATTTGATCAAAATGAGGGATCAATTTCAATTATTGTTCTCAAAAGCAGGATCGACAATTCTCGCACTTCTCCGGTTTTTGCAGGTGAGCTAATTCTAGCTGTTGTTATGAAGTACCCTATGGCCATCTAGTGACTCTTCTTTCTGTAATGTGTTTAGCAATTTGGTGAAATATTATTACTTTTAAGGTAATTTAAATGAATTGACCACATGACCATAGTTCCAAAAAATACGGCATATCATCCTTGTCACTATGTCGCCTTGTCTTCTAAAAGAAGAATTTAAAAATGTAAATGACATTTGTCGGGGCACAAAACCAGTGATCTGTTCATCTTTAGAAATAAGACTCAAAAATCTAACATTGGCATAGTTGTCAGTGCTGACAATGTTTAAGTTGACAACTGAATCAGATCCTGACCTTAATATTTAAAGTCAAAATGAATTGTGGATTTGGGGAATAGTGAAGCCCTATCATTCAGACATTCATGAATATACACAACAATAGCACTAGGCAACCTTTGGCACGCTTAACCAGTGGCACACTAGCAATAAGTCTGCAAGATAGTTTTTTGGAAATGTTGCGATGCCCTCTCATCCGCATGCCAAATTAACTCTCTCTAAGCCATTGCCAGTTGTGCAGTCTGTTACTTACAGCAGTTTGATTGCCCCTCACTGCCATCCTCCCTACTCTGTTACTGATTGGCACAAAGCAGATGGAGAAAAAAATATAAAGCTGCCAGAGCTGGCTCGGTGTATAACACTTTGTAAATGAGGGAAAATCACTAAAAGCAGTAGGCTGAAATGTGAACTATTCATATAATTTGTAACCACAGAAAGTAAAATACTGGTCTGGTTTATGATTTCAAGGTGATGTGGATGTTAAGATAAGCATGACAGCCTATAATGCTCTCATATCTAATTACAATGTCCTGATTATGGGAGATTTTTTAAATGTTGCTTTGCAGGTTGCCGTATTGATGAAACAAAAGTACAGATGTGCTGGAGAAATGTTGACGTGGTCTCATAATCAAACTTAATGTTAACCTTAAGGTTGATGTGACTGATTAACAAGACCATTTTAAAATGGCAATTCATGACAAAAAGGTTGTCAACCTCTGCACAATAACATCACATGCACATATTTTTATCTCTTACATATATAATGATTCTACTCACATACCTACTGTCTGAATTCCTGGCATTTTTTTTAACTCTATTTTTTGGGCATTTATCCATCTTTACTTGACAGACAGGAATTAGAGGAGAGAGAGGGCACATCCCATTTCACCTAAATTGCTTCCACGGTTCCCTCACTTGCATCTTTTCCTTGTGTCTTAGTCCCTCCCAGGGCCTAAATCACCATATACATTGGGGGGGACATGTCCCCCCCAATATTCAGATATGCTCAAAATGTCCCCCCCAATATCTATCTGATTAAAAAAAAAAAAAAAAGTCAGGCAACCACATACACATCCCACTGTCCGAAATAATCAATAGCAAAAAAGTCATTTAATCATTATTATAGCTAAACATAAGACATTTTTGATATAGGCTAGTTACTACCGGTTGTAGGATTGCAGTTATGCGTGGTTTGTCCAGATGGTGTTGCCCACCGTACAATACCATGTTGACACACCACCCCATCCAGCAGAATTCATTGCTCGACTGCTGTGGGTATGTCAAACCCTCTCTCTGTTTTTCATTACTTTCAAACATATTTAAAAGTGGAAAATCAGAATGTAGCCTAATATGAATGTTACTAATCGACTATATTAAAGTTGTTGATTATATTTTTTGTTAAGTGTTATGAAAATGTAATTTCATGAATGGTCTTGCAAGGAATAGCCTACTAGCTAGCTGGCTAACATTAGCTAACATTCTGACAGGAATTCTGAGCTAACTCACTAGTATAATGTTAGGCTACATTCCATTTACAGGTATTAGCTAGTGAACAGCCAGAGCAACTAACATGAGGAGAGGAGAAGTTTCCCAGCTCCTATATCGAACCATATTATATTTGTAAGAAAACCCACATGAAGTTTGAGTGTCAATCATTTATGTAGCACGTCAATTTCACAGTGAGTCATCATGAGCAAGAGGAAGAGTGGCAGCGATATAAGACTGTTTTTTGGGCAGCTTCAGAAAAGAAATAAAGTAAGTTCAGAGCAGTGAGAAAATGAGTAATTACCATTAATGTCAAGGAGTCAATATAGTATAATCAAATAGGCTTTCTAGTCTATAATTTACTATGTCTAGTCCAGTAATTTTAAGACAAAATGGGGGACAACCTTGAACAAATTGCAACAGAAGCAAATGCAACTGATTTTATATCCTCAACATGAGGGAAAAAATCCCTGGAGAATCCCATTTCCCAAGTTTCAAAAAAGACCCAAATATAGTCCATTCGCTAGCCTCATTATTTTCCTCACGTGAATAGGGTAAAATGTTTAACCCGCCTTAGATATCACCATGTAAATTACTGAGTTTATTACTTACATTAAGACAAATGAAAAATGTATACAGGCTTTTTGAAATTCGTTGTTAACATGAGCAAACAGTGCATAATCTAATTACTTATGGCTAATTTGCATACATAACACTGCTTCTGTTGCAATTTGTTCACCCAACATAACATAACAGTCCAATGTTAAAGTACAGACTCGTGTTGCCCCCCCATATGTAAAACATGTATAAATATTAGACTTTCTAGTCTATGGTTTACTAATATTTCATCCATGTTCACTGTGGTGTGTTCAGAGTAAGGACAGAGAGAATGAACAAGAGGATGGTGACAGGACAGGGAGAGTGTGTGCTGGTGACATGGAGGTGAGTGAGAAAGGAGCTAATATGAATGGTGAAGACCAACTAATGACAACCTAACAGTCTAATATTAAAGTAAACATATATAAATATTAGACTTTCTAGTGGTTTACTAATATTTCATCCATGTTCACTGTGGTGTGTTCAGAGTAAGGACAGGGGGAGAGAGAGCAGTGAAGGCCCTCCTGCCCAGTGCCCACACAAGTAATACAATGTAATAACATGTAACGCAATGCATTATCATTATGGTAAAAAGAAAAAAAAGGTATATATATATAAGAGAGAAATTTGGTCCCCCCCAATGTTGACTCCATGGTTTAGGCCTTGGTCCCTCCCACCAATAATTCTTGCAGAGACATGAGGAAACCACAGGAGGAGAGAGGAAATCAGGCAATATATTTTAAGAGAAATGAGACATCCTTTCCTCTGCAACGTCATGTGAAGTGACATCCGTTTCTGATGACGTCAGTCGGCTTTAACAGCTGTAGAGATGACTTTGTGCCATGCATTATCTATATATTTTTAATGATAACACAGAACTAATAATTGTTGAGAGATTTAAATAATCAGTAAAGTCAAACTGATGAACCGCATGCATAACTGCGCACAGCTCTTTTAAAGGAGAGACGCACTTATATCGATCACTTTATTTTTCTGATCTCTGGAGAAACTCTACCAGCTGGATCTGTATCTGCTTTGCTGTCTGTTTTTTTGTTTGTATGAGTTCATTCTCACAGTTTTATCTCTCATTAGACATGTCGGGATGTGATGCTCCTGCTGATATCCTGATTATTCATTTTTGTGCAGACGAAGCTTCTGTTAAACACATTAAACTTTATCTGGATTTTTTTGTGGACCCACAACCTTAAAGTTCAAACTGCACCTGTGATTTTCTGTCTGTTACCTGTTTAACAAACAGCTGCACGTGAAGAACAAGCTGCAGTCTGATTTATACTGTGTACTGTGTATTTATACTGTGTACTGTGTATTTATACTGTGTACTGTGTATTAAATACTGTGTACTGTGTATTTATACTGTGTACTGTGTATTTATACTGTGTACTGTATATTAAATACTGTGTACTGTGTATTAAATACTGTGTACTGTGTATTAATACTGTGTACTGTGTATTTATACTGTGTACTGTGTATTTATACTGTGCACTGTGTATTTAATACTGTGTACTGTGTATTTATACTGTGTACTGTGTATTTATACTGTGTACTGTGTATTTAATACTGTGTACTGTGTATTTAGACTGTGTACTGTGTATTTATACTGTGTACTGTGTGTATATTTATACTGTGTACTGTGTGTATATTTATACTGTGTACTGTGTATTTATACTGTGTACTGTGTGTATATTGATACTGTGTACTGTGTATTTATACTGTGCTGTGTGTTTATACTGTGTACTGTGTATTTATACTCTGCACTGTGTATTAATACTGTGTACTGTGTATTATACTGTGTACTGTGTGTATATTTATACTGTGTACTGTGTATTTATACTGTGTACTGTGTGTATATTGATACTGTGTACTGTGTATTTATACTGTGCTGTGTGTTTATACTGTGTACTGTGTATTTATACTCTGCACTGTGTATTAATACTGTGTACTGTGTATTATACTGTGTACTGTGTGTATATTTATACTGTGTATTGTGTAGTTATACTGTGTACTGTGTATTTATACTGTGCTGTGTATTTATAGTGTACTGTGTGTATATTTACACTGTGTACTGTGTATTTAATACTGTGTACCTGGTATTTATACTGTGTACTGTGTATTTATACTGTGCTGTGTATTTATACTGTGTACTGTGTATTTATACTGTGCACTGTGTATTTATACTGTGTACTGTGTATTTATACTGTGTACTGTGTCTGCTCGGAGGCACAGGAACCATTTCAACTGACAGAATGTGTTTATATTTTTTATATATATGTATATTTTTATTCATTATTTCCCTCTGTATTCAGTGATATTCTGCTGCAGCGTCGAAGGGGGCATGTAGGCCGGTAAAAAGACCTCCATGAAAGCTGCTCATGTGTCCTTGCACATCGCTCCTCAATCCTCACTGCTCGGAGCACAAATAAGAGCATTGGGACGGCCTGTAAGATAGTGGACACTTCAGGTTCAAGCGAGGAAAGGACAAATAAGAGAACTGAGACGCACCCAGAGAGGGGCATGACATGAAATAAAGATCGCCCACAGGAGTTGAGTTTTGTGGCATGGACTATAACCATTCAGCTACCAGGGGGCTACAGAATTTCTGATAATACCAAGATCTATTGTACACAAATAAAAAAGGGAAGTAGGATAACAGGACTGAGGTCCTTGTATGGATGTCTTCATTTGTTTGCTGAATGCTTATAAAAGCAGACTCAATGCCCTGTTGCTTTCATCTGTCTTGACATCAAGACAGACCTTGATACAGTATTTCAGAATCCTTTAAAATAATTTTAATATTTAAGTTCCATGTGTTTTCCATGCTACACAGTAACTGGACATGAACCTGTAGCGACTTTCCAACCAATTAAAATTTGGTAAATGACTTGTCATTTGTTTAAACTATCCTCTCACATAAACAGTCATTTTTCTATTACATGCATACAGTATATTATATATTTACATACAAACTAATGTACTAGTAACGACAGGTCTCCTGGTATCTCCTCCATGCTCTTGCAAGAAGGTTTGCTGTGTCTCCATGCTGGGAGACACAGCAAACCCTCCTGCGACCACACATACGGATGTGCTTACCACCTCATGCTACCAGTAGTGACAAGGACACTCACATAACACAAAACTCGGGAAGAATCAGTCAGGAAGGATAAGGAGGCAATTGTCTGTGGCCACCACATGCAAAACCATTCCCTTTTTGGTAGTTGTCTTACTTTTGCCTCTCCACTGCACCTGTTGTCACTTTCATTTGCACCAAAACAGGGGAGATTGATTCACAATCACTTGCGCTTCCTAAATGTACAGATTGATATCCCTGAAGTTTAACTGACTTGGTGTTGTACTGTGATGATTAAGTGATCCCTCATTTGAGAGGCCTCTCATGTGTACATGTAGTCCTGCTGTGAAAAACTTTTACAGCCTTAAAACAGTGATATGCCTGCATAAAATGCATGTTTAGGTAATGAATCACTGTTTAGCACTTAGTCATAGGGAGGAGATAACACCTGACACAGTTATTGAAAAGAAATGCATGGACACTTCATGGAGCCTGCTGATAACACATACCATCACTCCAAGCATGCTATGATCTACACTGAATGAACAGCTAAACAACATCAGCAACTTCAGAACTGGGTTACTCACCTTTCATGTTTGAGAGAAATATTGTCTCCCTATTCGGATCAATTCAGCAAAAAGACTGAATAAATGAATTTTAATCACATGTATGGATTTTGCTGTTACCAAAGGATGTTTTTCAAATCCTGTGATAAATAAAAAGCATGAGTCGACTGCCACTTGGCTAGACAATCCACTTCTGTGAAATTTGTGAGAACTGGTGAAGCTACTGCCTCACCGCAGAGATATATGTATTTATCGCCAAGCAGTGTAATGTGGTTTAATGTAATGAAGGAAAGCAACATGCTGTGGAAAGGCTGCAAAATAAATATAGAATATCATAGAGATCTCTGCCACGTCATCATTTAGGCTTCCTTTGAATTTGTTAGCTTATAAGTACAGTAGATGGACTGTGAAGAACTGAACCAGAGGGATCTTACTGCCAATGCAGAATAATTATTCAAATTGGCATTGTCTGGAGAACCACTGGTTCACTAATTGTTAAATATGCCTATAAAGGATTTAGAATAACATCATCCCCAGCCAAGATGCTGTTGTGACAGAGGAATAAAATAATTTGTCAACTTTCTCAAAGAGAATTATGCCTCATTGATTTTGCTTAATTTCAACTAGTTCAGACACTTAAGGGCTGGGTAGCTGGTGCCCAAGGCAATGCTAGACTAAAAGAAGTACCCTAAGGACCTGCCTAGAGAGCAAACCAATGGTGGTTACTAACAAGCTCTTATGTTCCCTCCCATCTCTCCCTTTGTTCCCATTATTCTGCATTAAAGATTCCCTTTTCTCATCATTTGCATTTTATTAAAGGTGATTAGACAAGGCTGTGATAAAAAGGAAGCACTTCAGAGCAGCTAACCTTACCACAGCTAAGGCTTAATCAACACACACCGATATAGAGCTGACATTGACCCTCCTTTGTTATTTGCTTACTCCTTTTATCATCAAGGCACTGTGTAAATAACACTCTGAAATGCCAGCATTATACATGTAATTCATTTGAGTGGGATATCTGTGTTGAAAATACTGACAGTGTTTAAAGTGAAGATACAAAATATGATTGATGATAATGCATAAGATAAACAGCAACAGCAATTAAAGGAACATTATGTAACTCGTTTACTATAAAATGACAGCTTCAAAATCATTTTGATGGTACAGTGTCTTGTAACAGGAGAATGGTATTTCTTTCACATCCACTCCAACCCCCTACTGCTTGTTTCTGCACTATGTAACTTCAGTGAAAGGGTAGGATCACAGTACATCACACACAGCACCAACTTTCAGTGATTTCGGTGGAACTGAATCATATTTTATGGAGAAAATATGTTCTGGTTATCCTTCTAAAGTCCTCCAGCTGCTCTGCCTCAACAGTTAGCTAGCAAGTTAGCTCTGCTAGCTGACTGCTCGGAGCACCACCGTGGAGTGTTGGAGTTCACATCGTTATCACAGAAGCTTTGGACCGCAGGGGGAGGAGGATTTCAGTTGCAGAGCCAGAATGGGCACTAGAAACAGACCCAGGTGAGTCGGCAACAGAAGCATGTTCAGCAGCCTCTATAGACAGCATGACAGAGGAAGCTAGGAAGAGGTGATAGACAAGAGAAAATCTCAAACTTGCTTTTATTCTTTGCCTAGAGCTTTGCAGAATAACAAGCTGCAGAGAGACATCAGGCTGACCTTGTTGCTGTTGGACTAGTAAGTAGTATCAGCTAGTTTGCTAAGGCTTGTGTTGTTTCACTTGTTTGATCTTTGGACAGTTGTCAACATAGTAGTTTTTAATCTAAAGCCAAGTCAGAACCTTCTCAAGCCAGTACAATGTTACAATCAGTTGTTCTTGTCTCTGGTTCAGGTTATTCTAGCTTAGTGTGCTGGTTAGTACCAGCTGAGTTGTGTGCAACGCTTGTGCAAACTTTGACTTTGCTCAAACTTTGAGCATGCATATTTAATTTAAGACATAAGTTTTCATGACAACATTATTATGATGTGCAGAGTTTTGTTTGTAGTTTGCATGTAACATTACGTTACACCTGACAAATTGTCACAGAATCCAAGTATTTGTATTTGACAGTTATGTTGTGTTCAGAAACTGTGGGGGGTGGCTAATTGCACAAATTATGATTTTCTATGTAATGTTTCTTTAAGGCAAAGACATTCTACATTAATGTGAATTGTGATCACACTGACTGTGACCTTGTCAATGCCATGGTAATGAGATGATCAAGTGTTGTCCACCGGAAGACTGGAAGCAGCCTTTGTTACATATGTACAGACAGCTGTATCAAGATCCACACAGTTGTTGAGAAAATCGAACTGTACAACATATGCTGTACGAAGTAATACATGGATAACCAAATATACACCTTTTTTAAGCCTATCCCAGATAGATCCTATTTTTGGGGCTTTGAAGTTTCAGCAAGACTTTCCTCAGATTTATAAGGCTTTTCAAAAAATAAAACAAAAAACCCTGAAGTATTGGAACATGGATTTGGATGTCAATGGCATTAGTATAAGCTTTGAAATATTTGGGTCAGCCCTACACCTGTTAGTCAGGAAGGTCAACAAAAAAAGGCAGACTTTACTTTAATTACCATTGGCATTTGATCCATCTCCTCATGATACCAATCCTGACCAAGACTTCAACCCAGCCCACCCAGGAAGTCATTCAAGGCCAGGCTGTCGGGCCAGCCGTGGACTTGGCTGCAATGTGTATGTACAAGCTGAGAAAGAAGGCATGCTGGCTCCCCTATTAGAGGAATAAATCCAAGGACAAATGAGCAAGCTTGGCAGGACTGAAAGTGAAAGGAAAACAGGCAAATCAGAAGAATTGAGTCTCATTTCTCTCTCCAAGTATCATCTGTACAGGCTCAGTGGCTGCTAACCAGAATCCATCTGCAGTCTGTGCAGTATGAACCACTGATCTTGTTGGGTGTCATTACCTGCAGGTTAATGTACAGTACACAACATGACTAAACATGTGTCGGTCTGATAGTGTTCATAGTCTGACAGCTAAACAGATCTTCACTCAACAAATGAAAGAGAAATGACCCACAAAGCAAAGTAACAGGACCAAACAACAGTAATGAGGTAACTGGTTGTGTATTTGGCAACTTATATGAGGAAAAAAATACTGCATCCATACATGGAAAATCCTGTCTGTCATCCTGTCTGTCCTACCGACCCTTTGTCACATTTCTGCCCAAAGAACAGCATCTGTCCCCAGCAGCAGAGCCCGGCAGCTCCCGCAGTTGACTGGCGGTGATTATGTGATGCCATTCAGAGCAAAAAACTTTAACTCACTATGTCCTCGTCGCCTTCCACTATTGTGTTTTTGTAGTTGCTGTCTATAGCAAATAACCATAACCCTTTCCCCCAGAAAACAGCATCCATCCCCGCGAGTGAGAGTCAGACAAGGTCCTTTATTTACTGATGGTGATTATGTCATTATGTAATGTCACTTTGACACTTTCCATGATGCTTGGTAGGTCAGGATGTCAATCACAACACATAACTGCATCCATATGATTATAAACAGTCGGCCGATACATGTTTAGATTAACAGGTGGAAAACAGGGAAACACATGGATGTCAACGTCATGATGTGTACAATCATGCCCCTTTTGGTGCCGCGGTGCCGGCGTGCTGTATGAACTGACACACTGGAGCGGCTTTAATCCGGCGCTGCTTGGTTCAGTGTGAACAGCCAAAGATGGCGTAAAGGCGAGCCTTCGCTGCGGCGATAATGTGGAGTCTCTGTGTGAAAAGGGCTAATGTGAACCTTGGTTTGATACAACTGCTGGCCCTCTGGCATTTCTGTGATTATATGGGGGATTTCATATTGGTCTTCTCCTCTCAAGGTTGTCTTTGAAGTTATAATGCTTAAGATTTTAATCAAATCAAAACCTGTTTTGATATTATTTATAGCATGCGATTTTCTGCAACAACAGTTCAATGTGCAGTTTTTGCATTCTGCAGTTACCTTTCTACATTTTAATCTGAATGGCTCTTCAAATTACATTACCATGCATAAGGAACTGATAAGAAATGACGCATGCACGTACTGGGCATAATGTTAAAGACAAAAGCCGGTAGATGCACACATTTCATGTTAAGTGGAAGATCATTTTCAAGGGTACAGACTTTTTTTTTTGACTGCTTCGGTTCATTTATTAACATGGTTGGACAGGACAGAGACGTGACAGCCATATCATAATGAAGGTAATAACAAATACATGACAAATGATGTAACAGAGATGGGATGAAGACATGACAAAAACATGACAAAGACAAAGATGTCACATGACACAAAGAAGATGTGACTTGTATGATCCTTTTTCTTAATTCTTCTTTCTTTCTTTGGGTGTGCTATATGGATTAGGTTTTGTCTTTTCTGTTGCAGAATCAGAGTTTAGATTACAGAGTAGATTTTGAAGGTGTGTTTAACGCCCCCATACATGTGAAATTTTGACTGGAACTACGGGGCCTGTACTATTAAAATGCACCAGTTACCACCATTAACACAGGTGTTGCCAAAACAAACAAAACCGAGAATTATAATGTGACCCCTGGCTAACATGTGTTAGATAGTTATTCTGTTTGGGGTTTTATTTTGTTTTGGCTACGGTGTGTTTTCTCTGACAATTTTTATTAGTTCAACTTTTACCTACCCGATTTGAATTTTTTAAGCTGTTTTGGACTTTACACACAGCAATATCAGTCAAGAGGAGTATCAATGTTCCTGGGCTTTAAGAGTGACATTAATCATAGCCTTGCCTCTCACTACAATATACACCCTATTATAATATAAAGGCTAAATATGTTTCAGATACAGATTTCAACTGTTGTGCTTCTTCTCATTTTTTCACTGGAAAGAGTGAACCATGCTGATCCCAGCAACACACACGACAGGGAGTCCAGTACCAAGGTGGTTTTTGGTGGCTTGACTACTGGCACCCCGGGGCTAAGTCAGCAAATAGAACCGCTAACCATGTTGCACAGCTAACAGAGCCAACTACCAAACTGCAGCTACATTTAGTAACAGTTAGCATTCACTTTAATAACAAAGTTAACCAGTATCTAACGATCAGAAAATTCCATAAATCAACTCAGTACTGTAACTGACCTCCGTCGTCGTTTTCTGACGCTGCATATGGCCCCAGTCCGGAGGTGTTCATTCTGAGGCTGCTGGTTAGCAGCAGTCAGGGGTTACTTAAGCAATAAGTAAAGTTGTATTTTTTTTTTGCTTACAAAGTTATAAATGTCTACCTTTGTACAGTAATCCTTGAGGCCTGGCCCCCTAAAAGACTCCCTCTGAATGCATCCATGGCAGTGTCATGAAAGTGGGGAAAGTATATTTTGGATGAAAAAATAGTTTACGCCCCCAAGTATAGGATGAGTCATCAACAATTTTTATTGTTTTCCAGGAAGTTTCAAACTCTAAAATACCATTAGGGATACCTACAAAATGACTTTTTCTGCAGTTATTTTTGCCTGACACTGGTGTATAGGTGAGATAGAGTGCAAGACTTGATAAAAACAGCAATTTTGATTTCATGGGACCTTTAATGCTGATCTGGTATGTGACATTATGAAACTGTTAACAGTTATGGCTTTGAAACAAACAGAGAAATTCTTGACAAAAAAAACAACATAAAGGAAATTTAGTTTGATATTAGTATTAGTAGTAGTATAGATATATTGTCTGGGTACAGGCCTGATGCTTGAGGTGCGAGAGTGATTGATTGTTAACCTGCTTCTGCCAGCCGCTTTATAGTTTTTAATGGTATGCCTAACACCACCCAATTACTTACTGTGGTATCATTTGAGCTTGCACCGACGAGTGTTGCCATTGGAAATTTCTAACTGGACCTGTTCCAAGTTAATGCATAAATTAATAAAGGACTGGCTGGGAGGGGAATGTGGAGTCTATTGCAGGGTGTTGGGCGCAGTAGCAAACTCTAAATACAGCTCCACCATAGAAAGCAATAAACCGCAGAGTTATTGGTGAACTATAACTCTCCACTCCGTTATCTGCTAGTATATTTATTGCTTACTGTGGCTTCCTATAGCCACAAAACAAAGGATGAGCTCACCACTGCTCACGAGAAAACAGTGGTTTGATCCAATAGCATTCTCTGTGGTCAGCTAAAACCAGGGAATAAGTCCTCAGAAGGCTACATGCAGATTAGGAAGAGAGGAATTAGCAACTGACATGTTTTTTGTTTTACTTACTGATCAAGTCTAAGATCCATGATACAACTTGCAAAGATTTCATTTTTACTAACAAAGTGGAGGGAAGATGAGATGAGTGTAGAACTGTATGTTTCCCACAATAACCAGGCTTCTCAATAAAAGGACTGAAGGCTCTGACTAAGACAGTGTGCCTTTGTCTGACTAATACACTGGATTTGTAGGTGTAAAGCTCTCAATACAGACTTGGTGAAAAGGAACTTATCCAGGCTACGATCAAATCATAAAATGAGTTTGTGAAAGGTCATTGATTCATTTGTGAAATAGTTATGGGCAGATTGATTTGTAGGCTTTGACAATCCTCGGTAAATCTGCACATTTCTGAAATGTAAATGACATTTTCAAATGTTCTCTGTGGTTAGAGAAAAATGAGTGGACATTTGGCTCTGTAAATGTAATTGCTGTTGTGTGTCCAGGAGATACTATGATAAGCACAGGACGTACAAGCGCCTAAATTTGAGCAAGGGACTGGCTCAACATTACAATTCTTTCCCTTCTCTTACCAAATTTGCCTTTTCAGTACTCAGATGTTATTTTGTCTGATCAATTTCACTGTCTTCTGTAATTAAAAATTGGCTTGAAGCTGAAGGAGGCCGTTGTTACTGAGACTAACCGTCTGAGATTTTGGATATTGTTATATCATGATATGGCAAAGTAATGTTTTTTTCTGATCTTACCATACTGTTCTACTTGATCTAAAACTTGCCTTTACTCACTTCATTACATCCACATTACTGATGATTTTTGATCGGAAATCTCATTGTGTTAGTATTTTCAGAAAGTACCAATAGTCCTCTCTACAATATTATTGCAATATTGAAGTCAGGTCTATTTGGTAAAAAATACTGTGATGTTTGATTTTGTCACCCAGTCCTAACATTCACAAAGTACTTTTGAGAAGATTTCAAAATATTGTGGTACACACTGTACACTGTGCTATGGCCTAAAAATATTGTGATATTATTTTAAGGCAATATCGCCCAGCCCTACCTCAATGTATACCATTTTTGGACAACTGCTTAATCTGATAGTAAATCCTGCCCCTCCCTCACCCGTCAAGCTGTGATCCAGACCACTGTATTATCAACTTGGTCTGGTGTTGTGCTCATTGATGGCTGTAAAAAAAAAAAAAAAAAAGCTTGCTTTGTTGGTATTACTGAGAATGGGTACATCATCACCATATGCCAGACCTTGAAAGAATCCCACAAAAATGGCAACAATTTGACGCAATTGTACAGGGTGTTCTAAATTAACCTAGAAATATACGTTGGTATAATGTTACATGTGTTTACTCCATTTAAAGGTGGGGGTGAGCAATTCTGGAGAAAGACAGTTGATTGTTGAGTTGATTCAAAGATGAATAAGCCCCCCCAAGATTCTCAAAATACAATATAGCCTGATAAACATTACATTTTAGAATCTTGTATTGACAAATAATCAAAGCTATTTATTTGCAAACAAATTCATGAGTTAAAAATACATGTAATAAAATTAGGGCCCGGCCAACTGGTAGGCTTACCTAACCTTTGACGACACTGCTGCCTGTCATTCATCATCACTGACTGTTGACAATGACCCGCGATTTAGATTTAATTTAGTTAGCCAATGAAGTGTCACAAAATGGACATAAGGAAATGCCTCAAAAAAATGCATTTGCACCACCAGAATCTACTACAGGATCTACTCCTTCGAACTCTCATCATCCTATCATCAGTTTCCAGAAGTGCAATCACATCTGTCCCTGCTACACAGCAAGCTAGCCGGCTAACATTTGCGCCGCAGCGACAGCTTTCTCAGCTAAGCCCATGGTAGCGGCTCAACTTTGGACCAGAGCCCCATATTTAATTTGCATGGACATTTCATATAGGCTGATCAAGTGTCATGTGGAAATCAAATATATTTTAGGAGTGTTTCTTTCAGTTATAGCTAACAACAACAATAGCTGTTTTCAGCATGGAAAACTTGATAATTAATCACAGATTCTCAGATGATTACGGATCTGTTTTACAAATCTCCGAAAAGACAGTGCAGTTCAAGGCTGGATCATGAAGCTTCTGAAAGGGATACGATCACACCTGAGGCCTCGTTGGGATAAGCACCATAAAAGAAAAAAATATGCTCTAAAGCCGATTTAATCGGCACTTTAACACTTTTATTTTTTCTAATAAAAGGCAGGGAATATGACTTGATTTTCCTTAGACATTATGTACTTGCGCTATTTATCCAGTAGAGCGTGCTCCGACTCTGTTCTTACTCATTTACATTTTTACATTTAGCAGACACTTTTGTCCAAAGCAACTTACGTACATTTGTCACAAGAAAGAAACCACAACATATCACTGTCGATAAAGTAAGAATGAAAAAATGGAAGCAATTTAACTTTGCCATATAATGTTAACCTTAGACTTAGACGTAGACAGACTTTGTCATTCAGTGAGAAACAAGTGAACACAGAACGAAATTTCGTTTCAGAGGCTCAGCATAGAATTAAAATATGAAAGTATATCAAAAAAAACACCACAATAAGAATAATAAATATCAAAAACAGAAACATATTGAAAGTGCAAATTATTGAAAGTGACTTTGTTGAGTTAAGTAGTGCAATATTTTGAGGAAACAAGGTATCCAGAATAAATGACAATTGTCACTTAGAGTTCAGCAGTCTGATGACATGGGGGAAAAAGCTGTTACAGAGCCTTGTGGTCCTGCACTGAATACTGCAGAACCTCTTTCCAGAGGCCAGCATGGAAAACAGTCCATGGTGATGGTGGGAGGAGTCTCTGATAATATTCCCAGCTCGGGACATGCAGCACTTGGGAGCAATGTCCTGAATGGAGGGGAGAGAAGTCCCAATGATCTTCTCCGCTGTCCTCACCACTCTCCTCACATTCCTCCAATCAGAGATGATTATGACTGAGCACATTAAGGCTATATTCACAGCAGCGCACCAGGTGTTTTTTTTTTGTTTGTTTTTTTTACATTGGATTAATTTATGCTACGTTGATAGTTCCCCCTGCAACCAACAGCAGAGGCATTGGTCATCTCTTGACTGTGACCATTATACACTAAAAAAGAAATATTGCAAAAGATGAGATGTTTTGATAACGTTAAGCCAGAAAAGGCGTTTCTGATCAGAGTATTGTTCATAATGACATAATGGTTCAGAATGATAGTGGAGAAAATGTGAATTAACGTTTCAAATAATGTTTTGCCAGGGACTTACTGACTATGTTGCTTATACACCTACCTATTTCCTAAATATAAAGATAATAATAAATTCATAATTTTTAAATATAAGCTATATTCATGTAGACATGCCTTGCAGTAAGACCAATGCTTAATGTCTGAGTTTCAAAATGCTCCACGTAACTTAAAACATATTTGTAATAATATTAATAATTAGTATTAGTATTATTGTTACTATTATAACAATAAAGAAACATTCCTGCACTAATTTTTGACAATAAAAGTATTCTAAAACAGTAAAATGTTCTGCCTTCAATTCATTTCTTTGTCACAAGTGTTTGAACTATATGTAAGGGATCAAAAAATAAGTTATTGGTTTTAAATATTTTTTTGGAAAATGTAAAAATGTAATCGGCCGATATATTGGTTATCGGAATTTTTTACTCCCTAATATCGATATCAGCCCCAAAAAATCCATATCTGTAGGGCCCTAATTGAAATTATCATAAAAAGTGCAGAAAATAACAGAACAATGCAAATATGTGGCTCATCATCCACAATTTTTACTGTAACAGCTAAGGCACTCACATCGTAAATAAGAAAAAAACAACTGCAGCTTGTGCTTCAACAGAGTATCAATGGCTCTGTCCACTAGATGTGGCCTATACCACAAAATTTGGTTTTTGATCTGATATCAAGTAATACAAGGCCAATATCACTGATATAGATATAGATACAGATACTTTTTACACTTAAAAAACAAAGGCAAACAACAAAAATACTGGGCTCTTGGAGAATCGCCTGGGTGAAATACCAAAACAATTAGGTATATAGCCTACGATAAACTACATGTAGCCTAAATATAAGAATCCTACACCTTTCACAGTTAGCCAAAAAGGTTATGTTCTTTCAGGTTTGACTTATATCATTGACTATAGTGTGCTATATTTAATCAGTTTGACTAAGAAATGTATTTCACTATATACAGTATGCTTGGATAAAGAGTGAACTGTCTGGGGGCCTGGATGCCGAGGCATTTCCCTCCTCCTCCTCCCTCCTTCTACGCTGCAACTCCAAGTTGTCTTTCTCATGTTTTTTTTGTATGTGTTTAAACAAGTTGGTGATGTCGCCACAGTAGTGAACAGCCTTATACACACATCACAGTTCGAAATGTTTTAATTTACAGCTGTAAAATAGCACGATACCTGAGTTGTGCACACGACAGCACTGGAGATGCAAAGAGAGGACTTACATGTGTTCAAGACAATGGAACGTTTTAAGACACCTCTACTCGTTGATGAAATCCAAATATGTGGGCACAAAGTAGAAGAGCGAAACTGAAACTGATTCCTTTGTATTGATCCAGTTGACACTAGAATCAATCTTCAAAAGGCGTACAGAGTATTGGTCGTATTGATATTTTGGAGATTGATCTGCCCACCCTTGCTGTCCACACATACACAGGTTTTTCTTAAATTTAAGATTTTTGTATGTGTGTTGGCCTTTTGTACACATGTTAACAGCTTTTTAGGTAGCTGAAAAACACTTTCCAGGGTGAAGAAATTCAGAAACTCTGTTTCAGCGTTTACGTCTGACAGAAACAAGATTTTTGGAAACGATGATACAGACACCCACGTTTCCTAATTGGGCCTTAACAGTATAAGTAGCATACTTCATATTATGTTATAATACTGGAGTATTAGGGTTTGTACATCGACGGAATAGGTGTTATACTGTTTTTTTATTTAGATAGACACAAACTGACATTGATAATAAAGTGATACAAAAGAGAGACAAATGGCCGCTTACAGTGTTTTGCTGACAAAATTATTCAGGAGGATTCTGAGAAGAGCTGTCGCGTTTCCCTGCCGTGTACCCTTTTCCAAAATTACCCATGTACGTGTGGACTAGGCCTACATGTCAAATTGTGGAGGTGGGGCCTAAGCACTTTTACCATATGCCTAAATCTTGTATTCTTCAGAATGAGTTTGGTCACATATCTGCAGAGATAATAAAAATAAGAATTACTATCGTTAATATTAATAGTATTAGTATGATTATCATATATTTAGTGCAGGAACACTGCTGATTGATGAAAGAATGAAGGCAGAGAGTGTTCTCACTGTGGATCACACAAACACATGACAGTCTCAACGGAGCAAAAAATGGATGGGCAGCAGATGGTACAATGTAAAAGCCGTTCTTAAAGTAACACTTAATCTTGTGCTCATTCTCTGCCATGTCTATTCTCTGCTCTGCCATCTAGAGTAAATCTTCATCGTATGGTGTACTTCATTCTCGCTCTATTTGATTTCATTTAATGTAGTTCCTCTCCTAGTTGTTTGAGCAGGTTTCTTTCGACTGTCTCTTACTGTTCCATCCAATTATTCTCATCTCTTTAAGCAGGGATTCAGTGGAGATCACTTTTTACACTGATGGTTGGAATTAGGCAGACTTCTGTGGTGAGCTGCAGGCAAGAGCTAACTGGAGCAAGCAGGACCTCTTCAGTAGCACTAGTCTCTATAGTGGCTACATGTAATGGGGCCCAAATGAGAGGCCTAAGATATCCAGATATCCAGATATTTCTTGTTATGCTTGCTCTTTCAACATTGGCTTTGAGGTTATTTGGACATTGTTTTGAAATTGAGTTAAATCTTTGGTTACTTCAGTATATAAGACTTTACTCTTTACTTTACTAGATCCAGCCCAACAGAATAGAACGAACTGTGACCCAGATTTGGGCCAGTTCTGGTATATTCGGTTTGCTCTTGGCTGACATGTCGCCATGGTAAGGCCTTCTTGTGGCTCAGATCTGGCGAACAGGAGTGGACCGCCCAGGTGCCATCATTCCACATGGTAAAAGGGCCAAATGAATGTATCTAGTGTGGGCCAGATCTGGGCCGCAACATTTTTTTTATCTGGGTATAAATTGGAAACAGGATGATAAACATGTGCTGCTCAGCCACAAACGAAAATCTGTGAAAGGAAGATAATGAAGCAAATTAGTAAGTAATTAGATTAATTATTTATATTTTGTCCTCCCACGATTATATTTTCTCAAATAAATGATGTCATTGAAAAGGTTTCTTTAGACTGCAGAAAATGAGTTATTCAACATCTCAGGCTGTTGGACCCCCTCACAACTGTCTCCAAAGACGATCTAATCATTCCAGTGATAAAGACAGAATTAATGAGGGGATTTTCAACGCTGTCTGGCTGACAAACACTCTTTTTATTCAGGATAATTTCCAACCAGAATAACATGTAAGGAGGACTTAGCAAGTGATTAAAAGAGAAAGGACGAGTATGTTGAACTGGAGGTTTACTGTTGGAGTCTTATACCATTGTGATACCATTAGTACTAAGCTGCTCGTATGTCCGTGAAAAGGGACAGATAACACTAGAAAGTTAAGAAATGAGCTTTATCTTCACAGGAAACCTTCAGTTAGCTTATTAATTACAACCAACAGACCCTGCTGATGGTGGCAGCTGCACTGAATAACAACTTTAACCTTGGAGGTGTTCAAAATGAATTACAAGTGAAGAAACAATGATGGTTGTGTAAAAAAAAATGACATACTGAGAGAGTTCAAAGAAATATCCAGCAGTTAGCGCATCTGCAGCTTCAATCGATGTCCCCCAAAAAGGTCTCATTTGTGCGTTTTTCTCTCAGGCAGTTGTTCCCTCTAACAAAAGGCCAGTGGGTTACATATTCAACATAAGACACAATGAAAGCCCTACAGCATATTACACCTTCATGTAAGGTCTATTTACTGCAACACAAAGTCATTACTCTTCTCATTCTTCCTCCTTAACCCTTGCTTTTTTTTTTACTGCTGCTACAGCACATTTCTAAATATGTGTTAAAAATCCATTGGATGTGCTTTGTGTAGTGGCAGACGCTCTCATCCCAGTATGCCGAAGTCTGGCGGTCTGGCAGTGGAGTTGTTTCTCTGCATAGATCTCATTACTTAAAATCCTCAGCTCTGAAACAGAAGGTCAGGGATCAGCAAATCCTCTCTTCTGGCCAGGCTTATGATTCCATTCTGATGCAATTTTCAGACTCCGATTCCCTGATTATCACACTCCTACCCTCCAATTTGATATCTCATCTGTCTAAGTTCAGACACATTCACTCTGCTTCAATTCTCACTGAGCTCTGGCATTGACAAAGCATTCTACATGCTGCTTTTCCAAAACAAGTTATAGCTTCCTTTTCTCTTTTCACAGTTGGCACACTCTGAACGAGGATTGTACATCTGAAAAGCTAACCTATTTGGCATTTCTTTTCTTTTTGTGTGTTTCATGAGAAAATTGTTACCACCAACATCTTGGCCAAAAGCATTTGGAAATCGAAGGTTAACTCTGCAAGATTACTACATTCTCTTTTCATGACTGTTACCACTTTACATCTATTTCAGTCCTTGTTGTAAAAAGTGATGCAAATAAATAAATGTAATAAAATCTTGAGCCTGGGGGTGTAATTCAAGTCGTTGTTTGTAGTGCTGTGTCAACTGATTTCAAATAAAATTAAATCTTTAATGAATGCATTTTTGGTATTTTTTAGGAAACTTTATAAATTAAATTTGGAATAATAGTGTATTATGGGAACATAACTACTATGCTGTAACCCTTCAAGGGTCCCACACAGGAAGACAATAACATAATTTTGTTCAGTAAACCATCTGAGGCTGAACTAAATCAAACAAGCGTCTAAAGCCATGTTAGTGGCTCTGTAAGGCTATACGTAGGCACAGCACAGCTTTGAGGTAAATGCAAGCATACACCGATGGAAGAGCAACCGGGAGCAATTTGGGGTTCAGTATCTTGCCCAAGGCCACTTCGAGATGTAGACTGCAGGGGCCTGGAATTAAACCATCGACCTTCCGATTGGCGGGCGACTGCTCTACCTCCTGAGCCCCAGATGCAAAAATTGCACCCATTCAAACCCATGAGAATTGCTCACCTAGCGCATATGCCAAAAAAGTTTTCTAGCTTCTGGGTTTACTTCCTAGTTATGCGGCCCACTGAATATGCACTGTAGAGTTACCTTCGCTGTCCCCACTATGAGTTCCCACTTGGCCCATAAACTTTAAATTATGATGACGTCACAAATTTTTTTAATTGCTTTTCTCAGCTTGCAGAAAGTTTTACAAATATGAAACCTCCATGGATCAAAAATTCCTAATAGAAAGAGTCATAATCAACATTGTTTACAGTTGTGTCCTGTGAACAGTTTTACAGACGTCTCTGTTTTAATAGAGGTTTATGGGGAAAATGCATTTTGGGCCACAGGGGAATTTTTAGCTGCAATACAGTGAGTGCCATAAATAATAACTGTTACAGCAAGCCCAGGTAATCAGCCAAGATCTGAGGATGTGCTGTCAACTTTGCTGTCCAACTCTGAGAGAGGTGTACGCAGCAGAGTCAATAGATACCTTATCTTAAAGCTGCCATGTGTAAACAATAACAAATGTGCAAGGCACTGCAGATGGATAAACGTGTTGTTTTTGTAATGTTTATGTATTGAAAAGATGCAGCTTTTTTTTTTGTAGATTGCCGTAGTCTGATTATTGGAAGGACTTTCTGAATAAAAGGGGAATTTAAATGATGAAAAAGTAGCCATGTGCAGTAATACAGATCATTGTCCATTAATCAAATTGAATCATGAGGCCAGTGAAGATTCACACCTCTAATGTTTTGGCTTCACTTTCGAGGAGCTCTCACTCTGTTCATCTTTATATACAGTCTATGGTGGTGGGCTATGTACGTATGTATGTTTTTGTAAATGCAAAAGTCACAATACAAATGCCAAACATACAAATGCAAATGTCACAACATAAATGCAAAAGCCTCACAATGGAAGTGAGTGAGCGACAGCAGATGCTGACGCATTATTACGGATACATATACACACGTATACATCTATGATGGATCCCACTCATCTTCTTGACCACTCTACTCCATCTCTGATTGGTTGGCTTTGTTGGTTGAGTCAAACTGTGAACGCACACCATAGTTCTCGTTGTGTCTGTTTTTGGCGGTTTATAAACAGCAGTTTAAACACACAGGCTTATTTGGCCTCTCTCCCCGTCTTCTTCTGCTCCTGTCTGGGTCACTCATCCTCCGGAGCCCCTCTTGACTGTCAGAGTGTCTCTGGGCTCATTAGGTACAGTGTACAGGCCAGTTTTCTGCTGCCTCTCTGCCACCCAGCCTGTCTGCTCTACCTAACGAGCAGCTGGAACAGCCAGCCGTGGTGGTGTGTTTGGTGGAGCAACTACGGCTCACAGTTCACTGCATCAACTCCACCACTGGCTGTCTGTTTTAAACAACTGTGAGAAAAACACAAGCACAACCCAGATGGCCACTGAACATAAAGTTAGGAAATAGCACGCTAGATAGCTAATTCTTGTCTCTTTTGTTGTCTGATTTAACATTAAATCATTGTGGCCCGCTGATCTCGCTCCTTCTTATACAGTGGACTACCAGGGCCGCGAAAATCTCCGTCAGCGTAATTGACATGTTATTATTTCCTAACTGTATAGTCAGGGCCTTTGTTTGGTGAAAAAGGGCTGAGCTTGTGTTTATTTCAGCGGGGACAGCTTTCCGTTCTGAAACACCTCCATTGCGAAACCCCTCCCTTCCGAAACACCCCCACTCCGAAACACCGCTGTTCCGACCCTCCCCCAAAAACGCAGCTGTTCCGACTTTCAAGTTCAAATTACTTCCCAATAGGGTTAGGGTTAGAGTAAGGGTTAGGGTTTCCCCAACAGCCTTTTCGGAATAGCGGGGGTCTTTAGAAAAAATGGGAAACACCGCCATTACAAAGAATGGAAGTCTATTTTCGGAACAGCGGGGTTTCGGAAAAAGGCGGGGTGTAACCTATTTCAGCCAGCCAGCGGTGGAGCTGATGCAGCGGACTGTGAGCTATAGTTGCTCTGGTAAACACACACCACGACTGGCTGCAGCTGCAGTGTCTCTGGGCTCATTAGGTAGAGCCAGTGGCGCCGTTTTGAGTTTAAAAGTAGGAGGACAAAAATGTTCCTAATGTTAAACAACACTTCTTATTAGGAAACTACTTGCTCCAGCCAAGTTTGGGTTTTTTTGTAGATGTTACCGTTATAACAGCCTGCAGGTGCAGGGAAGGTTCCAGCGTTTCAACTGTTAACTTTTGCACTGCAACAATCAAAAAAGTCTGTGACTGCCAATGGACACTGACAGTCGGACAGACCAAAAATTAAGTAAAAAAGACTGATGTTAATTATGGATGTTTGACCCACCAATTATTGTCCCTGTCCAGCCTGTTGTAGTTTAGCCTTTAATGTATCATCCGAACATGTTAATTAACTGTATGGTCCCTTTTTAAAACTTCAGCTAGCTGTAGGTTAGTAGTGCTAGCAGTAATAACGTGAGATTTATCCGTCGTTCCATCATCGTTGTGGACGCGGTTTTGTTGAAAGGAGGCGCTAAATAAGAAGAAAGATAAAAAAAACAGAGAATGCAGGTAAACTTAACCTGTTTTCTCAACCCTTGCGCTTTAGTACACCTGGTTTCCCATCAAGCCTCATGCTTGACAGGGTATTTCATTATACTTGTCTTTCTAAGTTCCAAAATGAAAATGTTACAAAGGTTCCTGTCTTTGTAACACTTGTGTTTCAGAACTTAGTGGTCTATATTGGTAACTGTCATTGTTCTGTTGGTTTATAGTTTTAACCATTCGTAAAAATTGATTTCTTTAAGTCAGCTTTGTTTTGTAAATTACTTTTTTAGGGCTGGACCTTGATTTACCCTCCCGGAAAGTGGGATTAGGATGTTATTATAAGGGATAATGAACTGGAAATGCTGAGCCGCATTGGTACTTAGTCCCTAGAATAGCTGACGTAAGCATAGGGACTGCGGGTCAGAGCAGTCCCTATGCTTATTATCACAAACCTTTTTGCCTTGTACCATAACACCTGGAAATGGGGGGACAAAAAGTCCTCCCTATTCCAATCCCAGTGGGTAGAGCAGACAGGCCTGGCAGTGGAGCAGCGACAAGGGGATCCCATCAACATACTTACTTACTGATGTGTAATTATAAAATAGAAGAAAATCCTATTAAATTATCAAAATATCACAGACAAGCTTTGTTGTCATTTAAAGTGATTTTCAAGCAAAATTTCTCCCCTCAATGATATTTGACAATGGCATTGTAATGAACACTGTCCCTTTGGTTTTGTGGTTTTACTTTTAAAGGTGTTCCTCTTCCTACTGATATCTCATTACTTATGCCCTAGTGACACTCTTTGGTTAAATCTGTTTTGTGTCTGCTAAAATATAATAGAGCTATGCGTTCCTTATTTCAACGAGAATATTTAAATTCCTTATGTCACCGCCTACTGAAATTACTTTGCTAGTAACATCCCTTGGCAAAAGGTTTGGCTGCTGCTTAATAAATATCTCATCACAAATAAGATAAAGGAGGTGTCATTTAAGCTTCAAGACAAATACTATCCTGTAAAACATTTCCTTAAAAGGTTTAAGAATGAAATTAATGTTCCTTGTTCACTTTGTTCTGCTCATCCTGAAACTGTACCTCATTTACTCTGGCATTGTTAATACATGTTGTGATTTTTTTTTTTTTCATTTTACATTTATGAATGATTTTACTTTAATGTTTAAACATGTCCTTTTTTTAAATGGCAACAGAAAGATGGAGAAAAAGGTTTACATTATCAACCTCATCATTATTTTAGCTAAATTCATATTCATGAAAAGTTAGCCAACATAAAACCTTTATTTATTCTTCTTCATTGTCATCATAAAGAATGTGAACTGTACTTACAATCTATTAATGCTATACTAATAAGAAAGGCTGTTAAAACTGCTAATGACTGTATTTTCTTTAATGTATCTGTTTACCTGTATTATTATCTTTATTATATCTATTTTTATAATGTATTTTTTGTTCTCTTTATTATTATATTTCTAGTTTCTATTTCTTGTGTGTTTGTGAGCCCCTGGCATTCTTTTCACATGTTTCTACCTCGTGGTGGTACTAAATAAAGTAGGAAAAAAACAAAAAACCAAAAGAAATCTGCTGTTGCTCACTTCCCCTGTCGCTAGGTCACTTCCCCTATCATTAACTTCAGTTGTGTTGTTGCGGCATTTGCATTAGCGTTGTGACTTTTTTGCATTCGTGTTGGGGCTTTTGCATTCTGTTCAACCCTCCTGGGCCACTGTAGCCTAGATGAAGGAATTATTCAAGTTGAAAATCTTATGAACATTGTTTAATTTGTTGAGAACAAAATGATGTAACAATGGTCAATGTCATCAATGTCTTTGTCATCAGCAACTGCCTACACACTCTGGACACATGGGGCTGACATTGTCCTGCACCAGGAGGAAGCCAAGGCCGACTGCACCCCCGTAAGGTCTGACAATCGCTCTGAGGATTTCATCCCCGTACCTAACAGTTTGTGGCCAAGCTGTCATGTGAGAACCACCGTATGTAAGAGAATAAAGGTGGATATCAAGGTTAATATTGTATATTGAGGCATAGCCTGATATACGAGTGAGATATTATTCATAAGCATTATCCCCAGCCCAACAAAGGTGACTTAATCAGGTTAAGTAAAAATACTTTTCCAATAAGCTGTTCTAACTTAAAATGTTTTCTAAAAGAAATTGAGAAGGTACAATGGAAGTTTCCAGTGACACAAGCAATATAGCTTTAAATTTCATTCAAAGGAAGTTAATTATTCTCTGGGCACCCTGGGAAAACGATAAACAAGCACACATGGTATCCCCACCAAAATCTAATGCAAATCCTGGAAGTATTTCCAACAATTCCATAATGTTATCACAAAAATAGCATCAGATAGCGTATAATTAGGAGTCTCGGAGGTGTAAAAATGTCCCAGCAGCTAGACAAACAGGTGGCAAATCTGATTACAGCAGTGACAAGCTGGAAAGGAATCTGTATCAGCTTTGAGCCATTCTTGGAGGCACCACAGATGTGATTTATAGTGGACAAAATGAGAAGTGTTCACACAATACAAATGAAACCCTCTGATCCAGCATCAATAAGAGGCCTTGCAATCCTGTAGGTAAGTACCCAGACAGAATTTAATTTTAGGGGTAGCTTATAGCAGCGGTAACTTTAGAGTAGTTCTATAAATGTATGTGCACACTTTTTCCTCCACTCACTCTGAGCCAGGAAAAGAAGTGAAGTAATAATAAAAAAGCAGCAACAATAGGGTTAAGAAATACTTTGACACATACATTTAGGGTTTACATCTCCCAAACATATATGAGTTTAAAATGCAGTTTATCACCAGTGCACACTAAGAATTGCAGCATGCATAAATGCAACTTTAGTGTTGCCTATTATTCCACAACCTGATTCCCTTTGATGCAGCTTTTCTCCGGGACCTTTAAAGGAAGCTGCTTAGTGAGAGCCATAAAGATTCTGAGGTAAATAATGTCTCGACTTCTCTTATCAGGGCCTGACACGCTAGCTGACAAAATATTACCATAACAAGCTGCAGTGCATTTTCATGACTTGACAAGCAGAATTGTTGGTGTCAGCAAAACAAAATATGGCTGTAACAACATGCACACCCCTGATCTTAAGCCATTAAAGGGGGAAATGAAATGAGGAGTATGATATAAGAGGAGTAGCCTTTGAAATGACATTCATTATGTATTTGATGCTAATATGTATTGCTTACTCCTCGACAATAAAGGCATAGAAAACATGATCCAAATTTAGAACAAAAACACATTTTTTCACCACAGTGGGTGTTTCACATTACTGTATCAGGCAAACAATCTCTAATTGCCTTCACGAGCCAACATGTGGGGCATTAACACACACCTCTTCCCCATTTTAGGGGCGTCCAAAAATCAAAAAGGAAAGCCTTTTCCCCTGTGTGTAAGCCAGGCGAGACATGACTAGGAGCCGTGCCAGGCACTTGCAAATGCGGTCTGAGCCCCTCAATAGCGATCCTTTAAGCTGCTATCAGCACAAATAGAACAGAAAGCAACTGCTTTACATTTTCATTGATTGAGGATTAACTTTTCTTGTGATTAAAAAAAATGTTCTGTCAAAGAGGGATGCCTCTGGGCAGCCATTAGGCCTTTTGCACCCCCCACCACCACCATCGACAGCCCCCCATCACTGTCAGCAAATCTATGATATCCAGTAGCAGTGTTTCACGCCAGGGCTCTGCTTCTTCTGACAGTCCCGAGTGGACAGACTCTGCTGATGCTTCCAATCATTTAAATGGTAGTGTCTTGTATGCTAAACACTGCAACACATTACTAGCCTAAACCTATACATATACAGAGACAATTTAACTAATTATGTCTGTTGCAATTAGCAGGAGATGGACCATGTTTATTAGTTCCTAAAGTGCACACACAGCTCACAGCAGGCAGCTGTGTGTTTGCTTTTATGTAAGTAGTCTTCATACTGCCACAGAGGGAGTGCATTTACAGAGTAAGGGTGAGGCATTTAATATACATGTAATATATGCAGCCTATTTTATATTAGGCTGGGGATGTTAGGTGATAGCTTGGACCAGAAATTGCAGGTATAAGCAGAACATGGCCAAAATGAACAGGGTCAAGCTGGTCTTTAGATCCACGCTAATCACCAAAAGGCAATCCTGCAAGTTCACGAACTCAAAGGAAAATACATGTAAAGAAGAAAATGAAAGTAATGCAACAAACATGTTTTAAATTCATGATATGCAAGATCCAGATCAAGATTTTCATCCATCTGATTTAGAGATGTTGTTTCCAAGTTTTCTATGGCATTGTAGCTAATAGAGGTCTCACAGTTCACACTTTTAAAAGTCTTAGAGAAACATGAAAATAATCAGTAAACCATTAGTCTGAAACAAATCATTCCAAAAGTCAGAATTATGTTGCAGAAGTTTTTGGCCCTTTCTCTCATATTCAGATTTATTACCTGCATCTTATTGCTCATGAATTAAACATTTGCAGTACAATTGGAAGCAATTTGATCAATTTAAAGATTATGGCTTAGTTAAAATTCTCTAACTGTTCCCATAAAACAGCCACTTTGCAGGCTTTGTATAGGCAACGGAGAGACTACAGACAGAGCCGCTATGTCACTTTGCAATTTCCAGGTAAATGTATAATAAAGATTAATGGCTTGCATAAAAGAGAAGCATGCGAGCTAAACTGCAGTTTTAGAATCGCAGCATATCATAGCAACACAAGCGTTTCAACAGTGTGTAGTGAATCACAGGACAGGCCTGAGACCGCACTGCAGCACTGCTCAGTGATGCCTCCTCATGACTCCTCAACAATAAGAAACAGGAATCAAAGAGGTGATTATTGAGGAAAAAATTCACTTTGTGTAATCCTTCAGTGTTTAGTCCCATTAATGCTAAATGCTGGAATTACAGCAATTACCAAACAGAAAGGGACTTGTGAGTAGTAAAAAAAAGAAAAAAGAAAGAAAGAGTTAAACTGAAAGCAACAGTACAGAGCATTTAACAGAGTAATCTGTCCCCTATGTAATCAATTTAAGGAGAAACATCTCATTAGGGGCCAGCAGCACAACCACTGATCTCCATACAACAGCTGGCAAGGACGCTATAAAGGGGCCACCATGCTTGATGCTCCTCACATTAACTTTCAACTTATGGATAGTGTGGCTCTTCTCCAGCTATATCTTCAGTCCCACCATTATGACTGTCAAGGTCATATCTGATGAAAACATGATGAAGCAGCAGTTTATCTTTCCTCCCTTTCCCCTCTATCTCTGTCTTTCTATCTAGCTCTCTCAGTCTGCCTCCCCACCTTTATGTCTCTCTCTCTCTCTCTCTCTCTCTCTCTCCTGGCACGGAGTTATTGAACAGTGGGGGACCGCCGAGTTTTAATTACAGGAAGATCTGTGGAGTTAATTGAACATAGCGCAGGCCCTAATTTCACTTTACGCAAATCAAGATGTTAGTTATGTAAATTCTGTCCGGTCCCACAGGGAGACTGGGGACTTCTGCCAGACACCAAAGTCATTCTCTCCCCACAGGCACCAAGCTGCTGTCTCTGCAACTTACCTGAACGCCTTTTTATTAAAACAGTCCCTTAAAGATACTTCATATATTCATGATTTCCACCAGGACCCCACACATCTCTATATACAACTTTTACCAAAATGAAAAGCCACTTGGAGATAGAATACCTCCATTGAGGGCCCGATCAGACAGAGCACAGTTCTTGCAGTGAGAGGCTTCTTTTCCCATTTGTTTTCTATAGGCAGTAAGCATTTTACACACTGCTTAGTGCCCTGAGCGCCTCGTGTTTTAGATGCCTGGAGCATCATGCATTTTTGCAGGAGCACTCTCCATGCTGAAAAAAAAACTTCAACTCAGAACAGAAAAGCATCTGACATCATTGTTAAACTGTCCCTGACTCATCCCAAAATCATCCTTGAACTGACCATCATCCAGGCGAAACTCTTGGACCAGCTGCTTGTACTTCATGTGATTTCTCCTCTATCTCAGATCTCATTTATCTAAATGGATCTGTTTTCCTGTTTTCAGTGGACTATTTGGGAACAGTCCCTCAGTCGGTGCCAGAGTAGGTGCTGTCCATTCTTTCATGCAGATGTTTATTCACGAGGTGGCTCATTTTCTACTAACTAGGACGTTAACTACTTCTTGCTAGCGAAAATAAAAGGTACAGATCTTCAAGATCTCAGGCCTTAAGGCTAAGGCAAAATAAACAGAGTGATAAATTATCATGCAAATTAATTAAATGAAGATGTTTGAAGCAGTGGTGAAACTCATACTGTATTGAAAAGATATAGAAGATTGTAAGGATTTAAAGGTGAATTTTTATTATGGACTAAATAAAAAAATACAAATGTCATACTCATTCAGTTGTCTGATAAAAGTAACAGAAAGTATATATAAATGAGAACAATTATATAGTGAATTTGGCTGTATTAAAACAGTATAAGTGACAACAGAGCTGGAGGAGACTGAGCAGAGGTGTAACATGCTGTCACCTTGCAGAGTCACAGCTGTGTGTGTGTAGTCTAATCACAGGCGAAACTGTGTGGCAGCAAAGTGAAGAACTTTCTGTTGACTCACTCATCTTTGAACCTGGATGTACCCAATCCTCCAGCACAGCTGTTGTCATTAATCTGTATCTATGTTGATATTGGAATAATGATATGATCAGCTGGGCTGTCTGTTCAACAGTGGTGAAGGACGAAGATGTAGAAGTATTGTCAGGTGGTCAAGTGACACAGATCTCTACCAAACAACCTGGAAACACTTCAGTGGACACAAATCATTTACACACAGAAATAATGTTTAACATACACTGAGGCAGATGTGACTCAGCCATGTGACTGTGACTGTGTGAACTAAGTTAAATAAACTAAAGATGTAACGTTAAGTTACTGTTTGTACTTGCATTAGACTAAGTGAAACATACAGTCTGAGGTAAATGTTTACACCCAGCTTGAAGGCAGTCTGGAGATCGCTGTTAATTAGCTGTTGCAGAGTGCGGCGGTACACCCAGATTAACCTGTGATATAACTTTAACCAGTGGTGCAGGTACACAGCATATAACTACTTATTTTTCAGTTGGCATTGTGAATACCCACTTCTTTATCCCCTCTGATGCGCCTCTTCATTACATTGTTTGAGGGAACTATAGGTAACTGCATACTTGTGGACGGAACCGTCACTAATGCTCATGCTGCTCCTCAAGGGCTCCTACAATGTTATGGGCTGATGGAATGTGAATACTGTAGAGTGCAGAATCAGTAAACCTATAGAACAGAATACCTGAATGAATAATTATTTGGGATAATTTGGGATACTGTGATTTTGATACAATACTGTGATTGTTGCTATATATTATTGTCAATTTCTTCTTATTTCTATCGTTATTATAGGAACAAACTGATGAATAAACTACTAAGAGGTCAATTTGAATGTGTATAGGTGGGCCCTACTTGTTTTGTAAATGCAATTTTCAGGTCACCAATATCCATGTTATCCATCAATATTCATTTCCATAAGCTGCTGACACAGTTGTGCAGCACGCATTTGTAGTGTTAAACCCATTTTCCACTGGTCAAAAATCCCACTAAAACCCACTAAGATCTGGCTTTTGTGTGCAATGGGAATGTGTAAACTCTGCATTTACACCCGGGTCAATTGACTCTGCAGTACACATGGGTTTGTATCACCTCGGCTTCGCTCGGCTTTGATCCAAACGTAAGACCGGGTGAACACGTTATATTCTGCCGTGCGAAGTGATGATGCGTTATCAACATCCGGTGGTGGCGTGTAAATAAGGAAGGAATTTGGGATGTGGTCTATTAAGGACGTTTTAATACTGGATACAGTGTTGGAGGCTGAGCCCCATTCATTCCTGTGAAAGCTGCTCAGTGGTGTTTTGAAGCCAAAGAAAGCTTGACTTCCCGGCTATGACAATAACTGGATTGTAGACCAAGTTGGCTAACTTCCGGTTTAGCGTCTGGCTAAATTGAATGGGGATAAAATAATTTAATCAAGCGGCTCTTCTAGACTTTCCAAATGTTATTGGACCGAATGGCTCAAATTATGACAGTGAAACGAGTAATTTTGCGGGGGTTGTGACACTGAAAAGAATTTATCCACCGTTTTACAGACACTTCTTTATCAATGGCTCTATTGTTGTTTTCTCTTCTGTTACAACTGTTTGCGGCGCATTCATGACGTGAACGTGACGTCAGTACAACACTTTAGATAAAAATCAGAGACGGGCTGCTTTGCCTGCGGAATGTGGGATTATTATGGGTTTTTTTCTGCTGTGTGATGGCACCTTTAACGTCGCGGCAAGGACATCCATTGAAATATATATATATATATATATATATATATATATATATATACACATACATACATACATACATATATATGTATACATATATATATATATATATATATACACACATATATATACACACATATATCTATATATATATATATATATATATATATATAAAATCTTTTTTTTTTTTTCAAAATAAATTCTTTCTGAATCTTTGGTTTCAGATTGGTGAAAATTGGTGCCTTCTCTGTGTTGCTCTCAGCTCATTAATGTTAGTGACCCAGGGTTTGACACTACCAATAGGCGGTATAAAAGCTAAAAAAAAGAAATTAAATTAAATCAAAGAGTGGCTTTAAGGAGTTATGAACTAAAATGTTCAAATGGCAACATCATATTTCTGCTCCCACAGATCTGCACCAAAACAACCAGTCCCCTGTTCTTCAGCCCATGGGCTGTCGGGCCCATTCTTAGAAGAGTTATTGGGACCACAAATACATATAGTCCGCCTCCCTGGCAGAAGAAATAACAGATTTAACACTTTTGTAGGCATCCTCTTTCTGTTTCAGTAAGATTCCATCTTCACTCAAATCTGGCATACATATACTGCAACTACATTTTGAAGACTGACAACTGTAAAGAGCGAGATGTAGCATGACTGCATGCTATTGAGCATTTCAATGAGATCTAATAGATTAGAAGGAATCCTTTAATGCTGACAAGGTGTTAACTGTAGCCTGTATCTCATGACCCTTTCCAATATAGCAAGGACTAATAGGAACAAGGTGAAAGACTGAAATCTCAGATCCAATTTGAAAACAATGTGGCACCATTACATTCATCAGTACATAAAGCTGAACATAAGTGGGGATTATGTTTGTCGGGTTGATTTGATTTTAAGGCAATGATGAGGTCTAAAGGGAAAGACGTGTGAATGCAACACTATAGAGCTGTAAAAGGGGAGGAAGCGCTGCATGCATTGATTGAATTGAACTCTCTGAGGGGAGGATTGGCTTGCAACGTCCAGGCAGGTTTCTGTTTGATGTCCCATGATACTGAGCGCAGCTACCCTACCGTTTCTGCAGGAGGTTCATTCACTCAGTTCCCCGTAAGGTCTGTTTGTGCTCTGAGCCTCATGGGAAATCCCATACAGCCACAGGCATGGTTGATAACAAAAGAAAATATTCTGTTGGCCTCTCTCCCTGGTCTCTCTCTCCATCTCCACCTGTGCCTTATCTTAAATACCTTGAAGTGGATGGAGGCACTAGTTTGTCGGCAGCTGTCAGTAGTGCACCAATGAGAGGGGTCTCACTGGGGTTGATAGGACTGTGGTGAGCTCCATACTCAACACAACATGAGGCTGTATTACACAGTTGGAGGTTGTACATTTTTCATGCGCTGCTATGAAACTGCCTTACAAAATGAGCAGTGCTCAAATTCTATAAATATGGAAAGATGCCTAAAGAAATGATGCGGGGCACTGAAAAAATAATGCCCATTTTGTATCTGTCCTGTATTGTAGAGACATCTTGAAAGACCTAGAGTTACAGAAAGATTCAAAAAGTTAACAAACTTTTCATTCGAAATTTCATCCATCTTTTTTTATTTCTTTTTTTTTTTTTTACCAATTTTGTTCAGTCCTCTGTGACCTGACCACAAATCAGCTTTCAGCTCAGCAGGATCCTTCTAAAAGCCCAAAGAACTCAATGAGACAGCATGAGTCCCTGTGATTTGCTACAAGAAGTGCCTTTCCAAATACTTCTAACAGACATGACGACCTCTCCTCGACACTGGGCCAGACTGCAGGCTATTTTGTCACTGTGGTGTCTCAGCATAAGTGAATGATACATAGTGTTCCTCTGCGGGATCTACTGCCAAAGCCCTCATGGTGATGACTGCTTGCATCAGTTTCCAAGATGATACAGTGAGCGAGAAACTGAGGGAGGGTAAAGTCAAAGGCGATAGCATGGCACTTACTTAAATGTCATACTGTCTATTTCATTTGCATGCGGGAAGCATCAGGACCAGAGCGACTGCAAACTTGCAGACAACAGCGTTCTCCGTATTCGCTTCAGCATGATGGGAGGATAATATGAATCTCTAGGAAGACAGCAAGTTGGATGACCTATTGTATGCAAAAGTCACCATTTACTTCAGGAAAGTTGAACTAATGCATCAGATTATGATTAAAAGGATATTTTACAGTTCATAGGCTCAATCTCATTTCCATTTTGTACTCCTACCCCTCATTTTCAAGTGCCTCCTTGCCCCTCAGAACAGAATTACAAGTTGTAGTGGTTGAAATCTCCCCCATGACAAGCCTTCATGACCCTCACACATCATCACATATCCTCAATTTTATGTAAACAGACTGGACTTTTCCAATATGCTGTCTTCAGCTGTGGTGATTTTTCTTGTGTTACTGTGAGAAATGAGCAAAATGTCCATCTTCTATCCCATCTCACAATATTAAAGACAGTGAGAAAGAAATCCTGGATGTGGCCCTATCTAGATCCACATCAAAAGTTAATGGGGTGTGTTCTGGGCCGAGACCCATCCTCTATGCAAGTTTTATGTAAATCAGATCAGTAGTTTTTATGTAATCCTACTGACCAACCAGCCAACCAACCAACCAACCAAGGACACAGAGGAAAACATTACCTCCTTGGCGGAAATAATAAAAAAAAGAACATTGCTTCATTACCTGGCCACTAAGGTTAGCCGTGCTTTATAGGCTAACATTAGCAACTTGTGCTCAATGATTTCTTTGCAGGTGTTTTCATGCAATTGAACACATTTTCTCCACTGTCCCTAGAGTTAGATTTTGATTCAGTAAGTAGCACATCATCTTGGAGAATATTTAATATAAAGTATGTAAAATGGAGTAGGTATTGTTATTTTCACACTTGTTATTCATGTTTCAGTCAAATCCCTCTGCCTAGAAAAGATCATGATTGGAGAGAAAATATCAGTCTCTCCTGTGACTTAAAACCTGTGGTTGTCATAATAATTACAAGCGCTGATATCAGAGAAAACAGAGCCAAATATCACAGGTAGGGGAAGCAAAATGATGTCTGTGTTCTCTGGGAATGAAGGAAAAAGGCTTGGCACAGAACTGGCCAGGCGATGTCGAAAAAAAGCTCCCTCGCTCTTCATTCATGTCCTTCGCTTGGTTTACATTTCTCTCGTTCCCTCTCATCCCTACAGAGACTAATTAGTTTACCCATTCCTAGTCCTGTATATTTAATCAGAAGAGTACGACAAAGAGAGTGCGGCAGGGTGAAAGACAAGTGCCTTTCATTTCTCTTCTCAACCAGGTCTTATTTTTCATTTTTTTGGTTTGCTGCCTCAGGTTTATTTATGTGGCATTCTGTTTTTAAGAGGCAGAAAGACAGTGTTTGAAAGTATTGGAACTATTGCATAAGTAGACACCTATAGAAGGGGTCAAAAGAGCATTACTTGTTGGTATTTTATATTAGATCATCACATCCACGCAAAAGCCTCATTACTTCACAGTGATTAGGTACTGCCGTACTACTGACAATAATGATGAAATGTAGTCTGACAAAAAAGTTGTAAAAGGTGTTTTTTTTTTTTTTTCAACCACGCTGTCAACGCCTCTCCCAGAAGCATGATAAGCATGGAGCCTCAAGCACACTAACACATTTTATTTGGCTTATTCAAATTTCTAGACTTGGGCGGATTGCAGATGACAAGACATATGTGTTTTGGTTTTTCTAAGAAGCACATCTCTGGCTATAAATGGGAGACTAATTTGCACACAGGCTCACGCACGGTTTCATGGTAATGATTGATAATGTTTTATTAATGCAAAATATTCTCTGCCAAGGATCTAAACAAATTGTGGCAATTTAGTCCTTCCATTGTGTGGTATCAATCATTTCTACCAAGGAAAGATCATGCATCAATGCCATTTTCCTCTAAAGGAGGATCATAGGTCCGCAGGCAGCAGCTGCACATTTTTGGCAGGAGAAAATCAGAAGTATTTGTTTTTTTGTTTTTTTCCAAGCCTGATGATGATTTCTGAATTGTTGATGTGCTAAATGATTTACCTGGAGGGGGAGACTTTGACTTTAACACAATAAACATTTTTTGAACACAGACTTTTACACAGAGAATAAACCAAACATTGGCGAACGGTTGTTTTTTGCAGTTCTAATGAGCGGCTAGCCAAAGACACAGCAAGGGAAGCCCTAAGGCATACTGCACTACAAGGACTTTTTTCTCATGATTAAAAGCTGTTTTCCGTTGTATTTTGAGGTCCTAATTACTGAATAAGGTGTTTTGTGTTTTTTTTTTATTCCTGCAATGTTTTGTTTACAGAGTGTAAAAATAACATACTCAACTTGACACGAGAACAGAGACCTGGCATGTGGGGTTATTTTTATGTCAACTTATGTTGAGCACAAAGTTTCAAACATTTAAAAACATACTTCTAGTCACGCCAGTAGCCTCATGGCGCCGCTGTCTGATTTTGGTGGGAGACTATGGTTGGGTCAGTGTAATTTTTCAAACTGGTTTGACATTAAGCCAAATACCAGACTCAGCCTCTCTCAAGTAAAACATCCAACAAGTAGCACATCCTCATCGGAAAATGACCACGTAGGTCAACTGTGATGCAGCTTATTATAACCCATATTGACGTTTCTTGTTAGGTGACAACCTCTAGTGGCCGTAGTAGAGGTCAGAGGAAGTCAGAGAAGTAGCATTAATAGCGCCAAAGTCCACTTATGGAGGAGTTTGAGGATGGATGGTCGAGTCAAACAAGCACAGGACTTTCACCTACAAGACTGCTGTCCAGTGTGAAACCAAAAGTAAACAATGACTTATTTTAAGTAATGATGTATTGAAGTTATGTTGTGTACATAACAGTCACGTATATAACGTAGTTATGTTTGCAACTGAAGTTGCACAGGTAACAAAGTTATTTCAACCCAAACCATGATGTTTTCCTAAAACTAACCAAGTAGTTAGTTTTCAGGTCTTTTTTGAGTGTACAGACTGGTAAATGGTCAGAAAGCTGCCCCTCAGGGTAAGGACATTGGTCTTGAAGAATATACATCTTCAGTGACATCATTTATCAGCAAATGTGTCGATGACATGGTAGTCATAAAGATAGTAATATCATTCCCAACCAGAAGGCCTGGATGAATGGAGAGGTGAGGGCTCTGTTCAGAGCCAAAAAAGCTGCCTTTTGGTCCCGTGGCAAGGAAACATACATCACCGCCAGAGCAAGACTGAAAGATGGCATCAAGGAGGCAAAGAGGAAACATCAGCATAGACTGGAGAGACAACTCAACACCAGCAGCACTAAAGATATGTGGCAGGCAGTTCAAAATGTCACAGGCGACAAAAGCAGGAGCGCCCCCATCATGTGTGAGGCCACACTGCCGAATGAGCTGAAAACATTTTATGCTCACTTTGATCTCCACAACAAAGACTCAACTAGGAAGTCTACTCCACCTCCAGAGGACCGGCCACTGTCAGTAACCACAGCAGCTGAGAGTGAATATAAATAAGGCTACTAGTCCAGATAATATACCTGGCCGTGTACTAAAAACATCTGCCGATCAGCTAGCTGATATTATTACTGACATTTTTAACATCTCACTCTCACAGGAGATGGTTCCCTCCTGCCTCAAGACAGCTATCATCGTTCCTGTACCTAAAAAGTCTGCTGTGTCTAGTCTTAATGACTACTGCCCTGTGGCTCTCACCCCCATTCCGTTGAAGTGCTTTGAGAAACTGGTTCTCCAGCACATCAAAGACAACATCCCTGCCAGCCTGGACCCACGCCCGTCTGCCATATCTACAGCCCTTCACTTGGTCTTCACGTACCTGGAGATTAAGAACAGCTACATCAGAATGCTGTGCGTTGACTTCAGTGCATTCAACACAATCTCACCCATGAAGCTGCTTGGAAAACTAAACACTCTTGGCTTGAGTACAACACTCTGCATCTGGATATTAGACTTCCTCACAGGCACAACCCAGAAAGTTCAGACTGGCGCACCTCTAAGTTAGTGCTCAACACCAGAGCCCCCCAGGGCTGTGTGCTCATCCCCCTCCTGTTCACATTGTACACCCATGACTGCACTCCCAGACATCAGGAGAAGTCTATTGTGAAGTATGCGGACAACACCACCATCATTGGCCGTATTATAAACAATGAGGAGAGTTCACATCGGGAGCAAATTAACAATCTTGCAGCATGGTGCACAGAGAACTATCTACTGTTCAATGTCAGCAAAACCAAGGAGCTGATTGATGATTTTGAAAAAAGGAGGCAAAGACACACACCCTTGTCTACATCAGTGGAGCTGGGGTGAAGCAGGTGAACAGTTATAGGTTTCTTGGAATTACCATCGCTGAGAACCTATCTCAGTCATCACATATTACCACCCCGATTAAAAAAGCACAGAAAAAGCTTTACTTCCTACGGTATTTTAGGAAGGCTAAATTCCAGAGCCAGATCCTGGTCAACATTTACAGAGGAGCAATAGAAAGCATCTTGACTGAAAACATTACCAACTGGCATGGTCAGCCCTGGACAGGAGGGCTCTACAGCGGGTGATTAAAATTACCCCTCTACAGAGCATCAGGGACATCAGTGAAGTGCGATGTCTGGACAGAGCCCAAAGGATACTAAAAGACGGCACCCACCCCAGCCACAGGCTGTGTCCAAATTCAGGGGCTGCAGCCTTCGAAGGGCGCATTTGACGTCACAATGCTGCGCGAAGGCTGTCCCAATTTGAAGGCTCCTCCAAATGCAGCCCACAAATGTAGCCTGCCCTTCCCTCTTTTTGGAGGACGCACTGCAACTATCCTTCGCGGCCTCCCATATCCCAAGATCCTTTGCGCACCGCTGCTCAGTCCCGAAACAGAAGAGGAAGCAAGAGAAAATGGCGACATCAAGTGGCGCAGACATGACATTCAAATTTAAGTAATGGGTTTATATTCGGTTTTTACTCATTTGAACATCCAACGTCAGATATGTTAAATCTTCAAGGGACTATAAAACCTCCAAATTTCAACTTTCAGTTAAAATACGACGCTGGTAATGCTATGGTAAATATAGTTGTTATTCACCAATGGGTTAATGTTTATTTTGTAATGTTGATAATTCAATTTAGATTTGACACATTGTACACACACAAAAAAATGTACACGTTTGATAGATTTGAACCAAAACAGACTTTAATGCATGAACACCTGGTGACGCAACCAGGAAATACTCCGAAGGCTAGACCGTCCCATTTAACAACGGTGGACGCGGCCTTCAAGGTCTCTCCAAAGGACCCGGCCTTCGTGGGCCGCAAAGGCCGCGTCCTTGAAGGATGCAGCCCCTGAATTTGGACACAGCAACAGTCTGTTCACCCTGCTGCCATCTGGCAAAAGACACAGAAGTATCCACTGTCATACCACCAGACTACAGAACAGCTTCATTCCCCAGGCTGTGAGACTCCTGAACTCATCCTCAACACTCCATTGTCTAAAATGTAGCAGGACTAAAGGACTCAACCGTTCTTTTGTTTTATAAACCTTTTTACCCATTTACCTTGTATCTTATAGTTTTCTTGCCTAAACTGCGACTGTATGAGGAAGGTACCAGCCTGTCACTCAAATCAGAGTGGGCCCCCAGTGGTGGCCATTGTAGGCCCGCAGCATACCCACTGGGCTTAGTGCAGGCAGCCCACCAGGGCCACTTGGTGTGGGGCCCACCCGAATTCACACCAGTATTGGAGCCGACAGTGAGCTGCCCACACTGTGGGTACACACGGTATACTGTGGCATACTGCTCAATTGTCTCCATGGGCATGCTCTGTGGGTCCTTAACAAATAACTACATTAGTTTGGCCCTACTTTGAACCTGCAGTATAGACATTTTTTACAGAGTCCCAACATTTCTCCCATGGACTTGGCAACAGTGGCATGAACAAATTTGCCTGTTTGTGCAGCAGTTTATAGTCAGAGGAGGTTAAATATAGTGAATGCAACACAGCTAACAAGCAATGATAGCTTCCTCCATTTTTGACAAACCAACTCTTGATTCCATCACTGCCGGGTGTTCAAGACAGCTTGCCATTGGTGCTATTGGTCATGCTGATTTACAATGCCCCCCTGTGTGAATTCAGTAACTGCAGCGATTCCACTGAAATTAATGTCATCATTATAAATGCTGTTGTGACCGGCCATAACACCAACTCCCCAGAGACAACAAAGTAAAGAGGTAGCTTGACTGTAAGTTGAGGCAATCTTTTGAGTCAACCTGATGCTACACACTCTGAATAATACACGCTTAAAAATGTTACTAATGTTTGTGTAGAATACTCCAGGCAGTCACTTGTGAATGATGCCTGCCAGTCTGACCTTCACAAGTCTGCCTGCACATTCAGCTAGCAGAGGAGGAAGAAATGGAAATATGTCGTCCAGCTGCCAGTTCAGGGAGATCAATCACTTTAGACAGGTCATTGTTCTTCTCAGTGGTTAAAAGGACAGAGGTATATCCCTGAAGTAAGAAAGGTGCTTTAGCCGGGAGCCTTGGCTGCTGGCCGGAGCAGCAGTACCACTAGATTAATTATGAAGGTGCACGGCAGGGGTGAGATGGAAGGACACTAGGACGGACTATCTGTGAGTAAAAAAGAATATCACCCAATATATACAAGAGAATAGATATAAATGCCTTATTTCTAAGTCTTTAGAAAATTATCTGAAGGCACTATAACCTGAAGCAGAGTTCATCTTTCATGTCCAACTGCCCCACACTCAAACAAAACCAACTTGTTTGTATCAATAGTCGGTAACTTGTTACTGTATATACATTTTTTTTCCAGTCACAAACTAATATTTTAAGAGCAAAGAAAGATTTACAAGAATTGTATTTTTTTTTTAAAATCACATTTGTGCATCATCTGACAGGTAGAATACATTTTGCCGTTCTCTGTGTACTGTAATGCACTGTATTTTAATTAATTTGTCAGAGCAGTTTGACAAATGTATCGAGCCAGTTAAGATTTACGCTAACAATTTTCTTTTGCCCATATAATCCAAAACATATCAGCCATGTGCTACTTTAAATCAAGTAATCAATTACTGCATGGTTTCCAAGAGGGACAGCTTGGTCTGCACTGTGCCCATTTATCTGAGGAGCATCTGAGTAGTTGGCTAATTAAGCTTGAAATCACAGTGAATTGAGTATTACCATCATATGTGCCCAGAGCTACAGTAGGATTGATCAAACAAAAACTTTTATAACGAGCATGGTTTGGTGAATAGAAATGCCAAGTCATGCAGAGACAGATCAGATTTGTCTTAGAAAACCAGGTCACTGTTTAGAGGGACCCTTCTCCGACCAAAAAAATGCCACATGCTCTTCTCTAGGTCAACTTTTTAAATATGACAGTGGAAAACTTCATAAAATTGTCAAAGTATGTAAAAATGCTGTGAATAAGTAAATCATTGAGGTGGCAGCACTAACCTGGTAACCCAGAGCACCATACACTTACTCATCATATACTCATCATCCAGCAGCACTAATATCATATTAAAATGGTCTATGGCCCATTTGGCATTTAAAATTTAAGGCTTCTGCATATTTCATTTTTAGGCCTTTTTTAGGTAAATGCATCTATCTGCATAACTGTTGGCAAAATGAATAGTATTATTTTATTTCTTTCTGAGACAAGGTAATACATTTTATGGTGTAGTTGCTTTTCATGACATATGTCACTAAATGTATATTTTTGTCAACCTTTATCACAATATAAGATGACTATGTTCAGGTAATCACACAGGGTGAGGGGAAAAAGTCCCAAGAAGAAATTTTAAGCTGCACTTCATGGGTCAACGTGTCAAAGCATACAGCAGCAGTTATGTTGCTGTTAAGGTGGAGAACTGAAACTGGAGTAAAACGAAAAGATCCATACAAGGTGTTATACACATATGTTAGTTTAGGTTCAGTTAAGGGGCTCAAGTTTGTGTTGTTGTTTATCTGTCTCTATATTTGTCTATAATACTCGGTGTGAGGGAGGCATGGAGGGTTGTTTGCAGACATAAATAAAACTGACTATGTAGGCAAGTAAAATAGATAGGGCTTAATGTAAATAGCATTACAAAATACCAAAGTTGTGTCTATATTTATGGCAGGCAACAGATCTGACAAGTGAACAGGGAGAAGGGGGAGAAAGGAAAGAGAGAAACTTTCATCCGTGAGAATGAGGGGGAAGATGGAGAAAGTTACAGCAGTTGTAATGCTGTTCGAAACTTGCTTGTGAGGGAGAAGGGGAGAAACTATTTGAGGATCTTGACTGTTTTTGTCATTGATCTATTCTGGCTTGTCACAGGTGCTACTAAAAAGGTCTTGTCTCACACGTGGTGCTCACACTGGAATAGTCAGTTACTGGATTTTTATAGCACTGCAGGTGTCAGAAATAAGCAAGTGGACATCACAGAATGGGTTAAAAATCAGCAAATCGCTAAATTGTGAGAGCAAACTATTGACTTAGAGATAAGAAGGAAGCACAAACTGAAGTAAGAGGCGAGCGGATGATGAAAACTCGTATAACAATTAGCTGAGGATCAAGGCTAAATCTGCTGTCACAGGTTTAACTAACAAAGTGTAAAACCCTGGAGACAAGCAAAAGCTTTGCATCAATACCCACCATGGTAATTGCAGCAGTGACACAAATAATGACCACGTGCAGAGAAATATCAAACAATATTAATCACTAATGGTTAGAAGGGGAATGTTGAAGGTACATTTCAAAAATAATTAGCATGTAAGCATTTTAAAGAGTCAAAAGGAAGATTTAAAAAATTTGACATTTGGCCTGGCCTCAAGCGGCCATGAGAGATCAATACAGACTGAATTAATGGACAACTTAACAAGGCACTTAAAACCCTCTTAACAGGAAAGATAAAAACCCAGTGAACTCTGAAAGGTAATGAACATTTTTTTATCCCAACGAAGTTGCTGGCTTTATTAGCTGAAACAAATGAGGCAGGCACTTAAATCAGACACTAAAACTGACTTCTAAATAAATGACGGTGGCTGAAAACAGAGGTATTTTTAGTCTGCTTTGCAGCAAATCTTGAGACGGACAAAAAGTGAAGACATGATTTTTGTATTCTCCAATTTCTTCCCTGAGAACTACACAAATACTGATCTAAGACCATTAGCAGCTTCAGACTGCAGTGTGATGTTTGAAGAATTGAAGAATTCATCATTAATCTTGTTTCTTGTGATGAGAGCAGTCAGCCGGTTTGCTGTCCATCAGATTGTTCTGATCAGAGCGATCAAGACACCAATTCTAATTACAGCTATCATTTTTATTTGCTTGAAACCGTTCCTCAGGCTTTAAAAATCAAACCTCTACTTTGCTAATTGCTAGCTTTTGATGTGGGATGAATAGCTTCTTCTCAGTGATACATTTTCTTTCATTCTAGTATCCAATAAATCCTGATACTTAAATGACCTACCTAAAATGTTGTTACTGCTGTCCGAACCAACCAATAGCCTATAGGTGATGACTAATGACTCTGAAACTCAGAGCTCACGTGTCCTTTACGACTCTGTAAGGACACTCCCACACAGAGTTTAAAAGCCTGCGACTCTCCTCCAGTTACTTAGAGCTGAAGAAGCCTCTTGGATGAGAGGGGAAACGTCTTCAAGAAACTGAAACACGTCCAGTTGCCTACGATACAGCACTTCATCAACAAAAAAGATTGATGTAATAATTTCAAAAAATCCACAACATGTTTCTACCTAACAAAATATTCTATCCATATTTGTTGGCATTTAGCCTTTCAAAAATAACATTTTCACTGTGGCAAAAAAGCGTAGATAATCTTTAAATATGCTCGGTCCGTGATCATATTTGTATATGAAGTATTTGGTTTGAATATTTCACTGGGTGTGGGTGGTTACAAGACGCATTAACTATTATGCTCAGGTGACACATTTTCAGCAGAAACGATTGTCATTGCGCTGTATAATGTTTGATATTTTTATCAGAAATTCCTCATGTGGCGGATGATAAAAGAGATGCAATCAGTCTGTAAAAGTGTGTTGACAAACATCCTCTGCTTATCTTGGGAGTTGACAGAGGCCAAACACATCATTAGCATTACAGTGCATCTCTTCGTTCTTATTCAACGGCCATCCCAACAGGTCTCCCAGCCCCCCACTCTCATCTGGAGGCTGCAGGGCTGTTGAATCAACAAGAGAATTTGGTCCCGCATTTTGTCAGCATGCATCCACAGACACAAAGAGCACAGACATATGTAGAGAGGCAGAGCCGCAACGCGTGCTCTCTAAACGCCGATCAGACTGTCTAAACCTGGCTGTGCTGATAAAATATAAACCAAGAATCTGTCACTACACTGCCTATTCATCCCCTAACATGCAATGAGGAGCATTTTTAGTGTAGTACTCAGCTAAAATAGAGAAAGCTCGTGAACTTGAAGTCCCAGCCATTTTGTATATGTACTGGAGAAACGGAGGCTAAAAAAACTCGAAACTGTAAAGCAAGTCGGTCGGGGGAGAAATGTTTCACTTCTCTTTGCAGAGTGGTGTGGGAGATGATGGGAGGCAGGGTGATAACATGCAGTAAGAGACCATGGGTCGGGCTCGAACCCTGGGCCTCTGCAGGGTGTCTTTGTATGGGGCATCCACTCTACCAACTGAGCTACTGGGGTGCATCAGTTAGAGATATCATAACCAGAACAGAAAGATCTTCATTGACTGATTTCATGTGCTTAAACACACTAAATAAACACACAGTCTTCGTTTTCATGACTGAATAAACAAACGGTCCATTTCAGAATAATATACCTATAGTATATTCTCAATTTATAACTATTGATGCATTAATATGTTCATAACTTTAGGGCTGCAGCAGGTAAACGATGAACTCATTTTAATAACTGTATATACTGCTGGGTGTCTTAAGCTATAATAATATAACCTAGCTACAACTTTTGATTATTGATATAAAATAGAAATTAAGTAAGTAAAGTAAAATAACCAGTAACGGCTAACGCTAACTAAAAAAATTTGGTGGGATAAAAGTGTAATATTTGCCACTGAGATGTAATGGGGTAGAAAATACTGTTTAGGTTTAAAGGGTATCTATGCTGTATATGTTTTTTGTGAGGGATACGCCATCTCGATTTACAGTGCTATAACAAGATTATCATACTTCTTCCTTTGCTTCTGAGATTCAATGACCATTTTTTTTAAAGAATTCTTGTCAGGAAAATGTAAATGTAGGTGGTCTTCAGTATTTGAACAAGTGACTAATGGCATTCTTTCATTGCTATTAGTGAAGTAGCATAACAAAGAAATTAGTCCTCCAAAAAAACATGTGATTTCTTGAATACCAGTACCAGTCCAGTCCTACACTGCTTGAGATAAATATGCTAATGTTATCCAGAGGAAGGACCTCCAGGAATTAACTACGATATTGCCCTTTAATGAGAAACAAGTCAATCTCATTTCTCAGTAAGCCAATTCAATTTTGAAGAACAGATTAATAGCTAACTGCATTAATTGACTCACACAGAGAGCACCAAGGAGGACCCCATGAAAACATCATCTCCATAAAATTCATTGACTTGAGATACACCTCCACCTATGAGTTCACAATGTTACACAAACCTCTGCTCTACCCCTCTGGATTGCTGATTCTGGATAGCTGGTTTTTGACAGGAGCAACCAACTTTGTTTGTTAAATTATCGGAGGCTGTGATGGGAGCCATGTTCCCCTAAGCAGATGGCTCTTTTCGCTATAATCAGTGTGCTAAACACTGGATGATACAAACTTTAATGAGTTCATTGCAAACTTTCTCTCACTAACTCACAGCTGCTTTGCCTCAGAGTCACAAATCAATCCATTATTACAGGTAAAACAACAGCAGAGCGGGAGGGAGGGAACTGTGGTCATTAGAGCTGACAAATGAAAGGCCTGGGGATCCGGGGTAGCCTAATTCATCTGGAGCTGAATATTCTGCTTCCAAAGCCAATAAGAAGAAGTTTTGGACGGATGCTACAGACCGCACATCCTATTAAGATTCTGTACCCATTTATAATGTAATTAGTCCCAACACAACTACAAGTGTATAGTTTATTTAACATTTCAAAGAAACTATAGTTTAACTCCCTGTTGAGGTAAAACTTTTGTGGTAGCTTGATCTAATTTTTTGTGTCTTAAAATACAAATGAGGATGGTGTTAGTGAGTTTTTTGTTACAATTACATTTCTAGCATTGATTAAACTAGTGCAGCGCCCATTCAAAACCTGCTATTGGCACAGCTTATCTGGTAATGTGAGGGGTTTACAGATCCAGTCGTAAGCTCCCTGAACAGCTCACAGACTCAACGTGGCTGCCCTGATAATATTAAACATGTTTGATATTTACAATTTAAAATCTGGATCATTACATCAGAATTTTTGAGCTGAAACAGTAGTGAGAGATGCATCTCGGTGAAGCTAATGGTGCTGCCAAGCAACGGTAAACATTCTAGCCCTTGAAGCTAGCGTTAGCATACTACTGTTGACAGAAACTTGAAATTTCACCTCCAGTTCTCGCCGAAGAATGGAAAACCTGTTTTGACCATGTCTCCCCCCTCATCCCGACTTGTTTAATATTCTGCTGTGTTTCAGCTGGTATCGTTTTACGCCGCATCGAACAAAACATTCTGTGATCAATTATCCCGTCCACTGATTAACATGATCACATGTTACTTGGGCCACAGCTCTACAATTTGGTAGTTTACGTATTTATGGTAATATGGTAATTGTCATTTTTGTGTTGGTTTATAGTTTTAACCATTAGTGAAAAGGATTTTATATCTCTTTATGTCAGCTGTATTTGATAGATAACTTTTTAAGACTAGACCTTGACTTACCCTCCCCCGCAAGTGGGACTAGAATATTATTAAAAGGAATAAACGACAAATGCTGGGCCGCATTGGCGTTCAGTCCCTAGAATGGTTGCCTGCTCTGACCCGCTGTCCCTATGCTTACGATCACAAAACTTTCTACCTTGTACCTGCCAAACACCTAAAAGTGGGGGGACAAAAACCGCCATCAGCCAGCTTGAGTTGAGCTGAGCTCAGTTTACACCACTGCAGCCTTTCCCTGCAGTGTTTTTAAAACAGTTTTGTCTTGTCATGAATCATCCGAACTGGGCTTTGCAGTAGTGTTTGCATTTTTGGAAGTTTTTAAATACAAGTTTACTGCTAGACAAACCAAGTTCTAGAGAGAGTGTCAGTAACTCCAAAACCTTCTGTACAGTACCACTAAAAAACCTCTATGACAGTTCCATCCCATGGACAGACTATTCTCCCATTTCTCCAAAGTGAACAGGGATTTTCATCCCAAAAAATCCACATAAATCATATAGAGTAGCCTATGTTGTGGAAAGCCCAGTCCTACAGACAGCAAAGGTAGGAGACAGGTGTAGCACTGGATCTCTTGGGCACCCAGTGACAGATTTAACAAAGGTAGCCAAAGGTACTGTTATTTAGGGCTTCATTTACTTGGATCCATTCTCGCTCAGAATACATAGGGGAACCAGTTGCTATTATTCTAAGGCCTCCAGACTGTTCAGTCCTGTCAATCATAGCAAATCACATACATGTGATATTGTTTCTTTCTATTTCTGTTTTTCATTTTCCCCAGGATGATGTATCTCTGGTCCAGGTATAACCTAAGAAATCAGAGCAGTTAAAAACAAAGTGCATGGATCTGTACAATAGACACTACTTTCAAGCCACAAATAAAAGCTTTGGACCCTTGCACTTATGCAGCTCATACTTAGAACCATAAATAATGGATTGTTTCTTTAAATACAATGGCTTTATGAATATATTAACATCATGTAGAGTAAGCGTTGGCAGAAATCTCATACATGCTAAACTCACAATCATGTTTAATAAATGCATTCTATAAATAGACCTGCCTTTGAAGGCCGCAAGTATAATGAGCTATTTCCCAGTACCTTTAATCAGAGAAATGCTGACACTTGAGTAAGTTGACAAGTATCTTACTAGGTATAATACAATGAATATACTTAAGCAGAAACCTGGCTTACTTAATGCAGAGTAAAAACAAACATCAAAATCCCTTTGTGTGAACACAAGCAAAATCCTTACAAATAACCTGCCAGACTTTGTTGTTCCTCTGAAAAGAGACTTGATATTATTACAAATGACGTAACAACTGGGAGACCAAACATTTGTCTGATGAGCTTTTTAGCTTGGGATGACAAATGATGGTGCATTATGTATTGTAATTATGCAGAGTAATGCAATTCTCCATAAAGCTCCATTCTCTGCAGCCTTTTGATAGGGAAAACAAACTCAAAGCAGAATCATCTTCAGTTCAGCACAGAGCTGTCTGTCTTGGCCAGCTGTTTAACGGGGATAACAAAGGGCCTCCATTCAAACTCTCAGCATGGCAAGTCTTTTGATTTGCTTTCTCTGTAAAGTGCTTCAAAAGTGCTAAATAGAAATGTCTTTTTTGATGCTAAGAACCACTTCACAAGTCGTCACATTGTGCCACTGGTAATACTACCTGTCTTCAAGTTTTCATTGATACTTGGAACAACTCTGAGTATCATGAGCACCACTCAAACATAGGCTTAGCACAAAACTACCACTGTCTTATCAGTAAATAGTAGGCTTTAATTTGGCTACATCCTGTATCATTATGTTGTACAGTGTCTCATGTAAACCCTGCACTGGATGATTGCCAGTCTAGTGTGTGCAGCAGCACACACTCATGGAAAAAATCTTCTAGCCCAGCCATTAGGCTGTTGGAAGTTAAAGTTTCTGCAAATCACATAATGTTCACATTTGTCATAAGCCACATGCTATATTAACATTTCTACAAAATGTGCCATATCATGTTCACCTTACATGCTTATGACCTGACTGTCATATTAGTAGGTGGAGGAGATGGTGGTGGAGTTACAGGTGGAAAGGCTGCCGAGCCAGTGACCACAGTTTGAGACTGCATTTCAACATTTGTAGACCATGTTTGTGGTGACTTTAACCACAATTATTTTGTAGTCAATGTATTTTGTAGTATTTTGAGCCAAAGCATGATATTTTCCTGTGGTATTTATGCCTAAACCTAACAGGACTATAAGCATAGCGTTGTCAGAACATTAATGAGAAAATGGAACTTAAACAAATGTAAAGTTGCAACACAAAGAATTTAAGGATTCAAGAAATCTGTGGTTTGCTGAAAACAACATTTATTCTGGCAATTGGGTTGAGTATTCAGGTACTTTACTAAGAAATAAAAGGATTATGGGCTCTATCTTAGCTTGGCGCAAGGCGGCACACAGCACAGCGAAGTCTCATTGCTGGGTTCAGACTGACTGTAAATATAGCAAATCTACTTGCGCCCACCTGTGCGCCCCTGGACGTATGTCTTAAAGTGAGGTGTGGTCTGGCACACTGATGGCTGATTGCTATCTTGAAGCAGCAGAAAGCGACAGTGCCATAGACCAACAAAGAGCTGGTCTAAAGTCAAAGGGGCAGTCTGTTTCCTGCTATTTAAATAGCGCATTGTTCAGATAGTATGATGCACCTACACAGTCAGATTCACAACATGCGTACACTGATTTTATGATTAGGGAGACTACTTTAAGCTGCTTTAAATTTCACATGTAATCACAATGGGTTTCACATGTAATCCTACAGGTTTCACATGTAATCTCATAGGTTTCACATGGCAATTTACATGGGATTCACATATTATACCATGAAAATGTTCCAAAACCATGTTTCCCATGTGCAAAGTACATGATTCACACGACCAAAGCATGTGAGGGGGCAACAGGTGAAGTTCATGTGGTTTTTCTGTACAGGTAATTGAGAAATTGTGAATACATTTACCAGATTATGAGACTTTATGCTGCACTTTCTTGTTGGTGTGTGAGCTGTCATCACTCACCAAAAAAGGACATGCATGACGAACTTTAACTGTATGTCATAACAAGGTGTAAACTGTATGGAAGGAGAGACTGTATGCTTTGAGGCTGCCTCGGTTTCTCACCTTCTGCTCATATTCTGCTATATCACACTATTTCCTCACAAGCTTGTATGCAGCGCATAACTGAAGCAAGAGCTTTAATAAAACAATAATCCAGTAAATATTTTACAACCAGACACCTTTGAGGACACAGTATATTAGACAATGACTTGGTAAATGTGTGACATGCTGGTTTAATTCAAATGTGCTTAACTTTAATGAAGATGTCGATTCTTCTGCAGTGTGAGTGATACATTTCCAAACCATGCTATGGCGCCATATTAATCTTTCTGATACTACATATTATGTGGTGCACATCAGTGGTGAGACTCCAACCTGTTTGATGTCTGACTGGATGTCTGGACTACACACAATGACTGATGGATATACACAACCTGTCCTCTCCTCTGGGCGCTGACGGGCTGGGTTTAAATAAGAAATGCCACTTACATTATAAAGAGAGCTATGGTCCTTTAGGCGGAAGATCAGAGAGAAGCATCACACAGTCGCACACTGCAGGGATCAGTACAAACATGCTATTCAAATGACACCAAAGAGCTGGATTATCACCCACTAGCAGGGAAATGGGAGGAAAAAAACAGCAACATGCAACAAACAAAAAGGAAAAGAAAACAGATGTCTGTCCAATTTGCGGCTAAATGGAGTTAGATTGTAAATTGTTCATTCTCTATTTCATCCAATTTCTCGATTTGTCACACACAATTTCTAATTGTGACTCAAAACAGGGAACTGCTGATCACACTTCTCTGCCTGTGTGAGGAGGAGTTACTGTATGTTTCAGGCAGGGAAGTATGATAAACAACAGCTGCCTCTCGCTACTTAAAAACTATTAAATTAAATAGAAAATATAATTAAAAACCTTAGTGAACAGTATGTCAGGCTGCACTATGGAAATGTTGTGATTGCGTTTAGCACACTATAATTACAGCACATCATCCACTAGGTGACAGAGGGTTCAGGTAGAGGGCCTTCATGCATAATTCACATCACAGTGTTCTATATCAGCTGACTTCCACTTCTCACACATGAGATGTTGGTACTTATATATGCCAAGCCCATGCTGTCGATCATAACAGAACATAATATGGGTATCCTGCTGCTCAGATCTGCTGCGAGAACTAAGAGGTGTGAAGCAACTCCTACACACACAATACATTTTTTCAGGCATTAAACTGTTTTCTACTGCTATTAATGATCTGCATATACTGATAATGTGTACATTTACCTACTTACATATTAATGAAAAAAACTGACAAACAAAAATGAATAACTACTGCATGAAAAAAGATAAAGTGGTGGTTGAGCATGTGGGAGGTGAACAAAATGAAAATAAAGTTGTTGCATGGTGCAAAAAATGTACAGACGCCCTCAGGGGCAAGTGTGAATTTTCTTTTTTTTTCTGGTGATCGATTTTCTAAGTTCTAAAATATTTTTTTTCATGTGTGGAACAAAGATTTCAAGAGGAAAGTAAGGCTTAAAGTAAGTGTTTTTGTTAAACTCATTTTGACCACAACCCTAAAAATGGCCTCCGTATTAGATTATCCCCAACATTCAGTACTTGTTGTAGGCCAAATGTGTCTCCCGAACGTAAGAGATGAGAAGTAGAATATATTTGACTATCCACTAGGTCGCAATGGTAGCAAGGTAGCCAAGTTGCCTTCACCCCGTTGATATAGCGTGAGCTTCAGCTTCATTGGGAAGTGATGCCTCTGCCTCAACATGTCTACTACTGACAACAACAGAGTGTTATCTTCATAAATAATATCTCCATGCCCAATGCTGGTCAACAAAATGGGTTGCCAAAGTTTACTCTGGGACTGCTTTGCCTACAGAGCAGATAAGACACAGATGCTAACCCACTGACATAAAAGAGCTTGTATGCAAAAGTTGCTACAAACATTGTCATGAATAGGAGGAAACACCTCAAACCTCACAAAGCACCCAAGAGTCAGATACCAAAACCTCCCCAGGCAATACAAAACATGACAGGTTGTCAAAAAAGCTAGCTGGCCTGTCAACTAGTAGGATAGTGATCAGCGTCCAAATTATGAGATATGTAGCACATCAATAACGTAGCGTATCAATGTCAGGCCTGTCCTGTATATCAAATAGCATGACAATATTAGAAAATGGGAGTTCCTTAACAACAAATCTAAAAAGCTACAATTTATTTGGCAACTTAAATGATATTATTCATCACATTTCTGCCCCCAAAAAGAGCGTCTGTCCTCGGCATCAGAGCCAGGTGGCTTCCGCAGGTCAATGGCAGTGATTATGTGACGTGAGTTAAAGCAAAAACTTTCACTCACCATGTCTTTGTCACCTCCCACTATTACGTTGTTGTAGTTACAGTCTCTAGAAACTTGTATTGGAAAAAATCACTGTGACGGTCAGCCCTCCCGACCGAGACTTCAGTGAACTTTCCCCCAGACAACAGCATCCCTCCCCACGAGTGAGAGCCCGACAGGGTCTGCTGTTTACTGATGGTGACTATGTAATTATGTAATTTAGAGCAAAAACTTTATCACATTCCATGATGCACGGTGGGTCAGGATCTCAACCACAACACATTATAACTGCATCTATATGATCATAAACGGTCGGCACAAACATGTGTTTAATAGGTGGACACCAGGGGAAACACGTTGAAAAAAGACACACAGACGTCAACGTCATGATGTGTACCGTCACGCCTCTTTTGGTTCCACAGCGCTGGCGTGCTGCATGAATTGACACACTGGTGCAGCTTTACACAACAAGCAAAGATGGAGAAATGGCGAGCCTTCACTGCACCGATAATGTGGAGTCTCTGGGTGAAAAGGGCTCCAGATAACAATAAACTGGATCACCACTGATACTCATGGAAACATCTAAATCTTATGACATGAAAGATAAATCTGAAGTTATCCTCTTATCCTGAACAGGTTTAACCACTATGGATTGAGCTCCAGACGACCATTGTGTGTGACACCCTTGAATGCCAGGCACCGTGGAGCATGTCTACAGTGGGCCAGGTAACATGTTGGTTGTTGGTTGTTTACTGTTGAGAGCAGGATCACCCTGCATCTGAATGACGGTCGGCAGCTCATTTGGAAGCGTAGGGGTGAGTGCTATGCAGCTGTAAACATGGTCCCAAATCCTGGAGCTGGAGGAGATGGTGTAACAGTTTCGACTGGAATATTGATGGACAGAAAAACTGATCTGGTGTTTGTCAGTGGAACAGTCACAGTCCAGTCATACCTGCAGGACATCATTCAGTCCATCATCATCCCCCAGTGGCACCAGTAGCTCCAAACTTAATGTTCATGGATGACAACGCAACCCCACTTGTGCTCCTGTGGTCACCATGCATCTCCAGGAGGTTGGTGTCCCCCACATGGAATGGCCGACATGTCACCCGACCTGAACCCTATAGAGCATCTCTGGGACCAGTTGAAGTGTTGCGTCTATGCCCGTGACACACCAACATGTGACCGCCAAGTCCAAGTTACTGTTGTTACAGAATGGAGCGCCAAAACAATATTCAACGTCTAGTGAGGAGTATGAGCCAAAGATCTTAGGCTGTCATCGATGCACGTGGTGGGAATACTTTGTGACTTTGACTTTGTGCTAATTGATACTGGATATGCAATAAAAGTCAAATGAAATGTGTTGCATTATTTTTGGGAACCAAAAATATTCACAAAACACAAAATATCCCTTACTAATTTTGAGTAGTGTATGATTTATATATGATTGATTGATCTTTATTAGATATACAAATATCACTGGAAAGAGTGAGTGTGAGGTCTGTGTATTCTAATTTGTCTGAGTTATGTCTTTGAGGAAAACAGAGGGTGTGTCAGGCAGGTGAAAGGAAAGGAAGGAAAAAAGAAACAACAAATAATACTGCACACATTCAGATGCGCTTCACATCTATTAGGAGCACATTATTTGCTCATAATCCTAATATATTCCAATGACAGCTGGTAACATCTTGAATTCCAAATTAAGTGTGTGAGTACCCAGCCACTTGCAACCATCACTTACTCATCCCAATTAACTGTTTTTTAAACAAAACATTTCATTTCTTTTCATCATTAAGTCTTAAATCATCCCCTGTTAATGACAACTGCTAATTATGCATTCACATTCATTTCTGCAACATTAATTTATATGAAGTTCTAATTTATCCTTGCTGTGACATTGCTTTGGCTGGAACCATCCCTATGAGCTAAATATGTATATGAAGACAGGAAAGAAATAGCAAAGGAGACTGAGGCCAACATTAATCACTAAAATTAACAATTTCATGATTGATGGTCATGAAACAACTGCCTCCACTCTCCTCCTTTGCAGGGGTGAAAGTAGATTTAAATTCTTGCCGGTACTATTACCAAAACCTTCATTGCCTCATATTGTTCTCTCTCTCGCTTCATGCATTTTAAAAACAGCAAAGTCAAAACCCAAACAAATAAAAACATTTCAATATTTTACTGTAGGCTACCTGTGTGGAGTAGGCAGACATTAGAAACACTTGACAATATGATAAAATATTTATTTTAATTATTAAGGTGCTGGCATGTATGAAACATTGATAAACATCCAGAATACTTTCTGCCGTGAACACGACTGATATTCAATAAACATAAAAATTGGAACATTTTAAAGTGTCTCTTTTAACAGGCTTATGTGAAAATTTCATAACTTGAAACATTTTCAACATCCTCATTTCATACCTGAACAGTTAACAAGTCTCTGTCTTTGGACTTTCTGACATACTAAGTATCACATAAATGATTAAGAATAGATGGTCATGAGCAAAAACTCAAAGTGGATCTACCCCTCATCAAAATACATCACCTAAAAGATTTTCCACAGAGGCCATCCCCATAGCAACCGCTCTGTTTCGGAAGTAGACGCGCATGCGCATTCACGTACTGCTGAGCGAAATCTGGTCGTTCGCTCATAAGCAATTTTTTTTCGAGTTGTTCTGTGTCGTTGAAATTGAATATAATAACATGAAACACAACTGTTTACTCTCCTACTGATTTTAATTGGGACATTTTACAACGAACGGAAAGACATTAAACGTTGTGCACGTTTCGAAGGCACCGGGCTCTCTCCGAGGGGAGGGGGAGAGAAGCAGGGCAAGAGCCGTGAGGAAGAGAGGGAGATGTCCGGCCAAGGCTCCGTCCAGCATGGACCAAAACTCAGCACGGATAGTTCAGAAACAATTCGGAATGAGTTAAAAGCAATTTATAAACAGACATAGTAGTGTTCAAGACTGCATATTGCTAGCGGATCTATTTTCTGACCCAAAGTGCGGCCGTGACTGGTTCTGAATGAGGGCTTCAGCAGGCAGCCGCTCTCCCCCCCTCTTCCTGGTACTGCGTACCGCCACTGAATCTTTTAGTGGTACGCAGTACCGGACCGTACCGGCTTACTTTACCCCTGCTCCTTTGTGAATGCCATTAACCAAGTTCAACACCCTCATGGATGCTGGAGATATCTGTTTTATCTGTAGTGTATTATCATGCAGAAGCTCAAGTTGTGTTGGTATGGGTTATATGTCTGGAAATTTTAGCAGCAACTGTCAGAAACAAAAAGAGAAAATGTCCCCAAAAGTATCAGGCTGTACCGGCTGTCTGTGTTCTGCATGAAACAGCCAGAGGCCAAAGTAAAAATGCACTGCAATAAAAGTGAAGCAGAACAAATTAAATCTTGGGAGGGACAAGTTGTATGTTTAAAAAAAACGTACCTTTTGGATATCATCAACATAGCAAGACGCTGCCATCTGTCGTTGACAGGTATACTAATTAAAGCTGCTCTTATTATCCTTTCCATATGGATTCTGGTTGACAAGACAGACAATTCCATCTAATGACACAATACCTGCGTCACTCTGACCTGATCCCCATTACTCCAGTAATTAAAACCTGCAAATTGCTGGCAGAAATCATAAGATACAATAAGATAGGCCTTTATTGATGCCTCCACTCCTCATCATCTGAGAGTAAGGCACTTTTTTAAATATTTTTTTTTTCCCTCAGATCAACTGATCATTGCAGTGCTGAGGGATCAAACAGGCTGAAATTTGCTTGAGGTGTGATTGTGAAGTCCTACGATTGAGGAATACGGTAATAAGACCTCCACTTGAACTACTGTAGGCAAGGCTCTTGAAGCCCCCAGGCAAAGGGAAACACACGAGGAAATCTCATTAGGCACAATATTTCTGCAAGGCTGCCCCATCACAATGTCAAGCTCAAGGAATCCCAGCATTCAAGTTTAAGGACGGTGAGAAAGAAATGGTATAAACCTGAAGAAACAAAGACATCCTGCTCGTCTCGATGTGCCTCAGTGGCACTGAAAAAGACGCTTTAAAAAAAGCTGGCAAGCTGCAAATTTCCTGCCATGAGATGAAGTAAAAGTGCTCGAAACAGCAATATTTTAGATTCCCAAGTGGAGGAACGGAAGCTCTTGCATACCAAGCACATATAAACACAAAAAAAGTCTCCCCAAGATAACGGGAAAAAAAGTCTCCCTGAGATAAAAATAGACATCTTCAAACAGGTCTAGACTTTGTTCAGTTGCTTTTTGAAGGAAGAAACCTATGAATCAACGCTGCTGCTGCTGCTGGAGGAACTATCAAGCCCAGCTTCAACTTTACAGTCCTATGAAAAATGCACTCATGCACTATTATTTTGTTGTTTTCAATGTAGAACGTTGTAGTCTTCAATGAATCACTCACTTTAATCAGTAACAATGTATTTATAAAAGCTGTAAGAGCTAGATGAAACCTCTGTCAAGCCTGAGTCATTTAATTCATGAGGGACTTTTATGCATGACTAAGATGATTAAATCGATTGGCAAAGAATTCATTTTTTTATGTGATTTTTTAGATTATTTCTTAAACATGGCTGACCTTGGAGGAGGTACGGAGGCTCAGTGCGCCGCATCTGTCAAAAAACTCACACACCCTTCAAGCTGACTTGCCAGAGCAAAGTCAAACTGCGGCATCACTTAAAAATGATTTAAAGGTTGGTCCCAACAGGCTCTGCAGTCAAATTAGCAATAATACGTAATATGCAGCGTCCTGTTAGACTTTCCAAATAAAGCTTGCTGACAAACAGATCACATATTATGACTTTTGGAATGTTTTAACGTTGTCGAACAGTTGCGGCTTGGTTAGGTTTAGGCACAAAAACTACTAAGGTTTAGGAAAAGATCATGGCCCATCCAACCACCCAACCCCATTCCTGCTCTTTATTCTACTGCACTCCTGCAAGAAGTGACACTAGAGGGGTATTTGTAATTATCTGAACTAACCAGACTGTTCTACTTAATCTAATATTTAACTTTACCCACCTAATCATCATATCCACATAACTGATGATCATTTATCAAAAATCTCATTGTGTCAATATTTTGTGAAGGCACCAATAGTCATCCCAACAATATTGTCACAATAACCATATTGAGGTATCTGATATAAAATGTTACCCAGCCCTACCATTTATGAGGTGTGTCGAGGAGATTTCAAAATATCGAGATATATATTGTGTATCTTGATGTAGCCTAAAAGTATCACAGTATTATTTTAAAGCCATAACATCCATCCGTAGTGTATACAAGTAACCAGCATTTTGTTATTCTTTGTTTGAAAGCTTTTATGTCAAAACAAATACATCTATCTCTCCAACACTGTTTGGTTATGTCATAGATGTCAAATGCTATTTATGGATATTGGCTACTTGTGCAGTAAAAAAATCTGTCAAGTTGCATACAGGTGTATGAGACAGTGCTGGGAAGTAGCAGCCCCGTTTCTAATCAAAGATTTCTGTGGTATTGAATTAGTGCATTGACCTGTATACTCACTACCAATATTTATTCCAGCATTTTAGGTTGTATCAGACGCATTTCCCCTACTGTTATCATTATCAGAACAACCCTTAAAAAGGTTTGGAATTTAAGTGCACAGATTACGGTCGGTCATATGGTCGGTAATCACCGGACAGCTAAAAGTACCAGAGTTCTGGCCTGACTGTGATGTGGAGTTTACTCCCACAGTCAAAGACGTATTGCAAACCTCACTATGATCCTGAATAAGATACAAATGGATGAACACAAGGCCATTGGATCGTGGGTGTTAAATTAATTTCGAAAGCCATGAGTGCAGTCTTCAGAAGAAAACAAATTACAGTTAATTGTTCCACTAATATTTAACACTAACAAGCGCTCAAGTTGTTTTTCACATCACGCGCACTGCACTGCACATAATTATCATGTTATTCTGGAAGTGGTGAAGTCTGTTTCAAGTGTAAGATGAGCACAGGAAGAGAAAACATGTTGGTGGTGAAACTACAGACAACAGGCAGACAGATAGAGAGCTTTAAATGTCGAGACTATCTGCACTCATTGTGTCAGACTTTATTTGAATAACAAATCAGTAAATGTCACAGTGACATCAAGTAAAACCTGTAGAATGGTCTGTCACCACGCCACTATCTGTATAGTGCATTATTGTTTTTGTCTCCATGCTGCCTATGAATCAGAAAACATTTGTATTACAATAAGTGTTAGAGATTCAAAACCTCTCTGACTCATGCATATTTTGATAGTCGCTTCTTTTAAGTTTTTAATCCCTGTTTGAATCCGTTTTCCTTTCCAATTACTCTTGCACACACCTGTGCCAGACATTTACATGTCTCTCCCTTGTCTTTTTTTTTTTACAGGTTACATAAGCGCATGTTTTCCTGGGGAAGGAGGCAAGTATTTGCATCTCAATATCCAAACAGGGTAGAAGCATTGTCATTTTCATCAGTGATGCTTCTGTTTCTGCACCTCCCTTCTTTAACCTGATTCAGTCAACATCTGACAGCAGAGAGTGAGGTGTAAGGAAGTACCCCCACACAACACAAATGCTGTTCCTGTCTTCTTCTCTGCGTTTGAGAAATGTGAGAGGTGCCGTGTTGTTGGTAGTGGCTTCTGTTTGAGGGTCGACATTTGGTGCGGTAGAATAATCTCGTGCTGTTGAGAAACCACTAATATATGTGGACCAAAGCTATGACAAAGCTTGTGACGTACAACATCAGATATGAAAACATGAATCTAATTACCTTTTACCGCATCAGAATGCATATGAATTCCTCTAAATTCACAAGATCAAAATAAGCCAGATATTGTGAGACTTTTAACACTCTTTATCACCTTCAAAAATCTTTGTATTAAAACCATTTAAATCACTATCTGAGCCTGCAAGCTCCATCTGCGGACAGATAACATTGTATCAAGACCGTGTGCAGCCCCAGGGATGTTTCATATGAGCCACTGACTGGCCGGCTTCCTACAGATATGAAATGAATAGATATGCTTGTTCAGTTTCTTCTGCCAGTAACCTTGACCTTGTACTGGCCTGCAGGGGTAGTGTGCATTGTGTGGAGAGAGTGGTCAGATCACTTTAAGCATAAACTTTTCTCAGCACGTCATGCTGCAATGCAGTCTGTCATCGATCGTTCCTTTCTTAATTTACAGCAATCAAGCTGGGAGAAGTGTTGAAAAAGGGCGACGTGGTTAATAGCTCACTGAATGGCATTGGACTTGACTGAATTAAAATCTGTCCTGATTGGCCACTCCGTGTAAGGAACTGTCATTGGGCAGACTATAATATGCTGTAAGACGTGTATAAGACTTCCATACATCTGATACTGATTTCAGGGTTAAATTTTAAAAAAATTCTATCCATTATAAAATTTCCATCACCATTCAGAGCTGTATTATGCAGGTATGTTTGTGTACTATAAAGTTTAGTATTACTCAACTCCAAATGGTATTGTATGTAAATTAAACAGCAACCCTTTTCCCTCTCTAATAGTTAGTTACGTTTTTAGTCACTCCACATACTTCAAACTACAGGCACATTCAATACATTGTCCTTCAAGTTTTTTTAAGGACTAATGTTAGTCTGGCACTGGCATTCAAGCGTCAGGGAGGAGTGAACTGATTGCATTGTCAGTGTATTTCTGGTGCATTTACAAACACAAACACGCAAACACAAACACACAAACACACACACACACACACACTTTGATTTTAAACATTTTTGGATGCAAGTCTGAAAACAATGCGGCAACATAGATTTAAGCTCCGAATTTGAAAAAAACAAACAAACAAAAATGACTTAACTTTCCTCTGAAGCATCAGATAAATATATTCTCAATGCATTGTCAACTCAAAAAAGGGCCACTTTAAGTGCCCAAAGTATCTCAGCTGTCGATGGGTGCTGGTTTTACATTTAATGTGCCTTGCGTATCTGTGGCAACCATGCTCTGGTGGAAGACAGACCCTGGTCCTCTTACGGATCTTGCAGTGTTTTTTGTCGAGTCAAATATTGCCTGGATTGGTAGGCCATTTCTCATAGTCTTCTCATGTTGGATGTGCTTTATTCCCTCAGCATGAGATGTGCCGCCCCATATTGCTAATAGTGAAGCTATTTTGGCAAAGCTCACATCTTGCAGATTGGACATTCTCTTGTTCCGTTACAACCAAAGTTTAGAGCTCAACGGTGCCAACTTTTTGAATGGCTGGACTTCCCGAAATGAATTTCTCATTAATTTACTGCACTTACATTTCAGAAGATGCTTGATTAATAAAACAAACAACGTTATCATCATATTAATTTGTGGCTTCTACAGGATCATATACCAACATTTCACAGTGTCATGCCTTGTGGTAAGTTTATCGGATGGTTACAACATTATGGCTAATGATCAACATCCTCATTCAGAATATGAACAGACAGAAAATGATGCCAATTAGAGTTACGCTACATCACCAGCTACTTAAAATAAATAAAACGTTAGCTTTCTATGTAATGTAACCTATCAACGGATGATTACTGTACCAATTAATTTAATTGCACACAACAAGGCCAGGAAAACAACTTTACAAGGTTTTCCATGACTGTTCGAACCCTGTGATTTGAGCCCAAACATTTTGACTGGGCAATATATCTAATGTCCATTTTGCATGATAACGTACATTCAGTAAGATTGCAATGGCTAGAGCTATAGTTTGTAATTGTTAATGATTTTAGTTTAATCTCAGTGTTTATTCTGCCTTTTTCGGATTCTTCATTTCCATGGCCAGTGGTCTCCAGAAGGACTCAGAGGGAGGGCTGAGTGATGTAGCCCCATGGAAGGGCCATCTGGCTTGAAGAGCGCTACCTGACTCTGGCCCCTACACCGGGGCCACGGGCACCTGGTCAAGCTGGCAAGGCACACCTTGGCAGTGTGCCAGAGATGGAAAGATAGCACTTCGATTTGGATGGGTCCACTCAGCATGGAGGCCCTCTGGCTGGAAGGTTACCAAATAGAGCAAAGGAAGTTCAAAGGGCAGCTCTGCTGGAGTTCCATATGCAAGTCATACTCACAAAAACAATCTAACTGAAAGGGGATGCAGCATTTCAAGTGGATAAGGATACATTTTTAAATTAAGGATAAATCCTCAAATGTGAATGTGCGGTGATGGCGCAAAGGTAAGCAAATGAAGTTAATACTTTATTTACAAAAACAAATGTAAACTGAAGACGGTAAAGCACAGCTTGAAGGTTTCCTTCAAACATCAACACTGGTTATGACTGGTTAAACTGCCTTTTTTGAAAGGACTTAAAGCACTAGGTTGTCGATATTCTTTTTTTTTTTTTTCAAACAAAACTCATGAAAAGGTCAAAACCGACGATCGCCATCGCTCATTATTTCATGAGATTCCTAACCTGTCTGTGGGCCTCAGCCCCAAGGAGAAGGTCTTTATCAAAAATATTAATATATGAATTTCCTAAAATGTTAAAATAAAGTGGCCAATTGCTAAAACTACTTAGTTGTATGGTGTGTTTTGAATAAAGGTTGTCATCATCTCACCAGCAGAGCTGAACAGCTCTACATATGTAACTTGTGTCATACCATACTGTGTAACAAGTTGTGCACGTACACTATAACAAGAACACTGAAATGTACAGTAACTGGCTGGCAGCAATTAGCTAGTAGGTTGCTGTAGTACATTCTACAGAATGCTTACTGTGAATGTAATCACAGTACCTGTAAAATACTGTAATTGATATTACAGTAATACGGTGCTGTATCTTTTATTACAGCAAATAGTAGACTACTTTATCAGGCATTACTGCATTCATTTTAATAATGTAAATAAATAACTGTAAAGTAATTACATACTGTACAATGAAGACACTGTTTTTGTCAACATTTAAAATTTGAACATACATCGATTTTATTTTGTAAACAACAACACTATAGCTGAGTTTCCATCCAAATGTAGTGCAAATTGAAACAAATTTAGAGAAATTTGGCAAAAAGAAATGCGAATGAATGATTGTTCCCATCCACTACCGTTATGCGCTTATTGGGAGTTGGTTCATCGATATAAGCCATTAATATATATAAAACCATTATACTTTATTGCAGAAGAAGACAGCGCAACAGGATGTCGTAATTAAAAGAGTGCCAGTTGAACCTCAAACAGTGAAAATCAATGTCGAAAACAGAGAAAACACGATAGAAATATGACATTCTGTTTGTTTCACATATTAATGTGAGGAAGGTTACATCAGATCTGTGTGGAGTAATGAGCAGACTGTCTTAATCTGCCTGCGAAATGCCGACAGCTTAAACAGCTGCTTACTGCTTCCTGAACTGTATTCTTCATCCCGAACTGTACTCTTGATCCTGAACTGGATACTGGAGTCTTCTTCCCTGCAGTGGAAGGGAAAAAAGGAATTAGTTACTGATGTAGAAATCTAAAGGCAAGACTGATGGCTCTGTCAATTTTTGGTGACTCCTTGCTGCCCATTAGCAATACCACAATATGCTTCTGCTACTTACAACACAACATAAAAGGGCATACAAGTTGTTGAAATTCTCTGTGAAGCCTCCAAGTGAATGTGACCCCAGGTTGTCACCTACAATTGCAATTAAAACCCCCTTCACAGTCTCACCTGTCTCCAAGGTAATACCAGATTGCTCAATGTCTTTTAAGTCTTTTTTACAAGGGAGGGGAACACTTTCTCTTGTCCAAAAAACTGATAGTCAGACTCCCTGCAAAGCGTGACTAACTGCATGGGGCCAATGGATGACCTGTTAAGAGACAATATCGCACCCAGTGTCATGTACACAGCTAGGAGCTTGTGTTTCTTCTTGCCAGATCCAGAGGATTCACAACTTCAAAGGCATCTTGATACAAGATAACCGAGATTGAGGAAGGTAACTCTTGCAAAGGGGTGTTTTCTTTGAAAGTCTTACCATCCCAACTGTGACATCGCATTTGTGCATACTTCTTGAAACTCTTGTATCAGAGTGGATATTGTGGAGGCAGGTAAAAGCATATTTGCTTGCATTCTCAAGTAAAAGAGGGCCAAATTGGTAAGAAAAAAATCTGTCTCTCACCATCACCCAAAGAATGACTGACCTCAGAAAATTCTACAGTCTCTGTCATGTCATCATTTCCCATAACAACAGCATCATCATGCATACCTGCATCATCACTGTCCATGCCTCCATCTCTACAAGCTACCGTGTCCTTTGTGTGTTTCCTGCTTATGTGTGAACGAAGCTCTGACACTGAAGAGCTTCTGGCAAGCGCTGAAAGCACAAGCATCCCTAATATGCAACTTAAATGCTAACAGAGACTTGAAAAATGTGAAGATTTGAAAGTGCATTCCTCAACCTGAAAAATTTAGATTCACACATTTACGAGATCTAGCTGGTTTAGGTTTTGTGTGGTTTCGGTACATGTGTGTCTGTAATGCACAAAGTGTTTTGAATTTACAAGGACAAATGGAAATCCCACATGGAAACTTGAAGTTTGCACATTTTCTGTGCACTTTAACATGCTTGATATATCTAGCATGTCTAGATAACATTGAAAAACATATTTATGCATACTAATTTATTCCTGTATGTAAGTGAAATAATTGTTGTGGTTCTCTTTACTGCAGCTACAAAAAAAAACCCTGTGAGACTTAAAAATTGGAAAGCCAAAAATCTTAATGCAGTGGTTGTGTTGTTTGAAAGTCTCACCTTTGGTGGCGTTCTGTTTCGCCTTGGCCCGCTTCAGGACTTGGTTCCCATGCCTCACGGTAGCTAGTAAGAGAAAAACGAGTGACAAGCTTTTCCAAATGGAGCTGTCTAGCTAGGGCACCAACACACACACACACACACACACACACACACACACACACGGGGACACACGCAACATTCCAATTTAAGTGTATCCAGTAATGTCAATCCTACAACAAACTGATAATGTTATCAACTAAATGTCGGCAGATAACAAAATCTATCAAAATTTAATGTGCAACTAGTTTCTTTTGATAATGTAATATGCAAACTAACGTAAGCTTCACTCTTAAAGTTACACACAGCGGTAACTTTACATGAGAAAACTGTGCTAAACTAACGTAACGTTGCAGTTGCCAAAAAATGAGCTTACCTTGCTGAAGTCAAAGGCTGAAGAAAGTGTGGAACGTTGTCAGTAACCTCTTGCAACAAAACTGTGTGGAAAAATTCAGGTGGTCATCAGGGTTAACGTTACAGAGGGTATAAAGATGTGGGTCCTCCTCTGTATACGTGATAACACAAAACTAGAAAAATCAGTGTTGGAAATAATGCAAAATTGTACCATCAGCAAAGAGAGATTATTCTTTGTAGGCTACCGCTGAAAAAAGAATGCTGCTGAAAAAAATCCCTCTCAAAATTACTGTATTTTGATTCGCAAAATTCACCAATGGTCAATGACTTTTGACCATGATGCTTTGCAGATCTACAGCATCTTACATGCATACATACATACAGTAAGCATTTGTTCATTATACAGTTATAATTCTGTGAACACTACAGAAATTTGTTACAGTGTACAGACCTGTCATTCACTCTGTGTGCGAGGGAAGAGTGGCGCTACTGCACCTAACCAACACACTCCAACAAGTAATTGGCTAAAAGTTACACCACAGGAACAAAAGCAGAAACAGCAACTGCATTCAAGTTCTGATTTTACAGATTATTAAAAAGTGACGTGTCCAAAACTTAAAAAACAGAAGTAATATTACTAGGCCAATCCTAGGGGTTTAATTCCTGTGTTTTTATGGGTATAATGCTGCCATTAGGACGTCTTAGTAGTTACAAAGAGGGTTTTTTAAACTTAAGACAGTGATAAGGATACATTTCACTACTCCCTGTAAACTGATTAATTCAGCAGATCTTCAAACTCATTGAAAATAAAGCTTCTCTTGGTCCAAATTATTAGAGTTATGATTTATGTTTTGTTACGTTCCTGTGGATTCTTAGAATATTAGAGGTGTAGTGCCCTGAATTTGCTAAGCTACTCGACTCATCTGCCTCCCACTATCATACACCTCCACAGCACAGCACTCGGGCAAGTGGTGAGTCAAGGTGTGAAGTGCCTTCCACTGCTCACACAAAGATAATCTCATGGAGTATCACCTTATTGCACATGGCTGAACTTGAGCTTTCTTTTGACTTTCCATGCAATACCTCGACAGCAGAGAAAAGTATGAAAGGTATGACGCATGGAGAGAGCACTCAACTAGGTATGAAGGCCACACTGCCTTTTGTAATCGGAGTGGGCTCATTTCTTTTCTGACCATGTCAGCCAGTAGGTGATTTGTTCATTTTTAACAGGGGGGATGGCTCAATGGGAGCACCACCCTGCCCCGACACACGTATGTACACCTCCCAAAGGACATTGTTGACGCCTTAACCATAACTGTGGCATTTCTAATTCTACAATTCCATTTTATCCAGTTGTCTTCCTTCTCTCCCTACTACAATTGTCTTTTTATAACTGTATTAAAGTAATGAGTAAATACACCTTTAAATTGTATGCAGTGGACTGAGTTTATTCAGGCAGGGTTTTCTCATGTTTCTCACAATTCACTACAAGCAGGGTCATTTTAAGTTACATGACCCCTTGGAAGTTTTTACCATCTAAATTCCTTGAAGGACACAAAATGAACATTGTGCAAAATAGTAGAGCCCAACCGATTTATCGGCCGATATAAGCCTCTCACAGATATATCGGTATCGGTGTATATATTGTCCGATATGCACCGATATGAAAACCTTATATTTAAAAACTATAATGGAGAAAAACATGCTTGGGCTGATTTAAAATTGGTGTAATGACATAGTTTGTCCAGCAGAGTGCGCTTCAACAGGGGATAAAACAGTTGGTGTCAGGAAATGTAACAGCTACCTCACTAATGGTTAAACTATAAACCGGCACAAAAATGACAATTACCAACATAACATAAGCCACCATGTTCTGAACAGGCACTAAAAACACTTACAAAAAGTAACATTTTAGTTTTAGAACAAGCAAACTTGTTGTGCTCCTCCTCTACACGAGAGACGCGCTGGGAATCCACCGGAAGCTGCTCTATGACGTCGCGTCTGCTACAGGTTTTGTTCCGCCTTCCGCACGACGTCATACCATGAATGTATGAAGAGAACCCAGCGGGAACGTTTCAGAAGCCTTTGGCCTGCCCGATTTTGTTGACTTGCTCAGATTTTGTTGATCTGGTCATTTTTCGTCTTTATACAATCAGGAGTCTGCACAGGGTGTTTTATTTTGAAAATTGACCGGATGCTCTATGTCGTTCCTGTGTCTCTGACTTCCTGTCAGCGCGATCTGCTCTGTGCAGCTTGTTGCGGCTTCCGTCAAAAATCGACCAGGCAGCCGAACGCAAAGCAGCCGTGCACGGCTTGACTCCACTGTGAGCTGTCGATCACGGCCGCTTCTGATTTGTAACACACTTTCTGCTACTAGGGGATGGAGAGTGATGGCATGGCAGGTTAACAAGGGGGATGCTTTTTGGTAATTTTGCTAACAAGGGGGACGGTATCCCCCCTCATCCCCCCTCAAATCGCCTACTGATGTCAGCCCCAGGAAGGATTCCTGATATGACATAGTCCTGCTTTATAAGGTCCTTCCTGCCCCCTGGACTGACTCACTGCTTAGTAGATGAATTAATTAGACCCCTGTATTCATGGTGTCCCACAGGAAGACCTGAAATACTAATGAGCCTGATGTAGTCAGACACACTTATCCAATCTGTCAATCTGCCACCTGCAATACATTGATTTTGCAAAAAAACTACTGTTTTTTTTTATTATTATTTTACTGCCATTTAATATACAAAAGAGATTTGTAAGACAGTGAATCCAACTTTGTCTTCATCAAATAGCTGCTATAAGGCCTTTATTTACAATTTGAAGGCTTATCTTGAGATGGGTCTTAATTCCTAATTTATTTTATTAATGTAAAACTCTGAGGGCAGTTGCTCTTGTTGATGCTATAGGCCAGGGGTTCTCAAACGTATTGCTCAAAGGTCTGAATATGATTTTTAACTGAGGTCAGGGGTCTGGAATCACATCTTTCCTTTTAATGTCTTTAGTAATTAATTATTTAAAAATGCTACAGTAAAACAACTTGAAAATTATAGGCTGCTTGGGGATCTGTTGTACATGAATATGGTTGAGTTAGCCGACCTTTGTGGCCGACAGTAGAGGAGAGAAGCACAGATGAACTTTTGGAGATAAACACCAAAATGCGACAGGACTTGGCACAGATATATTTTTATAACTACATTAATTGTGGAAACTGTGTTCTGTGTGGCTCGACTGTGCAAGCATTTCACTCGTATTTGCGACTTAAAATAGATGTGTGAAAACCGTAAATTATAAGGAGCAGTAAGGAGCATTGTAGGAGCATACTTTTATTGTCCCCGTGGGGAAATTTGTCTTGGACTCAAATGCTGCGCACATAAATGCCTTCAAGTTACATTAAAATAATCTACACAAAACAAAACAGCACCAGCTCTACCTCCTGAGAACTGGCATGTGTGCAAATTCAGCCCAAATAGCCACTGCTGTTTCACTCAACAACAATTGGTGCATCTGCTGCTCAGGAGGTAGAGCATTATCCAGTAATCAGAAGGTCAGATCCCCCGGCTGCACGTCGAAGTATCCTTGAGCAAGATACCGAACCCCAAACTGCTAAGCAATTGATTGATTGATTGATTGATTGATGAACAGGTCGGCACCTTGCATGACAGCGTCTGGCATCAGTGTATGAATGTGTGTGTGAATGTGACAAGTGTTATAAAGAGCTTTGAGCGGTCAGTTGACTGGAAAGAGTGCTATAGAAATGCAAGTCTATTTACTATTTACCAATGACACGTGTCATGGAGCAGCCAATAGTTCCAACCATTGAAAGTTCCAGCATTCATTGTCAGTGTTTCCAAAGCACGCTGGCTGGTAAGATGATGAAATGACTGCAGTTGTTGACATTTTAACTTATAACTGACCTGTCATGAATGATGAATCTACTCAATAATGGTATTTTATATAGCCAGCTTTAGTTAAGGTTTATCGTAAGTTAATAGCTAATTAAATAATAATTGCAATTAGTTAATTAGTTAACTAGTTAATGTCAACATCATTTTATTAGCTAACTTTACCATAATCAGATGTTAACTAGACTAAATTTACCTGATATAAATTGCAGTTAATGGCGTACTGTTGGCATGTAAAGTTAATCTTCGGTTGTTAGATTTAAGCTCAGAGGCCCCGGATCTGCTTTTTTCCTACTGTTGTGGTGAAAGTATGCAATGGCCATTTCCGATCCTTGTATGCCTTTCCTGGCATGCTGTCTGATATACTGTATGTCTCTTGTCACCTTGTTTATTTATTACTTATATATTTAATGTATGTTGTTGAATTATAAACAACATGTTTCAATATGTATATGAATGTTGCAGCTGGCAAAGATGGAGCAATTTAATACATATACTGCTGGCTGTCAGTCATCGTGATCATCTTATCCATGATATCAAAACTATTACATAATTTATTTGATTATATTTTAATCTGAATGTGCAAAGTAAGTTATCAAAAATGTAGTAGCAGCGTGATAAAAAGTACAATAGCCCGTATGCCTCTGAAATGTACTGGAGTGGAAAGGAGTAGAAAATGGAAATACTCAAGTAAAGTGCAGGTACCTCAATATTGAATCTACCAGAGCTCATAACTTACAGCAGAGATAACGTTAAAAACACTGCAGGACCAAGTGTTTCTGTTCAGAGGAGTGTGAAGCGTTTCACCATTAACTGAAAAATTATATGACGTCACAAATGTAAATGTACTGAAGTACTTCAGCTGAGTACAGTTTAGAGGTAAAAGTACTTTAAGTTTGGAGGAACAGACTCTTCACATCATTTTACCAAACCGCTGTCAGAGAAGAAAGTAACAAACATTTAACAAATAAAACATTTTGGAAAAAGTTGAAGTTTAAACTGCTTGAAATAGCAACTTCGGTTCGTTCTTAATAAATCTCTTCTATGAGTAAAATCACTCTTTTTTTATTTCAGTCAGGTTATTTAGGATGCCAACTCTACGTACAGACAGGCGACACATTTAGAAACATGAAACTTTTTTGTTTTCCTTAAATATGTCACTCTGTACACATCTGTAGTACAGCTATCTCAAAACAATTAGCCCATGCACAATTTGCTTTTTTTTCTTTTAATAGTTATATCTCAATTTGTATTTAATTTTCATCACTCGGAGTAGTATTTGTCATGTTTTATCACTCAACTTTGCAATACCTGCAATGTTATACACCATAAAGTTAAACTACTCAGTTTTCCACATACTCCAGTAGAATGACAATTCTTTTTAGTAGGTCTTGTGGCTAGACTATCACTTCATTGTAGTGTTTTTATCCTTATGTGCTTGTTTTTACTCTTGAATTCTCGTTTATTTATATCAGTCTATCTACACACGTGTGTGTGTGTGTGTGTGTGTGTGTGTGTGTGTGTGTGTGTGTGTGTGTGTGTGTGTGTGTGTGTGTAGATGTGCATATTATCATTATCAAGTCAACACTCCTGTCGTATTGTTGTCAAAAAAATCATTTTTCAACAACTAGTACTAATGTTAAATTTGCCACGTGAGCAGCTAGATAGTATTTGTTTGTACTACTTCAGTGTTCCCCCAAATGCACCTTTATTTTTTACAAGAGGAGAGGAGGAGGATGGGGTAGACAGGAGAGGAGTGGCGAGGGCTGTGTTTTATATCTCCCGCTAATTGATTTTGCACTAAGGGTGCTTATATCTAGGTCAATTAACACACCTGCAATAAGAGCAGAGAAGGAGAAGGGGACGCATTCTTATAACTTTAGAAACAAAAGTTGCATTTTTTTCCTGCTACTGATGCTTCATATCCGGACCAATTCACACACACGAGTAAAGCATTAAGCATATAAACAAAGAACTTACCTGAATATGTCTGTTTAAACGATTATCCCAATAAGCATCAACTAGATGTCAACACTGAAGCAAGCAATGCTGAACATAGAGTCGTGGTTATCATTCCGGGAAAAAACTGTCCTCCAATGTTGCGTGATTGTTGCACAGTAATGTTACAGCAAATGCAGTTATTTGATAGTAATATGCAGGGGGAACACAGATCTATGAAGATCCATTCTGATATAAAGATAAAGAGCCAGCCCTGACAAATTGGTGCCCTAGGCAAGATTTTGGCTGGTGCCCCTTGCATCTTAGACAATAACCATCGCACAGGTGCTGAGGTGGCGGTGTGTCTGGAGGGGGCCAAGGATTTGCCGGCGTGAGAACAAAGTGCATCTAAAGACAGAAGAGGAGTCTGTGGGACCACTGGGTGTTTCATTGTATTAATAAAAATGGCTGCTGATGGTGAAACCCAGCCAATAATACCACTTATTTTAGGCCACATTCTAGCCAGTGTTAGAATAAGTATTCAGATCCTTAAGGTAAAAGGACCTCAGTATCAGTAGCAAAATGCAGTTAAAGTATTAAAGTACTGGTTTGGTCCCTCTGACTGACAATGTGTTATATTTTAAAAACTTGTTACATCCACTGTGTAAAATCTTATTTTCTAAAGTAACTAGTAATTAAAGCTGTCAAATAAATGTAATGGAGTAGAAAGTATAATATTTCTCTCTGAGATGTAGTGGAGTGTAAGTATAAAGTAGCATAGCAATAGTCTTTCCAACATGCCCTAATGACAGGCCTGGAGCCAGGATGATTTGAGTGAGGGGGCTGCTAAAAATTTCAAAGGGGGAATTTTTTTAGCTATGATATTAAATTAATTAATTTACCCATGCGATGACAGCGTAAGGCACAAAAACTCTGTGCTAAATATTTTTTTAATCTATGAACATTGTCAAAAGGTTGATGTGAGAATGGATGGGCTGGAGGGACCGGGGAGGGAAACTCTGCTGAGATTGGTTGTTACCTCACATTGAAAGAACTAATCACATTAGCGTTAAAGAGTTTGTGGCAGAGATTTCAACATTCTCTCGTCCTCTTTGGCTTGCAGAGCTCGCTAGGCAGAGCGGAAAGGCTGGGCGTACACATGGTGGACTGCCCTCCACATGCGCCAAGCTTGGATGCAGAAAATTGGTTTCGGCAAGGCGAGTTCTGCCTCCAGGCTGTCTGGGAGGGTCAGCCTGCCATCTCGTGCCCTGGGACACTCTGGCGAAGAGCGGAGGAGGAGCGTAACCCCAGAAGAGCAGCAGCATGTCGATGAGGAGGGACTGCGTCAGACAAAAAAAGTCAACGTGTTTACAGGGGAAACTACAGATCACAGTCCCTGTATTAGGACCGTTGCTGCTGGGTGATTTTTATCCAAACCAACAGCAGTCTATGCCCGACTAAAACTGCTACTTACATTGACAACTAATTGACAACACAGCAGAGTGTCCCTCCCCCGTAATGTTCCCCGCTGCACACAGTCCCCCCCACACACAACAAACAGCCCTGTCCATGGTCCCGAAACAACAACTACGCATAATCACTTGTATTTTGAAAAAAAAATATTGTTTTTGGTATTTTTGGTATTGTCGGATGATATGCGACAGCTGTCAATCAACAACAATCGAAATAATCCCTCATAGATATTAACGATTATTAATAATAATTATTCATAAAAGATCGTCATAAATGTAAATTATTTTATCATTGAAAATGTTACATTTTATTAATTCTAGAAAAAAGGAGAGTTAAGAATGAATAATTTAAATGTATTTATTGTCCGCTGCGATCTGCTGCATTCGCTCGTGGTGAGCAAAGCAATAATTGATGTGGGGGATTTGGGGGAAGAAATTTTAATCAAAAGAGAAAGATCATCGAGCATTATACAACCACTAGAGCGTGTTGAAGAGTGACTCTGTGACCAGTTTAATAAAGGGCTGATATATGGTGGCATGTTGCCCTTCAACGCTTTAAAAAGAAACAGAAACCAATGGCTGACATGTCTTACTGTTAAAAAGGTGCTCATCCAACTTTTTCATATCGAATACTATGATGAGTGGAGTAACAGTCACCAGTAATGAATCTGAGGGTGGAGTGATAAACCAAGTCTAGTGGAGTAGGAGTGGAGTGCTCTTTCTTTATCAATAACCATTTTTTGTCTTAGCTTGCTAACATTAACTTGTGTTAATATGAAAATTAAATGTGAGTTTCTGATCCAACCAGATACCCAAACAGTTGTATTCAGAAACCCTTTCAATACTGTGTCCTGTTAGAGTGGTAACATGCAGACCAATGTCTGCAATATCGCTGGCTCTTGAGAATATCACAAATTTGGCTTTGTTTGCATTGAGGCCTAATTTCAGGTCAAGAAGAGAATCTTGGAGTTTGTCAAAAGCTTGCTGGAGAATTGTCATGGCTTTATGTGCAGTTTTAGCACAGCAGTACAGGACTGTATCATCAGCATAAAGATGGGCATTACAATTACAAATGTTATAGAGGATGTGTATAGAAAGTGAATCAAATTTGTTTTGTAGCTTGGCCTCTTAATTTCTTCTGACTGACGATGATTGGTAACAGCTGGTGACTTTTCTGGGCCCATTTTAATAGGGCTTTTTTCATACACCCATTACCTTAAAGCTCGATTGAAGTTCACTGCTGATCACATGGACAAATTAAAATATTCTGGAGGAAAAGTCTGTGGTCTGATGAAACAAACATTGTATTGTTTAGCCACATTGACAAGCAACATGTTTGGAGGAGAGAAGGTGAGGTCTTTAACCCCAAAAACATCATACCTACTGTCAAGCATGGTGCTGGTAGTATTATGCTGTGGGGCTGTTTTGCTGCCAGTGGATCTGCTGCTCTAAAGAAAGTAAATGGAATAATGAAGAAGGAGGATTATCTCCAAATTCTTCAGGAAAACCTAAAATCATCAGCAGAAGATCGGGTCTTGGGCGCAGTTTGGGTGTTCCAACAGGACAATGATCCCAAACACACATCAAAAGTGGTAAAGGAATGGATCAATCAGGCTAGAATTGAGGTTTTGGAATGACCTTCCTAAAGTCCTGACTTGAATCCTATCAAGAACATGTGGACTGTGCTGAAGTAACAAGCCCGTGCCAATAAGCCAACAAATGTAGATGAGCTTCACCAATTCTATCAGAAAGAGTGGTTCAAAATTCAGAAACTACCAGAAACTTTTGGATGCCTATCAAAAGTGCTTAATTGAGCTGAAAGTGGCCAAGGAACATCTAACTAAATATTAGAATTACTGTAAGTATATTTTTGACCCAGCAGATTTGGTCACATTTTCAGAAGACCTATAATAAATTCATTATTGAACCAAACTTCATGAATGTTTTTTGTCAAAGATCTAAAACATTTTCTATATGCACAAAATAACCATTTCCCTTAAATATTGTTCACAAATCTGTCTAAATCTGGTGGTCACACCAGATACTGACTGGTTTTCTGACCCCCCCAGACCCCCCCAATAAAGCAAAACTGCACATTTCAGAGTGGCCTTTTATTGTGGCCGGCCTAAGGCACACCTGTGCAATATTCATGCTGTCTAATCAGCATCTTGATATGCCACACCTGTGAGGTGGGATGGATTATCTCGGCAAAGGAGAAGTGCTCACTAACACAGATTTAGACAGATTTGTGAACAATATTTGACAGAAATGGTTCTTTTGTGTATATAGAAAAAGTTTTAGATCTTTGAGTTCAGCTCATGAAAAATGGGAGCAAAAACAAAAGTGTTGCGTTTATATTTTTGTTCAGTGTAGTTTATGAGATATTTATGAATTTATGCGACTCCCATAGACAGCCCATTCAATTATATGACAGTAAAAAAGTAATATTAAAATTACTGTAATAGAGATTGCCAAGAAAAGTAATAGCTGCAATGGGACAAAAATGCTTGATATATGAAAATTGGAATGATGTGTCTGTATGCAATACTGTTGGAGAAGCAGGAACTTTGCTGCCCACAATCCCACAACTAGCTAGCCTCATCTCACCCAACAGTCATCCAGTGGGTGATAGTGGTCACATGAAATAAAAGCTTATTTGTCAAAATGGCCAGGCGTAAATCCCAGGAGGGCTAGGGGGAAAAAAAATATAATTTGCCTCCCCAGCCTATCACCCTAAGCACAACTACCAGTGTTGGTTGGAGCAACATAGTTTTACCTTAGCAGGCAGGGTGATGGAGTGTTCATTAGCAGAGTTACGGCATTATTTTTGGTGTCCAACTCAGGAATTCATGAAGTTGTGTCCTCCAAAGTTGATATTAGATTTTCACCCCTGCAGTCTGAATTTTCAGACTAGTTGAAAAGACTGGCTCATCATACCTACTGCGTTATTATGTACTACTATATACTTTACGGCACACTTTTCAAACATGAAAAAAAAAGATTTGCGCGCATGACACCTCTGCCACTACAACTCCACCAGAGAGGGAAAACTGCACATAGCCTGCATACTATGTAACAGTATGCAGCAAGTTGCTAATATGTGGCTTCCTGTCTGCATGTTTCTGAGCTGTTAATAGCAGATGAATATTTTCTAAATAGGATCCAGTGCTGCTACTGTAGCTGCAGTGTCCACAGCCTTCTATTGCTGCTGTCTAATGGGCTCTGATGGCTAGGTGCCCGCTTCAAGAGCTGTGACAAGGGGAGCTGGGCCGATCAAAGCATCATCCGAGGGATACATGGTAATTCACATGGTAATGTCAGGGTTGAGGTAAATGTGTTTAGACATTAGCAGATGTGGCAGGTACTGTATTTCCAGATGTCTTCATGTGTCCCTGGTGTGTCTTTTCAAGGATGACTTTATACACAGATGGGGCCTGCCAAAAACCAGGAAGTGATTTATTGTTGTAGGCGACTTTTCCTGGTTCATGAAACACATGGACACCTCTTGCAGGGCATTGCCAGTGGCAGAAAAAAGCTGAAGACTGTTTATGGTGAGCTGCCACAAGTACAAAAATGTAGGGCAGTTTGATTTGCCACCAGCTTTTTTACTGAACAATACATAATGTATAAATTCACACCTGTGATGAGGCACTTGTCAATACTGTAGCAGCTGTTTGATTTTGATTCTACAGATTTCTATATTTCAGGAGGCTCTTCAGTCTTAAAGCCACAAGAATACTGAACAATCTGACTGACAGTTCATGAAGCATCATTCTTTGAAGATACAACTTCATTTTTACCATCACATAACCACAGAAAAGTAATATTTTGGGAGGTTTGATGGGGCAGAGCAACACAAATTACTCAGTGACTAAATAACCAGGCACTGACATATCTGGCTTTCTGGCCTGCAAATTATTTTGGACGAACAACACTGTCAAGACCTTTTCAGCTGTAAAATACTTTACCAAATGTTATTTATCTATTTATTTTAGTGTGAGCGTAAATTACACAGTTGTCATCAGCAGAGCCAGAGATCAGTCACCACTATGGGCTGTGGAGAAAAAAAGTCATCATCTGTAATTGGATGCTTTCGACCTTAAGCACCCAAGTGATGCGTTTTGCATCAAAATCGCACCACTGTGTCGTGACTCAAACTAGTGGAGCTCGTGGTGTTAAATGTTGCCTCATAAATCATCTAATGTAGTGATGAATAATTTGCTAGGTGTTGTCGGTACATCCGCGGTTACAGATTATCAGCTATGATGGTGCAGATTTAAAAAGATGTGTTTTTATCTTTTGAAGAAAATGCAGCAGTCAGCTAGCTCACTGCCAGTAAGCCAATCCCCTCATTCCATACTACATACTGAATATATACTGGATACAGTATGTGCTCTATACTAATTGGCTTAATATGTATATTGATTTTTTTGTTTTCTAACTATAAAAATAGTCTTATTTTTATAGTTAGTATGACATACTATGCATGTTGATTTTTTTTGTTTTCTAACAGGGAATTATACAACATACAGCATGTGCCAATGCATGTCAATATACGGCTACTTGGGAATGTCAGTGCCAATTAATCATGTATTTCCAAAGATGTAAGTGTTCACGAAGCTGTTTAATGGCCATATTTTTTTTCTTACTGCAATACAATGTCAGTGACGTTGCTTGTTTTGATTTTTTTTTTATGTTAATATCTGTTAAGACTCTGTTGCTTTATTCTTTAGTGACAAATAATCCACAGTCAGGTTTCTCCTCATCTCTGTTCTTCATTTAGTCTCTCCCGCACAGCTGTCTTATTGAGAGCTGTCAGTTTAATATGCAGAGACAGTGGGGGAAGAGATGGGTCGAGTAGCCAAAAACTGTACAAGTATACGTACTGTTACTTTGCAAAAAACAAGTAGGCCTACTCAGGCAGAAGTCAAAGTAGTGATCAGACTAACTGCTTCAGTAGAGTCATGAGTAACTTCACAAACAAAAAAGAAAAAAACACCACGCAAACTAATGTCCTTTACTTGATGTGAATCTGACTGATTCCCCGTCTGTATCTCTGAAGTGTGAACAAAATATTACATCATTATTATAATCTATTAAATTAAAATTATATTTTGTTGTCTCCTATATTACTCCTTATGATCCAGAAAGAAATGAGCAAAGTGTGTGTTTGTGCTAAAAAGATCATGTCTGTTATGCCAAAAAGTAAATATAAAGAGAATCAACATGTTACAGTGTCCTTAAACTTTGATGAATCCAGTCCAGATGTCCCAAGTCGCAGTGTGACCCCCCACATCTGGTCAGTCCAATCACATGAAGACAGTAAGATTAGAAATGTGTCCACATCAGTTATCTTTCTGAAAATGTCTCATATCAGACGACTCATCTGACTTCATGTCTTCACTTTTACCTGCAGACCCTCTGTGGTTGAGACATCACATCAGTAGTTTGTTTCTTGTGCGTGATTTGGTCTCTGCTTCTGTCTTCATCACTACACCACTGAGCGTGTCTAATTAAATGCACACATTTGAATATTTCACTACATTACGGCAGTAAGCAGGAGAAACAGTAGTTTTGAAGCATGTACGTTGTGTATACATTAAACTTATACGTTTTAACACACCAGACACACTTACTGCTCTCTGTCAGCCCGGTGCTCTGATGACTTCACAGCTGCAGCCTGCTGTTGCTGTGCAATGGCAATTGGTCTGTAAGTATTAGCAGTTAGCGTGATTTGAAAGCCATACCCTGCTGAAGCTTCTGCCATTATGCTGCTTTGAACAGTCATGTGGAGAAGTGGCTGTGGTAGAATAACAGAGCTCCAGCAGACCTGGGACCAGCTGACCAACAGCCTCTTACCGTAATGTGCATTAATTAATAAATAATAGATTCATAAAAGTACAGCTGCCACACAGACACTTAAAGGACTGACCAGACGTACCATCTAAGGGTGCTCCGATCGTTATCAGTCAATATGCGTTCTGAAAAGTTTGATCGGTGGGCTCTATGAAGCCTGATCAGAAGAGCTGGTTTGTCTATGCACCGCCAAAATGCCACACACAGTGGAGGACTCTGCTGCTTACCTGCTGCTAACACCTAACTAGCTCTCCTCCTGTCATTATCAATCCAGACATCCAGTGCAACATATTCACAACTTCCTGCCATCCAGCTGTTTGTGACTGAGTCAATAGATGGAAGGTACAAGTTAAACGCCCTTTGTTTTGAGCCCTGTGGCATGAGAGCTAATAGCTAACAGAGCTAACAGAGATAACAGCTTACAGTGGAGCTGAACACAGCAGTCCTGTTCAGAGGACCATGAAGTGTTGAACAGTTGAACTGCAGTTTAATGTGACATCACAACAAGAACGACTGTACTGAAGTACTTTAGCTGAGTACAGTTTGTAGGTGGAAGTACTTTGATTTTGGAGTTACAGACACTTTCCATCTGTGTTTATTTTATCAATCTGAATTAACCAGGTACAAGTAGTGACCAGGTGGCGGAGCCGTGTCTTCAGGGCACAAAGACCTCAGTGACAAATGAGACACAGAATTTTTCCTAGATTCTCTGTCAGATTAACTTTTTCTTCTGCTACGGATCCTGAGTTTCTGATACATTAAAATCTGAAAGGCCACAGTAAACTCACTACCAATGCGTCCAGAGGATGCGCCATATTTTTCGCTGATAATGCATACATTGTGAACAACAAATCTGTGTTGAAATAATAATGAAAGGTAACTCCCCATCATAAAAGAAAAAAATATATATTTTGTTTATTTGACTTTTGTAGACAAGTTATGTGCCGTCTTTGTCAGCAGTATCTTTTATTAAGTCGCTCAAAAGACGGTCTGCCCAAGTAAAGTCTATGTGTGGGAAATACGGTCGTTATGTATTTGGAACAATGACTCTCTCCTCTAGTTATTCATATACAGATATACAGGCAAAATAAGAACAATTTCAATTTGCAAACTTGCTTTCCTATTGCAAGTCTTTATATAAAGTGGCATTCAATATATACAATAGAAATATGATTACTGGCTTTCTGAGTCACCCTCATCATGAAAACTACAAAATATGGCAAACCTAACAAAGTAATATTGTAAACCTAAATCAAAAACAGCCTCCGGTTTATAGCATTAATTCTTCTTTTCTGTTCATCCAACAGCATTAGCTTACAAATTCATGTAACCCCCAGCAAGATGGTAAAGCTGTCCAGACATTCTCTCCCAGCAGTCAAGCGCATTCTGACATTCAGCAGTACTGAAGAACTGCAGTCTGCAGGGAATATCTATTAAAGCTGTAAGACTGATCAGCCTCTCCACAAAGACTCTCTCTCCGTATTATCTCTCGAACTACAAACATCATAATTACAGGATCCACTGTTTTAAGTGTCATTTTTGGATTACGCACTCTGACTTTGGCATTACCAATTAAAATTCATTGTGTTGATTTGCAGCACTAATGTGGTATTATGCACTTCCACTAAACAGAGGTGTTAGCTAAGCTATTAGTCAAATGCTGGAATAAGGATTTTAAATGCCACGTGTTTGATGAAGATACAGTCATGTTTCATAGATCTTGATTATAAGTAACCATGAAGACTTTACAGCAGACAATTATCGCAACTTAAAGAGCAGACAATTTTTTGTAACTTTTCTAATTATGTTAATAGTTATGAAAGAAACAAATTGTGAATATTTATAACTTTCTTCTTTAGTGTTTGGCTGATCACAGTTAGTAATGTACTGCTTCAGCAGCTGGTTCTGCAGTAACACTCACACATATACATGCACACATACACTCACGCACCCACAATGGATGCCCTACATCAGCCTTTCAGAACCTTGGCAGCTTACACAGAAAAGAAACACTGTGTGAACCTCAACACCCCGCAAGATAAGAGAAAAACAAGAAATAATGAATTTTAGCACAAGCTCCAAATAGCATTGTTTGTATTGTACTTTTTCGAGCAGGAGCAGCATATATACAAGGAAGCAGGAGAATGCATTGATGATAATGAATAGCAATGCGATATGGACTCATTAAAAGATTTGTGAATCCCTACGTTGGGTCATCAGCGCATGGAGAGCCAAAAGTGTGTGGGCTGTTGTAAAGGCAGAGAAAGAAGAAAAAGACGTGCTTGTTTTTACTTTGGAACATTAAGTATTCGGTGTGCACCATGTCAATTTCAAGAGCGTGAGTGGGCACAAGGTCCCTTCCTGAGTCTTATTTTGATACACATGCAAACAGAGCAGGAAACAACAAACAGTGTTGAGAAGCAGAGATTGATCCTTCTCCCGCTCTTCTTTGTGCTGCTAAGGGTCTTTCTGGGCTATATCTACCACTCTGTCTCCATGTTATATCAGACTTGGTCAATTAACTTGACTGTCCATCTCATCTACTTCTCACAGTCAACATGCTCGGATCTTGAAAAACACCTTTTTCATCTTCACCTTCAGACACATTCCTGCAGTTTTCAGATTGCCAGGGATTGGATTTGTGCCGCAGAAATGTCCCGTACAATTCTGAACCTAATCAACGGGTGAGATGGGACTTTGCCTCCTGAAAGAAGACCTCTGACTGCCTTGCAATAGCTGTGAGAATCATCCTTGTCAATTTGAATTGCTACAAGGAGGAAGAGGTTTCAAAGGAAGCAGATAATATATAAACACCATGACCAGCAATTGAATCCTTGTGCCTCAGACTGAAAATCTGCAGTCAGAGGGTATCAGCCATATCTCCATGAACTCCATCTGGCAAATCGACACTTTCAGATATTCCATAGTGCATTTAACTCCTTGCCTTCACTTAATACTCCTTGTGTAGTGTATAAATCACATTTAATCCTGTCACAAACGTCCAGACGAAATCTGATCTGTGAGTTTGTGCTCCACCTTGCAGCTCAGCCTCTTAGCTGTGCTTCAGTACGCTCCTAATATTGTACAGAGCTGCTCTCTCCCACAAACCCATCAACACAATCACCATCATCCACATCAAAGTGTCAATCACATCACAGGGCAGTGGGGCAGCTGCAGTTATGTCACCAGAAAATACAGCCCACTGATGTGAAGAGATAATGGCACTGCAGTATAAAGAACATGTATTTGACTTACACAGAGATACAATTATTTGGCAACAAGACTGCTGTATTTGACAAGTTGGGAGTGAGAATGGCCTTTATTTGGAGTAGAAAAGTCAAAGCTTAAGCGTATAGGTTTATGTTCTGATTGTTGGTCCAATTTTTAATCCAAAAATAGCAGCCTTACGTTCACTTTGCTCCAAAGCTAACACATCCTTTATCGAATATTTTATTTCTCCTAGCTCTTATTAGCAAATAGAAATGTACAAAACATTGAGGCAACAGGCCTGACTGACATGACTAATGACTTGTTGTTAACAATACACTATATCAGCTTAAATTCTGTAACTCTGTAAGTTGCCCAAGGATCAAAAGGAAACTCGTGGCTATTGTTTTATTAATGTTCTCTCTGCAAATAGATGTATGATTTATTTTTAGGAAGGATTTATTGTTGAAGAAAAAGTCTGACATTTTGGGAAATATGTCTTTGTAGTTTGAGTTGAAGCCAGGAGGAGATTAGCTTAGCACAGCACAAAAACGCAAGAGGCAACTGGCTTGTGTGTAGCATAGGTTTTTATATTAGGGTTTAGCAAGTACATCATTATCTGTATCTATAAGGGCTACATCGTAGGACAGTTCTGAACTGAACTAAAGAAGCCTCTTGGATGAGAGGTGAAACGTCTTCAAGAAACTGAAACATGTCCAGTTGCCTACGATACAGCACTTAGAATCACCATGACCTGGATAACTTAGAACCTTCATCAACATTATCTGTATCTGTGCAACTAACAGATTATCTGCAGACTTACGGCAGGACTGGGCTGAATTAACACAGAAAGTGGTGGGATTATTCAGAAATTGTTGATTTAAGCCTGAAATTGATGAGTTGGTCAGAAGATGCTATATTTATTTATTTAATTTAGAAAAATTACTGAGAGAACAGCTTCAGTATGGAGATTTTTTTTTTTACAAGAGTAAGAACTATCGTGTATGTTGGCTTTATCTTCTTAATCATAAGTAAGGGGGAAAAGTCACAGTTCGGCCACTACATAAAATTGGCTTCAAAGTCCAGCGCGGTTCCTGGAGGCTTAGGTAAAATATGAGAGTGGCTGGTAGATGTCAAATACAAAATAATGATTTACTACTACAAGGTACAAGGTAAATTGATTGTCATTTTTTACAAGGGTTTTAAAAAAACTAAATGATTGTGTCCTTGCTGTCTATTTTAGACAATGGAGTGTTGAGGATGAGTTCAGCAGTCTCACAGCCTGGGGAATGAAGCTGCTCTGTAGTCTGGTGGTACAGCAGCAGATACTCCTGTATCTGTTGTCAGATGGCAGCAGGGTGAACAGACTGTGGCTGGGTGGGTGTTGTCTTTGAGTATCCTTTGGGCTCTGTGCAGACATCTCACTTCACTGATGTCGCTGATGCTCTGTAGATGGTACCAGTGATGTTCTGGGCGGTTTTAATCACCTGCTGTACAGCCTTCCTGTCTTGGCCCGAACCATGCCAGTTTGTGATGTTACCAGTCAGGATGCTTTCTATTGCTCCTCTATAAAAGTTGACCAGAATCTTGTTCCGAAATTTAGCCTTCTTAAGTTTCTGTAGGAAGTACAGCCTTTTCTGCGCTCCTGCTTTTGTAGCCTGTGACATTTTGAATCGTCTGCTACATTTCTTTAGTACTGCTGGTGTTGAGGTCCCTCTCCAAACTCTGCTGATGTCTCCTTTTTGCCTTCTTGATGCCAGCTTTTAGTCTTGCTCTGGCAGTGGTGTGTGCTCTCTTGTCACCTGACTGAAATGCAGCGTTTTTGGCTCTGAAAAGAGCCCTCACCAATGGCAATGATATTACTGTCTTTGTGATCACCACGTCATCAATATATGATGTCACTGAAGATGTTGTTATCCTGAGTGGCAGCATCTCTAAACATTTGCCAGTCTGTGCATTTAAAACAGTCCTGTAGGGCTGCTGTAGCTTCAACTGTCCACACTAACGTTTTTACTGATGGTTTGACACTCTTTATCAACTGAGAGTATGTAGGCAGAGGAAGCAGAGAAATATGATCTGACAGGCCAAAGAGAGAATGTGGGAGGTCTTTGAAGCTGCCAGAAATGGTATATACATGGTCTGGTGTGTATCTTGACATGCTGGTGGAATTTAGGTAAAACAGTTCTGAGGATTGTTTGCTTAAAATCACAAGCTACTCTGAAAATTGTGCGTACAGCAGTCTCTGATTTCCGGTTGCTGAGTGAGACTCAGATGCACCTCATCCACTTTATTCTCCTGCGACCGGACATTAGCCAGAAGAAGACTCGGTAGAGAAACTGCTCTTGGTCAATGTCGGGTCAGCTTAGCTCTGATGCCACCTCTTTTTCCCTCTCTTCCTGGGCTGCTCTCAGCGCTTTCGGTGACGTTTTGTCCCTTTGGTCTGGCTGGCCGCTCAGCAGATGCCACTGATGGAGATCAGCTTGCAGTCTGCTGCACTCAGTCCAAACCTCACACTTCCTTTTCCGATGTTAATAAGTGCGTCTCTATCATAGGTAAATTGTGCTTCAGTAGAAGAGGGCATGGAGTCAAAAAATTATAATCAAAAATGAAGCGAGGATGGAAGGAGCTACTGGCCACCGCATCTGCATACACAGATACAACAAATACACATACTGAGAGAATGGTGAATTTGAACATTTATCCGTCAGTGGCTGGTAGATCCACATTTTAAAAAGTTAATGCCTTACTCTGGATTGAACTTTAAATGCGAAGACGAGTAGTGAGGCTACAAAGTTCACACACAGATCTTCTCCAAGTTACCATGTCATGGTCGCCCTTGGAGTAGGATGTGAACAGGGAGAGTGCAGAGCCAGTTGTCAAACGTGTATTAATGAGGTGGGTGAGGAAAGGAAAGAGGTAGGGAGCAACAGACTGAAGAAGGTGAGAGAGTGTAGGATCAAGAGGGCAGGAGCATTATCGCATAAAATATATATAGCTATAACAGCTCTAATGGATGCACAATTTTCAGACTTTAACTCAAAAAAGGGGAAACGAGAACAATAGTTTCCATAAACCACCACCCTCCTCAATGACCTCCTCTATAATCCACACTGTGAGCAACTGAATTTCTTGTGTACAGTACAAGACGAATTAATGAAAATTAAAGGGGCTACAAATTGAGTGGGCTGTGACCATGGACAAGTATCGTCATTGCACGATTGATGAAAAACTTAAGAGAAACACAATGGTGGAAGATCATTGAAGGGAAGAGTTTTACAACATGTAACTTCAGACTGAAGGAAATACAGACTTATTTGCAAGCTTTTCACGTGGGAGTTTTCCTTCTAAAAAGAGAGGGGACTGGGAACCTAGTTTGTTTATGGGCATATGCAGCCTGATGGCAAGTAAACACTGCTCACTGGACCGTGACACTGTCCGCCTGCCTGATCACTCCCAGGCACATACCCGAAGGATCGCTTAGCCCACACAGTGGCTTTAGTTATGCTTGTTGCCTCAGTGTGTCTTTTCTTTTTTTATTCTCTCCTCTTAGATATTAAGTAACAGGTCTGAAAGCACACAGATTAGGCTACATAAGCTCATGTTGCAATTGGATGTTCACAACCTGATTTGGAAGCTCACAATGTGATTTGTGTTACATGGGATGATTATGGTTGAGATACAAGGTGCATGTGAGCGAAGTGGAGGGAGAACGAGTGGAGAAGAGGCAGAAAGAAACATGGACACAGATTTAAGAAAATAAAAGCACAAGGAAGGAGAACTTGCTAATAAAGACCTTTAACAAATTGATCAAATGTGACCAAATCCACTCATAGAGATGTGTCAGATAATGTAAACCTATTATCTATATTGTATGATGAATAGCCAGACTATCTGGTTGGCACCATAGGATTTATATTTTGAATTCAACTGCCAAAATGACTGCGATGATCACTGGTATCACCCACCCCGAGATATCATTTGAAAATGGAGGTTATTTACATGAACACAAAGTATTTATTGAAACTTTGATACAGTAAACTCAGCATGCTCTCTATATCCACATTATGAGTCCTAATCATGATTAGAACTCATAATGTGGACTAATCCTGATTAGCACTTTAGGACTCATAACGATTGTGTGAGAGCTGTTACTGGCTTTCTTTCCGGGCTTACAATCCATATGTGCAGGAGGTTAAGATATACGGAGTGATGTTCTGGAAAAGGCAGTGTGTGTGGCAGCCACCGCGCTGTCTCCAGTGCGCTCTGTGTGCTGCATAGTGTGCTCCTAACATTACAATCATGTTCACTGCAGCAAACAGCTATATGAAAACTAAAATCATACTTGGTACAGTATTCATTCTTTAAAGCTATTTGATGTAATCTTGGATTTCTACAATGGCAATGATAATTTCAACAGTTAGTTTTCAAAAAGTCCGTCCTTCTCATGGTCATGGGTCAAAGTTTCTGTCAATTTACACACATTTCCACGTCAAATAATTTATGCTTAGAAAGTGGTGTACGCAAGCGTTATAAGTGAGGCCCCTGGACTTACCACTCTGATATCGTCTCAAAAACAGCAAGACTTCTTTGTCTATTCTTCTTTGTAGGCTGCAGAAGTTCAACATGGACATGGACAGGATACTGTCACAATTTCAGTTGCGCAATTGAGAGAATCCCGACTGAATCACCACCTGGTATGGCAGTCCTCAACCACAAGGCATTACAGAGGGTGGTGAAAACTGTAGCAATGGTTATACCACGGTCTGGGACACCTATTAAACAAAGCACTCACACGAAAACTGTCTTTATACCACTCTAAATTAAAGCACTATAGCCTGTATCTAAAATGAATAATCACAGCAGCACTGAGTGTAGTCCTTCTGTGTATCATCCCCTGAACAAACTGATACTTTGTTTCAAGTGATCATGTCACATCCCATTATTTGTCATGAAAATCTTATCTTATATTGATTTGGGGGCAATTACATGGCTGGCTGGCTAGCACGTCCTGTTGTTAAACATACCATCAAATGATATTTACTGTCTATCAACTGCATGCAATGTTATCATGTTTAAATCTTTCTAGTATAACAATAGCTTTCTGGCTCAAATCTGAGCCAAAGGGTTCTATGAGCTGAGCGTACTAGTTTATGTCATGTTGCTAAATTGTATCTAAGGTTTGTCCTATTTACTGGAGCAGTGAACAGTATTTCCATTGCATGAGAACCTTACGGGATTATAATGATTGCTCCAGCTACTAATTAAACCCTCAGGTGTTGCCCTTTACGTATCCTCCCCAGCGCCAATCTCTTGTCTAAATGGTCGCTGCTGGCTCCAGAAAAACTCAAGGTTTAAAACAGTAGTCCACAAACCAGTGGGTGATGTTAAGGTAGGTATACACTTGGTCTACTGCATTATGAATACATTATATAATCATTTATTTTATTTTAATTTATACTCTCTCTAGGATATTCCTATATTTTAACTTCTGCACTGTTTTTTTCTTAGACTTAGATGCTCTTTATTTTGTCTCATTTTTCTGATTTGGGTGATTTTTTTTTTATACATTTATATGAACATTGTTAGAGCAAGCCTGAGAGCGAGAGTGATCAACAACTGCTTCCACGTAATTACTGTGCATATGACAAATAACAAAGTTAATACAATTTTATTCCATCTATTGTTGTGAGATATTTCAGTTTGGAACAGAGACAGACTAATAAACGCAAGACAAACACTGCACCATCCATACACCATGCCACTAGATTTGTATACTAAAAATCTAAATGTAGATGTTGAGCAGATGCATGCAACACTTTTATGACTGAAAATCTTAATTCTAACTTATCTTTGAATGTGTTGTCCTTTTTAAACAAGATAACAAACATGTTACAGACATGACAAACTATCAGATAGTACAGCACTGTTCATCAAAGAGAGGAGAGAGTTGTACTCTCCTCTAACCTGACCACTTGCTGCACAAATCATGTCAATTTAGGACACAATTGTCCTAAATTGCAGGTTTGATTTCTGCCATCTCAAATGAGCAGGTTGTAAATGTGTTCAGTTTATAGCTCATCCTGCAACTCCATGTGGTGTTGACAGCCTTCAAATGTCTGAAAATGAGCAAATTATGAAGGCTGGATGGTGCAGAGAGAATTCTACTGCACAGCAGAGATGTGACTTTGGTGAAACAAATCAAGGATTGGCAGTAAATTGGGCGTTGCCATGGCTATGAGAACGCACACACAACCATACATTCCCTCAACACCTAGAGAGGTAGTGCGAGACTGTCAGCTGTGTTGGAATATGTGAGTGAGTTTCTCACAACACTTCAAAGAGCATCATGTGACTGACTCCTCATTAATCTGCGACAAGGTCTTTTGATACATTACTTGTGTGTCTGTGAGAAAAGAAAAAAACTGAGACACTACAGTTTTGTCTGCAGGGTTTCATTTTATGATTTAGATGTTTCTGTTTGCTTTTATTGGGCACGTTTCAGCAGGACATGTCCTATGTCTCTGGAAGAATTAAAGTTCAAGAGTAAACTTCTTAGCCTGGTAGACAATATGTCAGCCTGAATCCATCTGAGTGACAGAGCAAAGTATTCAATGCCTGACATTTCATAATGTAAATAATACTGTCCCGGTGCATGTCGTACATCCATTTGATTAATATGCCACCAGCCCCATGGTGAGTCTGCTCTTTGCCTGTAACCTTTTTCTCAGAATCTAAATGCTGCTCTTCCGGAGCCAAGAACACAGCGGGTATCTGATCAGTTTTGTTTCTCTCTCTGTGTTTCCATGATTATAGATGGGAGCTCTGATGTGCCTTTAATTTCTGGGCCAGTCCACTGATTAGAGATTGAATTAGTGAGTTCAGCAACTTTTTCACAACCAATAATTGACATCTTGGCACAGGATGAGTTTGCAATTTGAGTAGTGCTTTCCCGTGTTGCAGCATTGGGTTAATTAAAGCCTTGTGTAAATTTTTAACTTGGGCACTCTTCATTGGTAGTATCAAAGCAGGATGTGGAAGACAGCAATACGCACCAACAGCCCCCATGGATCCCATTGAGAGATAATGAGAATGACGGAATCAAACCAGGATATCGACTGCACCAATTTTCATAAGAATTGTCTAACGTTCCAGAAACTAAACTGACTGAATTAAAAGATGGTGTCACACACAGTTCTACAAATGTTGGCTAAGAAATTGTTATTGTAATCATTTTACATTCCTACAAGGGATGCACAATATATATCAATCAATATTTTTATTTATATTATCTTTTAGTTATTGGCATTGGTGAAACTGTAGCTGTAAACAGAGACATTAATATGAAGCCAGATTGCTTTCTTTTTTCTGTCAATTTCATGTTTTTTTAATCTTGAGAAAATGTTTGTTTGTATTTTCCTGGGGGAGACCAAAGACAATTTTCTTGCTTCAGCTGCACATTACAGTTTATTCTATTTCACTGACCTAACAAGCGCACCATCTATACTGTCTGATACAGTAGATGGCAGTATGCCCCTTTTAGGTTGCTTTGTGAACCACGTCAGCTATTTGATCGCCGAGATGGGTGTTACAGTTTCAAAGGAAGAAAACACAGTTGCAATTTGCAACACATGTTCTGCAAGTGTTCAGAGGAGACAAATACAGATTATGAATTTATTTCTGAATGTGAAATTATCGGTTACCTTATTGGCCATCAGAAGCGGGCTGAAAATAACCATATTGTCCATCCTCAATTCCATCTATTGACCAGAGCTTCATGTTCTCCTCTTTGGATATTTGAGGACATGCCATCTGTAGAACCATGCAGCTAGCATTGCTTAAAATACGTATGTAGAAGTTTAGCAACTGCATGATATAGTTTTATGATTGGAAAATCACTTAATATTAACACAACCTCCAGGTCATCGTGCTTTTTCAACAGAAGCTGATTACATTATTTGAGTCAAATATGTTACAAACTCAATAAACCATCAAACTGCTTTAAATCTTTCTGAATCAAAGGGTTAGTTGTGATGCCCTTTTTCGCTATCTTAGTACATACAGTTAAAGGAAATCTATAATTTATTACCACTTTTATTTTATATATTTATTTTTGTAGTTCAGACAATCTGTTCTATCGTTTATGTTAACATTAAACTTATTGAGTGCAGCTTTTGGACACCTTAGGGTTGATGGGTGCGTAGGAGAAGACAGAGGGCCAACAAAATCAGGAAAAAGACTCCCGCACACTGTCCACTTCACTTGCAACTAAGTTTATTAACAACGTTTCGGTACTTAGACCTTCATCAGGTTATCTTATCAGATAACCTGATGAACCCAAGTGAAGTGGACGGGAGTCTTTTTCCTAACATTAAACTTATTAAAATAATTGCTGAGATGTAAAAATATGTCCATTTGGGCAACAAACGAGCAATCAGTCAATCACACAGGTTGTAAACTAACACTTTTTCTGAGATGAAACCAAAAATGATATGACATAATTTTTGATAGTTTAAAACCGTTTCATACTCCTGGTTCTGAAGGAGATGAATGTCTCAACTGTAGAGCGATTCATTCTTTCAGTCTTTCCCTACCATCACTACACTGCTGTCCACCTACACTGCTGAATGCAACATGCTCACACCAGTTCTCGCGGAGCTGTCAAACATCTTTGCGGAGAGTGGAGAGAAATCAGTTACTGAAGCCGACACAAAGGTAAGGTTTAGAGAGAGTACTCGGGCTGCAACTAACGCTTATTTTCATATTCTTTAATCTGTCAATTATTTTCTCAATTAATGCATTAGTTGTTGTATATAAAAGTTTTTCCACATCCCAAAGATGTTCAGTTTGCTGTCACAGAGGATTAAAGACACCAGAAAATCTTAAGATCTAAAGAAGCCTAAATCTGAAATTATTTTTCCTTAAATATGGTTCTAACTGATTAATCAATTATTAAAATAGTTGGCGATTAATCTATTAGTCACTAACACAACTAATTAATTTATCCTTGCAGCTCTAGTAGATACATTCAAAAAAATGACAACCAGAAAGTATATCCTTGAATGTACTAAAAACGCAGTTTGGTTTAACTCCAGGTAACATTCCCTTCAAGGGTGAGTCTGTTTTAGAAAAGCTTTCGGTCACTGCCTAATGCAAAACTTGGGTCATGATCAGACTGTGGACTTTTGGTGGAATCTTTGACTCAGGAGAAGTTTGAAGTCAGAACATTCAGAGTTGAAGGCAACTCATATGTAAACACACACACTTTTATTTACTTATTTATTTACTATCTTATTTCTATACAAATTATTGTGCAAGCACACATAAGAGGTAAAACATACTGACTCATCCTCTCTTATTATAATGACACACACTATCATTTGCTAAATTCAGTCCATTCATCTGGTGTGTGTGTGTGACTTTTACTCATATTACGTTTGCTTCCTGTACGAGGCTTACATGACTCCTGTGGCCAACGCTTCATGAGTCATAATTATAACCTTCCCTCCGATCTGGCATACAGGCTTTCAGTAATGTGGAATTGTTAAAAAAAACAAGCTTTGTAAATGCCTTAAAGGTTAAATATTAACAACAGCAAAGGAAGGCCTTATCTGTATGTTGTTGACTCATCTGTTTATTTATACAACAGCTCAGATTGTACAGACTGAGGATGTCTGTTCCCGCTTATAGCAACAACTCTACATATTTAATCGGGATCTTCTCTTCTCGCACAGCCGCCAGTAAGTTGTGTGTGTGTGTGTGACTGAAAGAATAGGGGCAAATGGTTTCATAGTTACACATCTATTCACATCACAGAATCAAACAGGGGTGCTAAATAGTAATGGGAGTTTTGTTTCAAGGGTAAACAAAAATTGGCAGAGGCAGAAAAGCAAAAATAATCACAAAAAAATGGAAATCTTGTTTCTGGCATTTTCAGGATTTTTTTTTTTTTGCCTCTGCTTTTTGTCATGAGATACAGTAGTTTGTTAAGCCCACAGAAACACCTGAGGCACAGGATGGAATTTCAGTCAGAAGCGAAGTGGAGGGCATGGGAGCTGGTGATACGTGTTTGACTGTAATTGGTTTTGTTACAGACAGGGCTAAGTGGTGTGGGTGTTACATCGAGCTGTGCAGTTGTGGAACAGTCAGGACACTGACTCATCGACAGCCCAGACAAATACTTTTTTTTTTCCAGCACCTTGATTGTGTGGGATTAAAAGACAATTTTTTATGTTTTATTGCCTTCGATTCTCCGTCAATGCTAATCATATTCTGACTCTGAAGTAGAAGGAGCAGGTGTGTTGAGATATGAGCCCTCGCAGCAAATAGATACATCTGAACTGTACTCTGGTGCCTTTTTTTAAGCTCTCTTCTTTCCATGCTAATTACATTTTAAAGCAATAATCTAAAATTGCAAAGACTATCGTGTTGGGATACAACGTAAAGCATGTTTGTACAGGTTTGGATTCAACATGAGACAAAGCTTTTTTCCCCTCTAGTTTTCTCCTACATTGAGTGACAAAATGCTGCATTAAAGGCAGCTGGTAAAACAAGCAATAAAATTTGTTGCACCGTGGATGACACTGCGCAGAATGATACAATAACGCTCGGAGGAGACAGGCTGCTCAGGGACTCAAGCAGAGATTTCACCAAAATGCATATGTTGGTTTTCAAACAATTACGACATCCTTCAACTCTAATACCAAATTTACTCCTTTTTTCCCATATTGTGCTTTTAATCACAAGGAATAGGAGGACATGTTAATCAATTCCATCAGATGATGTGCTGCAAAAGGAAGCACTGCTTGTAAGAAAAGCTGGACATGTTTGACATTGTCGCAATGACGTGGAAGCACCTGAAAACTACTGACAATGCTCACCTTTTGTATTGTGGACACAATAATAAGTAATCCATATCTGTTCATGTGCAGCTTAGGGCTGCATCATTTGAAATTAGATTTTTTTTTTTACCATATCAGTGCCATTATGAAATCCAGGTGTGAGTACTGACAATTAAATAATACTTTAGAGCAGAAAACACTTAGTTGATTTAATTTTAAGTTGATCGTCATAGAAATAATCTGCAATCATTCGGATGATGGATCCATGGTGTCCATGCAAGGTGCAATCTGGGGTTCAGTATCTTGCTCAAGGATACTTCAACATGCAGCCGGGGAATATTATTTTTGCAAAAATGCGAACATTCCCTGATTCTACAAATTGTAATGTAAGGATTTGCTCTACTTTATTTTATTGTTACCTGATTATATTTGGATTTTAGATTGCTGGATAGAGCTGTGAAGCTATGAAGAATCACAGTGGGTTTCACTCTTCTTGACATTTCAGTCTAAATAATTAATTGAGAAATTGAGAAAACAATCAGTTAAATTCATACTGAAACTAATCTGATAATCTAATCACTATTTGACATCTACAATATTTGTCTCAATACCTTTCTTTAGAGGAGAATCAGAAGATGTTTTTTTTCTACAAAACCGTCTGTTTTAATTTATTAAAAGTAACCAACATTCCCAAACATTAAACCTGAGATGCAGGCTAAAGGTATAAATCTGTCATCCAGACAATCCATATTAGCTTTTTGATCAGAACTTTTTTTTCTACACCTTCTCAGTGTTACATACAGACCACATGTGGAACCAAGAAAGTAGTGAGGTGTGACACCCACCCCCAGTGCAGCTTCAACTGTTCATCAGACATGTGATCCAAACAAAGAGCAAAAAGAAACATTTTCAACAACTTATTACCTGTTCTGGTCTAAAGCACCTGTTATACAGTAAAGAGGCTAAGAAGAGAGGCCGCTGCCGCTCCAAAGTTTGCAGGTGCTTTAAGGCTTGTGGCTCAGGAAACCCGGCTTCAGAAAGGGAAAGAGGATGGCTGGAATTGTTTAACCTGTCCCTAGAACCTACTTGAAAATCCTGCCCTCTGGTCACAGATGCTCCCTGCTCAACATGAACAGCTTTAACCCGACATCAATTCAGCTGCTCAGACTGAAGAAGCTCCTGAGATTAAGCCCATCGCTCTTTCACACACTCCTCTACCGGTGGGCACTCTCCCCTCTACAACTTCAAAAAAAGCACTCACCAGATCAAGAGTGCCTTTTTAGGCCTCTTTTTAGTTTGTGATCAAAATATTGAATCTTAAATAATCTCAGCTCTAAAGAATTAGAACAATGCACTGGAGCGAGACCACTGTCTTGTGATTCTCATGATGCTGTTCTGTACTACAGCTCAATATTATATACTACAATTATACTTAATACCCAAGTGATCAGTCTTTGTCGTTGAAAACACAGATGTGAGAATAGGTTTAGTGAAAGACAGCAGCTTCATCCCATAATATCCCATTTGGGGGTGACAATTTAATTAAACAAGTGTTTCTCTCTCTCTCTCTCTCACACACACACACACACACACACACACACACGCTCATCTTAAACGCAGCAGAGATTTGCCTCCTCACTCTCGAGGCTGCTGTGTGCGCACCTGTCGGCCAACATAATCGCACATCTCCATCCTCTGTCGGTTCATACGGCCAGTGATGCTCAAAGTACATATAATGAATCACTTACACTGCTGTTCTGGCCGGACCAGTGCACCATAGCCTGGTTGTGGGATGAATCCCCGGTCAAGGCGAACGTTGAACTGTTAAGTTTTAGCTCCTCCTGCCTTGGACCGGCGGCTCTCCTCTCGTCTCCGCTCCAGCGCAATTCAGAGCGCGTAACTCTGCGTCCGGCCGCCGGGATGTTGCCTTCTCCCGGGTCTTGACTCTGGGCTGAGCCGGAGGGTCTGAATTTATCATCATTACTGCTCCTTTTGGCGCGCTTTGTGTACCAGGTGGCAGAGGTAAAACCTGCACCGTCGCGGGTCTTCTGCTGACCATTCATTTTGACATGAGAAACTTTTACCTTTGCAAACTCGCTCTCACTAAATTCGCCTTTTGCGTGCAGTTTGTCTGTATTCCTTTTCAACCTCGGCTCCGTGTATCCTGCGCGCTCTGGACCGCATTCAGCGGAGCCACCTGCGCAACGGAGCCGTCGACTTTCGGCACTGGCAGCCCCGGATCTCCCTGGCCTGTCCCCGTATCCAAAAACTTCTCCCTTTAATCCTGTGGCAGATTCGCGAAATTCGGAATTCGGCAGTAATTCCCGTGCACCCCACTTATTTCCAAGCTGGCATGACCTGCAAGTTATGTCAGCTTGAGCGGCGTGACAGAGAAAAAGCATGCTGAAAAGCAGAAACCAAAGCGCACGGTGCCACTTCGGACAAGATATGACCTCCCTCTCCATTGCTGGCGGCAGATTAAGTATGCTGTGGATGCGAGAAGAGGTCCTATTCCGCACTCTTCTCTTTGTCTTCTCGGGGACTAAACTGACACTCGGCGGTGGAGGAGGAGGAACTGCGGCGCAAGTTGTGGCGTTGCTCAAATGCAGTGTTGTAAAAAAGTGCGGCTCAGTCTAAGTGGTCCAAGTTGACGGATTTGATCAAATGAAGCCCCGCACGCACGGAGGGAGGAGCCTCGGATACAGACTGAGATAATGTTGGACTGTCTAACTTCGTATTTGTTATTTCACACCATATGGTCGGCTATAATTAAAGCAGTCAGTAATACACTCATTTTGTTCTGCTGCTCTTTTATTTCTCCTCACAGCCACATGCTCTGATCATCTATCCCTGGTAGTGTTTCTCCTGATGCAGATTATCAGCAGCCTCCCTTCAGGGAAAGTAAATTGCTTAATTTAGCAAAGGAAACGGAGTCATTTTTTTTGCCTATGATGAACCTGTTTAGATTCAGTCCTTTCTTTTGGTCTCAACAGGGGTTTCTGCTAATTGGAACGTATTTATATGTTTCCAATTGGGTGCAGTGTCAGGGATGGAAGCTTCTATGATTTATTAAAAAGCAATAAAAAATTCAACAGCTCACATAGGAACATGAGATTTTTTTTCCCAGCACTTCTCTGTCTGCATGCATTTTTGCAACCGATCTTCCATCCCTGCAGGATTATACAATGGCTTGGTATTTATTGTGTATGCACCAGACCAGCTGAGGGCAAACCAGAGAAACACCTGTAAGGTGAAACATGCAGGGAACACTTCTGGATGGAAATCATGAATATTTAAGTGCTTTACAAAAAAAACAGACATCATGTTTTAAGTTGTGTAATTTGGTCCCAACATGCAGCCTGAGTATCTCCAGTGACAGGGACGCGACTAAACAACGAGGTTGGAAGTTCTCTTTGATACGGGCCTTGCAGCTCTCCGTGTCTAATGACTGGGGGTTATGGTGATTGCTGATGAGCACTTAGTAGTACAAAGGGATATACAAATGGCCACATACTACCCCAACAGCTGGCTGCTTTCTAGTTCACAGCCGAGGATGCCGCCATGAGGGAATCAAATGGGCAGATTGTGCCTGGAGAGGTGATTCATTTTACCAGCAGGAAAAATAACTACAAGCAACGACAAAGATTAAAGGCTAAAGGATTATAGCATTATGAGATCTTACATACTGTTAAAACCCGCTTCCTCCTAACACATGTTGCATCAAGTGTGTTGAAAATAAACACATTAGTTTAAGACAGTCATATGCCGACCCATCTGTGGTGATTACAGCTCAATACTGCTCACTCCGCCACATTTATTCTCCTTCTGTTGTAAGGACATGTGACTGTTTCCTGAGGATGAATCTACCCAATAACCTTTTTATCTCCTAATCAATCAGAAGGTAATTTAATCATACACATGTTTTCAAACATGTCTAATGGGTTGCGACTGTATGAGCTGCATGAAAATGAGTTTATAACTGAAAGGATATTAATTCTGTTTAAATAGTGGCAGTTCCATGGACCTTAAGATTCTCCTAATAATCAGAATAACAGCCTAATCAGAATAAAAGTGTCTCATATAATCCCCTCGGAAGATCCGACCTCCTCTGATCCAATTCTGTCCTGATTTGAATTATCAATCACATCAAGAGGGGTGATAATCCATTCAATAGGAAAACAACAGCGCCTAATAACCATGTAAACACTTAATCTGGTAGTTTCTCTCTGGTTGGAATACATACTGTATAGTCTTTCTGTGCTTGTTTGTGTAACATTTGGTGACATTGCTTTCAGAAGGGACAGAAATATCACGGTAGCAAAACAGAACTGGTCTCTTGCCAACAGGTTACAACTGTTTTTGTTTGGAGATCTTATAGAATTTAAGGATCGTTGAACCCCTTGATAGTCAAAAGGCTCGAAACAACAAGTATTTGAAAAGTTAAATGAAACTGAACAAGAAACAAAAAAAATGTCCAACAAATCCAACATTCACTCTTTTGGCTCTGTTAACTACCAACTCTTGAGAATTTTTTTTTTTTTGTTGTACTTTAGCTCCTAAATGCTCGATTGTGTTCATTAGCCAGACACTAACTACATCTGTCTGCTGGGCAGTTAGTGTGCAGTGGATTTTTAAAGCTTTTTCACGGACAACAGCTGCCTACAACAGGCAAAAAGCAGTCACAGTGAACCAAAACAGAGTGTGAATGCCTCAAATCAAAAATATTAATTATTAACTCACATATTGTATAAAGTGAGAATTTTAGGAACTTTGGCATTGAACCTAAAATAAAATGTAAACTCCAGCTATCTGAACCTGACGTACAGAAATCCTTTTTCAGATAAAAGAGACCCAACCTAAAATGGATGCAAGGACAGTCCAGCCTGATCCAGCAGATTCAAACAAGACAAAGGACAGACCTAAATACAGCAGAGAGAGAACACCAACAGTGTTCAGCTGATATTAGTTTATTACAAATACTGTATATTAGTATATATGTATGGTGTATTAAAATGCAATGTCTCCATTACATAGGTTTTATATATAGGCTCTGTATAATAAAAAAAAAAAAAAGTAAATATATATATATATATATATATATATATATATATATATATATATATATAAATAAATATATATATATATATATATATATATATATATATATATATATATATATATATATATATATATATATATATACATATACATATACATATATGTATACATACATATACATATATGTATACATACATATACATATATGTATACATATATATATATATATATATATATACATATATATACATATACATATACATATACATATACATACATATACATACATATATATATATATATATATATATATATATATATATATATATATATATATATATATATATATATATATATATATATATTATATATATATATATATATATATATATGCTCTGATACAGCATTTTTAAACTCCAAGGTATTGATGTCTGTACCGGCCCAAAAGATTCTTTATCAGTCAAGCAAAACACTACATGTCATTTTTCCTGCAATTCAGTTAACATTTACAATGTGCTTCAAAAAGCATATTTTTTACAAAGTAATGATAATGAATCACCATGTGATCAGAGTCAGCTCAGATCCATTTGGGTCCTACTGACTGATACACAGCCCTGAGACTCACATAGCAATGCAAAAAGAACTGAACTGATCCGATTTAACCTCATCTGAGTGTTAGGATAGGCTGTAACTGAGGCCTGTGCAGATCTCTGGTCTGCTGCCTCTAAATGCACTGCCACAGCCACACACAGTGACCTCCGAAGTGTCGGCATGTTTTTTCATAATGCAAGTGAAACGACCCTTTAAATTACACTCTTAAAGTGAAGTCTGATTACACCCTCCCTTTTTTGGGGGGAGAGCAATCCTTGCCAGCCATGTCTGACCAGAGACGTTAAAAATGATAAGTGTTGCCTCTCCTCATGGCACACAGCATTAAGCAGACATATTGTGTTGGATTAATGGTGCTGCAATGAACAGGGCCCATATGGCTCACAGACACTTATCAACCAGTTCTGTGGTGTGTGTGTGTGTGTGCGTCTCCTGCGGTAACACCCCGCATCATCTCCTGTCCCCGCCTGGACTCACCATCCATTCACAGGGAATCGATGCCCTGCCAATAACAGAAATGGATTTTTGAGGATGTTGCAGAAAGCAATATGCAGGCCTAAGTTGTCTGATTTGTATGTACCCCCTCGGATTCTGAATTTACAACGAGGTGTTAAGCTTCAGAAATGACAGGAAAATGTCATATATGCAATAGTGAGGGCAGAATATATGCCCCCTGGCTTCACTGAAATGTAACATAGTAATGGGAGCATGGTTGAAAGCCTTTCCAGAGGCAGGTGGAACGCATGTTACCTGACATCTTTAAAAAGTGTTATTACAGTCTGAAGCTTGCCTGGCCTCTGAGAAAAACAATGTGGCTGTGTTTGAAATCTGCCTACAACATAATCAGTATATACTGCATACTGCCTACTTAACGAATGTTTAAGTATGTTATTACTAGCAGATCGTTCACCTGGTAAGGATGTTGCGCATGGTGCGAGTTTGATTTAAAAAAAAAATAATAATAATAATATTAATAATAAAGAATTAAGCTAAAATATCTCTTAAGATAAACGAGAAGCAAAAGAGGAGTCTGCTGAAGTGAGGCACCTATAAGTGAAAAGAGCTGGAGGAGGTCTCCGGCTATGTACTGTACATTGTATTATAAAGTTTACTTAAAGCAGCACTTAGCTTTAAAGGCGCAATATGTAAGAATTGGCCACCTATTGAACTCTTAATCCAAACAAATACAGGGCATCATATCACCAGAGTAACCGCTAACTGCTGCTAACTATAGCTGTCATTAGCTAGTAAGCTCAGTTAACTGTACAGCTAGCGGTCGTATTAGCTGACTCCGCCCAGACTGGGAGCTCAGAACACTGGGGGAGCATTGGTTTCGTTTCCTTTTGGACTGTCACCTCTTGAGGAACAAAGTGGATAGGGGTTAGCTGGTTAATATGCTGACTTCAATCAATATCGCTGCAACCCAATACGCAAACATATTTCATATGATGTCAAAGCTGGTGATAATTTTAATTCATTATTGGATATGAATGGAAAATGAACAGAATAAATGCGATACAGACAGAAATGTTACTGAAGTCGTCCGTTGCATTGGCAGCAGTGACTGCGGGGTAAGAGTGGTCTGTAAGCTGACAAGCAAGGCAGTTAGCTGGCACGTTTGGAGCTACTCATCTCAGAAAACATCGGCGCATACTTTCAATCTGGCATCAATTTTCATAAAACTGCCCTTAATTTGAAATCTACACAGTTGATTTATCACATACAATATTTTCAGATGCACAGTATGTGATGAAATAGAAATAAAATAAATGAAAATTGGAAAAAAACAATGTTTACATACTTACATACTCAATTTGACATCATTGTTAGTATGAAAAGTAAGTTAGTATGTGATTCCAAGCAAAGCCTAAAACTACTTAGGTTTAGGTAAACATCATGGTTTGGGTTAAAATAACTGTTACTTCCATAACTTCAGTTATGATTGAACATATGTTAAGTACGTAACTTTGTTCATTACATTATATGTGTGATGTCACTTTACCACATTAGAAAGTTAAAATAACTCACGTAACTCAATTAACCTAGCCTTCTCCAAGATCTATCCCCATCCTTCTCCCTATGGACTTCATACTACTACTACTACTACTACTACTACTACAACATTATACTACTCTGCCTGACTTCCTCCTTTAGTGCCATAATAATTATGTGGCTGCTAGAGGTTGCCATCTAACAGTAGATGTAAGATGTGAGTCATAATAAGCTTTCACAGTCAACCTTTATATGGTAATTTTTCTGATGATGGTGTTACTGGGTGAGAAGGCTACTTAGCCAATAACTGTAATTCGAGACTACTTACAATATTTGTAACACCATTGGATATTTTTATCGAGACCATGGGACAATTTCCAGCCGTGTTTGTGGCGACAAAACCAGGTTTTTTAAGTAAAACATGATCTTTTCCTCACCCTAACCAAGTGGGTTTTGTGCCTAAACCTAACCTAATTTGCACAGCACAGCATAGTCACGACATAAAATTGATCCTAAAAAAATGTAGAGTTGCAACATAGAGTTAAGTTTCAACATATCCATGGTTTGCAGAAATGTAAATTTATTCTGGCAATTTGGTTAAAAAAAACAAACAACTTAAAGCCACCACTTCAGTCATTTAAGTCTACTTAATACAGCATTGTTCCCCCTCCCTTGCTCAGCTCCCAGGGCTACCCTCAGCCCAGTAAAAGCTTTAGAGCATTAACACAAAGAAGAGTCGGACTCAGTGGAACAAACAGCAATGTACTGATGTTTTTTTTTTCCTGAGCCAAAAAATTCCCCTTTCAAACTAGAGAGCCGGAGACAAACCAAGCCCAATAAATGTAGAGGCAAAAGCTTGAGTTTTAAAGGTTCTAGATGAACAAGTAGGAGTTGAAAAGAGGAAGGAAGTCAGACAAAAAGAAGCCAAAGCAAGAAAGAAGAGGAGGGGAGAGGGGGATTAAGTAAATGGCTCTTTTATATTCCCTGTGTTCGACTCAAATGAAAAGTTACTCCAGATAAATAAGTTTCCCAGTAACATATTGGTATTCAGTCTCAGCAGAGAGCAGGCGTGGGGTCAGGAGCAATCAGTTTACCGTGGGCTCATGGAGAGGGGTTCAACATCTGAGTTCAGCATCTTTCAATTTCCAACACTTTTTTTTGCATGTTTGTGTCTCAGCCTGCCATTAATTGCAAAGCTGTTCACCGATAACAATATGAGTTTGTGAGATATAGACTGCAGCCTTCGTTCAATGCCAATCCTGCATGAGGCACAAAAAGAGAGCACAGCCGACAGAAATAGACCAGTGGTTAGTTAGAATTCTATTTCCAATTCAAGAACTGAATTTCAGGCGGTGTCCCAAATTGGCACCGTGGGACTGCTCTTGCTCTGCTCTGTATTGGTATTTGGTATTTGAAAAGCAGTAATTGGACATTGCATTAAGATGTTGATGAAAGCACATATTAATGGCAGTGAGGGATCTCCCAACTGAAAGTGGACTGTGCTCAGTAATGCTGTCATCTCGAAAAAGAGCCTCCATGATGTACAGTAACCTTGACACCGTCAGTCTTGCTGCACAGTATGTGAATATCCTGTAAGGCCCAATTCCAGTTCACCCCTTGCTCCCACCACTTAGCTAGACTCCTCCATGTCCTGATTCTTGTTGACATAGAAGGGTAGGGTGAAATATTTCAATATACTGTATTATGGTATTTTCCTTACTTACAAGCTGATGCTTGTAAGTAATTTTTTTTTCAATTGCTGATGTCCATCCATCCATTTTCTTCTACTTATCCAGGGTCGTGTCACAATGGATGCAGGCTAAGCAGGATATTCCAGACGCCTCTCTCTCAAGCAGCATTTTCCCACTCCTCCTGGGGATTCCTGAGGCGTTCTCATTGATGAGATATATAATCCTTCTAGCAAGTTGAAGTCCAGTTCCATGAAGCATCCTAATCTGATCCTAGAACCTCCTCAGCTGTCTCCTTTTGACCGTAAGGAGCAGAGGCTTTACTCTGAGCTCCCTCTGGATGTCCAAACTCCTCACCCTATCTCTAAGGCTGAGCTGAACCTCTTTAATGATGCCTTGGTAGCTAACTAGTTAGCTGGCTAATATTACATTATTATTGCCTTTCTTTGATAGCCTATGACACATTAAATTTAGCAATTGAGCTTGGATGCTGATCGTGGAGGGGCAGCCTGTCCTTAAGACACCCAGCCTGTCTGCTCTCTCTCTCTCACCCAGAGACACTCCGGCAGTGAAGAGTGGCTCTGGAGAAGGAGTGCGACTGCGAGAGCCAAAAAAGTTGACGTGTTTATGGGGGAAACATACAGATCATAATACCCTATATTAGTACGGCCGCTGCTGGCTGTTCGTTATACAAACCAACCGCAAGCAAAACTACAAAACTACACATACTGTAAGCTTACGTTAACAACTAACCACAGTAGAGAGCACAGCAGAGTGCCCCCCCCCCCTTCAATTAATGCAAATATAATATAATAGCAACACATTGATGCTTTCTTGCAATGCACCAAATAGGCCAAAGACGCAACAATTGTGCCTTGTTGAAACTGTAATGAACAACAGAGGGAGAAGGAGGGATTTCTCAGTCTACTGAATTAGGCATTTCACTACACAGTGACTTTATTCATACGATTTAGGAAATGTGCATATTTCACACACAAAGGCAGCTCTCACCAGCAGCATTCAGCATCTTCTGAGATTTGCTCTGCCTTCCTGGAAATTCTCCCCTTTCAACATCCTGCTGGGGTGAAATGACTCTCCCAGAAAGTGCTGGTGATTGGACATATAATCAGCTGCGCTTCTAATATTTAGAGCAGCAACTGAATCCAGCTGCTGTTTATTCAGTAGACTTTTATTCAGCCACAGATAAGCCATTAGCTCCTATTCATCAGACTGGCTTTTCTATTCAATTCCTAAAGAAGAATACAGGCAGAGAGGTGAGAGCACACTTTTTGGGGCTGTCACTGCGGTTTCCTACCAACATCTTGAGTTCTCATATCAACATCAGCCATGGGGGGGGGTTGAGTTTTGGAAAGCCAGGTAAAGGAGGGGAGAACAAGATCCATCGTATCCCTTTTGAAAGGCCAAATGAGTGACTGCTTTAAAAGCATGCCTGCAAGGGCTGAAATATTAATATTTGGTGCTCAGGAACATTAGCAGTATCCTCGGAGTAAGGCAATGATAATTATTAATGAATCTCATTTTCAGAACACTGCTCTGGATTTTCAAAGTGCCTGTGACCTTCAGAGGGAAAGCAAAGCACAGCGTCGCCTTCTATCGGGAGTCAGCAGACAAGAAATGAACAATCTGTTACTATTCTCTTATTGCAGTTGGAGCTCATCTTGCTGCTTTTTTTTTTACCTCCGTGGCTGTGCTCAGGATGACTTATTACTAAATGTGGAAAACCACATATGCTACACCCTTTTATACACAATGATGCTTCAGGCAGGGACATTGTTGAGAGCAGCCAGTGTAACTCCTCTGTCACAGACAGACAGTATATGAGTAAGAATGAGGTCGTTCAAGAGAAAAAGCATTGTTCTACTGTCCATAAGCTGTGTGCTTAAATAGTGTGCTCTAAAAATCTATCACAAGGACAGCAGTTCCTCTGCTTGCAGTGGGACTATGTAACTTTTACTGAACAGTGGCCACTGTGGCTAAAGGAGCAATTACAAGATAGTGGCACTAAGAATGTACTATACTTTATCAAGACTCTCTGGATCCAGTTGCATTAAAGCTGTCTAGTCAAATGTTTACAGCTGCTGTGTGAAACCTGTGTTGTGGCTTACAGCACAACACAGACTCCATTTCTAAACTAACACTAGCTACTGTTGCTTTCTGTAAGCAGAGTGGAGAGAGGCACTGAGACGGGGCACTCGAGAATGGAATAAAGTTACATCATTTGGACTGTCACAGAAAATCCAGCAGAGTCCATCACAAAGAAAGCCACAGTCCAGCAGCATTAAACAACCTTAACAAATCGTCTACAGGTTTGTAGGCAACAGAGAGAAATGGGGAAGCATTTTTCGCGTTACGTTACAATCTGCTCACATATGGTCAATAAAAAAAGTGATGAATGTATGAAAATTGCTACAAATTGTTACATAGAGCCCCTTTAATAATACATTAAAGGAATATGTGTAATGTGCAGGAATGGAACTAGTACTTGTGTATTTTACTCAAGTAAGAGTAAAAAATCCATGCATAAATATGTGATTATATAGAGGTAAAGTCATTTATGATATATGATACTACTTTTAAATTAAAGAGCACCTTTAGGCTACAAAATAATTTGCATTACGTTCAACATACAGTCCCCTCCGGTCCAAAACTGGAAACTTTTGCTGCACACTGAAAACATTTGGGTTTGACACCAAAAGATGAATAAAAGATCAGCATTTCAGCTCTCATTTCCAAGTATTTACATCTACTGTAGATCTGTTAAAAACTAAGAAGATAGCACTTGTTTGAACTCACCCATTTTTCAAGTGAACAAAATTATTGGAACATGTGAGTGCCAAGGTGTGTCCTATCACATTGATTATTCAAACAATAAATAGCCTGAATGTCTACTCTCAGTTTCAACTTTGGGTTTTGCCTTTGCAGACTGCATTTATAGTTAAAAAGTAGTAACCAACATGAATACCAGAGAGCTGTCTATGGGAGAAAAGCAATTGATCATTGATCTTCACTGACGATGAAACACATGATGGCAGCGGCAAAATAAACTCAGAAGTCTTCAGAAACATTTTGTCTGCCAAGTTAAAGAGAGATGAAACCAAACTGATCAGGAGATCCTTCATCATGCAGCAAGACAACGACCCAAAACACACTACCAAAACAAACAAGGAGTTCAGCAGGGGAAATAAATGGAAGGTTTTAGACTGGCCAGGTCAATCTCCAGACTTAAACCCTATTGAGCATTTTACCTGCTAAAGAGGAGACTGAAGGGAAACCCCCCCGAAACAAACAAACAAACAACTGAAAGAGGCTGCAGTGAAAGCCTGGAAAAGCATCACAGAAGAAGAATGCAAAGGTTTGGTGATGTCAGTGGGTCGCTAGCTTGATGCAGTTATTGCAAGCAAAGGATTTGCAACTAAATATTAAGTATTATTCACTCTAATCTATTTTAAGTCTACCTGTTCCTATACTTTTGCTCACCTAAAAAAATTAATGTTCCATTACAAATGATGCTATCTTCTACATTTTGAAACAGATCTAGATGTAAATACCTGGAATTAAAAGCTGAAATGATGATTTCCTGTCTCATATTCATCGTTTAATGTCAAACCCAAATGTTTTCAGTGTACAGCCAAAAGAAAGGAATTGGCCTCGCTGTTAGTATAGTAGTAATAGTTTTGGAGGGGACTGTACACACTAGTGGAGTCACATCAGCAGCGTGAGCCCTGATGTTCAAGATAACAATTAATTTTCGGCACTTTGCAGCCTGCACATACAACCAGTTATCACTTATAAGTATACAGCCACCTCCTCAGAGTAGCCTGACTTAATCAGAAAAAGCTAAATTAAATGGCCATAAACAGCCTCTGTCCCACTGTAACCAGTCCACTCAGTCTGTCTGTCCCACTGTTACCAGTCCACTCAGTCTGTCTGTCCCACTGTAACCAGTCCACTCAGTCTGTCTGTCCCACTGTTACCAGTCCACTCAGTCTGTCTGTCCCACTGTTACCAGTCCACTCAGTCTCTTTGTCCCACTTTATCCAGTCAACTCGGCCTCTCTGTCCCACTATATTGTTATATTGTCAACAAATCCCAGAAAGAGACCAAAACCAGCAATGCACTGCTCATCTCTTAATAATTTACAAGTTACCTTACTTTGTCTTTGACCCTAAGCCTCAAGTCCAAGGGTGCAAAGGAAATTGTGATTTTACTTATTTTAAAACTGTACAGTACATAGTCTTGCTTCGCAACTGAACTCCCCTATCTCCTTTTGCAAAATACTGATTATATGTATATTTTCGTTAGAACACATTTTTATGTATTTAGTATATACAGATGGTTCATAACTGATTCATTTTTTCCTGAGGTTGAAATTGCACACCACCTGCTTACATGCACCTCCATGCAAGTGAGAATATTTGTAATTGACCTCACATCTGAGCAGAGCCACCAGCCTGAGAGGATAATTATGAGAAGAGTCGTGCTAATGATGTCTTTAAGTTTCAGTGCCCTTCGCCACCCAGTCAACTTTGACCTGAAGAATAGTTTGTAATGGTATGATTGTGAAAAGTTCAATTAAGCTGTAATTTCAGACAAAGACTGCAGAATAATTGCAAGACAGTGGGTGGTGTTTTGGTTCAGCTTGAGCATGCCTAATAAGCAGTCTGTCTCACTTCTCACCAGTTATTAGCATCTGCTCCCTGATGTGAGATGTCGCTGAATAATGACGAGAAGCAGCAACAGAATCTTACAGTTGAAAAATAATGAAGAAATGCATTTAATTGGTTAACAATCCAAATCCATCAAGTATCCATTTAAAATACACAGAAACCACATACATGTTTTACTACTTGGAAACGGGAGGGCTGGATGTTTACTGACATTTACATAGTAATAAGTATAGTTGCTTCTGGCTTAACAGCTCAGACACCCTTGTTAAACATCAGAGACGTTCAGAAAATACTCAACATCTTCTGTCTCTGCTATGTGATATATTGGCAACAATTACTGGAGGTATGCTCTGGATATTAGGACACATCTTTTCAATCAAAGGGCATGTGCTCCTCAGATTTCTATAGCAATTAACTCACTTCGAGAGCGGTGAAAGAAAATGAAGGGAAAAAAAAAATAGGATTCAGTGAAGTTAAATCAATTGTTTTCAATCACCGAAATGGCACAAGCCATTACTGCTCTGAAACCAAATGAAAAAAAAAAAACTCCAAAAACTGGTAAAAATATTACTGCTGCACATCAGAGTCCTTCAGCCGAGTCAAATAAATAACGGGCTCATTTCTGAGGGGGGTTCACAGTAAACTACGGTCAGGATGGCCGTGCGTACAATTTGCTGAGTAATTGAGTCCACCATGCATATTTATGACTAAATAGACACCCTGTCGGCCCCTGGATTCATTGGGAAGAGTTGTGGTTTTGGCGGCGGCTCAGCTTAGCAATCTATGGCTTTATAAAAGGGCTTTAGCGAGCGAAACAGTCAATCTGTCATTCCTATTAGAAAGGAATATATCAGGAAACTGGCTGCATGGTCAACAGATCATGTTTCTGTGGACAAGGGCTTTAAACAGTCCATGAAAAGGAAGTGATCACCATTCGCCAAATACCACAGCGGGAATAGATCGGAGCTGTGAAGAGTGTATTGAAGAGGCAGTGCCCATTCATAAAATACATGAAAATACATATTAGCGATACATACAAGACATATTAGCAAATCTTTTTTATTCATGTGCTTAATTTATATAACCCTAAAACCATAGCCAGACCAAACATCTGGCTGTCTTGGTGCACCTTCGGTGCCGAACATGGTTATTACACAGAAAGCTCTTATTTTCTTATTATCTTGTGTTCCAGTAATGCACAAAAGGATGGGTCCTCTATGTTAGGAGCATAGGCATTCGCTATAACAATAGAAAGGCCCTGTATTTCAGCTAACATTACTAAAATCCTCCCAGAGTCATCACTGGTCTCTTTAATACATTTACACTGCAAGTGTTTATTAATCAAGATAGTGACTCCCCTACTATGGCTAGACCCACATGCTACAGACACATGACCCACACACCCAGTACGTAAATTTCTTGCCTCTTGGTCCGATAAGTGTGTTTCCTTTAGAAAACCTACATCACAGTGCTTTGACTTAAGGCACTTTTCTTCTTTTAATAGGTGAATGTAGTCCCTTTATATTTAGGCTGAGATAACCCAAGTGTAACCCAGGTTACTAGGCCCTAAACATGAGAATGAAAAAAATAAAATAAAATAATAATAATAAAAACTAAGGGTTAACTGTAGTTTATTAAGTAGGAGACATTGAGATAAAATAGGTCACCGTGGTTCAATAAATGAGAGAAGACATACAATTGATATATACATGGTTCACTATTTTCAATCTAATGGATGTGATGTGGTTCTTTTCCATTTTTGCAGACTTCCAGGTGACATTTGAGTGAAATAGGCCTTTAGTTCATGTGAGACACACATGATAGATGTAACGAGCCAATCAGGATTCAGCCTTGCGGTGTGATCGGAAGTAAAGAAGAGAAAAAAAATAATCTGCCACTGTAGCTAGCAGATGGACATGAGAAGGATTAGCGTCGACATTGCGCTGTGAATTTTCCTAGAAAAACGTAATGTTTTTACTTTTTTCTGTAAAAAGTATAAGTTCCTCCATTGAGATATTTTGCACGTGTGTTGAACCAACAAGGATTTAGCCGTTGTGCACCGTGTTATTCCGAAGGAGATGTAAGTTACTTCACCTTTCTTTTGTTCACTTTTTGGCTCAGATATTGCTAGCGCTAGTCGCTTAGCTGCATAAATATGCTCTAAACTGGATAGTTGTAAGAAGCTAGTTGCTAAAATAATGCTTGTTTTATTCTCATTGTCGCCTGGATCTGCAAAAAGGGACCGATAACCTGGAGATTGTGAGTCGCGTCTTTTCCCCAGCTAGGAGATTGTGCCTAACATTGAACCTTCTGGCCGGGTCTTTTCTTTTGGTTCTGCCTTCTGTGTTTTGGAGTTAAGGAACGGATGTCTTCTGCTGTACTCCTCACTGCAGCTGTGGTGATAGAGTTCAGCAGTAGTGGCGAGCTAAGCCCAGTGGATGAAACAATCCCGATTTGAATTGAACTGTGACTTTCTTCTGGAATCTGGTAGGACTGATAATTGCCAGTGTTAAAGGACACCTATTATGGACTATTTCTTTTAATTGTTTTTTTTTTTTTCCATCACTGGACTGAAAAGGAAAACTGTAAAACCTGATTATTGTTAAGAAAAATCTTGTGTTGACCTGTTAAAAGAGTCCATTTCACTTGAGTTTTAAAAGGTGATTTTGAGTTGAGGTCTTAAGGTGTGTTGCAAACTCACAAAAGAATTAATTCATTAAAGGGACCACAGTGTATGTGAAATGGGATCTAATGTTAGCTTACATGATAAATTCAGTGCTTAAAGTAGGTTTAAAAAGTGATCTAAAAAACAGATTAGAATAAGATTAAAACAGATATGAAATTGGTTTAAAAATTAGCTTCAAGTAGGTCCAAAACCTAGCAAGATCAAATGAACATTTAAATAGTTTAAAAAATAGCTTTAAAAGGGTTGAAAATGTAAAATTTTATAAAGACCATTTGATATAACTCAGTGAGTGATTTTTATTTCAAAAGAGACTGAATACATTGATTGCTGTGCTTATACATTTATTTCTGTATACATTTGATTTCATTTCATGTCTTCAAGCAACTAATACAGCACAAAGATTTTTTCTATAAAACTTACCGGTCATTGATGAGTCTTATTTGCTTTTGCTACTTATATCTCAGCGTCTAAACACTCATTTCTCCAGTGAGCAAATTTAAAATTCTGCTGATGCACTAGTCCTATTGATTATTGGTTTCTATAGATGATGTCTCTGTACCACCCAGTGCCTGATATAGCAATTTGGGGCTGAGACCAGTTACACAAGCCTTTGTTATGTGATTGCATGTTTTGCGTATATCTACTTATGCCAAAAACTGAAGTACCCACATCATACAACAAGAAAACACACCAAAATAACATTTAAAAAGAACCTCCATAGAACACAGGAACTGAAAACTCTTATACACAAGTTAACACTGCGTTGAGCTTTAAATTAAAATAATACTATCGTCCGTGACTCGGAAAAGCTGCCTCAAGAAATCAAACCATCGTGGCAAAACTTTAAACAGCCAGTAGAGCAACACTCAATACCTTTTAGGCCAAAATATACAGTGAGACACCTGCCCTCATTTATGAAACATTGATAACTTTAAGATTTACGCACATGTCTTGGGGCAGCAGATGGAAATTGACATTGATATATTTAATAACTGTTTTGTATACTGGCCCTGTTTTAGCTACACCAGTAGAAAAGACGAAGAAAAAAAACGTGAGAAACCGTAAACACCACATCAACACTATGCAAAAACTGCCAGTGTCATTTCAGAATAGGATGTAATAAGAGAAACAGAAGCTTTCAGTTGGCTCTGTCCACAGGGCCGGCCCTGGGCATAGGCTGTATAGACGAATGCTAAGGGCGCCGTCATCCACAGGGGGCGCCGCAAACGGGGGGAGAAAAAATTAATAAATAACTTTTTTTAACCAGTGCTATTACTACTATTATTTTGAAATATTAAATAAGCCCACAGCAACATTCACTCAGAGCTTGTGACAATAAATGAGAGTTGGAAAGAAAAGGAAACTGTGTCTAACCAGAAAAACGTGAAAAGATAGGAGGTACAGTAACGTCGATGTGATGGAGTGAATGAAATGAATATTGTTGGAGCAGAGTGTTAGCTTGCTAGCTTACGTTGGACGATAGTAGCATTGTTTAATAATCAGTAAATAGCTGAGTCGATGTAAGTTAATGTTACTCCACCTTAAATTCATCAGGGATGTTTGGAAAGTTAACGTCAGGCCTGTTCAGGTGTTATTTTAACCTGTTGGCTGTGTTTTCCTGCTTGTATGTCAGTTAAAATGCTATTAGTTGAATACATTACATGAATATTGCCACACACACACACACACACACACACAAGACAATAGTCTAATCAAGAATGTTGGCAATGTTGATAAAATGAGACATTACAAAAGAACCATTGTTTAGAGAGAATGTCACACACAATATTTTAGGTTTCTTGTGGTCATGAAAGCCAAATTAATATGCACATGTGTGCCTCTGATAGGAGTGAAAAAAATCCCCCATCCAAGCAGATTGTTCTGGTGGAGAATTGATAGGCAAACCCATTGTTTGTTTCATTAGAGCAAAAGTCATTAAAATGATATTGTTGCTTTAAAGCAGCCTGTATACGACACCAGGGCAGTCAGGTTCACATGACAGCAGTGAGTGACCCAACAGTGTTTAACAAACATGCTACATAGAGATGCAGGGGACTGTCTATACCCTGGAGACATTGTTAACGTGATGGCATTTACAACTCCTGGCTCAGTGTCTTGATCAGAGTAAGAAGTGCAGTGTCTACTAAGTTTTCTGTCGAAACCGTTCAATGACGCAGCAATGTAAAAAACATTAAAAAGGTCATTGTCTAATTAGATAAATCAGAATTGATAATTACTTGTTACGCTGATTAAACTGGTGTAGATAATAATGACATGGCATACAGTTATCCCTGAAGGTTCAATATGTTGTGAGACTTGTAAGACTTTCAGGTGTGTTTATTATAGTCTAGGACAGACTTTGCTGACTGTGTGCTCCTTTTGTAAGCACTGTTGCGGTTCACATTCAGTTCTGCACGGGTCCATACTTTTACACTTGCCTGCCAAGTACCAAGTTTCTCTACTACTGCTACGGATACTGGCCACTGAGCAGTTTTACTCGAGCAATAAGCTGTGGAGCTGTTTCAATTCATGTTCCAGCTGGGATTTTTACTGCTTCTAACAACAATGAATTTTAGAGTGAAGGGAAGATATTATGTAACAACAGCAACTGCGAGATTTATACTTGAGTATATTTCTAAATATGTAATCTATTAAATATTTAATTTCTTCAAGTGTTCATATAAGAGACAATGTAAGTTAAAGCTGAATGTTAGTTCAAGTGTGCAAGACTTAAGAAACAAGAACATATTTTAAATTAGAATGGAGAAGAGCGATTTACACCGATCAGCCACAACATTAAAACCACTGACAGGTGATGTGAATGACATTGATCATCTCATCACAATGCGATGTTCTGCTGGGAAACCTTGGGTGCTGGCATTCATGTGAATGCCACTTGACATGCACCACCCATCCAAACACTGTTGTGGACCAAGTACACCCCCTCATCACAACAACACTACCCGATGGCAGTGGCCCCCCAGCAGTACAATGTGCCCTGACACACAGAAACACTGCTCAGGAACACAATAAAGGGCCCAAGGTGTGCTGGAGCAGGTCTGATCCATGGAGGCCCCAGCCCCCAACATACAGGACCCAGAGGAGCCACTATAAAACACCCTGGTGCCAGACACCACAGGACACCCTCAGAGGTCTTAAGTCCATGTCTTGGCTGCACAAGGGGAGACAGACAGACAGACAGACACACCTGGATATTCTGTTGTGTTCTAGATGTTTCTGGGGTGTCAGCAATTCTGGAGAATAGAGAGATTGTTGTTGATTCATTTTTCATCAGTATTTGACTACCTCAGCAATCAACTATCTTTCACCTTTGGTGGTGTGTTTACACACCAACAAAACCTTTAAGATTTGAGACCATGTTTTCAGGGGCTGTAAATGAACCTAAATATTACATCTACTAATTAATTTAGCATCCCTGGCAAGCCAAACAAAAGTGAACTGAAAAATTAGCATATGACACACAAAAGTTGCATATTTACTTTTACATTTAAAAAAAAAAAGAGATTTGTCCCTATGATGTTACATTGAAATACATAAATGTTGATGACATGCATTGCAAAATGTACAAAGAAGAATAAATGTATATTGTAGTAAACTCTTCACTCTGATATGTGCCATTTCATCATAGTTACATTGGTAATAGATTTGACAGAAGTGTCTCTCACCTTAAATTACAATACAGTTACAGTAATAGCAATTAGTTACTTTCCAGCTCAGAAACCTTAAATGAATAAGTGACCATCTTATTACATACATACATTTAGTTCACATTCATTCATTTACAGTAATATGTCTTCAGTAGCCGACATACAATCGAGCTGGACTGAAGACATTGAATATACATACATGGTCTCACTATCTGAGCAGGATTTATGAGTTTGCGAAAGCCTGTGGGAAAGTGGACAGTTGACATGTAGCATAGTGCTGTTCTGATAAGGGAATGTCTAGCAAACGTCTGTACTGTACAGTTACCATAGTTTCCTCTGGTGTATAAACACTGATCACCCATGTCAATAAAGTGGGAGACTGTAAAAATACTCCCGACCTTCGAGAGCACAATAGAGTTGTTTATTTGTTTTAGGTATGACCATGAATGACTTCTCCATTTACAGCAATTATCTTGTAGTAATTTGCCACAGAGTTTGTTGGAACCTCTCAGACAGATATTAATCTTACATTTGGTGGACCAAGGGCAGTCACCGCAGTGAACTTTGCAAACTTCTTGACGTGATGCTTTTCGGTTCTCATATAATTACAGAATTTTTTAACTTCTGCGGGTGCATTTGTTAGGAGTTGCTTTTCTAAACGGGGAAAAGCATGGGATAACACCACTCGTTTGCATATTTGTTGTGGTACAGCTTGAATTCTTTTTACTTGTTTCAGGAGGTATCCATTGAAATCTTTAAACATAAAAGGCTGAGTGAGCCCACAATGGACCCAAAAGGCTTTGGTTTGGCTTAAATGCAGAAGTGAATGAACATTACATGTCATGTGCCCTTCCCCATACAGCAACTGCACACCTTCAACAAAGTACACTAATGCATCATGGGTGTGATTTATCTGTTCTGCATTTAATTCAGACCCAAACAGAATGTGCGTTCAGTGAATACCTGGAGGTTTTATAGACAAGAAATGTCTGTCCAACATTGCTGTTTGTGTGCCAATGTACCATGGCTCAGAATGCTCTTAGAATCCATCCATAACGTCGATATTTTTCGGCACACGCCAAGCAACACACAGTGCATATAGTCAGGGACCATCCCATTGATTAGATCAAAACTTGCTAAATCTACAATGGTCAGATGGGCCCTTTATGTCCAATATAGTCTTCCCTTCTCTTTCAGCAATTTGTCCTATTTCTACTGTGCTTTTATGATTTCTGTCACTTGGTTTTTCATCTGAACATGTGTAAACTTGAGTTTCCTTGTCCTTTTACTTGTTTGGACCCAAGGGTGAAGACAGACTCCACAGCCATATTCACCATTAAATTGCTTAAAGTTCTGTAGTCGTGACCTTGCCACTGCATCACACACACAGCACAATATGTTCACCTTCACGTGTCTCCATGACTGATCAATAGGATGCTGCCACTCAAAATCAGCTTGTTAAAGATTGACATATTCCTCCACAAATGGTTTATAGTAGCAAGACATGTCTGGCAAAAGTGACGGCAAACAGGTAGTGACTTGTGGCTCCCAGGGTGGTGCAGGTCTAGACTCACAGTTTACGCAGGAGACCCGCTCAGGCAGTAGAGGTTGTGAGGGGTGGCAGAGGTGCGGGAGGCTGGGTGGTTGAGGAGCTGGTTCACAGGTATGGTCCGGTCACACTGGAAGAGGAGGAAGGCAGGGTTAAAGTGCTGGTGAGTCAACAAAAGGAAGCTTTCTAAATACAAAAACACTAGAGATATTGAGAGCGATCAAGTACCACTGGAGCTGGTGCCAATAATCTGGCACTGTGCAGAGGGAAGGTCTGAGTATAAGAGCAGGTGCTGATTTTACTCAATGTGCTGCAGGTGTGTGGACCGGCACAGCTCTGACCAGCAGCAAAGCCACGCCCAGCCTCACCAAAGCACAGAAACAGACCACAAACAGGCCACCACAAAGTCCAGTCATAACTACATGTTTATCTCTACTCTCAGAGGGTATCTCATTAACACAACACAGTATTGGCCAAATACTGAATTTAGAGGACTGAAAGACTGGTACTCCGTCACAATTAAATGTAAGGGACAGGACTCTTCACTGTTTCATTTAAAGGTCTGATATAAGGTGCCATCACATATGTCATTTATTACATGCCTCCTACTGTCATCAGCACGAAAACAGAGATCATGTATACCCCTGATTCTCAACAGTATCTTTCAGTTGATCCTTTAATGGAATACTGATAAAGAATTGTCCTTCCAGTGAACTGGCTTTTACTGTTATGGATGAGGAATATGACACACATGTAAGTGTTTCTTCTTGTGATTCTTGTGAAGTGCAAGTTCAAGTTCAAGTGACTTTATTAGTACCCAGAGGTAGATTTTGTTTGCCGTAGAGTCCTCATACACACATATGGGAAAAACATAGAGGCACATATCACACATCATCCAACTTGGGACAGTGGAAATTTAAAAAATGGCAAATTAAAAAGTTCTTACAGGTCCAGATCATACTAAGATATTGAAGTGAACTAAAATACTAATAGTAAAAATAAAACAAAAAGAATCAGAAAAAATTGTTTAGGTTGTAAAAACATACATAATGGGTAAAATATATTAAAAAAAATAATAAGTAAATAAAATAAATACAGCAATGAGTAAATACATAAAAGCAGCGATAAATAATCACCTGTGCAAAATATAGCTATGACTTATTCCTCAGTGTAATGGCTGCAGGGACAACACAAACACGAGGACTCCAAACTTTCACGCCGAACTTTCACTCACTCTCACTCTCACTCTCACTGCAAGTCGCTGGGACTTACTCTGCAGTAATGATGCCGTTCAAATTGATCTAAAATACCAGCTAATGGTTTCTCCAAAAAATACTTGCTTGCTGGAACTGCACTTGTCCCAGCAGAATGTAACTTGAGAAGTTCAAGCAGGTCTTCCATTAATACACCTGTAGTGTCTCAATGCAAAGGGGAGAATCAAGATGGAACTTTGCTCTTCCATTAGTCCATGGAAGTGGGCATCATCTACTTCTTGAGGGACATTGTCCTAAAATTATAGAAAAAGAAGCACTGTATTAAAACTTATCAGTTTCTGTTTGCTTTTACTTTTCCATTACATAACCTTGTTTTTGGTCTACTGTACTTTTAAAATTAAATGGAAGCCAAAAAAAGAGGATGGACAGAAAGTGGCTGTACACTTCCACGAACTTGTTTGTATTGTGATAATTATGTAATTAACTTCATAAATGTGTATACTGTAGTTTTGACTCACCTGTGCTAATGTGAAAGGTTCTGCTCTCTGCTCTTCTCTTTGGCTGGAATCTTCATCACTTTCCTGAGAAGAGCACAAGTCCATTATTCATCAAAAAGATAAGCGAAAGAGGGGGAGAGATGGGGTAGGAGCAGGGACAGAGAGATAGAAGTTGTAGTTTGAGAGTGAGAGTGAGAGTGTGTGAGAGAGAGGGGGTAGGTTGTATAATACTTTTAGTTTTGTCCCGTCTGTGTCAATGTGAAAGGTTCTGCTCTCTGCTCTTCTGTTTGGCTGGCATCTTCATCATGTTCCTAAGAAGAACACAAGTCCATTATTCACCAAAAACACAAGAGAAAGTTGGTGGGGGAGATGGGGTAGGAGCAGAGCTCTCATTATTAAAAATACTCCTAGGAGAATGAGACTGGGCATATCTTGCTGCCCAATATGTATCAACATGCCCTGACTTTAATCAATCTTAATGTTGTGTTCATATTTATATTACAGTCATTGTATACTGTGCAAATATTTGGACAACATTTATTTTGATGCTTTGGCAACATTGTTGTTGAGACTTTGATGCCAATAAAGCCCTTTGAATTGAACTGAACTGACTTACTAGATGAATAGCTAGCTAACCAACAGTAGTTGCTGTAAGTGCTGTAACATTACTGTTCATGTCAATATGATGTTACATCAGCCTTAAAGGTCTTTACACAACAAGTAGGCTACGTTATAAACAAAATGACAAACACCTTTGCCAGCTGTGCACATTTTGGTGAAGCTAACTTTAACATTGTCCTTTCAGATTCGTAACTGTGGCAATGTTTCCACAAATGTCAGGGCTCGAATGATTATTGTGTATGCTAGGCTATAAGTAATACTGTATAGTTGAGTATCTTATACTTAAATGTTAAAATGTATAACTTAAGCTGCTAAGACAGAGAGGACAAGAACCGCTACACTGACATGTTGTTGCACAGTGTGTTTTTAGATGTCAGTTGAAGTCCTGTTGATTTTCCTAAGAAAACAGTGGACAGTAACTGGGAAAGAATCACTGTAATTATAAGCTGCATTAGGAAACAGATGTAGCACAAATCTTTTTTTCCATCTTGTCAAGGTACGTATAGGAACATTGACCAGATTCTGCTACCAGGCAGCTGTGTCAGTCTAGAGGTAAGTCAATTATGTATTTCAATGTTAGCTTAAATTTGACATACGCTTATTATGAAACAATTGATCTTCTGTCTGGCTAAAGTTAACTTGTTTACAGCGTTCATTTAGCTAGCTAACTTAGCTAACAGTCACTTTTAGCTAACATACTTTCAGCTAACAGTCACTTTTACTCAAAGTGGCTCATTTTAGAAGGTAATGTCAACATATATTAGCTTTAATAAGATTTCTTTGATAGGCTTATAAAACAAGTGGCAGAGAACTTATGTCATGACTAATGCAAGATATCTCATGTAGCCTAGTAATTAGGCTATAGGGATTAAAATATTCTGTCACTGAGGAGCGAAAATGATAATTTCTTTGATCAATGCAGATCAGACGAGAAACTAAATAGAGGGGCCGGTAGAGGGTAGTCGTCTCTCGTCTAAATACATGTGAGCCACATAACCTGTATGCAATTACGTTTTCTCACTCGAGCATTGTGAGACGTATACAGCATAGCCATGTGTGTCAGCTTTTTTAAATGAGGCCCCTGGTCTTGAGGAGACCAGGCTTAGTTGACATGTCAGTTTGTTGTGCTTTGAGTTTGTTTTTTTTCATATTTAAAATTTTAATCATTTCATTGTGAAAAAAAATCATTCATACATACATACAGTACATACAGTAAAAACAACACACAAAACAATGACAAATAAACACAAACCAATAACAAGCCCAGTCAATGCTCTATAACAAAAACGTAGGCCCCATGCAAGACAAAAGAAAGGGACAGTATTTAGGTAGTTGCAGACTTTCATACTTGACAATCTTGTTGCCAAAAAAATAACCTTTTTCCATAGACAGTCAGTCAATCAAGATATTTCCAGTTGCTTGTGGAACATGATATAAGAGGGGATTCCATAATTGACTAAATTTCCTTTCACTGCCACACAAGACTGTGGACAGCTTGTGCTTTGAGTTAATTATGCTATGCTTTGCATTTCAGTTCTGGTGCAGAACATGTGCTCAAATACATGGGAGATTAATAGGGATTATGCCATGGGGACAGTACGCTCATTTCCTCTGCTGCTAAACAGTAGGTCAGTCCTCATCTCAATTTAAGCATGCCCTCAAGTAACAATAAAGAAATATTGGAAACAGAGGAATAGGTAATGTGAACACTATAAATGAGCGACAAAGAAAAATGTCTTATCTGAATTTCTTTTATCTACTTTACTATCTGTCTTCCTGTGTCTGGACCACCATCGTTATGACACTGTACAACACATACTTTTTAACGCAGCAACATTAAATTATTCACCACCTCTGCAATTTTCATGAGCTAGGTGATTACATAGTGAAATGGTACTGCGGGCAAAACAGGAAAGTTTTTCTTCACAGCATTAGCAGCACTGGGGCAAAGGCATCGGAGGACTTCCCAACATGCCAAAAGAAAAAAAAAACACACTTTTGAAAGATATTCTTATACAATCTGTGTCATCAATAGGCAACTGTGGGCGTTACATGAAGCTGTTGCATCCTCTAATGGGGGCCGTGACCTCTGGCTGGCCACATGCGGACGGAGAAGATTTTTGTATACAAGCAATGTGGGAGAGATACATGAATAATGGAGGTATGGAATTGAAGTCATTTTAAACAGCACAAAGGGTCTTTATTTGATGGTTCAGTCAATGACTTCAATTGTGCCAGTGAAAACCTTTCATATATATATATGGTTGATGTGGATCAAGACCTGTGGTACTGTTTGATCAAACATTAGCATTTCTACACATGAGGGTAACATAAGATACATAAGGGTAATCAAACAAATGTGGGGAAAAAACAAAAAAACAATAAGTAAACAAAATTAAAATTTTATGGCAATGTTTTGGTGGGATTTGAAGTCCAGTCTCCTATGTTAAAGTCCTGTATCTGACCCATTCATTGTCTTGATGTCCTCCCTACATTTCTCGCAACTGTGAGGAAGTCCAATATCCAGTTGCAGAATGTTGTACTCAAGCCCAGATATTTTTCCAATCAGCTTCATGGGGGAGATCGTGTTGAATGCTGAGCTGAAGTCAATAAACAGTATTCTGATGTAGCTGTTCTTATTATTTCTCCAGGTGCGTGAAGACTTAGTGAAGGGCAGTAGATGTGGCTCTCTCTGTGCACCTGTTTGTTCTGAAAGCATACTGGTGTGGGTCAAGGCTGGCAAGGATGTTATCTTTGATGTGCTGGAGAACCTGTTTCTCAAAACACTTCATCAGGATCGGGGAGAGGGCCACGGTGCGCTAGTTGTTAAGCCTAGATACAGTTTACAGTACAGTCTTGTGTGAGATGTTAAAGATCATAATATCAGCTAACTGATTGGCTCATGTTTTAGTACATGGCCATGTAAATTATCTAGACCAGCAGTTTCATTTATATTCAGCCTCAGCAGGATTTTCACTGTGGTTGCTGACAGTGGCCGGTCCTCTGGAGGTGGAGCAGACTTCACAGATGAGTCTTTGTTGAGGAGATCAAAGTGAGCATAAAATGTGCTCAGCTCATCTGGCAACGTGGCCTCAGACATGATGGGGGCGCTCCTGCTTTTGTAGCCTGTGACATTTTGAATCGCCTGCCACATACCTTTAGTGCTGCTGGTGTTCAAGCCTAGTCTCTTCTAAAGGTAAATAACTGAATAGCCTCTTCTGATGTCTCTTCTTTGCCTCCTTGATGTCAGCTTTCAGTCTTGAGCTCTGGTGGTGTTGTATGGTTCCTTGTCACCTGACTGAAAGGCAGCTTTTTTGGCTCTGAATAGAGCCCTAACCTCTGCATTCATCCAGGCCTATTGATTGGGGAATGATCTTGCTGTCTTTGTGATCACCATCAACACATTTGCTGATATATGATGTTACTGAAGATGTTGTTATCCTGAGTGGCAGCATCTCTAAACATTTGCCAGTCTGTGCACTCAAAACAGTCCTGTAGGGCTGCTGTAACTTCATCTGTCCACATTTAAACAGTTTTAACTGATGGTTTGACCATGTTTATCAACTGTGAGCAAGTAGGCAGAAGAAGCAGCAAAGCAACCGCATGCAAAAAATGTTTTTTTGTGGAGCTGAGGATTGGGGATGAGAGGACTGCGTGTACATGACTGAAAAGCTGTAGTTTGACTATTCTCATCAACGTCCATTATGTATGAATGAAACACAAACCAACTGACACATAATGGATGTGGTGCCTTCAAGAACGAGGGGCCACTTGTGCAGTACCCCAAAGGTAAAGATGTCACCATAAATACTATTGAATAAAAATTGTACCATGAATGTCCAAATTCCTAACCCCTGTGACGTTTGCAGCAGTTTGTCATAATCAGTAAAACTACCGTAAATTGGTCAACTATGAAAGCAGCCTATAACGACCCGTTTTTAATGTCTGGTGTTAGTTGATCACCTCTAGTGGCTGAAGTAATTATTATGTCTGCAAAGGAGGAAGTAAGGACAGTGTATAAAGAGAAAATTGGAGGAGAGGTTCAGAGGTCCAGTTGCCTATGATATAGCACTTAAAATTGCCATGACCTAGATGCCTGAGAACCTTCATCAACAAAATGGGTAAATGTTTACTTAACCTAACCAAGCAGTTTTCTTGCCTAACACTAACCAACCCTTGACCATGCAACAAAGGTTGGGTATGTGTGTCGCTGTCACGTTGTAATGGTCATGCTGTTTTGGGAATGGTGATATATGTCGTTTTGGGAGTCGCTGGCAATCAACCTATTCAGCTTTGTTGATCTGCGGATGTGTTGGTTTGTATGCATGTTCATGGGAGTCCACAGGTTGTAAGAATGTGTGCTTGAGACAAAGCAGTGGTTAGAATTTAAAAGAATTAAGGACTGTCAGCGTGCTGTGTTGGGCTCAGGAAGTCTTTAAATCTTGCAGGTGAGGCTATCCATCTCTGTCCACAGCCCCAACAAGAGAAAGATAGATGCATTCAATAAATGTGGTCTGGAGAAATCTGCAGGAAATGATTAAGAGTGATAAATGGAGAGACGGGACTTTTGCAGGACTAAGTTTCATGTGACATCTATTATATCATCAGTGGCAAAATGGGCTTTTCAATGCACACAGTGGGTGCAGCTTAAGCAATCTGTGTAAACTCTTGCCATATTTCTGGATGTGTCTTTGAAGCAGGCAGAGAGAATACTGTCTTTGAAGACATTATTGGGAAAAAACAAACTATGTTGACAATAATAACAGCTTTATGATGAATCTTTCATTGAGTGAAAATCTCTAAGCTAATTAGGCAACAAATTGTCACATTCTTAGAAGCATGAATACTCAAAGTGCACATGTTTTTACCTAGAATCTGACTGCGAGTGAACTAGTTCTCACAGAACTTCAATGCAAAATGCATGGGGCAGTTGACAGCATTTCTTTGCACGTAATCATGTGCTAAGAAAGGGAGGCTAAGTAAATGCAACTATGCATGAAGGGAAACAGACAGACCCTGCATTCCCTTCAATTGTTCAAATGGAGTCTTTGTTGAGGATGGATGCCTATAGGGGCCGTGTTTGTCACATAGTCAGTGTGTTCTCTCTTACAAGAGATCAGACTAACTCTGAAGAGATGTAGAGGGACCAAACCAAGCTATCAAACCTCCAGAGGAAGCACGGTACCTGTAGCAGAGAAAGCATATCAAAGCAAGTGCCCCACTTATGAGGCTACAAGTTTTTTATGTACTCTCCTGCTGATGCATCCTTTTTTCATATTTTATCAAAAAGTTCCTTTGATGGCTGTTGTATTAAATCAATTTTGATTATCACTCTCTTATCAGCTATTGTTTAAAACATATTGATCTTTGTAGCACGTGTGTGTGCAACAAGCTCAAGTCCTCATACTCTTGCAAAGAGTATGAGAATATGTCTCAGCTGAGGATCGTTAGTTTAAACATTAAAAAAATGAACTAACCCTATCAACAGAGTGTGGGGAAACAAACAATTCTGGCGTTATGTCCAAGATGCCTATGTAATGCATTGCAGACATGTCCACTGCTAAGCAGCCTGGGACGGGCCAGTTGAGTGGAGTTGGCCAGAGGGAGTGGCTAGGAATGGCTACAGCCTCAGTTATTTAGTTAGTAAATTCATAGCTTCAGAAGCTCCAGAATTCTCAAACAGCAGCTGTCAGACGGAAAAGCAACATAAAAAGACACAAAACAAAAGTAAATATTGGTGTGGCTTTCCACACATTTTCACAATGTTTCTTTTAGACTGGTAAGTAACATCTAATTTTTGCTGTGTACCAAAACATAGATTTAGTTTAACTAACATTAATGACAACACAAACTGTAAGTCTACACCTGTTAGTGAAAAACTTTCCAAACAGCGTGATGTGACTGTTTTCTTGTTACTGTGGCACTGCAAATGTTACGTTGTAGTTTCAGTACACCCAAATGCAGAGACTGGAGGCAGACTTCAGGGAGCAAAAGGTTTATTTGCAATAGTGGTTCAGGTGGTAATGTGGGTGGGATGACCAGCTGGCAGTTAGGCAGGTAGACAGGCCGGAAGGCTAGCAGGCAGACAGGCAGGCAGGGTTTTCCAGGAGCTGGCGGGCAGAAAAACAGAGCGGCGAAGCGCTAGAGGTTTCAACAAAATGAGCATAAGCAGAAAAGCAATAACACAGGAACATATAAATACTTAGAGTTTCGAGATAACACATAGTCTGTGGCACAGTACAGTCACTGTAAGGGACGGAATAATCTGGCGCCGAAGTGGTGGAGAGACCAGGTAGATAAAGCCGGGGGGTGATGAGTTGATGAGAAGCAGGTGCACCACTCTGCTGCTGCTGCTGCTGCTGCCGCCACGCCCACAGACACACACACAGGGAGAGGAGCAGGTGAGGGAGAAGGTAGACGGGGGGAAAACACAGAACCAGAACAAAACCACTAGGCTGCCACAGTAGAACCATAACAGCAAAAGCTGAGCTATGTAAGCTATAGTGTAAACTAATACACAATGCCACACGTGAAGATTATAAGATAGCAGACTTATTTTGACTGGCTCTCGGAGGTACAGCAGTTTGGTTAAGTTTATTCTTGCTCTGCTGGTAGTTATTATTTGCCTTTATTCATAACAGATGACTGTAAATTGTGATTTGAAAGGACCAACTGGTAGACTGAAGTAATGTCAACCATTTCACTACATTGTAACTATTTGACATTACAGTAATGAGATGAGGCAAGATTTGAGGTCGGGAAGCTTCACTATACATTTTTGAAGACAAGTTACAAGGTTAATAAGGCTATTCAACTGTATGCGATATCAAACAGTGTCTTTGCTGCAGTTAGTAAATCATGAAATTCTTGCAATAGGTATGAAAAAGGAGCAGGTCTGGTCTCTACCCCCATGAAGAAACGACCAGGGCCTGCAGAGCTGTATAGTGACAAGTAAGTCTTAAGTGGCTAAAGATCTCCCTTATTTGTACTTTGTAAACCGAGTGCCCTGTGAAAACAATGTTGCTGCCTGTAGCGGACAACAAGGTCATCTTAGGTACACTCAAACAAACCAATTCCTCCTCACTTAACAGCCATAAAACAATCATTAATGATGCGATCCAGACTGGAGAGTTTGCCCACTTCCAAGGAAGGTCAGCTTTTAACACCTCAAACTGATTTACAATAGGGGCCTGGTAGGATTACCAGGGCCAAAAAGACAAATGGCACCCACAGGATGGAGATGGGGTCTGTTCTCCAGTTGGGAAGAATCAGACCTCATCTTTGATTGGTATTGACTGTAAGTTTAATGGCTGTGGACACCAACACCGAAAGGACTGTAAGTAACACATCAGTGTGAGTCTCTGTCTGTAACTACGGAAGCCCTAAAGGGCCATGCATTCATACATTTTATTTCCTGCGTTTTCCCGTGATAACGAGTTAATTTCATTTGTTTTCTCGAGCTCTCACGTTATTATCTCGAAATAACAACTGCCGTTTTCCCGAGATAACGAGATAATTTTCTCGAGATCTCGAGATAACAAAACTTTGTTTTCCCGAGATAACGATATAATTAATTCGAGATCTTGAGATAACAAAACGTTAGTGTAGTATATTAAATCATTGCAGGAAACATCATTCAGTGTAGTAATGTCAGAGGAGCAGGAGCATATCGATCACCACGTCACATATGTTTTCAATCAAGGCCTGACACAGGCTGAAATAGCATTATGCCTTGCTATTACAGATAATATACACATTAGTGTGCGTAATCTAAAAAGACGGTTAGCAAGGCTTCAGCTATATCGGCGGCGCAATCTAAGTGAGCCTGATGTCGTCGTTAACTACATAGCTGACCAGCTACGAGGTCTTGAGCATCTCCATAATCTCAGGCCTATCATATCACAATCATTATCTCAAGATCTCGAATTAATTATATCGTTATCTCGGGAAAACAAAGTTTCGTTATCTTGAGATCTCGAGAAAATTATCCCGTTATCTCGGGAAAACGGCAGTTGTTATTTCGAGATAATAACTCGAGATCTCGAGAAAACAAATGAAATGAACTCGTTATCACGGGAAAACGCAGGAAATAAAATGTATGAATGCATGGCCCTTTAGGGCTTCCGTATGTAACAGCACTGACACAAACACATGGGATTCTGAAAACCGACTTTTTCTTTAAGGGGGAGCGTGGCAGATAACAAGGGTCATAAAGCTGCCTGCCTAGCATGTTGACTGAACATTAAATGCTTCTGACTTTGCAGCACCCTTTAAAATCAGTATGAAGTAACTGTTTTATTCATTTGTCATTACACTTATCACATTCAGTCAAAATTCTTGTTCAAGGTAAAGAAAATTCCATTTTTCTAACACTTTCCAAGCCTGAGTTATTCGTTTAAGGTTTCATTGCATTTCTAATGTGTGACAATACTGCCATCTACTGACCATGTATGGGTAATTGCTTCTACATTGATACGTATATAGACTGAGTGACCAGGACATATCTTAGTACCATTAGTGAAGAAAATGCTGTAGAATCCTGATTTATTTAGCAATATAGTTCAGAATTATTTACCCTTTTGTTTAACAGTTATTTGCATGAAGTTAATGTTCTTCACGATAATTTGCCTAGAAGAAGAATTCACTCATATAAATGTTTTGTGTTCCTTTCTCTTTTTGTTTATGTACTATTTTTGTTTAGTTCACATATTGCTTATTTTTGATATTTTAATGGGTCATGGTGGATGACATATATGCGTTTTCAGCACATTAATCTCCTGTTTTAATAATTTAAAGTTTCAAGAGTTACCATCTCAAACAATAAAAGTAGGAGACTCCTGAAAGGAGGAGACTCCCGATTGGTTGACCGACCGTAGACACACCTTGTTTCCTGTAAACATAAAATCAAAAGGGAACTTGTGTTCCGTGCTCTTTCTTCCCCTTTGGTTCTTTCTTGCCATCTTTTTGCCATCTGCTCTTTGCCTTTTTTTTCTCTTTAATTCTTTCTTTTCCATTTCTTTTTGTTTCGTCTTTTTGTTTTACTTATTGTCTTACTCGAGTTTGTTCTCAAGTTTCTATTCTTAATTTGACAACCACTTTTCAACGGCAACTCAGTCTAGTATAACTTTGCTACCAGTTTATACAACCTTACGTTTTTTCCCGAAGACTTTGAAAGTTTTGTGTCATTCGGCTATCTAGTAGGATACTTTTGACCGGTTAACCACACATCACCTCCGGGACAAAACACACAGAGTTCACCATGAAGAGGTTTCCGTCCACCACCTCCGGTGGGTCTCGACTGAGCTCTCAACTATTGCCCAGCCTTCACAGCTCAAAGTAGGCAAGAACCATGTTCTCAACTGCTCATGACTGGGTTGATGTCAAAATAATATATTAATGATAATAATAATAATAATAATAATAATCTTATTGACAGTAATTCAACTTCCAGATTTTGCATCTTTCTTTAGCATTAGTTACTAGAATCCGTATTGAACAGATTATTTCTTCCACTATTCCCATTTGTCATTCAATTCACTATCATCATTTCTGATTGCTTGCTTACGGTAAATATGCATGTCTGATAATACATATCTGATACATTTGATTTAAGTCATTGTATTGGTATTTACTCAGTTCATAAATATTTTCATTTAGACCCAGTCGTTGTTCTGTGTATTACTTTGGAGTGGAGAACAGATATCAATTTAATTGAGAAGTCACACTGTAAGATTACATTTACATTTAGGGCATTTAGCAGACGCTTTTGTCCAAAGCGACTTACAATAAGTACATTTGTCACAAGAAAGAAACCACAACATATCACCGTCGATAAAGTAGAAAAAATAGAAACAGTTTTCAAGCCCTCATCTGAGCAAAGTAGCTGCTATTTATTAAGGATACCTTAAGTACACAAGTGCTATGAGATAAGTGCTAAAGGTAAGAACATACAAGTGCATATAATTCTTTTTTTTATAGATATTTGACTGATAACGTAAGTATATCAGTAAGTATACTGCCCTTTATTCTCATCTGCAGCTGCTCTCATCTCATTTTTTATACACCAGACACTGGGGTAAATTCCTTCCTCTAAAAAAGGAGTGGGATTTTAGAGTCATATTTTGTTTTTGCAATACATCATTTGTATCTATCCCTGGTTTCTTGTACCTTTGTAATAAATGGCAAAACATAAAAGGCTTTTTGTGTTCACAATAACTGAAATGAAACATTTCAACCTGCTGGAAAGGGTTTTGTGCCAGCTTTTCTCAAATGTGGGTTACAAGGGTTGTTCAGTATGCCTGCTAACACAGACCTGTGTTGGTTACATCAATAGAATGAGCTGTTCTCAGAATTTTGTATCAATGGATACCTCCAAATAATTATTTTGGTCTTTACAATTTTGACAACTTTCAACAATGAATTTGCATAGAAACAAATGAAATATATAAAATAAATAATAAAAAAGGGTTTGAACTAAACATTGAGAATTTGTGAACTACTGCCCGGTATTCATTCCGAGCAGGTGGCTGAGAATTACAAATAGTTCCTTTGAAATAAGAATAGTACCCTCAACATGATCATTTCTTCAAACATGTTGCTACTTCTAATGGTGATGTCTTCCTGCCCTTCAGTATTGTAAGGCATATGCTGGCTGGTTATTTAAGTTATTACTATTATTATTTGCATTATGTGTTTTGTGGTATATACATCCCACTTATGTGAGTATTGTGGGCTTATGGCAATGACGTGTGGGTGGGTCTTTAATTAAGCGCTTTTATGTATGTATGTTTGCTGTATGTTGTTTCCATTGTGTTGTATTGTATGTTTTGTGTTGGACCCCCTCGAAAACGGGTTCATCTCAAGGGGCTATCCGCTAATAAACTTTCTTTCCAGGGGATATATTAATTATCCAGCCTTGATTGATTCAAAGTCTATTCTTAGTTGGCATTTAGCTTAGTGCTGAATGATTTTCGGCTCAACTTGTCTCTCTAGCTCTGCCGGCCTTTCGCTTCCTCTATTTTCTCCCTTTTGGTGCTTCCTACCTCAGTGGCTTTCTTCCCTCCATCTTTCCCTTCTTCCCTCACCTCATCTTCTCCTTTTTGCTCATTAATTACATCTCTTTCCCCATTCCTTCTCTTCCTCTCCTCCCTCCATCACTTCTAATTCCTCACTGGAAGCCATAGTCCATTGTCTGACTTGCTGAGAACAGCTACCCCTCCAATTGCTCAGGCATGTAAAGATCTTGTTATGGAGCTGGACAAACTGCTTCTTAGCCAGGCCATAGTAAGTTTCAGGTTTGAGGGATTTTTTGTTCAGTTTTAATGGCTATTTAGATAACAAGTTTCAATGGGCTTCAACTCCACTGTATATGCCTTGATATTCCCTGCCTCTGAATGGCTATCAGTGAACTGTCTGGGGGATCTGGGTGCTGAGGCACTTATTTGCTGCAGCTCCAAGTTGTCTTTCTCATGTTTTTCTGGTGTTTAAACAAGTTTGTGGTGTTGCCACAGTAGTGAACAGCCTTAAACACATATCACAGTTTGAAACGTTTTCATTTACAGCTGTAAAATAGCTCCAAATCATGCTCCTCTTTCGTTCAGCCATCACTGCTGAATGTCAGATTAAACCTGTGGTTAGGGTGCGCACCAGGGCGAGTTGTGCACATGACAGGACAACAGCACAGCAGAGGAGAGGCAGAGAAGGCTTGTGACATGTGTTCAAGACAACAGAATATTTTTAGACAGCTCTTCTCATTGATGAAAAACAAAAATGTGGGTACAACGTAGAAGAAAGAAACTAATCCCTTTGTACTGTATCGATCCAATTGATGGTAGAATCGATCTTCAAAATGTAGGACGCTGCTGAAGAAAACGCTTTTCTTCAGCAACTGTGGCGTTAAAAATAAAGGCAGCTTTCAGATGCATTAGCCACTATGGGAGATAATGGCAAAGAGGCTGTAGCCCTTAATGGGTGATCGCTAACTTTGTACATTTTTAACCAAGGTCTACTGGCAGTCACAGGGGTTGTGGAGAGAAACTGCTGTCCAGGGTAGCTTCCATCTTTCCATTAAGGATACTACTTTCATTGTCCTCTTCTGTCTTTGCATCTCCTCTCCTTTCTCCCTGACTGAGCAGATTTGTTGACATTAAAGGTCAATACAATATAATATATACATATATATATATATATATATATATATATATATATATATATATATATATATATATATATACATATGTGTGTGTGTGTGTGTGTGTGTGTGTGTGTGTGTGTGTGTGTGTGTGTGTGTGTGTGTGTGTGTGTGTGTTGCTTGCTGCCCAAGTGTCATTGTTAGTTTCAGAACAACACAGTTGCCCAGTGCCCACGTTGTGTAAATAGCAAATGTACCTGTGCCTCTGGGCATACTGGTCTTAAAATGAGGTGTGATCAGGCGCACTAATGACAACTGCTATCTTGAGGCAGCAGAAAATGACTGTGCCATAGAGCAACAAAAAGCTGGTCTTAAGTCAAATGCGCAGTATTTTTCCTGCTTTTTAAAGGGTGTACTATTCAGACAGTAAGATGTATCTAGACAGGCGGGTTCACAACACATGCACACCCTGATTTAATGATTAGAGAGTGCTTTTAGTTATTTTAAACATTTACATAAATGCAGTAATGTCACTGTAACAAATATTGTGGCACATTTAATCAGCAAAACTAAAAGCTGTTGATGTAAACGTGACAGCCAACTGACATAAACGTTTGTCTGAAATAAATATTTTTAAACAGTTCTGACAGAGCTGCAGATTAATCAGGAGGACTACTGCTGCAAGCCAAACTATTTTACTATATGAATCTGAACTGCATGTGTGACGTTTTCATGTGTAGAAGAACACAGAACATTAGTTAATATGAAAAACAAAGTGAGTCAGGAGTTTTAAATAATCAATGAAGTTCATCCACTGTTTGTGTGCAAATGTGCACGTTAATGGAGAGATATACATATCATTTCAAGCGCAGGGGAATTTTTTTTCCAAGTTAAACGGCGGAAACTGGAAGCAAGGCTTAGCAGCGCCCCAGTAGCCAAATCTAGAATACATTCATGCCAGGTCCTCTTCCTAATGGACTGAACACACTGGCTGTGTGAGTAGTGTGTTGTGACGTAACGTGCTTTTCATTTCAGTGTCCATGTTAACAGGTTAGAGCAGCCATAGTGCCTGTGTGATTAGCACAGCTTATGCAAATGGTTCTAAGCAAAAATAGAATTGAAAATGATCAACATTATACCAGCGTTTCACTTCGGTTTTTATGTCTGTATCTGTAGAATATGTCACAGACATGAAGAGAATACACACAAGTGCAGTTTTTTTTCTGACAAAGCAAACACTGGCTCTACGGAGGACCTTTCACGTTTCAAAGTTTAAGCAGCCACCATAAGGGAGGGTGAGACGAGGGGAGTTCAGTTGCAACCACACCACTAGATACCACTCAATCCCACACACTGGACCTTTCACACAAATGTGAGATCTAATTACCATTGGATTAGTTTATCATTATCTCCACCAAGGAGGTCATGTTTTCTCCCATGTGCATTTGTTGGTTGGTTTGTCAGCACGATTACACAAAAACTACTCAATGGATTTCGATAAAACTTTGATGGAGAATGGGCCTAGGCCCAGAATAGACCCCATTTACATTGGGTGCCTATCTGGATAAAGGGATGGATCCAGGAGATAGACCCTTTTTTCGTCATTTTTGTTAATGGAATATTGTATAGATCCTGATGAAAAAAAACAGCTGAATTAAGGTGGCTGGTGTCTATGACTCATATCCGGTGGCAAGGCCGGGCCCGCCGACTGAGTCACCTGTGCCCACCCCCTGCCCTGGACCTGTCTGGACCAGACTGAACTCTGAAGTCAGACTAATGTAATAATAATGGATATTAGAGGTTTCTTTAAAAAAAACTGCTGGGCCTGGGTCATCAGAGGAAAGTTTCAGAGAGGAAACGGGCAGTGCTGAAGGCTCATGTATTAGTTCCAGCCAGACTGATGAGAACAACAAAGGTGTTGCAAAATTACATTTTGGGCACTATTTAGGTGGTCTGTAGCGCATGGTCTAAAGCGGACGGTGCTAGTCTGTTTAGGGTGTGTCCAAGTCCATTTTGCAAGTTAAACGGCAGATAATCTGGGCACAAAGTGCAGCATCAACAACTCTGTTTGACTGCAAATGAAAAAATACACTGATATTTAACTGAGGAGGAGGAGGAGCTCTGCTGCGTGTCCCTCTGTGCGTGCACAATTCTTAGTCCGTGGATCAGGCAGGACTGGTCATAAAAAGTATCATCCTGATTAACAAAAGGTGGGATGAGTGGGGTGAAAGACGTCCTTAATGAGGAAAATATTAATGACATTACCTGCAGTGATCCTCCAGCAGCAGAAACAACATGGGTATTTCTATATTAACATGCACATTTGTGCACAAGGGACAGATAATAAACTTCATTGATCGTTTCCTTTGGAGAGTATATAAGCACAGAAGTTTCCAATTAGACTGACTGGACACTACCTCACATTTAGCATAATAGCTAACAAAATATAATTGGCAAATTAAATAAGAAATATGACGAAATTTTGCGAGAGTTTGTATCAATCAAAAGACATAAAATGAACATTATACATGCAAACCAATAATTTTACAGAACATACTCTTAACAAAACATATGTGTAATGTACAATGAGCCTAACCAAATCAAAACAGCTGTGAGCCTTAATATAAGACACATTCACATTGATTTTAATACAGACAGCATGCAAAACTACTTAAGCTAGCTCACACTGCCTTAGTGGCAGCATGTTTACTACATTACTTTCAGACCCTCAAAATAAACAGTCCTGACAAAAATAATACACAATGGCCCTAGCATTTAAATCATAACTATTTGTTTTTGAGCACTTAGGGTAAGGGTAACTAACCTAACCCTAACCCTAACCCACGTTTGCCAGTTACTAACTGTAAAGGACAGAGAAAGGATGAGGCAGGCGACAGATGATGTCTTTCCTTACCTCAGAGCTGTCATTCTGAAGAAGGAAGCCGGACACCAGCTACACCAAAATTATATTACATGAATGTTTTTTCAATTCTTCCCTTTCTGGTGTGAGTGCTGCATAAGTGGTGACTTGAGGCAACATAAGGTATACAGTACAAAGGCAGGATCCGCACTCACTGCAATTCGTTATCAACCTCTTGTTTCATGTGGGAACATGAGAGGCTTTGAAAGGTCATTTTCCAGTTAGATTAAACACGCTGGTGCTAATATCACTCTATATGTCAAATAGCAGCAGGTTCCAAAATGGAATGGACTCTGCTGATATTTAGTCCAGAGTCATTACCGGGTCAAGGTCAGACTCAAAACAAGACCATAAACACACACACCCACACACAGCTGATTCAGGTGGGAAAAACTGCAGCATACAGTACTTGTAATGTATATGATTTAACACTGAATGTGATTTAATGTTTGACCAGCTTTGCAAAATTTAATTTCAGTGAAAACAATTGGTGATAACAGGAGATGGAGCTCTTCACACAAAGAGCTGATTGCCTGTGAGGTTACTTTATTATAAAGATGCCTCAGTGAGACTATAAATCATTGAGGAATCACATCACTGTGCAGAAAATCTACATGCATTTTACCAGGATATTAAATACATGTGCTTAAGGTGTCCAAGAACTTCATGATAATTACAATAACAGTAATACTTCCAACAGTGTCCATTTGTAATTTATGCAGCCTGTCAGTGCTGTTCACTTTTATATAGGTCATTCCAAGTGGCTGATTTATGAAAGCTCCAAGCAAAACTTTTTATCTGTGCGGTTTTATACCTCCATTAGGGCCTCTTTGGGTGTTATTGATGGGTCTGCACAGATACATCATTTATGTCACTGCTTCTGACACAAGTCCTCTAGATCAAAATCTGGGGCCAAGGCATTGCGTCTCCACTTCCTCTAACAGCGGTCTCTGTTTGTCTACCTCCCTCTTCCTCTCTCCCCGCCTACCAATCTATTTCCCCCCTCTCTCTCCTTTTCCTCTCCACTGGTTTATAAAGATGCATGGAGATTAAGTGTTCTGGATAATAACAATTTTAATGTCCAAAAGTAATGTGCAGCGCTGATGTGGCTTGCCAACATGGAAACAGCTGGTGGACGAACTTCAAATCCCCAATGTGTACTACAACATTTGGCACATGCTGGTGGGTTGACAAACAGCTTCCATGATTAACAGTGAGGATTGCTTTAATTACACTTGTTTACTGGAAGGAAAGGAAAAACTTGAATGCGAATTTGAGGATTTTAATTCTATTTAACTTTTTTAATCAACAGGTCAATATTTGTTGCCATTGGTGACTTTAAGCTAATAGTTTTAAAGCATCATTATGTAACTATTTTACTGTAAACTAACAGCTTCCAAATCATTTTAATGTTACAGTGATGCCTAATAGGGTGAACAGTGTCTCTGTCGCAGCCACTTCGCCACCTTATCGGGTTACATACTCACAACTCTTCTGCTACTAAAGCTAATGCCAAAACAACAGCATATCTTTGCAGACTAGAAAGTAAGCTGAGTGTCTGTGGCCAAGTAATTTAACTCTACCTGACACGCAAATCAAAAACATCACAAAAAACCCTCCACATCTGTCTTCATGCATTTTAACTCTTGGATGTCCACTATTGGAAAGTCTTACTAATGCCCTTGCCTGAACATAACCCTTTTTTATCGAATTTTGCTCTTCTGACCTTCTCCTTTTGTCTGCTTCTTGGCCATCTCCATAAGCATGTGTCAGATTTCCCGCCGCTTCCCGTTGTCCGAGCACAAACACCATCTGTTGCTGACTGGCTGGCATAGTGTTGTTTAGCTTCTTGTATAGTTCTTGTAATGTAAATCCTGTTTAATCAAAATACAATTTGCTTGCAGAACTTCCCTGATAGTGATGGCTTTAAAGTGCCAACGTGTCCCATCACATTAAGTGAAAACTGTGTGTTTCTGGCACAGTAAATTTACCCAAATAAAGTGGTATATTTCTACAATAATAATAATAAAAAATAAAAAAAAATATTCCACGGTAAAAAAAAAAAGAAAGAAAGAAAAAAGCACATCACTGATAGATGTCGCACTTTTTTCTTTTCATGCTTTTTATGGTCCAAGACTTTTTCACAGAAATGTTCTTCTTTAATTAATCAAAGAGTATGGTCTAGACCTGCTCAATTTGGAAAGTGTCATGAGATGACTTTTGTTGTGAATTGGTGCTTTACAAATAAAGATTGATAGCTTGGTCCAAGCCACTTTGTTGGTTTCCTATTTACAGAGACAGGGCTGTGAAAAAACAAATTTGTTTCAGCACACAACCCTAAATAGACAGCTAGCAGACTGGAAGGACATTTTTGCTGAATTTGACAAAAAGTGTATGAAAAATAATTGGAATTAGAATGACTGACTGATGGTAACATAGACATTTGTAACTGACAACAGATTCCACCTCAATTATAGTACACTGAGTTGGAGGGGGATGACGTCTGAAGTCTACGCTAAGTCTATTTTTTCTTTATATATCTGTTTTGCTCTCTTACATGTTTCACATCTTTTTGCAGTCTCTTAACATTGAGTTCATCAATGTCATTACTAGAGTCAACAAACACACAGAGATGTTCACAAGTCTTTTTTTGCAAGTCCAAGTCAAGTCTGAAGTCTTTGGTCACAAGTCCATGTCAAGTCTCAAGTCTCTAAAAAATGAAAGTCTTATGTCTCTTCTGGTTGTAATGAGCCTTCTGTCATCTGCTGCTATCCGGTCTACTAAGAATACTGCACAGCTATATCTAAGAAATCCAAAGCATTTACTGTATTATTATCACTCCTTTATCTATTAGCATACAGTATCAGTACTGATTAGTTGTTTGTTATATGATCACTTTAAACAGGCTATTGCAATGCAATATGAAGAAAACACACAATGAATGCTTTCCTATAAAAGGAAACTGGAAACTGTAATTTTCCAACATGAACATACAGTTACAGTATATCTTGCCCCCTATTGTGCATGCTCAGTGGGACCATAATAAGAACAAATATAGAAAATGTTACACCTCACCCAGTCAAAGACATTGTCATTAACATCATTCCAATTAGTGCAAAACATCACACTTTAGCTAAATGCAAACAACTTATTATTTTTATTATGCTTATTATTATTATTAGTTACATCATATTAGTTTGATTTTATTCATATTTATCTTATTTATTCTATTCATAAGGCCAGTTTAGGAGTAACCAGGAGACATTTCACTGCATGTTACTCTGTGACTTCTGTATGTGACAAATAAAGTAATCTTGTAATCTTGTAAATCTAACATTATTAGTCATGCAATAATAACTAATCATTCAATCTCAGTTATAGTTAGCTACATCTGCTGGACACAACTTTAACACCATCCAGATGCTGGTAAATCATGCAAGTGGCTGGTACTGTATGCGGCACTCACCAGCCAAAATAACAATGGTAATCTATTGAGTGGCTGGTAAAATTTCGACATTCACTAGTCTAGCCATTTTGCCAGTGGACAAAAAAGTTAAAAGTTTGCACTCTGCAACTGTATTGTTTAATTACAGTGGGTCTCTAATGACACATTCCTCTAACCTGTAACATTAACGTTACGTGGTCAACAATTAACCTGTAACCTGCCTGTAAGTCGACAGTATAACTATGTATTTTTCTACGGTTAACGTTAGCCAGTAGATGGTGGCAGCGGAACGTAGATGATTAACGTTACCCGACCTTTTTTTTTCCACGTCATGTCAACGCCACTCAATGCAAACAAGTGTGACAAGCAAACTAACATTCATTCATCTATTCAAATATTCAATTACAAAGCTAGTAGCAAGCTAAGTGAACGTTACATAGCTGATGCTGAGCTAACCGTCCATATGCGCTAATGTGACTGACCTATCCAGGTGAGTTTGAGGTGCCTGATAAAATTTGATGTGGTGGATCCAGCATCCTTGATTCGGGTACTGCAGACTTTGCAGTCAGCGCTCCTTTTGTTGGTGCCGTCCTGTTTGAAGTTTTTATAACCAAATATAATCACAAATGGTAAAGCAGCAGCTGCAGGTATGCCGCCAGTCGCCATAGTCGTCATCCGAGGTACTAATGGCGTGCACCCGATGCGTAATATAGTTACCATGGTTACCATGAAAAAAAAGGAATGTTTCAGAGTTTCCTCAATATTAATATGCCCAAAAAGAAAACATAATGATTGTTCACGAGTCCCAAAACACGAGTTCGAGTCGAGTCGGAAGTCTTTTGAGCACGATTCCAAGTCAAGTCTGAAGTCTCTGTGTGTGCAACTTAAGTGCGACTCGAGTCCGAGTCGCAAACTCGAGTCCCCATCTCTGCAAACACATACCAGTCAGTACAGTCCACACATCCCTGCAGAGTCAATGAGGAATCCACAGTCCAGGGGTCTCATTTATAAATGTTGCTTATGCACAAAATGGTACCTGAAAGAGGTGTACGCCACTTCCCAGGCAAAAGTTATGATCTATAAACACAAACTTGACGTGAGAATGTGGGACAAAGAGGGTCAATTGACTTCACTAGATCCGTGTTATCATAAACATTCAAACCAGCAGTGTCATTTGTACTTGAGTGAAGCATAACTTTTCCATAAACACCTTTTAAATGTAAAAGATATAAGCCAACTCAAATCTGAAATCAGTATTTCCTCCGCGTTGTCTCACCATTATATTCCCAACCGCCGAGAGCAGCAGAGAGGTCATTTTCATTTTCAACTTTCATTTTCAAGTGATATCCTAGATCATCGCGATTGTTTTGGCAAGTGGAAAAGTCAGTCTTAAGGCTGTAATCATATGAATGCTGTGGTGCCACTCATGCGTAATGCTGCATGGACTGCACAGACTGTCACAGTCCTCGCACTACTAGAGGACAGTGTATATGAAATTGCATGCTGTTGGGCGTATGTCAGGTTTTATAAATCAGAAAATCTTTGATGTATGTACATATGCAAACATTCTCCGTGTGGATTCTCCATAGAGTTTTGTAAGTGAGACCCCAGCTCTTAACTCACTTAGTAAGCACTTTTCCCCTCTGCACAGCAGTGCAAGACAACAGGCTGAGGTGCATGCACTTGTAGTCAGCTGTGCTCAGTTGGTGTAATGCTTCCTTGACTGACCTGAAGCAAAGGTCCAGGGTCTCGTTACAAGTTACAAGTTAAGGACAATGTTTGGGGCATCGGTCTCCGTGGCCTAACTCTCTTAGCTTTTGGATGAATGCAAACCACCATGACAAATAACTGCAGGAACTCCTGAGATGCAGTGACACTGTTAGCAGTTCCACCCAGAAACTCCTACAGAGGTTCTACAGAGAACCTTTCTATGGTTACCCCCTAAGAACTCCCTCTGGGGGTCTGTCCAGAACCTTTTCACCTTCTAAGGGCGCTAATAAGAACCCACCAAGGCAGTTCTACTGAAAACCCTTTTATATTCCAAGGGTTTCATTTAAAACCCATCCAGGGAGTTCCAGCAAGAACCCTCTTATATTCCAAGAATTTTATGTAGAACCCATCCAGGGGGTTCTACGGAGAACCCTTTTATATTCCAAGGGTTTCATTTAAAACCCATCCAAGGAGTTCCACCAAGAACCCTTTTATATTCCAGGAGTTTCATGTAGAACCCATCCAGGGGGTTCTACGGAGAACCATTTTATATTCCAAGGGTATCATGTAGAACCAAATGTTTAAACTGATCAAACATTCACACACTTTTAGTCAAAACATTTATACAGGAGGGCTGCGTAGGTCTCAGGTAACAGATCAAACGTAAGGGTATGACCAGTGGAATCAGCAACCAGGGAGCCAGGGAGGCTGTCCTGAATTAATCTGATCTCCAGCAATTGTGACACAGCAGAGATTTAAAAAAAGAAACACAGTTTGCATCATGCCAAGGTCCAGTTACTACACCAGATAAATCCTAAGCCATCTCCAAACAAATAAAGTAATGCAGGGTCCAATGAGAGTAGTAGGAGTATAGGCACATAATAATGGTGAGAGCTGAATAAGCCTGTCCTCCAACTCCTACTCTAAGAGCATCCACTGGCACACTCAAAAAAACAAGAAACAAAGGCTGGCATTAAAATAGTCTACCTTTCACCATTAAAGTCCTTCACTAGACTGAGCTTACTGAACTAAAATATTTGATTTAGCTTACCTTGATTCTCTGATGTTTTTTCATCTTCACTTCAACCCAGCTTCTTTTATCAATTCCTACAGAGATGTAGGCTAAAGGTGACCACGCAATATGTGAGCAGGGGTGAACCAATCAATCAATCTTTATTTGTATAGTGCCAATTCACAACAAGTCATCCTCTCAGGCTGGACACACTGGATGGCTGTGTTCTGTTCTGCGTGGTGGTTGCGTTGCTGAGCTGCTGCGGCTCACTTGCATGTTTGTGTTCACAAAGGCTGTGTGGCAGCTGCGTTGCTGCTGCAGCATGGCTCCTGCCTGCCCTGTATATTTACATGAAGTTTTGCCTTTGATAATTATCAACAAATATGATGACGCAATTCTTATTTATTCCCTTTGAATGAGAGAGAAAGCACGCGGGGGGAAAAAAGGGAAGGAGGAAGAGAAAGTCAATCAAATCTGCATTTGTATAGCAACAATTCACAACAAAAGTCATCTCATGACACTTTCCAAATTGAGGAGGTCTAAACCATATTCCTTGATTAATGTATTTACAGAGACTCAACATTTCCCCCATGAGCAAGCACTTGGTGACAGTGGCGAGAAAAAACTGCTGTTAAACAGGCAGAAACCTCGAACAGAACCAGACTCACCTGCCTCCACCGGTTGGGTTGAGAGAGAGAGAGAGAGAGAGAGGGAGTGAGCGAAGGAGGGGGACGGAAGGGAGGGCATGAGGGGGGGAAAAGGGTCAATTGTATCTAATAATGAGGTAAACGCAGTACCAAAGCTATCATTCTCAATGTCCATGTGAATATTAAAATCACCCACGATAATTACTTTATCTGCTTTAAGTACTAAACTTGATAAAAACTCTGAGAATTCAGATAAAAACTCAGAATAAAGAACAGGAGCAAGGTAAACTATAGCAAACAGGATTGGCTGTGTTGTTTTCCAGGTAGGGTGAGAGAGACTAAGAGTAAGGCTTTCAAACGAGTTATAAATGAGTTTAAGTTTAGGATTGATTAATAGGCTTGAGTCAAATACGGCTGCAACTCCTCCTCAGCTGGTGTCTCGAGGAATGTGAGTATTAATATGACTGGGAGGAGTGGATTCACATTCGCTGATTCTTCTAATCAGACCAGGTGTTCCCCAGAAAGTCTGCTGAGTTGTCCCACTTAACCCACTTAGTTTGCTGGACACCACCTCGACAGCCAGCGGTTAAATGAGGCTAAACATGTCATGAGTGGTGAGATTAGGCAGGGGTCCAGAGAAAAACTACCGAGTCCAACATTGTTTTAGCAAAAGTACACACCAACTCAACATTAATTTTAGTGACTCCCGAGAGACGTAAAACGGGAGTCATTAACACCGACATGTGTTACAATCATTTTTGAGTTACATATTAACTGTTACATATTTAAATTAACAGTGGGATTTTAGTTTTAATAGCTATTACAGTAGTATACTAGCTAACTTTAGCCTGAAGGGCTAGAGGCTACCACTGCTTGGCAACACCGTCAGCTGCTGCAGGATGCCGCTGACATTGACTATTGTGAAAGTACTGAATTAACGACAATTGTGGTTGTCTAGATTGTAAATCCGATTAACCAAACATCTGCAAAAAGATTAGGCATGCGTCCTTTGTGAACTGAGATGTTGAATGTTTATCCGTCTCCTAACATCAAACTTCCTGTGCTGAATGATGCTCAAAAATGTTGTCACTAATCATTGTTCTCATCAGTGGCATTTCATACTCACAGCAATAGCTGGTGAACTTACTGCTGTCAGTATTTTATAGCAATTTATGAATTAATGCCATTAATGCTGACTCTAAGAATATGTTGCACTCTCTGATGCATGAGTGCCTCACTCTTTCGCTATGAGATATACAGCCATAAACTACTTTGAAGAGCAGTTTCAGTTATTTCTTTTATTCACAGTTTCAGAAACAGTGTTTCTATGAAGAGGGCAGGAAAGACACTTAGCTAATAGATGTCTACTTATGATGGATTTCTCCTCTCAAGAACATTCTTCTGGCTCTCAATGAACACATACAGTCACTCTGCCAGATGATTGAATGTCTTGCCGGCAGTATTTTGCATGCCAGACTGCCAGAATTATGCAAACAGTGTTTTCAGACAGTGCAGTGACTCAACATTATTGAAAGACAATATCATCTGATGTCCCCAGTAGTAACAGACAATAAAGAGAATAAAGCCATATTAAGACATTCACTGTATTTTTACACATTATAAGGGCATGAAAGGCGATGCAGAAAACTTATTTACACTGCAGAGTGGGCGATGTATACGGTATATTAGTGTTTAGCTCACAACAATTTGCTCACAGAACAAATGTATCCACCACTTGAAAAACAATCTGTTAAGGAAAACCACAGGGGGGAACATGATAATTGTGCATGTGCCATCTCCATCAAACTCCACCCTCTTACTCAGCTGGCAAAGGAAATATTAACTCACCGATACTGCAACACACTTACAAAAAGAGCAAATGGCTAATTATCACTTTTGGTCACATGTCAGCGTATTCTTAATAGGGCTCATAAAGGTGAAAAAGCTGCCAGCACAGCTGAGAGCAGTAGCAGAAGTGGGGCTGCAGCAGCCATAGGACTGCTGGTTGCTGCAAGTTTAGTGGGGGCGGCACAACTTGAATAGTCCTCTATTGCCAGGATGGCTCTGAACAATGCAGGGAAGTCAAGAGAATCACTGGGCAGTCAGAAGAAGTGAGAACACTTTTTTTTTTTTTTTTTTTTTACATATCTTTGTTTCCTCCCCTGGGGGATTAAGTCCTTGAGCATCGAATGGCACAGACTTGTTAAACCAACTCGCTTTACTGAACCAGAAGAGGCTGTTGAGAGGAGCTGTGAATCTGTAACCCTTTCTTGTCCAGGGGTATCACAAAACACTACTGCATTAAGAACATTCAAGGGAGAGTGCGAATGAAAAGATAGTTTTGTGAATAGTTTTGTTGATGTTATTGCTAATTTAGGCAAGAACCAAAAAGTCTGCTATGCCTTTCTAGTATGAATAAAACTAAAATCTTTGGGATATACAGTACCTGGAATTATTTGTTGAGCACAGAGCAATTATGCTGAAGATGAAACTTTTTGCAATGTTTCATATGTAGTTAACCATGCACTGAAAAAAAATGTGTATATTCAACTCTTTCTATGACACCCATGTCTATAATGCATTATAAGACATTTAGAACATGCTTATAATGCATTGTAATGCCCCTACAGCACTTTATAATCCTAGTTACAAGCATTCATGAATACTCATAATGCTTTATAGCAATAATCATTATTCATTGTGATGCCAATGCATTAAAAACACACTTAAAATGTGTGCCTGCAGTTATAACCAATCATAGATATTCAAAATGCTTAATAACACTTATCTTAACACATTATAGAGCATTTTATAATGCGTATGAGGTCAAGTATCAAAACTTCATAATTGCTGATCATTATTTTTGCAAGAATCATAATGTATAAAAAATCTCTTAGTTGTAATATATTATGATAATCTTATAATACATTATAATATTTTTTTATAATGCATTATCATGTGGCTATAACTCACTATAAGTGTTCATTGATTGCTTTAAGGTAAGTGAAAAAAGGAGTTTCAGTCAGTTCAAGGACAATACACAACTATAAAATTAATTATTTTAAGAGTTACGTATATATAATGTTGTGTAATATTATAGTAATGTGTTATATCAATATTATAATTCATTGCAGACATTGGTGTGATAATGACAATATTATGAATACCCAAGAGTGCTTATAAGTGTGGTATTACAGCTCTATAGGTGCATTATAAGGCCTCATACATATGTTCATAATGCATTATAAAGCATTACCTTAATTCTTACAATCTATTTACTCTTTACAATTGCACATAAGCGCTTTCCACTATCAATTTAAACTAAATAATTTCCACCTGAGCCATGTTGCAGCCACTAGTGTTAATAAGTCATTTGCAGCGGTTAATTACTTTAATTGGCTGCTTGAGAACCAAAGTACTGTGATGAGTAATGCCGTTAGCTGTCTCTGTGTGTGGTTCTGTTTACACACAATTCTAATAAAGGCCAGGATCTGGCTTAGGGGATCCATCCCACTGCTTTCCCCTTTAATAAGACAAGAAGGATGCCAATTATGGGTCCTTTGCTCCAGACTCAACTCCCAGACCTCCTCTTTAAATTGGACGCTTGAGCTGCCGATGTGTATGGAATGCCTATCCTGTCCTGCACTCGTGTTGAAGTTTCACAGAGAAGGGTAGAGGGCGGGGGAGAGACAGGAAGCAGGTCTTGTAGGCACACAACAGGCTGCTTGTATTTGGAAGGTTACAGTGAAATGTATTGTTGATTCATCATCAGTTGTCAGTGTCAGGGGCCTTGAGAGGAATGTGGGATGTTGCAAAAGGAGAGGAGGTAATTGATCCTTATAAACAGGATTAGGAGGACACAGACAAAGTGGAGAGGGGTAGGAGGTGGGGGTGGGGGTCATCATCTATCAGAGTGGAAGCAATTTACTGATGATCTATGGATGGTTGTTTGGATTTTGCTTGTGCGCAAAATCAGTCAGGCTCTGCAGTACTTAATTTTGCATGTAATAATGAAAGAAAATTAAAGGAAATCATGTTAAGTCATTAAGGAATTGCTGCATTTAACAGTATAACAGTCTTCCTTTTCCTGTGCCAATTTTCAAAGCATAAGAGCTTTATTACCTTGGGATGTTTGTGGTATTGCTGCGGACATTATGGCTGTCCTCTCTGTCGTAAAGTTTTTGATTTCAATTGGAATCTCAAACACCTTTTTCACTGCTCGCATTCATGAATGACCTTCAATAGAGTCCCAGAAGCATTGGTGGAAATGAATGAATCATACCTATGTTTACCAGAACAAATACTCAGCACCCTGTGCTGCATAGTGCTACCTGACTCACTCTGAAGAGCTGCATGGAAAATGGACACAAAGAAATGCTTTTGATTTTAGAAGATAAAAACTATTCACCCTACAGTACAGCAGCAGATCACTTCAGGTAATAGTATTACGAAGGCCTTCTTACTCAGGCGGTATTGATTTTATTTTTTAAAAAGTTAATTACTTTACTCATTTACACACTGTAGAAAGTAATTTGTTACACTACTCTTTAAATCACATTTGCGTGTTGCCTGAGATATTGTCATGTAATTGCCAGTTAAAAATACAGGGGGTGACACACAAGATAATTCTGTTATGGTCTTTAAGTGGCATCTGAGTGCATTTCACAGGCCAACACACTCAAGCAAAGTCACTCAAGTCGCTGCTCACCAAACCATGTCTTTATACTTGACTAGTCCAGCCTATTAGATGTGTTCATCACTAAAGCAGTGTTCAAATCTCATTAAGAGGAGTCTCTGAAATCATTTGTCAGACAATCTGTTCCTCCTCGGAGTCATCACAAGACTGCCCAGGCTGAAGTCAGGAGGATGTTGCATTAGTGTGCATGAAAGGTCCATTTGAATTTTCTTTGTCTATCTGCCCATCATGCACATAATTGTTCAACTTATGTAACACAACCAAATGTTGGTAGTAGTAACTATAACGTGATTACTGAATGAAGAAACATAAGCATTATATTACAATGTAATGGGATTACAGTAACCCCAAGGCTGCTACTTGGCAACAAGTATTTTCTCATAAGACTATTTAAAAACAAATCCAGGCTGTTGATTCTGCTGTTTAAAAGCGCTTCACAACATTTGTCATATTCACCCATTCATACACTGATGGTGGAGGCTGCCATGCAAGGCGCCAACTGCTCATAAGGAGCAATTTGGGGTTTAGTATCTTGCTCAAGGACACTTTGACATGCAACTGGGGCTGAGCTGGTATTCGAACCGGCGGCGTTCCAATTACAAGTTGACCCGCTCTACCTCCTGCGCTATAGCCGCCCCATCAGAAAAACATCTCATATTGATTCAGTCAGTCACAGTAGCCTACATTTGTGATATGTTCTATAACAATGAGTCAGATATCACAACGGCAAATTTCTAGATAAACGTGGATTTATGTCAGCATCTTAATTTTTGGTCATTTGGGGTTTTTGTTTGATTTTAAATAAGTCTTGGCTTTCAGAATACGAAACTCTTATCACCAGATTCAGATGATAAATTCATTTCTGAAGCTTGTAAAAGCAGGATGACAAAATGTGTTCTGAGCTGGGTTAATTTAGGATTGTGACAGTGAAATAAAGGAAATAAAGTGAGGAAATAAAATGTTCACAGTTTGCATAATCCAATTGAATGTTAAAATTTTAAAGTTATAAGTTGCTAAAACTACTTAGTTGTATGGCATGCTTTCAACAAAGGTTGACATCTTCTCATTAGCAAAGCTGAACAGCTTTTAATGCGCAACTCATGACATTATGTGACATATATGTAACGAGCTGGACACATACAGTATCGTCCTGTCGTTCACTCTGTGTGCGAAGGTAAAGTGGTTGCATTTCACCGACCTACACACTCAAAACAAGAAACTAAGAGTACAGCACCAGTAACTGCATTTAGTACCTGAAACTATGAACCTATATTCATTTAAAATGCGACATGTTCAGGTTTTGCGCAGAGAGTCAGTCAGTTTCTGCTCTGACATTTTCAGTGGCAAAAATATTCACTGGGGGATAATCATTATGACAAAAGTTACAGTGCACAGCAGCAGCTTTGAATAAACAAGCCTACCTGCTGCAGTCATGCCACTCATTACTGCCGATTAAAGAGAAGGATAAGATGACAACTAGGCTTGATGAATAAATATTCCCATGGTAAGTCATAATTATGAGAGAAACAGCCATAATCATGACATAAAAGTCATAGTTATGAGATATAAAAAAACAGCGGAAATTATGGGGGAAAAAATCATAAATATGACATAAAAAAGCATAATTATGAGATAAAACAGGTGAAATTAGATTAGCTTGAGATGAAAGTCATAAGTTTGGGTTAGGTCATAATTATTAAGTCGAAATTGAGATACAAAACTCATAACTTTCACTTTCTAACCCAAAATTTTGCCTTTTTAATAAATTATCTGTCTTAACTTGGTCATTGTGCTGCTAAATATTTTTTAATAAAAAAAATTCTAATTCCTTTTTAATGCTGATCCTTGTAGTATGCATGACCTCAGTATTTATGAAATCAAGGTGACAACCCTGCATGCAAGAAAAGGTTCCACCTTAAAAGATGCCAGTAGTCTTTGTGAATTAATTGTTAATTCTTAAAAAGAAAGTAACCGTGTGTGTGCATGTCAGCCCCCATCATATGCCAGTGCCCATCACAGGCGCGCTTGTGCATGTACGCACACATGAGCACCTCTCACCACCCACTCCAGTACTTAAACAAATAGCACTACACCCCTGGTAATGTAACAGACACCTAGAAACCTCCCAGCAGGGTGTGCTTTGTAAACACTTCGCATTTCAATATCTGTGTTTTCCTTTGTCCCTACCAATATCAAAACCAAACCTACGTCATTGGGCCTATATCTTGTTTAACTGTACTGTATGTTAAATAAACAATAATAGGCTAACCTATTTTAATTCTGTAACATTTTCAAAAAAAACTTGGCAGAAGCTAGTTGGTTGGTTCCAGCTTCTACCAAGGTTTGTCATATCAACAGTCTTGGTAGTTGCCAGTGTTACGCCCCAGGCTAGGGGAACAGAGGCGCAACATAAATGAGGCAGAGAACGACGTTTTGCAACAAGAAAACTGTAATTTATTGTTAACAGCTCAGATGATCAAAGATTATCGGTACAACAGTATGGACAAAGCCAAAACAAAATGTGACAGAACACAAAGTGAAGCTTCTCTTCATGGTGAACTAAGACCAAAATAATAAACAAAAGGAACTATCTTCTCGACCAGTCTATCTAGCCCTGGGAGGAAACAAAAGAACAAACAAAATTACAACAGCTAAACCTAACTCCCTGAACTAACAAAAACAGGAGAAAAAGGGGGATCAAAATAAATGGCAGTTACACCCTTACTGCTTCCTAACAAGAGAAATATTTATATGTGCAAAAAGTGCTATTTACAAGGTGATTTAACTAAGGACGAGTGCCGAAGCACAGCAAAAGGATAGCACAGCTCAGTAGCTAACACACACAGGCTAACAATACCACGACCAGAAGTTGACTACACACGATTCAAACAAAGTTTAGAACAACAGATTATGCAAGCAAGGAGGCGAGTCACACTGCACAGTGACAGCCCTCGTGTGCTGTCTGAAGAGCACCGCTATATGAAGCTGGACTGCTGTTGCCAGCTCGTCAGGCTCACCGGCTGCAGCTGCGGAGGACCAATGACTGGCGGCAGGAGGCGGGACCTATCAATCAGGCAGAGATGGCGCAGTGAAAACAGGAGCGCTCACTCGGGCTTGAAAACAGCCGATGAGAAAATAAACACCAAAGCTACGATACAAATTACATGAGGCCTAAATGGCAAACACTAACGGCTGGGGGCCGTAACACCAGTTTGTGGAAAAGAATGTAAGAATGGCTGATATTTACAGTATGTGCCCAGCTGTACTGATGCCCTAATGTTAGCTGGCTAGCATTGGCAATGTAAAGGCAATCTAGTGTTAGCAATGTTAGCTAGTGCACCACTTGAGGGGGGCATATGAGTTGAACAACAGCTATGATGTGTTGGGACCCTCACCACATGGTTCTGATATGAGAGCAGTCTGCGTGTAGACCAAAGCCTGAATGCGGTCTCCTTGCACTAACAAAGCCTGGTAAACAAAGGGAAGTGCACCAACCCTAGTGTCCAGAAGGTGGCGCCTGATTGTCACAGTCCCCCCAGGTTTGATGACTCTCATCTGCCATTGTCTAAGAGCATACCTGAACACATTGTCAGTTCTGCGCAGCAACCAGATACATAGAGAAGATAAAAACAGCTGCACGCCCGTTTCATAGCACTCCCATCATGACGTGGTGCTGGAAGCATCAACTTTCACCTGCGCAGCTGTAACTAAAAGGGAGCACACAAACGTTTCAATTTTACCTGCCTAGGCTGCAGTCTTCACCTCACTGGACGAGCCAAGATTGCCCCGTGTTTACCAAACACATCCCGGATCCAGAGTAGAGCTGGCCTCTCATCCCTGCAGAAGGAGGTTTCCCCTCAGAAAATGCCTGCTTTGACCCATTTGACTCCATGATGTCATCTTCCAAGATCGCGTCGGCCATCTTGGCTCTCCGCCATCTTGGTTTTCTCTCTTTGTCCGCCAACTTGGCTCTCTTTCTTTGTCTCTCTTACACATACACACAAACGCACACCACATGCTTGTTTGTTGCTTGAGTTTTGTCTTAGTGTTTTAGTTTCATAGTTTAGCTGCTGTAGTTGAATGATAGATTTTTCTTAATTGAAGTGTTATTGATTATTGATCAATTCGCTAACATGAATACATTCTATTATATTGTAAAGAGCAGTTTTCTGTGATTATTGTGTGAATGTTTTTTGTGGTAACTGCTGGTTATGATGGTCAGTGCTCGGATTCATTTTCTTCACTGTTCCTTTAATTCTAAATATTTTACAAATATTTACATTTATAATGAGTTTATAAGTAGATTGACCACACCTAAGCTACCTACTCCATAAATGACCTGCGCCTGGCCAACGATCTGAACGAGTTCTACTGTCGATCTGAAAGACAATGGAGCAGACCTGACACTATCCCAATTGACGCCCTTCATGAGCTCTAGCCCAGGATCTCCACCATCCCCACCTCAGCAGTAGCCTCGGCTTTTCCACCACTGCCCACCTCAGCGACCCCCTCTCCATACCACAGTGACACCTCTCTCCATCCTGCAGAGGGATGTCAACAGCCTCTTCAAAAGACAGAACCCCTGCAAAGCTGCCAGTCCTGATTGTCTCTCTCCATCCACCTTGAAGAAGTGTGCTGATCAGCTGTCTCTGGTGTTCACAGACATGTTAAACACCTCACTGGAGACATGCCATGTGCCAGCCTGCTTCAAGTCCTCCACCATTATCCCTGTCCCCAAATAACCAAGGACCACAGGGCTTAATGACTACAGACCCGTCGCCCTGACCTCTGTGTTGATGAAATCCTTTGAGAGCCTTGTTCTGTCCTACCTCCAAACCATCACCGACCCACTCCTTGACCCCCTGCAGTTCGCCTACATAGCCAACACGTCTGTAGACGATGCTGTGAACATGGCCCTCCACTACATCCTCCAGCACCTGGACGTGCCAGGATCCTACGCCAGGATCCTGTTTGTGGACTTCTGCTCTGCTTCCATCATCCTGGCTCTGCTAAAGGACAAACTCTCCCTGCTGAGTGTGCCTGACTCCACCTGCAGGTGGATCACAGACTTCCTGTCTGACAGGAGGCAGAACGTGAAGCTGGGGAAACATGTCTCTGACTTACGGGCCATCAGCATCGGATCACCCCAAAGCTGTGTTCTTTCTCCTCTGCTCTTCTCCCTGTATACCAACAGCTGCATCTCCAGTCATCACTCTGTCAAGCTCCTGAAGTTCGTGGATGACACCACCAAAATTGGGCTCATCTCAGATAGGGATGAGTCATCCTACAAGTGGGAGATTGACCATCTGGTGACTTGGTGCAGTGGAGATGATTAGGGACTTCAGAAAGAACCCAGCCACACCCACCCCCATCACCCTGTGTGACCCCACCGTCAACATGGTGGAGTCCTACTGCTTCCTGGGACCATCATTTCCCAGGATCTGAAGTTGGAGCTGAACATCAGCTCTCATCAGAAAAGCCCAGCAGAGGATGTACTTCCTACAGCAGTTGAAGAAATTCAGCCTGCCAAAGACGATGAATGTGCACTTCTACACTGCCATCATCGAGTCCTTCCTCAATTCCTCCATCACCATCTGCAGACTGCCATCACTCCAGGACCTGTACACTTCAAAGACCCTGAGATGTGCAGGTAAGATTGTTGTCGACCCCTCCCATCCCGGACACAAACTTTTTGAGACTCTCCCTTCTGGCAGGAGGCTGCAATCCATCAGGACCAAAACCTCTCGCCATAAGAACAGTTTCTTCCCATCTGCAACCAGCCTCAATAACAAGGCCTGTGACCCCCACTGACACTGACCCCCCTCCCTCCCCCTTCACTTAAATTAATGTAAAGTATTAGTCACCAGACACTTTTATTTTGCACATTTTAATATCCACCTCTACTGTGACCTTGCAAAATCCATGTCAACATTTTGCACTCCTGCATAAATCTGTACAGTTGTACATCTTTTTTAAAATAACAGTCACACTTGTACATATTGTTCTACTGTTTTTTCTATGTTTTCATTTTTGTCCATTCATGTGTTATTGTCTTTTCTATATTTTTCTATTATTCATCTCTTTATATTTTAATTTTTATTATATCTTTCAATTATTTTTTTAGTATTATTTGTTGTTTTGCGCCTAATTACTAAAGCAAATTCCTTGTATATCTGCAAAAAACAGTCAGAGCATGTCAGATCACCAGGCAGAATGGGAGGGGTCGTCACAGTGGGAACAAAATATTTCAAAAGTGCATCTGAAGAGAGGAGTATATGTGACCACTGGGTGTTACATGATATTAATAAATAAAGCTGCTGATGGTGAAACCCAGCCAATAATAGCACATAAGTCACATTATAGCCAGTGGTGGAAGAAGTATTCAGATCCTTTACTTAAGTAAAAGTACCTAAGTATCACAAGCAAAATGCAGTTAAAGTATGAAAGTTAAAGTCTGGGTTTTGCCCCTCTGACAGATATAGTATTATTATATATGACATAATTATAAATTATCAAGTAAAGTTCCTGTACATTGTACTTTAGTACAGTAGTTGAGTAAATGTAGCCCACTATAGTTACTTTCCACCACTGATTATCACCTATAACATTCTAAACACAACCAGCACATGATGCATGCTGTTTGCTTTGACAAGCAAAGGCTTGAAACTATTAATTACAAAACCAAAAGGAAACGGGAGAGCATTTTAATTGACAAACATAGCAGGGCTAACATTGGCTTTACTTTTCTGAGATGTCAATAAAAATGTATGCCTGGTTTCTTGAGGCAGACAGTGGATGGTCCGGTCCATGCATCACACTTAAAAGAAAAAGTGTATTTCTCAAAATTATTTTGTAGGTTATTCCCCAAACACCTGAATAGTCTTAGCCTTAATGAATATAAAGCGGGAGTAACTGATGATAACTCTAGCTGTCTATTAAATTAGCGAATGTTACTATCCTCCAAGTAAGCTAGTAACACTCTCTCGTTTATCCTCCTCTCGTGCTGATCAGCTGTTATTCATGTAACATTTCAGTCACAGGTAACTCCAGCATGTTGACGGCACTGGGTAAGTCTAATTAAGGAGAGGTGATGCGCCGTTTGATGCTGCAGGAAACTTAGAAAATAGGGCCTTTTTAATAGGTTACGAGTTATGTTGTTGTGGTGGTGTTTTTTTTGGCAGGTTTTAGGAAAAACAGTATTAAAATAGTATTAGTAAAAAAAAAAAAAAAAAGCTAAATTTAATCATTTTGATATTTTTCTTTCTTCCCTCTTTTGTGGCCCCCCTATGGATGGATGGCACCCCTAGCATTTGCCCAATAGCAGAGACCAACACATTGGCTCTAAAGACCCGATCCTTAAGTTAAACTCACAAGGGTGTAAAAACAAGACAGAACAAATACACAGAAATCAGCACTGATCACTGTGTGTGTGTGAATCACATCCATCTGTCCCAGTCTTACCAAACACTCGTCTGAGATGATCCAAACTCCGACATTTGCTCAGTGTGTAGAATGTGTTACCAGGAAAGATTAAAAGACAGTAGGGATATATTCTGCACAAAGCCATGTTTGAAAATACAGGAAGAAATGCTTAGTAATAACAGGTCGGCTATCTACTGTGCAGGGCCTATACAGACTGCAAATGATTAATTTGTTATGCTCTCTGTCCTTGAAGTAAGCACAGTTTTATATGTAAATCCAGTTGAAAATGTTTTTGTTGGAGATTCGCTGCCTTTCTGCTGTTATAAAGTAAAAAACACATCAGCTTTGTAAAAAATAAAGAGGTAAATCCACCATGTTCACAAGCTGCTCCTGAACTTTATCTTTTGTTTGATGCTTGGAAGGTTGTCTACAGTCAGGTTTATTTTGGGCATTTGTTGTAAGTGGTGAGGGTTACCCAAAACAGTAAATTTAGGGCCAAAACCAAACCAAAACAATGAGCTACCAAGGCACCAACAGTGCTCCTACAAATTGAGGGGAACTGGAGAGTCTGGTGAAAATTCTCTGTGGGCTCTTAAACAGGAGAAACCATTAACATTACACACAATGTTTCCACCCATTGTTAAATTCAAACTATTGATTGGTGCAGCTTTAAAGGCAGGTCTGTCAAAAATGGTAAATGTTGTCATCAAAGAAGGGTTCTTCCACTATAATAATCTATTACGGATGTGGCTGTAAGTCATAATTATGTGTTACAAATACATTTGGACCCACGTCTTTCTGCTTTTTTTCATAAGATAAATGACAGCCTGTTCTCATCAATGCTTCTTGTTAGGCAGTGACCTCTACTGGCTGTAGTAATTATTACAGCAGCAAAGGAGGAAGACGAGTGAAGAAGTACAAAGGGTGACAAAGTCCATATATAGAGGAGGATGGGGTGGACAGTTGAGTTAATCAAGCACAGGACTTTCACTCAAGAGACCGCTGTTTGTGCCCAGTGTGAAATCAAAATTCAAGAGTGAGTTCTTTAACTTACCAGTGTAGTAAATTGATGTCATGCACATTATGTAACTGAAGTAACATAGGTAAAATAGTTGTTGAATCCAAACCACATTGTTTTCCTTAACCTATAGTAAAACCAAGTCGTTTAGTGCCTAAACCTAACCAAAGCGCATACAACGTATGTCGTTTTGGGAGTCAAGTGACCTATCAAGTCATTCAAGTATGAGAATTTGTTGTACATCGACAAAATGTCTGGTGGAGGGGCAACCCTGCTGTGGACTGGGAACGCAAAAAGTTTTTTTCAGGAAATGTCACAGAGTGGCAGCAAGTTCTTATGTGGACTTGGTAAGCAAAGCCCTGGTCAGTGATAAATCAGATTGACTCTGAATATATCATAACCACTTGTTTTAAGTGCAATATCATAAGCAACTGGACTTGTTTCAGTTTCTTGAAGACATTTCACCTCTCTTCCAAGAGGCTTCTTCAGTTCTAACTATCTGGAGGGGAGTTGCAGGCCTTTAAACTCTGTGTCGGGGTGTCCTTACAGAGTTGTTAAGGACATGTGTGAGCTCTGAGTTTCAGAGTCGTTCAGGCCACTTGTAGGTCGTTGACCCAACAGGCCTTTATTTGGGTTGCTAGGGCTAGGTGAGCCCAGGTGTGAATGGTTGTTAAGGGTTGTCTGGGGAGGGAACTAAGTACTGCATTGTAGGTGGGTGATAAGTCATGTCGTAGGCCTCCTCCTCTGTTTAAAGACAGTCGTTCCAGTTTAACATTGATGGATTCTTTTACTTCTCTTTCAAACCATCTGTCTTCTCTTGCCAAGATGTTGACATTGTTGTCCTCAAAGGAATGATTTTTCTCCTTCAGATGTAAGTGGACAGCAGAGTCTTGACCTGAGGAGTTGGCCCTCCTGTGTTGTGCCATTTGTTTATGGAGAGGTTGTTTTGTCTCCCCAATGTACAAATCTGTGCAGTCCTGGCTGCATTGAACAGCATAAACTACATTACTCTGCTTATGCCTGGGTGTTTTGTCCTTCAGATGGACAGGTTTCTGTGATGCGAAGGACGATGTTGCGTTTTTCTGTTTCCTCCTGTCTGTCTGGACTGGATCTTTTAGAGGTTTTGACAAAGGTCCAGTTTGGGTAGCCACATGTTTTAAGTGTGTCCCTGATGTGTTGCTGTTCCATCTCCTTCCCCTCTGTCTTTATGGGCACGGCCTCAGCCCAATGGTTTAGGGTTCTAATGACCCCCAGCTTGTGCTCCAGTGGGTGATGAGAGTCAAACAGCAAGTATTGTGTAACCTGTGGTAACCTTCACTGCACTGCAGTACTTCTCAAATAGTGGGGTGAGGTGTCGGGGGGGCGTGAGAGGCAGGGCGGGACTTTCAGTATTAGTGTCTTTATTCATGCTTGAACGATAAAAAAAGCCTCCAGCCACTAGGTGGCAGCGGTGCTCAAACTAATCAACAGGCTGCCTGTTCAACCCAGTAGAGTAGAAGAAGTACACACAAACACCGGTGTACAGAGCTGGCGGAGGAGGAGAGATGGAGAAGTTTCTGACAGGAGTGAAAAGAAAAAAGGAGAAGGCGTCAGAGGAAAAAAAAACAAGTGACGGTAACCGGCATAAACCTAGTAAGAGCAGGAAATATGACGATGCCTACATAGCCCTTCGGTTTACTGTGAACACGGTCGGAAACGAGGAAAGACCTGTTTGTGTTTTATGCCTAAAAACTCTGGCAGCGGACAGCATGAAACCAAATAAATTAAGATGGCACCTGGAGATCTTACACCCCAGTTATGTCAGTAAGCCACTGGAGTTTTTTCATCATAAACTCGATGAGTATCGCCAACAGGCCGGTCATTTTGTCAGCACGGCATCAGTAAACGAAAAAGCACTGTTAGCCTCTTACAAAGTTGCCCACCACATCGCAAGTTGCAAAAAACCTCACACCATAGCAGAGGAGCTAATACTCCCGGCAGAATGAATGTTACTGTGTTAAGTCTATAAAAATGCACATCCCAGTGGGGGGGCATGACAGAAAATAATTGAGAACCACTGCTGTACTGGAAGTAGGTGGTCGTCAGACATACATCAAGTAAGGCACAAATGTGGTCTGGGGTGACGTTGGTTCTGCTGGACAAAGTGCTGTCATGTAGCAGGTGACATCATGAGAACCTTCCTTGTGTATCTTGGGGAGTCCATGGATGTATGGGATAGCTACCCCGTGATATAGTCGGTAATATAATGGCCTGTCAATGGCTTTGTCCTTTCCCAGTTTTAGCACCTTCTTTTTGTAGCTACTGGTAGGATCTCACCTCAGTGTCTCATAGGTGTTAGTGTCACTGAGCAGATCAGTGACTTTGGTATGGTAGTCTACTGTGTTTAGCACTACAGTGCATCTCCCTTTGTCAGCCAGCAAGATGGTAATGTTCCAGTCTCTTTTGAGTGATGCCAGGGCCTTCCTTTTCTCAGTAGTGAGGTTGGAGGGGGGTGCTTTTGCATTAGCAAAAGCAGCTGATACCTTCAACCATAGCTGTTCTGCCCCACTGTCTGCCAACTTGTTGATTGTGATAGCTGGCTCTGTTGCTGTGATGAGATCTACTACCGGTATCTGTTTTGGAGTTACTGCGAAGTTCAGTCCCTTGGGAAGCACATCCTTCTCCGGTTGTGTCCTTATTTCTCCATGTGAGAGCTTTTGTTATATGCAAGTTGCTTTGACGTGTCTGTAATGTTTGGAATTTTCGTGTCTGCCGTTCCTTTAGTGTGTTGTGATGCTTGTGCCTTCTCAAAAAACTTGGAGACATTTTCCAGGACTTTGCTTGGTAGTAGTTAGTTAGAGCTGAAGAAGGCTCTGAGAGGTGAAACGTCTTCAAGAAACTGAAACAACTCCAGTTGCCTATGATATAGCACTTAAAATTACCATGACCTGGATGACTGAGAACCTTCATCATCATTACCACTTGTTTTAAGTCTCACTGTGGTTAACACATAAAATGACCATAGTGAAACAATAGATCTTAATACATAATACTTAAGCCACTGGCTTAAGCTTCACAATTCACACACTGATTTGGTCATATCCATCATCTCCAGCTGGAGTGTTTCCTGCCATTTCTGCCAGCAAATCCCCTGCTTCAACCCCTCCAGTGCCACCTGATTTGTCTCTTGTGCCTCCAGCGTATCATGACCAGGCCAAGGTCTTTAGTAAAAGATTTGGCCTTTTGGTCTCTACCGCCCCACAGACCCTATGACTGTGCCATTGACCCTCCTCCCTGGTGCTCCACTCCCTACCAGCAGACTCTATAATCTGTCCTGCCCCGAGAGAGAAGCCATGAAAAAATCAGTGACTCTGTAAATGCTGGTTTAATCCTACCTTCTTCCTCTCCTCTCCGGGGTGGGTTCTTTCATGTGGACAAGAATTTACATCCATGCAATGATTACCGTGGACTAAATGACATCACCATTAAAAACAAGTATCCTCTCCCTCTGATTGATCCCTCCTTCGAGCCTTTCTGTCATGTGCAGATCTTCACTAAACTGGACCATCATAGCACATCAGAGAGGGAGATGAATGGAAAACTGGCTTCAACGCACCACTTGGACATTTGGAATACCTAGTAATACCATTTGGTCCAACCAACATCCCTGCAGTGTTTCTAGCCCTCATTAAGATCCAAGATAACCTGATGATGGTCTAAGTACCAAGTTGTTCTCATTAAACTTAATTGCAAGTTAAGTGCACCTGTGCTCATGCATCCTGACCCCTCTCGACAGTTTGTGATGGATGAAGATGCCTCCGACTCCGGTGTGGGAGCTGTCCTCTCCCAACGCAACCTAATCCAATCAAGCTGCACGGTGCTGAGGGTGCTAGAGGATGTCGGGCCCTCATGCCACTCTCATGGAGTCGGTCTGTCTGACAGTTTGGACAGAAACATGCACACCAGTAGCCTACTGGAGGTTTTTTGTAGGGCTCTGGCAGTGCTCCTCCTGTTCCTCCTTGCGTAAAGGAGCAGATACCAGTCCTGCTGCTGGGTTGATGCCCTTCTACAGCCCTGTCCAGCTCTCCTCGTGTAATGGCCCATGGTACCTCCTCCATGCTCTTGAGACTGTGCTGGGAGACACAGCAAATCTTCTTGCTTCCGCACATATGGATGTGTGATCCTGGAGGAGCTGGACCACCTGATTGGGCTGCAGGTACCACCTCATGCTACCAGTAGTGACAAGGACACCAGCAGAACAAGAACTAGAAAAAAAATCAGTCAGGAAGGATAAGGAGAGAGCCCCATTGTCTGTGGCCACCACATGCAAAACCATTCCCTTTTTGGGGCTGTTTTTCTTTTGCCTCTACGTTGCACCCATTTTCACTTTCATTTGCACCAAAGCAGGTGAAATTGATTCACCATCACTTGTGCTTCCTAAATGTACAGATTGATATCCCTGAAGTTTAACAAACTTGGTGTTATAGCTTGACAATTGAGTGTTTGCTTAAATATGCAAAGCTATATATGTATCTATATATATATACAGTTGTAACAGAAGAGAAAACAATTTAGCGTGTTCACTACGTTATGAACCATCCAGACATCTGAGGTACAGGTCTGCTTTCAGTCCCTAGAGTCGAAGTTAAACATGGAAAAGCAGCATTCAGTTATTATGCGCCACATATCTGGAACAAACTCTCACCTCTTTTAAATCAAGGCTGAAGACCTTTCTGTTTGCCATTGCCTTTCACTGAAGCAATTTAAGGCTTTGAACTGCACTGTGACTTTTATTCTTTGGTCTTGTCTCTTTTAAACCTATTCTGTTTTAGCTTATTTTCCTATTTCTTAACTTGTTTTCATGTTTTGCTTCATGATGTCTTCCTACTTGCTTTTACTGTATTTTAAATGCAATTTTTAATGTCTTTTAATGGAATTTTATGCCCCTGTAAAACACTTTGAGTTGCCTTGTGTCTGAATTGTGCTTTACAACTAAACTTGCCTTGCCTTGCCTTAGTCTAGGTTTTGGGTTTCAAAGCATCCATAGGTCCCATGTCCTCTGCATGTGACCCCTCTCACTGGGGTTAATCGTGAAGTAGCAATCCAGTAGTTCAATATTTGCCACTCTAGTCCATGAATGGCTTCCAGTAGGTCTTGTTCCTGTTTCAGAAGCCCACGTCTCATCAGGCTGCCCTGGTTCCCAAACACCTGACACGGACCATGTTGACTCGGCAACGTCCAATCCAGTTTCACTCTCCTGTTTTCTCCACTCAACTGAGGTATGCTGAAGCATGAAGGACCTTGCCCAAGGGCCCACCTAGACAGCCACGCCCTGACCGGTAGTCAAATATATATATATATTTATGTGCGTGTGTATATATACAAGATCAGCCACAACATTAAAACCACTGACAGGTGACGTGAATAACATTGATCATCTCATCTCATCACAATGCAATGTTCTGCTGAGAAATCTTCAATGCTGGCATTCTTGTGAATGCCACTTGACACGCACCACCCATCCAAACACTGTTGTGGACCAAGTACACCCCCTCATCACAACAACACTCCCCCATTGGCAGTGGCCCCCCAGCAGGACAATGTGCCCTGACACACCGCAAACACTGCTCAGGAACAGCTCGAGGAACACAATAAAGGGCCCAAGCTGTTGACCGGGCCTCCTAATTCCCCAGATACCAATCTGATCGAGCATCTGTAAGATGTGCTGGAGCAGGTTTGATCCATGGAGGCCCCACCCCCCAACATACAGGACCCAGGGGATCCACCCTGGTGCCCTCAGAGGTCTTAAGTCCATGTCTTGACAGGTCAGAGCTGTTTTGGCTGCACAAGGGGAACCTTCACAATTTTAGGCAGGTGGTCATAATGTTATGCCTGATCGGTGTGGATATTTATATATATATATATATATATATATATATATATATATATATATATATATATATATATATATATGTACATACCGAGTGTAGTCTGTACATCAAGTTTACAGACTAGACTAAATTGAAGCTAATAAGTAATTCATTTTTACCCATTAATAAAGCCGTCAGTTTCAGCTATTAAAACCTTTATTATTAACGTTAGCGTTGTCAGGAAGTGGAACTAAAGCAGCACTGTAATGCATGCATGACCACCATCATAGCATGCTAAGTATTTTGTACATCAGCAGTTTGTAAAATTTGAAAAAGAAAGTGCCACTCTTAATTCTGTGTTGGAATCACATTGATGAAGTTCTCCAGTGCCTCCGCCTTCCACACGTCGCCTCCATGCTCCCAGAACTCAATTTCACAAAAGTATGAGATCTTGATTCCAAACAGATGCAGTCATGTCTGAGCTGTTACATTAGGACTTGGTTAATCTCGGCTTACAGAGAGGACTGCAAGTGGCAGGCATAAGCCATAAATCTACACCTCCCATACACCTGCAAATATCCTCCCACTGTAGCTCCACACTGCTGATGTATTAAAAGCAACCAGGCGTAAACATCTCTTGATAGACTTGGGGGAGTGCAAATCAAACTTCTCTCTTTTTCAGTATGTAAAATCACAAACCTACTGCAGCTTGTGACATATATACTAGACTAATCTTTGTCACTGAACAGAAGCAGCCGAAACTCTTAAATTCTGTGCAGAGGGAGTCTTAGACCTTTATGACCTCTACAAAAGGAAGTTTACCCTATTATGGCAACATAAAAGGCAGCCTATTATGTGTGTTCAGACTCCTTCAGCTATGTCACTTCAAGTTTAATGAACATGTTGGTGGTCCTTAAATACGACAATGGAGCATGGCAATAGCAGCGCAAGGGTGATGTACTCAGCTGTGGCCATCCATGTGAATCCTATTAACGGTTAAACTACTTTGTGTGTATATCTGTTAGCATGGAAAAAGGTCAGGACATTTTTTGTTTGAGGTTAAAGGTGATTTATTTGTCTTTATACAACACACAGTTGTATAATGAAATGAAAGTTTTAAACTTATTCATGCTACATTAAAGGGGAATTGCCGTTTTTTACAACCTGGACCTTATTTCTAGCATAAAATACGATCATTTACTCACCCAGATAACTTTGGTGTCATTTGGAGTCGTTTGGACGAAATTAGATCCAGTGGAGCGCCGCGTATATCCGTATAATGTGAGTGATTGGGGCACCGAAGCGCAGCCTCTATATAACGCATTATCTGCCGCGAAACTAGTTCATTTCACCAATATTTTGTTATGATACGCTAGTGCTATTCCCCTCTGAGTCCGGGGTTGCCTGTTATCAACAACCGGGGTCTGTAGGTTGCAGAAGTGCAGCCGTTTGTTGTTCTTTGGCCAGCTGTTCCTCTCTCTGCCTCCGCATCCTCCTTTCAATGAGCTCCTCATCCGTGTACTCTGGCTCAAAACGGTAAGGACGTCCATCATGAACAAAGTCATCGTCCACCACCTCAGAATCGGAAAAATATTCAGCCATGTTGCAAAAAACTAGCAGTAGCAAACTACAGGTAAACAAGCCGGCTGTTGCGGGTGCGCGCGGTGCTCAGAGATGACATCATCCAGGTCAGAGGTTAGTAGGTCAACCTACAGACCCCGGATGTTGATAACAGGCAACAACATAGAACATATATACAGCAAATAATATATACCCCTATACATAAACACGTAAACACCCAGAAAATAATTCTGTCTAGCCTCTTCTATTTTGAGTCTGGGTGAATGTAGACTGCCACAATATGGTGATGATAATATGGTTGGCATCCTCAAATAATAAGTTCGACATATGAGATACACTTGTCAGTTAGTTTTACTATGTAAGTACCAAGCATCTCCCTTGCTGTTTTCCTGCACTCTGTCAGCATGGAAAACAGTTCCATCTGTCAAGTGTATGCCCTCTTGAAAAAGCGTAGCATACTTAAGTATACTTGTAGCCAGACTAATAAGTACACTTCAAGTATGTTGATTATGAGTTAACTTAAAGTTTGCTATTTTGGAACAACTAATTTTGTAAGTTTATTTTAGTTGTAATTAAATGCAATTTGAAAGTAAAAAGAAAAAAATTAAAAGCACAATTTGAATTGTATTTACTGTATTTTTATGTGCTAAAGTGGAACAACTCCCAGTATATGTTGTAAACTTTAAGTATATTGCTGTGCATGCACTTATATACATGCTTGATTCATTTATTTTAAGTCTACCTTATTTGTGTTGCAAGTACATTAAAAGTATGGTGAGTATCTTGCAAATACACTACATTATTATTGTAGTAATAATATGCCATTAATATATTTTTATTGTAGCACTATTCTTATTGTAGAAATAATATGTTCAGTTAAACTTCTGGTTTATTTCAATTACTAAAAAAAGACACTGTGAAGTTAATTATCAAAATACTTTATTGATACGTTGCTTTACTTTGTACATTACATACCCTTATACACAGCAGTGTTGCAAGTGTATTACCAGTATACTTAAGTCTGAATTACTCATGGGACTATTTCTCATCTCATTATCTGCCGCTTTTTCCGTGAGGGTCGCAGGGATGTTACCCCCCTCTTATCCCCCTTCGCAGGGATGTTACCCCCCTCTTATCCCCCTTTCAGGGGGTTGCGGGGGTTGCTGGAGCCAATCCCAGTTACTCTATGGGCGAAGGCCAGGGTGCACCCCCGGACGAGTCGCCAGCTCATCACAGGGCCCTTTCTGATGGCAGAGGCTGCCACTTAAGGTGCCATCTGCACATCAGGAGCAATTTTGGGGTTCAGTATCTTGCTCAAGGATACTTCGACATGTAGCTCAGTTCCGCCCAGGGGAGCTGGGATTCGAACCAGCGACCTTCTCATCGCTAGTTACCTGCTCTACCCACTGAGCTACAGCCGACTATAGCTGACTATTTCCATTTAACTTTATTGTATATCAATATATTAACATTTTCGATAGTATATTGCGAATATACAAAGTCTGGTGATACATAAAATGTTTACTAACATCATGCTTTTACCAATTTTAACAATACAACTTTTAACAAATTTAAAGTAATTGTACTATAATATTTTGAATTATTATCGGAAAATATCCTCTGACATTTTTAATTTAACTTCACATGAGCTACCAGATTACCCGGGACTGGAAGGTTCTGACCAGAATAGACATCAGAGATAGTGTTGACAATCCAGTGGGATAAACACTGGTTAGACACCGGGAGCCCCAATTTGTTACCACTGAAGCAGGCAAATAGCTGGGAGTGTGAGCACCTCAGAGACTGAGTGAGTGCAAGATAAACTTTCAGTGTCCTCACAGGACACAAGCAGCAGGCCAGCTTCCCCCTATGTGGGATCAGGATCTGTTTTGTGAGAAAGAGGAATGTCTCCCCACTGTAACAACCCCTGCTGCTTTGTGGAAGAAAGATATGGCGGCAGTGTTTACCTTAGTTTTGCTGGCTGCCCTTGCCGGGTCCAAGAGTAACTGCAGAAAACAGAAAACCAGCTGGATGGAAGAAGTGGCAGAATCTTTCTGCCTTCTGCTGCACCATGATGAGAACATCCTCCACTTCTGATCATAGTTAGCATGAGTGGAGAGAGCCCTGGCACTGCTTATGGTCCTCAGGACAGCATTTTCTAGCACCTGAGAGAAGGACTGTGAAGGGGCCAAGGCCACAGCTAAGGGACAGCTGGGCTAGGGTGCCATATCTGACCTCCCACCTGGGAGAGAAGGTCCACCTGGACTGGCAAGGCCCTAGGTCAACCGTGAACCAACCGAAGGAGCATCGGAAACCAGTGCTTCCTTGGCCACTGGGCTATTAACAGGACCCTGTAATACCCCTGGTTGATCCTGTTGAGTACCTGAGGATGCAAAGGGAATGGAGGGAAAGCATATAGTAACCCTTCTGGCCACTCTTGAGACAGTGTATCCAAACCCAGGGGACCTCCCTGATCTGTCAGGGAGAATCACATCCTGCAATGGGACATCTCTACGGATGCTAATAGTTTGGCCTGAGCCTTGCGAACCGAGTGCACAAGAGGGCTACCATTTCTGGATGCGCCTTCTCTCTCCTGGGGCAGGACCAGTTCTAGACATGAGGTCCACTGCCCGATTCACAACTCCTGGAATATAAATTGCCCTTAGAGAAGCCAAATGCTGGATGGCCCAAAACAGGAGCTTCTGTGCCACCTGGAGGCAATGCAGAGATCTGGTGCTGCCCTGGTGATTGATATGATACACCGTGGAGGAGCTATCTGTTCTGATTAAGACACGCCTGTCCTGACTGACGGGGAGAAGGCCCTCCAGAGTAGGATGAACGGTTTCAGTTCCAGGACATTGATGTGTTCGGCACCCCAAGGGGGCTTCAACACACCGCTCACTCTCCTGCCATCCAAGACTGCTCCCCAACCTGTCAGGGAGCTGTCTGTGGTTACCACTGTCCTTCTCGAAGGAATACTCTCGAGAGGGACTCCTTAGAGCAAACACAGTGTCCATCCAGGAGTGTAAAGCTCAAAGACATATACAGTCTTGGAAAGGTTTACATACACTTGTAAAGAACATGTATGTCATGGCAGTCCTGAGTTCCAATGATTTCTACAACTGTCATTTTTCTGTGATGATATGGGTGGAACACATACTACTTTGTCACAAAAAACATTCATGAAGTTTGGTTCAATAATGAATTCATTATAGGTCTTCTGAAAACGTGACCAAATCTATAGGTTCAAAAATATACATACAGCAACTTGAACAATCAATTTTGGTGATTATAGAAAGTCATGTCAATTAAATGTGCTTTGTAGCATGGCTTTTTAACTTCTTTTGAGTGATTATTTTTGGTAATGGCTGATGACGTTTCTGGGCCCATTAAATAGGGCTTGTTTGATACACTCACGGGTCTGACACTTTTTCTTCCCAGCTGTCCAGGCATAGCCAGTAATGAGTTCCGACATCCGCCCCTCCACACCTAAGGGGCACCCCCTGAGGCCCTGAAATTTTGGGGGGATGCGTCTTCTGGGATGCATCTCAAGGGGAAGGGCGGGACTGGAATCCCTGTGACATTTTGTTGGCAGTACCAGAGACTGAAACCCCTGAGCCCTGTAGCCTGCCACACACCCACGTATGTGGCAGGCGACTACCTCTGACAGACCACGAATAGTAGCCACAATTTTAACTTGAGTGTCATCCAGCTGACCCTTTTTTCCCTGAGCACCAACTGGGCTCTGTGAAGGCTGGGGAGCATGTTTCCTACTTGGGCCCCACCCGTCCCTTTGCTGAGGGGTGAGTTCACGTTGCCGCTTCCGGGAATGTCTCCTGGGAAAGCAGCCCTCAGTACCGAGTTGGGTGGAGTAAGAAGCCATTAGTCTGCTTTGAGCAAAAAGAAAATAATCAGCAGTGCCCAACAGCTATGGATAGCTGCAACAGGGAAACCAGGAAGCAGGCCGTTCAAAGCTGGCCACAATGGTTTACAATAAAATAAATTAACTTCAACTGGAAACATCCATATGCACAAACAGGCAAAGGGGGAAGCAATTATACAACCCACTGCAAACAGGGCATACGGGCTATACAATTAATACTCATTACTAATGATAAAGTATATTTCATATACAGGGTGTATTTGCTTCTCTTTTGTATTTTTTCCAGAAGGAAAAGTTTATTTAAAAGGAAAAAGCTGAAGCAACTTAATTTTAAGGAGCAGTTAATCAAAACTCATCAAAAACTCATCACCCACTCATTGTGCGCAAAGGCAACAAAAGGCAAAAACCCCACTGCAAGTAAACAGGGATTTTAACTCTATTCATTATAGGAAGAGATTACCTCGTAATCACATTCAAATTTTACCCTGAATATATTGAGGGGGAAAAAAACGTATAAACCAAACAATATGAGACAAAAAGCACTTACCCGAAGCTGCAGGCTACATTAATTGCTTAGCACCAGGTGCAACAAGCTAGACAACCTGAAACAAAAAGAGCAGTTGGCATGAGCAGTGTAACCCTCTGCTATTTAAATGCAAGATAAACATAGAAGGGGACAAAACCATGTAATCCTCAGGGACACAAGGCACCTGCTCCACCTTGACAGGTTGCTTATAGTGGAGTTTGAAACAATTACAAGTTACCTGCAGGTTTCAGTGAGGCGAGTGAGGCAAAGAGGAGGAGGTGTGCTCACCTGGATGCTTTATGGGCTGCGAGCAAGGTTCGTCACATGACTTTGTTGTAATATGGTCTCAAGGATAGGTAGGTAGATGATGGCATCATTCAAGGTGAGGACGGTGGTGAAGGTCTAATTGAAGAATATATTTAATAAAGCCTGAACTATTGCCCTACACTGTTTTCCACAGGAAGGTGACAGAATAGAATACACACTTGAATACTTAAATTTGCTCAGACAACAGGCTAACAGACAGATAGCAGAGTTACTATTGACCTGTCAGCATGGTGTTCTGGATCTCACTGGTTTTCTTGCAAGACCTGCCCCACTCCACCTCTGATTGGTTGCCTTTGTTGGATGCGTTCTCTATGCTTGACTCAAACTGCTAACTCATAGTGTAGCTCTGGTTATGTCTGTTTTTCTTGTGGTTCTGATACAGCGGTTTATGAGCCGTGGTTTCCCAGGTAAACACACCAATGACTTTGGTCTCCCTCCTGGTCTTCTACTGCTTCTCTCTTCTTCCTCCAGAGCAGCTCTTTGATGCCAGAGTGTCTCTCAGCTAAGCAGAGTGTACAGGCTGGGAAGTGTGGGCTGCTACAGCTCACAATCTGCAATATGAGTTCTGTGGCTGGCTGTTTGTTTACAAACCAACCACAAGAAAAACACAAATACAAACCATTAACAGCAGACACTGAATAAACAGTTACGAAATAGCATGCTAAGTAGTGTGTTATTGTCTCATTTGTAGTCTGACACAGGGAATTGTGGGTAGCCTACAAGCTCTGTGTTTTTCTGTTAGCTATGCTGCTATGAGTCTACTGAATAAACGGTTAACGTTAAGTTGGAGCCCGAGTTATACATGTCATACAAGTACCATAAAACGGTATAAGGTATAACAGGTATAATTGATCACATGACTGCATTGCTGGCTCACTGTCATGGCTTGTTGGGCCACTTGATGGAACTGGACCATCGTTAATGAAATATGTCTCACCTTGTATTTCCTGCTATGACAAGTATAGATGTCTTCTGTGAAAAAGGAGTTAAATGCCTTTAGAGGTGTAATATGAGGTTGTCAGCCAGTACAATTGTAAATGACAAAATTATGTGGAGCACAGAAGCCTCTATGAGGCGAGACGTTTACTGCAAGATTTTGGTTAAGATGTTAACAGCCCTTTTAACATTCAAGAGTGAAAGCAGAGCTGATACTATCAACACCAAACAATGGTGTCAATTGCTAGTGTTCTAAATTATTTGTAGACACCTGTTATTAAATGTTTTGCACCAGTTTGGACTGTTTCATTCTGAGCCTGTAACACAGGCGTGTGATGTTATTCATTGTCCTGTGAGGTTGTGTGAGTAACGGTGGTCAGCATTTGTTATGTCAGGTAATAATTAAATAGGACAGTGATGTCGTAGGGAGTTTACTGTATAATGAACAACTTATAGAGCAACTAGCCCACCATGTTGATCCTTATGCATAATAATTGGCCTAGATGTTCCATATGCAGTAAGCAGCAATAATTGCATTACCAATATGCTCATTAGCCAACTTACAGACTACCCTTGGTCTCTTTTTTTAAGTGTAAAAGCGTATTCAAATTAGAGCTACTGCTCCAGACAGCAAGATGCCTTTATCTAATACTGTGGCATCCCTACCACACTGTGTGCCTGGCTTTCAAGGGGAAGATGATAGAGCCTATAATCTATCACAGAGAATACAAACCACTTTCCCCCAGCAGAGTTGAAGAGGTGAACTATTTCCTCCCATAGGAATCTTTTCAGAAGACTTTAATATGGATGAAAACATTCATCTTTTTTTGTGTTGCATGAGGATATCGAGGATATCGATTTGGTGGAACTGAATGGACAGTCATACTGAGGATGTCCTCTAAAGCTGCAGACATTTTCTCTCGCTTTTGGCTGCAGCGTTAACAGGGAGGATTCCTCAGAATACAGAGCATGTCGGTTTCATGACAAAGCAGGGTTAATTAAAGCCTTGTATTGATGACTGTTTTTTATTAATGAGAATGTAGATAAGTGAGACCCCCTAAGCATTTTATATTTTGTAAAAGTGGAGGGGGTGGTATGGTATAACACTGTCTCTGTATTCATTTCCAAAGTCTGAAAACCTGATTAGCCCACCCACTTTTAATAACTGGGTTTTTTCTCCATTGGAACTTGCTGCTATATGACTTTGAGTCGCGCAGCTTTGAACTGTTTTGTGTGCTCATGTGTGTGAAAGTGTAGGAGAGAGGCTGCAAGAAAACAGAAAGTGAGAGAGTGCAAGCTAAGCCCCAGCCTAGACTGAGTCAGATGGAATCCATGCAGCTCATTAGTAGTATTTCTGTTCTTGAACAAAAGCAGAGGCTAAAAAATATTGTAATTGATTTCTACGCTAGCTACGCAGCCTTCTTTTAATGAATAATTACTTCAAATGAGCACCCAGCAAAGAACTGAGGCAGGGCTATTTTTATATGTAGCTTTGATTTATTTAATTATTTGATTGCTTTTTTTCATTTGTCCGCTGACAACGCAGCTAGTGACACTGATCCATCTATCATTGTAGCGCTGATAAACGAAGCAGAGAGAACGTGCTGCAGCTAAATGTCAGAGGAAGACATCAAAAATACAAGCCAATTAGTGACTCTCCATTGATCTCTCTCTGCTCGCAGATGGACAAAGGCTTCAACACGTGTTCATGAGAGTAATACTTCTGCTTTGCAGACTGAAGTTTGCAAAAGCATTTCTCTGCCTTTAGATTACATTCCCAATGTCACAATCATTCAGCTCAGAGGCTTTGTTTTTTACATCTACCTACTGTAAGTATGCACAGCACACAGAGGTCCCATTTTCTATGCTGCAGCAGGGGCACTGCTGGATGGTTTTCATCAGCCTTATAAAAATGGCTCCATTAGGGACCATGGTGTCAGATTTTATACAGTCAGATCTTTAGACCTTAATGTATAAAATAAGATATAATTATTACTGATTATGATTATTACTGTTTGATTGTGTGTTACCTGTGGGCCAAAAGTGGATGTTAAATGTCACTTTCATTTACATCTTTTGTACCTGATTCCCCTTCCTGATACTAATTCATGCCTGCTTGTAACAGCCTATGGGAAATGTCTTTAACAAATCTTGATATGATAAACATTATATCAAATCTAAAACTACATGTCCTGCTCAATGTTCATAGTTTTTCCCTGTGTGTTCCCACAGCAATGCATTTTACTGTCAATGTTTTTTGGACTGTTTCTCCCCTGTATGCTTTCAGTTGACTTTTTATGTGCTTATCAGAGATACACTTAACAAAGTCATGCTTAAAGCTACTGGAAATGATATATATATATTTTTTAAAATTAAAATAGGTATTAATTAGCTCTACATTTCAAAAGTAGTCAAGTGTTTAAAAAAATAATCTAATTAATTACAAGCTTTGTGATTAATTAATTGAAATTAATCCCACATACCTGCATTTTCCATAAGCATTTCAAAATATTTCAGTGCAAATACATTTTGTTAAATTAGTGAATCAATGAATAAATGGACATTCTAAACTTGAAAAGGAGGTTATATTTCAAGTCCTGTCAACAGTTCCATCTGACATTTTTTTTAACACACTCCAGTGTGATTTGGTATTTTTATGATCTTTCCTTACAATGTTTTATCATTTTTGACAAATAACATAATTTTGTGCTGTGGCTACATACAAACCCAGCTTGAACGACTTGGTTTCGGCAAGCTAGCATTTACCACTGGGCTCGACTTGCTGAGGGGCAACCTGCCCTTCAGACATTCAGCCTGTCTGCTCTCACCCAGAGACTCTCTTGCAGTGAAGAGAGTCTCCAGAGGAGGAGTATAATCCAAGAAGAGCCGCAGATGGCCAGTCAGGAGGGACTGAAGCCGATGAGTGTAGTGTGTATACTCGGGGAAACTACAGGTCACAATCCCCGTAATTAGTACTGCCGTTAAGCAATGGGGGAGAAGTCAGGAAATGCAATGCTTCCAAGCGAACCAATCACATTCCTTGCAGTCTGCGTCGCTATAACATGCAGTTACATTTCTGGGGAGGTGCATGTCAGGCTACAGTGTAGGGCATGCACCCACGCAGAGGCTATGCTCAGCAGCGTTTAGTCATCTGCCTAAATAATGTTTACAAAGCTGCTGGTCAAGGGGTGCGATTAATCTGCAGGTTTTTTCTTTGATTAATTAATTGAAATTAACTTGTTATATTGACAGTTACTATTCAGTTACTGACTGAGTGTTTGGTCAGTAACCCATGTCTCTCCTCCTCACACTCATGCAGTTAAAGACAAAATACATTTTCTGGTATCCCTGCCCACTTTATCCAATCAGGACAGAGAACTCCATAAAGAGGCAGTTCTGTCTGCATGTGAACACTCCTGTTTGCTGCCATGTCTGGCGTTTACCACTGTGTGTTAATCAGAGGTGGGCAGAGTAGCCTACAACTGTACTCAAGTAAAAGCAGTTACTCAAGTAGAAGTAAAAGTAGTCATTAAAATAATTGCTTGAGTAAGAGTACAAAAGTACAAACTGAAAAGTTATTTGAGTATAGAGTAACTTCAAAAAGAAGAAAAACACCAGAATGATTCTGTCTTTTACCTTCGTCTTATTTGTTGTTTATCTGACTGGAATTATTTCAGCTGCAGATGGTATTCATCAGGTAAAGAAGTGGACAGACACCTGTATTTATTTGTGACACAATAACAAATCATCATCTCCTGATTAGATAATCTGCCACATGTACCCCACGACAATATTCACAGTCTGTATCTCTAAAGTATGATCACATATTTAAAAAAAGATACATTATTATACACTATTATAAGTAAAATTTCTTGTTACATTCTTTGGTTGTTGTCTCCTATTTTATATAATGATTAAATAAATCAGAATATCTTGTGCATAATAGACCACGTCTGTTATGTCAAAAATGATATACAAACAGCCACATGTTACAGTGTCCTTAAAGTTCAATCATTCCATCAGAGATGTCCAAAGTCCCAGATCCCATCACAATCAGGTGTGAGCCCCCTAATCAGGTCTGTCCAATCACATGTGGACAATAAGACTACAGAAGTGGTTAAATTACTTATTTAGGTGAACTAGGATATAATGCTGTGCCTGTGATATTTCATCATTTTAAATTAAACACAGGCATGTCCACTTCTTTACTTAGACCTGAAGAAGACCACCTGTGGTTAAAACATTATATCAGTCATGTCCACATTAATAAAAGTAGTTTGGTGTTTTTCACATTACCCAGCAATCATCATTGCATCTGTGTATGACATTAATACTAAAGAAAATAAGGAAATATTCATTCAATTGAATCATTTTAAATAGTTAATGCATAGTTTTGCATAGGTAAACCTGTTGTGTCAGTGCGCATGAGTAGCTAGCTAATTCAATGTAGCGAGATGACAGAGAGGACAGCATTTACTTCAGGGAAATATTCCCATTATTTAGAATTTTTGTGGCCAAAAGGATGAGAACAACATCACAGTGAAATGCAAGTGCCTGGAGGACAAGTGCTTGTTGTATTGTTTTCACTGAAAAAACTGTGCCTAATACTGTCTGCCTCTGTCCAGTTCGCTATCAGATTGTGAGCAAAATAAAGAGCTGTAAATGTTATATTGCGCCTCTCATTCCTATTATTAGGCTGCAGGGTTACCGATTGTAAAGAAGGCTACAAAATGTGTAGAGTCGCAAACATGTTTTACCGTAATTTTTGGTACTGCTGAAGTACTCTAACGCATTTCTTTTCTCAGGAGATAATGTAGTAACGTATCGTGTTTCTTTTTTATGGCAGTAATCTTGTAACGTAACAAGTTACTTTTAAAAGTAACGTTACCCAACACTGGTAGACAGGGTATCACTTAACCCATCTGTTACAAAATAGTGCACACTGTTGTATTGCCAGTAGTGTGGTGAAAAGATAGATACTACTCTCATGTCTGTATGCTATCTACTGTATGTTGCAAGCCAGCCAAACAAACGAGATTCAGTTTGTGTCAATTACTGAGCTTGCTGGTCGGCCGCCCCCTGCATTTTAAAACTTTTTTAAGATTTTTAGGCAAAACAATGAATCCATCCATTGTAAGAGTAATGAACAGTTCAGTCAATGGTGAAAATAATTCTTATTTGCAGCCTTAGCACAATACTTGAGCCGCTGTGTCATTTGTTATAACCTGTTCTTTCTTCTGATACTTGCAATGAAAACAGCCCTCAGCCCATTTTTATTCTTGTGAAGTTGCATCACCATTAAACCTTTTGGAGACCCATATGAAAGTGTGCATTGCCTAAACCGATTAGCAGCCTATTACTGGGTAAACTTTCCATCGTGAAGGATTCTGATTGCATGCGGTGGAGCCCACCCAGCCCATCTCTGTATGCAGAGCACTGGAGCATGCCTGGTAATCGGGTTGCAGAAGTGACAGTGGGCCCGTGGCAATCAAATGTAATGGAACAAGCCTGAGGATCAATACGAGTCACTGATCGCAGACAGACAAAGGTTGTTTAGTAGAAGGTAGCACTAATTGAAATCAATGGCTAATCTGATGACAGTTCTTAACCTTTACACCTCTGAGGATTCATAAAGGGGTGAGAATGATGGTGGGGCAGCACTCAGACTGCCGTCTCTGTACAATTACTTTCCCCCACAACGCCTTTATTTTTCTGCTGATTCACACTTTCTGAGATGCCTAACTAAGCCATTCAATGAGGTTACACTGCCTGGGATCAATACAATACAGTATTAACACTTTGGTTCAATGGTGATTCTGCTGTATGTGTTGCATCATCAATAAAACCATAGAGGTAAATAAAATATGCATGTGGTCGCCCCATTGTGAGAAGTCCGTACTGCATGTGGAAGGTCATTCAGCTGGTAATTGATTAATTCACTGAGGAAATAGAAGTGTCAAATAAGACCATAGAATTTCAATTTAATTCATATAGATGTACATGGGTCAGGGTGTCCATCAAATAAGATTGAACCCAATTTACATGCAATTACATGTAATGCCCTTAATAGGGGTGTTCAATTGATCGAGAAGCCGTTGTTCATTTTGTATGGAAGATGGAGCCACCAGTCAGGCGTCAACCAGAGTGACAGCTTGAGACAGGAAGATGAGACTTGGACCGGACGTTTTAATCATCAGATGTCAATAACCAATCAGGCGGCGGGGCACTAAAATAGAGCTCATGGTGAGTTGTCACAAACAAATTGTCAAGAAGAATCATACGAGAACATTTGAAGTTGATTGGTCACTGAACACTATGTCCCTTTCAATTGAGGGATCTTTTTCTGGATGATATCTCCTGTTCCGGGGCTCAATCACGTTGAAGCAAAGCACAATTCTAGAGTGAAATTATATAGTTTTATGATTACGACACCAATAAGCTGCCCACAGCTATATTTACATAATTCATTCCAATGTTCACGCAAGAGCTCCTCTCAGTTTGAATTGTAGGTGAGCAGATGTACACTACACAGACATCAAGTGTGTTGTAATGAGATAATTTCCACAAGGGGTTTAAATAGATAATAGGTATGCTCAGCACACATAATCAAACCAGCGTCGACATTTTGATGATAAAATACTTCTATGTACATTATGGAATGATACATAGTTGACCCTCTATTTAATTGTGCTCTATTCCAAATGCAGGTGCGGTATTTCACTCTGTGGGTGTACGAGCATGCTTGACACGTGGGAGATGGTTAATACACAGGCAGCACAGAATAATGTGAAAATTGATTGCTCTGAGGGAAATTTGGTATGCAGGCTAAGCAGACCACTGCTGTGTTGCACCTTTCTAGTGTCAGACCTGGCTGAATCAAAGCGATCTTTTATTTAGGTGAAGCAGAATCTTTTATTTCTTCATCATTTGTGAAGTAATATTTTCAAACAAGACAAGATATTCCATTTGCACCAGCTGTTGCTTGGTGACGGCTAGCTTCTCTACAAGGTCCTTGGAAAACTACAAGAGAGGGATGTGTCTTAGACTATCAAAGTAGTTGCTGCTTTTCTTGTCTCATTTGAAATCAGAACAGTGTGTCTGTATTTGAACAAGGCTTTGATTCATGCACAGACACACTCCCTGATCCCCTGCTTAATCCCTCCATTGGCTGGGACAAGGACATGATGACAGTTTAAGACCTCTTCCCTCAAACTCTCTTGAACAGTCCTGTTGACCGATCACAACATAGTCTCCAGGATTTAGAAACATGCTTTTAATTAATCCGCTTGTAACAGGCAACCCAACTAGGTAAATATATTCTCAACAAGCTGACATTTCCTCTGAACAGCTAACAGATCTGAAAGGGTGATATTCTGAAAAGTTTCAGCAGCACTCAAGTTTGTTTAACAGTGTTTGTAAAGTATGGAGTGTTTAATAGTTCCAAGTGTAATTAAGTGGTTATCATTTTTACTTTTATACCACTGTGATCCCATTCTGTAAAGAATGTAGTTTGGTACTAATTCTAGGGAAAATAGTATTTTTTTATTAGTTATTTAATTCGTATTGGAAACTTTGTTCTCCATATATGAGAATGTATTGTGCTTTCCTGTCAGTAGATTTCCAATTTTTACACATTGAGCTAACCTGCTGTGCAAAGACTCTCTTAGTTGGGCAAGCAGTTATTTCATATTAATTAACAGAGGTGAAGCAATTGATTAATGTCGTTCTCTCCGGGAAGCATCCTGGAAATTGCATTACCTTGAAAATTAATAACCTGCTGAGTGTTTTTAATGATAAACCCTGTCTCAAAGGTCCATGAAAAAGATTTACTTCAAAAGTAACAACCAATTTTATATATTAAAGTGTGTTTACAGATTTTGGGGAGTACTACTGCATACTTGATTAAAGTAGCATACAGCCTTTTGTGGCTCCAGAGGAAGCTGCATGTAATCTGATAAATAGCCTCCAGTGATGTCACTCAATGACTAAATTGCATTATGGATAATGTAGGCACCTGTTTTGAAAGGTAAGAAGAATGTGTGGAATAAAGAGGTGGTATCTCTGGTTCTGCAGTATTGATTTGTTTGTGCATAATGAGTCTAATAGTATTGTTGGTGTGCAATGCTAGACCAGTAGACTGCTTTGCAAAACCTTACCCACAATGAATATTGGTCACCGAGTGACATCATTGGAGGCAATTTATCAGATTACATTCAGCTTCCTCTGGAGCCACAAAAGGCTTTATACTCCTTTTTTCACATATACAGTAATGCTCCCCAAAACCTGTGGACACACTTTAATGTGTACACCTGGTGGAGTTACCCTTTAAAACAAAAGTGATTTATTAAACAAAGGTTGAAAAAAAATCAAAAGACAACAATACAAGGTGGAGATGAGCCAGTGCACAATGCATACTGGTTAGATCCTGACGTGCTCCGACATCATGCACAGGTGGGCAAAGTTCACAAGTTCACAAGATCACACCTCTTCCTGACTTTTCGTATTTCTCTTTTATTGGCTTTTCCAGCCCTTTTTTATTCACTCGTAGCTTCTTTCTCTTGTTCATAATATATCTTGAGTCATTCGATGTGTATTGTGCATTGCATTTCTTGCATGCATAAGTAGTGCATTTGTCACAATGCTGACATCCCTGGAACCAGTGCATTGTGTTGATTGGCCAGTGAAATGCTTTGTCATATCTTGCCTGATCTTGAACAGTAGCAGCCAGTACAGTTTTCCTTCCGTGGTAGTGGTTTTGTGCCAAACCTTTGCGCCACTATCTGCAAGAAGGTGAGAAGGTTGATGGTCCCTCCCATAACGTAAAATTCTCATCCAGAGTCATTCCTATATGGCATGACTTGTCGGACTGTTGTTGTGGAACAGAGCTGCTGTGAGTAGAAAATTACATAGAAAACAAGAACTCTGTATATGCATTAGTATGTGTGTACCTCGATGCACTGTAAACCCATTGTCACTTTTTTTTGCCATCAACTTGTTTACTCATTTTATGACAACACTGAATAAAGTTGAGCAATTGCAAAGAAACATATCCAAACTAGACACCATAATGATGATGTGTACCCAAAAATCTTTGTCATCATTACTTATTATTGTTGATGTACAGTAGGTTCTCAGTCATCCAGGTCATGGTAATTCTATGTGCGATATCATAGGCAACTGGACAGAGTCGTTAGGGCCACTTGTGGGTCGTTGATCCAACCGGCCTTCATGTGGGTTGCTAGGGCTAGGTGAGCCCAGGTGTGAATGGTTGTTAAGCTGTCTGGGGAGGGAACTCAGTACAGCATTCTAGTGGGTGATAAGTAATGTTGCAGGCCACCTCCTCTGTCCAAAGACAGTCGTTCCAGTTTGACATAGATGGATTCCTTTACTCATCTTTCAAACCTCTTTCAAAATCTGTCTTCTCTGGCCACAATGTTGTGTTACATTGTTGTCCACAAAGGAATGATTTTTCTTTTTCTTTTTTCGTGGACAGCAGAGTCTTGACCTAAGGAGTTAGCCCTCCTGTGTTGTGCCATTCGTTGAAGCGGTAAATACGGTGAAGAAATGCCTGCTACAGGACAGCACTCCCTCCAGCAGAACCAACTTCACCCCAGACCACATTTGTGCCTTACTTGACCTTTGTATGATCACCACCTACTTTCAGTACAGTGAACGACCCACAGGTGGCCCTAATGACTCTGAAACTCAGAGCTCACATGTGTCCTTAACGACTCTGTAAGGACACTCCCACACAGAGTTTAAAAACCTGCAGCTCCCCTCCAGTTAGTTAGAACTGAAGAAGCCTCTTGGATGAGAGGTGAAACATCTTCAAGAAACTGAAACACGTCCAGTTGCCTAACACTTAGAATTACCATGACCTGGGTGACTGAGAACCTCCATCAACATGTTAATTTCAGTTGATGCCAGCCTCACAAGAGATTGAATGAGTCCTTATGATTTACAATCTTAAACTGCAATTCATGACAAACGGAAACATTTATGTTAATGTGTGGGCTTAATGTAATTGAAATTAATGAAATGCAATTCTACAGTGAAGAGCAGAATTGCAGTCCTCACATTCATTATTTTAGATCTACCAGTGTCCAATCCACAACCTCCCCATCGTGACTTTAGGATGTTGAGAGTAATTCAACTTTAAATTCCATCCCCATCTTCCACATGCTGGCTCTGCTCTACCACCATCTGGTTGTTGATTTATATCGATTATGGTGAGATTGTAATCACCAATGTTCCATTTGGTAGTAATTGAACTGTCTGCATTTTTTTTCTCATCTCTTTAAAACCTGCAAGATTATTTGATGTATTGTGCTTGGTTCCTTGTTGGACCTATGATTGGTGATGTCATGGTGTCTGATCTCATCTCTGACACAGTATTTCACACTGGTGAATACAATGTTGTCACATTATTTCTTGTCCGGGAACAGTAATTTCCTGGTGTCTTGTCGTCAGTGTGAGGTTGCCAGGCAAGACTTCAGAAAACTACTGCTCACAGTAAAAATAATTCTGCACTTGGCTTCAGATCCCCCTGGGGCTGTTTCAGAAGCGGAGCGTCAGGACTGCCTGATATTGTTGAGATGCTCAGACTGTTTATTTTATTATTTTCCATGATTTTTGAGCTTGTATTATGGGTGAGTATGTTTGTCTGTCTTGATTTTGTCAATTATTAATATTTCTGACTTTGTTGTGCTGTAGATTGTGCACAGAGTCTTTTATTTTGACTTGGCTCTATGCCACTCATGTGTCTTCCTGCCTGGCTCAAGTGGAGAGCTGCTTCAGGGAGCATTGTCTAGAATGGCCGCAATCAGCTCTGGCAGCCGTGTTGAAGCCAGAACACAACACAGATGTTCTCTGTAAATCTGGGGGTTAGAGGTGCTAGTTGGCTGGTTTTGTTACCTATGGACAGAGCCAGGCTGATTGGTTCCCCAAACTTACTTATGCTAAGCTAAGCTAACCAGCTACTGGAAGCTGCTTCATATTTATTGGACATCTGAGAGTTGTACTGAGCCTCTCATCTATCTCTAATTGAAAAAACATTCCCAAAATATTTAACTTTTGTTCTCTGATCTCTCCTCAATGAAGTGAGAGGGTAGAATACATAGTTTTCAGTGGAACTGCCACTTCCTAGCCAAATTCAACAGTTTGCAAGAATCACCTCCTTTCCTGTGGTTAAGTAATCCTGTGATGTAACTTCATAAGTCAAAGCTGACATCAGGAGTTTGTTAAAAAGGAATAAGTCAACTCATCACTGCAGTAGTGTTGCAGGTGCTGACACTGTTTGTGGATTTCTATGTCCCACTTGCCAGCAGCTCAGTGCTGTACTTCATGCTGTTGTGTCAGTATTCGTTGTCTATATTCTGTATCAATGGTCAGCATGGTGGAGCATGTGTTCGGTCTGTCGTCCGTGCTGGTTGTTTATTTGTTCATATTTGTGTGCCTGGACAATGCCGGTGTTCAGTGTTGTTTATTTGTGCATTTTGTAGATGCAGGCACTCAGTGATGTTGCTCATGCTGATGCTGTGTATTATGTGAGCATCTGCCATGATGCTTTTGTGCCCAACTCCCCTGTAAATCAAATGCCCTCTCTCTGTTGATTTGCCAGGGTTGCAGGGAGGCACAACTCCATTTTGTATTCAGCAGTGGTAGGATATGCACTTTTCACTATCGTGGAGATACGAGGAATTGTCACAGTATATGTTAGCTGGACCGCGGCCTGTTTGAATAACAATCAGCCCTTGTATTTTAGCAGGAAAACAAGCAGAGATAATGATGACTTCTCCCATTGGGGAGAGATAAAGGGTAGACGGGGAGACAGCGCTGGTCTTTTGAAAAAGAACACAGTGTGAAGCACTAGAAGTCATCAACTGGAATTACACTTCAACTTGTATTTCTCACTTCTTTTAGGTTGTGCCAGACAATCAACAACAGAGGGGACAAAGCACACTCCCTGAACAGACCTGCACTTCTTCCCAATCAAGCTCCGAGTTCTTCAGCTCTTCAACAGCTTCAAGCTAGGTAGCTAAAAAAAAGATGCTTGATTGTGGGCACAAAACAATAAGGAGTTGAAATTGGGTGACAGTGGCTGTGCCCTTAAGGTATAAATCTGTTGCAAATCGTCTCTTCTGCCGCATTTCATTACTGGTGGGAGACTGCCGGATGATGTTAACAAAGATGGAGAAATAGGTCACGGTACAACATTGTGATCACTTGAGACGCACTCCAAACAGTTACTGCAGGGGAGATATGATTTGTCCTGCCAGACAATTAGTGAACAATAATGAGCACAGCTAGATTTATGTATCACTCATTCTTTCCCTCAAAGACATTCCATAGGAGGATTATCAGTCACCTCTCTACTTTTATACTTAAATTTGGTGGTTTATTCCTGCATGTGTTTTGGGTGTGTGCAAGAAGGATGCTTGCGGGCATGAAGGTTTGTGTGGGTGGTTGTTTGTTGGCAGTGTTTGAACGACTGTCTCGGTGTCTGTCACTGTCTCAGTGTAAGATGTAAACATCATCGTCATCCAGTTTACTGAGAAATGAAGCACATGGAAACCTTTTTTTAAGCACATGGATTCATCAGGTTGAAGAGTTGCTTCCTGAGAGGGTGTGATGGTGAAGCCTCCTGTCATGGGAAAACACGGAGCCTCACATACCTGAGATGATTCACATCAAAGCACTGCAAGACAAAAGCTCAACTGGAGAGACTGCTGTAATTATGAAGGCTGTGATATTTTAAAGGTGACATATTATGCTCATTTTCAGGTTGATACTTTGACTTTGTGTTACTTCTGGAATAGGTTTACATGCTTTGTTTTAAAAAAAAATGCATTAGTTTTCTTCTACTATCCAAAGTTGAAGCTCTGTGTTCACCCTCTGTCTTAAACGCTCTGTTTTAGCTCCTGTCTCTTTAAGGTCCCCCTCCTGAATACAGGTCTGCTCTGACGGAGCAGCTGTGCTTAATTCTTACATGTGCCACTTCATGTCATACATTTGCATGAATTAAGTCACAGAGAGGAGCTCCCATTGGTGCAGACTTTGGGCTTTTAAACTTTAAAGACCTTTCACATGCAAAATGACCTATATAATACACTGAAGGAAAGGAAATAATAAGCAACATTATGTGGAAGTTTGCATTTTGTGTGATTTGGTGTCCCCCATCGTTTCCGGTTACAATTTGTCAGATGTTATGGAACATTATTTGCTAACTCTGCACGTCATTGCAATGTAATGTTTAATCTACAGCAATGCATCATAGTCTCATCATATGTTTGTAGAGAAGCACCAATCTCAAAAAAGTCTACTTTTCATGGTGCCAGAAAAGCAAAATCAAAATCATCACATTTCACCTGACCTGAAAACCTCTTTGTGGCGGTTCAAAGATGCTGTGATAGTGGTGTAAACACCAGCACTCTATGGCAGTGCTCCAAGCAAAGTCAGCTAACAGAGCTAACTTGTAGCTACAGTCAGCTAACAGAGCTAACTTGTAGCTACAGTCAGCAACAGTTACAGGCTGCTTTCAGGAAACTCGCAGAGAGTTGAGGAAGGGCATCCAGAGGACAACAATGGAAAAACCAGAAAACATTTTCTGCATAAAATATGGTTTACTTTGACCAAAATCACTGATAGTTAGTGCTGTGTGTGATGTACTGCTGAAGAGTGTTACGCACGGAGATCCTGCCCACCCACCAAAGCCACATAGCACAGAAACAAGATAGGGGGGCATAGTGCCTTAGAGACACCAGACAAGTCACTGTACCATCAAAATTATTTTGAAACTGTTATTTTAATGTAAAATAGTTATATAATGTTGCTATAAGTTGCACCTTTTCAGGCTAAAATGTTATCTTTCACTTAAATAAGATTATCCATCTACAAAGTAAAACATTTTTTTAATTCATCCCCATGCCCACCAGCAACTTTTTCCTCATCTAATCTTAGGAGAGGATCAATCTATAATTCATGTGCAGTGGATCTCCATCGTCCAGTGCCAGTCCAGGTGGCTGAGCAGTGGCACACTGCAGTGGAATCTGACAGTGAATGCTTTTGCTTTAAAATAGCAGCTCTGTGAGAGAAGAAGCGAACTACCCTCTGGGCGCTGATACACTCATGTGAAGTAAGCAATCTGTTGACTCCTCCAGTCTAAAAATAAACACCAAAGAAAGGGGCAATATCTTATTTATCTCTTTGTGTTTGAGTGCATAATCCCCCTGTTTCTGCTTGTTGTCTTTGGAACTGATGAGAGCATCATAACTTGCAGAACGGAGCATTGGTTCTGTGAAATATTGTATTTCTCATCCCGAGTGAGCCCAGTGTCTCACTACATCAAATTCAAAAAAAGGAAGGCTAAATATTTGAAGGGCTCTTATGCCACTTCACTCAAATTCAAAGGATGGAAAGAATTCAGATTACGATGATTGAAGTTGATGGTTGAGGCAGACTTCTTGGGTAGCCTCTTTGTGGAGCTTGACATTGTGACTGATAAAACTGCAATTTGTCAATCACAAGGGAAGAGGTGAAACTAACATCATGTCAAAGATTTCCTGTTAAATGAGATGTATGTTACATATCTGTTAAACTCTATATGACAAGGAACCAGCTGTCTTCTTTATATTCGATCATGTTGCATTTCCTTTCTACTAGCAAGCTCAACTGTACTGAAGAGTATTGCTGCTACACAAGGGAGAAAAACACTGTCACGTTATAACGTGAACATTTTATTGTAATAATGTGGAAAGTTTCATGTTAAAACTTGATAGCATATTGTAATAACATGTATAGGAGCTAGCCTGTTACCAACATATTTATACTCCATACACCAAACAGAGTTTTGTCACTGGTGTTTCAAGTATGCCAGATTTTGTCTGTAATCTCACAGACCACACAAGTCCATGTCTGTCTGGAAACACCTCCAGAGCCTTGCCAAGCAGCCAGGATCAACTAGGAGCTGAAGGATCCGTGATTACCACAATGTCTCCAGCAACCAAACTCCTCTTCTTCTGGTTACATTTTTGTCTTTCTTAAAGTAAGGGCAAGTACTCCCATATCCATCTCTTACAGAAAAGATCTGATATGTATTGCACCTGCCTCCATCATCTTCTCGCATACTGGACATTAGGCCCGAACACTCTAGGTGGCAAAGATAGTCTACCCTTCAGGAGAAGGAGATGGTTCAAGTCATTGGGATCATCCAAGAGTTTGGTAATCGGTCGGTCATTCAAAATAGACTCCGCTTCACAAAACATTGTGTGCAGCCCATCATCGTCCAAACTTTGCTGCCGCTGAACCGAGCTGAGAACTCTTCTTACCAAGTGGATCATCCATTCCCACACACCACCATGGTGTGAACCTGCTGGTGGGTTAAAACTCCAACGGATTCCAGCCTGCAATAGAACTCCTTGATTCCTGTCCTGGTTCAAATTAGCAAGAGCCTCCTTCAGTTCTCTGTCTGCCCCAATGACGTTGGTACCATTGTCTGACCTTCGGTGCTCTAATTGTCCTCTTCTGCTGATAAAATGCCGCAAAGCATTTAAGCATGCATCCGTTTCCAGCTAAACTGCTACCTCCAGATGGACGGCCCTGCTCACCATACAGGTAAATATAACTCTATATGACTTGCAGGTTGATCTTCCTTTCCTCACTTCAACTGGTCCGCAATAATCTACTCACGTGTTGGTAAACAGTGGTAGATCAGGAAGGATCATTGCCATAGGAAGATCTGCCATCTTTTGTTCAACTGCTCTTCCATTGTAGTGTCTAAAAAAGCTGCACTCCACAATGATTTTCCTAACAGCTGAACAAGCATTATTGATCCAAAACCTCCTCCTCACAGTAGACAGAATGTGAGTTCGCCCACCATGGCCTAGACTCTGATATAAATGTTTGAGAATGAGCATAGAAACATGCTGCTCTTTGTATAGGATGAGTGGATGTTTGGCCTCCTCTGGCATCGATTCTCTACTCAATCGTCCTCCGACTCTCAAAAGTCCATCCTCCAAAACTGGGTCTAGCCTGTATATGGGACTTTGTCGACTCACAGTAGCCCTTTTTGATTACAGAACAGAAATCTTCCTCACTGAATCTCTGTTGCTGGCAATAGCGAATGATGCCAACCTCTGCTTTCAATAGCTTGTCCAGTGTCAAAATGCAGCTCCTGGGCACTGGCGTTTCCACTGGATTACCAACCACAGAAGCCTCCAACTGCTTCCTTGGGTGACTTCACCCCAACAAGATGGCCTTTAACCTAAGGAGCCAGGCAGCTACTGTCTTGAGCCCCCTCCAGTCAGAAAAGTAAGCAGTGAGCTGGTCAGTGAGACATGTCACACACACAGATGGCATTGGCTGTTGCCTCCTCTTTATCACTGGCGTCCACTGTAATATCCAACACAATCTTAGGCCAGTCCTCCTCCTTTTTCCAAAGAAATGCTGAACCCTCCAGCCACCTGTTGTTCTCCAAGAAATCAGAGACCTTCATTCCTCTCGACATATCATCAGCTGGATTTTCTTTAATACTGACATGTCTCCACTGTGAGGGTTCAGACGTTTCCCTGATGGTTGAGATTCCGTTGGCCACAAATGTGTGAAAGCACCTGTCCTCATTATTACGGTACTTTAACACTGAAGTGCTGTCAGTCCAAAATACTGAATCCTCCAACTGATTCCTGATTCAGCATCCAGATGTAGGTTACAGTTCCGTATCCACCATCGCTGGCATCTGCAAAGTGATGTAGTTCAGCATGTGTGACCATTCCAAAGTCCACTGGCTTGACGCACCTGTCCACGTTGAATGCAGCCAGTAGATCCAAGTGCTCCATCCACCATTTCTATCTGTGTAAGATGCGGTAAGGAGTCATCTCAACCCAGAGGATCATATACAGAGCTGTTGACTGACAACATGCCACGTCTGAGAGACTGATGTTTTATCTCCATCTTGAATCTGAAAGAGTCAGTCTCCATGCACCACTGTAGACCCAGAGCTCTTTCCATTTGAGCTTTGTCCAACTCCTTCAGGTCCTTGGGTCTTTGATCCTCTGTGATGGCTTGCAAAACAGCATGACTATTGCTGATCCATTTTTTCAAGATGAAGCCTCCCTTTCGACACAGCACAATGAGGTCTCTTATCATCTGAATTGCTTCTCCTTCATTGGCTGAGCTCTTCACAGTCCACGTAGAAGTTGAAGCACTTCAGCCAGAAACTCTGCAGCCTTCCTCAGTGCATAGCCTGCACAACTGGGGGATGACACGGTGCCGAACAGGTGTCATTCGATACTCCTCGAGATCCTTTGTGATATCTCCAGCTTGCCACCAGAGAAAACGAAGAAAATCTCGGTCCTCTTCGGGAACCTTCACCTGGTGAACCATGGCTTGAATATCCCCCATGAATGTCACTGGCTCCTGTCTGAAGCGAGTAAGAACACCAAGTAGCGAGATGGTGAGGTTAGGACCCTGCAGAAGTTCACTGTTCAGCGACGTGCCTTGAAATGTGGCTCCACAGTCAAACACCACACGCAGCATTCCTTTCCTCAGATGGTGGACACCATGGTGAGGGATGTACCACACCTTCCCACTCTAATGACGCAGTTGTTGCTGAGGTACCTGCTCTGCATAGCCCTTACTAATGAGCTTGTTCATATACCTCGCATACTCTTGGTGAAAGTGATCATCGTGACAGAAGGGAAAAAATAAGCACTGATTAGTGTACATACCACATATCCCCTCACAAGGTTTTCTGGATCTTCACCTATGTAATTACAAACTCCCTTGATGACAGACTCCCATCCTTTATCTACATCATCACACTGCAAAGAAATATTCTTGATTAGGGTCCTAATAATTTTTTAAATTATTAACTTTATTTTAAAGTTAAATAATGGTATATATTGTGATATTGGTATATATTTTCAGAAAAATACGGATCAATATCACAGTGTACACCAGTAGTTGATATTTTTTGAAAATATGCACCCATATCACAGTATACACTGGTTGGTAATTTTAAAATAAAGCAAACTACTGCTGTATACTGTGATATGGCTACATATATTTCTGAAAATATAACACCAAGGGTTTCTACGATAGTATGATCCTTGCTGTGAGCTCTACATCGTGTACAGAGGAGATTAAAAGGGATATGACAGAAAGAAAAAGACAAATACATTAAGATCAATAAGTAAATAGAGGCAAGGTGCCGACCTGCTCATAAGGAGTGATGCATCCAAAGCGCCCCATTATATTTCTATGTTTACCCATTTACTCTTACACCGATGAAAGAGGGACTGGGAGCAATTCAAGCCTTCGAACCAAAGCATATGACACTCAACTATCTTCCTCCAGAATCACTTTAAAAGTTTAATGAGATACATCCAAATTCCCTTAAATGCACAATATGTAATTTCAGCTACTAGTGGGCGCTCTATCAAAACAAAACGTAAGAGGGGAATAAGGAATCACATCAGATTTTGCCCTGAGAGCTCAAAGATTACTTTTTAACTTTTGGGATTAAAAAGTGGATTTGTCTTCACTCCTGTTTAAATCAGCCTGCTTGCAGCAGAGATCTGCTGAGGATCATCATTGTGCTGTTTTTGTTTTTTGCCCTCTGTTCTCACAACAGGCTAACTAACCGACTTGGTCCTGAATGACATAGCACCAGCCAGCTTTTACAAAACATTGGCATTACAGGTAGCATTAAAATCAGTCCATTTACAGGAGAGATGGAATACCAGAGAACATCTCTCTCTCTCTCGCTGTCTCTCTCTGTCTCTCTCTCTCTCTCTCTCTCTCCGTGTGTGGGTGTTTCTACGCTGTAAGAAACTTACTGTGAAATTCACAGTAACTACTAAAATACAAATTACATTCACAACTGTTCAAAAATGTCTTACAAAATCCTTCAAGTGTATAAAGGATTTTAAAATGCACATACTATATATTCACATATAAAAATAAGTCTGACAGAAAAGAAAACACTGAGTGAGTTGGAATTACTTGTAACCAAAATCAGCTCATACGACACATTTAGAAATACATTTTTTGGTCAGCGGAGGAGAGATATGCCAGCTTTAATCTCTGCATCACATTACGTTGTGAATTCCATGTCCATAAACATTGCAGAAAAGCAAAATATATAAATATAAAATATATTTGTATACATTTTCGAACCTACTTTACATCCATAGCCTTACCATGAGAGCCTTGACGGCTGTGTTCCCTTGGAAACTCACGCGATTCCTGTGACACATGAAAGCTACAGTGGAAAATAGTGATATGGGGAGCTAAATGTACTGAATTTACTGTTTATTACATCAAAAAAAGAGGCAAGAATTAGCTAGCTAGCATGCTATTTCGTAATTGTGTAGTGCATTCAGTTCAATGGCATTCAGTAATGCTGACTTACAGTATGAGCATGAGAGCAACTGAATGGGGACTAAGCCGTCAAGGTTTTCATCATATGAAAGTGGGCGTGGTTTCATCTAAAGTGGATTGAAAAAACAATAGACGTGAATGAGACAGGGGCAGAGGCAGACATCTTGTTGTGTATGTGTATATGTGCTTCTTCTTACCATTTGATAAATTCTCCTGCCCCTGGTAGTCCATCCGTTTTCAGAGTGGAGACAAGGCGGATTCACTGCAACCCGTTTCTCTGTACAACTCACCCTGTGGTTGTTGATGTCCCTCCTTCTTGTGAAATTTGTGTCTCTCTCTCTCAGAGTTCGTGCCTATGAAGGACCTGAAAAGTGTTATACACACAAAACATTTAATGCAGATTTTTTAGCAGCTTCATGATGCATACAATTGCGTTTGTGGATTGGAATTTATGGACCGCATTTAACATCTACATTTGTAAAAAGCATGTTCTGAGGTTGTCAGAGTTCAATCCTTATCTCTGAATGAACTCCACCTCCTCCTGGTACTCAGGGTTTGATTATGTAGCAGGGTGCAAAATGGCCTTCAATGCTCATCATCCAGCGTCCACTAGCCAAGGTGTCTCCTGAGACAAGAATGACTAAAACACATGACATCAGTTCTTTACTTGCGCCATTTTTTTGTCTTTGAACTTTTGACATATGAATTATTATTTACTCTTTATGAATGACTGAACTGATCTTAAAGTGGGGTTAACAAGTGCTATTAGTAACAATGTACACAGAGTACACCTGAAAAATTTAGAAATCTTTATACTAAAATGTAACCCTATATAAGACCATTACAAAAATGATAATGTTCATTAAACTTTAATGGACGAGCACAGTATGAGAAACACCGTTAATACAAATCCAAGGTTTTCCCTAGGTTTCTGGAAGGCCTCGGTTGAGTGGTGGCTGTGGGTTCATTTGGCCTGGTGGAATTCTGGGGGATGTTATTTGACTAAAAACTATGCATTCTCACACAATTTTGGACTATTATCATTACAATATGCATTAGCTAGAAAAAGTGAATTCAATATGTTCACAGATTAACTAAGCACTATGTCCTAAAGGAATGCTTTACATATTTCTGAGTCATATCACTGATCAGCATAAAAAGTAATATTTGAAAAAAAAAGTATTGATTAAACAAGGCTTAAAGGGAAGGGATCTGAACAGCCATAGCCAGGATGAGATCACTAACGGTACTTTAATCGGCCCAGTGCTTTATCAATACCATTGCTGGTTTTTTTTTCATTACTTATGAATCATTTTAATTATAAACGGTTTCTACATAAACAGCGGTAATGTTAATTACAACAAAGTCACTATATAAACTGAGTAATATCTCATACAAACTAAGCTAAAATGTCTGTACATTGAATAATATTTCTGACATCAAAATACTGAGAAGTTTAGAAAGAATAAAAAGAACAGTCTCAGCAATTACTAATTTAGACAAACGGATAGATAGATAGCTTGTCGTCAGAGATGTAGTTACATATGCAAAGCTCTATAATCCATTCTGATCCTCTTGTTAATGTGCCACACGGACTTGAAACAGGAAGGTTCCAACTTCTTCTTATTCATCTTCAGAGGACAGGATTTTTTGGAAAACATCATTTGTGGGTCTGTTTTTGAAGGCATCAATGAGGACTCTACTGCACTCCTGCATGGCCTAGTTGAGCATGACATAAGCAAAACCAGTATTAGATATATGTGGACAAAACGTACAAGGGATCATTATGAACTTGTGTTTATACATGCCATATTTTGCATACTCATAAAGAAATTAATGCTACCTGGACCCAGACATTGCTTTGATTTTCCTAATCATCATAGACACATGCAAAACAGCACACTTGGAGAATATTCCCAAATATATTACTTCTTGTTATGCCTTTTCACTAAGGCTGCAGGATATGGTTAAAAAAATAGAACAAGATTTGTGGACTTGTCCCACATTTAACCTTTAGCAAAAAATTGCAGCCTCTACAATTTGTATATTGACCAAATTTCAATTTGGTCAATATTTTGACTAATTGTGCAGCCCTACTTTTCACAGCTCAGCATATACAAAACATCTTTCATCTATTTACCAAGCTTGTGAGTGAAAATACTTCCAAACATCTGATTTAGCTCTTCACTAAAATGAGACACTTACTTCTTCATGCCGCCACCGATAATCCAGACTGGTCAAGTTCCCACAATGCATCTTTGCGTTTGAAATTCACTGTACTGGTCCAAGTGCCCCAAGAATGCATTGCTGCTCACAGTAATATTGTATTCATAAATACATTATTATAACACTATTAAAACCACAATGTGACATATTTATTATATTTTATAAACTATAGACTATAATATGGAGAAACAGTCACGTTTTTGTACAATCATAATGTTTTTACAGCAGCTCATTGACAAGTACATTATCGATAGTTGACATTTTACTATCAGTTACTGTAATTTAACACAGTAACAGTACATTTTTGTTACTGTGATTTTTTTTACAGTACATCACTTGTTACTGTGATTTTTTTACACAGTACATTGTTGGTTACTGTAATTCTTTACTGCAGTGGCATGATTACTGGAATTTTCACATTAACTTTCTGTTTGCTTTAATTTTTGACCAAAAACACAGTATTCTACTGTGAAATAGTTTACAGTTTACAATACTGTGGAATTCACAGCATTTTTACAGTGCATGCCAGATACTCTCACTGTCCTGTTGGCCTCCTTGTGCTCTCTCCCTCTCTGTCTTTACTCTTAATATACCAGTGAAAATGCAAGAAATATTATCAGTAAATTAGTGACTAGAAAGAATGTTCATACACATAGTCTACATTAAGATTAGACTGTTGTGATGTCATTATTTAGTCTTATTCTGTCATTATTCGGGCAGCCCCTCTCCATTGCCCAATTATTTTTGCTACTTAAAAAACAATTTCCTGCAATTTTACTTTTTGTTCATAATGGACCAGCATAAGTAGAAAATCTGATAAAACAAGAAAAATTCAGGCAGCTCATAGTATCAATTAACTCACAAGCAAATGAGTGATTTCTGTTTTTAAATCCAATCTGACACTACACTAAAATGAAAAATAACTTACCCTTTGAGTCACGGCTGTTTGTTGTTTAACCCACCGCATTCAGCAACTTGTCCTTTGCTCAGAGTGACTATTTAAGAACGCATTTTATTAATCTAGAAAAATAACATAATTCATATCAAAATGAGGTGGTTACTTACCGTTTCACCTTCTGCTTCAGTTGAAAGACAGTCACAGCATTATTAAGCTCACAATATCTTTTGAATCGTTTGCAAGCCTGTTGTGCCAAAGTTTGTTTTCTTTACCTGAGATGGTGAAGGCATGACCCGCCCTACTCTGCCTCGGATTGGTAGGTACTCGATTCCTTTCGTTGGGTTGGTTAGATTTAGGCATGATGACTGATGATTGGTTAGGGTTAATATCTGGATAAGCCAATCACAGGCAGAAAAGAGCCCCTAATACGACAAGCAGCAAGTGAGGAAATATATTGAAGGGGAAAAAAATGGATTCTCACCATGTGAAATAGGAAGATTAGCATGTGACCATGTGAAGATGCTCAATTGCATGTCTCTCATGGTCAATGCATGAGACTTGGCAGGTCTAGTTGGTGTGATGTGACTTTTTTCTTGTTACTGTGGCGTTGCCTAAGCTGAGCTAAGTAAGCTATAATGTAAACGCACATAAAAGTTCATGAGATAGTCTTATTTTGACTGGTTGTCAGAGGTTCAGCAGTTTGGTCGAGTTTTCGTATTCTTGCTCTGGTGTCAGTTATTATTACATTCATCATATTCTAACCACTTGGCATTATTGTTATGAGACGAGGCTGAAAAGATTTCGCTATGTGTTTTTGAGGACATTACAAGGTTTATTACGTGTGTCTCACAGCAGCAATGACACTGTTAGATATTGTGTACAGATCAGGTCTGGCTTTTACCTCCATGAAGAAACAACCAGGCCTGCAGAGCTGGTAGATCCTGCAGTCCATGTTTCCGCTCTGTGACAATATAAAATCGTTATTCTTGTACACGACTGTTCCGTACTTTCTTCCTACCTACATGTACAAAGGGCTTTACAAAAAACACAAAATACACAACAGTGTTCACACTGTATTTATCTTAGCCTGATCACATCACTGTTCACACTGTATAATAAACACAGTGCTAACATGTTCTAATAAAACAATGTGTCTGAACTAAACTGTCCTGCCACACCTGTGTCTTTTTAAGAGCAGAATTCCTGTCCAGCCATCCCCAGTGATGAATTACCAACCTGCGCTTTATTCTCATCTGCAGCTGGTCTCATCAACAAGCCCCCCTAGTGGACGTCTGTCTCTATACATAACATCAGCTGACATCTTTGACCATCATCCCATGACATATATTCTCTATACTGTGAACTTTTGCACATCCCACGATGAAGAGGTTTGCACAAAACTGTACAGCTATGTGAGACTAAAACATACATACTTGCTATAGTATTTGTTATAGTATTTCCTTATATTTCTATTTGTGATTTTTCTGTTCTGTAATTATATTCTTGACTGTTGCCATAATTAGCCTTCATTTTTTATGCACCAGACACCAAGGCAAATTCCTGCCTCTAAAAAGAGTAGTCACATTTCTGTGTCCACTATTGCACTGATATTTTTGTAAATTTTGTAAACTTTGTAATAAATGTCAGAACATGAAAGGCTTTTTGTGTTGACAATAACTGAAAATCAAACATTCCAACCTGCTGGAAAGGCTTTTGTGCCAGCTTTACTCAAATGTAGGTTACAATAGTTGTTCAGTATGCCTGCTAACACAGACCTGTTTGTTACACCACTAGAATGAGCTGTTCTCAGAATGTAGTATCAATGTATACCTCCAAGTTTTATCTAGCAAATATTGTGTAAGAAAAGAATTCAACAATAAAACTGAGGAATGGTGAACATATGGGTAAATAAATACATCCATAGTAGTAATTATTTCTGTCCTTAAAATGTTAACAACTTGCGACAATTAATTTGCAAAGAAACAAATTAAATATGTAAAATAAATAACAACAAGGGTTTGAACTAAACATTGAGAAGTGGGGAAATACTGCCCCCTATTTGTTCCCTTAATAGTAAAGTAAAGTCTATGGGCTCTACCATACGCTCGGCGCAAGGCTGCTAAAGTAAAAAACGCAGTCTGTTTCCTGCTATTTAAAGGACGCATTAGATGCGCCTACACAGACGGGTTCACACCGTTCATACACTCTGATTTCATGATTTGAGAGGTTGCTTTCAGTTATTTTAAACATTTCCATGAACACAGTCATGTCACTGTAACAAATGTCAAGGCACATTTAATCAACAAAACTAAAAGCTGTAGTTATAAACTCTCCAAAGGACACCTCAGGAGTATTAAAGAATCAATTAAGTTTATAAGCTGTTCCTCGTGTTCAAATGCACATGTAGAGATACACGTTTCTGCTGCTGGAGGATCGATGCAGGTAATCTCATTAATATTTTCCTCATTAAGGACGCAGCACGCCTCCTCCTCCTCAGTTAAATATCAGTTTATTTTTTCATATGCAGTCAAACAGAGTTGTTGAAGGGACAGATGATTGTGAAATGGCGGGGCAGAGAGTCCAGCAGTGAGGATCACATCCCTTTCCCTCAGCGCAGATAAGTGCCACTGTTTAATATGTGTCAGGTCCTGGTGCACCTGGCTCTTAAAGGGAACCATACGCTATAGACTGTCTAGATAAGGCCCAATGTTCTTGACAGGTTGTCAGAGTGGAGGTCCAGCTGAGACAGGAACTTGGACTTAAGTGGGATGGTGGCGATTCTTTTGAATTCAGCGTATTAGGTTTAAGCAGCGAACTTCAGGAAGAAAACCATTATCACACATACAGCTGACCAGGACAGTACAGGAGGGTGTTAAGCAGATGAATAATACACAATCAGTAAGTTATACAAGTACAGCAGCAGCGAAATGAAATTGCAACCACTCCGTTTACTATGCAAAAAATAGTGCAACCAGAAAATACAATTTAAATAAGAAAATAAAACTGAAAAAAAATTCATTATTAATTAAATTATTTATATATATATATATATATATATATATATACATATATATATATATATATATATATATATATATACATATATATAATAAACAAAAAGACAAAAGTATTTACAGAAAGGCAGAAGTATTTAAAGAAAGAACCATGTGCAAAGTAGCAGGGTGTGTATGCATGTGTGTGATATATGGTGTGTGCTGAGTGTGTGTTATGTTGGTTTATGAGAGTTTATTGTCCAAATGGCCTGAGGGAAGAAGCTCCTCGGAGCGCGGTAAACAACCCTAAATGATCGCCTCGACCGCAGTGGAGACGCCGGATCTATTAAAGAATCACGGTTTGAATTACATGAAACACGGACTAATGTACACAAAACAGCATGGCAACGTGTGCCTACCTGTGCTCGGATGCTAGCGGCGAGTACAACGACCTGGAAGTGGACGGGCTGAAGAGGCAGGAAGCGAGAGGTCAGGAGGGACATGGCCTACTTTTACACCCCCGCGGTATGAGCAACGATTGGCTAATAAGCCTGAGGGGCCGTAGTGCAGCAAAACTTTAAGTTTGATATGGCAGTGATGCCTCATACCACTACAGTAGGAGAAGAAAAACAGCAGGCCAAGACATACGAGAGCTCGTAGATTCACTCGATGACAGAAGATCTATATCCACAGATCCACCTGACATGTATGAAGAATCATTTATAGAGGAAGGACTGACGGCTTGAGGTATTAGCACTAAAATTTAGAACAGTAGACCTCTCATCATCATTCTGCATAGTAGTGGGCCTTGACATATCAATGACTTCAAGACGTCCATGACGTCACTCAGGGCTTAAAGGTCAGGGAGCCCCGCTGCCCGTCGCATTTCCAAAGCAACGCGATGCTGTGAAGAACTGGTTTTATTCAGCAGTTGCCATAAAGGGTTTAAATTTGGTGAGACGTTTCAATTTGCTTGACCTAGGCTACAGTTCTTAACTCGCTGGACGAGACAGAGACTGTGTTTCTTTTTCTTTTTGTTAGAATATTCTTTATTACTTTTTTTTCCGGATCCATAGAGGAACGCTGTACAACCCAGCTGTTCCTCACCGCCTGCAGAAGGAAGAACATTTTTCTTCAGAAGGAGATGGAACCACCGAGGTCCGTTCCTTCAACTTGATCGATCCCGCTGTTTTGCTTCCACTAATGGGAGAACAGCCTGCTATTCGCTGCCAGGACGCTGCAGCTGATCCCACGCTCGCATCCAAAGCGAGTTGGAGTTTCGAGTTGGACGGGACGCACGCTAGTTGCAACGAGCGACCCAAGCAAGATGCTTTTGTTTGGGCAGAGACAGATATATATTTTTGTTCAGTATATATGTAAGGGATAATGTATAGTTCGGAGGTTGTTATGGAGAAATAAACCCAGACAGGTTGTATGGAACCCCGACGCAAAGCAACTATACATTATCCCGCTTATTACACGGCTTACGAGTGAAATAAATAATAAATAATCACCCACAATGATTCAGCAGCGACAAGGATTGGTCGGTAAAGTTTTTATTTATTGTTTATATTGAATTGGACGTTGCCGTTGATGGTAAAGTTAGACAGTGTGAATGGGACATCTCTTGGGATGTTAAACGTGCAGCTCTCATTTGGCTGTGGCTCCGAGGCTGACACACCTGTGTTAAAAAAAAAAAAATCATTTGGCAGCGAGTCGTAAGCCAGCGCTTTACCAGAGTGATGTGCCAAACCTACTATTGCTTTTATTGGAAGACAGGATCTTGCTCCATTTCTCCCGATCCATGGTGGACAGCGTCCAGTAGCTCTTGAGGCTGCTCTCACACCTGTGTCCAGTCACAGACATGATCTGACGACTTTCAAGGCCGGCGTGAGAGAGGAGCTGGACAGCGGTGCTTCTTATGCTGTGGTTGGTGTAACGCGTTGAACGTCCAGCTGTCTTGCTTATTTTGCTCATCATTTGTCCTAGGAAATTGTGCCCCATTGGATCTTGGGAAAACCACACTGCTTGCCTGTTTAGTAGCTGCTGGTCTTTTTTTAACGGGAAGATAAAAATGCTTTTGCGTCAGGAGAGCAAAGAGACAGATATTTTTTAAAACTGGCAACGGGGCAGTTTGGGTTGTCAGGCTCAGCGAAGATGAAACCTCTGTAATTTTCTTTACATGGATCTTTGGATCTTTATGTTTTTTTGTCTCAGCATTGTGGGCAAGATAAATATATTCATGGCCCTTATCATCCTGCCTCAAAACAAAAGAGTCTCTTTTCAAGTCTTGATTGCCCTCTCTCCCTCGCGTTGCCAAATGCAACTGTACATCAAACCACGCTTTTTGGACCAGCCCAACAGCTGTATGCGGAGACAGCCCTGCTGAGGACCTGAGAAGCTCCATATCTGTCGCTGAGATCGGGGGATGATGGTGACTGCTGTCCTTCCCATTTTTACGGAGTTTTTTAATAACTGATTTAAATACCCCGTTACTGGATTTGAAGGTAGCGCTGTTCATTATGTCAAACTTTGAGAAGTGTCGACATATACCAGCCCTGATTGCCATGTAACTGGCAACAGAGTATGTTTCTCCGTTGGAGTTTTGGACTGATGGATAAAATGACCGCAGCACCTGGTTGAGGTTTTCTGCTCCGTACTTATCCAAATCTGTTGTCATCTTCTTCTCAGTTAGCCAGTCCTTAAATAGTGTCAAGGCCCATGATGTGCTCAGTTTTGTGTTAATTTCATGCCTTTGCTCTGCTATGTCATATCAAGCGTAGCGTTAGTTCTGGCAGGCCACGACGTCAAGCTCTAAATCAGCATCAACAGTGTAGCTGTCAACACCGAGCAGATCAGCTGATGGCTCAGCTGACTCCCCATGCCCGCTTCCTATTGGGAAATTGCATTCAGAGCGCGCTATTTAAACTGCTCTAGCCCGACCTCACTTGCTGCTTCCTCTGCTGGCTTTTTTGCAAGACAAGCTCCCGTATGAAGGAAAGATCGCTGTTCATGTTCGTACTCACCCTGCTGCTCCTGATGTCGTTGCCCTCTGTCCATGATGAGGACCCGTGGCAAAGTGACGGTATCACCTTCTATACCTTCTCTACGTCGAAGCTCTCGCCTGGCAGGCAAAGGTATCGCCACAGATGTCCCATCAATCAATGACTGGCCAATTCCAAAGCTGTTGGAGTTTCTGTTTGCCAAAGATGTTACCGCTCCGGTCGGAGCGTCACACCAGGAACTGTTCGCTTTATTTTTCAATTGCGCTGGGTTTCAACCTCCACCTGTCGATCAGCTTCCTGTCTCCGCTCCTCAGAAAGCCACAGCAAAACGCAAACACAGCTCCCGGAACTCAGCAGTCGCTCCGACTCCAGCCGCTGCCCCGCCAGCCAAAAGAGCTAGAGCCCCAACTTTGGCAGTCGCCTCTGCAGCTCTGGCAAACGTCGCCATCATGGCAGCGCTGTCTTCCATTCAGACATCCCTTTCCAGCATGAATTCCAGGATCCAGACCTTAGAGGCCGCTACCGCTTCATCTTCCAGCTCTTCTCTCCAGGCCGCCATGTTTACATTCCGGGAACCGGCTGCTTCCTCCTCGACGCGGGCCGATGACGTCACTCCGACACCCCTCGACGGCATCTCAATCCTGCGCAGAACTCTGGGAAGTGCAGTCCCAATCTCCACCGGTGTCCCATTCTACCCTCCTGCTGCTGCCATGTCCTGCAATCTGAGAAGCCAGATCCTCGCAGGTAATGATGTCAATTCAGTCAAAATCCTGCTGTGCTCAGATTTCAGTGATAAGCGTGTGGTAGATTGTGGTGATGTGTCTGTGATGTTAAAAGATAGTGATCCTAGACTTGCAAAGACTCTGATACTAGCAGAATTCACTGTTGCTTATGGCGTATACAGAGATGTAATCTGCGAAGTCTATCCATCCCGTCGAGCCGAACTGGACACTTATCTTTCCATCATTGCCGATCTTGCCATGTCATACGGTGGGACTCTGTTCTATGAATACAACAAATCATTCTCTGCCAGGGCTGCTATGTTCATTCAGAGGTTCAATCAAAGACTGGACTGGCCTGTGGTTGACCTGGCTCTAATCAGCAGGCACTGCACTGGCCGCCAAGCTCTTTCTTGCTCCATTTGTGGTTCTTTCTCGCGCTCATCCAATATGTGTCCCAAATCTGTGGCTATAGTCCATCCGCCGGCAGGCCCAAATTCCGATGAGAATAAGGTGACATCTTTTTGGACTCCAATGTGCCATAATTTCAACGAAAATGTATGCAAATTTGTCAACTGTAAATATATTCACGCTTGCAGCTATTGCGGGGACGGGCATCCAAAATCAGTGTGCCCCAGACTAACCCGCCTCGTGAGGAAGGAAAAGAAAAAATAAAACCTTCAACCCCAGTCAACGTGGCTGAGCTGGGGAAGGCTTTAAGGAAGCATCCAAACCGCTGCTTTGTCAATTATTTGTTAACTGGACTGGTTCAAGGGTTCATGGCTGGTCTGATGTGGTTGCCTAAAGTGTCTCATACATGTAATAATCTGCAGTCTGCTTTGAAAGAGCCTGAAATAGTAGACACTTTACTGGAGAAAGAAGTCAGGAAAGGTTTCATGATCGGACCTCTGGATAAATCACCTTTTCCTGTATCGCGCATCAACCCTATAGGTGTTGCTACCCGGAAATATTCCGGCAAAAAGCGTCTCATCATCGATTTATCCGCTCCTCATCAGGGTGGAGTCCAAAGTGTTAACAGCCTCATTCCCCTACAGCCTTTCTCTCTGTATTATGCCTCAATCGACGATGCCATTAAGCTCATCAAACAAGCAGGTAGAGGTGCGTGGTTATCAAAGGCCAACATCACAGACGCGTTTAAAGTTATGCCTTTACACCCTTCTCAATGGCATCTGTTCGGTGTTAAATGGAGAGAGAAAATGTATTTTGCAGTTAGGCTCACCTTCGGGTGTCGCAGCAGTCCAAAAATCTTTGACACGTTGTCAGAAGCTCTTTGCTGGATCCTGTTAAATAATTGTAAGCTGCCATTCGTGCTTCACCTGTTAGACGATTTTCTGCTCGTAGATTACCCTCATGCCAAGCCAGATCATGCTATCACCACACTTAAAGATACTTTTAAAAATCTAGGAGTCCCCTTATCCGAGGAAAAAACTTCAGGTCCGTTTCAAGCCATTGAATTTCTGGGTATTAAATTAGACAGTATTCTCATGCAAGCTTCCCTGCCTCTCGAGAAATTAAATCGCATCAGGGAGATAATAAAGGAACAGTTTTCAAAAACCATCTCAAAAAGAGATCTGCTCTCCCTGCTAGGTCATCTCAATTTCGCCATGCGCGTGATTCCTCAGGGCCGCTCATTCATATCCAGGCTTCTTGACCTCTCAAAAACAGTTGAAAATCTACACGACACAGTAACTTTTGATGAAGGGTGCAGATCAGAGCTCCGGTTCTGGTCTTTGCTGCTTGAAAAATGGAACGGCATTTCTTTTTTCTATAATGATAATACCGAATCATCTTTGGCCATTAGATTATTCACCGACGCAGCTCCTTCCGTGGGTTTTGGGGGTTTCTTTAATAACCAGTGGTTTGCTGATGTATGGCCAAAAGAATTGTCATCCCTACCAGCCAGTGCTTCTTCTTCTGCCCTAATGGAAATATACCCAATCGTAGTAGCTTGTCTTCTCTGGGGGAAACACTGGTCCAGGAAGAAAATTATATTTTTTTGTGACAATGAAGCAGCTGTTCACATTATCAACAAAGGGTGTTCCTCCATACCATTAATTAACAGATTTATAAGACGCCTTACTTGGGCATCCGTGCTGGGGAACTTCGTCATTCAAGCAGCTCACATTTCAGGATTGGATAATAAGATTGCTGATGCTCTGTCTCGATTTGAATTTCAGAAATTCCACAGACTGTGTCCAGAAGCAGCGCCATCCAGCCTGCCTTGCCCTCCTTTCTGCCATACGGTGCTTGATTAGACACCACCTGCAGTCATACATGCTGTCAGCTGCTCACTATATGTTCTGGTTTAGCAGTATGACTCTGCATGGTCCTATTTCACCGCATTTTGTTCCACTTTCTCTGTTGCAATTCTTCTTATAAGTATTCCCACTGTATGTGCTTTTCTGGTTCACTGTTTTGAGTCCCGCAAAATGCAGCCGTCCTCCATCAAAGGCCTCCTCGCAGGTGTTCAGTTTCACCTGCACTGCTTGGATCCATCCGCCAACAGCTTGCTAGAGAATCCATCCGTTAAGCTCCTGCTAAACGGCTTTAAAAGAGAGAAACCACAAGGCAACGACATTCGTCTCCCTTTCACTCCTCCACTTTTGCACAAATTAATCACTCACTTAAGGAACGGGTGCTTTGGTTCATATACAGACTCACTGTTAGAAACAGTCTTCCTCACAGCCTTTTATGGGTTTTTAAGGTGCGGAGAATTCACCACACGCTCACGATCTTTTGATCCCTCTCAAGACCTCACCATAGGCGATGTAACAGTCCACAGTCATTACTTTTGTGTTTTCTTGAAACATTCCAAAACTAATTCTGATTTTTGTCCATTGTCTTCCATGGTCCGCTGTCTGAGAAGCCGTGCTCCAGCCAGCCCACAGGAGCCACTGTTCATCACGGAGGGAGGGGAACCCCTGTCACGAGCCTGGTTCACCTCTCACCTCCGCCTCCTCTGCCAATTCTGTGGTTTCCCTCCAGAACGCTACACGGCTCATTCGTTCCGCATAGGAGCAGCAACAACAGCAGCAATGGTCACTCCTGTGTCCACCCTAAAAGCCATGGGCAGATGGTCCTCATCTGCTTATGAATGTTATCTGCATCCTGGGAATAGAGCCATCCTAGATGCTCAAAAAAGCCATGAGCCAATTACTGCAATTACATCAGTATAATAAAATATATAGGCATGATAGGATACGTCTGTCTCTTCTTTATTCATCAAGCTGAGGGGTAACGGATTGGCTTATCTCTTAATAAATAGGCTACATTTATTTCCAACTCAGATAGCCTCCTGACATCTCTTGTAGCAAGAGGGTCCAGGGATTTGCTGGTGTGGTCGTTTTGGGGGTTTTTCTTTGCTGCTGCACTCCCTGCTTATGCTGTTCATGATGGCTCATGAAGGGCAGGAAGGTGTGCTCTTCCTGCCTCAGGCTTTCCATTTCCCTTAAATATTGTTCACAAATCTGTCTAAATCTGTGTTAGTGAGCACTTCTCCTTTGCCGAGATAATCCATCCCACCTCACAGGTGTGGCATATCAAGATGCTGATTAGACAGCATGATTATTGCACAGGTGTGCCTTAGGCTGGCCACAATAAAAGGCCACTCTAAAATGTTCAGTTTTATCACACAGCACAATGCCACAGATGTCGCAAGTTTTGAGGGTGCGTGCAATTGGCATGCTGACTGCAGGAATGTCCACCAGAGCTGTTGCTGTGGTGTTTTTGGTCTTTGGTTTCATTTTTTGGTTTTATTTTGTTCACTTCCTGTTGGTTTCCCCCCACTTCCTGTGTTTTCCTCGTGCACTTCAGGTTTCTTTACTAACACACCTGTTTTGAGTTTCTTCCATCACGGCGCTGCAGAGAGCCACACCAGTGCCGCGTTTGCCAATCAGAGCTACCTACAAGAGACCTGGGGACGCTCTCTACAGTGCCAGAGTCTTGTTCACACCACCAGTTGGTAATACAGCTCCAGGCCCTTCGTGCAATCTTTCCGAGAAAGAAGTTTTGAATTAGCCTAGCAGTGTTGTTGGTTTTTTTGTGTTTTTGTCTCATGTGCTCTCTCTTGTGCTTTTCCAGTGCCTTCCCGAGGAAACCACCCGCAGCTCTCTCCCCTCACGCTCACTCCCATGCCTCCCCGTGGATCTTCACATTACCATTTTCTCTACAATAAACATTGAATTCTCCACTCATCCTGGTTTCTGCGCCTGAGTCTTAGTACCACCAAACCTAACAGTTGCCTGTGAATTGAATGTTCATTTCTCTACCATAAGCCGTCTCCAAAGGTGTTTCAGACAATTTGGCAGTACATCCAACCGGCCTCACAACCGCAGACCACGTGTAACCACACCAGCCCAGGACCTCCACATCCAGCATGTTCACCTCAAGATCGTCTGAGACCAGCCACCCGGACAGCTGCTGCAACAATCGGTTTGCATAACCAAAGAATTTCTGCACAAACTGTCAGCAACCGTCTCAGGGAAGCTCATCTGCATGCTTGTCGTCCTCATCGGGGTCTCGACCTGACTGCAGTTCGTCGTCGTAACCGACTTGAGTGGGCAAATGCTCACATTCGATGGCATCTGGCACGTTGGAGAGGTGTTTTCTTCACGGATGAATCCCGGTTTTCACCGTTCAGGGCAGATGGCAGACAGCGTGTGTGGCGTTGTGTGGGTGAGCGGTTTGCTGATGTCAACGTTGTGGATCGAGTGGCCCATGGTGGCGGTGGGGTTATGGTATGGGCAGGCGTATGTTATGGACAACGAACACAGGTGCATTTTATTGATGGCATTTTGAATGCACAGAGATACCGTGACGAGATCCTGAGGCCCATTGTTGTGCCATTCATCCACGACCATCACCTCATGTTGCGGCATGATAATGCACAGCCTCATGTTGCAAGGATCTGTACACAATTCCTGGAAGCTGAAAACATCCCAGTTCTTGCATGGCCAGCATACTCACCAGACATGTCACCCATTGAGCATGTTTGGGATGCTCTGGATCAGCGTATACGACAGCGTGTTCCAGTTCCTGCCAATATCCAGCAACTTCCAGCCATTGAAGAGGAGTGGACCAACATTCCACAGGCCATGAGGCCAATGGTGGTGTAACCATCGCCATTGTTTCAAATCTCGTGCGCTCATTCGAGTGACTACCTTTGGTTGACGTATTCAGTCCGCCATTTTTGAATTCAAGGTACACGATTCAGCAAAATCAATATCATCCCCTTTGAATTCGTGTCCGCGCGTGGTTTCCCCAAATCACGTTTCAGCCCTTTTGGTAGTCTTATGAACGTGACTTCTCTAAATCACGTTCCGGCCATTTTGTAGTCTAATGAACGTGACTTCCCTACGTCACGTCTGTTCATTTGTAGTCCAATGTCCGGTTCGGCCATTTTTGTATTCTTTTCAAAGGACTCACTGTCGGCCATTTTCACACACACACACACACACACACACACACACACATAGGTCTACATCCACTCCTATATCTGTGCTTGCTTATGTTGCTTTCTAGATGTGCTAGTTGTAGTTAGCGACTGTTGTTTGTTAAAGTTGGTGGCTTGTGGATTGAGGACAAGCTTTAATAAACACTGTTGATTATAATTGAATTATTTTGCACAACTTGATATTATAATAACAGCTGGTTGAGAAGTCCAGTGTTCGGGTTTACGCCTTCTATTTCCCTCATTATTGATATTTCTGTAATATTAACAATTTGTGATAAACAGGCATTGAGACTAAAAGCATATCATTTGATTATTGATCCCTGATTCCAGGGTGGTGCTCCGGTGATTATTAATGAATAGTAATTACATACATTTCATTGCTTAACATTAATAACTTGATTAATAATCAATAATCAATTAATATCCCCATTGAATTTCAACAGGAACATATTGGAAACTGTGCTTGTTTTTTCCATCCAGTATGTATTCAACTGGCTCTACTGAACTGAAGTTCTCTTTGTAGTACTGCTTCTGCAGATGTGCAGTACTTAGAGAACCACCCTTTTGTATTAACCTCTCAAGGGGTTACCGGCTGAAATTGCATCAACTGTTTCTTACAGCTTCATTGACTTGGTGGTCTCTCTGATGAAAAATGTTGCTCACAATGTTGCAAGTTAATGAAGCAGGTGCAAAAGAATTTAAATAATGAAGTTAATCTAGAAACTCATCAACAGCTGTGTTTGGCACATGCACTAAATGATCCAGTTTCAGCAAAGCAGTTGCAAATCTTTGCTGTATCACCTTCTACATGTCCTCAGTATGAGAATGACTACTTGTTTCCTCCAACACATTCTCAGATAAGGTCACAGTTATGACGACTCCAGGTTTAATTGTGGACCAATGTATTATGGCAGTGTTTGGGGTTTTTGTGGGATTTAAATGCATAATAAATGTTGTTTTTAAAGTCACAGCCTAAATAACATAACATACAACTGACAGTCACATTGCTTTTGAGATGTGTTTTTATATGAGCAAAATAATCCTTCTCTGACGTTAAATCACGGTAAGTGCAAAAGTAGCAACCACATATGGCATTCTCCTTATGAGTGACCCCTGTGGAATGGATTTTGCTATGGTGAACAATAAGGGCATTCCATGTCTTAAATGTGCAGGGGCACTGCTGGTATGCACTAGAGTGTGGCTACCTGATCCGAGCCCGACGGGTCCCGACGGGTCAGGCAGGGTTCGGCCAAAAATGTATAAATTGTATTCAGGCTCAGGTTGGATTCGGTCAGCTTTCAGTGAAAATGTAATGTAAAAATAAATAAAATCCAATTGCCTGTCCTGTTTATTGCTTGGGAACTGTTATTTACATGACAACACCAAAATTACGAGCCAGTTGGATTTGTAATGTGTAAAGCGGTTCTCATGAAATAGGACAGCAAGAAGACTGGGAATTCAGCTATGATGAGACATGTGGAAAGAGGGTGCAGGATGCAGGCTGCAGGTGATTCACTGGTGCAGACTACAATCACTGGCTTCGCTACCACCTCCTCAAAAAAGGTTACACAACAGGCCAAAGCGAAGATAATAGAGAAATGCGTCACATTCGCTTGCAAAGATATCAGACCGTTTCGAGCCATTGCTGGAGAGGGTTTCGTTGAGTTAGCTCAAGAGCTCATAAACATTGGTGCTGCACATGGGCCGGTGTCAGCAAAGGATGTACTGCCAGACCCCAGCTGATTGAGCAGCTTAATGTCATTTTCGCTGAGGTGAATACCATGGGAATGACCACCGATATCTGGACAGAAGACTATCACAAACTAAGCTACATGACAATCTCATGTCATTTTGTGACACGGTCATTCAAACTGATCAGCAACTTGCTGACAACAGCGGCATTCCTGTTGGAAGAGGCTAAAACCGACGAAAATATCAGGAGGGAAATAATCAGACAGCTTGTAACGGAATACGGGCTAGACATCAGTGTGCTCAATAAAGTGGTGTGGGTGACAGATCAGGGCTCTAACATCATGTCTGCCCTCAGACCATACAGACGACTTGACTGCCATCATCTTTACAACACCGTGATGCACCACGCTCTGGATTACACACAGCTGGCACAGGATGCGCCAGAGGTTGCGGACACTCTGCAAGCTGCAAAAGCATTGGTAAAGTATGTAAAGAAATTGGGCCTGGCAGCTTTGCTGTCAAAAACAGTGCTTCAGGCCGTGGAGAAAGTGGCCGCATCGATGCCATATCCCCAGATGTGCTCGACTTTCTGGTTGAGTTCCTGCGACCGTTCAGGAGACCAGTACACAACACTAAACCTAGTGTTGCTCTGGCACAAGCGGCTTAAGCGCCACTGTAGGCACGCAACATCAGACACTCCTTACCAGGCAATCATCCATGAGCGGCATCTGACTGGATAACACAGAAGGTGGAGATAAAAGACCAACACAAAATCACCACTTTCCTTTGGCCCAAATACAGTCAGCTCAGGATGTTAAGCAGTTCTGAGAGAGATGAGCTACACCAGGAGGTTCAGAGACAGCTGAGTGAAATCAACACCGAAACAGCAGCCACAGGTGATGGACCGGCACCTAAAAAAAGTTGCAGTGGACTTTGAAGAGTAGGAAAATCTGCCTGTGGATAATGTCGTTGATGAAGTCGGGCTGTATTTAACACAAAGTCACCTCATGAATCACCCACGAGAGGGATCTTTTGGGCTGGTGGCGAGGGCACCATTTCACCTACCCGAAGCTCAGTGTACTTGCCCGGGGCATCCTCGCCATCCCCGCGAGCTGCAGCAGCAGCGAGTGCAATTTCAGCGCTGCTGGGAGAACCGTCGGCCAGAGGAGGACACAGCTGAAACCGTTCACGGTGGATGGTATTCTCTTCCTCCACGACAACTCCAAATAAACCACGATGGTTGGATTATACTGTAAATAGTTCGATCAACAACAGTTACAGCTGAGTTCAAGAGCTGAGTTCAAGACTGAGTCCATGCTGAGTTCAAGAGTTCATGAAGATAAGAATTGTTTGTCAACGGACAATGGTAAGACTCAGATTTTATTATATTTTTAACTGCTGATGACACTGCGTAAAGTGTGTGTGTGTGTGTGTGTGTGCGCGTGTGTTTAAACAATCTACTATCAGAAAAGCACAAATCAATGCCTATGTACGGTCATTTACGAGGTGTAATCGGGTTAAATAGCCTGTAACCATAACAACTGTGTGACACAAACTCAGTGCTTCAGTAATTAAATAATGTCAGGCTCGGTTTAGTTTCGGACATAACAAAACAGAATGACTGTCAGGTTCGGACGCAGGGACGTGCACATGATTATAGAGGGGCAGGGGCTCAAAGTCAGAAAAGGGCAGTATGTGCGCGCGCTTAGCACGCCAATTTTTTTTTCAGGCCTTAATAACACAATATGTAGAAGTACTTATAGAAGGCTCACTACTTAGCTGTGCGTCCTGTGTAGTTGTGAGTGATATGCAATTGCCATTTCTTTTGTGTTAAATTATTGTCAACATGAGTTTATTCACATTATCATAATACTGAGGTTTGGAAGACATGCAATTCAGCTGAAATTCTAAAAAGCAATAAAACACTGGTTTATTAATCATTTTTTGCATTATTATTATTATTATTATTATTTTATTATCCTGCAGTAGTAGAAGCAGTAGTAGTTGTAGTCACACACACACACAGCTAATGTAGCCTGAGACCTATATTAGCTAGACAATAAGCTAGACCAATTTCCCAACTTCCCGAAACCGAGTCATGACTTCTGAACTGGTAGGCTAAGACTAATATGATATTTTTTCCAAGGTTGCACATTAACACAGCTTGCATAGCAAAAAGAAAATCATAGGAGGGCAAGTGCAAACTAGAAATACAGGCTAGAAATACAAACTAGAAATACAGGCACATACACATCTAAAAATGTGACAAAACAAGAAATTACTACTGTGACTGCTACTGTGAATGTTAGTAGGAACAGCAATGTTTACAACAGCAAAGTCACAATAAACTCAATATCTGGAAGAAGTTTAAGATTTGTGGCAAGATAAACAGCCTACACAGACAGCTGTCATATTAGATTATTCACAACTCTCATTAACAAGCAGTTAGCTTAACAAGCACAAATGGGCGCTTTTCTGAAATATGACTCATATTTAAGCATGTTGAAAAAGTGGAAGGCGACTTGTTAGCCCCCACAAGGAAGTTATGTTAATGGTTTATAACTCACAAAGGTTCAAGTCGCTCCACTGTCACGTCTCATCTATGTGCGTGGTGGAGTCTGTGAGAGACAGAGCGGAGCCGCAGTGGACAGAGAAGCGGCTTTAGGCTCAACATACACACAACACCGTATTACAAGGAAATGCGTACGGTAGATAACCGTGGCGTTTTTATACCGCCGTTTTTTTTTTACATCCCTATGCACATCAGGAATTTATTTATTCATTAAAAACACACGCAAAAGGGCACTTTTTAATACGAGGCAAAAAGGGCAGAGGCTCAAGCACCCGGGTACTATTCTCTCGGGCTCGGTCGGGTTTGGACAGAAATATGCGGCCCGTGCCGCACTCTGGTATGCACATGGAAAACGAGAACTGATTCCAAAATGTGGATGCTTTCACTTGTAATGATGCAAAAGCTCTGACCTACTTGATACAGTTTCAGAGCACCCCCTACAGCACCAAATTTCCACCATCTAATCCTGTAACAACATATGTACATTAAAATTATCATTATTCATTAGGGCTGCATATGGTTAAAACATCATACATTTATTATTTTGACAGATATTATGATTTGATATATGATTTTCAATGAGTGGAAATGTTCATTTTAGCATCACAATTTTCATTTTCATGGGAAAATCTTGCAGCTTTTTGCACTTGGCCATATTTCAACATTCTCCATAAACCTCTTAAAGCAACTAAACTACTAGGTAGTTTTTCGACCTTAAAAAAATGTTTCTAAATTCAGTTAAGTGGTAGAAAGACAGTTAATAGGATGAATGGTGACGTCTCTGCAGCCTGAGGGGGGTCACGCCGGCGGGGATGGCCTTCCATTCCGAAACACCTCCATTGCGAAACCCCTCCATTCCGAAACATCCCCACTCCGAAACACCGCTGTTCCGAATCCGACTTTCAAGTTCCAATTACTTCCCAATAGAGTTAGGGTTAGGGTCAGGGGTTCCCCAATAGCCTTTTCAGAATAGCGGGGTCTTTAGAAAACATGGGAAACCCCGCCATTACGAAGAATGGAAGTCTACTTTCGGAACAGCGGGGTTTCGGAAAGGCGGGGTGTAACCCGCGCTGGCAGAAACCGCACTGTGTAACTTCCCAGAGCGGGTAGGAACCTATCAGACGTAAAGGCATCTAGTGCGACCTGCTTTACGGTATACGTCACACGTTTATTCGTCGGTGGATTTAGCCAGAAGCTACTTGGATTTTTCGTAAATCAACGCCATGGCCGAGCCAGCTAAAAAAGCCAAGAAGGTGTTGTCTGAGGTGGCAAAGAAAAGAAAAAGAGAAAGTGATAGAACAGAGCCTGGACACGATAAATATTGGACTAGCTTACACTCGGTGGCGCGAGCTGAAAGAAGAAATGGGTATAAAGACTGATGGTGACCTAGCCTTGATGCTACTGGATTTGTAAGTCATATATTACATATGTACATATTTTTTATCTTACTGACTTTTACTTTGAATTGATTTGTTGTTATGTGGTGTTCATTGGGGCACTATTTGTCCACAGTTTATAACCATAATAAAGCTGGGAGAGAATCTAATGCTGTCCGTTTCGATAGCTTGCATGTTTTCATGTAGTGACTGTAAACGATGACTAACTTACTAAAACACTATGAACGTCTTGTCTTGCAGATTCCTTAGTTCATGCAGATAATCAATGTAATTGTTGAACAGTGTGGTCGGGAGGTAACGTTAGGCTATTGTTGTTATCGGTAACGTTAGCATGCTACTTACTGTTGTCGTATCGAGTTGGTTGTAGTTATAACACCAAACACAACGTCAACTTGCGATTGTATTTAGTAACTCCCAAAAACAGTTATATTCTCAGACGTTACTAAACACATTCACACCCAAGTGTCGTGTTTTGGAAGTAACTTAGTCGGTGCAATCACTACAACCAACTCGGTATGAGAATAATTCTAGCATGCTAATGTGCTGTGCAGCCTATATGCTAACAATATACCAACTGCTAGCTCTGAATCTAGCTTGTTGTTGGCACTCAATTGAGGTTTTTTCAGACGATTTCGTGATTCGCCGGCTCCGTCAACAAATTCACGTGTGTTCATTTTCCCCAGGGATCCTCGTACAGCGATAGTATTTACGACACTGGTAACAGATAATTGCGCTTCTCAACCAGCTGGGGGTAGTAATGAGTCCAAACTACCTAGTGTTGCTTTAAGTCTACTTAATTAAACTACATTCACAAAAAGAACATAAGTGAATTGTGTCGCCAATACTGAGTTTGTTTTTGTAAATTCAAATATCTGATATTTCCCATTTTTTCAGTGTGACACCTGACACCAAAAACAATGAACACTGGGACAATTTAAAAAAAACATGTCAATATATTATATGTACCAATTGACTGATTAATTGATTTTGATTTTACTGGGGACATATAGGAAGATTTATAGATGTGTGGTAGTGTATACATGATTTCTTCATAACACACTGTAAAGGCAGGCAACTACAAAATAACTACTTTTTCAGAAGGGCCAGATTTGGAAGAAAATGAAGTGGGCCCAGACTTTTACATATCTTTGACCTGTAAGGCTCAGAATTTAAATGTGTTAAAACAATGTCATGTCATCAAACATGTATCAACTGCTCATACACCAAATATTGGTGCCTATTGTGAGAGGTTACAATTGTCAGGAAACACACGAGTATACACTTAAAAATGTCTTCATATTTACTTACAGCAAAGTAGTGTTTTATAGTGGGTTAAAAAACATTTATTGAGCGTAATGCTGTATATTGCTTATAAATGCTAAATAGGGGGGTTAAGTAAAGTCTTACTGCTAAGCCAAGGGGATGCTTTAAGAGAGTGTCCTCTTTATAGCTCTCAAGGCAATTTCCCAAAAGGCCTTAAGGTTTGCTAAAGTGTGTGTGTTTGAATGAGCTCATTAGCTGCTGCATTTTCCTGCAAAAACACTTGAAATGGTTCAAAAACTGTATCTTCAATCTGTACTACAAGATTACTCAAGCTGTTGTTCTGGCTTTACAGTATGCTCTGAGGAAGCTTTCCTTTCAGTGTAGCGTTCTTTAATGCACAAATTCTAATTAGTTAAGAGAGGGAGACAAGATGAAACTTGGGTCTGTAAATCTTTGTCACAGTGATTGTTTTTTTCTGACAAGGTGATGAAAAAAAGTTCAAAATGATCCCTGTGCCAGAATCACAAATAAAAGTAATTAAACACAGCAACATCATCAATCTCCCCAACGGTGGACCTGCCAGGCCAGTCTCTGCACTAAATTAACACTGGGTGGGCTTCCTCCGGCCCGGGTGACGGCTGTCTTCCAGTCTTGGCTTACTATCTTACCTGGCACCGAGCCAGAGTAGGATGTTTTGATTGGGTATGAGAGATAGAAGCACATCGTTCACACCAAGGGCCGAGCAGCTGAGATTATTCTGCAACCAGCTGATTAAGTGGTCGCACGCGTTTCTGTCTTGAGGGTGAAGGGATTACACCTGGTGGACTGGGAGGCACAACAAATTCTATCCATAATGACATGAAAGGAAAGTGTTCTTACCATAATCCTGTCAATTCACAATATATCACAGTCCCAAAGATTTTGTGAATGAGATTCTCACTTCCACATCTGGGATGCCTGTGTAAATATACTAACATCCCATGTGGAATCATGTGACCATGATTATATGCATCTTTTTTATTATTTGATACACCCCTGGCTTTGCAGACTAGTACTACTTTAGGTACGTGGAATGTCACCTCTCTGGCGGGTGAGGAGCTGGAGCTGGTGCGGGAGGTAGAGAGGTACCAACTAGATATAACTGGGCTCACCACCACACGCAGAAAGTTGCTGGAGGGAAGGCTCTGACTGTCGTTTGTGCTTACGCACCAAACAGTAGCTTGGAACACCCGGATTTCTTTGAGTCCTTGGGTGGTGTCCTGGAAAAAGTTCCATCTGGGGACTCCACAGTTCTTCTGGGGGACACTGGGGGACTGCTCATGTGGGCAACATTGAAGAAACCTGGAGGGGGGTGATTGACACTTGAGTTGTTGAGTTGAGTGGTGTTTTGTAATTGGACATCTAGTCAATGATTTGGCCATAACAAACACCATGTTCAAGCACAAGGCGGTCCATAAGTGTGCTTGGTACCAGGCCACCTTAGGCCAAAGGTCAATGATCAAATTTGTGGTCATATTATCTGATCTGTGGCTGTATGTCTTCGACACTGGGGTAAAGAGAGGAGCAGAGCTGTCAACTGATCACCAACCATCTGATCCAACCCACCGCCAGGTGGTGATCAGTTGACAGCTCTGCTCCACTCTTTACCCCAGTGTTCAACACATACATCCGCAGATCAGATAATATGACCACAACTCCCATCTTTGGAAGAATTTCTTGTGTATTCCATGGGAGGTTGGGGACGTGCAATCGAACCTCAGATTCAGGAGGAACAATGCGGATTCCTTCCTGGTTGTGGAGCAGTGGACCAACTTTTTACCCTTGTAGTCTTGCTGGTCTACATGTGTTTTGTAGACTTGGAGAAGGCCTATGACTGTGTTTCCTGGGGGGTACTGCGGGAGTATGGGGCCCGTTGCTACGTGCTAGCCGGTCTCTGTACAACTAAAGTGAGAGCTGTGTCCGTATACTCGGCACTTAGTCAAGCACGTCAGTTGTCTCCAGTCCTGTTTGTCATATTCATGGACAGGATCTCATGGCGCAGGTGTGGGAAGGAGAGCGTCTGGTTCGGGAACCTCAGAATTGCGTTTCTGCCCTTTGCAGATAACATTGTTTTGTTGGACTCTGAATAAGCAGAAGACAATGGATGGGTGGATGGATGGATTAGCTTATCCTCTGGCTACATTCAGACATACAGAAGGAGCTGAGCAACCATCTCCCTTCATCCTACCACTCTGTTTCAAACAGCACTTGGGTGAACAGTGAACGTCTAAATGATAAATGTGATAATTGGATGTCATAGAAGTAAAAGTAGTTATAACTACTTGAATTAGATTACAAAAGTACTAACTAAACAAAAACTAAAAAAGTTACTTCCGTGAGTAACCTAAAAAAATAAAGAAGAAAAACACCATCACACTTGAGAAACACGTGTATTTATTTGTGACACATAATAAATCATCATCTCCTGATCTGCCACATTTACACCAGGACAATATTGTGTTGTGGAATCTCAATGATTTTGCACTTGGTTTAGGGGCACCACCTCTGAAGAGGAAAAATGAAGAACGCATAAAGAACCTTCTGCCTCCCACCCTAGACACCCTGCAGTTCGCATATCGAGCCAACCGCTCCACCGACGACACCATCACCACCACCCTCCACCTAGCAATCACCAATCTGGATAAAAAGGACACTTATGTCAGAATGCTGTTCATAGACTTCAGTTAAGCATTCAACACAATCATCCCCCAGCACCTGACTAGGAAGCTGAGCTTGCTGGGCCTGAACACATCCCTCTGCAACTGGATCCTGGACTTTCTGACAGGGAGATCCCAGACAGTCTGGATCAGGAGTAACACCTCCAGGACCACCACACTGAGCACAGGGGCACCTCAAGGCTGTGTGCTCAGTTCACTGCTGCTCACTCTCCTGACCCACAACTGCACAGCACTACACGACTCGACCACATCATCAAGTTCGCCGACGATACGACCGTGGTGGGTCTCATCGACAAGAACGACGAGTCATTATACAGAGAGGAGGTGGAACAACTGTGATAACCTGGTGCAAAGTCAACAACCTGTCCCTGAACATAGACAAAAGCAAAGAGATGGTTGTTGTCTTCAGGAGAACACAGAGGGACAACGAGCCACTGGACATCCACGGCTCCTCGGTGGAGATCGTGAAGAACACCAAATTCCTAACCCTAACCCTTGACTGCCGTTCTCCACTCCAAAGGAATACACAGAACAACGACTGGGTCTAAATGAAAATATTTATGTCTGCCAGCAGACTTTTCACTAGAAGCAACCCAGTAATTGTAGGCATAGGGCCAGGCAGATCTGTTGTCTGCTCGGGTCTCTCTCTCTCTCAGCGGGTTGATGGCAAAAATATCACTCTGGTGTTTTTGGCTTTGCCGGATAACTCAAAAGATTTGGTGCTGGCCAAATGACACAAAACTTTCCAAGTCTTTGGGGAAACCACAAAGAAAGAAATGCAAAAAAGCAAAAAGGTACGCCTGAAATAGCATGACAAGAGTACAAGAACATAAGAGAGCGAAACCTCTGTCTCCAGTATTTTTGTGTTTGGAGGATACAGGTTGTGTTTTACAGTTGATCAACCAATCAGAAGCTGTTTCTCTTCCTTTGTTGATTAAGATGGTAACTATCGAAATTTTGAATTAATAAACACGGAGTTGAGTGCTGGAAACGCATCCACCATGACCCATTGAAATATCCAAAATAAGCAATATGTTAACTAAATTTGTAAACAAAACAAAAAAAGGAACAACAAAACAAAACATTTACATGAATTCCTCTTTTAGGCAAATTATCAGGAGGAACGTTATCTTCATGCAATTAAGATAATTAAGATATTTCCTGGTTACTCAGTTTATATACGTATCAATGTCGTAGCAATTACCCATACATGGTCAGTAGATGGCAGTATTGTCACACATTAGAAATGCAATGAAAACCTTAAATGAATAACTCAGGCATGGAAGGTGTTAGAAAAAAATTATTTTCTTTACCTTGAACAAGAATTTTGACTGAATGTGATGAGCGTAATGACAAAATTTTAAAGGGTTCTGCAAAGGTAGAAGCATTTGAGGTTCAGTCAACTTGGTATGCAGGCAGGTTTACGATCCTTGTTGTTACCTCCCAGTGTGTTTGTGTCAGGACTGTCACAGACAGAGATTCACACTGGAGTGTTACTGTAAACTGTTACATTACAGTTTGATGTTGGTGTCCACAGCAATTAAACAAACAATCAATACCAATCAAAGATTAGGTCTGATTCTTCCCAACTGTGGAACAGACCCCATCTCCATCCTATAGATTTGTCATTTGTCCTTTTGGCCCTGGTAATCCCACCAGGCCTCTATTATAAATCAGTTTGAGGTGTTAAAAGCTGTCCTTCCTTTGGAGTATCCAAACTCGCCAGTCTGGACGACATCATACTGATAGGTTTGTGGCTGTTAAGTGGGGAGGAACCATCTTTGTGTAACTGAGTGTAACTGAGATGACCTTGTTGTGGAATGTAACTTTGCTGACCTGTGTCCTTGACAATTGCCAGTCTGCATCTCTCAAGTATGATCATTAATTATAACATTATTACACAATATTCTAAATAAAGTTACATGTTTGGTTGTTGTCTCCTATTAATATTATGATTTGGAAAATAAATCAGCAAATCTTGTTCCTCCTGGGAACTGAGGGAAAAAAGTGTCTTCCATTTTCTTTTTTTTGTGATTTCCTACCTATTTAAGGTTTAAAAAACATCTTACAATTTAGACTTTTTTAAATTGATTTTTATTTTTTATTTTACAGCATGTCCACTGTAGTGGACCACAGGACCATTTTAGTGTGAAAAGACAGCCAAACTAACACATTAAGTGATATTAAACCAAAAATACATTCACTTTGATTAAAAAACTAAATTATTTATCATTCTGGATTGTTTCACTTGCTTGTTGGTTGCAAGGATGGTAGTATATTTTCTATTTAAACTGAACACATTGTCATTATTTGTACATATCGTTTGATGGGTCCCCTTGAGTCCTTTGAGTGTGTTTATTTGAACAGTAGAACTTAAGTTGAACATATTTATTTTTATAGTGATTTAGTTATTTGTCAAACCTAAACCAATCTAATTTCCTTCTTCATTGTTCTTCATTTCTTCCTTTGCATGTTTTATTTTTAGCGATGATAATCCAGGAAGCAATTTCTCTTCTTGGTAATGCAGAGAAACATCTTGCATTTGCAGTCTGTATTTCTGCATCTTTCTGCATGATGGATATCCACCATCTCTGGCATGTGCATTGCTCCTAGTCTCCGCACGGATGGCTCTGGTTGTGGGATCCTCATTTTGGTTGGTGACTCATACTCTTCTTCACTGTCTTCACTGCTGTCAACAAGTTCTGGACTCTCCAACAGCTCTTTAGCCAGGTGCAATTTGAAGTCCAGGTACTGTTGGGTGTTCTTCGCTGGTCGGTTAAGCGCTCTGCTATCAGACTTGTATTGGATCCAGGAGTTTGTGATGGCAACATCAAAGAAGTGAGTAATCACACGCAGTCCATTTCTTGGTCCTGTTTGACATGCAATAAAAGCCTAGCATGCGGCCACCCATGTTGTCATTGTCTGATCACTGCTGGTCTTCTCACCTGGACCTGGACTGTTTCTTTGTTGGACCGTCTAGTGCAGATATCTTCAGGATCTTTACCATGTACAGTGAAAGCCATCAGCACTGGTTTGTTGTCGAACAATTTCGTGATTGCCAGTTCAGGACTCTTTCTGACCACTGATGCTCCTCTCCCCTCTTTTCCCAACTGCTTGTCTCCTGGCAGCCGGCACAGCTTTGGGCCGGATGCCCAGGATGCTAAGCAGGGTGAACCCCAGGAAAGCTTCTGGACCTGACGGTGTTCCGGGGAAGGTGCTCAGGGCCTGCGCTGCACAACTCTCGCAGGTCTTCACCACAATCTTCAACCTCTCCCTGACACAGTCCACCATCCCAGCTTGCCTGAAGTCTGCTACCATCATCCCAGTACCGAAGAAAACAACCACCGTCAGCCTCAAAGACTACTGCCCAGTTGCACTCACACCCATCATCACCAAGTGCCTGGAATGGCTGGTCCTAAACCACATCAGGACCGGCCTCCCTCCCTCCTTCGACCCTCACCAGTTCGCTTACAGAGCGAACAGGTCGACAGAGGATGCAATAGCCATCACACTCCACACCGCGCTGAGCCACCTGGAACACCGGGAGAGCTATGTCAGGATGCTCTTCATTGACTACAGCTCAGCATTCAACATTATCATCCCTGACATCCTGGTCAGCAAACTGTCTGACCTGGAACTCCCCCCACTCACCTGCTCTGCGATTAAGGACTTCCTCACAAACCGACCCCAGACAGTCAAACTGGGACACCACCTCTCCTCCACCCAGACACTGAGCACGGGCTCCCCACAAGGGTGAGTGCTGAGCCTGCTGCTCTACACCCTCTACACCACAGACTGTAGACCTGCCCACTCCAGTAACACCATCTTTAAGTTCGCAGATGACGGTGTCTGAGTGGTGCTCAGCAAACAACCTCAAAGACCAAAGAAATCATCCTGGACTTCAGGAAACACAGGACAGATCCATCTCCCCTTTACATACACGGCAACTGCTTGGAGAGGGCCCACACCTTCACCTTCCTGGGCACCATGATCTCTGCTAACCTTTCCTGGTCTGCAAACACCTCAGCTGTCATCAAGAAGGCACAGCAGCATCTGCACTTCCTGAGAGTGCTCAGGAAAAGTAACATCTGCTAGAAGCTGCTAGTGACTTTCTACCACTCTACCATCGAGAGCATCTTAACCTACTGCATCACGGTGTGGTTCTCCCACTGCACCGAGGCAGATAGGAAGAGTCTCCGAAGAGTGGTCAAGACAGCACAGAAGATCATCGGATGCCCCCTCCCTTCCCTCAAAGACATTTACACATCCCGCTGCCTCAGCAGAGCTGAGGCAATTACAAGAGACAGCACCCATCCTGCACATCACCTGTTCAACCTGTTACCCTCTGGCAGGCGCTACAGGTCCATCAAAACTAGAACAAACAGACTCGGGAACAGCTTCTTTCCACAAGCCATCACTGCACTGAACACAAACAGGCACTGACATTGACACACAGACACCACCCATGGACAATGTGCAATAATTGTAAAGACTATTTTACTGTACATACTTACAACCTGCACCACTGCACATATTTATTTATATTTTTATACTTACATTGCACTACTTGCCTTGTACTTTGTACTTACTTACCTTGTACTTTTTACTTTATTTTGTGTTTGTTTGAAATACTCGGATGCTGCTAGAATTTCGTTGTACACTCGTGCAATGACAATATAAGTATTCTGATTCGGATTCGGATGTCCTCTTTACAATACAGCAGGGATTGATTGAGTAGCTCAAAAGAGTAAAAGAAGATGCATGTGAACAAAATGTCCAGTGTAGAGGACATAAGTCAATGGGATGGGTCTCAGGAGGATAATAGATTGTGTCTGTTATGTCAAAAAGTAAATATAAACAGTGTCTACATGTTACAAAGTCCTTGAAGTTCAATCATTCCAGTACAGATGTCTCAGATCCCATCCCAATTAGGGGTGAGCCCACACCACATGAATACAATCAGTCGACAGAAGTACCTAAATTATTTATTTTGCTGAATTATGAGATAATGTTGTGTCCGTGATGTTTCATCAGTATATTAAATGAAGGTGTGGTCACTTCTTTACTTAGACCTAAAGAAGACCAACTGTGGTTAAAACATATCAGTCATGTCCACATAAAAACAAGTGGTTTGTCTTTTTCGTGTGTATAATTTGGTCTCTACTTCTCTGTCTCTTTTCATCAGGTTACACCAATAAGCATGACCAGTTAAATGCATGGCACTAGATGCTCACACACTGTTAGCTTGAATATTTACATTAGGGCAAAAAGTAGGAACAGTAGCAGTAGTTTTGAAGGATGACATAGTGTGTGTATATATTATCAAACTTATTACCACAGACACACTTGCAGCTCTCTGTCAGTGATGGGTTCTCTGATGTTCTACTGACTTCATACAACTGCAGACCATTGCATTGTGCACTGTTAATTCATCCGTAAATATTAGCGGTCAGCACGATTTGAAAGCCATATTCCTGCTGCTTTGATATGCAGCCATGCCTCATAGGACCGTAGGATCGATATCAGAGCCCTAACCCCTAACCCTAATAATTCACACTCATGCAGTAGCATGGTCTACAATAATGAACACGTTTAACAATACACTTTATTGTCTAAAATGATAAAGGAAAAGTGAATTACTGGGAATTTGATGATTATATACTATCCCAAGCTACTTTATCTACATTATTATCTAAAAAAAAAACGATGAAAAAAGAAAAAAATAGAACAGTTTTCATATCAGTGCATATCGGGAAACATATGCCAATACTGATTTGCCAACCAATTAATCAGTTAGGATCTACTGCATAGGTATGTGATATGTATCTTCTAGCTGTATTTATTAGCATGCAACTAATGCAATTTCATCCAAATTTGCAAATGATGAAACCAAATATCCAAATATGTCCAATACGTTAATCTACAGAAATACAATGTAACATCGCCATAAGGTAAATGGTAAACCTGAACATATTTGAGGCAGTGTGGACAATCTTTCGTTTTATGTGTAAAAGTAATAAATCCAAGCAAATTTAATTGGAGCCATTTTTGTAAGGTTGCTTAGTTCATCAAAATAAGATGCAAAAGGGGATTTATTACACTACGCGTAGACTCAACAGGATGGTGCTACTACATAAAAATAAGACACTGACCTAACATTACCAACAATGCTGCTGCATTATCCTGGTCACACACTGAATTATTGTACCACTGTACAGAGTGTGAGGAGCAAGAAACACAGAAAGTCTCACTGATTGTGTGGCCCCTCCTAGCAGTTTTTAACCTAAATGACTGTGTTATTGCAATGTCCGGCCATGGACAGGAGTGCAAACAAGGTCACTTATTACTTTTTCTGGTTTAAAGGTTCCACATCTTTTTCAGAAAAGCTATTTTTGTGACTGCATCTTGATGTATAGTCCAGGACGAGGAGGATGTGCCAGGGAATGAGACACTGAAGCAGTCAAATGGTTTGTTACACAATACAGCAGCAAGTCAGGACAAGAAAATCTTTATTTATTTTTTTAAGCAAGGTGTAAACCTTTCATTGGAATAAATGGCAGCAAACCCTGGTAACCAGCTGTCATAGTACATCAATAGGTAGGACAGCCTGTGCAGGTCTACCATACAGACAATCAAATTCAGGCCTATAGGTAACATACACAATATAAAAGCTTGCATTAGCTTTGACTTTTGTCTGGATTGCAGTGGCACCCAGTTTGCATTCAGCTTTGTTCTGGGGGATGTGGTTAATCAAACTCAGAGCTGCTGCTGACATTTAGCTTTCCACAAGAGCTCTCTTCGGGGTGACACAGTAATCATAAATTTCCTTGTCTCCCTGATTTTATCTCATACATTTTAACTCTCTTCCTGTGTACTGCTCCTGTCGTCAGACAACCCCAGGGTGTTGGTTGTGCCAAACCTCCCCTCCCTCCGTCTGTCGGTCTCAACCCTATTTTTCCTGAGTGTGAGGTAATTACCTCCCTATGAATTCACTGACAACTAGATCTGTGGCAGATATGATAAAAATAGCTGACAGGGATTTTGACATAATAGTCACTTTGTCTCATAGAGAAAGGGGCTTCTAATGAATTCCGATGAGGCCCACCTCGATAATTACCTCCATGTCATTCAGATGAAGCCAGGATAAGACATTTGTTTGCTAAGGCTGGCAGTGATTGTTGAGTGAAAGTGACTTGCAGCTGACTTTAGGACAACCTTGGATTGGAGTTTATGATGACTTTGTCCAGACTGAAAATGCTGTTCTGCAAGATATCCTTGAATGATAATAGAGTGTCTGGTCGAGTGTGTTGTCCGTTGTCTTCATCACCGTGCACGGACATCTTTATTTGCAGCATAAAAGCAGCTGTTAGTTCAATCAAATTCCCAGTAGTGGCCCTTTTAGAGTTTATAAGCAAGAAAAAAAAAATCTCAGATTCGTGAATAAAAAGCTCCCCTAATCCTCTGAAGCTTTTTTGAGGGTTGCAAGAGATGGGAATACCACTGCAGAGAGAAACTTCCATAGTTATTTACCAAAAGTGTTTTCCAGTCAACGGTTCCCCAGAGTGTTTTAAGTGGAGAGCCACGTTGAATCTCGTCACTTTCCAGCCAAGGTCAGGCAGGCTCTGAGTCACTCCTACAGGTACTACATTAATACTTTAATCACTACATTAATTGCTTTTCTTACTGAAAGGAGCTGACCTGTGAAAGCAACACTTAAAAAAGAACGTCCTGGACATTGTGTTGCCTAGGTGAAAAGATAAAAAAGAAGCCTTTCCTTACGAGGCTGTTTACAATCAAGTCAACATGGGGGTTTGTCCTCTACATGCTGCAGAGAGAATCTTATCAGAGAAGCCACAGGGATCTGCTATGTCAGCCATTTCTGATCCTCTAGTGAGACAAGCTATAGTTCGTTGTCCCCTGAGAATTTAATTTGGAAAACAAATCTTTAATTATTATCTGTTCGGGTTGTTATGACAAAGTGGACTGTGTTTTGGTGACTCACTCGGCAGAGCAATAATTGCAGCAGAGAAAAAGGGCTTGTATTAGGATGTTTGTCATAACAACAAATTTGAGTTTCACATGGAGGAGGGATTAGAGGGTGGATTTTCATTTTATATACAACAACACTCCGCTCAGTGTTGAGACTGCACTCTGTATCACTGAAATCTATTTATTTGTATGGCAGGTGGTAAGATGCCAACACGTTCTTATTCCCAACAGGCGCCAAAACTACTTGGTTAGGTCTGGTAAAAGATCATACATTGGTTTAAAATAACTACATTCAGTCTTGCAATGTAACTTACTCAAGTGACTCAACTCATGTCACTCACATATTGTAAGTAACGTCATTTACGTATGTTAAAAACACTTCACTCAATGGTGTCGGAGACTGCACTCTATATCACTGAAATCAATTTATTTGTATGGCAGGTGGTAAAATGCCAAAACGTACTCGCAGCTTGATCGGTGGCCTAAAGCTTAAAACTATGAAGCTCTACCTACCTCTCTAGCTTCAGTTTTGCGTGCAAATGGCTCTGTAGTCACGTTAGCCATAATACGTAATATAAAACATCTGGTTAGACTTTCAAAATAATGGTTAGACTTGGTTAGGTTTCGGCAAAAAAAACTACTTGGTTAGGATTAGGCACCAAAACTACTTGGTAAGGTCTGGGAAAAGATCATACTTTGGGTTAAAATAACTACATTCAGTCTTGTAACATGAGTTACGTAGGTGACTTAACTGACGTCACATAACGTTTGTGATGATGTGATACCACTCACTTACAAGTGGCGTAAGTTATGTCATTTTCATGTATGTATGTTAACTTCTTATGTCACAAAAATTAAAAACAAATCTCTCTTTACTCCTGTTCTCTGGGGGTGACAGTCCTGTGAATGACCCACTGAACCACCCCAGTCACCCCTTAACTCTGCCTTTTAGTAGGTATAGTAATGCTTGAAGAACAGAGACTAGAGGGGTACCCTTCAGCATCAAACTCAGAAGCATAAGGCCACTAACCAGGCTGCTATATTTGATGGTTGGGAGCGAGAACTCATAATGTAATTTCAAGTGACGTCTCATCACATTCCATTTTAGTGAAATAATAAGGAGTAATGCTTTTTCTGCATATCAGTAAAAATGGGAACACTTTCTCATGCATTAGATACATTTGAAGCATTTTCAGGGCTTAGTGAGTGTGATACAGACTGCAAAAAGGGAGAAAAGTTTTTCTTACTTGTAATGTCTATAAAGTCAATTCTGTTTGATCGTTGCTCCAGCCAAAATCTGAGGGCAATTTATAACACATGTGATTCAACACCACATAAAATCCTGGTGATGTGCAGTGGATGGATCAACACAGTAGCTAATTTATTTTCTTCCTTCTCTCTTATTCTCTCTATACAGGCTCTGTTCTTGAGAACAGACTTAACTACTTGAAGATCCTCTTTCATGAGCAGGATTTCAAGATGTGACATGGAGATACTGTCAGTAAATCTTTCCTACTTACCCAATGTCACATTATCTTTACCAAGTTGAGTTACTGGAAGTCTCTGAAATCAGTCATTTTGCTGCAGATTTATGGCTGCTCTGTGAAAACCTTACATTAGGTTTCATGCAAAAAAATCAGGTTGGTTCTCAAGTGGCACATACAAGTGATTTAAGAGAATTTGTGGCATTCACTTATCTTCCCTCATAGAATTTTCTTTTAGATACGTAGTGGCCCATGGGGCGGCAGTTTGAGACCCCTGGCCTAGAATGTCTCCTAATACATGTAACCTTTTAAATGTTTAATAGTGTTTCCTATACACTACTTGGGTTGGCCCAAGTATATTTGGTGACACATTTAAGCATTGTATACTTTCTTAAAACATTTGACTGAGAGAATGACCCCATCCTCGAAAGACAGCGTGCAGCACTCGTCTGAGCGGCTGACTGCAGTGGTACAAACTATTATAGTGTAAGAGCCGTTTTCTTGTTTGTTTTTGTAGTTATATAAATGTAGGCTACTACATATCTGCAGACTTCCTGTGAAGTAACTTCATAGTATAAAAATTCTAAAAGCTGAAATGTATGGAAAAAATATTGTAATCTTTTCCAAAATCCACAACATGTTTTTAACTAACGAAATATTCTGCCTCAATGTTGGTTTAATCAGGAAAAAGACATTTTCACTGTGGCAAAAAAAGTTTGCTCTCGGATTTATGCAAGCACCTGATGGCGTAGTTTAACAGTAATCTAACAGCACGAGAAATTACATTTACATAACTACAATAACAATCAAGAAAAATAAACTTTTTCGGCTCTTATACTATAATAGTTTGTCACGTTGTTTTTAAATCATTAATTCTCCAGCCATATTACTTTCACTTCCCTGCAGTACTGTTAAAGCTGAAGCATAATATTGATGACCTCATGGTATGGTAGATAACCTCCAAATATGCTCGGTCCTTGATCATATTTGAAGTATTTGGTTTTAATATTTCACTGGGTGTGGGTGGTTACAAGACGCATGAACTATTTTGCTCTGGTGACACATTTTCAGCAGAAACGATTGTCATTGCTGTATAATTTTTCTGATATTTTTATCAGAAATTCCTCACGTAGTGGTGGATGATAAAAGAGGCCAAACACATCATTAGCATTACAGTGCATCATCTCTTTGTTTTTATTCAATTGCCACCCCAACAGGTCTCCCAGCCCCCACGCGGAGGCTGCAGAGCTGTTGAATCAACTAGAGAATTTTGTCCCGCATTTTGTCAGCATGCGTCCACAGACACAAAGAGCACAGACAGATCTAGAGAGGCAGAGCTGCTGCCCATGCTCTCTAAACTCTGCTCAAACTGACTATACCTGGCTGTGCTGATAACACATGAAACAAGAATCTGTTACTACACTGCCTATTCATCCCCTAAAATTCTATGGGGAACATTTTTCGTGTAGTGCTTAGTTAAAATAGAGAAAGCTCGTGAAGTGGAAGTCCCTGCCCTTTTTTTAATGTACTATGAAAATGGAGGCTAAAAAAACTGATGAAACTGTTAAACAAGTGGGTCGGGGAGAAATGTTTTACTTCTCTTGGCGGAGCGGCTTGAGAGATGACAGGAGGCAGGGTGATGACATGCAGCAAGAGACCATGGGTCAGGCTCAAACCCTGGGCCTCTGCAGGGTTTCTGTACATGACTCGCGCGCTCTACCAACTGAGCTAGTGCGTTGGGGAGAGCCATTTTAATCAAAACAGAAAGATCTTCACTGACTGATTAAACACACTAAATAAACACACGGTCTTCGTTTTCATGGCTGAATAGACAATTGGTCCATTTCAGAATAATATACCTATAGTATATTCTCAAATTATAACTATTGATGCATTAATGTGTTCATAATTTTAGGGCTGCAGCAGGTAAAAGATTAACTAATTTTAATAACTGTAATTACTGCTGGGTGGCTTAACCTGGGACTCCCAGTGGCTGGGTACCTCGTGATGTTTATCACCAGGAACCTCGTGCAAATCCTGGCATGAGACACTTTTGGAGTAGGTGATAGACAGTGTGACTGCAGCAGTTAGTGCTGTGCACTGTAACTTTTGCCGTGCACTGTAACTTTTGCCGTGCACTGTAACTTTTGCTGTGCACTGTAACTTTTGCCGTGCACTGTAACTTTTGCTGTGCACTGTAACTTTTGTCATTATGTTTTCCCACTTTACATTTTTGCCACTGAAAATGTAAGAGCAGAAACTCTGAATTGACACTCTGTACAAAGCCTTTACATGTCACATTTCAAATGAATACAGGGATACTGTGATGTTTTACTTTCTTAACAGAGTCAAGGTCTCTGTCTCCTGCCCAGGGACTGCTGATGTAAATTAGTTTATAGCTAACTCTATTACAGCTAAGAAGCTGTGCACTGTCCCTGTCAAACAAACAAACAAACAAACAAACAAATACATAAATGTAATAGTTTAATAATAAAATTAATAGTTAATAGTTATACTTACTATTTACTATTTACCTGATGAGAAAATGGCACCATTTGTTCAAAACATGCCATCGATAAAATATTTTAATATTCAGTGGCGCTCCGGCAGCAATAACACCTATGATTTTCACATCTTTCTATGAATTGAGGAATTACTTCGACAAAACCAAAGGTGATTGGAAAGACAAGCCGGGACTGTTTTGGTGAGTTTTATTTCATTACGGCATGTTTTATGATGAGTTAACGAGCCAATTAAGAGAAACTTGATTTCAGATATTGTAGGTTGTATTTTTTTGTTTAGTAAGGAAAATAGAAGCAAGATAATTACATTTCTCGCTGTTTTGTGAGTTTATTTTTAGCATTTATTACATTAAAAGCTGGCATATACTGTATCTCCCAGCTGAAACCACAGGGGCTATTGTAAGTGGTGTTACAAGACAGGCCAAGGCTAGCTGGTCAGCATGCTAACTTCATTACTGTCCACTTTTGTTTCTTCACATCCTGTTGATAATGTCAGTTCTTTTTTTGTTTTAAACTAAAATCCTGTCCATATCTTACAAACTGCTCCTTAACGAACTGTAAAGCCTTAAAGGTCTGAAATGCCAAATTGAGCACCACTAGTGGTCGCAGTTCAGCACCAGCATGTTAGACCTAAACAAACCGGCATATTTTTCATTTACAGTGTTTTTAACATGCATATTATTATGTAATTAGATAACATGGTGAAATTTTGTTCAGCATGAATGAACCCGAGCATGAACATTTGGCAAGGTTACCTCACACACATCAAAATACAGCTGTGGCCAAATTAAATTATTAGGATTAAGTCTCTGGGGACATTTAATATCTGCACCAAATTCCATGATACTCCATGCAAAAGTTGTCGAAATATCACACTTTTCAAAGTGTTGTACAACCAACACTGCTATCCCCAGAACTATGCTACTTACATAAATTAAGAACATAAGTAATAGTAATAAGACATTCAGGAGTTTGTCAACCTCTGGATAAAATAAATAATAGTTCCCCCAATTCCTCCAAACCAAAACTTTAACTGACATTGTTCTGCAGTACAAATCTGCACCGGCTTCCATATAACAGACATCAGTTATGTGACCTCCCACACTCTTAAGGGCTTTGTTTCTGCAAAGAGGAGAGATAAGGCAAAGACAGCCTGAGGGTAGTAATCCGGTTATGTCGCTCTCAGGTGAAGAGGGAGCCTGGATCTCAAGGCCTTGGGACATAGCGGAAGGTATGATGTGACACATGCAGCCCTGGGGGTCATTTTCTGTACAGCATAATTAATCTAACATGTCACGTTCAGCTTGGTTAACACTGGTGTTCAAAGTAAAACAAATGAGCGCTGCCACACAGTGTCCAGTTATGCATTGTCAACATGAACGCACTCAAGGATTCCTTTGAGATATAATGGATAAAAAGGAGTTGGAATAATGAATAATTTATCACAGTGTATTAATTTCATGGTCTGCGAGTATACTGGACAATGGCATGTGTAACATCCTAGTGAAAGGATATTATGCAATTCTATCTCTAAGGACAAGACTTAACATTAGAGTTAAATAAAGCGCTGTTGGAAGGTATGCTGCATTTTTTTCCTTGACATCTCACTGAAACTCAGCAACACAATGAGAAAAGTGTGACATTAATGCTCATGTTTATTTAACACCTTGAGGAAGAGCTGTTGTTAGTGTTCCTAATCAAATCCTGATTACAGTAGTTTAATCAGAATACATACATGCTATCATATTAATAATGCAGCAGCAGCATAAAGCATGCTCATTTCCTTCCGACATACTGTAATTGTGGCTCTATTTGTGATGATATAGCTTACATGTTTGTTTGTTATTTTGTTTTGTTTTTTCTAATGCCAATGTCATATTTAAAACATTGTTGGAAAGTATCCTAACTAGGTTTGGGTACACATTTAGACTGATACCGGTTCCGATACTGATACCTGGGATTTGAAACTGGTACCCAACAGTACCTTTTTTAAGTACTTTACTTTCTCTGTGATAACAAGAAATGTAATCTCAGTTCTAAACAGTTAAATCATTCACTTCTAGAGACAATACTTCATGAGTCATATTTCCAGTAACAATGCACATCACGTCAGCCAGTGTTTCTAAGTTTTCTTTCAGTAGCATGTTGCCATACTGCATATAAATATGGTAAATAAAATACATTTTTAAGTAAACCGTGACACTTAGCTGTCCCTGTTGTTTTAATAAAATTATAAATAAAGCAATAAATGAAATTAGATGTTAGGCCTAATGTGAGCCTTTAAATGAACATCCTTCACATATAAAATTGAACTGAAACTACATACTCTGTGAATTAAACTGCTAAATTGAAAAGTTTGGGTTTTGACCCATCGAGCTGGCTGTAGGCTCAGTGTTGAAGCCGCAGTGCAGCAGATTGAGTTAATAATGTTAAGTCAACAGTTTGCTTCTGGAGCAAATGGAATACTGTATATGCCCGTAAATATAAGCACACGTATCATTAATGTTAAGTATGTGAATTAAACATATTGTTTGTAAATATATTTTTATCACAGTCGCAATGCTTAGCTCCGTTAGCACATTAATTGGAATTCCTACTATATGTTAGCATCGAGCTAGTGGGCTTAGCACTTGTTATATAAAATTGATTTGAGAATTAAAGAATGCATACTGTAATATTTCCTCGCAGACAGTATTCAGTTCACATACTATTGCTCTCATACCAAGGTTTTAGCCATACTTAAAAGCATACTGTTTTAGTAAACTAAACAGCATGTTGGCAGGGAATTTCAGATGCAGCAAGGGGCTACGTTTTGGGGTGATGTCTCTGTCTTTCTCTCTATAATGTTAGTGAAAAGATGCACAGTCATGTACCGAAAATTGACACTTATTGATTTAATGTGAATTGGTACTTAGTAGACATAATTTGGTCACTATGTTTAAAAATACAAATATAAAATATAAAATAAAAAGAGTATGGTACCCAACCTTAATCCTAACACAAGTGTTGTTGCTTTCATAGCAGAGCCCATTATCTGTTGTTTCACCACAACATGTGCAGCAAAGGAACTGGACTATTTATGTCAAACAATTCCGCAATTCAAGAAATGTATCTCAGTGCAATGAAAGACAATATTAACTCTGAAAACAAAAGTCAGAACCTGCAGCATTACATTGAGCAATGGTGGAATTCAACAATAACATTTTCAATAGAAATTAGAGTACTTTAGTTGAATATTTCCATTTGGTGCCACTCTATACTTATTCAGATGGAAATAAAAACCCATGCTCCTTACTTGAAAGCTTTGATATGGTAGTGTATTGCTGCTACATGAGGAAAAAAAACAACTGTAAACGTAAAAATGTATTGTAATAATGTAAAAAGTTTCACGTTTACGCAAGGTATGAATTAGCCTGCGTGCATCTTACTATCTGAATAATGTGCTCTTTAAATAGCACAAAACAGACTTTAAAGTTCACACAGACACGTAGTCCAGATTCATATGATTCAGATGTCCTTCTGACAAATCTTGTGATTCTGTCTGAACATCTTTATTTCAGAATCTAAAAGTTTAGTTTTATTTGCTGTCGAGTTTATAACTACAGCTTATAGTTTTGCTGATAAAATGTGCCACAATATTTGCTGACATTACTGCATTCACGGAAATGGAAATATAACCAGAGTTGTTGATGGGACAGATTATTGTGAAACGTTGGGGCCATACGTCATTTAAATAGGGTCCTTAGTGTGTCTCTCCCATTAGAGAGACGATGTGCGCATTTACGTACGAGACAGAGTATAGTTTAACTTCATTGATTATTGAAATCTCCCGACAGGATCGGTCAGGATCTAATGTTAGTTTTCTGTGTTTTTCTTCACACACCAAACACATACAGTGAAATAGTCAGCTATTCTCATCCAGATAAATCATGAGCTCCATCCCTGCTCTTTCCTCTGGGGAGTATCCTCTGTCCGTTCCTGTTTATAATACAGACATGGGCGTAGCGGACGTGGGGTACGCGGGGGACATGTCCCCCGCACTTCCCGTATCTGTGCCCTCTGTCCCCCGCACTTTTTACAGCCATTACAACCATTCAATTCATTTTTAACACGTGGAAACATGTTTTTCCGAGCCGCCTTTAAACGCACCATGAGCAGACGGAGCCAGGCGGCAAACACCACTGTCTTGTTGTGATTTGAATCACACAGATGTCGATTCAGATCTGTTTTAACCATGTTCAGCAAACCAGCCAAGAGGCAAAAAACTTTACTCAGTTTTTTCCAAACAAACCGTGTAAGTTGAGCAATGCTGTTGCATGTAGATAATGTTTAGCTAAATGATGACTAATTAATAGATGTCAATATATCAAGTTAAGCTAGTTAACAATTGTTAACTGTTACCTATGTTAAATCGCTTGCTAGGTGCAGAGGTGGTAGTAACTAGTTACATTTACTCCGTTACATTTACTTGAGTAACTTTTTGGATAAATTGTACTCTTAAGAGTTGTTTTACTGCAAAATACTTTTTACTTTTACTTGAGCAATATTATTCTAAAGTAACAACACTCTTACTTGAGTAACGTTACAATGTTGGCTACTCTAACGTTACCCACTTCTGGGTAGAAAATAATATATGTAAGAATATAAATGTATTTGTGTTCCTTTGACTGTTATTTTTGTAAAGATTTAATTTATTTTTGTGGTAGTTAAAGTTTAAAATACATGAATTTGCTGATTATTATTTTGATTGAATGATTACATTAATGTTCTTATTTGATGAATAAATCAGACGTTAGGCTACTCAAAAGTTACTCAGTACTTGAGTAGTTTTTTCACCAAATACTTTTTTACTCTTACTCAATTATTTGGATGACTACTTTTTACTTCTATGTAAGTGATATTGTTCTAAAGTAACAATACTCTTACTTGACTACAATTTTTGGCTACTCTACCACCTAGGAATAAACCCACTCCTCCTTAATTTCTGCACAGAACTTGTGCTCACTATTGTTTTGCACATATTTTTTTAATGTTTATACAATAGAAAGAGCAGGGTCAGGGAGGAGAAAGTGGACCAGAGGCCAGCAGCAGCAGGAATGAACATGGAGGGTCTTCACAGCAGGTGAGGAGAAATTATAACCAAAGTCCTTAGAACGTCTCTGTTATAACTGGCTGAGAGAAAATATCGATAGCATAAAAGGGACTTTGAGGTTAAATTCTACAACAATTTCACTACTACTACTGTATTCCTAATTCTATTTCAAAATGTTGCTTTCCACATATTTTTTAATCTTTATTGCCACAATAGAAAGAGCAGGGTGAGAGAGGAGACAGTGGACCAGAGGCCAGCAAGGATGATCATGCAGGGTCACAGGTGAGAAGAGAATATAACTAGCTGAGAAAAAATATCGATAGCATAAAAGTGACTTTGCGATTAATTTCCACAGCTATGTCACCACTACTATTCTTAATTCTATTTATAAATTTTGCTTTGCACATTTATTATCTATATCATTGCAGGAAAAATTGTAGGAGAAATTATAACTGGCTAAGGAAATGTCTATAGGATAAGAGTGACTCTAAGATTAGCATTTCCACAGCTATTTAAAAACTAGTCTTATTTATACTCTAAAATGTTATTGTCTGTGTTGCAATAGGTAGCACAGGGAGAAGGTCATGTGTCAGGGGAGAGACCAGGCTACAGCATTGACAGTCAGGGAGAGGCTTCAGACAGAGATACAGCAAAGGATGGATCTTCTGTGGCCACTTTAAAACCACATCAGCCAGATCCTAAGACCATTGTGTCTCAGAGTTTTATCTGCCAACTTCTAAGATTTCAGAGACAATGGTATCAGGACTTCCCTTGGCTTCATTTCATCCTAGATGTTGAAGGAGCATTGTGCTTTTACTGTCGCAAAGCATTTAAAAAGAAAACATCACAGCTTGCAAAAAACACAGAGGATACATTCATTTCCACTGGTTTTAAAAACTGGAAGAAGGGCTGTGAAAGGTTTGCATTAGATGCTCGATCAGAATGTCACAAAATAGCCTTAACAATGCGAATCTATGAGACTAGATCAGTGGATGTGCAACTGTCTAATGTACGGGCATCACAGCAAGAGGAGGCACGAACCTGTCTGTTAAAAATAGTCTGTGCAGTTCTTGGAAAGGCAGGGTCTAGCTCTAAGAGGGCATGATGACAGTGAAGGAAATTTTGCACAGCTATTGAAATACAAATCTGAGGATGACCCTGATCTAAGGTAATGGTTGAGTTCCCGAATTGACTATACATGTCCCCAAGTTCAAAACGAGATCCTGAATTTATTGAGCCACTCAATAATTCGTGAAATTGCAGATAACATCAGGTCACTTCCGCAACTGCAGTTTTCTGTGATTATGGATGGAACACAAGACATGTCAGGAAAGGAGCAGGAGGCAGTATGTGTGAGATACATTGATCATGATCTGATAGTTCATGAAGAATTTGTTGGCATGTATGAAGTGTCTGTGACCACAGGAGAAAACCTTGCAAAGGTTATTATGGATGTACTGCTCCATCTGAATTTGTCAATCACTGGGTTGAGAGGGCAAGCCTATGATGGTGCTGCAAACATGGCAGGGATATATTCAGTAGCACAGGCCATTATCAAGAAGCATCAACCTCTGGCTCCTTATGTACATTGCGGGGCCCATTGTGTGAACCTAATCACACAACATGCCTGCACAGCCTCTTCTGTTGTTCGTGACTCTTTGCAGTGGGCTCATGAATTGGGAGTTCTGTTTGGCCAGTCAATGAAAATGAAGTCCATTTTTCAGGATATTGCAAAAGCAGAGAGCAGGCCAGCCCAGTCTATCAGGCCCCTGTGTCCCACAAGGTGGACTGTACGTACAGGTGCCATTCGTTCACTACTGAACCAGTACCAGCCTGTATTGCTTGCATTAGAGGAAATGGCATCTGGTAAGTCAGATTCAGCCAGCAGGGCAAATGGCTTGCTTGAAAGATTGCAAAAGGGCAATGTAGTTTTTGGTCTTCTGCTTGCCTTGGAGGTTACAGAGGAATTGGAGTGCCTCAATAAGTCTCTTCAGAGTCGTACACAGACAGTTGATGATATGCTTGCTGCTGTCACTTGCGTCAAAGAGAGCATAGCTGAAAAAAGAACACCTGAGAAATTTCAAAGTCTCTACAACAAAGCATCACAAATGTGTGAAAAACTCAACCTGTCTCCAATTGAAATGCCTCGGGCCCGAAACCCTCCCAAACGGGCTGGCTGGCGAGGCTGCTGCCCATGTACCTCCCTCCTCAGTTGACTACTTCAGAACAGAATTTTTCAAGGTTCTGGACACTGTGAGTATGCAATTCAAAGAACGTTTTGAAAATGAAGGGCTGCTTATGATCAGGAAACTTGAAAAAGTACTCTTAACAGGGGTGACAGATGATGATGTTTTGCTGCAATACCCAGAAGTGTACAGACCTTCGCCTCAAGTGCAATTAGCAATGTTCAAGTCCAAGTATGACTTTCAGTCAAGCAATGAAGCTGCTACTATTCTGCAAGGAATGTTGCCAGAAGTCAGGGGTCTCTTTGAACAAGGAGAAATACTTGTGCGGTTGCTTCTTACTGTGCCTGCCTCCTCCGCTGAGGCTGAAAGAAGCTTCAGTGGTCTTCGGAGGTTAAAAACCTGGCTCTGAAGCACAATGACACAGTCTCAGCTCAACAGTGTTGCTGTGTGTCATATCCACAAAGATAAACTGGACAAACTAAATAGGAGACAAATTGCTCAGCAATTCATTGCGGCTAATGAGAGGTGCAGAATCACATTTAGGTGCTTCACTTAGGTGAGCTCAGTGTACTGCTAAATATATGTACATGTTGCAGGAGGCTTCCTTATTCCTACATGATAGAGGATTCAGAGATATTGGCCTATCACAGATAGATATGTATATTTCAGTCATTTTTTCATTTATATAGGTCTAGCCCCCATACAAACATTAACAAAACAGTTATTTAACTATAGAGGATCATCAACAAGGAGTATATATAAGTAATAATAATATATACTACTAATAATATAGTTAATATAACTGTTATTTTATTTTGATTATATTATTGTTTCTGCTTAGGTCTAAAAGAAATCTAGAACTGATATTATTTTGTAATATAGTTAATCAGGAGAGCCTGTAGCCTTTGATTCCCTTAGTTCAAAAGGGAAATACTGACATGCATGTTTAAAGATGTAGTTTATATTTCATTTCAAAGAGACTTTTTGTTTATTTGTTTATTATTTATTTATTTGCAGATATTATTTGACTACTACACTATTTGTGTTTTAAAGGCAGCAGGTATAGGTCATACCATTTTTCTTAGTCTTGATTAATTTTGCACATCTGTGCTGTCATAGTTGATGACAGCAAATGTAAAATAGCTACATCTTAATGTCGATATGTTTATTGTTGTGTCACTTTCACTTGTCACTTCTTGCCATTAAATTAAATTATGTGGCTTATTACCCTGTTACCTTGTCACTTCCATTCCATTTTGGTGCTGATAATTTGAAACAGGAATGGTGTTTTACAGAACTTTTTGTGTTCAGTGTTGTCATTTGGCACTTAATTATCTGGCTACTTACCCTGTAGATGCTCTAGGGTCATTCTGTGTCAATTCAACCAAAGTTTGGCAGCTTTAGATTTTAGATTTTGACTTAAGATTTTGATAGTATATCATTTTAAAGAACTAAAGTTGGTCCCCTGGTGATGTGCTGTTTGTGGTTATGTGGTTCTTTAGCCACTAAGGAGAGGTGCAATTGAATGTGAGAAGATGATAAATCACTCAATAGACCTCTGAACAATTTGTCCCCCTCACTTCTGAAATGATGGCTACGCCCCTGAATACAGATTCTAGTTTTGCTGCTTAAATGTGCCATGATGTCTACAGTGTCATTACTGTGTGCATGGAAAGGTTTGAAAGCAGCCTCTCTAATCATTAAAGCAGAGCGTACATGTGTTGTGAACCCGGCTACGTCCATCTGACTATCTGAATACTGAGCACTCTATTTAGCAGGTAAAACACAACGACACTGGCTTTAGATCAGGGGCTGTTCTTAATACTGCAAACAATTTATGCCGCCTCGAGATGTGCCAGCAATACGCTTGATCACACCGTCAGTCTAAAACTAGCAATGACACTTGTGCTACACTGTGTTCCACTTCAGCCATTAATAAGATGGGCCCTGACACTGGAGGGTCACTGCAGGTTATTCAATCTAGATGTTCCTCGTTAAAGATGAATTATTAATTATCAGATCACTAAATAACAAAGCACCTTGAAATTATGCCATTTTTGAGCACAATATTGATTTCTTATGTCTAACTGAAACTTGGCAGCAACAAATGACTATTTCTTTCTGATCCAAGGAGAGATGGTCTTGCAGTACAATATTGTGCAACGCATAAGGTTGTAACAATCTCCCTCAATTATTAACTTAAAAAAAAGGAAAAGTACAAACGCAAATTTTAAGGGAACGGGCGGACTTGATAAGTGCCGCGAATGGACACTGCCGGCTGACCGAAAATAAAAACAGCAAATCTCTCCCTTACACCTATGATAATGTTGGAATGAATTATAAAGAAACGAAAACAAACAGAAGGTTTGATTTATCACTATGTACAGTATTAACAGAAAATAAATTAAATTACATCCCACCCAGACGCACACACCAAACAAAAGAAGGGAGGCACACTCCAATACAAACAAAAATTTGGCCAAAAACCCCACAATAACCCCAAAAATCCCACAGTTCAAACGTCCAAATCCCAAGTAAAGTGTCCGTGAATGAATTAGTCCTGAAAGAAAAGTATCAAAATAAAACTACCTTTGACAGGTGGAAATGTGGCGAACCGCTGAGACCACTCTCTCCTGATGATGACATTGAACACTATTTGACAACATTTGAAAGAATGGCCTCTGTCTGTCGTTTGACAAAAGAAGAGTGATCCCTCTGCTCACAGGGAAGGCACGTAGTGTCTATTTTCTCATGGACATTTCTGATACAGAAGACTATGAAAAAGTCAAAGAAGTCATTTTGGCTAAATATGAAATCACAGCCGACACCTACAGAAGAAGGTTTCGTTCCCTTGACATCAACCAAGAGGAAACCCCACGTCAGCTGTATGTCCGCCTGAAAGACCTGTTTAATAAGTGGGTCAAACCAGAGAGCTCCACAGTCAAGGGAATCTCAGAACTGTTAATTCTGGAGCAGTTTTTGAGGATGGTGGGCCCTGAGCTGGAGGTTTGGATCCGGCAGAGGTCTTCCTGTCTGCAAGAACTGGGTCCAGGATAGCCGTCTTTGGCCAAGACAACTTCTCCGGATGCGGTAAGTCCAATGGGGTTGAAAGGGGTGGTCAAGGTCAGGTTAGACCTCATTCTAGTACCAGACAGTTTTCTCCTGGTAAACTAAACACCAGTTGGAAGTCTTTTTCTGGTCCCCGACAAGACACGTGCTGCTATCAGTGTCATGAGATGGGCCACACTCAGTATACATGCCCTGCCACCAGACAGAGTAAACCTTCTCTTTTGTGCTCAGTTCCCAGACCCTCCCACCCAGCCCCAGTTCAGGAGGAGGCAATCACTACACCAGCACTAGTGAATGGTCAGCGTGAGAAGGCACTTCTAGACTCTGGTTGCTTTCAGTCTGCTATTCTGCCCAGTTTAGTGCCCAGAGAGCTGTGGAGTGAGGCTGTGTCTAACATCAGCTGTGTTCATGGTGATGAGAAACCGTACCCCACAGCTGAAATTTATCTTACAGTTGGTGGTCAGACTTATCTCCTGATGGTAGCATTAGTGCCCACACTGCCATACCCAGTTGTCCTTGGTCATGATGTTCCTACACTGTTTAACTTGATAGAGCAGGCAAGACATGAAAAGCAGCTCATCAGAGAGGGATATAGAGGGGCACTGGGGCACCAGTAGCACTTAGGGAGCTAAGCAGCAACGTCAGTCATATTCTCAACCAGTAGTCTCAGCATGTAACATTGTCACAAGGGCTCAGAAAGCAAATGTGGCAGAGTGGTGCAGTAAGTTGCCGTGACAACGCCACCCGGGGCTTTTACTATTTTTATATATTGTATTTTATTTTATATTAATAACATGCAGTTATGCAGGACACAGGTTCGATAAAAAAAATTCCACTTGGGCAGAGGACGTGTTCAGTTAAAAATGATTTATTGGACAAAACAAACAAAAGAAAAAAAGAAGGTAACTAGCCAAATAAATAAGGTCGGCCACCAGGGTGTAGGAGATACACTAATAATAAACACAATTTATCAATCACTGGGATTAATAAAACACTCGTTAATGGGGCACCACCTCCGTTATTTGGTCTATTTGAATAATCCGGAGGTAATTAATCAAATTCGACTGGACAAGTTAACTTGTATCAATTCTAATCAATTTCAGATCAATTTATTCATCTCATATATGAAGGAGTGAATTCTACACATATCCATCGGTTCTCCACATTAAAACAAACCTGCACAGACAACGACGTACGGTTAAATAGGTTTATTTACTAAATAAATCAAGGTGAATAAATGAAAGGATGATTCAAACAAACAATATTGATAACATAAAATGTAGAGACTAAATGATCATGGTAATGAATGGATGGAGATGAGCGGATGGTAAAGTCGCGAGTCTGGGAAGCATTCAAAGATTACTATAGTAATTTTGACACTAACGAGACCCTAACCGGATTTCTTATTAATTAAAGATTACTATGAATCAAAAGAAAAGAGACACCACCAACTCAAGAACATGCGTGTGACTCCAGCAGTGTGCGTGGGTGTTTAGCCTACTTTGCCTGAAGACTGGGAGATGTTCACCACTTTGGATCTCTCCGGAGCTGATAGCTTGACCTCGGCTTGAGGTTCCGGTCCGCTGGCCGGAGGGATGTCGCAGAGCGTCTGCGGCTTGGAGTGGGTTTCTCTCGTCCCGGTGTCGGAGGGAGAGCGCCGTCTGTCCAGTACCCGGCAGGAAGTCCCGGTCCGCTGCCCAGCGGGATGGCACCGCTCGTGAGCGTTGAAGGCAGGCCGGTCGGCTTGGCAAAATGTCTGTTCGTTGCAAACCGTTCACACGGTTTGTTGATGCAGGCAATTACTGCACAATGTTATTAACGCTGGTGGTCGGATTAAAGGTCTTCTTCTTGCATGGAGTGATGGCTCTGAACTTTTGATCGAACTAATTCAACTTTCTTGACGAAAATAACTAGAGAATAACGCTGGCCGGGCGAGTCCTCAGTTATTACTCAAAACAAGACGAATTAAGTCAAATTAACTTCTACTGAGTAAAATACTGATACTTAACAAAACAAAACGAAAGCACTTAGAGTCAGTGCGTCCTCAAATTAGGGTATTGAGGTAAAAATCGCACGTGGTCAATTGTGCGGAGATTTCTGCCTAAGAGCGTGTCGCAAAAATACAAAAGGTAAAGGTTTTAAAAGTGAAGTGAAGAAAAATTTAGAGAAGAGAGAGACAGAATAGCTGTCCCTTGGTTTTTGTAGTCCATACCAGAAGGCGGTTCCTAAGGGCGGGCTGACTGTTATTACTGTGTATCATATCAATCGTCTACACTTACGAAACTCATAATTAAATTAAACCGATTTAATGTTTCGCGATCGTGCTTCACCTTTCTCAGAACTTACCATGGCAAAATAAATGGACTTAATGAAATAATATGACCTGATTAAATTCGCTGAACGAATAAAAGAAATTAACACTGGATCAAACATGAAAACACTTAAAGGTACAGTAGAACTGATAGAATCTGACCACATATATAAGCATTTCTTATAGTTCCAATACCTGTAAATGAAGAAACATATTACAGACTTTTAATCAGGAAAACATATTAAAACATAGATATCTTGAAAGTGTAATTTCTTTGTACCCGGACTCACCACTGGAGGGCACTGTGGTTCCACCAAACACATGACACAATTAAACATTAAATTTGATTTTAGCCAAATTTCATCACAGAGAAACGGGAGAAAGATCAGTTTTATGAGCTTCTCTTACTGACCCTTAATCTGTTGGAATTAAGAGAATGAGATCCTGACTTAATGGTTAATTAGAAATGGTCTGAAATCTGGAGGAACACAGAGACCATTTGGTGTGGAATGTGATCCAGATTACCTCCAGACGGGTAATAAATTCAGACCTGAAGTGTTTGCATAGAACAAGTCAGAAGGTTTCCAGTGTTCTCTTAAAAGCTAATGTGTGCTTTAGAAGTTAGAGGTGAGGAGAGAGACACAGGTAAAGAGAGAGATACTCTAAAACAAAGAAAGAAAAACATTTGATGTGAGTTAATTTACATATATAAAGACTCTGTATTGACACCTTCCGATGGCCAGTTGTCCCTCCTGGTAAGCTTCACAGAGGCCTCCCCATGACCTGTGAAAGAGGATATGTGTGCTTGCAAGGGAGAGGAGGTTCATCCAAAGGCTTTGAGTTGTAAATTAATTAAAAGTGTCTTCATATGAAGTATTTACAACCAAGAAAAACACTGTCCTCTCATGCCAGGCGATAAGATGGCGCCTCTCTTCCTGTAGAATTGCTTCATCCAGAAAAACAGAGGTGATAACAAAACAGATCCTCAACATCAAAGGGGAAGGAACACAGGCCCGAGTTCCTACATATCCCCCACTTCGATCTGAATGACCGTAGTAGCGGGAACTTTGGATCGATGAAGTCATGATGTCCCTCGTCGAGGAAACTGAACTGGTACACTTCATGTTCAGAGTTGGTGTCTGTCTTTATCATGTGCTGAGGTCTATTATATAACAAAAATCGTATATATATCAAAAAAAAAAAACGATAATAATACTGACGACCCTAACTCTTCCTAAGGGTTAATAGGAGGTGCTAATCTTATAGGTTTACAGGGCCTATACTAAAGCTAGTAACTGTCGTCAACTAACTGTAAAAGGGTCGGAGTCATTACTACCACTTGGTCACTGCTCTCACTGACTTCATCAGCAACTTCGAGTCCAGTACCAGGGTAGTTTGGTGCTGACCTTCCACGCCTGACTAGTCGAGCCAGTCCGTTCGTGCATCTGTCAAGTTTACACTGTAAGACCTGAGTGCGCTTGAGGTAGAAGAAAGCTATGCCGAAAGTCACTAGATATCCTAAGGCTACGACGCATGCTAAGACCGTGTCAGGTGTTGACCAAGCGTAGGTGATGGGTTGACTGGGGGTGTTACTTTTGGAGACTATTTCTTTAAGTACATCATCGACGGGGGTTATGTCGATGGTCTGGGTACCCTCGTACTGCACTTGAGTGATTGTGCTTGGGTTTAACTCGAGTGTGTGCTTGCTGAAGAAGTCAGACACCTCGATTTCGCTTTCATACTGATTTGGATCTAAATGATAGAGAGCTAGGTCTTCAATGTGCAAGATAGCGTTCTCTGGCACGCTAATCCATAAGGTTTGGTCGGGCAAAGTTAAGCGTGTGGCAGTGTCGTGTTGATCATATGACAAGGTAGCTGTCCTCGCTGGGGTGTTAACCAACCAGCGACCTCCTACAATCTCAGCCTGAGTCGTAAGGACTTGGGATCGGGGCGTGATTTGAGTCGGGCAACGAGAGTCAGATGCCATGGGTTTGAGTCCACAGATCCCGTCTGTGTTGTCTCGAATGAATGGTTTACTCGGACATAAGTAGTGAATGTCTTTCGTGAGAGTACACATGCGCAGGTTTGGGGCCAAATACAAATCAGGGTTGTTGTCGTGATATGCAATGAGCGACGGAGTCTGCACTTTAACGTGTGTGTCGCCTTGCCAAAATCCTACATTCACCACGTCTTTGAGCCGGTAAATGTTTTCTGCAGAGACTATTGGCAGATTGATGATAAAGCCTATTTCTCTTCTCTCAGGATTGACGTATATGGGGACAGCACTGCCTAATGTATAAGCTAAGTGAGCCTGGATTGGTGTGACTACATCCCTGGTAGTGGTGGACAAAACGTCCTGTACCAAAGACAATGGAATAAGATATGGTGGAATCTTACCCATTGCTAAGCTGTCCACTGAGGATCCAATGTCGCGCAACATATCTGTCATTAACATGCTGACCAATTGTGTGTGGGCATAGTCGACCGAGACTACAGAGAGGAGCGTGTTTACTGCGTTGATGGTCTTATTAAGGGCTTCACTATGGGTATTGACTACCAGAATAGTGCCCTTCAGTGATTGCCCAATTGTTTGGAGCTCCTCCTGTTGCTGGAGAATTTGTTTTCTGATATCTGGCATTTCAGCCTGTAGCTCACCTACATGACGCCTTACAGTGGATAAACTGACAGCATTGACTGACGAGAGTCCCAAATTGAAAAGAGTTCCGACAACAGCTGCTGCTGTCAGAAGTCCTGCAATAAAGCGCTTAGGCCTGCGACTAAGCCCACTCAGCTCTGCCTGTGTGACTGTGAACTTTTGCAACTGCTGCAACATGTGAGTGGTGTCTGCTTCAGCGTGTTCTATTACCTCCCTGCTCCACCTCTGGCCTGCCCAACCGGTAAGCTCGGCTGTGGTTGGAACGTTCCTTCTACATACCTCCCGGGGGTTCAGTCTGACAAACACCTTTTGTGTGTGCAGACGGCAGTTGGTAATGAGGAGTCCTGATTGTTCCTTTAAAACGATTCCCGAGTTTGGTCCTGGTTCGACTATCTCAGGAAGGGCAGCGGTTATTACCGAACCGAGGGTCAGGAGGATTAGCAGCCACGTCATCCTGATGAGGAGAACGCACATGATTAGGGACACCATCAAATTACTGTACAATTTAGACCAAAGGGGTAATCGTTTTAGATTACCCCCACTTTGAATCAAATGGTTTGGGTGAGTTGAACACTGTACTTAGTTAGAAAGGTTAAGTTAGTAGGTTAATTCACACCACTCTGTTTCTCAAGTCAACTTTTGTAAATGACACGAACAACAGTGAAATTTTGTTTGAGAGAAATATTTTATTTATGCTTTTTCGGTCTGGCACCTTTAAGTTTTTAAAGGATTTGTTTGGTTTTTCTTTTCTTATTTATGACCTAATAGAGACATTGGCGTCCCCGTCAATTCCCATGGGGGTTTTGTGTGGTTTAATCTGGTTGCGATGGACCCATTTAAGCGTCGGCTCTTTCTTGCCTTTGCTAACCTTGATCTGGTACACAACGGGTGAGAGTTTTTCGGTGACTACATAAGGACCTGTCCAGTGCGGCAGAAGCTTGCGGGCAAGCCTCCCAGCGTTCTGGTTGTCTTTCTTAGTCAGGGGAGCAAAAATGTAGTACCACACCTTGTCCCCCACTTGGAGTTCGTCATGGGATGCTTTTTGGTCGTAGTAGGCCTTGCGTCCTTCAGCGCTTTTTCCCAAATGCTTCTGGGCGAACGCGAAGGTGGCTTTGAGGTGTTCACTCAGATCGGTCATATACTGGTGAGTGGTATATGCCGTGGCGATGTTAGCCTCGCCTGGCTGGTAGAGCAGGTGCAGTGGAAGCGTCATCTGTCTACCTGTCATCATCTCGAAAGGGGAGAAGCCCGTTGACTTGTGTGAGGTGGCTCTGATGGCCATCAAGACCAACGGTAGCTTAACGTCCCAGTCTCTTTGGTTGAATGCTACATACTTTCTCAGTATGCTGATCACTGTTCGGTTTGCCCGTTCTACTTGGCCTGAGGACTGAGGGTGGTAGCTGATGTGGAGGTCAGCTTTCACACCCAGTAGTTGCCAAAGTTGCTGCATGACATCAGCAGTGAAGTGTGTTCCTCGGTCTGAATCGACGCGACTTGGCAGGCCGAACCGTGAGAAGATGTGGTTCATTAGTAGGTAGGCGGTTGTTTGAGCCGTGTCATTAGGGGCTGGCAAGCCTTCCACCCACTTGGTGAATGCACAAGTGACTGTGAGGAAGTACTTATTGCCTCTGGTTGATTTGGCTAACGGTCCTACCCAGTCGATTTGGAGGTTTGACCAGGGGAAAGAGATGCCCCTTCGTTGTAAGGGAGCTCTGTGAAGCGGGTTTGCCGGTTGGAACTGGCAGCAAACTAGACAGCCTTTGATGTAGTCTGCTACATCTTTTTGCATGTGTGGCCAATAGGCCACTTGTTGGAGTGCCTGGCATGTTGCTTTGACTCCTTTATGTCCTGCACACGGAGAGTCATGGGCATGCATCAACATCACCCCCCTGTGGCTCTGAGGCACCACGAATGCAGGAGAAGTGAGAGCATCGGAGACATGCACAAGGAGGCCCTTGACGATCTGCAGGGAAGGACGTGCATTATACAGGTGTCTCAAGCCTGGAACGGAGTCGAGGTCAGCTGAGGAGATAGCATGGTTCAAGGGGTCTGACAGAGACAGGAAAATCCGGCGGATAGCCGGATCAAGGGCTTGAAGTGCTACAAGATCGGTGTCAGTGAAACGGGGAGCAACTGAGATAGCTGCCGACTCAGAAGGGTTACTGAGAGGAGCGGCTGCTGCCTGAGCTCGAGTGACAACGCCAACCATCGGGTCGGGAGGGTTGGGAAGAGATTCTGGGTTGAACTGCCAAGGAGTTCCATCCAGAGCACCTTGTTTGGCCAATGTGTCTGTCAAGTCATTGAGCTCCTTGTCCTGTCCGGGGACACGAGAGTGGCCTCTGACCTTTTTCCAGTAGACTTGCATGTCGTGTTTGTCCACCAGGTGGTCGCATGCCATGAACAGTTCTTTGTGTTTGACTGGTTTCCTGTTGGAGGTAGTGAAGCCGTTGCGTTTCCACACGGGCAGGTGACAGGAAAAACTCAGACGTGCATAGTTAGAGTCAGTGCAAATGACAAGTGTTTTCACTTCGTGTAGCACAGCCATCTCTAGCGTGATCAGAACGCCTGCGATTTCGGCGTATTGGGAAGTTTGAGAGCCCAGATTGAACCGTTGGGGTTCATTTGGAGTGTTGTGGACCCACACCAAACCTACGCCTGCTCGAACTTTAAGTTCATGGTGGAAGGAGCACCCGTCCACATAGGCGGTGACCATGTCTTGGCAGACATTTTGGTCAAAGTAGTGGTGGCGTGATGGTTCTGTAGGTATGGGGTCTGGGATCAGAGTGGTGTTTAGGGGCATGTCATTGGTGCACCGACAGCATTTCGCAAGCCCAGTGCCAAGGGGCGTTTTGTTGTTCTGTGCGTATCGCACTTCCATGTCAAAACTTTGCAGAGCCATTAACCAAGATGCGACTCGAGCATTGGTTACCACACCTTCTCTGATCCGTTGACTGTTGAGGAAGGTTACTGGTTGGTGGTGTGTTTCCACAATCACTTTCTGGCCACCAAGATAGTTAGAAAAGTGTTTGACAGCCCACACGGTTGCCAACAGTGCTTTTTCACAATCAGTGTATTTGAGCTCGGGAGCCAGTAGTGTTTTGCTCGCATAAGCCACCACGCGTTTGTCACGATCGTGAATCTGATACAGGCCTGCACTCATGCAACCAGTAGAGAATCCAACTTCCAGGTGGAATTCTTTGGTGCAATCTGGATAGGCCAAGCATGGGGCTGTACAGAGTTTGTCTTTTAGGGCTTGCATCGCCTGTTCTTGTGGCTCACCCCAAGCAAATGGAGTGTCCTTTTTGAGCAGTTCTGTTAGCGGTTTGGCCAAGTCTGCATAGTTTTCGATGAACTGGCGGGAGTAGTTGCAAACCCCCAAGAAGCTGCGGAGCTCAGATATGTTTGTGGGTGCCTTGATGTTTGCAATACCCTGAACACGCTCAGCTTGAGGCTCGACGCCGTGAGATCCTACAAGAAGGCCCACGTAGTTCACTTTGGTTTTGCACCATTGACACTTTGAAAGTGAGACCTTCGCTCCAGCTGCTGTGAGCTGCGCAAGTACATGGTCCATTTCCTCCAGGTGGGAGTCCAGATTGGGACTCCGTATCAAGATATCGTCAACATATATCAAAGTGCCACGATCAAGAGCATCTGGGCATGCTTTGTTCAAGAAGATGTTGAACTCGGCGGGTGAGTTAGCATAGCCGAATGGGCACCTGGTGAAAGTGTATTGCCTGTTTGCGAAGGTAAAGGCTAATTTGTGCTGGTCCTCAACATGTACTGGCAAGGTCCAGAACCCTGATGCTATGTCCATGGAGGAGAAGTATTTTGCGTCCCTGACTTTAGGGAGCTCTTGCCCCAGTTGGGTCATGGGCCATCTGGATAATGGGACTTGCTGGTTGAGTTTACGGTAGTCAATGGTCAGTCTCCACTTTCCATTTGGTTTTAGCACTGGCCAGAGAGGGGCTGAGTAGGTGCTATTGCATGGTCGGACAATACCCTTATCCAATAGGTCATCTATGATCTCCTGTACAGGTTCATAAGATGCCAGTGGGATCTTGTATTGTCGCACATAGGTTGGAGGTGCATCATGTGGAGTTGGGATGCGCACCGTGTGGACTGTGGTCAAACCACAGTCAAGAGAGTCTTTCGCGAAAGATGTCTTGTATTTACAGAGGACATTGCGAAGTTTTTCACGTTCCATTTCATTGTTTAAGGCATCGGCCTGTGTTATCACTTGTTCTACTTGGGCTGTGAACATTGCCTCTGATTCCTCTTTAGTGTCAAGTGTGTTCACTGAGGACATTTCTCTGAGGTCGTTCAAGGATGACTCGGAGGTGGACCTCTGTGAAGAGTCAAGAGACAATGTGTCGACCGTTTGGATAACCATCTCTTCGTGGTTGGCAAGGTCGATTCGACAGATAGCATCTCCAGTGAGTTTCAAGGATGGGAATAAGGCGATAGCCCTTGAGGGTTTAGTGTACACTATATCTCCCTCCAAGTGGTTTTGGAGCAAGGCAGGAGGCATAGGCCCTATCACTGGGATTCTCAATTCGAAATCATGAAACTTGGTACTGATCATCCAACCCAAGGAGGTGGATTTTGGAATCAGTATGTCTTCTGTGGTATTGTTATGTACCAACAGATGGGCTGATCTGGAGCGCAGATTCAACAAGGGCGTTGCTTCAAGAGACAATCCTAGTTCGAAGAACAAGGGAGAGGGTTGGAAGAACGCTTGTGAATGGTTGGGACGTTGGCCGGGTTTTACGTTCATGTGTATGGCCACGTTTCTGGTTTTGGCCGGTGCAATCATGTGACGTTCATTGATTACCTGGCAAGCTTCAGGGATAGTTTGTCCTGACTTCATGTTTTCAGAATCATGAGTGATGTCCTCATCCTGGGTTTTTGTCAGTGACCACAAGATGTTATTGATCATGTCCACCTGAACGTCTAACCGTGCCAGCACATCGCTGCCGACATAGACTTGATGTGGCAGATCGGGAATGACCAAAAAGAGATGAGTCAAGTTCCTCTGGTTCCATTGCATCTTCAAAGTGCAAACACCGTCAGCAGTCCATGTTGACTGTGGCACGGGGTCTGAAGGAAAACGGAAAGGTTTCTTCACAAGCTCAATCTTTGGATCTTTTTGTGACAATGACTCGTACAACTCTCGGCTGATGGCCGATTTGTCGGCCCAGAGGGCCAAGACCACATCGTCAAAGTTGATGTCTTCAAGTTTGATGCCGCTTATGATCTGTGGGCAGAACTCATGTGTCATGGGGGAGTTGGTCAATGAGCACAAGAAGTTGTCTCGTTGGGTCAGAGCTTCTTTTCGAGGCCATGTCAATGTTGGCAGAGTGTCTTCACTTGTATCTGGCTCTCCGTACATGTCGGTTGGTCGTTGTTGACCAGCGACGGCATCGGGTGCCAAGACATCTGTCTCCAGTGCATAACATTGAGCTTCAGTGGCTCGGGGAAGATCTATGGGAAGAGGGTTGCGGACCTGTGCCCAAATCTTCAAGCGTTTGAAGTCAATCAGTGGCTCAAATCGGTTGAGGAGATCTTTACCGATGAGAAGAGGGATTGAATCAAAGGAGGACACGTACACGGGGTGGACGAGATTCATCGGTCCAATAGTGAATTTAATCACTGCCCTGGTTGTCAATGTAGTGCCAGTAGGCGAGTAAGGTTGGACTTCAAGTGAGCAGTGTTGCAGCTTCAAGTTCCTGTTTGATTGGTTTGCCATTGCTCGTAGTTTGTTGAAAAGCCGTGGTGACATGAGAGTCACATCTGCACCTGTGTCAAGAAGTGCTTCATGTTCAAGCTCATTTTCAAGTGTGGCAGAAAGATAGAACTTGCGAGCAACCCCCTTTTCTTTAAGATCGCCCAAGAAATGTTGAAATGGTGATTCGCCCTGAAAGATTGGCGGGCCTTCATTGGGGGGAGTCTCGTTTGAATTTAACTGAACCACAAGGATTGCGCTAGAGGCTGGCTCTCCACGCGTTTGGACCGATTGTTCAGATGCCTCATTCTGGACCACTGGGTTTTGGTTCTGAGGCAGTGCCTGTTCTGGTTCAGTGAAACCTGAAGACCACTCCTCTTCAATAACCACGTTGGGTTGGTCGGATGAGGTTTCTGGAGGAGAAGGAGCTGGCTCCTCAGGGGCTGTCAAGCGAGCAGCCACTGAGAAGAGGTTAGCTTTCTCTTTATCCTCTTGGCGCATGCGTTCAATCATCCGTTCGATAGCGTCAAGGTCTTCTTTGCTCATACCTGAATGATTCAACTTACCACTGGTGTTTTTCTTTGTCGTTTCCTCATCAGAAGAGCTTCGGTGCTGTCTGTTCCTGGATGGATAGCTTTGAGACCCACGTCTGTCATGTTCCCTGCCATTATGATTTTGACGACTTTTCCATTGGCTTGATTGGGATTTGTTTCGGTGGGAGTCAGAAAAGTGACGTTTAGCACCAAATCGGGGTTGGTACTGACTTTTGTCAGACCGGAATGTTTGTGGGTATTTTCGACCTGACTCAGATCGGTGGGGTGAAGACTTTTTCTGATCCTTTGGAGGTTTGTCAGGTTTAGAAGAGGATTTGGCTGGCTGGAGCGGTTTGGCACCTGAAGCTCCTTCCAACTCCAGAGGAGGTGTCTTAGTAGAAACACTCAAGATATTTGTTTCTGTGGACTTGATCATTGTTTGTCTTTGTTTAGCAAAACCTTTGGTGGCCAGTTCACGTAGTTGTTGGCTAGTGAGTGTTTCTGGACATGCCATGACACCAAGGTGGTGACTGGTCGTGGGATGGAGGTTTTGTACAAACAGTGACTTGAAGTGTAACTCTTCCTCCATTTCTGTCTCGTTCCTGGGTCCGAAGTAGGCTTCATGGAGCCTCTCATAGTACTCTTGAGGGGATTCTTGCCTTCCCTGTCTGACAGCTAATGCGGCGGTTAGGCCTGTTTTTGGTGTGTAGCTTTTAAATTCATCTGTTAGTGCTCTACTGAGGGCTTCATAGCTCTCTTTGACACGGCGAGGTTGTCGCTCGATGAATTTGCTGACTCTCTGATTAGAGGTGACTCTAATTAGGTAGATTTTGTCATCAACGGTGGCGTCTGGGAATCTCCTCAGATAGAACTCTATGTCTTTTAGATAAGCGCTGGTGTCGTGAGTGCCACCAGGCTTGGGTTCGAAACGGTTTATGTTTCGAGCCATTTTGTCTAGGTCCCTGTCGGAGGGACTTCGCGGATAGTGCGCGCTTGAACGAGGGGGATGTTGAGGAGAGGTAGACCTTTTATTTAGGTCATGTAGGTCCCTGTCAGTCCGATTGCGGACAGCAGGACCTATGGGCGACAAAGATCGCGGCGAGGATACGCCTATTTGAGCGTCTCTGTGAAATCTGCTCTCTCTCCTTTCCTCACGGGCGCTTGCATTTGCAGGCGTTCTTTGGAATGAACTATACTCAAGAGAATGTTCTAATTCCCTTTTAACCTCATTGAGCTCTGCTTCTTTCTCCATCTGTTCAAGATGGGATTTGTCAGCTTGGGCTTTGGCCTCTGTTAGGTCCCGTTGCATGTCTTGAAAAGTTTTTCTGTCATTTTCTCTGGCCCTGTCCCAGACTTTGAGCTTAGAGTTTAGATCCTTATTTGCTTTGGTTGCTTCTTCCAAGTCTTTGTTAGCCTTTTGAAGATCTTTAGTTACTTCTTCAAGCTCATATTCCTTTTGATCTAGCTCTAGCCTTTTGGCGTTTAGGATCTGTTTTAGCTCTGAGTTTTCGTTCTGCAGTGTAGCTTGTTCATACTCCTTTTTATCTAGCTCTAGCCCTTGGGCTGTTAGGATCTGTTTTAGCTCTGAGTTTTTATCCTGCAGTGTAGCTTGTTCATCCTCTGATGCTTTAACTTGAGACTCCAGCTGTTTATTGTAATCTTTTGCTCTAGCTAAAGATTCCACTGACTCAGTTAAGGATGCCTCCATTTCCTCATGTTGCTTTTTAAGAGCTCTGTGGTTTTCTTTTCTGACCCTCATTTCAGCTACAGCTTTGTCTAGCAATCCATCTCTATGTTTTTGTTGCGCAGCCATAACAACGATCATGCTCCCTAACATTTTCTCTCTGGTTTTTCCTTTCATTGGTTCGGTTAGGGATTGGCATATTAGCGCGGTCATTATATTTTGTAGTTCATTAGGGTCGGCTTTCTGGATGTCGTCTACGTAACCTGGCAGCAAATCTGTTGTGAGCTCCTTTATTACTGCATCTTGTTCGGCTAGGGGATTCAAAGTTGCGGTTAGGGGATTCAAATTTGCGGCTAGTGAACTGCCAGGACTCTTTGGATCGGTCATTGTTTAAGTTTGTTTTGAGAGAGGGAAAAAAATTATAAATAAATCTTTAAATTTATTTAAACTTGTTTTGTTTCATCTATTTATTTTATTTGGGCTTTAAATGTTTAATTGTTTTCAATTAGAGGTAGGATTCACCTTTATTTGAATTAACTTGTGAAGTTCAAAACAAGTAAGTGTTTGGATTTTAAAGGATCTAACAGCTAATGTGTTAACAACAAAACTAAAGTATTTGATCTAAATGTGGCTTTCAATTGAAACTACTTGGATGTGTAGTTAACAGCTTAATTATTTGACTTGCATGAGCGTAGCATATCAGAGTCAGATTTCAAATAGTACACTAAAAATAAAATTTTTAATTGACTTGGATTGAAATTGTTGAATCTGGTTAAAGTTGTCAAATTTGTATTTAACAGCTAAATTAAAATTTTATTTATCTGAATAATGAGACACACTAATTTACTATGGTAGTTATTGCAGTATTACAAGTTTCCAATAATACAATTTAGCAAGTATCTGTGTAAAAAAAATTTAATTTTGTTTATTAAAGCTGAAGGATCAAATTCAGTTAAACAAGTTAGCCAGCAGAGTATGCTGTTTAGTCGTATTTGTTGTTAACAGAATCATTCACCATGGGTGTTGTCACAAATTTGATAATCACAGATTTGGTCATTAGAGGAAGCTATCACAAATTAAAAATCTTTTACCGAATCGTCCTATAGAGGAAGCTATCACAAACTTTGAGGTTTTAACAGAGTCGAGCAACAGAGGGCGCTAGTACAAATTTAATAGAGTCGAGCAACAGAGGGCGCTATTACAAATTTAGGAGTTTTAATAGAGTCGAGCACTAGGGGCGCTGTCTCGGAATTGACTTTTAACAAGGCTACCTGAAGAAGAGTCTAGAGGAGGGACTTTTTAGCTCCGCCCACTGATATACCCCCTGTGTTAGCAGGATTTAGCTCAGTGGTGATTTGGGCTCTGAAGCGTTCACTTCTCAGCTGTAAAAAGGGCAGCAGTTGAGTTCACTTTTCACACAAACAGAACCTGGGCGCGGCGGCCGGCACTGATTTCTTATCACAGACAGCTTTCCAGCACATCAGAAAACATTCAACCAGCAACTAGCATTGCATTCATTTACTTGTGTTTCCAAAATTTGAGCTGATAGAGGTTTTCTGCCTTCTTTTACACAGCCAAATATACTGTCTTTGATCGGATGGTTGCCACAGCAACCGATCTTGATACTACGGGAGTAGATCAAATAAAAGCCTCTCACTGTCTATACAGCTGTTTTCTGTTTAGGTAGCTAATCTAAGTCAGAAAACACGAGGGTCTGAGCAAGTTACAAATATTCCTGGAACTATCGCAGTAAATACAACTTCATCTCAGAATGAATTTCTAAGCTTTGGCACAGCGCAACAGCTCATGATTCATCAAACCGGTTAAATTTAGAAGTGTGCGGCGACACTTATGCATGCAAATAAATCACAGACCTGGTTCAACACAGCGTCTGTACATGAGACATTAACGCACGGCGGCGTTTAACAATTTTAACTCACAGATCTGGTGATTACAGCGCAGAATCTGTACATGAAGCATTAACGCACGGCGGCGTCAAACAACCTTCTAACTCACAGATCTGGTGATTACAGCGCAGAATCTGTACATGAAGCATTAACGCACGGCGGCGCTGAACAACTCTTTAAATCATAGGTCTGGTGCGACGCAGCATCTACACATTAATTTCCAACATGCAGCGATGTTGAAGGCTCTTTATCACACGCGGATCTGGTTACAACGCAGCATCCATACACATTAATTTCATATTAAGCAGCGCGATCACAGCTCGGCGGAGTTTATGCTCACACACAATTCAAGGTGTATACAGTCAAGAATATAAAGTTAAGTATCGCATTAATCACTCAGTGGACAGCTAAACAACATGAAACAGCTTGGGTTTTGATTTTAAAACCGATGTTTGTCTGTACACATCAATTTAATGCAGAGAACTGTGGTTTTAGGTGGCCTCGCACGGACGGCACCATAATATATGTAGGAGATACACTAATAATAAACACAATTTATCAATCACTGGGATTAATAAAACACTCGTTAATGGGGCACCACCTCCGTTATTTGGTCTATTTGAATAATCCGGAGGTAATTAATCAAATTCGACTGGACAAGTTAACTTGTATCAATTCTAATCAATTTCAGATCAATTTATTCATCTCATATATGAAGGAGTGAATTCTACACATATCCATCGGTTCTCCACATTAAAACAAACCTGCACAGACAACGACGTACGGTTAAATAGGTTTATTTACTAAATAAATCAAGGTGAATAAATGAAAGGATGATTCAAACAAACAATATTGATAACATAAAATGTAGAGACTAAATGATCATGGTAATGAATGGATGGAGATGAGCGGATGGTAAAGTCGCGAGTCTGGGAAGCATTCAAAGATTACTATAGTAATTTTGACACTAACGAGACCCTAACCGGATTTCTTATTAATTAAAGATTACTATGAATCAAAAGAAAAGAGACACCACCAACTCAAGAACATGCGTGTGACTCCAGCAGTGTGCGTGGGTGTTTAGCCTACTTTGCCTGAAGACTGGGAGATGTTCACCACTTTGGATCTCTCCGGAGCTGATAGCTTGACCTCGGCTTGAGGTTCCGGTCCGCTGGCCGGAGGGATGTCGCAGAGCGTCTGCGGCTTGGAGTGGGTTTCTCTCGTCCCGGTGTCGGAGGGAGAGCGCCGTCTGTCCAGTACCCGGCAGGAAGTCCCGGTCCGCTGCCCAGCGGGATGGCACCGCTCGTGAGCGTTGAAGGCAGGCCGGTCGGCTTGGCAAAATGTCTGTTCGTTGCAAACCGTTCACACGGTTTGTTGATGCAGGCAATTACTGCACAATGTTATTAACGCTGGTGGTCGGATTAAAGGTCTTCTTCTTGCATGGAGTGATGGCTCTGAACTTTTGATCGAACTAATTCAACTTTCTTGACGAAAATAACTAGAGAATAACGCTGGCCGGGCGAGTCCTCAGTTATTACTCAAAACAAGACGAATTAAGTCAAATTAACTTCTACTGAGTAAAATACTGATACTTAACAAAACAAAACGAAAGCACTTAGAGTCAGTGCGTCCTCAAATTAGGGTATTGAGGTAAAAATCGCACGTGGTCAATTGTGCGGAGATTTCTGCCTAAGAGCGTGTCGCAAAAATACAAAAGGTAAAGGTTTTAAAAGTGAAGTGAAGAAAAATTTAGAGAAGAGAGAGACAGAATAGCTGTCCCTTGGTTTTTGTAGTCCATACCAGAAGGCGGTTCCTAAGGGCGGGCTGACTGTTATTACTGTGTATCATATCAATCGTCTACACTTACGAAACTCATAATTAAATTAAACCGATTTAATGTTTCGCGATCGTGCTTCACCTTTCTCAGGACCTTACCATGGCAAAATAAATGGACTTAATGAAATAATATGACCTGATTAAATTCGCTGAACGAATAAAAGAAATTAACACTGGATCAAACATGAAAACACTTAAAGGTACAGTAGAACTGATAGAATCTGACCACATATATAAGCATTTCTTATAGTTCCAATACCTGTAAATGAAGAAACATATTACAGACTTTTAATCAGGAAAACATATTAAAACATAGATATCTTGAAAGTGTAATTTCTTTGTACCCGGACTCACCACTGGAGGGCACTGTGGTTCCACCAAACACATGACACAATTAAACATTAAATTTGATTTTAGCCAAATTTCATCACAGAGAAACGGGAGAAAGATCAGTTTTATGAGCTTCTCTTACTGACCCTTAATCTGTTGGAATTAAGAGAATGAGATCCTGACTTAATGGTTAATTAGAAATGGTCTGAAATCTGGAGGAACACAGAGACCATTTGGTGTGGAATGTGATCCAGATTACCTCCAGACGGGTAATAAATTCAGACCTGAAGTGTTTGCATAGAACAAGTCAGAAGGTTTCCAGTGTTCTCTTAAAAGCTAATGTGTGCTTTAGAAGTTAGAGGTGAGGAGAGAGACACAGGTAAAGAGAGAGATACTCTAAAACAAAGAAAGAAAAACATTTGATGTGAGTTAATTTACATATATAAAGACTCTGTATTGACACCTTCCGATGGCCAGTTGTCCCTCCTGGTAAGCTTCACAGAGGCCTCCCCAGGACCTGTGAAAGAGGATATGTGTGCTTGCAAGGGAGAGGAGGTTCATCCAAAGGCTTTGAGTTGTAAATTAATTAAAAGTGTCTTCATATGAAGTATTTACAACCAAGAAAAACACTGTCCTCTCATGCCAGGCGATAAGATGGCGCCTCTCTTCCTGTAGAATTGCTTCATCCAGAAAAACAGAGGTGATAACAAAACAGATCCTCAACATCAAAGGGGAAGGAACACAGGCCCGAGTTCCTACAAGGGTTTAAACAGAAGACTAATAGCACAATAAGGGAAAACCAAAAAGGGGTTGAAGACAGGGCTGGTGCTTACCAAGGCAGCAGGGATCAAAACGAGGGAAGGGGGTCCACAACCAAACAAAATCACCCGTGACACAGCAAACCAGCAAACAAATAGGGAGTGCGAAGAAAACCCACCACCAGAGGAGTGAACTGCTGCCTGGGCCCACAGCACCTGTCAAATACAAAAAAAATGAAAAATTAACACACGTCTGCAAGGAAAAAAACACAATACAAAAACCCTGGTGGTGACAATAATAAAATCTAACTAACCAAATCTACATGCGCACTAAATTAATATTCACAGGACAAAGAAGTACAAAATAACCATATTGTTTTAATTCTTAACACAAATTAGGGCAGAGAATAACAAGATAACTAAGGAGCGAACAAACAAACAAACAAAATCAATGCACACAAACAGTGAGGAAAGGACCAGAGCGGCAAAGCAGCAAAGCAGCAGCACAGCAAAGCAGCAGAGCAGCAGTGCAGCAAAACAGCAACCGTATTTAGGGGATGGTGGCCGGTGACAGGCCACGCACCACTACAGACTCGGCGGGCACTGGCACAGCCTCACTGCCGATAGGAGGCTGAAGTCGTGGGTCTGCGGCTTAACTTTGCGAGAGAACCGGAAAGCAACCACGCAGGGCTCCGAGCGGGGCAACCAGTCCCTCAGCACCAACAGCCAGCTTTGGACGTCAGTGAAGGACATTGGCGGCCACGCAATCATGCCAAAAACACACTGCTCCACCACACCAGGCCACAGCCACCACCACGGGGATCATCCAAGGAAGGAGAGAGAGGAAAAGGTGTGGTCGGACACCTGCCTATGTAGGTGCGCATGGGCCCGCCCAGCAAACAGCACAGCGAGACCCTGGCACAGTGCCATACAGTGGCATGGAGAGCAACTACATCTTCCGGCCACACAAAGAACACCCTGGAGGAGTTACCTTTTTTTCAGGCAGAGCTGCAGTCAGGGCCAGTCAAACAGCCAAAGTCCAGAGCCCAGAGAAGGAGGGAAAAGCTTTTGGCTATGGCCAGGGACCAGTGTGAGGAAGCAGCACAGCCCAGCCAGCCTTTAGATTTCCAAATTCCCTCTGACATAGCCACATTGCAGCAAGCTGACTCCACATTAAAGCTGTGGTTTAACAGGGTTTCAGAGGTTGAGGGTGTGAGTCAGGGCAAGGCAGACTGCTTAACAGACACAAAGTATGTTATTAAAAATGGTATTCTTTACCAGCGTCAAGGCAAGATTGTGGCCTTAGCTTTGCCACAGACACTCACACAGAAAGTAATGGAGCTAGGGCATTCTATCTCTTGGGCAGGCCACCTAGCTTTCCAAAAATCACTCAGCCGGATTGGCAGTAGGTTTGTGTGGCCAGGCATGTACACCAGTGTCAAAGACTTCTGTGCTTCATGTGAGGCATGTCAGCTAACATCGCCTAGGGGAGTAGCTTGGGCTCAGCTTCAGCCACTACCAGTCATTGATACACCATTTGATAGAATAGGCATGGATATAGTGGGGCCCCTTGAGAGGAGTGAATGTGGAAATCGGTACATCTTGGTAATCTGTGACTATGCCACTCGATACCCAGAAGCCTTTCCCCTCAAATCTGTTAAGGCCAGGCAGGTTGCTAACTGTCTGCTCCAGCTATTCTCAAGGGTAGGCATACCTAGAGAGGTCCTCACAGACTGTGGCACAAACTTTCTTTCTAAACTTCTGAGGCATGCAGCGAAAGTTTGTGTCCTACACAGGCTCAGGTTGGGACCAATGGCTGCCGTACCCGCTCTTCGCCTATCGGGAGGTGCCACAGGCTTCAACAGGTGTCTTTCCCTTTGAACTGCTCTATGGGCGTCAGGTGAAGGGGCTTCTTGACCTCCTGAAGGAGCACTGGGAGAACCCAAGGGCGGAGCAGGAGAATGTGGTGGCCTATGTGATGAAAATGAGAGACAGATTGGAACAGATGACGGCTCTGGCACAGGAACACATGAAGTCTGCACAAGCCAACCAGAAGACCTGGTATGACAAGAAGGCAAGAGACAGAACTTTCAATCCTGGCAGGAAGGTGCTGCTGTTGCTTCCCACCAGCAACAGTAAGCTGTTGACCAGGTGGCAGGGGCCTTATGACATCACTAAATGCCAGGGTAAGGTCAACCTATGAACTTTACATGCATGACAAATTGAAGAAGCATCGGTGTTTCCATGTTAACCTGTTGAAGGAGTAGATATGGGGAGATAAAAACATTGCTGGATTCAGAGCTGTTCCAAGAGAAACCGGGCTTCACAACCATGGTCCAGCACAAAGTCCACCTGAAAGCAGATGCTATTCCCTGCCGTAAGTCCTACAGGATTCCTGAGAGGTTGGTGCCAAAGCTCAAGAAGGAGATTGACCTGATGGTGTAGCTGGGCATCATTGAAATGTCAACCAGTGAGTGGTGCAGCCCCATTGTGTTGGTCCCAAAGAAGGATGGGTCACTGAGGTTCTGCATCGACTTCAGATACCTGAACGCTGTGTCGAAGTTTGAGTCCTATCCAATGCCCCGCATTGACAAGCTGCTGGAGTGAGTGGGGAATGCGACGTTCATTACCACTTTGGATTTGAGCAAAGGGTACTGGCAGCTGGCCCGGGCACCGGAGACAAAGGAGCTGACAGCATTTTCAACACCCTATGGCAAGTTTCAATTCAAGGTGATGCCATTCGGTCTCCAGGGGGCACCAGCTACGTTCCAAAGGCTGATGGATCAGGTGTTGAGAGGGGTGCCACAGTTTGCAGCTGCCTACCTGGACAATGTCGTCATCTTCAGCCAGACCTGGAAGGAGCATGTGGCTCACCTCCGGAAGGTCCTCCACCTGATCAAATCAGCTGGACTGACCATCAATCCTGGCAAATGTGCTTTTGCATGCCAACAGGTGGAGTACCTGGGCCATATCGTAGGGCAGGGGGTGGTCAAGCCTCGAGTGGGGAAGGTCATCCATCCATTCATATCCTGTTCCCACCACTAAGAAGAGAGTGTGTGCCTTCCTTGGACTGACTGGGTGGTATAGAAAATGTATCCCCAACTTTTCTGACAGGGCAGCCATACTCACGGACCTCACCAAGGCCTCCGCCCAAAACAGAGTGAAATGGACGGACAACTGTGGCCAAGCATTTGAAGATCTGAAGAGGGCCATCACGAGTGAGTCTGTTCTCCACAACCCAGACTTCTCACAGCCATTCACGCTTCAGACAGATGCTTCTGGTGTTGGCCTCGGGGCGGTGCTGCTTCAGGACATACGTGGAGAGAGACGTCCTGTCCTGTTTCTGAGCCGCAAGCTCCTGGACCGGGAGACCAGGTATTCAACCGTGGAGAAGGAGTGTTTGGCCATGAAGTGGGCTGTGGAGTCGCTGAGGTACTACTTGCTGGGTCGTCACTTCATCCTCGAGACGGATCATCGGGCTCTGCAGTGGCTAAATCGGATGAAGGACTCCAACACCTGTCTCACTGCATGGTACCTGTCCCTGCAACCCTATGATTTCACAGTCCGGTACCGAGCAGGGAAAGATAACGTGGTGGTGGACTGTCTCTCCAAAGTACATGAGAGTTGAGGTACTGTACTCTTGGGAGAGGGTGGGAGAAAATGTAACGACAGACTGCCGTTACATTGGTAATGAGTCAGCTGACGGGATTGTGATTAATTGGAGGCATGTGGGAATATGTAGGTATGTATATACATATAGACATAGGAGGTGAAATGAGACGCACACACACAGCTAAGTTTAAATTGATTATTGATATAATGATTGCGGGATCAGCGGTTTACTTTTGCCATCAAGGTTCACCTGCGAGTAGAGAAAGCCAGTGATCAGCGAGGCACTGTTGCAGTATGTAAGAAGGTATAAGATCTGTTAGGCAAACTGATTGGGTATAATTATGTGAAGCATAAACTTACCTCTGCTGCTTCTCTTCCTCCCAGGGTGTGTCCAGACAAAAGAGTTCCCCGGGGATGCGAACACCTTTTATTAGCTCCGCTTCGTTGAGCGGGAGGCATCAAGTGGGGAGTAGGTAGAGGGGAGTTTAATTGCTGGGTTTTCAATGTAAATATGTGTAAATTATTTTGGGTACCTATTTGGGTGATTTTCAGGGGTTTATATTTACTGTATTTGTATTTGGTAGGGAAGTTTAGGAAAATATTTGTACATTTATTGTATGTTTAGGTGGGTGTATAGAATGGAAAGGGTTTGGCCAATGAGTGAAAGGAGGTGCTAGGGTATTTAAGCGGGTCAGTTGGAGGAGGATGAGGTTGGGATAGGATGTTGGTAAACATGACGTGCTGACGGTCACGAAGATAAAGCGTTTTGCTTCAAAAAACAATATCCGTTCAAAAGAGTAAAACATTTGCATCACAAAATCGTTTACGACAAAAAAGTCAGACCTCACGATCACCTGGCACTATTTTCCCTCCCTTCGTATCACTGCGCGCTTCCGCCTGTTGACACACCGCACCGCTCCGTCAGCTGTTTCACAGTGTTTACATGCTCGGATGGTAAACGTAAATATGTCTGACTACGAAACGAGTGATGAAGACATTCCTTTTACAACAGAGCCCAAGGGATATCTTTATGAACCCGAATACACAGACACCGAGCTTCGTCAAATGGAGTTAGAAAGGGCAGAGAGAGAGGAGAGAGACAGAGAAGCGGTCCAAGCTGAAGTTGGACCTGCAGCTGTAGGGATGAGAGACAGAGTGAGCGAGAAATGGTGGTGCACTTGTTCAAAGTGTGAATTAATGCCTGCTCCCAAAGCCAAACAAAGACGACTTAGTGGCACAGTATACATCATGGTTTCCAAAAGCACATGCAGGTGGTGAAGGTGCTAGTGTCTGTGACTGACAAAGTCATATTTTTTGTTCTGTTGTTTACCAAACATAAATGCAGCACTGTCAGAAATGTGCTATTTAGTTACTGTCTTTAAACTTTTCCAACCAATGCAAGTTATTTATGCTCTCTTCTCGTACGTTTTTGAAAACAATTTTATAATCTCTTTCCTGATTTATTTTTAGCCAAATTATTTATTTTTTTGCTGCTGTTTGTTATATTATATTATGAGTAATAATACAATCACATCTGGTGTCTTTGCAAACATCGTTTTATTTTTTCCGTAATAAACAGGACTGAAACAAATATAATCTAGATATGTGGTGCATCTCTGTGTTTTTTATACAAAATACTGTTAACAAACTTTGTTATAAAATGTTTCTGTTCAAAACAGCTAAAACAAATGAAGTGCTTCCTCAGATTCTTTGAACCCAGCATATTGTCCATTTGGTGATGGATATGTCTTTCTAATGACGTCCACCACACATGACGGAAGAACTCTCCTGTTGCCTGGACCGAGCTTCTCTCCTTTTAGGGCCCATTCTGTCACTATGCGATAGGCAACCAGCCTGTATTGTCTGAAATAGCAAACAACACAACATAAATCAGTGCATATGAAGCTGAAAACAATGACACATCTTAGAGTCATAGAAAATAACATCACCACTCATGTATATACATTTTAAGATAAATTTGATATTGACTGAATGGATGCCTGATGATATGCAGTCTATTTGGTGTAGTATTATCTATGACCATATTCTACTAATGAATACAGTATGAAATGTCCTAGAAACACATTGTATAATTGGTCATCACAATGTACCAGATAGTAAAATTCAGCTACCAAAAAAGATGTATAACATATAAGAGATAGTCAACACTTACTCTAAGGACAGCTGACCATCAGGTCCAGCTGGCCTGGGTCGCCTCTTCCAGTTGATTTTGGGAATGTGGAAAAAGGTCTGCAAGACACCAGCATTCAGGATTGCGGGAAAGTCTTGATGATTTGTGATGCAGACAGAAGCTTGTACGCTGGCCTCCTCATCAATTGAGAGATCTTGCATCTGTGGCATGACAAGTTCCCATTCGTGGCAGCAGTAGCTCTCCACCTCCGTCGGCATTAACCATGATGTATGCTGTGCCACTAAGTCGTCTTTGTTTGGCTTTGGGAGCAGGCATTAATTCACACTTTGAACAAGTGCACCACCATTTCTCGCTCACTCTGTCTCTCATCCCTACAGCTGCAGGTCCAACTTCAGCTTGGACCGCTTCTCTGTCTCTCTCCTCTCTCTCTGCCCGTTCTAACTCCATTTGACGAAGCTCGGTGTCTGTGTATTCGGGTTCATAAAGATATCCCTTTGGCTCTGTGGTAAAAGGAATGTCTTCATCACTCGTTTCGTAGTCAGACATATTTACGTTTACCATCCGAGCATGTAAACACCGTGAAACAGCTGACGGAGCGGTGCGGTGTGTCAACAGGCGGAAGCGCGCAGTGATACGAAGGGAGGGAAAATAGTGCCAGGTGATCGTGAGGTCTGACTTTTTTGTCGTAAACGATTTTGTGATGCAAATGTTTTACTCTTTTGAACGGATATTGTTTTTTGAAGCAAAACGCTTTATCTTCGTGACCCCGCAAACTAGCCGGAACTACTTTCTTCAGCAACAACAGCGGGACAGACCTCGGCTCACAGGATGCAGTGGGGGAAAAGTCACTGCTGATGCACGACACTGATGGTGAGGATGTCATACAACTTCATGTCAAAAAATCCGAACTATCCCTTTAATACTGAAATTGCCTTCTTACAAGAGACCCATCTGACCACCAAGGATCATCATAGGTTAAAGGTGTCATGGGTTGGCCAAACCTTTCCCTCCAATTTTAGTAGTAATGCAAGGGGTACAGCTATTTTAATACGTAAACAAAGCTGACCCTCAAGGCCACTTTGTAATAGTTTCAGGTTCCCTCAATAACGTCACTGTAATGTCAATCTTTATGCATCCAACTGGGATGATGAAGCATTCATTTGGAAGGTAATCTCATTACTACCTGATTTAAACTCCCACCATTAATTTTGGGCAGTGACCTTAACTGTGCAATGGACCCATTGTTCGACAAATCTTGCCCAAAACAGGATCCCCCTTCTAAAATGGCGAAAGCAATTTCATCATTAATGGACCAAAATATGAAGTAGGAAGTATGGACCCATGGCGTTTTCTTTAAATCTTATAAAATACAGTTATCTTTTTACTCTCAGGTCCACAAAACATTTTCAAGAATCAGTGACTTTCTTATTGATAACTATTTTCTTTCTGCTGTCAATAGCACGGAATACTCAACTATAGTGATATCTATTCATGCTCCATTGTTACTTGGGCTTTCGTTTGTACTTTTACAAAAAAACATGCCCCCCCCTGGAGATTTAATTGCACGCTGTTAGTGATGATAGATTCTGTGAAACAATTTCCAAAGTTAATGATAGTTAATTTCCTTATTACTAATGACTCATATCCCCATCTCTACTCTGGGAGACATTAACGGTGGTAGTCCAAGGAGAGATTACAGTATGTCTTACTCTGCAAGGCAAAACAAATTGAAAAAACAAGAACAGGAACAGCTCATGGAAAGTATAATGATTTTGGACAGGAAGCTGTCAGTGTCTCCATCCCCTGAATTAGATAAAGAAAAGTAAAATCTCCAGATGAATTACAATTTACTCTCAACACAAGAGACTGAGAAGTTATTTTTTATGATCACGCTGATTCTTTTATGAGCATGGTGAGAAGGCAGGACTTTTTTGTCACACCAAATTTAGTGCCAGTCAACATTCTAGCAAATTAAACAAATAAGGAGACCTCAGGTGAACTCACAGTAATCCCATGTCCCCTGGTCCAGATGGCTATCCTGTAGAGTTTCATAAAAAATGTATTGATAAATTAACCCCCCTCCTTTTAAAAATGTTCAATGAATCTCTGGATTGGTGAGCCTTCCTCATACTCTCACTGAGACTTTAATAACCTTACTATTAAAAACCAGGTAAAGAAAACTGTGATTTTAGTTCTTATTGCCCACTCTCTCTAAAATGTGGTCTATAAGATTCTAGCTAAAGCAATAGCCCTATGCCCTGAAACAGTCATGCCAAACATTATATCATCAGACCAAACCGGGTTTATGAAAAACTGACACTCCTTCTCTAATATTTGTCACCTCCTCAATATTCTTTTCTCTCAAGCAATTAAAAAATAAGCACAACTCTGGCCACTAAAAAAAGAGCAAGACTTTTTATTCATGGTGGGCAAAAGACCAAATGTGTTTCAGCTAGAAGCTGCTGATTATGGCTTCTTGCTCATACACGTTGTTTTTTTGCCCACCATAAATAAAAAGTCTTGCTCTTTGTGAGTGCCGGAGTTTTGTTTATTTTTCTTTCTGAGATGAGACAAAAATAAATTGGTTTCTTATTTGTGCAGTGCAAAATTGTATGTCGCCAAAGATTAGATTGTGTCCAAAAATATATCATTCATAACATTACATACATCATTATGATCTTCAGAGCAATGAAGTGGGAGGCGGTGTCTGTATGGAGAATGAAGGGCTGATCCAGAGTCTTGGATTTCTGAAATGGTCTGGTGTCAAAGTGGCTTCCCTGGTGACAGACCAAAACACATCAGGTTCATCAAGGGTAGAGGAAACAGTGGCAAAGTGGACATCTCTTGTGAACCACATTCAGAACGTGCATGTCCATGAAAATCCACTCTTTTCCAAGTGCCTCCACACCCCTTCCTTTGACAAAAGCAAGTGGCTTAAGCCTGGTAAGCCACTATTCAATAGATATTATGTCATTTAATTAGAATACAGTAGTATGTTCCCAGCTGCTTTGCACTCATCATTTACAATGTATTTGTTATTTTGTTTCCACCTCTGGCAACGAAGGTCACCTACAAGCTGGAGAAGGTGCTCATGAACAAGCGTGTTCTGGGTGATGTGAAGAAGCTGAGCCCTTTCTATCAACATCTGCCTTGGAGGGGTTCCACAGTCTCATTCTGTGGTTTGCACCGAAAAACGTGGCCTTCATCTACTTAGTGATGCTCTGCAGGTAAATTGTATAGCAATCATGTTGGCAATAAAGCGTAGAAAAGGTGCTCTGCTACAGTTTGACTTAAATCCTGGCCAGTGCCACTTGCAACAGGAATTTACATAATGCATGTGTAAAGCTGATTTTTATCATTTCAGTTTGAGCCACTCTGTTACCTCTGTAGTCTGTTGTTTTGACACGTTTCCACTTCTTAACATTTAACTTGCAGCAATCTCAAATTAAAGGGTTACTCAAAAACCCAGTCAGAAGAACAGCTTACTTGTCTCTCAGACATGAATAGTCCTCCATTTTATATACTGTGTTAAAGTAAATTCCTTCTGTATAACAAATTTATAATTCAAAGAAGTACTACAAAAACTCTAATTGCAGAGAGGCAATCCTAAATTATTTCAAATTGACGATCCAAATGAGCTGTATCAAGCCAAACTAACTGGAAGGCAACGTTCTGTCTTCACTAAATGCTGACTAATCAGCTTTTACACCTGACTTCTCAATTATGACACTAGGAGGCACCCTTTGCTGATGAAGGCACAGTAGACTAATCATAAGCAGCTAACAACAAAAAGTGTACATTTAGTCAACTATCAACACTTATTATATATCAACCAAAATATATGTTGATGAGATTGCCTGTTACTATATGACTTGTGTATCTGTTGCCATTTTTATGTGTTTGTGCCAGTATCTAAAACTTCCATGAACTGGTACCCTCAGTGTAAAGCTAGCCCTTTACTAAATGTTTTGTTCGTTGTCATTTCAGGCATTACCTGGCAGTATTGCATTTCATTGAAAACTCTGGGTGTACCCAAGCGAGGACTGCAGCAGGAGAGCTGCAGTACCAAATTAAATTTCCCCAGGCCAAGCGAGGGGAACACGTTGTGTCCATGGTGAAGACCCCGTATACTACTGATTAGTAAATTCTCAAATTTTTCATTGCAAGTTTTCATCCACATAAAAATGTAAGCATTATTCCAAATTAATTTGCCCTGCTGGAGAGATTTTGGCATTACCTGAGCAACATTGCAACAAGTGGAACACCACATTTTCCAGCAGGACAAAATTATATAAAACAGTAAATACAACATTTCTAATTGCAGTTATTTTGTTAACAGTTTGTCAACAGTTGAATTACTCCAACTATGTGCTATGTTATGTGCTGTCTCCTGTGTTAGAATATGTCACTGAACTAATGGACTTCCTTTTTAACAAGGTGATCCATGACCCTGCGCCCTGTGTGGCTGAACTGAAAGCAGTGGCTGTTCCTGGATTCCTCTGCTCACAGTATTAGCAACCTGTGAAGGCAGAGGTAATTGCTAGCTACATCTCCAGGTTCAGCTGTCCAGGTGGGGTGGGAACAGCTCCAACAAATGGTGACCCTACACCCGTCTAACCCTGCAACCCTTTTCTGCTGCTTTGTGCCATTATGTAAGTCACCATCTCCACGGTACTATTGTGGTTCTCACTCAAAATTCTGTCATTTGAGTAATACATTATTCCAACACTGATTCCTTTGTGTAATTTCGAAATGTGATCAGTGCAGTATAAAAGCTCTGACATGTGTTAACAGTGGTCCCGATGAATTCTCTATTCCTTCTTTCTGTCTTAATCTAAGTGCTGTACAAAGGCAACTCTTTAATGAGAGGTGAAAAGCTCAAGCAAGTCTAGTTGCCTTCATATAGCAGTTAGGTAAAAAGGCTTCCTCTGTAGGAGAAGCCATTTGGATGAGAGGTAAAACGTCTTCAAGAAACTCACGATCACATAGATATACCATGACCTGGGTGACTGAGAATCTTCGCCAACATATTCTTCCTGTCTTGTTTTTTTTCTATGGTAGTCTAGATTTGACACAGTTGTTTTCCCAACATCCAGAAACATAGCTACCTGCCTTTATGTTCCTGTGAATTACCTCCTGCCTCAACCTATTTCTTCACTTGAACTCCACCAGCCTCCATTTCAAAAGGTTAGTTACGCATAAACAAACATGTCATTAATCCAACACTGATTGATTGCTGTCCAAGATTTGTAAGCAATTTATTAAAAGTGTATTTGAGTTATTAATAATTTCATACATAATAAATGTCCACAAAAGTAAAGTATATACAATAGAACTCTCTACAACATAGGAGGGTATGACGACCTGATTGTGCTTTCTCAGGTATCCCCAGCAACAGGAAAAAAAAATCTGTAGGCCAGGTAGTGAGCACACCTGTAATGACAAAATAACAAAAAAATGTGACCATTTTATATTTATCTAGGTTTGTTTTGGTACGTGGTCTTCTGTCAATTGCAATAAAATCTGACACCATGGAGCTGTCTTTCATTACTAAATATTTAAGTATATCTGTTGTCTTAGTGGAAGAACCCCTCTGGAAAGGATGCCGATTGATTGATGCATTAAACATAAACAATCTCAGAGTCTTAATTATCCTCTTATTTTGGCCATATCTTACAGAACAGGACCCAACAAGATGACAGTTTGATTCATCAATATGCTGTCAGCCGGAAATCATTTTGGCTGTATGGCTGGACCAGGACACAATTAACACCACTCAGCTGCTACATCTTCAGAATGACTAATCATCCAGTTATTGCTTGATTGTATGTCTATCATATGTGTTAGTTGTATATATTGGTTGAGAAACTCACTTGGAATAAAGCTCCACAATGAGCTGGTCTTCATTGTTAGCAACTAGCCAAACATGAGTGGTTGTGGCTCAGGAAGATGTGGGGATCAGTCTGGTTAGACTCTGGCAGCACTGTCCAAACAATAGCATTGGAATATGGTATTACAGATTTTTTAATAAAAGTAAGAGGTTGACTGGTGGAAACAATTGCAATTTAACATGAGCACATCAGCAGCCAAACTTCAAACTTGCGTAAACTAGGCAGTGCTGATAACCTGTAAACCAGGATTATCTCACTATACTGCCTATTTCTGCCTTAAATGTTTTCAGAAACATATTTTAGCATACTGTTTAGCTGAAATAGATAAATGTTGTGAACTGGAAGTGGCCTCAATATTGTTTCTGCACTGTGAAAACAGAGGCTGAAAAAACTCTGATCACACTGTAAACATATTTTAGTGTACTGTTTACCTGTAGTACCATATTGTTTGTTACCAGCTGGCTGCTTTACTATTTCCTGTCTCAAAACAGAAGACAAGCCAAACCCAAGCACTGGCCAACTCGCTGCACGTCACCCTTCAGCTTGCTTATTTATCAGGAGTGTTAATTGGTCCGAGGCAGCGCACTGCATTCTGGTTGTTGTAGGCTTTCTACCTTTTGAGCAAAAGGGAATACCACAGCCCTTTTTCTGTTTTCTCTGGTCATGTAGCACCAATTTCAAAAAATATTACTTTGTCTTTGTAATGCATAGACAGACCAGTTTTATGCATGGGCCATCTTTCCAGTGGTGAAATACTTCCTTTAATTGAGGCATCTTATTATTTTCCAGTGTCCTGGTCTCCTTTGTATATTGTAAATCACCATATGAATGCAGGGTTTTTAAGATTTGCACAGAGTTAGTTTATTATTACTGTAACATTATTACACTTTGTTTTCCTATATATTAAAAGCCAATTGTATTGGTTTGGTGCACGTTTAATATACTATAACCTTCCCATAATTTCTTTCTACACAGATTCATGTATGTTTGCATTTATCAACATGGATTTTTTACACATTTTAAGTTCATAAATATTTTCTTGTTAAATTTACATAGTTCTTTCCTTCATCTCCAGTGGCCCATTGTCTGTCTGGTATATGTCTTGGTCATTCTACAGGGAGTAGGGATTCAACCAGACAGGCTCAAAGCCGTGGCTCTTCAGGAAGCTCTGCACATTGATTCTGAACCTGTTGGAGTATGTAAGAAGATGTTTTAATAGTGTAGATCTAGTTCTCTATTGGTTATGGATTCATGATTTTAAATGAACATGGTGGAAGATGCATAATTTTATCATTACATACAGCATTAAGCTCCTTGCAGCAGACGTTCTCAGGTTCTATGGGCATCATCCTGCATTCTCCACAGGTACACAGTGTAATTCGCAGTCTGACCAAAAATGTTGTCGACCATGTCTGTTTTCAAATTTCTATATTATGAACAACTGCACAGTAAAGTTATCTGAACAGTTTAGGTAAGAGATTCTGTGAGTGTTGAGTGGGCTTCCCTGTGGGGCTCCAAACAATTTCAAGGAAGGCTCAGTGAAAGGAAGTAAACAATATATAGATTACATTAGTTATTAACAGGAGATCGCATAGAAAGGCCTACATCTGTATAATTTGGTTAAAAAAACTGTTTAGATATATAGAGGTTTAGTGGTTTCTCCTACTTTCGCAATCAAATAAATAATTTCCTTAGAAAAGATGTTGTTTTTTTTTCAATGTATTTGTTGTAGATATTCTGTTGCACAGCTTGTGTATAGCGATGATGACATTCAGCAATCCACACATAAAGCATTCAGAAGATCTGCAAGTATGTGTAGATAAGTCAGTGGAAACTGACAATACGCCGTTCAATAAATTTTACATTACTGTAGTCACAGAGTACAGCTTTTGCACACCTTAAGATCGACAGGTGCGTAGGAGAAGACCGAGGGCCAACAAAATCAGAAAAAAAAACTTCCACACACTGTCCACTTCACTTGCAATTAAGTTTAATGACAACAACATTTCGGCACTTAGACCCTCATCAGGTTATCTTACAAGACAATGGGGGAGGCTGTCTTAAGTAGGGTTGGAGACTCGCGTGACCAAACAGGCCACACCACAGACAGACAAATCTACGCCACTGAATGAAAACCATAAAAAAAAAAAAATCATAATAGGAAAAGTTAATTTATCAATCAATGCCTATATATATATATATATATATATATATATATTATATATATATATATATATATATATATATATATATATGTATATATGTACATATGCTTTTCTAATGAAGGGAGGGCAACCATATCTCACTTGGCAGGATCCCATGTTAACCCTAGCAACCTAAACAGCTGTCATAATTTTAAAAGGCTTTCCCTGTCTCCCCTTCCTGTAACACTATTAAAATACCAACTAATTAGCGCATCAGGCGGAATGTGGAAACCACCATCCATCCACTTGATATACACCCAAAGGATTGATTTTGGGCTCATAGCCCTCAGACTTTTTACAGTATGTTAATTTAGCTGGCCAACAACAAGAACATTTGTTAACACACTGATAGGTTTTTCTAGAGTAAACAAGAATCACTGACCAACGGGCATTCCAATGTTTCTCACTTGATCGCTTATCAATCATATGTTTGCAAGTACTTTTTTCTATGCACAGAACTGCAGGGATTAACCACAAGTGAGTTCTGCAAGAGGCAACTTTGCCTTGACGAAACCACAAACTGAATTACAATGATGTCCCGTCATGGTCAGTCATTCTTGTTTATTACCTTATTATGGTGTCTGTGTTCCAACGTAGATCCCTCGATGGTGACACTGACATTCAGTCTGCACACCACTTAGTTGGAGCTTGGCATACTACTGTTAGAGGAGAGCACTAATTTGACCTCTACCTCTAGATGGATCTTGTCCCTCTACTACAGGAGGAGAGTGATTGGTACAGTCCCGGGCGCCAGCTCAGTACAGAAGGGGGGGCGGCTGAAAACCGAGGGGGGGCGATGACGTGATGCATAGTATGAGAAAACTTATGCAGCCCAAATGTTTTATCTAAGCCACATAGATACGTGATAAGAAACAAGTTACAATAACCCACTGCCACAAGTAAATATACCCGCTTTACTAACACAACGTTCATTCTAACCCGATCATTAAGAAACAGATGAAAACCTGAATAACCGCACTAGCCAATCAGAAGCAAGAAACAAGCCAGGTAAACCAGAGCAACATAAAAACAGACTCCACAGATCAAACGGCGCTGATCTAACATGTGATGTCCAACAGCATATGATCAATAACCACATTGGTAACAAACACAAACAGTAGCAACAATACAGATGATAAAATAACCAGCTCTTACCTTCAGTAGAGTTGCAGTCTCCTCTTTCCTGATGAGTGGAACCTCCTTAACAGCATCTCCTTCCATTCATCTTTAAATTTCCGACTGAGGTCATTCTCAAATGCCAGCTGGATGAGATGGGCTTTCTGTCTATGCAACATGCTGCGTCTGTGCTCGGTAAATATGTTCTTCAACGTGGAGAATGAGTTTTCACACATAGCAGTTGATGCCCCGAATGTTAGTGCGTGTTTGAACGCAGTCATTACCGCTGGCATGGCACTGAATACCATGTACTCCTTTGCAACAAGGTGACTCAAAGTCACTTTCTCTTCGTCCTGGCCTGTGCACCTGTTTTTCAGAAACTCCCGTGCAACTGTGAACTGTGCCTCAACCATTTCTGTGTTTGTTAAATCCAGTAGTGGTTTTGCTTTGTCGGCCTCCACGAAATTCTCACTGACGGGGTCCAAAGCGTTCAAAGCTGCCATGTATTTCCCATTACGCTCGCTGAAACGCGCAGCCATTTCACTCACACGCACTCCTGTTGAATGTCTATTTCGCGCTGCCCAAGGCTTTCACTCACCACGTAGTCTTGAAGAGTCCTGGTGGCCTGCCGCTGTCGTTTTGGAGGAGCAGGCGCGCCATCACCTGCATCCCCACTGTCAGCCCACAGTTTCAGAAATTCTGCATCTGATCGTAGATCCTCTATGCAAGAGGAGGCACTTTAAATGAGCCGGACTGGGGTGATTAGATCCGTTTCTTCGGCTTGCAGCATCCGATTGGCTGGGTCCATCAGCCCCAATACTTTGTGCATCACACAGGTGAGAAATTTGAAGCTCCGTTCTGTGATGGCCTTGTGAAGTCCAACAGCTTCAATTTTCATATCAGCACTTGCTCCTGTGGTTCCGATTTCTTTCAGGAAGTCCACCAGTGCGGTGTGTGACTTCAGCACCACAGACACCGTGTCAAGGTGTCCAGTCCATCGCTGCTCTAACAGCCTTTTAAGCTTCTCTCCTTTGTACTGTGCGGCTACAGTGGGCTTTTTCAGAAATTTATAAAGGGAATTGCACACGTCAAAAAAATCCCCAACTGCGCTCTCTGAGGAAATAGCATGCACGATCACCATATGCAATTGGTGGTTGAAACAATGAATGTAAGGCACTTCTCTGTTTAACTTATTTTGAATAAGCTTCTGCATGCCTCCCTCTCTTCCCGTCATGACACTGGCTCCGTTATAACACTGACTAAGAATTTTGTTTGCGTCAAGACCAGCAGGCTGTGGGCGCCAGCGGGCCAACGGGAAGTTCACTCTCCTCCCTGTGCCGCTGAATGCACTGCTCCTTCTCCGAATTTGGCCTCGTCAGGTGCTCCTCGGCTTCTCTGGTTCTCCTGTTGCTGCTGCCAGGCTGCAGGGACGCTGACGGTGTAGTTTCTGGCTTTTTCAGCCATTTGCGAATGTCCATTCTGAATGAAAATATAGCTGCTGGCTTGCGCTTGAAAATCTGTGAGTTTGTTTTGGTTTTTTTTCCTTGCGGCGGGATGATGCACTGACGACATAACGTTAGGTGCGTGATGGGTTCAAGGACCACTGGAAACTCGGAATTTGAATTTCCAAAACTGTTCATTATGGTTTTAACAAGTCAGTGGAGTTTTTCCGAGTTTTGGGTTGTTTTGAACACATCATAGACTGAAAACAATGTAACGCCGGGACTGGAGTGGGACTGGAGTGGTACACCACTCGGAATTCAGGATACTTGCCCAGGTTGTGGGAGCTGCACTCTGAGTACTCTGACCCCTCGATTCCACCAGATACGTGTCCGGTCCGGCTTCGCTTTGTCATGGTTCCGCCACGGCAGCGGAGCTGATAGGTTTCGCTCTAGTCTATGTGTTAACTTCCACCGGGTCCGCTGCGCTGTGTATCTGCTCCATCCCAACTCCGGCAGTCTGGAGCCCTCCGGAGCAGATACGCAGGACTTCTATTTATGGCGAATGCTGAAGCACGACGCAGCAATTCAGCCGAATTCAGCACAGAGCAGACAGGAAGTCACACACCAAAACAACAACATAATATCCAGTTAATTTTCAAAATAAAACACTCTGTGTTTACTGCTGTGTCACTGGGAGTACTGAGGAGTGGGTCATGGGAGGAATTGCAGGTACCCCAGCAGCAACATCATGGCTACTGTGGGGGTGTTGCTTTAAAGACATCTAATTTTCCCCAAGCTGTAAGGATTCTCCTTTTCTCTGGTGAGCCCGCTTTTGGGCTTGTGGAATGTCTTGACGTAAACCTGGTCACCCAGTCAAAGACTCTTTCTAAGACTAGTGACACCTCTGGCAGGTCCCAAGAGTCTCCTTTCTGGGGAACCTGTCAAGACTACAAGATGCCTCCCTTGAGAAAGTCAGGCTCCCGACCATATCCAGACTTCCCGACATCCAGCTCCCTGGTCTGCTCATCTTCACTGCTGCCCAGCTGCTCGTCTTATTCGTTGCCCAGCGGCTTGTCTTCACTTCTGCCCAGCTGCTTGTCTTCGCCCCAGAGCCCAGCTTTCCCAGAGCGAAGCCCTCCTAGCCGACACCACTCCAGTTCCAGCGTTGGGGGTGTTGGCCAACGCCCCATCCGCCAGTGGATCCCAGTTGGCGGACCGGCCGACATCCGCCAGTGAATCCCAGTTGGTGGACCGGCCGACATCCGCCAGTGGTTACCAGTCCCCCTGGGGGCTTCTGCCCTTGGTCCCAACCTCCAGCTCCCTTTGAGTTTGCTTTTTACACTAAGGCATTGCTACTTTTACCCACCTATATGGATCTGAATACTGTTTGTGTTAAGCATGTCCAGCAAGTCATGAAATTCATCACTTGGCAATTGGCTCTTTGCCTAATTTTACAAGTAATACATTCATCACAGCTTGTATTTTGATATTTAAAAAAAGCTATTAAGCATTGATTGTAAAAATAAATAAATAAATAAAAAATAGTGGACTGAGCCACCATGTCACCCATTGGTTTCTGAAGAGCCAGAGCTCCAGCCATTGCCATCTTTGCAGTGGCAGTGCCGATCCACCTAAAGACATGGAGTGTGGCTGGAGCTCAGGTGAGCCAAATGAAGCCTGGTAATTGAAACATGCCCACCTAGCTCCAAGCTAGCAAAGGCTGATAAAGTTGTTGTGTTCACACAGAAAAAGAAGCAAAATTAGCTAGAGCTGTCCAAATTTGGATGTGTTATACATATTATATCAACATTTATATAATAGGCCTATTTGGAGCAAAAATAAAAAAATCAATATTCTAGCGTGCACCAGGATACAATTAATATTATTTCATTAATAATTACATTAAAAACAACGAGGAGAGAACTATTACTAGAACTACTACGCATTCCATATGTTGCTTCATCAGATTATCTTTGTGCTTGATTGACAGGTGTTTCTTTAAATAATCAGGTTCTGATTAGTGAAGGGTTAGTGCAGCAAGGTTACATTCCTGGATACAAATACACTTAAATAAGTAAACAACAATGGGCAATAGCAACTACAATTCCACTGCACAAAACACATTTCCATTTCCATAGCATAATGAGACACAAAAAATACATCAGAGTACAAAGTCGACAATACTGCCGCAGACGACCATAGGATATAATGAATATCAGAGTACAAAGTACATGAATTTCCTCATAAGATACATATCAAAATAGTAGAAAAGAAAAATGTAAAAAAAAAAAAAAAGCCATATTAGGCTTAACACTACAAGTATGAGTTGACTTTTATATTGAGAGGCGGAGTGATTGGTGTTGGCATTATGGCTGGGCGAGATGGCTGCCAAGCCACAGACCACTGTTTGAGATGGTGTTTCAACATTTGTAGGCACTAAACAACAACACAATTAACACACCATGCCTCACTAGATGACATTGAGTTTCTAGGATTCTCTTGAGTCACTCGCTTAAAAACATCATCACTAGGCGACCTCAGTGAGTAAGGGTGGCATGAGACAACAAGTAAGAAACAACAAACATGTCTGCTTGTGAGTGTGTTCTTTTACTTCTTGTTTTACCTTTCTAAAAAAAGATTACATTTTTGTGACATGCTACAAGGTATGGTCATACAGTCAGCAAAATGTTTCAGTATTGTAACAATTTACCAATCCTAAATCCCACACAGGTTAGCTAGGTCAGACAAGCGTGACCATAGATATATACATGTAGATGCCTCATTGGCCGCTGGATCATACGTCAGAATTGCAGCCATATTGAACTTGGCAAGACTCACCTGTAAACAAATACAAGTACATGGGGGAACTGTGTTTTTTCTAGATAGAAACCACAATAACATTTGAATTTTTTCTCATCCGACTTCGTGTGTCAATTTTATATTCAAGTCTATGACCTACGTTCTGTAGGGAAAAAAAATCTCCAACTGTTCATAATCTCGGTTATAACAATTAGGCTACAATCACTGCTAGATTCTTATGAGAGGAGTGTGTTTGAACGTCAGGCTTACATGAACTTAATTATTTAACAATGGAAACTAAGTCATTGTCATGAGGAATTGGAAAAACTCATGCTTGGAATATAACTGTAGGCTAATACAGTATAAAGTAAAATAGTAGTGTTACAGTGAGGTTATCTTTCTAGGACCCAAATGCAGAGCACGGAGACAGGTAGTCAGTGAGTAAATTATTTATTTGACAAACTGTGATTTCTGGAGGGTAATGTTGAGGAGGAGACTAGACTTGCAGGCAGGCAGGCAGGCAGGTAAGCAGGCAAGCAGGGTTGACTGGAGCCGGCATGGAAAAACACAGGAGAGCAGGTCAGCAGGAAGCCGAACAGAACGGCGCTGAAGATCCCTGCAGGAGCCAAAGACAAGGGAATCAGCACAAAGGCAAAAACACAGGAAACACGAAAAATACAAAATGGCAGCACTCCGAAGTCACCGTAAGGGATGCAATAATCTAGCGCCGAAGTGGTGGACAGACCAGGTAGATAAAGCCAGAGGGTGATGAGATGATCTCGAACAGGTGTGCCGCTCTGCTGCTGCTGCTGCTGCCACCACGCCCACAGACACACACAGGAGAAGGAGCAGGTGAGGGAGAAAAGGACGGGGGAAAGGCAGGTAGGGAGAACTGAACACAGGAAAACAGAAAAACAACATTTTTTTTAATTTAATTTTAATTTATTATACTGTTTTAATCCCACAAGGGGAAATTCTTTTTATCACTCACGTTATACATGCATGCACACCCACACACACACACAGTGTATAGAGGAGGACGAGTGAATGGGCAGCCATCTGCAACGGCGCCCAACGAGCAGTGTTAGGGGTCGGTGCCTTGCTCAAGGGCACCTCGGCAATGCCCAGGATGTGAACTAGTATTCTGCATTACAAGTCCATATCATACTCTTTTTTTGGTCCGAGTGGGACTTGAACCGGCCACCTTTGAGTCCCCAAGCCAAGTCCCTACGGACTGAGCTATTGCCGCCCATGACTGCCACTGTAGCATCATGACAAGTAGGTCCTAGATATAGTACTGCAAAACACATTATAGCACAACGCAATAGCATATCATAATATATAATAATAAATACAAATTTACAAATATAAAAATATGCATATATTTTGACACTATTATTATTTACTATTTTTATACTGTGTTGTATTTTACCATATCATGTATGTATGTACCTGAATTTCCCCCACTGGGAATCAATAAAGGTGTACAATATCTTATAATTGCCTTTATCTGTAATTATCTGTATCCTCACTGCTATACAAATATAGAGAGCAGACTGACTGCCAGAATCTCTTTTTTTTCTTAATGATGGGCTGTTATTAGTAGTCACAGATACAGTATCTTGAATTTTGTATGAGCTGTGTTATGACCTGAAGTACAAGCAAGCTAAAAATAAACAGAAAAAGCAGTTTCCATAATGTAACAAACTTTCTGCACATGTAATGTAAACTAAATTATACTGTATAGGCCTAATATAGGGAGTTAGGGATGCCTCCACTCTTATTAACCAAGGAAAATAAGCCAAATTAATACCGGATAGATGTGAGTTTCAATAATTCGAAATGCCAAAATTATTTTCCACCATGTAAGTAGGCTAATTCAGTCAGCCTATTACATTGATACACACTCCTCTTGAGCGTTTAGCGGTGATTACAGTTGAGATTCTTAGTAACTGGAGACAAGACTTTTTTTACTCAACATAGCTTCATCACAAACCCTTGAATATAAAAATGATTAATTGAAACAACAAAACAAAATAACCTGCCATCTAGTTTCTCTTTTGTAACTGCAGTCTTCTTCCCAGAAGATGACATTCAAGTTCACAACAAAACAAACAAAAAATACAACAGCCATGTCCATAGTCTTCTCAGAACAATTAAGTTCAATTAAGCTGCCAGTGGAAGAATATGGTACACGCACATAGCAGAGCTTGCAAACTGTGGCTTTTTTGTCGACAACGCAAACGTTGTCAACATAACTCACTGGAAATCCAAAACACTTCCACACCAGCGACTTCAGTCAAAGAGGAGGGGGTTCAAGGTCTGTCGATGGGTCTCCTGCATCTGCAGTTGCCATTTTTGTAAGAGAAGCAGCCCCTTTCAGGAATAGGGTGGTGCATGAAGTGTGTGTGCGTAAGGTGCATAAGGTGTGAGTGGGCGAGCGAGAGTGAGGGAGCGTGCGTACGTGCAGACAGTGAATGAATGGAAGAGGAAGGAGAAGCGAAAGGAGTAGCAGTAGTAGCGACAGCAATAAAGTGTACAATATAGGCTGCAGTTTGGCTGTGAATAAAGGCGACGGCTCCTCAAGATACAGCAAAGCTCCCTGGTATTATTTCCCGACCAGCTTAACACGTGAAAGGGGGATTCCATTTTTTAATTCGAAGTTTGAGATTGTGACTTAATTTCGGTCGAAATCGATATATTCAAGGGAATAAAATCGAAATCGTTACACCCTTAGTTTACAGGCCAGTCTTGCCCTGTCCAGTATTTTGGCGACTTTTAGGTATCGCAGCAACGTGCCCTAGCAGTCAATGCGGCGTCTACGTTTATATGTCTATGGCCTGACAATAAGAAACATGGCAACGCTGGTTCCATTTAGCCGGTGCAGCAGTGTTTAATATATTTCTAGGAGTCAGGCAATATAGCTTCAAGAAGTCGACAGCAAGGACTACAGTATGTTAAGTTTTATAAAAAACACAAAAGGTGAGGCCAAGTCATTCTGGTCTGAAAGAAAACAAGAGAAGCCAAACATACTTTTTGTAGAGGCTGAGGATGACAAGATAATCAGTCAACATTGCTCCTGCACTGTTGGGTATGTCCCCTTTACTCCTTCTTGGGATTAATACAGTACTCTATGTATTTATTCCTGACTACAGACCACTGTGCTGACTGTTAGTTTGCTAGCATTTTGCTAGCATTAGCTAACCTTAGATGTGACTGTACACAATGTGATGTGTCCGTGAAGATCGTGTCATCAATATAATGTGACCGTTCTTTGTAATGTTACCTTTGAACAAACCAGGGGTCTTTGGTGATGATGTTGATGTTCAGCTGATGGTGAGGTCTACCGCACAGCCTAACACAATGCCTTCCACATGGTCAAGGTTGTAGGAACACATGTCCATCACTCTGTGTTTTATTGAGGCCTTGTTCCTTGCCTTAATTTCTCCTTTCATCTGCAAGTTGACTGATTTCCAGGAAGAGGCGCCTTGCAGTCTCTCCCCTCTTCACCTGGCAAGGAGGATGTTGTTTTCTTTTCAATAAGCCGTCGAATAGACGGTTCACAGAAGACCCCCTACTGTTATTTGCAACTATCTAACATCGTCTGTCCTCTGCCCCCCCCCCCCCCCCCCGGGGACAGTTACACTCCTTTCTTTTGAGGTCAATCAAGATTCATCCCAAATTAATCCACACTCTCCAAACATCAAGAGGAACAGAGGACTGTTGACTTGTGACAATTATGTGTTATAATTGAATGTCTTTGCAATTGTAAATGAGACTAACACTCGTCTAATTAACACACACACACACAAACATACAGGTCCGGTAAACCTCCTTCTTCTTCTCTAATCCTCGGTTGACACCTAAGTTCTTTATGGCCATGTTTTTCTTATCTGTTGCATTCCAATGTGGAGGTTCCTACACTTCTCCACTCAACAAGGTTCTAAATAGCTATTAAGCCAGAACCTCATCTTCTTAATGTTAACAAATTATGAAACAAAAAGAAAAGTTATTAAAACTGATTTTTCCTACATTTCTCTACGATTAAGACTGACTAAGATCAAATTTAATGTGTAAAAATGTCCTGTGTTCGGTGGAACCACAGTACCCTCTAATGGTGAGTCCTGGTATGATTGGGACAAACTTTCAATCATCTTTTCCTTAATACGTTTTGATTATTGCCAGTAAATGTCTCTAATATGCCCTGTTTAATAAGTATTAGGCTAGAACTAAAAGGTGATTAGTTCTACTGTATAATCAAGTGTGTTTAGATGTTTTGATCATGTTTTAATTCCTTTTTGAATGTTAAAGTGATTTTAATAATGCCATATGATTTCGTGTTAGACAAAGTCCACATATTAAGCCATGGTGAAATTCTGGGAAAGGTGAAACACGATCTTGAAACATTAAAACGATAGTTTAGTTTAATTAAGTTTCTGTGAGTTTAGACTTATAATCTTGTCTAAAGCATGAACGCTGGCAGCCCGCCCACTTGGGTCAGGCTGTTTGTGCATTTAACTGAGTAAGGGCGTATTTTATTGCTCAATTTAAGATTTTATCTTCTTTCAGAGATGACATAATCTTACTTTAATAAAACTCCTCTAGAACTACATAATAATTGACTTAGGTCAAAGTTATATACGTATATATAGCCCATACTTACATATTTGAATAGATTAGAGATTTTGTGTAAAGAATCTGCTTTACTGACAATCTTTGCTAATTTGGTCAAACAGTACACTGGGAACAGCCTGGTATCCTCACAATTAATATTGCGGTTAATATAGACAGATATGGTGTTTGCTTTCTTGTAAAGGATGATGCCACACAGGATTACTCTCTGTAATGGTGGGATGGTGCACACTGACTCCAACATGACCTTTAGGAATTAGATGTTGTAGCAACTTTACAAACTGTTATTCTCTCCTATCCTACGGCCTCCAGTCTTGTTTCCTCCACCATCTCCTTCTCCACTGTGTAGATTTGTCCATCCAAAGTCCCCCCTATCAAGCACTCTAAAACATGGACACACACAAGGACACACACACATGAATATAATTGAATTCAGAGCTGGAAGTCCTTGCTGTGCGAGTATTCTCCTTTATCTGTCCACCAACTGAGACAGATCTAAATCTTTTTACTGCTATCAGTATGCATCAGTCTAATGTTTATCTTAGGGATGAATAATGGCCAACAGGAAAGTCTTCAACAATCATATGCTATAGGGGGAAATAGCATTCTAGCTGCATTCTTAACAGCATGGACATTGAGGAAGTGGGAGATGAACGACAGTACGCAAAGAGGGAAAACTGCAACAGTCCTTACAAGAATAACATATTTTTCTGATGTTTTTTAACCTGAGAAACATTTCCCTTCAACCTTGCACAGATGCTTCAATCCCTGCTGCATAGCCATTAATATAACCCATGATTAATTTCTTGCAATCATGAAGAAACGAGCCCATGCATTATGGAAATGCATTTAATTACAATAATACAATGCAGGTCTGGTTTAGCATTCTCAACTGCCCTTAGCTAGTTCATTTAGCATGGCCATAACTTAATGAAAGATGAATGCTAATATTGAATTCATGCCATTTAGGGTTCATTACACTAATAAATCTCATATGCTGTTAAATGGCACGAAAGTGTTCACTGCGTTTCCACAGTAACCCTTTTTATTATTACCCATGACACAAATGACATGACATATTCTGGATTCATAAAAGGAAACGTTGGAGAGGCAGGTGTGATATTCGCAGACTTGCTCTGGGGTTTTTGCATACTTTATATGGGGAATCAATGTTTTAGGGCTTCGTGACCTTTCTGGCGATCTCAGGCGATGAAGTGCACTGATTCCTGTAGCGCCTGCTTTGTTCCTACATTAAAGGTGAAAGCTGCTGGGATAGGAAACAAGAGTCTGCCACTGACCACAGAGATCAACAAATGGGATAATATCACACAACCAACAGATGTAATTTTCTACACTATAAAAAATTTTTTACAGACATTTACTGATAAATAAATACAGACTTTTTTTCATATGAAGAGAAAAACCATAGAAAATACAGGAAAATTAACTTTTTCAATTAATCTTGTGTAAAAGTGAAGTCAAAGTCACAAGCTATGTAGGTAGCTATGTGGCTAATTACGGCAGCAAATGAATATGATAAGCTCATAGAGTGCTGCAAGAATTGACATACTTTTGTAAACTAACCCAGAAGTTAGCATCACCCTGGTCCGCTCGTCAATAAGCCCATGGGATTTTTCAATTTAATTTTGCATTGTTGCAGAAAATAAGCTCTGTTTAAAAAAAAGTTTAAAATACATTTTCTTCAGCAAGATAATCTTCACAAATGAACGCCACTTTTATGACTGTTAAAATAAATAATAAATAATTACATACAATTGCAGGAGTAAAAAGCTAACATTTGGCTATAAACAAATTACATCACTTCAACATCACCATCACTGAGCATCTTACTACACTATACTATACACACTTTCTACGATAAATTTATCAATTTATGAGTTGCAATGTTAAATTAGAATAGTTTGTAACTGATGTCTGCCTGTAAAGACGTTTAATGTCCCCGACAGTTTATGTAGTATCATTTAGCCACTTGTAAGCATCCGCTTTTCAAAAACCCGTTCGAAAAACCCAGAAACATTAGGACGAGGGAACCGAAAGTGCAGTAATGCTAACTTATTTCTGGGTTTTAGGTCTCATTCCGGAAAATGAAATATGGGAATGTGATTATCTACATTCTGGCAGTGCATCTCACCAATCTCACCATCTCACCAAGTAACCATGGGTAGGAATTACAGTAGAATCAAGTGCTGTAACAGGGCTATCTTTACAGGTAAAAAGTGCCTTGTCATGGTTTGTAGTAAGGGTGCACGATTTGGATTTTTTTCAACCAATAAGCGATGATGACCTGCCCCTTGCAACCAATAAATGATAAAAAAACTATAATTTTTTGTTTACATGTTTGTATTTTAAAAAGTTCGGAACGTGTTGTTTATGTGCACCTGAGGGTAAAAAAATCTAAGATATAGTGAGTAAAGATGAATGATTTAATATAAGCTCTAACAATCTAACAAAGAGTATTTTCTCTTTTATAATAAATGCTTTGACATAATCTGTCAAACCTGTCAATTGTATTAAAGTACTCAATACAAAAATAGTGGTTCACAGACAATTCCTTACTGGAAATGTACAATGAAATCCATTCTAGGTTGATGCTAGAATCCAAAACTGCACAACAGATATACCCCAATAGGAGGCGCTGTATTCTGTTGAAGGAGAGCAAAGGACCACGCAGGGTCTCATACAAACAAAACAAAATCTCACAACAACATAGCACATGTTTGTATCACAGGAAACAAGTAAATAAAATCTCTTCATTCAATCCCTTTGGAATCAGAGTGTCGAGGAAGTGTATCCAATAGGCTTCTCTCTGGAGGAGGATTCTGTCCCTGTTACCACCTCTCTGAGGCATTCTCACTGCCTCAATGCCCATATAATGTAGTTCACTCAGTTATGACTGTTAAAGTGCCTGGCTACTGATGATTTAACATCGAAGTTACGAACACTTGCGCTCACAGATTCTGGTTATTAGCTCCTGTTTTGTTTTGCCTACATAATACATATTACATTGACATTTTAACAGGTAAACCACATATTTAGTGTTACATGTAATCCTCCCCTTGACCTTAATGTCAACACCTGACCTTGGATGGTTAAAATGATTCCCCTTGATCATAGAATAACAGTGTACACAGTTATGACAAGGGAAGTTACCACTTGGGATCTGAGACAAAAAATGTCGAGTAGGCCTCTTAGGCAAATCTGACTTTACTAAATAATCCTTCAAGTTCGAAGACCATTTATAACATTATCTCTGCAGAGTTTTGAAATGAGCTAGCAATGTAAGGATCACTTTTAAGTGCCAATGTCTACTCACTAGCTGACTTGGATATAGGACTATAGGTGGATTCTGATTCTGATCTGATATACAGAGAGGGAAATCCTTTGCACACCTTTGGATCAACAAGTGCATAGGAGAAGACCAAGAATCAGGACAAAAACTCCAGCACACTGTTCACCTCACTTGCAATCAAGAATTAATTTTAATAACAATAGGAGAGCGATCTTAAATAGGTTCTGTAGTAGGATCTGTAGTGTGACCTGATTGGTCAACGTGGGTTGACCAATCAGGTCACACTACAGATAGACATCATACAAAATACTATCAATCACACCTGGACCAATGAAGCCACATTACTGAATGAAAACATTCCTGAATCAGACAGTACAGATATGTAGGCTGACAACATGGCACTGTAGTAACCCTAACCCTACAAGAAACATTAAACCATTATAAAGCACCATATGAAGGAAAAAAAAAACATACATGTTCACAATAAAACTAGCAAAACAAGATAAATATAATACAAAAGGGGGGGAAAAAGGACATAGAATCAGGCAAAAAAATATATGTACAAATGAAGGCAATAAAAAGCTGATAAAGACAAAATATAGCATAAAACGATCATATAATGGAGAATTACATGTGAGAAAAAAAAATGGAAAAAATACAATATAGACGATAGCTATGCTGGAAAATGTCAACACTACGATTATCTCATCACATCAAAATGTTACAGAACAACCCACCCCATAGCATCACATTAAGAGGTAGTTCATCATTTAGACCCCTGGGAAACAAGGTCTGTTGTTTAAATAATGTATTGTATTTAAATATACATATTAGATAATAATCAAAGCATACATATTCACAATAAAACTAGCATAACAGGAGGAATATAATAATACATAATAATCAGTCATAATTGTGCCTTTGTGACCACCTTCCAAACATGCGTTCCTTTTTGATTTTGAAAATCCTTTTAATGGTGAATTTAAGATGAGAATTAAGCATCCTTATTTCAGCAAGCAAATGCCTGTCATGCTGCACCTACCAAGTGATCCCTGCTTCAGAGATTCGAATATCACTGGCGAGAGGGTCTTATTGTCCCAGTAAAGAGGAAACACAGGACATAAATAACCTTGAGCTCTCATTGACAGCTTGTTACTCAGTCCTTATTAGCAAAAGGAGGCTATAAATCATGGCCTTGGAAATGATTAGCTCAACATGTGAGCTATGGTGTGTGTCAGCAAAGAAGCAAATGGAAAGGGAGAGAGCTGGGGATCTTGAGGGATATAGAGCAGAACTGCTATTAAACTGTGCATTTAATTCATTTAGTCTACGACTGTTAGACAATAAAGTAATCTGGATTTTAAAATGCACTAAAGCCGGCATTGCCTTGATGTATTCATGTCACACTTGTTGCACCACATAATGAATGCCCTGTGCTCCACCCTGACTCACTCTCCACCAGATGATTTTTAGAGACCTTGAAAGTAGTTCCCCTGCAATCTTCGACCTTTCGAAAAGCTTACCACCTCTGTCTGGCTCCCCTGGGGTTCTTGACAGCACTGAAGCCCAGGGCATCATCAAAGCCCTTCTGCGAAATCTCTGACATCGAAGTACATCATGCCATATTCTGCAGGCTATGCATCGCGTCACTGATCGCTCTGGAAATGCCAGTTTAGCACTGCAGGTAGTAATGGGAGTTCCATTTCGCTTACCAAATGACCTGCCTTTACTCTAAAGCCTATTTTCTGTATTTCATTCTCTTGGTTTCTGTCCTAGGTAGGCTGACAGTAATACAGCTAACTAACAGTGAACCATGAGGATAATAAGACTTCCTGAGAATTATAGTAAGGACTGGACACAGAGTGTAGCAGGAATCCTTTTTCACTTTAGTTAGGTGGTGAGCTGAGCAAGAGGAACCTCCAGTGTCATAACTTTTTATAAAAATAAATTGTGCTGTTTCTTTGAATTGTTTGTGTGAAGCCATGCTGAACTTTTTTAAAAATCACTTTTACATAATTTTCTTAGCTTTTAAAGGGACATATAAGAGATGAGATTAAAACAATGGTCCTCTTTAGCGATCCTAGCAGCACATAAGTGACGTGCAGTCAGCATTCTGCAACAAAACAATTCATGTCAGGTGGCTTTACAACATGTGCAGGTAACGACAGTTTCAGGTTCTGAAAAACATGCTGTTACATAGTCTATGTATTCATTATTTCTTGAGTAATAGTACTTTCCTTCGTTGTAACCTATAAATATACTTACAATGTTTATTTTACTGTTACTGTCAATCAACATACATCAAATAGGAAATGTATCACAATAAAACTTGCCATTTTATACAGTCACTGTTTTTATTTCAGGATTCCAATTCCAGAATCCTGAAATAAAAGACTATGCAGCAGCCTGACAATAGAGAGTATTGTTACAGTGCATACTGTCAGTTCACCATCTGGCAACATGGACGTCTGGGAGCTGGAAATTGGGTGGTGATACCAAGCTGCTGTGTCTGGCGGATAAGAGACAAATTCCATGACCCCTTTGGCAATTATGTTGGCTGTGAAGAGGCACCCTTTAGGTGAAATCAAAAACTGTGTTCCTGTGTGACCTCATTACCTCAAGGGAAAAGTAAAAAAGTTTGTAGTGAAAGAAGAGAAAAAGTACTGTATGTTGTGTGAAAGTGTGTTCTGTATTCTTTTGTGTTCTTGGGTGTTCATTACCTACAAAGAAAGACTACCTTTTATTTATTTATTTTTTTTTATACAAGCTCCTTTATTTAAAAACTAAAATGCACATTTTTTTCAAAATCATATCTTTTTACAAGTTTTACAGTGTCTGTGTATATATATGTATACACAGACACTGTATATGTATATATACATATATATATATATATATATATATATATATATATATATATATATATATATATATATATATATATATACATATGGATGAAGCTGTAGTCCTTGGCAACTTTTACTGTGTGGACAATGTGGTAATGTTTTGACTTCTTGCTGTACACTCTTTTGTCTGAAAGACAAGAAGTTCAACATTAGCACTGTGGTTTTTAAATTCATGTAGAGAGAGATTCTGCCTCTTAAAAACATGAAGGAATGAAATTTGTTACCCAGGTCGAGCAGGGTACAGATATAGAAATACAGAAATAACACTTACAGTGTAATAATAATAATAACTTCTTGGGAAGGATTTGCTGTGGCGTTTGGTGCATAAAAAATAAAGCTAATTACTGCAACAGTCAAGAACATCAATATAGAATACAAAAATTACAATAAAAATATTAGGAAATACTATAACAAATACTATAGCAGGTATGTACTATGTTTTAGACTCACAAGCCTGTACACTTTTGTGCAAACCTCTTCATCATGGGATGTGCAAAAAGAATATGTGTCATGGGATGATAGTCAAAGACGTCAGCTGATGTAATGTACTGGAATTCTAATATTATAAAATGTGAACAATGATACGATCCAGCTAAGACATATACATCACAGTGCTATCGGCCCTCTTTCAGGAAGAATGTAAGGAACAGTTGTGAACAACATTAACAATTTGATATTGTCACATAGTGGGAACATGGATTGCAGAGAAATAGCGTGTTCATCCAGCCACCTGGTTTTCACAGGGCAAAAGGTTTGCAAAGTACAAGAAGTGAGATCTTAAGCTAATTTAGACTTGTCCTATCACTCGGTCCAGTGCTTGATCAAGCAGGATCTTCCAGCTCTGCAGGCCTGATTGTTTATTCATGGTTGTAGAAGCTGGAGCTGCTCCTTGTTCATACATGGAGCAAAAATTATTTACTAACTGCAGCAATGACACTGTTTGGTATTGTGTACACTTAGACACTAAAAACAAATGTGTGATGTCCTCAAACATGTATAGTGAGGTTTCCAAACTTTAAATTATTTCAGTCGGTCTACTAGTGTGTCCATACAATCATAATTCACATTATTTAAAAAAAAAATGCAACTAATATCCTACAGTAAAGCAAGAATACTCAAAATGACCAAATTGCTGAACCTCCGACAGCCGGTCAAAAACAGACTACCATCTTATGATCTTCACATGTGCCATAGCTCAGTTTTAGCAGTAACAAGAAAAACAGTCATATCACGCATCTATCGCTAACTGTTACAGTTTGTGTTGTCATTAATGGTAGTTAAAGGAATAGTTCACTCTAGAACGAAATTCAGTCATTATCAACTCACCCTCATGCTGATGAGAAACCCGCTGTAGTTTCTTATTCCTCAAAGTGCAGCTGGAGACCCGCCGGGGTACCCTCCTGCAGCAAAAATCCATATAACGGGCGTCAATGGTGTCATTTAGTACATTTTTCTAGCCTAAACTATATACTATATACTCACTATACTATATCTGCCTGGAGGCACGCTCCGCATTCACGCGAGTCGCCCTCTCAGCCGCTCGCACTACGGAAGCCGCGCCAGACAAGATCAACGAGAACTCGCGATAGGTACACACCGGTATTTACATCCTGCTGTGAGCGCCCGAGCGACACACAAACACAAGAGGGATCTGACATCATAATCAAATCAAATACATTATGCATAGTCAGTTGAAGGCATTTTCTCTAAACAGCTGTGCCAAAGTGTGCACACTGAATATCAACAACACATGTTGATTACTGATGGAAGTCCAGTGCATGAAAGAGAGAGAGAAGCCTGCGTGCAGCATATGCTCTCACACTGTGGTACTGGTAAGCTCTTTCAACACAGCTGATCTTTTTTTTTTTTTTTTTTCCACGCAGAAGTGTGATGGTTATAGTCAGGGTAACAAACATCCACAGATGTCTACTGAAGTTATCATGCTAAAAAGTCAACAAAATAAACTCAAAACGCAAAATGTCTCAATCTATCTATCTCATTCAAACTCCACATAAACAAAATAAAAATGACAGAAACCATCTTTGTTTGTCACTTCTGGTTTGATCAAAATAAATCTTCAATTCACATAGTAAGATGTGAAAATATTCCGGCTTAACACACCGTTTTCACTGGCTGCTGATGCCAGACTCTCTCTCTCTCCTCTGCCGCTGCACACCTCTCCTGTCTCCACCTGCCCTGGCCTCTCTTAACCAAAGTAATAGTCCCGGTCGGAGCCACTATAAATCACCTCCGTACTGTATCCCCTGTCTTCAAACTGGCATCCGTTGGTCACTGATACCCAGTCTGGTGTCCAGCTGTGTTCACAAAGGGTGCTGTGCCCGGTTGAGCTGAGCCCCGGTGACATGACCCCTTGTCTAACTTCAAATAATAAATCTCAGGCAGCAAAATAAACATAACTCTTAATACCCTGCCCTCCAAATAATTATAATACACTCTTATTTAGCCTTTTAGTCTCTTCAAGGTTATTATTTTCATGTAACTGCTCATACACGTCGCTTAAAAGCTTAAATAAGGTATATGGTACAAGGCTAATTTACAACACCATGGTTACAAAAGTTTGAGTCCCTTTATGCTACATAACAGAAAACAACAAAACAAACTATTTTAAAGAGCGGAGTGTTGAGGGTGAATTAAGGAGTCTCACAGCCAAGGAAAAGAAGCTGCTCTATAGTCTGGTGGTACAGCAGCGGATACTTCTGTATCTTTTGCCAGATGGTGGCATGGTGAACAGACTGTGGATGGGGTGGGAGTTGTCTTTAAGTATCCTTTGGGCCCCGTGCAGACACCTCACTTCACCAATATCACTGATGCTCTGTATTCTGAATTCAGGCCAATTTTCACACAATTTGGTTGTGGCAGACAAATGTCCATGTCGTGTAGTGTATAGTGTAACATAATTGAAGAACAGTAATATTGCATCTGGGATGCTCCACGACACCCCGGCGAAAACTCTAGCATGTCAGAATTTTTTGTATCTTCCTGCCTAGTTTGACATCTCCTATGACGTGTTCCTTGATGTTGACCAATAGGATGACGTGCTCTGACGCGAAACATGGCGAAGTGGAAGAGGGATGCTGTTGTCAGGTGGAATAGTGAAGCAGAGGAATGGTTTGTTGAGCTGTGGCAACAATATCCCTGCCTTTTTGATGTTTCATTTACATTTACATTTATATTTACATTTAGGGCATTCAGCAGACACTTTTGTCCAAAGCGACTTACAATAAGTACATTTGTCACAAGAAAGAAACCACAACATATCACCGTCGATAAAGTAGAAAAGAAAAAATAGAAAAAAATTTTAAGCCCTCATCTGAGCATGGTAGCTGCTATTTATCAAGGATACCTTAAGTACACAAGTGCTATGGTTTAAGTGCTATGGGTAAGATCATATACGTTCGAGGTGAAGTCTGAACAAGTGAGTCTTTTGCGGAAGATGGCGAGTGATTCTGCTGTCCTGACATTGGTCAGAAGGTCGTTCCACCACTGATGCGCCAGAACAGAGAAGAGTCGCGACTTCGCTGAGCGGCCTTTTTGCTCTGAGCGATGGCAGTACCAGGAGTTTAATTAAAATGATAAAGAAAAGGACGCTTAAGATTTAATTTTCAAAAGATCCTCTAGCAAATAGTTACCAAAATTCAATTTGAAATGTAAAATTTGAAAATTAAAATGCATTAGCAGAAAGGCTTTTTCATTTCAAGGTCATAGCTGCATTATTTGCAGTGCTATAAGTGCTATAAGTTAATGTCTCTCATTTACACATTCACACACGTACAAATACATTTGAGAAACAGATACGAACCAAAAACAACGTCTGTAATGTTCTCTGATGATTATAAACGTTAACTACTCCTTATATGTTCAGTATACAAGTAGGCACCAAACCACCGGATGTATTTTTGGTGATAAGGTCTTGTGCAATAGGTATAGTCCAACTAGAGTAGTGGTCTCTCTTAACATTATTGCCAGGGGTTTGATGGCAATGTTGAATAAGTGGGGGCTCAGGGGACATCCTTGTCTTGTCCTGTGGAAAAGAGGAAAATAGTTAGATATTATCTTATTCATCTGTACTGTGGATTGAGGCACCATATATAGAATTTTAGTCCACAAACAGAAAGTAGGGCTGAAGCTAAACTTCTTGAGCGCAATGAACAGGTAATTCAATCCTGTCAAACACTTTTTGTGTATCCAAGGATATTATACGCTCCAGTTCGACGTAGTTGGGTTGATAAATAACACTGAATACACGGCGAAGGTTGCTTGATAACTGTCTACCCATACTGAAACTCAACTGATCTGGATATATCAATGTTGGCATAATTTTCTCAAGCCTACCTGCCAGCACCTTGGTCAGAATTTAAACTAACCAGTAGTAAACTAACCGGCCATTAAGACTCACACATCAATGGATCTTTATTCTTTTTGAGTAATAATGAGATAGAGGTCAGTGTCATAGTTGGGGGAAGAACCTTCTTATCCAAGATCTCTTGAAATACCTTCCACAACAACGGTAGTAATTTGAAAGCAATTTTTTTTTAAAAATTCTATTGGATACCCATCAGGGCCTGGTGCCTTTTCAGACTTCATGTTTTTAATTGCACTATAAATCTCTGTTAAAATTATATTTCTATCCAATCTAGATTTGTCTGATTCATCCAAGGAGGGCATTTCCGATTTCCTGAAGATGTCCTCTACTAATTCTTTGTTACTCACTTCTGAGGTATACAAGTTTTCAAAGGAACTTAAATTGAACGTTCATGTCCCTTGGTCCGTAACAATACTGCCTTCCCCATCTTTTATTGCAGATATAAAACCTGCTGTTGCTGACTACTTAAGTTGATGGCACAAGAGCTTATTTGTGCATTCCCCATGTTTGTAGAAATTATGACTTGATTTTAAGTTAAGATCTATAGCATTGTCATTAGTCAGGCAATCAAATTCTGTCTGTAGCAGAATTCTCTCTCTGTATAGATTCTCAGAGGGTGATGTTGAGTGCAATTAGTCAACCACTTTAATTCTGTCCATCAACTCTGTAGCCCATTTGGTTTTCCTTTTATTTTCACCAGCAGTGTATGATGTCACCTGTCCCCTCACATACGCTTTCATGGTTTCCCATAACGTGCAATAACTTATCTCAGGGGACTCATTGGTTTCAGGAAATAAGTCAATATGTGTGTTTATAAAGTCAACAAAGTTTTTTTTCCGCAAGTAGTCTTGTGTTAAGGCGCCATGTATGCTGAGGGAGTATGTTTTCTGGAATGCAAAGCTTTAAAAGTACTGGACAATGATCCGATATGACTATACTGTTGTATTCTACTTGTGTAATTATGGGCAATAATTTTTGGTCTATTAAAAAATAATCATTTCTGAGTATGTTTGGTGTACTGGGGAAAAAAAAGAAAACTGTTTGGATGTTGGGTATTTGAACCTCCAGGGGTCAGTCACTCCATAGGCTTGCAGAAATGTACTAATGCAGCGTGCAGATTTAATAAGTGTGGTGACCTTTGTAAGGGAACTATCTAGCAACAGATTTAAAACACAGTTTGAATCTCCCCGTAATACTAAATCAAGCGAATCCAGGTCTAGTAAAATTGAAAAAAGATTACTGAAGAAATCAACATGATCCCTGTTTGACTCTTCAAACTGCTACTGCTATATATTCTCGGTGCAGCAGAATAGCCACCCCACACTTTTGCTACTAAAATCAGTGGAAAACTTGTGTAAATCCTCCTCTGCAAAGTTTTGATTGATCCTTATTTAATAAATGAGTTTCCTGTAAATACACTATGTGAGTTTTTAATTTGCTTAATTGTGAAAATACCTTGCCTCACTTAACCGGATGTTTTAATCCCCTTACATTCCAACTCACCATTATGGTGTCAGCCCTGCCTATACCTTTATCCAAGACGACCTCTTAAATGATGCCATTGCCTGATCCCTGTACCTTGTTGCCAGTGGTTTCAAAGCTTGAGCTTGATAATAATTGTCTCTGGCACGAGACTGCCTGCTCTTCCAGTCCAGTCACACACATAATATTGTACCTGGCACAGCTTGCCTCAACTCTTTCCCACTCTTCTTTGTAGGCTCAAGAGTTGCCAGCAAGAATAACAAAACTATTTAAAATGGGGAGTGTAAACAGTCCAAACATGTTGTATAAAAAGAAAAGAAAATATGCCACATATACCCCCACATATATTGTCTATGGTGTCTTGCCACCATTATCCAGTCTATTTAAACTGGTAGGCTACTTAGCCATTGGCTAAGCTACTAACCAATATCTGTTCACCTTTGTGCACCACCATTTTCAAATGAACTCCTTAGCTAGTTTTGGATCCTTGAAACCTCCTGCCCATCTGAAGTTGTTATTCTTAACGTCGCTGGGTATCTTAGGCCATAGCGAACTCCTTCACAACCCCGAAGCGGCTCACTCACCTTGGTAAAGGCTGCCTGTTGTTTACTCAGCCTGAGTAAACTCAGGCAGGATTCGGATTTGGTCACTGTTGGCGGTTGTCACTGATTTTCATCTGATCATCTCTATGGCTGTCTTTAACAGCAACTCTTTTTCAGAGAAATTATGGCATTTAACCACAAATGCCCATGGTGGAAGGTTGTCCTGCATCGGTTTGCTACGGAGACTGCGGTGTGCCTAGTCTACAGTCAGAGGCATGATAACAACCTTCCTTCACTCCTGTGATGCGGATATTGCAATGCCGTGATCTTGTCTCCAAGTCTTCGCACCGGTCTCTCAGTGTGGCCAGTTCTCTTTTCATACCACGGACATCTGATTCCACAGAAGTAACTGAATCCGAGTGACTGCTAACCTCAGCCTCCAGCTTAGATACTCGGCCCTCGGCTGCCTCTACTCTTTTATTAACTTATGCCACCGTACTTCGTAATTCCGTCCAAAGCTGGGTTCCGCAGACTGGGCTGTCGCCTTCTCTTCCATTTTGGCCATCAAGTCTTGTTTCAGAGACTCAATTGCCTGTAGCACTGCGTACTGACCATTTATATAAATGCGTGGTGTTAATTTGTGTAATTTAAAAACAGCAATGTACTGAAGCCAGTAGGTAGTTTCACAAAACTCTGTCTTTACATGGCACCGCCTCAACCATATTGAGTCAAAAGAAAAATTAATACTGGACTTAAATTTGACGAAAAATAAATGCTGAATTTTCTTGTATGTGTAGGCAATTGTATGCTCACAAATCAACAGTAACAAATATATAAAAGGTATTAATTTGTCAGATGTTGTGTTTTTAGCTTGTTCCACTGCCCCCAAGTGGGCCTGGATGAATTAATGCAGCGTTAAATTCCCTCATTGCCAAGATAAACTGTGTGAAGAAGAACAAGTATCTGAGAGCATCCAGACATTATGTGACATGTGTCCCCAGGCTATTACTGCAGATTAGAGGAGTGCAAACCAAAGTAGATGAGCCAAATAAGATCCACTTCCCGCCGTTTTCTGTTATTGCATATTCATTAGACTGAGCCCATATACTGTAGTGTGGAGATCGTGCTGGGCATTCACACCGAAACTTTGAGAACTGCATTGATCTGCTGGTGTGCCTCCCATATGCTCCCACTAATGAGGTCAGACTGAGTCTCACACTTTTGTGAGTGGTCCAGCTGCCTTATAATAAAGGCTCCATGTTTGTCTATGCTAATGATCTTTCTGCTAATAATCTCATCTGCCAACATTCTACACTCTCAGATAGTTTATTCTTCGTGTATCCATCTCATACTATATGAATATGCATTTTAAATATGACATATGACCTGTGGAACATACAGGGGAAGGGTTGAACAAATGTCAAGATTTGCAAGCTGAGCATCAGCAAAATCTGAGTAACATTTTACAGCTGCTAACAAGGGAAATTGAAGAGGTTGTTATGAAGACATTAACTGCATAGGAAGACAGGGTTTAAGGCTTCAATGTGAAATACATTCTAAGTGCAAACAAGCCACTTTAATGTTTGCTTCTCATTAATGCTGTTGAGCTCACGAAAGCACAGGCTTTTCAGTGTCTGATACTGTACAAAACTCTCATGCACGTTTCAAAAGGCTCTCAGTATGTGAATAAAATCCTCCTTAGCTGTCAGACTTCAAAGCTGCTTCTTCTGCCACATGCTTTTAGCTGATACAGGGACTATTCTCATAGTTAGCACATGAAAGCCATTGACTGAATCTACTGATTTACGTGAACAAATTTTGACAAAAATCCATATTCTGTCATTAAAAATACTTGGCATCTCTCATCTTGTCTGTTCCATCATCACTATTAGACAGTTTGATTGCATAAAGTCCCCAAGACAAGGGTGTCATTTTCAATACATATTGGCTAACTGCTGATCCAGAAAGGACAGGCCTAATTATACAATTAAATTGATTAATTTCTTATTTTATTAATAATTAATCAAATAAGAGCTTGTATCTTTACCTAAGGCAAATACTGTGGGCAGTCATAAAGTAGCCGTTCCTGCATTGACCTTTACATGGCATCGTGCCGATGTGGTGACCCCAGCTTTACCTCCTGAACTGCCGTCAATGAGCAGCAGCAACTGAAATAGCAATACAATATATATATAAATTCCTCAAAATACAATATGTGGTTCACACTAGTCCCTGGTGTTAGTTTGTTCTCACTTGTTTCCAGGCCAAAAAGCTTGTAACAACATTACTTTGACAACAATTGTATTGACATTTCTCAAAGTGGTGTACGATAAAGTGATTTAAAAACAGTACCGTAAGCATGTTTCGCTCCTTCATCTGATTGGTGGAAAAAGCAAATACAGCAGGTCATTGAGCTGTTGAAACCAACATGCTGATTCAGTAAAAAAACACACCAAGGTAAAAAAAAAAAAAGATATCTGATTTTTATGGGAGAAGCTAGAAAAACATGGCCTTTGGGCACATAGAAAAGCTGAAATACTTTATATTCGGCTTTAGCTGACGGTTTCCCAAACTACTGTCTCTGATCACACTGGCATTTATAATAGATTAGAGCAGCCGGGCCTCTAAACTAAAGGCATCATGTTATGTTCAGTCCTTGGATTCTCTCTCTGCTCTTCTCCCCTGTATCGTAGCAACACAGTAGCTTATAGATAATACAGGACATTGCACAAGTTTTAAATCTCCCCTAAATCACCTTCTTTCCTCTAAATGGAGACAAAACACCCTTTCTGGAGGGCTATTATGATGCCAGTGATTAGTTATTTTCCATTTCATGTGCCCTGAACCATTGCAGATATTCAGCTTTTCATTGCACCGCTTCATTTTACTGTCCTTCCTCAACCCTCTCTGATCACCTCATGTTTCACTGTATCTCATGTAAGCTGCTCCTGGCTATTATTCACAGCCTTTTTTTGTCTTTTTGCCTGCAGAGGACTTTGCCACATTTTGCGATAAGGTCTGAAATCTTGACACAAGGGGCTGGAAGCACACTGCTTCCTCAGCAGGGGAAGCAGACTGGTGTGTTCACATGTGGGTGGTAATGATATGTGTTTGGTTTTGTTCAGTGCATATCGTAGGCAGCCTTTAGTTATGTCTGTGCTTATGAGTGGACAGTTTACAGCAAGCAGGTCCAAGCACTAACAACCTCCTCACAGTCAGCTTCATTCATCCCACAGACATTTACAGCTTCATTATCACTGTAATGAAAACTGGATCTGCTGCATAGTCATTGACATCCGCCTTTGTATGGTGTGTAATGCCGACTTCAGCAGTTGTGCTTCATGCAAACATGTGGGGCTGTAAGGTTCTGAATTATACATGATTTAATTAAATAGATTCAGGAGTTGATTCAGAGAGCACAAAGGAAATGAGATTACTCACATGAGATGGCCTGCTGCGCTTTTTCACTGTAAGATTAGTATTGTATTGCCACTTTCTTTTGTCATCACCTACTATTTGAATGGGACAATAATAGCTACAATTTCATTGTCATTTAATAATGAGTGGTGAGGAGACAAATGTGCTGACTTCAAACTTTTACTGGCGATAGCTTGGCCCCTGAAAACCGAGGAGGTGCAGAAACCTTTTTTTTTTTTTTTTTTTGTTTTGCTTGCAGTAATCACTTGCTGTGCCTAAAGGAAGCCCAGGTAACACTTTATAATAACCATCATCAAAGAGTAGCTCCACCAAATGTTCCACATCTACTGCATATGTAAAAATGTCATATACAACCTTCTGTGGCTCCAGAGGAAGCTGCACATAATCTGATAAATCACCTTCAGTGATATCACTCAATGGGAAGTTCATTTGTGAGTAATGTAGGCACCAGGTTTTGAGAAGGAAGAAGAATGTGTGTGCTGTCCATAATGAGTACAACAGTATTATATGAGTGCAATGCAGACCAGTGGACTGCTTTTTAAAACCTGAACCTTGAACATAACTCACAATGCCACTGAAGTGAAATCACTACAGACAATTTGTCAGATTACATGCAGCTTCCTCTGGAGCCACTAAAAGCTTTATACTACTTTGTCACATATGCAGTAGTACTCCTTAAGACGCACTTTAATGTGTAAAATTGGCAGTTACCCCTTAATAAATGGTAAATTTGTAAGGTCTGTAAAATGTAGTTAACAGTTATTTGACTGTTCACAAATAATGAAATGCTTTTTAAACCATACTGAGGGATTGTTTATTATGAAGTTGCAACTGATGATTATAGCCCTTTACAATTCCTTAATGAATGGTTTATTAAGCATTTCATTTTTGTTAACAGTAAAATAACTATGAAATAAAGTTAACCTAACTATAAATGTACTATTTATTAATGATGGTTATTATAATGCGGTGCCTTGACATCAGTGATTTACATAACAAACAGAATACATTTTTGTCGATTATGAATGATGAATAATAATTTTCGATAATTGTTTGAGATACACTCCATTTTTAAAAGTGGTAATTGATATTCTCCATGCCTTGCTACACCTGTTTCCCACCTTTTTTAAAAATAATTCCCCTATTGATTGGGTAGTTGGAGCCCAGCTGATGAGCTAGAGTCATGCTCTGACCTTTGGCTCGTCTGAGTAGATGAATCAGAGACTGGGGGAGTCTCTGTGACCCTCATTTCCCCTGGCTGTGTCTTAAACAGCACAGCTGATGCTCAGGTATCAGCAAGATAATGTGATTCCAGTTCATCGCAGACACTATTGCCATGCAGACAATGGTGCAGCAAAATGAGGCCGTTTTCAAAATTGCCATGTATGCCAGAGCTGTCCTCCTCTAGTCAGCAGCATTTGTCAAATTCAGATTGAATCAGCAGTGTTGTGCTAACACAGGCGATTAGGGAAAATAGGCTGCGGTTCAGCATCTCACGGCAAAGGCAGTACAGGCAATAACTGCCTCGTATTTCACTCATAAGCCTTAAAGGTTATGAGGCTCTTCAAATTAATGGCAAATCTGTTACAAAGTATGTCAACTATTGGAGTGCTACTTATCACCATAAGAGTGAAACGGTTCCGTACGCTCTGGACATTTCCAAACACTTGATATATTGTAAAACAAACAGAGCAGCAAGAGAACATCTCCAAAAACTGGAAATACCTGGACCTGAGAATCCTGCTGCTATTGTTCAAGCTGCTATCGCTGTGCTATATGCTTTCTCCCTCCAACCGAAATAATGAGAAGTCCCTGCATAATGTAAATGTGGAGTTCTTTTTACATTCCGAGTGCCAAGACATTTTTCACATCATGGTATATCCAACCACTGGCACAGTCTAAATTTGGATTCCTCCTCTGTTTTGGGGAACTATGCAAATATGGCCCCAAGTCATCCAATGGTTACCCGAGCCCATTAGTGGCAATTACACTGTGTGACTACTGACAAAAACTTGGAACCTGCCTGTGAAAACGGTTATTTTCCCATTAAGCGTTCCGGCACTTTATCAACCCAGAGCTGGCTGTGCACCATAAAACATCTGCAGAAGAAACAATGCAATTATAGAAGCCATCTGGAACGATAATGTAGGAGAATAGATATGATTAACACTAACACAAACAGATGGCAAAGTGTTAGATTGCTGTTCGACAAGCACATAATAGGAGAGAACCTAAAGTCCAATTAGCAGTGGCAGCAGTCTGCCGCCTTTGAGGAGGAAGCCGAGCCTTCGCAGCACGATGGGGCGGCTGGAGTCGTCAGAGCTATCCTGGCTCAACTCTTTCATGCAAGGCTGACTGGGACACTTAATGACACGCCACAAGAAAGACAAAGTGGCGTCCAGGTAGACAAAGAGTTCAGCAAGTAGTTTGGGTTAAGGTGGGCTATTTATATGAGCTGTCATAGTGGTGGGCGCTTGTGGAACTGACAGTTCAACAGTGCAACATTAGCTATTAAGATATCCTAATGAGCTTTCTAGCATTAGAGATTTCTCTGAGGGTGATGTGTTTTTTTGTTTGTTTTTTTTCTTTTTAGCACTTTATGAACAATATCAACTGCCTGCTGTGACTGATCATCCAAGAAAGGAGGAGGGGGAATAGTTTTGTCACTATACTGGAATTTCCAGCTTCTAACTGGAAAATATCAATATTCAATACCATGTTCAATACCAAGGAGAGAAATTTTCAGGGCTTTATTTATTCAAAGATATATATAACAAGGCTTATGTCCTGTGTGTTAAGAACAATACCATCAGAGTTAATTTACTTCTGGAGGAAGTGGGGCTATTTAGGCACTACAGCAATGCATGTGTCAACTTGCTGTTGGAGAGGAGAGCGAAAAAAAAACCTAGTGCTGGTGTATCAACAGTGCAACAAACTAGAATGGCTCCCAGTAGAGCGGATATCTCTGTTAAGACCCAACAATCCCCCAAAATTCAATCAAGTGGGCGTAATCCATCTTCTGGGGTAACGCTATTGAAAAGGAGGATTGACTGACTTCGGCTATCCTGAAGAAACTGTTGCCGGTGCGGGGAAACTAACCCACTATAGATGATCTGTCAGAATCATAGTCCAGGATTTCAGGCTCAATTCAATTCTTTTATTGGTGATTGAGCATGATTGACACAGAGGACAAATCATCCAGTGAACTGGTTCAAGCTCCAGACTCCACAGAGATGGTAAAGAAATACTGCCCCTTCTGTGATAACAATAAACATTCATTGAACAACTGCTCTAACTTAAAACTGCTCAGCCCAACACAGAAACAGACTTGGATCGTACAGGGCCAGCACAACACCCAAGAATCTGCCCTTGGACTGCATTGGCACTGCCAGTCTGACGCTCCTCATCCGGCCCAACGTGGGGCCACATGAAAAGAAGAATTGAACCTGAAATCCTGGACTATGATTCTGACAGATCATCTATGGTGGGTTAGTTTCCCCGCACCAGCAACAGCTTGTTCAGGATAGCCAAAGTCAGTCAATCCTTCTTTTCATGGTCCTTCGAGCTGGATGAGGAGCCCACCATAGAATAGTACGTTCGGTCAGCAGAAGAGCAACCAGACGTGAGCGTCAGGAGGCAGTCATCCCTCCCCTCACATCGAAAGGCCCACGACCCTAGCATGCCACAAGCCAGATGACAGCAAACTTCATCATGCCTACAGAGTGAGGAGGAGGAAGAAAATGTAAAATATACTTTTTGATTTAAACAAAGTGTTCTTTAGCACCACCATAAGTGCATCATAAGTGACAGTCAACCATAATTATCATTAAACAAATAGAGTACCCAGTGAACCAACATCCCAACATATGTGATCAACAAACCCAGCACCAGCTCCCATAATGTGTACAAACCTACGGTAAATCTCACATCAAAGAACACCAAGTCATGACAGTACTCACGTAAGCATGTACGCACACCATGCTGAGGGACAAAGTCTGGCTGTGTGGGAGAAGATCAGCTATATAGGGGATAACAGGTGACAATGGCCCATCCCCCGGAATGTACCATCGCTATGGGGGAGTTTGATTATCATTTGAACAGCTATTATAATTGGCAATCAATGCAATGGCAATCAAAACTACCAACAAATCAAGTTTCATGGATATCTATTTAGGTTGTTTTTGTGTAATCATGCTGACAAACCAACCAACAAGTGGATATAGGTGAAAACATAATCTCTTTGGTGGTGGTGATGAGTTTTGAAACCATTTCAAATATTCACATTGGATGTGTCGATATTTCAATATTTTTGACAACATTAATGATTAATGGGGAAATGGGTGGGTGTCAGTTTCCTCCCTCCATCTCCTCTGCATCAGGTACAGTATCACCTCCCTAAAACCTAATCAGGCATATTGACATTGACAGGTAATTGCATTCAGAAAAACTGGCCTCCTTAACTAATCTCAGTTCAGCATTTTTGCTATGTACAAAACAAGAAACACCACCGCTACTGCCACCTTCCCTGAAGCACCATCCAGAGGCCTTCAGATCTGCCAACAATGAAGCTTCTGCAGGAATGCATCCAGGAAAATATAACCATATTTGTGTGGGATTATACAAAATGTATTTGGCACGACCTCAGGCTGAAAATAAACCTTATCAATGCCCTCTTATCCTGTAGGTCATAATGTATACTGGAACAAATATTCACTGCCAAAAATATTTCTCTTGTAGGTACAATATAGAGTGGGGTGGTTCCAGTTTTCAAAACAAAAAATGTTCCAAAATCCAGCCTTGTAACAGAAAGTAACTAGTAAGTCCTGTGGTTCGCTCCGTATATACATAAGGATTTTCTTTTTTAAAAAATTATGTAATAATTTTCATTTAATATTTCTTTTTTTGGCTGCCTATACAGTGTTTCTGATAGCAGATATTACAGCTTTAAAGGTTGGAGAATTTTCATGGCAGGTGTAGTTTTTTGTATGCTTGTAATCTTTGCTTAACTTTGGCATCATTTATAATCATGAGTACTGTGATTCTGATTTGTCTTGGCTTATGGACAGCAAACCAAGAAACATTTGTATTTTTTCATATAGGCCAATGAGAGAAATGCTAAAGGAGAGATTGCATTTATTTATATAAGACAGTTTAAACAGAGGTGACGCAGCTTGTTAGCTTTTTAGTGTGCATGAAATGTTAACACTTTACAATGAGAGTACATTAATTAACATTAGTAAATGTAGTAATAACCATTAGCTAACGGTCATTTAATAGTAACTAATGTGTCAAGTAATCATTAATTAATGGTGTTCATGTTAATTAGGGTGTTAATTCATGCGTTACTTAATTGTATATAGACATTTTATGAACAGTTATAACGAGAACAAGGACACATTAATTAACATTAGTTAATGGAGTAATAACCATTAACTAACAGTTAACTAATGTGTCAAATATTCATTTACTAGTAGTGTTCATGTTAATTAAGCTGGTACATTATTTAATAGTCTATTAAATAACCATTAACTAGTAATCAATTGAAAGTCAACTAATGTCTCACGTAATCACTTCCTAGTGGTATTCATTTAGTGAGTTAGTTAGTTAGTTAGTTAGTTGGTAATTCATACATTACCCAATAGTTAATTAACAGTAACAACCATAACAAGGACACATTAAGATAACCATTAACCAATAGTGTACTGATACTGATGTGTAAAGTAATCTTTTATTAGTTTGGACAAGAGCAGGAGCTGCAACGGGTGCATGGATTACAGCGCTCCAAGACAAGGTTACACAGGATGGTTTACCAGACAGATGTGTCTTTTCCCTGTCACATCTTTGGTTTGCATTATGAGACTTTTCTATCTGAAGTCTTTAATAACAAAAAGGTGCATAGATGTGGGGGTCTCCCTTGTTTCTCACAGGCATCTGTCTTTTGTGACGTAAACGTTTTGGTTTGTTTGTTTGTTTGTTTGTTTATTTGTTTGTTTGTTTTTCTCCCTCTTATTATGCTGTTCAAGACGAAAGTTTACTGAAGATAGTTTTGGTTTGGATAGTATAGCGATCATAATGATCTAATATATGTCTTTTTCTGTTTAACAGTTTGAACGTAAAACTAAGCTACCATGTGTCCTGTCATTTGTTTTTTTTTTAAAGGTTTTCCGGTAGTTTCTGGGAAAAACTGTGGTTTGATTATCTGATGCGGCAGTAGGCCATGGGGCGGGAGGGATGTAGAGAACAAACTGCGGCAGTGGGATGGACATGCCTGTAGCTGATGTGTTGGTCTCTCTCAGCAGTGGAGATGCCTCTTAGCTTCACACGTCCCACAAAAGTTAATACCACTCGGTGGTTGTTATTTGTTCCTGTTCAAGGGGGGTTCCCTTTTGTATGGAGGTTTGATCCATCAGTTGGAGATGGATCCTTACAGGCAGTTTTATTAATTTTGTTATTTTTTATTTTACTTTGTGTGTTAGGTATTTGACCACTAAATATTCTGCAGCCCTTTCATTTATTTGTGCTTCATCACCGTTTTGTCAGCATCAACATACTGTGCACAATATTGTTAAATTACATGAGTGACCTTAAAGTTATTTCATTTCATGTTAAAGGCATTAACCACATCATCAAACGCCAGAAAATACTGTCTTTTCTTAAAAAAGAAAGGTGTCAGGTGGCCTTTCTCCAAGAAATCTACTTCTCAGATTGAAGAAGCTGGGTCGGCCTAGTGTTCTATTCATCACATAATTTGAAAAGCAGGGGTAATGCAATTCTTGTGGGGGCTTTTACATCATTGCTTTCCTTTTATCCTTGATAGAAATGTAACAGATAAAGATGGCCGTTATGTGATTGTGTCTGGATACCTATATGGAAAACATGTTATATTTGGGTTTTTTATATGCTCCAAACACATATGAACCCTCTTTTATTCCTCAGCTTCTTTCAGACTTAACATTTTCCTCTCCATACATAATTTTGGATGGAGATTTTAACTGTGTAAAATAATTGATATGCTTCCTTCCCATTCTACTCCCTCCAGAAAAAGTGTAACGTTGCAGGAATTTCTTAATTATTTGGATGTATTTGATGTCTGAAGAGTGTTACATCCATTAGATAAACACTATACATTTTTCTCTATTCCACATCAAGTTCTTTCAAGGAAGATTTTTTTTTTTTATGTTCAAGAACTGTTCTGGACAGGGTGGTAGATTGCACAGTTGGCACGCGGTCCCTTTCTGAGCATTGCCCTATTAGTATAACTATATCCCCACCTTACAGATATCCCGCCAGCAGACACTGGTGACTGAATCCTACTCTCTTAAATTGTTGAATATGGTACTAAAGAATGGCAGCAGTTCATCGTTGAAAATAAAACCCCTGATATAAGCCTTTCTGTCTTATGGGAATATACAAAGGCATATATATATTGTTACGACTGTTGTCGTATTGTTGTGACGTGTGCAGGTGTGTGTGTGTGTGTGTGCTATTGTTGTCCTATCTGAGCGCAGCCTGCTGACCGGACTCCTCCTCCTCTGAGAGCTGATTGGTTGCCGGACCCGGCCCACGGCTATAAAAGACTCGAGATGGCGTCGGAGGGTGGCAGAGAGAGAGGCAGAGAGACGGAGGTCCACACACTCCTCAATTATCCAACCAGCCACACCAGAGCATCTTTGCACTTTTTCGTTGTAGGGGTGGACTGCCATTTATGTTGATCTGTTTTCTCCTGTGTTGGCCAGTCAGGGAGGTTAGCCTTTGTCTTTGAGTTCTGTTTGTTTCCTGGCAGGTCAGCTGTTTTCCAGAGTTAGATTCCTTTTTGTTTGTTATGTTGGCCTGAGTCCATCCTGAGGTTATTAGTTAAATCGCAGTTATGTTGAAACAATAAATTCTTTTTCAACTACTTTAAGTTTGCATCCTGGTGGCTGCTTGGGTTTTGGGGAGAATGGGGCTTAATCATGTTGCGTCCCAGTCACCCCTGGATGGGGCGTAACATGAATTGGGGGCTCGTCCGTCTTCTTTTCACGTTGTTCTGTAGTGGTAAGTTCGGTAAGTAGCGGCGTCTGTCCTGGTTGGCAGTTTTCTTTTGTGTGCGGGGGAAATCATGGAGTTTCCAATTGATGATTTTGTGAAGAATCCTTCCTGGGAGAAAATTGAGAAGTGCACAAAAGCAGACTTGTTAGTTGTGGCTATCTGCTATGAGGTAACTGTGTCTTATGGGGCGCGGAAAGCAGATTTGAAACGTGTGTTGTGTGAAAGGCTGGTGGAGAGTGGGGTGCTACCTGCTTTAGCTGCTCCTGATGAGGAGGAAGAGGAGGTGAAAGAAGCTGCTCCGGTGGCTGGGGCGAGAGTGATGGGGGTTGCTGGCGTGCTCACCGCCGAGGTGGAGCGTGAGCCTGCCTCTGGTTCTCCTGTCGGCGGTAGGTCCACAGAGGATCTCCGCCTAGCCCTCAGAATAAAAGAGGTTGAAACAAGGAACAAAAAGCTTGAGGTGCAGGCCATGCATCTCCGTGTGAGAGCTCTGGAGCTAGAGCGAGGCACACCTCCAGTCTTAACACCACGATCCACTAACCACACACTCTCTGCTGCTCCTGCTGCTCCTGCTTTCGATATCAGTAAACACATAGCGTTAGTTCCCCCGTTTCACGAGTCTTTTGAGCGAATAGCTGCTGCACTAAGCTGGCCCAGGGAGTTCTGGTCTCTGCTGCTGCAGTGCAAGCTTGTGGGGAAAGCCCAGGAAGTTTGCGCAAGTTTGACAATTGACCAGAGTCTTGATTATGACTTATTGAAAAAGACTGTGTTGCAGGCTTACGAGCTCGTGCCCGAAGCCTATCGGCAAAAATTTAGAAATGGTGAAAAAACTGCCAACCAGACTTACGTAGAGTTTGCGCGTGAAAAGAGCGTTTTGTTTGACAAGTGGTGTCAAGCATGTAGTGTGGGGAATCTGGCTGACATGAGGGAGTTAATTCTGTTGGAGGAATTCAAAAAGTACCTCCCGGAGCGAATTGTAGTTTATTTAAATGAGCAAAAGGTGGCTTCACTAACAAATGCCGCGGTCTTGGCCGATGAGTTCATTTTGACTCATAAAAGTGTGTTCACTACGCCAAACCGCAGCTTTTATTCTCCGCCAGAGAGAAGGATAAGGTCGCCAAAGTCAGCGCTTAAAAGCGCACCATCACTAGCAGCTGACCGCGAGTGTTTCTATTGCCATGAGTCAGGTCATTTAATTGCGATGTGTCCTGTCCTTAAACGAAAAGGACATGTTAAAGGTCCCGCCGGTGTGGGTTTCATTAAAACCGCATCCCCACCTGAAAAACTTTCTGACATGACCCCGGAGTCTGGAATGAATGACGAGGTGGATCCCCGCTTCAGGCCGTTCATTTCCCAGGGCTTCGTTTCGTTATCTGGCGAGGAGAAAGTGCCCGTAACAATCCTCCGAGATACAGCTGCCTATCACTCGTTTATGCTAGATAGTGTTTTGCCTCTCTCGTCAAAAACTTTGTGTAATTCTGATTTGTTGGTGTGGGGCATCAAAATGAGTGTAGTTAAAGCGCCACTACACATGGTGCATTTGTGTTCGCCCCTAGTGACAGGGCGCGTCAAAGTAGCCGTGCGTTCGTGTTTCCCCATCAGCGGGGTGTCGTTCATTCTCGGGAATGATTTAGCCGGTGGGAATGTGTTCCCTCCACCCGAAGTTGTTCAAATGGCCGTTTCTGTTCTGCACGACTTGGTCCCTTCTGCCTCCTCTGTCTCAAAAGTGTTTCCTACATGCGCCATTACGCGCGCACAGGCTCGTAAAATGGGTGAAGCTAGTGATCTGTCTGAGTCATTCATGGCTACTTTAGATGAGTGTGTGCCTCCTTGTTCAGCTTCACCCAGTGTTAAAGATGTGGAGATATCTAAGAGTGTGAGTGCTTCCGAACCATGTGCTGATTCTGAGCTAAGCTTGAATGTAACTAGAGAGATGTTGGTGACGGCTCAGAAAAATTATCCGTCTGTGGCCTATTGTCTATCATCCGCTGTTACGAGTGATGAGCTTCACCCTGTTGTGTTTTTCTTTGAAGAGGGTGTGTTAATGAGACGCTGGAGCCCCGATTCATCTGTGGTAAATGCGGTGAGTCAAGTGGTTGTGCCAGGAGAATTTCGGCCTCAAATCCTTAGCCTGGCGCACGATTCTAGCTATGCTGGACATTTGGGAATTAGGAAAACGTATAGTCGGGTGCTGCGTAATTTCTTTTGGCCAGGGTTAAAAGCTGACGTTACGAGATATTGCCGGTCCTGTCACACGTGCCAGGTGGTGGGGAAGCCTAACCAGCCTGTGCCGCCAGCTCCCCTACAGCCGATCCCAGTGCTTGGGGAGCCGTTTGAACGCGTGTTGTTAGATTGTGTGGGCCCATTGCCAAAAACTAAATCGGGTCAACAGTATCTGTTAACTGTCATGTGTGCTGCTACTCGCTACCCTGAGGCCATCCCATTATGCACTCTGAAAGCTAAACCCATCATCAAAGCTCTCACTAAATTCTTTTCCACATTTGGGTTCCCAAAAATAGTTCAGACTGACCAAGGCTCAAACTTTATGTCAAAGGTTTTTCAGCAGGTTATGACCGAGCTAAAAATTAAACATATAAGATCAAGTCCTTACCACCCAGAGAGCCAAGGCACACTTGAGAGGTTCCATCAGACATTAAAGTCTATGTTGAAGAAGGCTTGCTTAGAGTCCAACAGAGAGTGGGATGAAACTCTTCCTCTCCTGCTGTTCGCTGTGCGAGAAACTCCTCAAGAATCCTTGGGTTTCAGTCCTTGTGATTTAGTATTTGGTCATACTGTGCGAGGTCCTCTCCGGCTCCTTACAGAAAAGTGGCTGTTGGAAAAACCCAATCCCGAGCATAATGTTCTTGATTATGTCAGTTCTTTTCGTGAGCGTCTCCACCAAGCCCGTCAGCTGGCTCGTGAAAATCTGGCCCAAGTCCAAGGTAAAATGAAGCAACGTTATGATAAAAAGTCAGTGCTCCGTTTTTTCCAGCCGGGTGAAAAAGTTTTGGTGCTGCTTCCGTTACCTAGATCCAGCCTGCACGCTCGGTTTTCTGGCCCCTATGAGGTGGAGCGGAAAATCAGTGACACCGATTATGTTGTACAAACCCCCGATCGGAAAAGAAAGTCTCGTGTTTGTCATGTCAACATGTTAAAAAGCTACTTTTCCAGGGAGAGCTCTCCGCGTCCATCACCTGCTGCACCGGTGATCTCTGTGCGTCCTGCTGCTGCCGCCGTTGCTGTTCCTCCACCGCCGTACCGACTGGCTGATGACGGGTTAGTGGAAAAAAGTTGTTCGATGCCAGTTGCTCGTTTGCCAAACTCTGAGGTTTTAAATGACCTGGAGTCTTTTTTTGTCTCATTTGTCCGCTGCCGCTCGGGCAGATGTCCGTCAGTTAATTGAAAATAACTTGTCCCTCTTTTCTGATCATCCCCATCAAACCTCTGTGTTAAGTCACGACATCGATGTGGAGGGACACCGGCCCATTAAGCAGCACGCATACAGGATAAATCCCACAAAACGGTCTCTGATGCAGCAGGAGGTGAGTTACCTAGCGGAACATGGTTTAGCCGTTCCCAGCACTAGCCCCTGGAGCTCCCCCTGTGTCCGAAATCCGACAAAACGGCCCGTTTCTGTACCGATTACCAGAAAGTTAACTTTCTGGTACCGATTACCAGAAAGTTAACTGGCAGCTTTGTGACAAACCTGCCAGGTTTGTCACAAAGCTGGACCTGTTAAAAGGTTACTGGCAGGACCCTCTCACACCACGAGCATCCGAGATTTCCGCCTTCGTTACCCCCGACAGTTTCCTCCAGTACTCGGTGATGCCATTAGGGTTGAGGAATGCTCTGGCCACGTTTCAACGTCTCATGACCTTGTGTTAGCTGGAGTAAAGAACTGCGAGGCTTATTAGATGATGTGGTTGCCTACTCCTCTACCTGGTCCGAGCACATGACAACCCTGTCCGTTATCTTTCGCCGTCTCCGCGACGCCTCCCTCACTCTCGCGAAATGCGAGTTCGGTAAAGGGACCGTTACCTATCTTGGTAAACAGGTGGGGCAGGGTCAGGTTTGTCCTGTGGAAGCAAAGATACAGGCGGTTATTGATTTTCCAGTGCCACATTTAAAGAAAGCTTTACGCCGCTTCCTTGGCCTGTGTGGTTATTACCGAGCGTTTTGCAAAAACTTTTCTGACGTGGTAGCTCCCCTCACAGCTCTTGTTAGCCCTCTGAAACCGTTCGTTTGGTCCGATGCATGTCAGGTTGCCTTTGAGTCCGCTAAAGCTTTATTGTGTTGTGCACCTGTCCTTGCAGCGCCCGCATTCGCGCGGCCCTTCAAGTTGGAGGTGGACGCCAGCGTGTGCGGCGCTGGAGCCGTTCTCCTACAGGAGGATGAGAAAGGGGTTGAGCATCCGGTTTGTTACTTCTCAAAAAAGTTTAACAAACATTGTTAACAAACAATCAGGTAAATTATAGCACAATCGAAAAAGAGGCGCTCGCTATGCTATTGGCTTTGCAGCAGTTCAAAGTTTACATTGGTTCCAGTGTTCACCCGGTTACAGTGTTTACCGATCACAACCCACTCACTTTTCTCTCTCAGATGAGAAACTCCAACCAGCGTATCATGCGCTGGTCCCTTCTTATGCAGGATTTCAATCTAGCCATATGCTATAAGAAGGGCTCAGAGAATGTGATAGCTGACGCTCTTTCTAGGACCTCTGAGCTTCATGGGAATTGGACATGACGGGGGGATGCCTAATTCTTGGGAAGGGGGGTGTTACGACTGTTGGCGTATTGTTGTGACGTGTGCAGGTGTGTGTGTGTGTGTGTGCTCTTGTTGTCCTATCTGAGCGCAGCCTGCTGACCGGACTCCTCCTCCTCTGAGAGCTGATTGGGTTCCGGACCCGGCCCGCGGCTATAAAAGACCCGAGATGGCGTCGGAGGGTGGCATCCGAAGACATCTACAGAAACTTCAATAAGAAACAAATCACCCTAGCAATATTCTTCGACATTGAAAAAGCATTTGATAAAGTATGGCATAACGGTCTCATGTACAGATTACTGGACACCAACCTCAAACTCCCCAAACCCACCCAATCCATCATCTCCAGCTTCCTCAACAACCGTCACATCAAGGTCAAAGTCAACTCAGCCATCTCAACACCATTCACCCCCCAAGCAGGAGTACCACAAGGCGCAGTTCTCAGTCCACTTCTATTTCTCATCTATACCTCAGACATCTACTACCCCCCAGCCACCATAGCCAAAGTTTCTCAGTTTGCCGACGATCTTTGCTACTGGTCCAGCTCAAAATCTCCACAACTAGCAGCCAATAAACTCCAGCATTGCATAACAGAAATAGAAACCTGGTCAAGCATGTGGCGCATCAAACTCAACCCCGTCAAAACCCAATGTGTCATCTTCACCAAAAATCAACACCTACAGCGCAACAACATTAATCTCTCATTATTCAATCAACAAATCAGCATCAGCAACGAAGCAACTTTCCTCGGAGTAATCTTTCAAAGCAACATGACCTGGACCAAATTCATCACAAAACTGGAACAAAAAGGAAACATCAGACTGAACCATCTCAAAGCCCTCTGTGGAAAACATGGCGCATCACCCTCAACAATAATCGAAGTCTATCTAGCCTACATCCGACCCCTGTTTGAATACTCCGTCCCCGCCTGGATCACCCTCACCGACAATCAGATACAACGTCTCCAAGTAATACAAAATAAAGCACTAAAACTGGCTCACCGCCTCCCGTAACCCCACACAAAAACACACAACACAGACCACCAAACACTCACACGGATACATGAACATATGAATAGAACATGAATAGATCACTTATGACACACATACACACAAGCCTGCACTAAATACACATGAGCACTTTATTTTATTTTGTTTATTTTCTTTTATTCTCTCTGTCTCTCTCGCTCTCTCTCTGTCTCTCTGTTTCTCCCTCTCTCTCTCCTGCCTTGGTTCACTTACGTCCTCCTTCCTCCAGAGTCCTGCTCCTCCCACCTCTTGCCGCTCACCAAGCTCCACCTACAACAATGGGTAGAAAAGGGCGGACGCCCTGAGCTGCCCCACCAGGCTCAAGAGCTCTCGACTCGACTCGGAGGGTGGCAGAGAGAGAGGCAGAGAGACGGAAGTCCACATGCTCCTCAAATATCCAACCAGCCACACCAGAGCATCTTTGCACTTTTTCGTTGTAGGGGTGGACTGCCATTTATGTTGATCTGTTTTCTCCTGTGTTGGCCAGTCAGGGAGGTTAGCCTTTGTCTTTGAGTTAGGTTTGTTTCCTGGCAGGTCAGCTGTTTTCCAGAGTTAGATTCCTTTTTGTTTGTTATGTTGGCCTGAGTCCATCCTGAGGTTATTAGTTAAATCGCAGTTATGTTGAAACAATAAATTCTTTTTCAACTACTTTAAGTTTGCATCCTGGTGGCTGCTTGGGTTTTGGGGAGAATGGGGCTTAATCATGTTGTGTCCCAGTCACCCCTGGATGGGGCGTAACATATATATATATATGTATATATATATATATATATATATATATATATATATATATATATATATATATAGCAACCTGCTTTAAATCAACTTTTTATATATATATATATATATGTATATATATATATATATATATATATATATATATATATATATATGGGGCAATTATATCTTACGCATCAGCACAGAAAAAAGATGCTCTAACGAGACAGCCAGAATTAGAAAAAACAGTGGAGAGTTTAGAGAATCAATTCAAGTTATCTTGCAATAGTTCACTGGCAAAAAAGCTGGAGGCAGCCTGATCTGCTTTAAATCAACTTTTAACCAGGAAGGCTGAGACACAAATTTTCTATGCTAAACACAGGCTTTTTGAATCAGGCAACAAACCTGGCCACTTACTTGCACGTCTTGCTTGTGGTAAAACTGAGCCAAATGTCATCCCCTCTCTCCTAGATAGGAATGGCTCTAGGCACTTCAAATCATCTGATATTAATAAAGTAATGAGTTTGTTCTACCCCTATCGCTCTTAATGCACATCATCTGCCAAGACCAGAGCAGAATTTCTTGATAGAATAAAGTTTCCATCTTTATCAGAGGAGCAAAAAGCAAGTTTATGCATGCCAATTTGTAAAGAAGAAGTCTCATAAGCCATATCCACTCTCAAGGGAGGTAATTCCCCAGGACCAGATGGCTTCCATCCTGAATTTTACAAAAAGTTGCTAGTAGCCCCTCTCACAGATATGTACTTTGATTCCTTTAATAGGGGTTGTCTCCCTCCTACTTTAAATCTTGCCAGCATCTCTGTCATTTTGGAGAAAATAAACCCCCTGACATGTGTGGCTCTTTCAGACCTGTTACTTTAATTTCTATGGATAGTAAGATTCTCTCAAAACTTCTTGCCGAGTGTCTGGAGAATTTATCACCACCTCTCATAAACTCAGATCAGACTGGCTTTGTTCATGGATGCTATTTAACCAGCAACGTGAGAAGGCTTTTGAATATGGGGGGGGGGGCAGTAATAGCAGTAGTAGTTGTATGTAGTAGTAGATGTACTAAAAGATGTTGTAGTAGCATAAACAGCAGTAGTACTAGTGTAAGCTGTATAAGTAATGATAGTAGAATTAAGTCTTGTTTATTATAGATTATAGATCGTAATTTTTTTTATCAATGTAGGGGGTTGACACAATAATGGCAGTACTTGCAACACAAAGTATATGATTGTAATTCTAGCAGCTCATTCTGAGAAATACTGCAGTAAGCCTTGTTTGGTGTTGGATATTTGACAGACATTTAGACAGTTTCATCTTAATAGCCTCCAATATCAAACTAACTTTATAACATGTGTGACTCTTTACACCCAGCAATATTGATTATTGAACTGAGAATATAATACTATACCTCAACAGCTAACTACATCCACTTCTGAATACTTTAATGCTGACACGCATTTTTATTGCACCAAAAAGTATTTGTGGTTTTGATAGCTTACCATCTAGCTACATTAGCTCTACTGAGCTAGCTAGCGAGCATGGTTAAATCTGACATGCGTTAAAGTTACTAACTGGTAGCTTCTTTTGTCACGTTTGAACTGGAGAATTTGGTCTTGCGTCCATTTTCCCACTTCACAAGTTGCCGTGCATGCAAGCTGGCTAGAGGTCAGGGTATGAGATGCTTTTTTACGACTGACATATTCCGTGGCTGTGCGTCAAAATACAGTGTGCAGGCAACCCCCAACTGACACTTAGCGAGCAACATATGGTCGGTTTTGCCCTGCTTCTGGCCAGACGCGCAATTCTGCTTAGGTGGAGGGATGCTGCCTCGCCCACGCTGAGCCAATGGCTCCAAGACATAATGACCTGTCTCAAGTTGGAAATGCTGCGCTTCTCTATCGGCGGCTCAGAGAAAAAGTTCTATAAAACATGGGATCCTTTTTTAGTATACTTTCATAATACCCAAACAACATAAATATGCTCAGCTTTGGCCCTTGACATAAACATTCGCAGCCTGCCCCCCGTGAGGGGGATACACCACAAGCTAATGTTTGTAACTGTGCCTTAAAAATGCTCTCAATACTGTAAAGGGAGGGGGGAGGGGGGTTGTTACGTGCGGGATTGTTGATTGTACTTGTTAAACCCTGCACTTGTTGTTTGTTAAAATAAGGATCTACTGTCTACTTTGTGTTCAACTTGAATATGTGTCTGAAAAATCCAAATAAAAATATTTGAAATTAAAATACAGTGTGCATCAAGGGACTCAGCAGAAGCAGACAATCACCTAACCAAATAGGACACAGGGACAAATCAATTAAATATTTGGCTGTTAATACTTCAAATGTTAGTATTATATTGCAATTACTTTATGTATATACAGTGCCTATAAAAAGTATTCACCTCCTTAATTGTTTTTGCATTTTATTGCTTTTATAAATGGAATCATGGTCAATATACAAAAAATATACAAAACAAAGAAATTATAAAAAAAAAAAAAAGCCTCTATAATGTCATAGTGAAAACAGATTTCTACAAAGTAATGTGAATTAATTAAAATATATCATGAAAAATAGGTGATTGCATAAGTATTCACCCCCTTTTAAATGAACTGACCTAATTCAACAGAGGTTTAACCAATCGGTGCTAGTTGTCTCACAATTAGTGAAATGGAGATCACCTGTGAATGTGTCTCAAGTGATTGTAGTACAAAGACACCTGCGTCTGGAAGGTCCAATCACTGGTTAATCAGTATTCTTGGCTACAATTACACCATGAAAACAAAAGAACACATTTCAAACAACTTTGTGAAAAGGTTATTGAAAAGTATAAGTCAGGGGATGGATAAAAAAAACATTTCCAAGTCACTAAACATCCCCCGGAGTTCAGTTAAATCCATCATTAAGAAAGGGAAGAAATATGGCACGTGTAAATATGCCTAGAGCAGGCCATCCTCACAAACTGAGTGACTGTGCAAAGAGGAGACTAGTGAGGGAGGCCACCAAGACAACTATGACTACTCTGAAGGAGTGAAAAGCTTCAGCAGCTGAGATGGGAGAGACTCTGCATACAACAACTGTTGCCTGGGTTCTTCACCAGTCAAAGCTTTATGGGAGAGTGGCAAAGATAAAGCCACTGTTGAAGAAAGCTCATTAAATCTTGACTAGAGTTCAGCCAAAGGCATGTGGGAGACTCCAAGGTCAACTGGAAGAAGGTTCTTTGGTCTCTTGAGAGCAAAATGGAGCATTTTGGCCATCAGACTAGACGCTATGGCGGACACCAAACACTGTACATCACCACAAACACACCATCCCCACTGTGAAGGATGGCCCTGGACGGCTTGTAAAGGTAGAGGGTAAAATGAATGCAGCAAAATATTGGGAAATCCTGGAAGACAACCTGATTCAGTCTGTAGAACTACGACTTTGGAGAAGATTTATCCTCCAGCAAGACAATGACCTGAAGCATACAGTGAAAGCTACACAGAAATGGATTACAGACAACAAAATGAATGTTCTGGAGTGGCCGAGTCAAAGCCCAGACCTCAATCCAATAGAAAATTTGTGGCTGAACTTGAAAAGGGCTGTTCATGCCCGATCCCCGTGCAACCTGACAGAGCTTGAGCAGTTTTGCAAAGAAGAATGGAGTAAAATTGCAGTGTCCATATGTGCAACCCTGATTGAGACCTATCCACACAGACTCAGTGATTGAGGCCAAACTAAATACTGACTTCAAGTGGGTGAATACTTATGCAGTCACATATTGTACATTATATATTTTTAATTAATTGGCATTTCTTTGCAGAAACCTGTTTTCACTTTGACATTAAAGAGTTGTTGGGGTTTTTTATACTGACCATGATTCCATTTATAAAATCAATACAATGGTAAAACAATTAAGGGGGTTAATACTTTTTATAGGCACTGTAGTTACATATATTATGTGAGTATTGGTGCAACATTTCTTTTCATGTTTCACTTTGTTCATATCTATTTTTCCCTTCCTATTTAGTTCAAGGACGTTAAATTACAATCTATTTAGTCTAATTGGCTATTGGTAACTTGTTTAGCTAACATTAACTCAGTACTGTGACATTAGATAAGTCATGTTTTCTATGCATATATATTCAATATCGTTTTACTTTCATTTCAACTTGTTATGAACTTTTTCAATGGAATTTCATTATTAGGTAAGAGCTTTGAGTCAAGTAAATTCTGATCTGTCAGCATGGATTGTAATACATTCATGCAGCACTGGACTGGTAATTTGAATTAGAATTTTAAAGGAAACCATAAAACAGAACTTCAAACCGAGCCACGCTGATTTGCTTTTCCATCAGCAGTTTTACTGCACCAATTTGAGCCGAGCCAGGCATGCGATAGACCTGCTCCGGAGTAGGGCCAAGCTGTGCCGTTGCCCAAGTGGGCCACGGTACTGCTGGTGAAAACGTAACGTTTCCTGTAATGCTAAATCATAATAAAAGCTTTTAAATGACTACATAACAGGGGGCTTTTATTGTGAGTCAGACTGGCAGATGGAATGGAGAAATGGCAATGAAGTTTGCTTTTGATATCCATATCCATAAATTCCTTTCCTTTACCCCCGTTGATAGAGCGAGAAAGTGGGTGGGGGAAAGAGGGGGAGGGAGGGAGGGAGGGAGGGAGGAAGGGAGAGAAAGACATGTCTCTGACATTCTGCAGATACAGATATTAAAACTGTAGTCAAACGCTGGTATGATGTTGATATTTGATGATGTTTTCAGGTCTATTTTTCGGTTCCAGGGCGGCATTCCGAAGGGCCGCCGTTCCGAACGTTCACTTTCATGTTTCGGAATGCCGGCCCTTAATTATTTTTGAAAAAAGGTCGCCATTCCGACCGGGTTAGGGTTTCAGGTCGGAATGGCGGTCCTTCGGAATGGGGGTCGCCCCCCCCTATTTTTCAGAGAACCGCACGTGTCACGGTATATTTAGGTGAGACTCTGAATCTCTGGATGAAGCAGTGCTGCAGCCTGCTTGACATGCGTGTGAGACGTGCTAGCCATGCCGGCAGTAGTAGACCCATTTTGAAATTAGTTAATTTTGTCCCTCTACATTTGGGCCATGTGCATCCATGAAGCACCATCCCTTTTTTTTTTTTTAATTTTTGAAAACCACTTCGCAACACAAGAGGTGTGTGTGACGAAGAGCTGATGAGTAAGAGGATATGGCTGGAGAAAATCACCACTGTACACCAAACACATATCAACAAGGAAAAGTACCATTATTTCTGAATGATTTAAAAACCTTGATCAACAGCTGAGTCTGTTCTGGGATGGTTTAACTGTTCACTAGTTTTTACTTAATGCCTTCAGAGAAACTGGAACTGTTCCAGAACTCAGCAGCTGCTGATTTAAGACATTTTGACTTGTTTGTTTTCTTTCCTGAACACGCGTGTTTTGTTTCCTAACAGCACCTTCGTTCTGCGAGTCCTTTTTCAAACAAACCAACATTTTACAATAAAAACTCTGAACTGTTGGTTGATTAAACTTGACAGATGAAGCTGTTCAACACATCTTCCTTCAGGTTCATATCAAGTGCTACTCTGGTGAAGTGGGTTGGAGCTGAATGAATGAATGTTTGAATGTTCTCATGTGAATCCATGTGTGTTTATTTAAAAGAGCTAATTTTTTAACTGAAGATAACTGTTTGATTTGACTTACGTTCAGCAATCAGTGACAGAGCCTGTAAAAAATGTAGGATTTAATTTTTTTTTTTTTTCCTGTTTTCCAAAGATAGTGATATAATTATAATTTTTTTTGATCATCCACTCCAGTATTCACTGATAACTGTCATTCAGACACAAAAGCACCATCCTGAGTGAGGAATGGTGGGCCTACAGAGAGGTACTTATCAATCATAGATATAAACACTTTCCTGTCAACCACAGTAGATGGCTCATTGACCCACTAACCGGAAGCCACATACACAACCTACAGAGAATATGGGCCATCTACACAGGGATTGTATGGCGACTAAGAGGGAACAGGACAGAGGCCATTAGAGTTGGCCTTTTGGCTACCAAACCACCACAAATATTGTCCTTTTGGGACGCAAATGTGGTGCAAAACCACAGTGACGTCACCCATTGGTTTGTGAACTACTTTTTCGAAACCTCATGTTTAGCATTACAGCTGTCACCATCTTTGAGGATGGTGAGGATAACTTGATTGGATCTGACTCAGACCTGAGTAACAGCTTGTCAATCACAAGGTAACCACGCCCTGAAGCACAACTTGCTTAATACTCAATTTTACTCTAAATGGGACCATAATTCACAAAATGATCATCATGTTGCTTTGAAGAAAACTTGAAACAAGAGATTGAGAGCATTAGCTTGTTCGGAAACTGTTTACTGAGTGAAATCAAGTGAGAAGTAGGGTCATTTTCTCATAAGCTTACATACAATCAGACTTCTTTTTTAAACCAATGTCACCCCCTGCTGACCATTAGAAATACTGCATGTGCAAGGTATTTCCACATCTGCTTCACTTTTTACACCTGGGAGGTCTGTCCATATTTTTTGCAGTCAATAGCAAGAACCCCCCACTACCTCCTTCTCTCTCCAAATCCCCCATCCACCTCACTCAGGCATTTGTTTTTGTTGTTTATGTTGGACCAAGTCAATTGTGTAGTTCCCATTTTTGAAGGACCACTCCACTCCAAAACATTTTTTATGGGTATGTCCTCTTTGAGGTGCTTCAGTTTTAGGTTAAAAAGGTACACCAATCAGCTATACCATTAAAACCACTGATTGATCATATAATTTCAATGCTATGTTCTGCTGGGAAACCTTGGTCCTGGCATTCATGTGGAAGCCACTTGGCACACTGATAAAGACAAGCACACCCCCTCATGGCAATAGCACTCTCTGATAGCACGCCCAGAGGTCCTGTGTCCATGCCTTGATTGGTTAGAGCCATATCTGCTCCACGTTGGCAACTGGGGTATGTGGACTCAAATGGATTACTATTTTTTTCTCAATTAAATTATCGCAATTTTTCAACATGTAGCATATAATCTATATCTTTGTAAGTTTGGAATAAGTCATGTTGAAAGGAAATGGTTGTCATGATGAATTTATTTCCAGTTGAAAATGCTTCACTCAAATGTTTGTAGCTGTGTGATTGTTTCAAATTGACAAGGGACTCAATCAGCATTAAAAAATGGTTAATTACAGTTAAGTTATCCTTATTCTGCATCCTTGTTTGTTTATGAAGTGTTACTTAAGGGATGAATGTTTTCAACTTTACAGTAAGTCACAAAAGCAACATTAATAAATGGTTAATAACAGTTCAGTGATGCTTATTGAGCATCCTCATGTGTTTATGAAACTGTGGCAGGTTGAGTGCTGCTCCACCTCCAATCTCGATTAGTATCACCTGGGCCTGATTGTGCAATGGTGCCACCTGCTCAATTGGTCATGCTTTCACTGGTGCGCGCACTGTTGCCTGGCGTTCACCCAGCGAGGGCTCTGTCTGGCCTGCTCCGGTTGTTGGTACCGAGCGGTGATTTGTACGGTAGGCATGGGTGCTGCTATACTTGTGTAATTTTATAGCGCATCATGGTGTGACAGCTGCCGTGATTTTGTCGCTTTACAGCGGTGTCGGCCGTGTTGTTTGTGTGCAGCTTCATGGGGATTTTGAGGAGTGTGGCGTCTGCTCTCTGCCCTCACCGCGAGACGGTGACTGTGTTTTGGGCTGGGTGTTAAGCTCTCTTCGCTCAGGTAAGCTTGTTCTTTTATTGCTAACTACTGCTAGCTTATTAGCCTTATGTTAAAAGTTATCCTACTCTCTGTCCTGCTGTAGCTGTTGAGGGCACAGCTTGTGTCTCTTCTCTTCCTCCTGCGCTCTGTGTGGGGCTGCACTGCGCAGCTCGGTGACGTGGGCCGCCAGCTGGGCATCCCGAAGAACAGCAATCCACGGCCTCCAGCCCTGGTGCGGTCGCTCCGTCTTCTGCTGCTGCTGCATGTTCTACATGAACTGATTAAATTGCACAGTAATTCCGCCGTGTGCCCGCGCAGCTTCGGGTTCTCCATCCCACCACAACTCCTGTTGATTTGATTAATTTCTTTCGTTTTGCTTATTTGGTTTATTCGTTTGGGTTAAATATTTTCTTTTGTTGTTTATTTAGTTTAATATCCAGCTGTTGGGTTTGTTTTTAGTTAATGGGACTACTACTACTCCTGGTCCCCGCCCACGGCTGAGTCTTGGTGTTAAGTTTGTTTTGTTTCATTATTATCTTGTTACTTTGTTTTTTTCGTATATTTATATTTGGTTTCAGTCACTTAATTAGTTATTACGTTCATTCTTTTCTGTTGGTGTGTGTGTGGTTTAGTATAGGCCTCCTTTTTTTAACTGAACAATCTATCTGCCTGAGTGTCCCACCACAAGCGGTATTATGCCATGCCACCTAAAGTCGCTAAGGCGAGCGAAAAACCCAAGCCGGTGGCTGTTGCAGCTACTAGCAGCTTTAGCAAAGTGGATTTAATAGCCTCGTTAGCCGAACTCAAGACATCCATGCTAGCTGAGATTAAAAAATCTTTTGACGAAGTGAACGGGAAATTGGACGGGCTCCAGGAGACTGTTAACACTCATGACGAGCGCCTGAACTCCCTGGAAGACAACACGGAGACGTTTCACCAACGCTTAGCTGAAGTGGAGGCTTGCTGTGAGAGGCTGCAGGCTGATAATACCAAGCTAAAGTCAAGGCTAACCGAGATGGAGGGAAGAAGTAGGAGGAACAACGTCCGTCTTATTGGTCTTCCCGAGGGGATTGAAGGTCCGCTGGACTGCGTGCACCGCAGCCTAGCCCCCAAGCCGGGACCTGGAGGCAAGCCTCGGCCAGTCATTATCTGTTTTCATCGGTACCATAACAAGGAACTGGTGATTCGCGAGGCAAGGAAGAGGGGCGATTTGAGGTTCCAGAATAACCCATGTAGTGTCTGAGTGTTTCTTATACCTCCTGAGCTCTGAGTGACAGGACAGGATGGGACAGGACCAGATGCTTCCCTTTAAGTATATGTGGGAAGGGGACTACGTAGAGGTCTCATGTCCAGGAGAACAACATATTAGTCCTGTAGTGTGCGTCAGAGAATAGCTAAAGGAAGAGGCCCACACTGAGGACTGACCAGTTCAGAGGTTCAAGATTGATTCAATGTATACATTTTCATCTAAGTATAGAGAGACTAGCAGGTCAACTTTAGATAGCATCAATATAGTCACGCACGCACATTCACGTACACATATTCCCTTGAGAGATATTCTCTAGAGATGTTATGCAGACCTATTCTTTTCCCACAGGATAGAAGGGCTCTCAGTGCCCTAAAAGTAAACAATTAGAGAAACAGGCGGGCCTGAGCGAATGGACTCTAAAAAGGACCCGCACACCAGAGAACGGGGGTGAATTGGGTTGATCTCCTAAGACTGAGGGTCAGAGAGGAGTTCTGATAGAGCAGAGGGCAAAGCATTTTGGGCATCACTTTGCCGAGATTTGAGAATACCAGGGAGTGGCCACACTCTGGTTCAGACGCTGGCTTGAGATCTGTTTCAATAAAGATTGCTCTGTCATATCCACCCAGCCTTGCCTCCGCAGAATCTTTCGTCAACATACTACACGCCGACACCTTTTGAGGACGACAGCCCATACACTTCACCCATTCAGGATCTACGAGGACTACAGCCCTGACGTGGTTAGTCAAAGGAAGAAATACGCGTCGGTATTGTCAGAACTGTATAAGATGGGACTGAAACCTGCACTGCTGTTCCCTGCGCGGCTCCGTATTACCAACGCTGACGGCACCCGCACCGCGTTCAGCTCTGTGGCAGAAGCGGAGAAGTTTGCTGAGGACTTTAAGAACTCTTGACTGGTTAGTTTTGATACTATAATATGTGACTGCTTCAGTTTCAAGAGGTGAGTACTGCTGCGTGTTGTACACGAACCATTCTATGTTTACCTCTGCCATGTTTACTGTTTTGATAAGGGCATGCTTTAAAATACGCACTTTACGTTCGTGATGAGGGTACAATAAGTGATTTGTTATGTGGTGGGTTTTATCTTACATCTGACTAAGTGGGATGGAGGGGTTTATCTTATGGGTAAACTAGTTAAGGAAGTATTACAGTTAGTTAGTGTAGGTGTGCTGTTTGTTCTAGCAGCTAGCCTCAACTGGGGTTTTAGGGGAGGGACACCTTGTTTCACTATCTCTTTGAATGGACCAAAATGTTGTAATTTTTTTTTTTTTATTTTTTTCTCTTTGTTTCTATCTTTTGGTACGCAGCCAGAACATCTGGGCCTTTAATATTGTATAAAAAGTTGATTAATGAGTGGATCTTTATTTTACCATCTGGATTTTTGATTTGATTATAATGGCTGGCTCATTTAATATAGTCACATGGAATGTTAAAGGCTTGAACCATCCAGTTAAGAGGAAGAAGGCCCTTACACACCTGAAGAATTTAAGTGCAGGAATAGCATTTATTCAAGAAACACACCTCAAGAATTCAGACAATGCTGAAATGTGGATGGGTGGGACAGCTCTTTCATTCAACTTTTCAGGGGAAGGCTGGAGGCGTTGCAATATTAATAAATAAAGGCGTCTCCTTCACACCTTCCATTATTGCAGCCGACCCCAATGGACGGTACGTTTTAGTAACCGGTAAACTTTATAATCGTAATGTTATTTTAGCCAACATATATGCTCCAAACTGTGACGACCCTCAGTTTTTCTCCCGTGTCATTAATCGGCTCCCTTGCTTAAATTCACACTTGCTGATTATGGGAGGGGACTTTAATTTTTGTCTGGACCCCGGGATGGATAGGTCATCTTTTAGGCCGGGATATGCAACATCTAAACCTGTTTCTTATATACAGTCATTTCTTTCCACTTATGGCATTTCAGATATCTGGTGCTTCTTACACCCAAAAGACAGGCAATACTCTTCCTGTGCTCATCAAACCTATAGCAGAATTGATTATTTTTTTATTGATAATAAATTAACAGTGGAGGTTCAGTCATGTGAATACTACCCTATAGTAGTATCAGACCATGCTCCTCTTTTACTTAAACTGAACATCCCTGATGCCATAACGCCCAGACGGATGTGGAGATTTAATTCTCTTCTGCTATCTGATGAAAACTTTCTGAACTTCATGTCCGACCAAATCTCTCGTTTTTAGATATTAATATGACACCAGATGTTTCCATGGCGACTGTCTGGGAGGCCCTTAAGGCGTATCTAAGAGGCCAGGTAATTTGTTTATGGCCAAAAAAAAAAAGGACTCAAAGTCAAAACAAGTGGAGTTGGAAGAACAAATAGCTGATTTAGATAAGAAGAATGCACAAACTCCCTCTCCAGATCTGTACAAAGAACGTTTAAAGTTAAATACGGAATATGACATACTTACTTCACACACTATTGAAAATGTATTGTTAAAAAATCGGAGTAATATTTATGAGCACGGAGACAGAGCAGGGGAGGTTCTGGCAAGACAGCTGAAAGGTGCCAGGGCCAAGCAAATAATTAAAGGGGTGAAATCGCAGGACGGCAAGATTGTCACTGACCAGTTAGGAATAAATGATGCATTTCAATGTTACTACCACGATCTTTATAGCTCTAATAATTCTTGTGACCCTTCTTCCTTATTTAACTTCTTTAGAGATCTGTCTATTCCAACTTTGTCTCCAGATCAGGTCACTGCCTTGGATGCACCAATACAGTTGCAGGAGATTGAGGAGGCAATCAAATCATTACAACCTCGGAAATCACCTGGCCCTGATGGCTTGCCGAGTGAGTTTTACGCAGCGTTTTCTAAACAATTAACACCTGTTTTTGCAGCAGTATGCGTAGACTCTCTAAATAGGGGGACTCTTCCTGACACTTTGAATCAGGCTTGTATAACACTGCCCCCGAAAAAAGGTAAAAACCCCTTAGAGTGTGCGTCTTACAGGCCAATCTCACTTTTAAACTGTGATTATAAAATTCTGGCCAAAATATTGGCCCGTCGTCTAGCAGGGGTTTTGCCCCATATTATATCATCAGACCAGACTCGTTTTGTGAAAGACAGGCGCTCCTTTTTCATTGTCCATCGTTTGTTTAATATCATATACACTCCGTGCCAGACTGACTCTGAATGCCTTCTCTCCATGGATGCAGAGAAGGCATTCGACAGAGTGGAGTGGGGCTACCTGTTTGAGACTCTGCATAGGTTTGGGTTTGGTGATACATTCATATCATGGGTTAGACTATTGTATGCTTGCCCTTCGGCAATGGTACTAACAAATAACCACTATTCAAAATTGTTCAGGCTACATCGTGGCACCCGTCAGGGATGTCCTCTTAGCCCCCTTCTTTTTGTGCTAGCTATTGAGCCTCTAGCCATAGCGATAAGAAACAACCATTCTATCCATGGCATTACAAGATTTGGCACTGAACATAAATTATCATTGTATGCTGATGATCTGTTATTATTTGTGTCCAAGGCTGAGACTACTATTCCCCTCATTCTGGAGCTTCTTGCAAAATTTGGAGAAATCTTGGGGTATAAACTGAATCTACATAAGAGCGAATTATTGCCACTGAATCTGACTAACACAACATTACGAAATATTACAGTGCCCTTTAAAATGGCCGTTAACAGCTTTGTCTATCTTGGGGTCATTGTAACAAGAAATTTTTGTGATCTCTTTAAAAATAATTTTGACGCACTGCAACACAAAGTTCAGCAGGACTTACCCAGCTGGTCACTCCTTCCACTCTCATTGGTTGGGAGAGTGAATGTTGTCAAAATGTCTGTGCTACCCAGGTATTTATATTTATTTCAGAGCCTCCCTGTGTTCATCTCCAATGCTTATTTTAAGAAGCTTGATTCAGTGATATTATCTTTTACTTGGAACGGCAAGAAACCCTGTTTGCGTAAAGAACACCTGCAGAAGTCAAAGCAGGATGGCGGCCTAGCACTTCCAAATTTTCGATATTACTACTGGGCTGCTAATCTTTGTGGTTTGTCCTTTTGGGTACATTGCTATTCTGGTAATAGTGTACCAAAGTGGGTGGAGATGGAGAAGCTTTCCTGTAGCTCCTTGTCCCTACCAGCTGTAATTGGTGCATCAGTTCCACTACCTCTAAACATAACGTTTAATAATCCTGTTGTTCATAATTCCGTTAAAATCTACTTACAATTTAGAAAACATTTTAATCTCCAAAGTATGAGTCTCTCCAGCCCAATAGCATCAAACACCTTTTTCTCTCCTTCAATGCTGGATGCCACATTCCATGTATGGCAAAGGCAGGGGCTGAAAATATTTAAAGACCTCTATATTGAAAACTCATTTGCTTCTTTTGAACAACTATCTGTTAAATATAGCTTACCCCCTTCTCATTTTTTTAGATACTTGCAAGTAAGGCACTTTGTTTTAGCCTCCATCCCGGGGTTCCCAGACAAACTTCCCTATAATGTTATTGACGAGTTGATATCTTTCAACCCAACTAAGAAAAAAGTTATTTCTATGATGTTACGCTTGATTTCCGGTTTAAATTCTCCTTCCATGTCTGCCATCAAAGAGGCTTGGGAGCGAGATCTCAAAACCGGTATCAGTGAAGCAGACTGGACTAAAGTTTTGAAGAAAATTAATTCATCTTCAATGTGTGCGAGACACTCTCTTATTCAGTTTAAAGTGGTACACTGAGCTCATATTCACAAATCCAAACTGGCAAGAATTTACCCTCATATTGACCCAATGTGCGACAGATGTAAATCGGAGGAAGCCACTTTAATACATATGTTTTGGCTTTGTCCCAAAATACAGCAGTATTGGGAGGGTATTTGTGAAGCACTTTCTTGTGTACTTGGTGTAAATATAACATTAAATCCCCTTTTGCTGCTTTTTGGGGTCACTGGTGAGGGGTTAGGACTACCTGTCGGGGGTTGGAAGCTCATTGCCTTTTCAACTCTGTTAGCACGCCACTTGATCCTCTTGAAATGGAAGGATGCTGCCCCGCCTACTGTTTCACATTGGGTGAAAGATGTATTATATCATCTTAAACTGGAGAAAATTAGATTTGTGTTGAGGGGTTCTGAAAAGAAATTTTATCAGGTGTGGGGGCCTTTTCTGACTTTTTTTTAACCAACCATCGACGAAGGTACAAGAGTGAATCTTTATTCAGTATTCTGGCTGATTTACTTAATAAGTGACAGTGGGGGCAAGGAGTTTGTTTTTGTATGGGGTGGAGTTTTTTTGTCTTTCCTTTCTTGAAAAATTGTTGTTATTGCTGTTTTTTGCACACTTCTGTCCAAACGTTAATAAACATATTAAACACTAATAATGTATAAATGAGGCATTGGTTAAAAGGGACATATTATGCAAAACTCACTTTTTCGTCGCTTTAGTACGTATATTTGTGTATCCAGAGTGCCTCCCCACCCCTTATGCGTGAGTTTCGACAACTAAGTCAATGTTTTGTAAACTGCGGGAGTTAGGAAATGAGTCTCTAAAGAGCCATTTGGATTTCACCCGGACTGTTACGTAACAGTTCGGGTGATTTGAATACTACCGCTACCACTACGCGCCCTCCCATACTACCCCAGCTACCTGAACGAGGATCCGCCATTTTCTCGTTCTCACTTCACTTGTACGCGACAGCCTGACTGCTACCATGTACAACCCGAAAGCCAAGCACTGCTGCTCCGTCGTCGGATGCACGGATCCTCCTGTTTTGCTACATCGCCTCCCTACCAAAGAGGATACACATTTTATTTATCAGGGAAATGTCCCAGCTTCAGTGAGCAAAAGCGTTTTTGTCTGTGCCAATCACTTCACGCCGGACTGCTTCAGCAACCAGCGTCAGTATAACGCTGGACTGGCAACGAGATTGTTCCTAAAAGATGGATCGTTACCCACTGTCCGTGGCAACACCACAGATGATGGAACTGTTAGTATTTAAAAAACACTACAATTTGTGTTACTTTGGCCGTTTAGCACATGAGCTAACGCTAACCGTTGATGTAAATTTGAGGCTGAACTAACGTTACATGTGAAGTTATCAACGCTGGGCTTACTGGCCGTAGTATTCACGATAATGTTAATGTTACCAAACGTTAATTTGTCATATCAGCACTCTTTTAAAACATGACAGTGAATTGAGAAAATGAATTAGGATATTGAGATTTTATCGCTTCTAACCGGCTGGTGAACTACTGCTCGGCCATGAACATGTGGAGGATACGGTATGAAATGGTCTCAGTTATTCACGGCCAGTGAGCTACGTTAATTAATTAGCATGTTGTGCTAAAGGACAGTGTGTTAGACGCCCAGGAGTAACTTGGCAGTCGAATGTCTTCCTGTGTGTTGGTATACATGTAACTATGTGTGTAGCGTTAGCTGCTGGCATGAGAGACCAGACCTGAGAGTCCCAAAACGTTATCTGCGGTAAAGCAATCACTACTTTGGTTTGGAGCAGGAGACAGGGGTTACCTGCTACATGTCTGCTGTGCTACTATCAGTTATATGCAGGCATGGACACAGAAAAGTTGCTTTGCAAATGTGTATTGCTCACTTACTAAATCTAATGTGAAATGAGGGATTTGCATGGGTTTGCTCGGATTATGATTTACCAGATTTTGCCTTATCAAATTGATTTTTTAATCATCATTTCTGTCTACATAGCTTTATTGTTTCATGTAACATGAGAAAACGGATACATAACTTATTACTTCCTTTTGCGTTTAGACAAGCACATCTGTACAGCAGCCTGTGGTGCATCATGTTGGCTGCCAGACAGACCGACCAGTGACATGCACAGTTGGCACACAGCTTTCCATGACAACTCTCCAGCCTCACTTCAGAAGCACAGGTTTGTTGACCAAAAGCATATCATGTGATGTTAGTCACTATGTTTCTCTATAATGTAATTTTTGTTTGACTCTGTTATGAATATGGAGTGGCTAATGGAAATTCTGTTTTCATCTATCAAAGGCACACAGAAACAGTGTCCTGTGCTGATGTTGGTGTTGGCACCTCAACCGTTGCCTTCTCAACTTCTCAACCATTCTTAACATCAACCCCAATAAAGAGACCACGTAAAAGGGCTCGCTTGGAACTGGAGGAGGAGGAGAATCCATTGGGGGGCAGTTCATCATGGACATTCCTGACCCCAAGGATTCTACGTATGATCCTGAGGACTCTGTCACAGTTTTGTCTGAGTCAGCAGATGTGACATGAGTTAATAACCTCAGAATTGACTTTTTTATATGTAAGGGAGTATGGGAGTTACTAATTTATCTTTGACATGTTTGTTCTTCTACTAGACTGGAGCCTTTCTGCCCTGTTCATAAGACACCAACATATATTGTCTATAAAAAGTGTCTGCTAGAGCTGTTTGAGGTGTGCCCTGTCTGTCAGCGTGTTTCAGACGTGCAGACAAGAAGGCTAGGCACATTCCTTTCTGTAGAACAGACGTGCCCACATTGTCAGTTCTTCAGAAAATGGAACAGCCAGCCAATTCTGGGAAGCACACCTGCAGGAAACCTCCAGCTTTCAGCTGCAGTATACACCACAGGTGCATCTTTCTTCAAACTTGAAAAGGTAATGGATTAAGACTTCACTATGTAATTTTATTAGTTTTGCATATCATATTGCTAAATGTTGTATAGAGCAGTACTTATGACACATCTTGTCTGTCTGTCTGTCCTCAGATCTTCTGGGCAATGCAGCTGATGATGTTTCAGTATAACACTTTTCGGCGTCATGCACAGACGTACATAGAGCCTGCCATCATACACACGTGGAAGCATAGACGTCGGAACTAGGCACCCCCCACACCCCATCAGCCTCCATACCCACTGCATTACACTTTAAAAAAAATAAAGAATCTGAATTTAAACTCAATTTGTCTGACTTACATTTATCTCTTTCATATAATTAATGCATAGATCTATGCTTTTGATGTGATATGCAGCCTGCCTGACTACATACAGAAGCCTAGGCATCTGGCTAGGCTACTGTATGGAGTCAGGCTGCATCTGACAGCCCACTGTGACGTAGGCTAAACAAGTAAAAAAACATGACTTTTGTTTCACGGGTATTCTTGTTTTGTTTTGATATGTTCACGCGCATTGTTGTTTTGATCTGTTGGTGTTAGCTTAATGTCACAAGCAATGTGAGTTCAATAAAGCCAGCTGAAATGTCACAAAAAAGGATTTCAGATTTTTTTTCAAAACCTCCCGACTCTGGGCCAGCTAAACATCTAAGAGAGACCGCTCACAGTGTGACACCTGAACCCTGTGTGCCACCGCCAGCAAGCGGACAGCAGCAGGAGCAGCAACAGCAGCAGCTGCTAGCCCAAGGACCCGGCTGTGGTCCTCCCTCCCCAGTGCCACCCGGTGCTAGCCAAGGGGCAATATCCTTCAGACCATTGCAGGATTATAATTTCCCTGTCAGGAAGTTTAGCGGGGAGAACTTCACTCGCTCCTGCAAGGCCGCCTGGTTCAGAGAGTGGCAGTGGCTGGAATACATTGAGGACAGTGATGGCATTGTGTGTGGTGTGTGCCAGTCAGCTGTCAAGAGCAAGCTGGTCGTGTCAGAAACCGACAGTCTATTTTTGAAAGATAAAGGCTTTTCAAACTGGAGAAAAGCAACGGAGAAGATCAGGGACCACGAGAAGACTCGCGTTCATTTAGATGCGACCCAAAGATTGGCTGCATTGAAAACAACGCCAATTATTGCGCTTCTCTCCATTCTAGTTCTCTTATAACTGCATGCTATTATAAAATAACTTCAAATCAAATCCTTAATCATTTATAAGTGTGTGTGCTTCCCCCGCCCCTCCCAACAAAAATCCCCCCCCCCCTCTCAGAAAAAATAGTTCCAACGTCCATGCTTAGTCAGCAGGAGAGTGTTATCCTAGGTGGCGACTTAAGGGCTGACTCACCAGGTATACAAGACTCTCTGATACATTTTATTCTAATGTTTTTGTTTAGAAAAGTGGTTACTATGAAGTACAACAAAGTGATATGTAAAATGTAATTTTTGTGAAATGATACATTTATTTTTGAAGGCCACTCTGCCAAGTTTGGCAGTTACTCAATGATGGACCTGAGGAGCAACACTATAATTGACATACAGGTGGTTCAGGTGAGTTAAAAGGTGTGATCTGTATTCAAGTTAACTAATCTGTGTTTTATGAGTGCTTTTAAAAATCATATTGTTTAATAGACTTTTGTGTTCTGTTTTTGTGTTTTTCTGATCAGAGCAACGAAGTCGGTGGAAGTTACCACATGGAGAAAGAAGGTCTGAAGAGGAGCCTTGCTCTCTTGGAGGCACGTGGTGTTACATTGGACAGCATTGTCACAGACTGTCACCCTCAGATCCAGAAGTTCCTGAGGGAGGCCAACGTGACACAGCACTACGATGTCTGGCACATGGAAAAAGGTATTCGTTACTGTGTCTGTGTGTTAGAGGGGGAAAATCAGGATAAAATGCCCTTGCTCACAGGTCCACACAGTATATTTTCCTATTATCATAATTACTAATGTGTTCCATATGTTAGGGTTAGAGTTATTTTGTATTCAACATATACTGTTTATCTGAACGTGACTGAAATATTGTTTTAATAGGACTGTCCAAGAACCTGGTCAAGATAGCCCAGAACAAAGATTGCGAGAAGCTGAAGAAGTGGCTTCACAGCATAAAGAACCATGTGTACTGGAAAGCAGCCTCCTCTACGTCAGGGCCAGACAGAGTGGACCTCCTTTCTTAACCATGTCCAAAACGTCCACACACATCAAGATCCTGCTTTCCCCCAGTGCTTGCATCCGCAGCGCACCTCAAGGGACAAGAGCAAATGGTTGACAGCAGGTAGATACACAAATATCTAAAAGATGTTTAAACAGTTTGAATTCATGTGATTTTTTTTTCTGGAACACCGGCTTTCTGCAGGCTAGAAAAGGCGTTGACTAATAAGAGAATTCTGAAAGATGTGGAAAAGCTCTGCCCTCACTATCTCACTAGCGACCTCATCACTGGAGGCATTTCACAGCATCATTCTGCGGTTTGCACCCAAGAATGTTGTCTTCCCATACCTTGGAATGTTATGAATAAACCATCACTATCTGTTTAGTTCATTATAATTTAGTGTGCTTGCTATCATTTTTAAAGTACTATTTTTCCACCCAAGACTCTACCTGGCTGCCCTGCATTACAATGAAAATGCTGGCCGACCACAGGCAACATCTACAAGAGGAGCGCTGCTGTACAGAGTGAACTTCCCCAAATCAAAACATTCCCTAAGTTTTACAATCTTTTATTTAAACCCCACAAATTAAAATAAACATGGACACACAGGCATAACACAAAAGGTTGAAATAAACACAAACAAATAAAATCTGAATAATTTTTAGATGGTTTTCAAAATAAATAATAAATAAGGAGAATGTATAAATAAGAAGTAATTAGGAGAAATAAGAAGAGAAACTTTACAACACTGCAGCGCAAGGCTTTTTGGTTCTAGTGCAATTTTCCTGCAAACATTAATTTTTGTTTATTGCACTGCAGACTACGTTGATGCACTGTTGGACCTGATCTTCGAGAAGGTTTTCCAGGACCCTGCCCCATATGTGAACTGGAGGTGCTGAAACTCAAAATCCCTGAAAACCTCTTGGCTCAGTATGATAGAGACGACAAGCTGGACGTTATAGTGCCAGTTATGTGTCAAGGTTCAACCAAGGACAGGTCTGAACCCAACATACTGTCCTTCTGCATCAAGGAACTCTGCACGAATCCTCAGCACCACGCAGGCAGGCAGCACAACTCTCACTCTCTGCCCCAGAAAGCCCCAGCACCAGCTTACAAAGCTTCTGTAGGCTAGGCATCTATATTGGCTGGACACAATTCAATATAAAGTCAGCACTGAATGTTCACATCCATGGCAACTAGATACTTTCTTTGTTGTTATTTTCATATTGATATTGAAGTTAATATATAAAGTTCAACTGTTCCACTTCAGATATTTATTTTCCTATTATTATTATTTCATACATGTCAACACATGTTTACAAATGTTTCTTACAATAAATATTTACTAACTATTCTGTGTGTTTTCATTGTTTGATATGTAATTTTCATGTTAACAAGTAAAAGATAGTAAAGATAAACTATAAGCAATGTAAGATAGAGGAAGCAGTTATGTACTTTTCATCATAACACTTTTGCGATAAATTAATAGTATTTATGTGACTAAAAGCTTACTGCACTATTCCCCTCAGACGTAAAAGGTCCATAGTCTGCCCGATAACTGTTCAGTGCATTCTGCAGTGAAAATACATTCAGGCAGACAGGTTCTAGGCCAGGATGGTCTACCATGCATGATGGTGGCTCAGGAAGCTGCTGTAGTCTTCGTGTAGCCTAGAAATTATGAAAGGTAAGTGAGTGACAATGGATTACAGAAAAAATAGACTGCAAAATTACAACCATGTTTGCCCAAATCTACTATATGTTCTGGTGTTTGACGTGTTCTTGTAGTAAACAGTGTGTTAAGACCGGAGGACTTCAATTGACATTGACATTTTGTATGATGAGAGAAGCCATTTGTTTGCTTTAAAGTCCCTGTTTTTATTGGATTGGAGTTGTATTTATGCCCCCAACAACATGATGTGCTGCTGAGCAAATCTGACCATTTTATAGGAAATGAAAGCATGGATTTTAATTTGAACATTGCCTCCAAAATGTATGTTTTTGACACATATAGTAGGTCATGTTTGTATATAACTCAACACTATGCCTGGAGAAACTGGTAAACAACATGGAAATGTTCTTTAAGTTGTAATGGACCTTGAGCTCTTGAGTTGCTAGGATCTTTCTGCAAAGAGCTGTGAGATAGAATTTAAGTCAAACTGGTGTTTCTACTGAGAGAAAGGCCACACAGCCTTTGAGGATGATGAATGAACTGCATATTAAGTCTGAATAGAAGTGGTTAACGTTTATATCACTTCACAATATCACAACATTTTAAAATAACCCCAGGTGTATTAAGCAATGTGGAACTTGGGAAGAAAAATACCACCACAGCAGAATTTGTTGAAAATTAGTTTTAGTAGGCTAATGTAGTCAGAGATGCCAACAACCGCACACTTCAGGTGAACAACAGTGAATGAACCAATAAAAAAACAGAAATCGCTTGAGAGGGGAACTATATAGGGCTGTACGCGCTTTATTTATTGATTTATTTATTGTTTATGGGCGTTACTATGGAGACCGTTCCTGCTCGGCTCGTCCGATCGTGGTCAGGGAGCAGAGAGGATATCTCTTCCCTTTTACCCAGCAGTGGAAGCAGCAGACTCGGGTTCTTGGTCTCAGACAGCAGCTTTATTTTTATGAAACTATATATGAACGTTAAGATACACTTTTTCCTCTCGACCGCTTCTACTCTCGCTCGCTCACCTCTCTCGACCACACACACACACACACACACACCGCTCTCGCTCTTAAAAGGACACACACCGATGTAGCTCAGTAGAATTTATTGAAACACCCATAAAGTAGACTATTTAGGTTGGTTATTTGCACTAAAAAAGTTGGGAAGCCATGAAAGTTTAAAATGTAGAGTACAAGCCAAGTTGTGGCGCCCCCCATTCGTGCCTGAGCGCCCCACTCTCAGCCCTCATGCTCCCAGCGCCCCCCACAATGTGTAGAACACCCCCTGGGGTTCAGTACTGGCCGTTGAGAAACCCTAGTCTATGCAGTAACATAAAAGTAATGTCAAGGTAACAACCTAACTACTAACCATTGAGAAACATCCATGTTCATTCTTGGCTGCTGACTTTCTTCTCGAGCCTCTTCTTGTTCTGGGTCGGACTGAGGTTGCACCGCAGTTTGTTGTCCGGCAGCCATTTCCTCCCAAACTCAACCGTTGCCATGGTCACGTGATGCCGTCCTCACGTCTTCCGCCTGGCAGGAAGAGGTGGGCGGTGCAAATACCGTCTTTGGGCGGCGCACGCAGTAGCTCATTAGCATTTAAAGGGAAAGGCACTCAAACCGGCCGCTTAGAGCAGGGCTGTGAAACTGGTGTACAAAGAACCCTGCTGTGCTCAAGCCTTCATTTTTTTCGACCAAAGCATGTTACTAACATTCCATTTAGACATCAAGGAACCATGTCAACAAGCAGAAATGAGCATAATTTGTCACCTTTAATGTTTATAATTGTACTTATTAATGTTAATACAGTCTTTACAAACTAACAATCAGTTAATCAATAAAATAGCCCTTTACTAACCGAGTTGGATGTGTAAATATTAGGAGAGGATTGAGAGGGAGGGCGGACATCTGAATTGGGGAACAGTGTGTCAAGCCAGAACATCTCACTTGGTGAATAAAGGGTTTATTTCAACCCAACTAGAGTGTAATGATGGAAAGCAATGTAAGCAATGTAAAATTACTGTTTTTGTCAATGGTGGCTTTGATGAGAGTGACATAACAGACACTGCTTGTGGTTAAAGGGATCTTATTTTTAATATTGAGGTTTATCTCTGTAGAAAGCCTTTCCATAATGTTGTCAAACACAACAACAATCTGAGCCTGTCAGTGGCAAAAACAAGCACTTTCAGTTGATGTACTTTAACCAATGCAGTTGTCTTCAAGGTTGCAGCCTGTTTCGCAACAGCTGGCTCAGGGGGGTCTACTGGACCAGTTCCATAAACATTTTGTACCTATTAGTCATGTAGACACACACACACACACACATATGTATATATATGTATATATATATATATATATATATATATATATATATATATATATATATATATATATATATATATATATATATAGATATATGGGCTAGCTTTAAAAATACCAGAATAACCCTTTGATGTTGTTCCATATTCAAATAATCCTTCCCAGTGCTGCTTTATCTGCTTGTAAAAGTGTAGCACAAAGCTGCTCTGGACCCCAGGTTGAGGCGCTTAAGATTCCAGGTCCATTAATTGTTCATGAATCTGACATTTTTTTTTGTTGTTGTCTTTGCATGCCACTCTTATCCAGCAGTGTAGAATGAAACAGATGAATGTGGCAGACATAAACCTCCTACCCACACTGCTGTAATCTGTACGAATAATTCTGTGAAAACAAGGATTACAGCTACTGGTAGGTAATCACTGATGCACAAATTCTGTTGATGAGATGACATTTCAACCAGACCTGCACTTCACTGAAGGTGACAACAGTGGTAAACTGTGTACCTTTTTATAAAAGTGACAAAAACACGAATTCTGCACTGACACTTCAATTTGTTTTATGCATAAAAGTCTGGGAAACTGAATTTCTAACTTTCAAGTTATCATTGTCAACATATGTTTAAATACAAATGTTAGAACAAGGAGACATGCTAGCCCGTAACAACTTTAATCAGAATTTAAGCAAATCCAAATGATATGATCAATTCAAATAGCTAGGGATGGAGATGCTTTTCATTGTTCATTTTGTCACTAGATTTCAACAACATAAAAAAGTACTGAAGGTTTTTTGTTTTATAATTCACACTCTCTTCAAGTGGAAAACATTGTTTCAGAGCTGTGTTAATTATTTATTAGAAGAAATGAGGAACAAAAGCAATGTGCAGTTATATGCTGCTCTTTGGAGGTTCAGTCATAGAATAATAATAATTAAAAAGATTATTTGTTGTCTTGTTTTGGGGTTTTTTCATTTGTTTTACCATATTGAGAATGATTGGATATGTTGCTTTTCCAGTAATATTAGGACAGAATTTCTATCTTCCTTTCTCATAGCACACGCTTGTTCACACACACATACACAGACTGAGTGCAAAGAGGGATCAAACGTCCTAACTGCACCCTTGACATCCATTATTAATCCCTGTGTACACCTCAATGTCTGACAACAAAAGTACCAGTGTTGCACACATCAAAAATTAAGTTATTTTCTTCCACAGACATACGGTGTAACAGGCAACAAGGTGGCAAACTGTTTTATTGATTCCAAAAGACACTGTTACATTGTGAGATTCACTTAAGTGCTCAGCATGAATATGTAGGTTTGCAGGGGCACTGCATAATATGATAACTGTTTTTTTTAATCTTTTTTTTATTTTTTAATCTGATACATCTAGGAAAAACCTGGGTATAGGGCCACTTTATGGCCCTGACCAATTCAAGTTGTGGGTGGTGTGTATTACCAAATAAACTCTTTTGGCCTGCTTTGCAAGGTTCATTTTCCAGCCTTGAGATAACCAGCATCGCCATCTCTCAGGTCACACACAGTTTGTGTGTGTGTGTGTGTGTGTGTGTGTGTGTGTGTGTGTGTGTGCGTGTGCGTGTATAGCTTTACAGCACATCATAAACCTAAATGGAGACAGATAATTATGTTTGGACTGAAAGTTTTACAATTATTAATATATCTTACCGATTGTTGCACCTGAGGAACAGAGCAGAGTTAGTCTCTCGTGTCATTGAATATTATGTAGACAAACGTTTGAAGGGTTTAGATAGCTGTGTGAAAAGACTCGCATAGCCTTCCATTTGTTTTTGTGAGCAGAGTTCTTAATTAAGTACCTGTGTCAACATTTTGTTGAATAAATGTTTCTAATTTCTTCTTATCTTTATTGATATAGGGAAGATCTTCAGAGTAGCTGTGTTTAGACTTACAGTAGAGGACATTTAAGGTCTAAGCTGCTGAGCAATACTGGCCTGTTGGGTTCAAGTTTGATTTTTAAGAATGTTCTTAATTTAATTTGTTGGAGGTTGTAAAAGTCATTGTATATGCTTAAGTTAAATGGTTTTCAATGGTTAGATTTCATTCTCCTTTTGATTTTGCCATCTTTGTTGACTTTGACAATACATTTTGATGGAAACAAACATTTCAGAAAGCAGTGCTTACTCGTATCAGTTCAGTTGGTACATAGAAATCAGCGATGAGCTCAGGATCCAGGATGTCCCAAGATGGTACCCAAGACCTCTCCTCCAGGCTGTACCCCTGCCAATCCATGAGGTATTGGCAACCTCGACCTCTGCAACGAACTGCCAGGAGTCGCATAACCATGAGGGCAGGAGCACCATCGATGATCCAGGGGGGTGGCGGGTGTCTGGAGTCTGGGACCAGAGGACTCTGCTTAACTGGCTTGACACAGGAGACGTAAAAATCTTGGAGATGGGGAAGGGACCAACGAACCAGGGAGCCAGCTTCCAGGACTCCACTCGGAGAGGTAAGTTCCGAGCAGAGAGTGGCAACAACGAATGAAGGCCTTGGCAGATGGGGCCACTACCTCAGCTTATAACTCAGGATACAGAGGTGGTTGGTATCCAAAGGCACACTGAAAGGGGGTGAGACTAGAGGCAGAGCAAAGTAATGTCTTATGGGCATATTCAATCCAAAATAAAGTTCTCCTTGGCTGAGGGCAACTTGGACAGATGAATGAAATGAGAAAATGAGCAAATGTTTTTGTCTTTGTTTTGCATAGGATTGTTTCTGACTTGTGTAATCCTAACATTTCTAATCATTTCAGAGCACTTGAAAAATCCAAAAGTCAGAATAAATTGAAAAAAGATGGATGTAATAATTTCCAAAATCCACAACGTTTTTACCTAGTGAAATATTCAGCTTCAGTCCATATTTGTTGCCGTTTAGCCTTTCAATCTAATTGCATGAGATAGCACAAAAAGTAAGGAAATTTGTGTTTGGTTGATTATTTCTTTGTTGTAACAATGCTTCTAAGCAATACATCTTAAAGCCTGTTTATTTCCTTTTTAAATGGTCCACATTTGTAAGGAACATGCATTTGTGGGATTAGCAGCAGAGCTGAGTATGTGCATTGCGCCCATGAAAAATTTGCCAAATCTTCTCTGCCAAACATCTTATTCTGCTACTGACTCTTGTTTGGTGTTGTTTGGTGGATTGGATGATTGAAGTCTGGAGAAACAAGACGTATTGGCAATTTAACAATTTATTAATTTAACAAACAGGAGCCTCAGTAGCATGTGGAAGAACCATACACAGCCTGGTCACACACTGCTGCGGGATGGCATCCTATTCTTCAACCAGCATCTGTCGCAAGTCAGCCAACGTGGTTGTGTTGGTCACTCTGGCACAAACAGCAAGCCCAAGCTGATCCCACAAGTGTTCAATGGGGTTGAGGTCAGGACTGCTGGCAGGCCATTCCATCCTCTCCACTCCCAATTCTGGAGGTAGTCTCTGAGAAACCCTGCTCGGTGTGTGACCAGGCTGGTGACCAGCATGAGGAGGAGGTGGCAGGCTGTTGTGGCTGTGTATGGTTCTTCCACACGCTACTGAGGCTCCTGTTTGTTAAATTAATAAATTGTTAAATTGCCAATGTGTCTTGTTTCTCCAGACTTCTTCTTCTTACTGTATCAGTTCTTACTGTATCATATGCCTATGATACAGTGGGAACAGCTGATTCACGCTGAAGTAATGCTTCAGTTTCCATCATCACTGCTCCTTCTGGTGGATAGATAAACCACTGCAACTGATTGCCACACATGCTGCTTAGGGGCTTTACGATTCGGCCCTGCGTTCACTGTCATTGCGGGGGATCTTATTCCAGTCACAGACTCATCCATTTTTTTTGCCAAGTGAACGACAAGGCTCTAGAGATAGGAATTTCAGTCGGCCTGTTGGTCAGCTTGTAATTAAAATAATTGTTGTTGGTAATGTATATGTGACCCCCACAGATGCATGATTTTACCGCTTTCATGGGAGTTCAGACCCCTCCTTACCTCCTCCCACATAACTTGAGTCCTGTTTGTGGTTTTGTAGGAAATGTCTCAACAACTATAGGATGGACTGTCATGAAATTTGGTACAGTCATTCATGTTCCCCACAGGATGATTAATAATAACTTGGATAATGCTCTGACTTTTCTTCGAGACATCATCAGATCAAAATTTCAAACCGCGGGAGCACTTCGGCAGGATTATCAAAACTGCATTTAAACAACTTAACTGAAAAAGAACCTTATCTGGATTGTGGCCACTAGCCAGCTAGGTGACTCCATGAATGCAGATGCATCCAGTGTGAATGCTCAATAGTGACTAGAGATGGCAATTATTGATGTGGAACACAACATCCTGTCATTTCTCAGACTTCTAGTTTGATTCTGTGTAGCCATGCACATGTGTAGTGACATAATAGTATGAATACAGGACCCGTACAGACTTGTGAGAGGCTGTAAAGTGTGATTTATTTTCCACTCAAGGCAGATTACTATGCAGCAAATTTGAATTATGATGTTCAAATTGCACTGGGATATTGGGCAGTTTATGAATTCCACAGATGAGCTGAATGAGCTGCAAATACATGGAGATTACACTGAGAAGTAATAGAAGGATGAATGCTTAACAACCCGTAAATTCACAGTGACGACTGATAATATTCTACAATAAATCAAAAAGAAAGATTCTTGTACAGCTGGTAGTATCACAATGTTCATGGTGTCTACAGCCTGTGGCAAAGGACATTTTACTTCACTTTGTTCTCCTCTTTGTAAATGACTTTTATTCTTTTCTTCCTCAACATCTCAGTTTTCATAATTTCAAGGTTTCTGTAAGTCTGTATCTGTCTTCCCTGCCATATTCACTGCATCTCTGGCTTCCGTTGCCTTCATTTAAATGTCAGGAACACCAATAAAGGGCATCTTTCAATCGCCAAACACTGTCCATGTACTTGACTGGGCTTATTGTTGACAACCACCCCTGGGTTTTAAATTGCCTGCTCTTCTTCTAAAGAGGACAGATGTGACCTGTTATGTGCTGCACAACAAAATCAGGGCCCTCCATGCTTGCCTCTATGGCTGTTTTGGGGAGGGGTTGGTGGGAAAGCAGAGTTGGCAAATATTTCCAGACTTCATAAATGAGCTATGCAGAAGGCCGCAGGGAACAAAAAGGACATGAGATACCGGTTACATCGACATCATCAACAACTCCTTCAGTATCATATGCACTGCTTGTTACAAAATAAGCAAAGCAGGACGGGCCAGAGTAGCCCCTGACGTTTTGTTGATGGCTGGTTAAAGTAAGCCTTTGTAGGTTGATGTATGACTTTCTGAGGAAGGAAGTTGTGTCACAGTAATTGGTCATAAAACTGTCACAATAACATCCACTGTAAAGAGACAGAGACGTTATTTTGCATCTTCGCTGAGCAACACTTGAGCATTTTTTCACTTGAGGTTTTGTGCTCTTTTTAAAGTCTATCACAGAGGGGATAGCCAGGATCAAGGTTTGGCAGTACATTAATAGGGTTACTTAAGGGTTACCATAACTGAATTACGTATTTTGAATCATATCTCCTGAACCAAACATGATAACACAGAAAAGGTTATGCCTACTGTACGGTTGGTTGAGTGTTGGTAACAATGAGGTTCTTTAACTGTTCAGCAGTTTCTTTTATTTTCTTTTTAAGCAGTGGAAGCATGCAGCGTATTTACAGTGGTGATCAGCTTGGCCCAAATCTATGGAACAAAACATAAAAAACAATACTTTTGTATTCATGGATGCTAACAGGTACTATCTCAACAAGGAAGAGCGGCTGACCGTCTGCTAACATGACAGCTGGAGCTGGACTGGGAGAAAAAGTCAGCCCTGGCATTTTTGGCCAGACCGGCCCAATACAATTGATCAGATCTTTTTATATTCTAGCCTACTACTGTGATTTACCATTTGATTGTTATTCCATATCCTGATCTTCTGTTTTATTCAACAAACACAAGCAACACAATATTTCATTAATTAAATATCCGTTGATCTTTCCTGCAGATTACTCAGATGATAGGCTATTAGACTGTCTAATGCTTATGAATGGCATCTTTTTAAATCTGCTTAAATCACAGCATTAACTGATTTGTTAAACCTGCTTTACTTTAGGCTTTCTACTTAGCATGTAATAACTCAACACAACACAAAAACGTAACAATATACTGACAAATAAGTCGGATATAAATATTAATCTAAAACTCAGAAAAGGAGATTTGAAGTCTAGGTTTACATTCATGAAATGCACATGAAAACTCAGCATAATATTTTCCCCCCTCATACCGGCCCAAAAGTACGTCGGCCTACCGGGAAAATGCTCGGTATACCAGATTACCAGTCCAGCCGTGCCGTAAGATAATTAGCAAAAGCTAATAACTAATAACAAAGCTCATGACTTGGTGTATCATCAAGGTGTAGAATGCAAATACATACGGAGCATAACTTATTTTAAAATAAAATGATGTTACTTCCTTCCTTGTCTGTAACAAATAGTGGACGAGTCGCCAGCTCATCGCAGGGCCCTCTGACGGCAGAGGCTGCCACACAGGGTGCCAACTGCGCGTCAGGAGCAATTTCGGGGTTCAGTATCTTGCTCAAGGATACTTCGGCATGTAGCTCAGTTCCGCCTAGGGGAGCCATATTATTTACCACATACATATTACATATTTACCAATTCTACTTTTGGGGGGGTTAGCAAAATGTCACTTATAAAAATAATGTAATTTACATAGTTTCACATTCTCATTATTTTTTCTATGCATTTTGACAGTAGTGTGTACAAGCTCTACTTGCTGGACTTTTTGTTGTACACCTTGGAGTAATTAGCCTAAGAGAAAGGACTTCTATCATCTCTGCAAAAAATTTAATAATTACAGAAAACTGGATAAGGATGGAGAACTAAATGTGTTTACAGGACATAAAGTTACATCTAAATGTGTTTATGGGGTATGAAATGTTATTGATTCTGTCAAAAACAACACAGGACTTGCTATGTGATAAAATGAAGTCTGGAGTTAGGTGGGTGATGGGAAGCTTATGTGATGGGTGGCAAGCGACTATTTATAGAGATTGTCAGGTGCATTCTGTGTTTCCCACATTCTACTGTGGACAGTCAGATCATGAATTGACATGCAAAGTCTATTTTCTTTAAAAAAATGTCTTACCAATATGCTACGGAGCCCCAGACATGACATGGTCAAAAAAAATTAAATCCTGGCCACAATATACAGTAGCTATAACGTGCGCAGGAAATATTAATTCATGGCCACAAAATACTAATTCATGGCCACAAAATACTAATTTGTGGCCACGAAATAAGTATAAAGTGCGCATGAAATACTAAATTGTGGCCACGAAGTAGGTATAATGTGTGCACGAAATACTAATTAATAATATTAATATAATTCCTGGACAGCTGGGTAAGCAAATGGAGCGCACCTTCTCGAAAGTCTAAGGTAGGGGCAGTAGAGGGGCTACCCGTTGTAACAAAGTATCAAACATAGGCCTAATTAAATAACTGTCTAAATGCGTGATAACAAGATATTAACTAGAACAGAATAAGAAAAGACACTCACCCTAAGGACATCACGTAGGCTATTGCAGTTTTTAGAGAAGGTGCGCTCCATTTGCTTACCCAGCTGTCCAGGAATGATATTAATCCGCCCCTCACACACAGCTCGTCTGGCTAATGTCCAAACAGCCCAGGGTAGTAGTGCATGTGAACACTGCTATAACGATTAGGTCCACAGTACGTGTAAACGTTGGCCTGCGTGTAAACAGTGATGTTACATGTAAATATGTCTCATACGGCAGTAGTCTGCAATTTTAGCTAGCTAGCTAGCTAACATCAGCTACAACCTGCTATTGTTAGTGTTGGGTGAATACATACGACAGCAACATAAGGAGCTAACGTTAGCTACATTGACTACATAATGCACAGTAATAATACATTTCCCCAACAAAACAAACGAGCTCATCACCTGTCAACAGAGACACAGCTACCATGGAGTCCGTCCTCAGGGCTTCGACTGCTTCAGTTGTCGCCATTGCTGAAAAGCCACTCCGATGTTGACTCTTGTTTTACTTCTTGCACTGTCTAACTTCTGTTTTTGGTAGCCTTCTCGAGTTCAGTCTTTCTTTTCTTTCTGTGTTTGTTCAGCAGTGTAAGCTGCTGTAGGTACCGCTGGTGATGAGAGGTGTGGCTGTACTTTCTCTGCCATTCTTGTCGTAAACAGTCCTCCATAGCCGTCTGTTTAATAGACCCGGTCACGCGCAATGACTGATGGGCGGAGTCAGCACAGGGTGGGGAGGGTGGTCAGGTAAGGGCAGATTGATTGACAGGTAGTCTGTCCATACAAACTTGTTGGGTCGGTTAAATTGACTGGATGAAGTTTTTACAGCCCTGTGGCTGCCAGAGACAATGGATTAATTTCGTTTTTTTTCAGATCTTTTAATATTTTGATTGCTGTCAGGATGTTAAGAAATGTTATACAAATATGATAGAAAATGCTTTTGAACAAAATTACCCATCCAAGCTTTAACTGACTCTCGCAAGCCACTCCAACCTCCACACTTGCCACATTCCCCCAGGAACTTGACCATGAAAGGATTCTGAACAGGTGAGGACTGCTTTGGCAGTTCCTGGGTCCAAATCAGAGGAAGGCCAGGTGCAGTCTGGAGGAGAGGTGAGGAAACAAAAGATTAACCAAAAATAAAGATGTTAAAACTTAATTTTGTCAGAGGTTTCTTTTGAATATGATGTGACTTTGTGACTCTGGCAGTAATGCCAAAACAACTTAACATAACAAAACCACTAAGGTTTCACAGCTTCTTGTTCATTAATCACCAAACACAGCCACCTGACGGCTAGATGGTAGAATTAAAGAGACTGAGTGTTGTGTGATGTGTGATGTGTGTTATACTTACCCGAAGATTCCACTGGATGCATGCCTGTTGCATTCCGGCTCCGGTACGGTTTTGCTCCATCATCCGTCGTCTGGCAACCCCCACCAGCTGCATTTTGAGTCCGGCACAGCACAGCACTGCCGGACAGCTGAGGCATTCCCGAGATAATTACATAATCACGTGCGACCGCAGTTATACGTATGTGTTATAGACACAACAACACAAAGTGTTTCCAACCGAAGGATTAGAAGAAGAGCTTGTATTTGTCTCTTTTTGAGATTTTTGTGCTGGCGTCAACACAGAATGTTTTATTTTGAAAATGAACCGGATGTTATGTTGTTGTTTCGTTGTGTGACTTCCTGTCTGCTCTGTGCTGAATTCGGCTGAACTGTCGTGCTCCGGCATCCGCCAGAAATAGAAGTCCTGCGTATCTGCCCCGGCAGGGTCCGGACTGCAGATACGCAGCGGAGCCAGTGGAAATAAACACAGTGACTAGAGTGAAACCTAGTGTAGCCGTGACGGAGCGGAGCTGGACCAGACCGGACACGTATCTGGTGGAATCTAGGCTTTAGAGGTCACGAGGCATCCCTGTGGCACCTACCCCTATGTTTTGATGGTCAAGGATTTCAATGATACCATATACAACATCGTAAACTGTTCAGATGAACAGTTAATAGTGAATTCAGGTACGTTAGAAGGAAATAACAGTACCTGAGAAACTAGGTGAGACTTAATAACATCATGTCCTGAATGGTCCTCCCTCCACCGCGGCCTCAGGATTGTTCGCTGCCTGGCTCCTGTGTCGCCCTCCTCTGTGCTGTGGTCTCCCCCGGCTCGCGGCGATGTTGGATGGTCGCTGCTCCGCCGCTGCTGGCATGATCTTCGGACGCTCAGCGCAGGAGCTCCTGGACCTCTGCTGTCGCTTCGCCCCGGGCTCCATCACTGGGATTGAATCTCTTGGTCTCCTGTGTCGCCCCCGCTGTGTGCAAAGGGCCTCCTGTTTTGTATGTCCCACTTTGTTAATTAAAACCCCTTAAGCCCTAGGCCTCTGGCTCAGGCCACTGCTCGAAAATGACATGCCCATAATGAATAGAGTATATCTCTGCAACTACATGGTCTATATGAATAATCTTGGTATCATAATAAAGGTAAAACTTGTGAGATTTCTGAAAAGGTGTAAGCATTAGTATAGATGTTACTGGGTCAGAGTAAATGAAGATGGAACACAGCATAAATGAAAGATTTCTTTTCCGCCTAACAAAACTGAACACTTTTAGAGTGAATATCCCCTTTGAATCATGTAGATGCAGCCCAAAACCTCCAGCAAATAAAAGCAAAAAATCTGAACATTACCTGTGCCAAGACTGATGCTAATAAAGTAAAGCAGAGCAAAGTTAGAGAGGTTTTAGTAGAGACATTTTTCAGGCAGAAATTAGCCATTTGGGCACACCCATCTAAATACTGTTCTAAAAACTGTTTTGGCTTTGTTCTGAAAAATCAACCAGACTTATAAACATTTTCCCATTCAAAGAAAACCATACAAAGGAACTGAAGTTTGACTCCAACTGGAGCAGATTTAATAATATTATATATATATATATATATATATATATATATATATATATATAATAGAACAATAAAGAACAATACAATTGTTATAACAGTAACAGTGAAACCAAACTGTAAAAACACAAGTAAAAACAAGAATCACTTTTTAGAAAAACACGCTGCAAAAAACTCTGAACATCAACTATATTTACACTAATAAAACAGGAATCACTTCTAGAAAAACACGCTGGCAAGAACTTCGAACATCAAGTATATTTACACTAATGTGCGTCATGCCACTGCTGGAAGCAGTTCTTCTTTGATGTGAAGCACAGAGGGACCTGGCATTGCCTGCAGTAAACAGGTGTCTTCACCCTTGGCAAGCCAGCATCCTGGCACAACCTGCAGTACCTCCTGGACTGTGTAGCATTGCTCCCATACAGGCCTGGTTCTAGACTACCTTGATTGGGGGGGCAGTAAGAAATGTTGATTGATCACCAACTGCTACTGTGTTGAGTGCCATAGGGATGACGTTTTTTTGTACGCCTACCAGTCTATGATGCCAACCCAGACGTAAGCATTGCCGATTCGCCGTGGTTCCATCGACAAAGCTCTAATGGGAATTCTTTTTCTGGATTGACGAAGAAAACAAATTCTGTGGCCAACAAATTCTTGATGTCAGTCTACTAACATATTTTCTATTTAAATGTGAAGCTACAATGTAATTGGCATTGTCAATTTTAAATTTTAAACCCACCTCCACCCCCCTCTTATAGGAGGACAACTTTATTTATGTTATATCTAATTGTTAGAAAGGTCTAGACTGTAATGGGACTATGAAAATGGAAAGTTTAGAATTTATTGTTTTATAGTAGTTTTTACTGTATATTAGTTGCATAACTGTATTACCTGATTCCCACTGCTCTATGGGTATCGAACTGCAAATCCGATGCGCCACCTACTGGCTGGCTGGATTAATACCATAGTGGGCAACAGAAAACTGAGGCTCTGCAGTTGGCATGTGTCGGGTTGGGAGCTAATCCATGTGGTGTTGTAGGCTACGTTCATGACATACAGTAAGTAGTTCTTGTTTGTTCTTATTTGGCTTTTATGTAAAACCGTCAATTTCTTCCCTAATCAGTCGGCCACGCCATGCTTATATGCTAATTATCTACTAATTATCGTGCTATTTATTATTAGTTTCTCCCTTGCCTTTGTTCATTTGCATTGATACTTGATTTAATATAGTATATTGTTACATTTCAGTTATGGTATTGTCCACCGTTTTAGGGTCGCTAAATGTATCAAATGACACATTGTGTCACGCTTTTAGCTCATGTTCAGTCTGTAGTTAATTGAGTGTTGCTAATTAAGGGCTGCTCATCAGCGCTCAGCTGCCATGCCTGTTCAAAGCTCTTAGATGTTACTGATTACTCCTTAGGTTAATTCAGTACTACAGTATTGTGGTAATCAGTGTGTGTATATTGTATTGAAAGAGAGGTTTTAATGTAGTTGCTATCGGGTGACCGACAGTTTCTATTTAATTGTGAAGCTACAGTGTAATTGGCATTGTCAATTTTACATTTTAAATTTTAAACCCATTTTCATTACAAAGTCTGTCACTGCCTGTACTACCTGTCAGCTTCTGCAGCGGACTTAACATACCAACATCCAGAAAAGAGGGAGACTGGGGAAGAAAGCAATTCACTGCTTTCATGAGATCAAGATTGCCTCTGAAAAACCTGGTCTCCATCTCTACAATGGCTCTGTCTAAAATATTGAGAAGAGCTTTCTTCAGAGACTTGCTTGGAGTCATGGAGTCTTGGGCATGGCCTATAGTGGACAGAACAACACTCCCTGTGAGCTGTGAGCTCATTGTCCTCTTTCTTTTAACTGCTGGAGCACAGTCGTCTATGTCAAAATTGGGGAATGACTCATCATCTCTCATCTCCCTCAGAGCCTGCAGAGATGCACTGACTACTTCCCCAGCACAGCACAGGTCAACAGTACGAGCCTGTAGAATGGCATTTGCAGGCTTCAAGGCACCAAGCACTTTAAGGAGGAATCCTCCTACTTTAAAGAAATGATGCTTCCTCAACATCATCAACAGCCCTGATGCCTCTGTGCATATATACACAGCTGCTGCACTGTCCTCCGAAACCTCTGAAAGGATACCCATAATGCCATCCTGATTCTCCATGAGGCACTTTGTCACGTCATGGTGACTTGTCCACCTTATATCTAAAAGACGTTTAAGGGAGGGGACATCATACTGTTTTGACACATAATGTCGATGGAAAAAGGAGTGCAGTGATCCAGAAAGGTCAAAAAATGTTTTTGCACATGGATCGGCTTGCGTAGCATGGACCACTGGTAAGTGCAGCTGGTGGCTGTAGCAGTGGATATATGGAATATCCTTCCCTACCTTCTTTTGCAACAAGGCCTGAACCCCACCCCTGATCCCACTCATGACAGCAGCTCCATCATAGCATTGGCTGATGATTTAATCTGCACTGTAGCCTGAGTCAGAAAGATGCTGTAGAATTTGGGTGTTCCTCTGGAATACTGTTACAGACGAACCGAATCATAATTGAAAGATTTTCCACATCGCATCTGTCTCTAGTTCCATCGCTTTTAATGCTAAACCCTGCGTGATCTGCATTGTTATATTTATTTTTGATCTCATGTAATACTAAATTAGCATTCATTTATTCATTTTGGATGTTTTTGGATGTGTATTTTGCATTTTGAGGAATACTTTTGGTAATTTCATTAAGTTTGGGGTCCTTTGAGTGTATTCAACCAGTTTTAGGAAGAGGCCTGCAGAGACATCCTGGTCATCACGTGGGCTTTCCAGACTGCCACGAAGCGGAAGCTCATTAACTGCAAGGAACTTCACTACTTCTCCAATGCTTTTAATGTAGTACCTATTTTTTTCTATCTAGGTGGGCCCTAAGAGGTTTGCAATCGTTTCCCCTGTTTCCTCCCTTTGCTTCATTTGCGACCAGGCTACAGCACTCTTCAAATGACACTGACTAGACGCGTGCTTGGTGAATCCCTCGTCTTTCTCCAATGCAGTTTTCCAATTATTGAAACCTTGCTTGGTAAAAAGTAAACCTCTGTCATTATTTGCACCAGATTTGCGACAGGGGAAACAGAAGCACGCATCTAGCTTTGCTGAGTACTCCAGCCATGGTCTCCCACGGTACCAGCCCGAGTTGAATGCACGTGCAGTCTGGCCAAAGTGACGTTTGGGGAAAACAAGGATGGGCTGCGATGGTGCCAGGCTGTTCAAGCCGTGGTTATTGTCAGCCATTGCTGCACCACGAATGCTGTCAGGGGGTGCAGTGCTTGTGCAACTGGGTTGGGGGTCGGGGGTTGGGTTGAGTTGAGGAGCAGTACCATGAGACGACACCATGGAGCCTGCCTCTGTTGACTGTGGTCCTGTAGCAGTGGCGTTGCGAGGTTTAACAATCAGAAATCGGTGCATGGTGACAGAGAAAGAGAGGACAATAAAATAATCAAAGCACAGTGAATGAACCACTAAAAACTACATATGATTTCCGAGAGAAATGCGCCACTACCATGCGGTGTAAAACTCAAGTTAGCTAACACTAACACACACACACGCAGCTAGCTAACTACATCAATTTCCAAATCTAGCAGCAACAAATCAAATGGATCTCACTAAAACAAGGCAATTCTCATCAGAGTCTCAGTATGAGCAAACTAGGCTGGCAACCAGACTACAAGCAACTGCAGAGAGGAAGTGAAGTGATTAGCTATTTATTACTTGTAAATATAAAAAAAATGTTATAGTAGTTTAAGTTTAAAACAAAGAGAAAAAGAACAATGCAGGGCGGGAAAGAAATGGTGGTCAGTGATTGGTAGTTGGGCATGTCTGGCACGCATGTGCAGCTCTCGTTCAGATAGCCTACCGGTATGTGGGTGGTGGTAGATGTGAAAGGAGGATAAGAAATTTAGTGGTGGGGCAAAATGTAGGTTTCTTTGTAATCTGTGAAGTAATCTGTGACAATGCACTTTTGTAAACAGCGCTATAAAAATAAATCTTGACTGATTGATTGATGCTATATTATTGTGCTCCACTTTCTCACGCTTCATTTCTCCCTGCTTAATGCCAGCACCCTCAGATTAGCCACTGTCGGAGGCTCTTGCCCCAGGAAGTAAACAGTAGCCGGCGGCGCTAACCTGAATTTATGGGTAATGGAGTCAGTCTATCACTAACATGTTGTTTAATCCTGTCGGCGGGGGTGGGGGAGGCTCACGGGCCAACAGGACTAACAGTGGGGCTAGCAATTGCTAGCCCCACTGTTAGTCCTGTTGGCACACTGCAAATTATTTGGTTCTTACCAAGAAAAAAAAACTTAGATTTAGAAGTGTTAGATAATTTGTCTTGTTTTAAGAGTTAATTTCTTATTTTAAGTGTTCAACTTTACACTACAATCTTATATCAAGCAAACCTTGTCTTTTTTGTCTCAAATAGGCAGGGAATCTTAAAATGAGGTAAATAACTGTTAAAATAAGATATATTACATCTTTTACCCAAAGTCTCCTCAAATAAATCTTGTTTTAAGATTCAGTAACAAACTCAACTTGCTTGATTCAAGAGTCACACAAAAAGCATCTGAAAAACAGAGTTTATTTCTCTGACTTCAAGCTGATGATGTTCACAAAACTGGCAAAGCAAACAGAAAACAGGCAAACTGGGTTCACCCAACACAATACATGATGTGTATGGTATGATACACCCATACATACAGTACTTATTGTTCCTCCAGATTATTGTCTGTGGGCAATAATGTCACAAAGACTGTATTTTATTGGAACAAAGGTATTGTCTTTGAAACTAACTGGAAAATAGGAAATGCAGTCAATTAGTTCTTTTACAAATTCTGTAGCCTGGGCAACATTGGGAACTGCCACCTCATATGCCAGCAACTCTGGATTCAGATTCAGTGTTTCATAACGTTGGTACTCAAAAGCAACTAAAGAGGAATCTATCACAAAGATATCTTTTATCAGTCCGAACACTGGGAAAGCACCATCTACATCTACAATAATCATAGATTTCCCACTTATGTACTTATTTCCATTGAGGATGTACCATTTCACAGAGACAACAGATTGCATGACCTCTATGCCTAAAAAATCTTTGACTTTTCTTTTAACCCTTTAAGCCCGTTCGGCCCGTGGGCGGGCCGAAAAAACCCGACAGTAATAAACACATTAAAAAAAAGTAGTAAGACAGGACAACGGTGTTTACTTTCAATTGTTGATCAAATGTTATACTCTAATGTTCACAAAAGAGGGGCAGACGTGCATTTTAGTGAAAACGTTAGTATTTAGAGATGATTTTAAACCTTGTTGGTGTGAAATCCGCGACATTTAAAAAGTGTGATCTGAGGAAGTAAATGCATTGCATCATCGTAGAACACAATGTGGTGCGACCATGTTTGTAGTCCTTTGAAAGGGGAGGAGCTCATGAATTGAATGAGACCAAGCCTCCTATGGACTACAATACCCAGCAGAGATGGAAACCCCGCGTAAAGGTAACCGCGAAAATGCCTTGCAGTGCGCCATTACGAACAGTGCACGTAGGGTGGCGCTACCGTGTAACAGGCGAGTCGACCTCTGTCACCATTCAGTCGGTTGTAAGTGTTTTTTGTTGTTTTTTTTTTTAGTATTTAGTGTTTTTGTGGCCACAATGGCGAAGAGATACAGGGACATGGCTGAAATTTTGGCTGAGATTCAAAGAGGGTCCGAAATTGATTTTTTGGATTCATCTGACTCCGAGAGTGGCGGCTCAGAAGAAGAGGCAATTACGCGCGGCGTGGATCACGTTCACGAGTAAGTATTTGTATTTCTTTCTAATGGCTAATTTTTGTGCTAAAAGCCCATCCTAAGCACTGCCAACCAAACGAAACACACCTCAAACCCCAAGCTAGTAACGTTATGTTGGCATGTAACAAAAACGCGAAAACAGCGCAGGTCCACTTTTCTGCCACTCATTTCACCACATCATGCTAACAGATGCTAACAGATGCTAACCAAACAAACGACATTCACCACGTCATGCTAACAGATGCTAACCAAATAAACGACATGTCATATGAAAGCAGAGGCTCTGCTGACTAGAAAGATGTCTCCCCCTTCACTGTGGGACGTAAATTTGGCGAACTAGCAGCCAAAGAGTAGCGAAAATAAACTTCACAAAATCGTAAAATGCATCTTACCTTTGCTGTTTTGTGGTCAAAAGTTATAAAATATATTATATTTTATTTTTTTATTTTATTATTATAAAAAAATGTTATTGTGTGAGTGAGTCATTTTTGGGCAGGCTGTGCTTTGTACTGTACAGAATATGCTGAAGAGGTTATATGTAGACACAGTACAGTATAAAGCAGGGCAATTCAATTCAATACTATTTTTTTGTAGATGTTTCACTGTGTTTGTCTCTTTTGGTCGTGGTTTGCACACATTGGATTATGTGTGTCGTCCCAAATACTGTATACAAAAATATATACACATAAAGTGCATACAAGTGCAAACACAATATAGTATAGGTCAGGGCTACTCAATTATATTGAATATTTTTACACATTTCCACTACCTTTGTCTCCTTTGGTCGAATGTACATACATCATTACATATTTTGTCCCAAATACTAATTATTATCATCATTTTCATAGCCAACAAGAAGAGGAGAGTGAGGCTTCAGGCCCATCATCTCCTCAGCCCCCCCCTACTCCAGACACTCAGCCACCTGTGTCTCCATCTGAGGCATCACCTCTCCTATCAAGGTTTGTGTACTGATTATTTGTGTAGGTTTTGTCTCTTACTGCTTCAATGATACATTTATATGCTTTTCTGCTGTTAGAAATTTATGTGATTCGTCAGTCCTTTGAATATAATTCTTTCAACATCTATTGCTCTGTTTTCATGCAGCAGTGATCATGAAGGAGATGAGGATGTGGATTATGCCCCCCCACTACACAGTTCCTCCAGGCGCCGATCTACATCCTCCAGTCCCGGGTCCTCTTCCCCTGACAGGCTAACTAAGAGAGGTTGTGGTCGTGGCCGCGGCCGTGGTCCTGGCCGTAGAGGGCAAGCCAGCAAGCGGCCAAAACTGGCTGCTGGAGACTTTGAGCCTCAGCAGGGGAGATGGAGGACAAAGGAAGAGCCAGATGTTGAACCCCCAACACCACAGTTTGAGCCGAAACACCCACCTGGCCCCAGGATTGACACCACTGTCAACTGGTCTCCCCTCAGTCTCTTCAAGCTGTTCTTCAGCAGCAGCAGTCTGCACAGCATTATAAACAATACAAATGCTAATGCTGTGCGACGATTGGCACAAGGTTCCAAGTACAAGTGGTTTCCCCTCTCAGTTGACTCATTTTACATCTTTCTTTCCATCATCCTCTTCTTTGGCTTGGTACATGTGCACTCCAGGGCAGATTTCTGGAGGAGGGAGTGGCCGTACCAATTTGTTTTCCCCAAAAGCAGCATGTCCAGGGACCGGTTTGAGGCCATCTTTTGGTCTCTTCATCTGTCTGATGTTACAGAAGATGAAGAGAATGAAAGAAAGAGAGGGACACCTCAGTTCGACAGGCTATTCAAAATCAAGCCACTCTATGGCGAGATTGTGAATGCCTGTAACTCCCTTTTCCAGCCGTACCAGAACATCTCAATCGATGAAAGGATGGTAGCAAGCAAAGCCCGCATTGGATTCAGGCAGTACATGAAAGATAAGCCAACAAAATTCGGCTACAAATTGTTTGTATTGGCAGACTCTAAAACTGGCTACACCTCCAATTTTTTTGTTTATCAGGGTAAAGATAAGAGTAAGGTCAAACTGAGGGGACAGAAGGATGATGGCCTCAGTGTCACATCCGTCATGGACCTGATGAGGTTTGACCTCCTTGGAAAAGGATATCATCTTTATGTTGATAACTTTTACACCAGTCCACTCCTTTTCAATAAACTTTTAAAAAATCACACGGCAGCTTGTGGCACCATTAGGACAAATAGAGAGGGATTTCCAAGGACGACAAACAACGACCTCCCAAAGAAGCCTGAGAGGGGAGACATGAGGTGGATCCGTAAGGGCAACCTCCTCTTTGCACGGTGGATGGACACTAAAGTGGTCAATCTCTGCAGCACCTTTCACAAGGCGTACAGCGGAGCCACTGTACTGAGGAGGGTGAAGGGGCCAGATGGACACTGGCACAGGGCTCCTGTGGATGTGCCTGATGCGTGCAGGGACTACAACATCAACATGGGTGGGGTGGACCTCTCAGACGCCCTCATCCACTACTACTCGGTGCATGGCAAGACGATGCGGTGGTACAAGACGTTTTTTTATCATTTCATCGACATTGCTGTCGTCAACAGCTACATCCTGCACAACGCTGTGGCCAGCAGCCACAACCAGACCCCCATGTCCCACAAACAATTCAGAGAAGTTCTGATGAGGGAGATGGTTGAGCAGGCTAAAGCTTTGGTTGATGAAGCCACCCCCCGCCCGAGCCTCACCAACACCTGCATGCCTGTGTTCAGAGGGACCACTGGCACTCAGGACCGCAGGAAGTGTGTGGTCTGTGCAGCCAAGGAGAAGGTGAAGGCCAAGCAGATGCCGGGCTACAAAATCAGGGACATGAAGACACCCATGTACTGCTCAAGGTGCAATGTGTCACTTTGCCTTGTTCCTGACAGAAACTGCTTCCTTGAGTACCATGGCATGGGACTTCAAAAATGAGCCTGCTGCTGGCAAGCCATCCCTCCCACCCCCTTATAGCCCATTGTAAATACTTGCATTTGTTGCACTTTTTTACTCTACTCTTGTTCTAATTGTTGTTGCAGTTGTTTTATTAGGTTATTGCTGCTAATATCTATTACTGTTTTCATAAAACTACTCCATGTGATGAATGGGACTTCAGAAATGAGCCTGCTGCTGGCAAGCCATCCCTCCCACCCCCTTATAGCCCATTGTAAATAGTTGCATTTGTTGCACTTTTTTACTCTACTCTTGTTCTAATTGTTGTTGCAGTTGTTTTATTAGGTTATTGCTGCTAATATCTATTACTGTTTTCATAAAACTACTCCATGTGATGAATGGGACTTCAAAAATGAGCCTGCTGCTGGCAAGCCATCCCTCCCACCCCCTTATAGCCCATTGTAAATACTTGCATTTGTTGCACTTTTTTACTCTACTCTTGTTCTAATTGTTGTTGCAGTTGTTTTATTAGGTTATTGCTGCTAATATCTATTACTGTTTTCATAAAACTACTCCATGTGATGAATGATACATTTTGTTGTTGTTTTCATTGATTTTAATTATACATATATTATGCACAATGGTACAAATTGATGAAGCACAAGGTAAATGTTATACCCAAAAGGTCCAGTAGATGGCATTACACTAGTCTAATGGACATAAGTTGTATTTTCCAGCCAGTTTCCATGGGAAGTGGAAAGTAATCCATTTGGCACAGTTTGGCACAAAGTGTGCCAAACTGTGCCAAAATTAGTGTCCGCCTGGTTGTATCCTTACTAAAACCTTAGTGGAGGCTTAGCCCCTTGCTCAAATTCTATCAAATTTGATAAATATGTAGACAAGGATTTGCTGAAGGTAATCAATGGCATCTGTCTGCATGGAATCATTGTTGGCATAGTTTTACCCTCTGTCAAATAGGGTGGAAAATCAGGCGAGGATAGAAATTTCACATTTCTCCACTGGTTTATTCCAATTTACTCAGGCATAGTGGCAGACACAAATTTTTTTACACTGGGAACACATTCTCTGAAGTCCCTAGATGTCCAAAGACACCAAGAACATGCATATGAACGTTTTTATAGTGGAGTAATTCTTCATTTACTTTGGGTATGTCTTTTTAGGCATTTTTTCTGAAAATATGGCCAGGGCTTAAGAGGTTAACATAATCAACATTTTTGACAGCTGAGACAGGCCCTGATTCTCTTTCACTAGCAAAAATTGGATGCTCAGTGCCTATTTCATTTTGACAACATTCAAGGAACTGATTATGGTTTGCAAGCGATTTACATACATTTTTGAAATTTAACTTGGAAGCCCACTGCTTAAAATAGCTATGCTTAGCTTCAAATCGCATACACATACTTCTTACTAAAGGACCAAAAGATATGATTTGGCTAGGTAGATGGAGCATGTAATGCTGCTTGGGAATGACATTGGATTCAGAAAAAAGTTCTTTGAACTGATGCAGATGTTGCTCAATCATGTGCCTGAGCCGCAATACAGTTTCTAATGAAATAACAGGAGCAAGGATAATTTGAACAATCTGAATTAATTTGAGAATAAATTTGACATACTCACTGCTGGCCCGTAGCCAAGGGGGATCGCACCCCCCTCAACCCACCCCCCCACCCCCCCCACCCCCCCGGCCAACTGGTTAATTTTTTTTCATCATGTCACATTAATACATTTGAATGACTGTCACATTGTAAATAACTATTTCAAATCAAAGTTAAAATTTATCATTATTCTGAAAATTTAAAAGTAAAATAGATCGAAGCCCTAGCACTGTGTGTGCAGACCATGCAGTCTATGGTGCAGACGTCAATTTCTCCTGTGCTGTGCTCCTGTTCACACTCCAGTCCAGTGGGTGGCGATAATGCGCCCATTTCCATTGGTTGCAAACCGCCAATAAACTAAACAAAAGAAGAAGGCGAATGCGAAGAAGACAAAAGAAGAGGAAAATGGGTAAAAAACAAGACAAAGATCGAAAAAGAAGAAAGGATGCGGCTATTTTGTCCCAAAACATTGGAGACATGTTCCGTAAGAAGGCCAAAATGGGTAAGTTTTCCGTGTCCATCATTTACCAGCATCATGTTCCGAGTAGAAACAGAGTCGGGTCAAACGTTTTTTTTTTTTGTTTTTTTTAGTCGGGTCAAAAGTACCGCGAAATACAAATACAATGGACAATGTTTGTAGTACTGCAACCGATATCTGAGTACTCGAGTACCCGCTCGGCTTTCCGAGTGGCATTTCACTACACCCACCTCCCACCCCCCCGGTCACGGACGGTCTGATGGGGGAGCGGATAGCTATTTGAACACTTTAGCTAGCATTAGCATGCTACCGTCACAACCGTCACCTGAGGGGTATTCTGCGAAGCCAGTTTAGTGCGTTAGCGAGCTGTGTTGAGTCTAAAGCCAGGCTCGCCTGTACTGGAAAGGTGGCTCTCTTTTAAGCCGGCTAGATCTCCATGGTAACTTATGCTTAGCTCATAACCTGGTCCCGATCAGGTTATGTTCAGAGTTTACTCATAAAACCGGCGATAAAAGCGCCGCTGTTTCACTATTTAACTCATTTTCAGCTGGCGTCAGCTTTACTTTGAAAGTCCAGAGGATCTGGATCAAAACGGAGTGTTTGTACGGAGGAGAGATCACAGCTGATCAGCGGCTGTTTACTTCTCCCTGAGCGTCTCGCTGTCTCCGCCCACAGATGTTCTCCTCACCCGTAGCCTAGACTATATATATTTTATTGTAGGCTGTGCAGTCAGTCCGCTGGCAGCAGGACAGACAATCAGATGATAATCGGTAAAGTTAATAATTTCACTTAATAAATTAATTCCAATGTGATCGCCTATATCAGTGTTTCCCAAACGAAATCTTGAATAAGTCTCTGCTGTTTTCACATTTAAAAAGCTCTTTGTTGTCTTTGTACAGAGACGATATGAAATTTGCTGCAGCACCTAAAAAAACCCACTGTAACCTATTCAGACTCGCTTCCAATAAAAACCCACTCCCGTTGAAATAGGCCTATAACAATATAAAACACAATTTAAAATGACAGTTGATGTTGCTATTTTGTTGAAATGGATAAGCTTCATATTTAGTTATATTCATATTTAGCCATGTATACTTATAATTTATATTAAGTAGCGCAAGAGCTGTCAGGAAAAAGCAGCCTCCTCTTGTCGTATAGCCGACCGTATTTGCAGCAACACTGTTGCTTCAGGCTGCGATGGTGCTTTTTTTTTATATCACTCATACTCTCTCCAATAAAACACTGCCCTCCTCTTGGCTGAAATCAGCCCGTTGTGGATCAATTTCGTGCGGAAGTAGAATCATATGACGCCAAACGCCCCCTTTGATGTGAACGCGCACAGAACATAAAGCTGAGAGCCGGACTTGACAAACTAAGTTGATAACCAGCTTCGCATTACAGTGTTAACCCGGGCCGGGACTTGATGCTTTGTTGAGCTGGAAGGTGAACACAAAGCCCGGGCATGTTGAGCTACCTTCGCAGTATACCCCTATGATCGGCCAAAGATTGTTTATTTACATCAAGATGGTTGCTGTTGCCGTGTATGATCACCACTATCAGGAAATCTCGCATAAATCCTAATAAATATTGTGTAAATTACCATTCTATACAAGTTGAGACCATGAGCCTGAGATCATATATCTGGTCATATCAATTTTTCTATTTGGTCATATTAATTTTTCATATGACAAGACAGCATGCATATTCTTAAAACTCAGGTTGTTTTGGAAAAAAAGATGTAAAACACTTGATTGTACCTCACACTTTGAGGATTTATAAGATTCATACACAATTCATGTTTTATGAAGATGGACAGACAACAAAGGAGAGCAACAGAGACGGACAGCCAACTGAGGTGACCGACGGAGACGGACAGACAACTGAGGTGAGCAACGGAGACGGACAGACAACTGAGGTGAGCAACGGAGACGGACAGACAACTGAGGTGAGCAACGGAGACGGACAGACAACTGAGGTGAGCAATAGAGACACAACGAGAGCAGTAGTACACTTAAATTTAATTCAATTCATTGATTCACACTAAAAGGAAAGTTTGGATGATAGAGAGATGGGTCATTTTCATTCCATTCATGTTAACAGAGAGATGTAGTAGAGCAGAGAAACAGAGACAGACAACAGACAACAGACAGACAGCAGAGGTGAGCAACAGAGAGACAGCAAAGAAGAGCAACAGAGAGACAGACAACAGAGAGACAGCAGAGGAGAGCAACAGAGAGACAGACAACAGAGAGACAGCAGAGGAGAGCAACAGAGAGACAGCAGAGGAGAGCAACAGAGAGACAGACAACAGAGAGACAGCAGAGGAGAGCAACAGAGAGGGCAGGCAGATGAGCTGTTTTGTGACATCGGATTTTTAATCAAAGCTACAAAGTCACAATCAGAAATCTCAGAGAGTGTGTGTCGGCTGTCAGATGCCCAGAAGTACCACTTACTCAAGAATCATGACAGGCCATCAAAACACTACATTTTCCCAACACAATTCATTGGTGGCTGCAACAGGGCATTCAAGCACGAATGGCTTGAGGAACATGGCTGGTGGTTGGTATACAGTAGAACACTTGATGGTGCATTCTGTGTGTGCTGTGCTTTGTTTCTGAATGCCAAGGAGAGGAAGCAGTTGTCATCAATGGTCAATGCACCATTCACTAAATGGTATAAGAAAACCAAGGCAATTGGAAACCACTCATCAAAATCATACCATTTAGCTGCATTTGAAAGAGCAAAGTTGTTCCTCCAGTCAATTGAAAACCCCAACACTCAAATCTCAGTCCGTATGGACAGTGCAAAGGAGGCCAACATTAAAGAAAACAGACACATACTCAAGTGTGTAGCAGAGACTGTACTGTACTGTGGACGCCAGTGCATAGCACTTAGAGGCTCAGCTGAGACGCATAATTCTACTGGCAATCCTGGAAATTTCTTGGCCCTGATGAAACTACTTGCAAACCACAATGAGAAGCTGAAGCAGCACCTGGAGAAGCCAAAGCTCAAAAATGCCACATACCTCTCACCCCAAAGCCAAAATGAAATGATTGACGTCATAGGTAAGCACATGATTCAAGCCAAGGTCGTGGAAGAGGTCAAACATGCACAGATATACACAGTCCTGGCTGATGAGGTCACATCCCATAATGTAGAGCTGATGCCAATGTGTGTACGTTTTGTGGACAACCACTTGAATATCAGGGAGGAGTTGCTCGAGATTTGTGCTCTTCCACGAATCACAGGTCGCCACATTGCAACTGCAATCAAGAATGTGCTGAGTCACCTCGGCATTGAAATTGCTGATTGTCGAGGCCAGGGGTATGACGGCGCCAGCAATATGAGCAGCGAAAATGTCGGCGTCCAAGCTTTGATCAAGAAGGATGCACCTAAGGCAGTGTACATGCACTGCAACGGCCATTGCCTGAACCTTGTCATTGCACGCTCCTGTGCTCTTCCAGTTGTGCGCAACATGATTGACAAGATGAAATCCAGCGTCATATTCTTCACCAGCAGCCCTAAGAGGGAACACCTTCTCAAGGAGGTTGTAGATAAGGGTGCTCACTCTACCGGAAAGCGAAAGCCCCTGGTTGACCTCTGCCGCACAAGATGGGCCGCCCGGCATGATGCTTACAGTCACTTCTACAGTGCCTTCATCTTCATCATTAAGGCTTTAGAAGTCATGGCGCATGGTCTCCATACAGAGGAGTACAGCGAAGATGTCACCACTGGATGGGATGGCAAGTACAAATCAGAGGCCTATGGTCTCTTGTCTGGGCTCCAAAACTTTGGTTTCATCCTGACTTTCCTCACTGTCTATCAAGTTTTGTCCCACCTTGCAGGCATCACAGTGAAACTGCAAAGCACCTCAATTGACATCATAGAGGCATTTAGCATGGTAGATGAGGTTAAGACTGTGTACAAGGAGCTACGTGAGACAATCGAGGATGACTTCAACCAGATCTATGAGCAAGCAGTCAGGATGGCTGCCCAGGTCAATGTGCAACCTAGTCGACCACGAGCAACTGGAAGGCAGACACATAGGGAAAATGTACCTGCTGGAACTGTGAAGGACTACTATCTTCGCAACATGGCTATACCCTTCCTAGACCATGTCATCTCAGAGTTCAATTCCAGATTTAGTCCACTCTCTGTAACAGCATCAAGGCTCATGGGCCTGATTCCATCTATACAGTGCAACTCAGATGTGACAGTGGACATCTCTGAAGCAGTCTGTCTTTACCAAGATGACTTACCTTCACCAGAGCTCATTGACCAGGAGTTGAAACGCTGGAAACTGAAGTGGCAAACCAAGTCATCAGAACAAAGACCAAGCTCATGTGCTGAGGCAATCAAAGAATGTGATGAGATGATCTACCCTAACATATTCAAACTTTTCAAAATAGCATGTACTCTGCCAGTCACCTCCTGTGAATGTGAACGGTCAGCCAGTACCCTCCGCAGACTGAACACATTCATGCGTAGCAATATGGGAGAAGACCGAATGTCATCCCTGGCCCTCATCCACACCCATTATGACATGGCAGTGGACCTGGATGAAGCTGTCCAAATTTATTCTAAGATGCATCCCAGAAGATTGGAATTGATGAGCATTCTTATTCCATAACTGAGGTGAGCAATAGAGACACAACTAAGAAAAACACAACAATAGTAGAGTAATAGTACACAGCTATTTAATTCAACTCATTCACTGCCACTACATTCATGTTTATTCATTCATTCATGTTAACAGAGACATGCAGCAGAGAGACAGACAACGAAGGACAGCAACAGAGAGACAGACAAGAGAGAGACAGCAGAGTAGAGCAACAGAGAGAGAGACAGCAGAGGAGAGCAACAGAGAGACAGACGACAGAGAGAGAGACAACAGAGAGACAGCAGAGGAGAGCAACAGAGAGACAGACAACAGAGAGACAGCAGAGGAGAGCAACAGAGAGACAGACAGCAGAGGAGAGCAACAGAGAGACAGACAACAGAGAGAGACACAACAGAGAGACAGCAGAGTAGAGCAACAGAGAGACAGACAACACAGAGAGAGAGACAGCAGAGGAGAGCAACAGAGAGACAGACAACAGAGAGAGAGAGACAGCAGAGGAGAGCAACAGAGAGACAGACAACACAGAGAGAGAGACAGCAAAGGAGAGCAACAGAGAGACAGACAACAGAGAGAGACACAACACAGAGACAGCAGAGGAGAGCAACAGAGGGAGAGACAGCAGAGGAGAGCAACAGAGAGACAGACAACACAGAGAGAGAGACAGCAGAGGAGAGCAACAGAGAGACAGACAACAGAGAGAGACACAACAGAGAGACAGCAAAGGAGAGCAACAGAGAGACAGACAACAGAGAGACAGCAAAGGAGAGCAACAGAGAGACAGACAACAGAGAGAGACACAACAGAGAGACAGCAGAGTAGAGCAACAGAGAGACAGACAACACAGAGAGAGAGACAGCAGAGGAGAGCAACAGAGAGACAGACAACAGAGAGACAGCAGAGGAGAGCAACAGAGAGACAGACAACAGAGAGAGAGACAACAGAGAGACAGCAGAGGAGAGCAACAGAGAGACAGACAACAGAGAGAGACAACAGAGAGACAGCAGAGTAGAGCAACAGAGAGACAGACAACAGAGAGAGAGACAGCAGAGGAGAGCAACAGAGAGACAGACAACAGAGAGAGACACAACAGAGAGACAGCAGAGGAGAGCAACAGAGGGAGAGACAGCAGAGGAGAGCAACAGAGACAGACAACACAGAGAGAGAGACAGCAGAGGAGAGCAACAGAGAGACAGACAACAGAGAGAGACACAACAGAGAGACAGCAGAGTAGAGCAACAGAGAGACAGACAACACAGAGAGAGAGACAGCAGAGGAGAGCAACAGAGAGACAGACAACAGAGAGAGACACAACAGAGAGACAGCAGAGGAGAGCAACAGAGGGAGAGACAGCAGAGGAGAGCAACAGAGAGACAGACAACACAGAGAGAGAGACAGCAGAGGAGAGCAACAGAGAGACAGACAACAGAGAGAGACACAACAGAGAGACAGCAGAGGAGAGCAACAGAGGGAGAGACAGCAGAGGAGAGCAACAGAGAGACAGACAACACAGAGAGAGAGACAGCAGAGGAGAGCAACAGAGAGACAGACAACAGAGAGAGACACAACAGAGAGAGAGACAGCAGAGGAGAGCAACAGAGAGACAGACAACAGAGAGACAGACAGCAGAGGAGAGCAACAGAGGGAGAGCATTCTTATTCCATAACTGAGGTGAGCAACAGAGACACAACTAAAACAGACAACAATAGTAGAGAAATAGTACACAGCAATTTAATTCAACTAATTGATTGACACTACTACTACTACTACTACTACTACTACCACCACACTACATTCATTCATGTTAACAGAGACATGCAGCAGAGGAGAGCAAAACCCTGCGAGAGTTAAAAAGAAGAGAAGCATGTTATGTAAAAGTGAATAAAATGAATGAATGGTATAATGAATAAAAAACATACATTAAAATTTATTAAGTGTGCTTGTGTATTTAGGGTAGGGCGATTGGTGAAGCCCACTTTTTGGGGAAAAAAGAACCCCCCCCTCCACAAGGCTGGCTACGGGCCTGCACTGTCCATATCATTCAAAATGAAAGGTAGTATTTTCAAAAGTATTAACATTTGTCCACATGACTGTTTTATTTTATTGTCATTAGCAGCTAAAGTGCTGACACTAATAGGACATGGCTTATCTCGTATATCTAGAGGTGAGTAAGGAAAATTTATAATAGCTGAGTTAATCTCATCTAATTCTATCTGTCCTGACAGAATCAGGTTTTTTAACACAAGCTTTATTTCCATTGGTGCAACACCTTCAAAAATTACATGCATTATATCCTGTGGAGTTTGTTTGATCAGGTCAAATGCTGGAAAATCAACTAGCCTGCTTCTTCTGTTAATCCCGTAAGTGGTTTTGAGGGATGCTTTCAATGTTTCTGTGCTTGCTTTGTCTATTTCAAGACATTGCCTGATGTGGTTTTCCAAAGTTCTTTCAGCAAACTTATTCTCCTCAAAAATACTTTGCATATCATCAAAGGAGCATTCACAATGTCTACATTTGCTATAAGCAAAACCAACACCTTGTTTAAACCCAGCAAGGTCATGTTGGGCAAGTGTATCTCCACATAAGGCTATCACCGCACCAAACAACTCAATTTCACCATTTGGGGTTTCAATCCTAACACCATTGTAAAGAAGTGTCAGATCTTTTAGGATTCTTTTTAGTATAACATCAACACCGCATTGAGAAATATCATTTGCCTTGGCAATAGCAAGGAGTCTTATAGCAGCCAACTTGGACCTAAATTTTGGATCAATATTCCCTAAAGTGTAATAAAACATCAATAATTTATTTGCAGAGGCATGGGGGCCTAAAGGGTTACATATTTCAATTTCATCGGTGTACAATAGTATTTGCAATGCATTTGGCCTTTGAGAATATAAGGGGTGGGATGTAAAAAGGACTCCATCAGTAAAATCATACAAGAATCCCTCTCTACTTCTTTGTGGTACAGTGGTCAACATTGTGAAGATTCTAGAATTGGTCAGTAACTGCTTGAGACTTTGAATGAGTGGCACATAGTAAAAACTTTTGTTTCCCTTCAGACCCTGCGTCCATTGGAATGGACATGACATATTTTTGTCTCTAAACCAATAAATACTCTGTAATTTAATGATGTCAGCAATGCTGGTTACTGTTTGGATCCTGATTATCCAATTGCAATCATGTCACAACTTTGAGCATGCTCTGAGAGAGTGACAGACATCGGACAAGACAAGCATGGCGGAGCGACTGCAGAGAGGGAGGAGTAAGTGCCCCTTTTCAATCAATATATAAATTTATGTTCATGCTGGACAAACAAATTTGAAGTCAGTATAATTTTAACCAGTACAAGTGATAATATTTGAAGTTATTTTAAACATATATCATGTCATTAATTAATAGGATTTTTTCAAAGTCTGATGTCCATTGAAATGGACATCAGGAGTTGGGCGATATTAGCCAACACTCACATGTTTAGTGTCAGTATATAAAGAAATAAAAGACCTGTAAGCTTTTTCTAGCTAATGTATGGTCTCACAGTTTATTTATTCATGATTATACATTTTAAATATATATTTTTTTTTACATAATGTTCTTGTAGAGTATAAAGTTGAAGACTTCCTTGAACGTCTCGTGAATGGAGAGTTATCTGAACTTGACTCCTTGAATTCAGGAAATGAGGAGGATGGAACCAGGAGTGAGATAGGTGGTAAGTTTAGAACCTACGAGTCTTTTTAATTCTTAGTATGAGTGTGTTGTTTTTGTTTTTTAACCCTTACATACTGTTCAGATCAAATTTGACAATTTTGACAGAATCTTGAAACTGTGGAACTAATAGGCCATGTTTGTGTGTATAATTTATGGGACAGTGGTGACAGAAACAGAGTTTAAGGGGGACCTCGACACTGTCATGAGAACTGCCTGTGTTTGCCTAGGTTCCCACGGAGACAGGGAACAGAAGTCATCTGAGGTCACAGACATGAGCTCTGCACCTGCACCTGCAATGTAACAAAACATTTAAAGTAACAAATAGGGTTGGGAGGGTGATGGAGGGGTCATGACATTTCTGGTTTCTGAGCTGCCATTTCAGTGACTGACATCATGGTTAGTATAACTTCATACTGTGAAGGTATCAAATATGAACAGTATGTAAGGGTTAATCAATTGATGTCTTATATGTAAGATGATATAAATGGAGTTCAAGCGTGAGAATACATAAAATGAGTTAAAATGTGATTGTTTTGTTATTAGATTCAGAGAGGGACAGTGGAGAGGTTACATACATGCCAGAAGAACTTGAAGTGGCAGATGAAATTGAGATAGAAGATACAGACAATGTAGAGGAGGACAGGATGAGGACAGAGGAGGACAGGATGAGGACAGAGGAGGACAGAGGAGGACAGGAGGAGATGACAGTAACCAGGAAGGAAGAAATCAAGTGGCGTCACAGGCCGTTCACTACAATCATAGACACTTCTTTTGAGAATCCTCCAATTGATTCAGATGATCCCATGAGACCCTATGAATACTTCAAAAAGTATATACCAGACGAGATCTTCAATTTGATGGCTGACAACACAAACGTTTATGCCATGCAAAGTGGTACACTAAGTTTCAAACCGACAAGTTCAGGAGAGATCAGAAGCCTAATCGGTCTCCACCTTGCTATGGGAGTGATGAAAATGCCAAGAGTCTCCATGTAGGGTGGATTAGTGTAATGTGGGACAGTCACTAATGTGGGACACCTAAGCTCCAATGCATCTATCTCTTTTTCTACAACATTAAAGTGAACATGAATGGTGTTGAGTCCAGGCAGGGGTGTCATGTTACAGAAATCATGTGACTTTGTGGGTATGACGTCACAGATGTGGGCGGGAAAATTATTACATTGGAACCACCCCCTGTGAAGTCCATTCAAAGGTCAGTGACATAGGATTTACACATCATCAGTGTTAAGGATATAATTCTTTCATGAGTAAAAAAAAAATCCTAATTTCTGTCAAATTATGTTTGTGATGTATTTGTGTATCAAATTATACAATAATATTCTGAAAATCTGCTTAAATATTATTTTTTTTAAGCAATCTTTAGTCGTCCCACTTTAGGAACAGTTGTTTCTAAAGTGGGACAGCATGATTTGGCTAATGTGGGACAGTCATATACTATGTTATTTGATTGAGAAAATATATATTTTTAGTAAAGTTAAATGTCTTCTAGTATATTTATTAAACATTTGGGCTTGAAATATAGCAATTTTATTGGTTTTAGGATCAGGACAGGATCAGGTTTTTAAGACACTGTTGTGATTTGCCCCTTAGTTTGGCCTAGCTAACTAGCTACTTAAATAGCTAAGTCAAACAAATAGCTTTTTGTCTGACATCAAATGTTACATGCCATATTTATTTATTTACCAATGAATTCCCATCCCATCTTAATTGATAACTAAATGCAATGTGTTACAGACCACAATGGCAAAGCAGAGAGAGCAAGCAAGGAGACAGCAACAGAGACAGAATAGCGGAGAGGAGAGAGGACACAGGAAAGTAAGCCAGGGCAGAAAGTTGAATCGGTGGAGTGAGGACAGGATGAAGGGAGCAATAGAAGAGTACAAGGAGATTGTTGAGGCTGGTGGGATCCCAAAACTGAGGCTATTGGCTAGGGCCTGGAATGTCCCTAAGTCAACTCTTCAGCGCAGAGTCAAAGGAACAGGCCATCACAAACACACAATTGGGAGAAATCCAATAATTTCTTCCAGTGATGAGGCAGAGCTAGCAGACATGATAGTAGTCCTTGGGAGGCGGGGGTTTCCCCTACGGATGCAAGACATACAAAAGCTTGCATTCCAGTTTGCCAAAAAAAAGGGGTTAAAAGGCTTTAGTACAGTGAGTGACATGGCTGGCTATGGCTGGTTCAGGGGATTCATGCGGAGGAACTCACATCTGGGGATCAGAAAACCAGAAGGCCTCTCTGCGACAAGGGCAGCAGGGTTCAACCCAACTGTCGTCATGGACTGGTTTACTAAGTTCCAAAACATGATCAAGACCCTGGGATTAGAAGACACACCCTCCCATATCTGGAACTGCGATGAAACTGGGCTGCAGGACCACTTCCTCTCCACGAAGGTAGTGGCTGAAGTTGGAGCTCCCTGTTTTGAAGTGACTGGTGGGGAGAAGGGGGAGACAACCACTTGCCTGGCTAGCCTGAATGCTGTTGGTGGGTATGGACCCACTATGATTATTTTCAAGGGGAAACGTATAAAGGCAGAGTGGCTCCTGGGGTCCCCAGCCAACACAATAGTGAAAATGTCTGATAATGGGTGGATCAACACTGAACTTTTCTTGGAGTGGGGCAAGCAGTTTCTGCTGCATCTCCCAAAAGGTGACCCACGACCCCATGTGTTGCTAGTAGACGGGCACAGCTCCCACATTTATAATTTGGACTTTTTGAAATTAATGAAAGACAACAATGTCTTTGTTTTTAGCTTGCCCCCCCACACAACTCATTATCTGCAGCCAGCAGATAGGGCACTGTTTAAGAGCCTGAAACATCATTGGAGACAGGAAGGGAGGCTCATCACCAGGGAAAGTGGTGGCAGAAGGCTGGACAGGGCATTGTTTATGCCACTGTTTGCAAAGGCATGGGCAAAATCAGCGACACCATCAAATGCCCAGGCTGGCTTCCGAGGCAGTGGCATTTTCCCTTTTAATCCAGGACAGATCAAGAATAGCTTGTTTGCTCCTAGTCTAACAACAGAAAGACCCCTCCAGCAGACTGAAGAGCACCATGGAGAAGATGCAGTGCACCCCGCATCACCAACCCCTCACTGTTTTGGCCTACATGTAAGGCATGTTATGGTGCAGACCTCCCCTCATCCACTGCATGACGCCGTTCAACCTGAAATCATACCAACACATCAAACTCCCCCCAGCCCTCTATCCTCCTGCACCGTAACCCCACCACCTCTTGCACAAGAGGTTGAGATGGAACTCCAGCCAGGAGTTTCATTTAAATGTATGATAAGTTTGCCTGTGAGAGAGAGACCCACCAAAAGCCGCCAGAGGACCAAGCCTCCAACATGGAATTTGACGAGTGAGGAGCATTTCCAGTATGTTGAGAGGAAGGGGAAAAAAAACAAGATCAAAACCAAAAATGCCACAGAGCAGGACCAGGAGCCATGCACCATATGCAGACATGTATATGGGGACAAAGATGATCCCCGGTGCACAGAGGAATGGCTCTCCTGCACAGTCTGCAGCCAGTGGTTTCACCAGACCTGTGCAGAAGAAAATGGCATCATAGATGACAATGACTCTCTCATTTGCAAAGATTGCTTGACCTGAATGACATGAAATTTTAGCAGTTTAAATTTCACCACTTTTTCTTACACATTTTCTGTGTTCTTGATTTATTCAGATTAATGTTTAATGACAGTTTTAAAGGTTGCTTATTCAATGAAATCTACTGTAAAATAATTTTAATATCTTTTTTAATCCAATGTTACATTTATGAATTAATTACATGTGTATTATAATTGTTTCTGTCTGAGATTTAACATTTGTAGTAAATTATTTGAAATAAAAACTAGTGTCCCACATTTCAAAACCAAAAATGCCACAGAGCAGGACCAGGAGCCATGCACCATATGCAGACATGTATATGGGGACAAAGATGATCCCCGGTGCACAGAGGAATGGCTCTCCTGCACAGTCTGCAGCCAGTGGTTTCACCAGACCTGTGCAGAAGAAAATGGCATCATAGATGACAATGACTCTCATTTGCAAAGATTGCTTGACCTGAATGATATGAAATTTTAGCAGTTTAAATTTCACCACTCTTTCTTACACATTTTCTGTGTTCTTGATTTATTCAGATTAATGTTTAATGACAGTTTTAAAGGTTGCTTATTCAATGAAATCTACTGTAAAATAATTTTAATATCTTTTTTAATCCAATGTTACATTTATGAATTAATTACATGTGTATTATAATTGTTTCTGTCTGAGATTTAACATTTGTAGTAAATTATTTGAAATAAAAACTAGTGTCCCACATTTCAAAACCAAAAATGCCACAGAGCAGGACCAGGAGCCATGCACCATATGCAGACATGTATATGGGGACAAAGATGATCCCCGGTGCACAGAGGAATGGCTCTCCTGCACAGTCTGCAGCCAGTGGTTTCACCAGACCTGTGCAGAAGAAAATGGCATCATAGATGACAATGACTCTCATTTGCAAAGATTGCTTGACCTGAATGATATGAAATTTTAGCAGTTTAAATTTCACCACTCTTTCTTACACATTTTCTGTGTTCTTGATTTATTCAGATTAATGTTTAATGACAGTTTTAAAGGTTGCTTATTCAATGAAATCTACTGTAAAATAATTTTAATATCTTTTTTAATCCAATGTTACATTTATGAATTAATTACATGTGTATTATAATTGTTTCTGTCTGAGATTTAACATTTGTAGTAAATTATTTGAAATAAAAACTAGTGTCCCACATTTCAACACAAGGTGTCCCACATTAGAAAACCCATTAATTCAGAAACAAGACGATACAAGGAACATTAATATATGTGCCATTTTCCCTTTGATTACAATATCTGAAAATTGTCTTCTAATTTAATAAGGGAACATCTTGGGGATTTCAAAAATATATGAAGTGTTGATATATTATATTGGCTTCGTATATAAATATGGTACAAAAGTCAGAATTGCAAAAAGTGTCCCACATTACACTAATCCACCCTACTTCTAATTGTATCAGGTGCTTCACCCTAAAACTCTAATAATATGTGTAAATGAAAACACCCACATGATCATAATCAGCCTCTGTCCAGCAGGAAGTGCAACAAAAAATGAACCCAATTCCAACCATGCCCATACTCTCTCCTCCTACCTACTCCTACTACTACCTACCCTAATATTTGATACTATTTTCATGCCCCCATGAAGGAATTACAGGGTAGATTGTACACTGGAACTAACATGTGGTGAATCAAAACCCTACCTGAGTTGATTTGATTTGACTTGATTGCCTCTGTTGTGCAATTTCAGGGACTGGTGGAAAAAAACAAGGGCCTGATCAGATTAGGAATGGAAAATGATAAATTATTTAATCATTTTAGGTTACTTCACTTATCACTTATGTAACTGTCATGATCCCGGTTCTTGTGTTTCTTGTTTTATTTTCTGTTACAATTACGGTTAACAAGGTGAGGACCCAAATGCAGACAACACATGGGAGGCAGGATTGGGGAACAAAAGGCGAACTTCATTAACAAAAGCTGAATGATACAAATCCAGAAAAACAACAAAAACGATTCTCATGGACAAAAGACAAAGTAGCAACGTAAAAGGGCTTCAACAAAGTGCAAAACAAAAGCAAAGTACAAATCAAATGAAAACACAGGGTGGCATCACGGGAGAACACGGACGAACACAGAACGAACTGACAAAAACATAAGGGGGAACAAAGACTATATACAGACACACTAACGAGGGGATCAAGTACAGGTGGAGTGAGGCGGGAAAATGACAGGTGAGGGAAAGGAACAGAAAAACACTGGAAGTAGGGAAAATCACAGAGGGAGGAACTGAAAAGCAAGACGCGACACATGATGGTACAATTTCAAAATAAAACAGGAAACACAAGAACAAAAAGAACCGGGATCATGACAGCAATAGGATAAAGAAATTCTAAAAAAATTATATAGATACAGAAGAGAATAAGAGAATTAATGACATAAAATAGATTTGAAAAAAATGTGTGATTTATGATATATAATGATATAAAAAAGAAATATAAATAATAATATGTGTATTATATGTGAATGTTCCTGTTTCTGTTGGAGGTCTTCCTACAGCTCACAAGAGTATTTATTTATATGCTGAACATTTTGATGGCGGAACCGGGGAATGGGGGAGAACGAAGGAATAGAACCAAGTCGACGAGGAGAGGAGAAGGAGGAAGAGAGAGACAAGATGAAGTTGACTGAAGGTAAAGTGTGTGTGTGTGTAAGAGAGAGAGATAGAGGGAGAGGGAAAGAGAGGAAGAAAGAGAGGACGAGAAAAAGAAAGAGACGGTCGAAGAAATGATTGAATGGAAATGTAATCTGAAACAGAATAAAGTTTGACTTTATTAACAGTTAAACTCACTAGAAAGAGCTTAACATCAGTCCACCAATCAGAACAGACGAACAACATGACTGGAGGATCAGTCTAAGGCTGGAAATCGCTGTGTCATTGAGAGAGACACGTGGAGAAAACTGAAAAACTCCACTTAAAGAAGGCAGAAAAACTGCTGCTAGTACTACTGCTATTGGTGACATTTTATCTTGAGTGAGAGGACAAGTAGACGGTCACATTCATGTCTTTTTTATTTCTGTAGAGCGAAAAATGAGGGAATTAGAGCGGGTGACAAAACTGGTACCATCTGCTCTCCTCCAGAAATTTAGGCTCAAAATTAATATTGTGGCTTATGGGGGAGTTGCTGGAGTGCTTGTCGCTCTAGTGCTTTTACAGCTAACAGTATAAGTCCTACAACTGAAATAAGACCATCAGCTGAAAGCCAACAAGACGTATATATACTACGAGGAGTAAAAGCTGTGGGATCTGAATCAAGATGAAGACAATTTTTTTCTCAAGTTTTTCCAGCTGCTGGGCACTCTAGCGTAGGTCACGCAATACACACCCATTATAAACTCTGAAGACGAGCTAAAAAACCATACAACTTAAACTGTCATAATCTAAAAACTGTAAAAAAATTTAAAAAGCTGAAATACATGCTGAATAGTTTAAAGTCTTCTGACTGCTTAAAAGTTAGAATGGTGTCTGTAGCTCAATGTATAGAGGAGCAGCAGAGGTTGAAAGTGGAGTGAGTTTGAAGAGGATTTGAAGATTTCTCCATTTATTCCATTGTAAAATTATTTTTGAAAAAGCTTAATATTTCAAAAAGTATTATAGACAGAAATACCAAAAGTCATAGCCATAATGTCCTTAATGAGCTGAATGGATTCATAGTTGAACGTTTTCTGTAGCTCAAAAAGGAGGAGATATCTTTTGAAAAATGTATGGAAGACGGAATAATAATATATAAGAACAACAGAAGCACATTAGAATAAGCGTTCACACCAACTAGAAAATTTGTAGTTCCTGCGAAACTACACTGTGACTGCTGACAGCTGAACTGAGACTGAAAACAAAGCTGAAAGGGCAGAAATGTGAAAAAGAAAATTGCCTGAAATGTCATAAAACTATAATGCATTGCACTACGCTGCTGAAAAACCCTCATGTCAAACTGCATTAGCTTAAGAAGCTGAGACATGAGCATTGGTTAAAAAGCTGGGAGGTAACAGTACAGTAATACTGTAAAAGGTGGAAGAACCTAAAAAAGCTGAATATTTTTATGAACAAAAGAATAAGTTGAAAGGGGCTTAATATTTGAAAAAGGCATAACGGGATGAAGGAAGAAGGGCTCTCTTTGCTTAAAGGCTGAAAAAGCTAAAACTTATTGCTGTAGTAGCAGTAGTTGCTTTTGAAGTAGTGGTAGTAGTAGTATTACTAGTAATAAGTATTGTAGCATTATAAGTAGCATTGGTAGCAGCAGTAGTAGAATGAATAATATTAGGAGTAACAGGAGTAATAATGGGACCACTTAGCTTCACTCAGTTGCTGCAGTAGTAGTAGTAGTTGAAGGAGTGGTAGTAGTAGTAGGAGGAGCAGAAGTAGGAGGAGGAGGAGGAAGAAGAGTAGGAAGAGAAGGAGGAGAAGTAGAAGTTGGAGGAGGAGGGGGAAGAAGAGAAGGAGGAGAAGTAGAAGTTGTAGGAGGAGTAGAAGTAGGGCAAGGAGTAGGAGGAGGAGGGGGAAGAGTAGAAGTAGCAGGAGGAGGAGTAGAAGTTGGAGGAGGAGGGGTAGAAGTAGGAGGAGGAATAGAAGTGGGAGGAGGAGGAGGTGTAGAAGTGAGAGGAGGAGGAAGAGGGGTAGAAGTTGTAGGAGGAGTAGAAGTAGGGCAAGGAGTAGGAGGAGGAGGGGGAAGAGTAGAAGTAGCAGGAGGAGGAGTAGAAGTTGGAGGAATGGAAGCAGAAGTAGTAGTAGGAGAAGGAGGAGTAGAAAGATGAGGAGGAGTAGAAGTCGGAGGAATAGAAGTAGAAGTAGTAGGAGAAGGAGGAGGAGTAGGAGGAGGAGGAGTAGAATTAGGAGGAGGAGGAGAAATAGTAGGAGTATAGGTTGTAGTGGTATGAGGAGCAGTGATGGTAGTGGTACAAAGAGTAGTACAAATGGTACTAGTAGTAGAACAAGTGGTAGTTGTAGTAGTAGTAGTAGCAGTAAAAAGAATAAAATATAAATGAGAGGAGGAGCAGGAAGAAGACAAAGTGGAGCAGTTTGTTTGTGAGACAAATATAGAGACACAGGCCCTCATTTATCAAACGAACGTACGACAGAAAACTGGGCGTACGGTCATTTCCACGCAAAGCTCTGCATTTATCAATTTGGACGTGAGCAGAGGCTACGATCAAATCTCATGTCTCGTGTACGCAAGTTTTCAAGTCAGTGTTGATTTGCGGTGCAGCATAGTAAATCTGGCGGAGTCCGAGAATTGTTATTAGACCATATATCCCTGACATTAAAGGTAGCCTACTAGTTTCAAATAGTTTGCAATTAACGGGGTTAACAGTTTATTGCTATAATATTAATTTCTCTTTCATTTTGAGATTTTGAGGCAGGTGACATAATTACAAATTGAAACGATGTGATAGGTTAGATGCTTACTCAGTTACCTATTTAAACAAGAGCTTTGACATCTGACATCATCACATCTCGACAATGGCAGATCTGGCTCTGTTAGAAGACCTATATGCGCCCGTAAGACGTAAGAGGGTTTTTCGGGACTGCAGGGATATTTTTATGGAGAGTGATGAGTGGCTATTGAGTCGCTTTCGTCTCCCAAGGCATCTCCTTTTGGAATTATGCCACAATTTGGAGCCTCGGTTAAGGAGAGAAACCCGACGCTCGAATGCCATACCTGTGCCAGTGCAGGTGCTCGCCACATTGGGGGAGATCGGGGATAGGTCCGGTATGTCACAGCCAACCATTAGTAGAACTATGCCAGCAGTGTTGGCGGCTATCAAGCCCCTTTCTCGTCGATACATTCAATTTCCTTACAATGATGCTCAGCAAACTGTGATTAAGAGAGAATTTTATGAGATTGCTGGGTTTCCTAATGTGATTGGTGCGATTGATTGTACCCATGTGCGTCTGAAGCCACCATCCATGAATGATTACGCATTCATCAATCGTAAAAACTATCACTCAATAAAAGTTCAGGTCATTTGTGATGCCAGGCTCTCTCTCCTAAACGTGGGAGCCCGGTGGCCCGGGGGGACGCATGACTCCTTCATTTGGCAAAACAGCAGCGTAGGGACACGGCTACAGGAGGGCGCGCTGCAGGGCCGGAGTCATCTCCTCGGTGAGTAGCCTAACTACTGTGTTAAATTAATATTCTAAAAGTAATCAAATTACTAACATTTTGGTGTGATTCATGTGCTAGGTGACAAAGGTTATCCCCTCAAGAAATACCTGATTACTCCACTGGCAAACCCTGCAACAGAGCAGGAGCGCAGATTCAACCATGCACAAATACGCACACGGGCCACGGTGGAGCGCTGCATCGGGTTGCTTAAGGGCAGATGGCTCTGTCTAGGATCCGCGGAGGGAACCCTATTGTACACGCCAGAGAAAGTTTGCGACATCATTTTAGCCTGTGGGGTTCTGCACAATATTGCGCAGGATAGCAGGGTGCCATTTGATGTCCCGGTGCAGCCAGATGAACCTATGCCCAGAGAGCCGTGGCCAGCAGAGCCCCAACTGGAGGCTATACGAAGGAGACAGGACCTCATTCATCGCTTCTAAAATGTTAAGTGTTAAATACTTATGTTTGGCAACTATTCAATACAGGGAAACAGACAATGCACAACGTTTGGTCAAACATTTTATTCATGTGATGCATGTTTCAGGTTTTCGTTTATCTCTTTTAAAGTGTTGTTTATTGCCATCAGTGAGCGATTTATCTCCGCCATTGACTGACACATTTCGGCTTGTTTTTCCAGGACCTCTGCTGACAGGATCCAGGGTCGTGGTGATGTGACTGGCTCCGGACCGGTTTCTTCAGCTGAAGCCTGAACAATGCCACTCGTGCCTGGCTCCGAACGATCTGAAACTTCATTTAAATAAAGAAATAAACTCTGACTGCAACCGTGTAATTATTTAAACTACAAACATGGTTCCTACACCTTTTCCCAAGTCAAATACAAACACTTTTCATGGTGCATTTGCAAATTTTTCCAGCACCATACGGCTGTGGTTAATTTAAATCGGGTGGTGCATCTGTGTCTCCTCTGCCACTTACGCCCGAAATTGAAGAAGACCCAATCAGCGCGGCCACCCGCTCCTCTATCTGGGTCAATGCAAGGCTGGGGTCCAGCTGGCCTCCTCCAGTCAGCGTGGTACTGAGGGCCGCAACACGCTTTTTGGTGGCGAGTTTGAGGTCTGACCATTTTTTCTTGACCTAAATATAAATTGCGATATAATCGATTAATATATATATATATATATATATATATATATAGATATATATATATAGATATATATATATATAGATATATATATATATATAGATATATACATATATATGTGTATATATAGATATATATGTATATATGTACACACACATATATGACTAGGCCTATACATATCGTGGATGTATAAATTAAGTATACAAACCTCAGCTGGAGTTCAACTGACAACGGCAACACTGTTGACCGCAGCAGTGATTTCCTTCCATTTGGCATTCTTCCGACTTCCTTTGATGCCACTTTTCAGGTTGCCAAATAAAACTGCTTTGTTTAATTGTACTAGTGATGTTATGGTCTCAATTTCAAGATTGGAGAAGTTCTTCTTCTTGGACGTCTTACGCATCTCCATGTCGTAAACTCTAGGGGTGAGGCCTCTGAACTAAAAATATTTAAGGGCGTGATATTTAAATGACGATTGTTTTCAGCCACCACATTTATCAACGCCCGATCATTCTTACGCTGTGATCGGCGAGATAGGAACGTTTCATGAATCACACGTGAACCCTGTCGTAAGATGATTTCTGCGCTCGGATCTGCGCTGGTTTCTACGTTAGATTGATAAATGAGGGCCACAGAGAGAGTGAGAGTTTAAACCTGAAGCAGATCAAGTTCTATTCTGCATAGGCTTCAACCTCTAAGAGCTGTCGCTATTGGCTTTTTCACGCCCCTGCACCACAGTATAAAAACCCTGCGTGACCTGAGTTCTACTCCTTCTTTTTCTTCAGCAAATGTCAGCAGTCAAATCTAAAAAGAGTGAAGATTTCACCTTCCTGCCACGCCGGCTACATCATGGACTACAGATGTCTCTCCTTTCATATGACGTGCTTGCCGCTGCGTTATGCTGTCTCATTATGTGACACACACTGCAGGCTTCAGACGGACTCAATCAGTCAATCAGTCAGTCAATCTTTATTTGTATAGCACCAATTCACAACAAAAGTCATCTCATGACACTTTCCAAATTGAGCAGGCGAGCTTCTTAAGCTTCTTAATTTTGACGTTTATAAAATTGCATTAAGTGATCTATAAGCCACTTATAAGGGTGGTAAGGGAGAAGTTTCCAGCTATAAAACCAAAAAATTTAGCTGAAAGCCACCTTAAAGTACTGGGTCACAGTACCTTTGGGTTCATCATTACAAGTAACTAATTAATATTTTTATAATAGTCATTATAGCAGCTTTGATAAACCTCAAGAAAATCTGTAAAAATGAAGGTATGTTACTCTTATGGTAATCTCACTTGGGGTCACCGCAACAGCTGTTCAGCAAAAGTTATACAACCTCGCCTATGTGGAAGATTGTGATCTTAATTAAAAGAAACCAACACAACACTGTTGGTAGGAGACAGAATGCAATCTGTGGTCTCTGACTTTGACAATTAACCGTCATCAACCCTGACCTCCACCCAAATTAACTGACAGGTAAAATAGTATATCATAGCATGATACAACAGAGGCATGCACATAGAAAGGCAATCCTCCTGTCCCTGTTCCTCCTCCCTGTGAGGTGGCAGTGGTTTGTCCTTTGCTATTATGGATTGATATATTAGCCTTCGTTGCCCAGATGTCCACAAACATCATTTATAAAGCCATCTTCCTCATTTGAACTGATTAAAGTGAAGGAGGTGAAAGGAATGACTGCCCTGTGGGTAATGGGTAGGTTTCCTTGAAAACAGAGCACTGGCCAGAAAATAAAAGCTTTTAAAAACTCAGAAATGTCAGCACCTGGCGAAGTAATCATTGAGTCACTGTATTGATCAACAATTCTGTCAAACCCCTACACAGATATTCTCAGTCATTTTGCAGTATGGGGCAGCACAAATCATTTTAATTGCCCCTTTAACTGTTGAGGTTTAATTTCATGAAAGTGGTGAAAATCATTAACGGTTTTAGAAAGATGACAGTGTGATACATCTTTGTGAATGTGTTCTTTTATCCAAGAAGAACTATTTCAGGGACCAAAGACAAATTCTGACACGATTAGCCTGCTAATGATTCATAAAAAAACACAGTAACTCTAGTAAAGCTGCCTTCAAAGAGCTTTTTAGCTACAGGAGGCAGACAGAATAATGTAACCCTAATGGGAAATGATATTTACGGAAATACCTAGATCACAATTACACACGCTGCTACAAGAATGGGTTAGCTTGGGGAAGGTTGAGCAACAAACAGCAGCATTTTTATCAGCTGTAGAGGAAGTCGATGAATGTGAGTTTTGAGAAAACCTATGGAAGATACACAAGGCAATATAAAAATCACACATAAATAGGATTTTTACCAGTAAAATGAAATAAAATGGAGTAAAGAAATGAAATAGAGTAAAACAGATTAAGCATAGAATACATAAATATTACTGTGTGGCTAGAGTACACTGCAATATATGAATAAATAGTCTCAGGTTTAACTTCATACAATGCAGCAGCAAAGAGAAAAGTTTTTAAAGAACTAAGAGTTGGAGCAGAATTCTCTGGGAGTGTGTGCCAGATAGGTGGTGCATACTGACATCCTTCTCCTTCCCCTCTGTCTTTGTGGGCACGGTCTCAGTCTGATGGTTTAGGGTTCTGATGACCCCCAGCTTGTGCTCAAGTGGGTGATGAGAGTCGAACAGCAAGTATTGATCTGTGTGTGTAGGTTTTCTGTACACCTCAATGTTGAGGCTTTTATCTTCTTCAGTGTGTACCGCACAGTCCGAGAAGGGCAGACTGTCTCCTCTGACATCTTCACATGTGATTGTCCACACCATTTATATGTTCTGTGAAGGCTTCCACTTCCCTTGTTCCGATTTTGACCCAGGTGTCGTCCACATACCTGAACCAGTGGCTAGGAGCAGTTCCTGTGAAGGTAATCAAGGCTCTGCTCTGAACTTCTTTCAAGTAGAGGTTGGCCACTATTGGGGACACCGGTGAGCCCATGGCACAGCCGTGCTTCTGTCTGTAGAAACCTTCACTCTGCTGGAAGTAGGTGGTCGTCAGACAGAGGTCAAGTAAGGCACAAATGTGGTCTGGGATGAAGTTGGTCCTGCTGGACAGAGTGCTGTCCTGTAGCAGGCGTTTCTTCAGCTTCTTGAGTGGGAATGCATGTATAAAGTGAGGTGACATCATAAGAAACCAATGTTTTGTTCGGGTCCAGTGTTATTTTTCTCACCCTGTTGGCGAAGTGAGTTTTTGATGTGGTGTTGAGCGTTACCGACCAGTTACTGAGAGTGTTTTTTCTTTTTTTTTACTCAGTTACATTTTGAAACCGATTTCTATCCTAAAAACGACAGTGTTTGAGACTGCACACTGGTGGCTTAAAAACAGGTAGAATGATGTCCCTTCATACCTGTTGCGGTGAAACAGAAATACAATAGCGCAGCATGAGTTGTGCGTGCCTGTCAGGTTGTGATTCTCCTGATGAAAGGAGCAGAATGAACGCCGTAGCTAGCTTGTTAACTAAAAAGCAGAACTCATTAAAAACTCAAATTAGCAAACTCAAATCTCTGCAGGACTCACACAGGACAGATTGGACATTACAGAGAGCTCAAATCACAAATACTAACTTTTATGAACATTTATCGGCAGAGCGCAGCACATCAGTAACTTGCCTCCGGCCATGTTTGAAAGGCTTTGACAGGAGCGCGTGCACACGTACCTGCATCATCACGCTGAACATGTCCCCACACACATACGGTTCCAGGGCGGCATTCCGAAGGGCCGCCATTCCGAACGTTCACTTTCATGTTTCGGAATGCCGGCCCTTAATTATTTTTGAAAAAAGGGCGCCATTCCGAACCTGAAACCCTAACCCTAACCCTAACCCGGTCGGAATGGCGGACCGTCGGAATGGCGGTCCTTCGGAATGGGGGTCGCCCCCCCACACATACACATGCAACTCTAGAACGCACACAGGCAGGAGATCAAAACCAAAAATGAAATCTTTCACAAAACAATTAGAGACCATGTGACGGAATCATACCAAAACAAGTAATGTACAACAACAAACATTTCACTTGTTTCACCAAACTCACTTCTCTTATGTCATGTCCATTGCAATCACTCATGTCACAGTAGGTGTGATAACATTGCAAAATGGTCTCAAGTTTTACCTAACCTAATTTTTATCTCAACCACACACCTGCCACACGCAAGTTGCTATGGTCATATTTGGGGGCAGTGATAGCCTAATCCCCGGGTTGGCAACGCCTGCTCCTCCCCCATTACTACCACTGACGTGCCCTTGAGCAAGGTCCTTAGCCCCAACTGCTCCAGTGGCTAGCAGATCAGACTGTGGTTGTACTGGGGGGCTTTCAGGTGTGAATGGGTAACTGTGTGAATGTTATCAGGGCGTTCCTGAAAAAGAGAGCACTGCTCTCAGTGAAACTCCCCTAAATAAATTAAGGTTCAAAAACATACAGCATATATTGAATATTGTTCTACTCTTTACAGTCACTGTGTTACCAGGGTTAATAAATGAAGGATTACGTATTCATTATTATGTAATGTGTATTATATGTAATAATAATAATAATAATAATAATACTACATTTAATTTATATAGTGCCTTTCAGGGTACCCAAGGACGCTTAACCTCTTGAACCCGAGCGCCTTCGGTACCGGGGGCAGCTGCGCATGTTGCAACACACACCATATAAGGGCATGCTAACCATGTAGCAACATATTCATGCAGCACACCCACTTAACGGGAAGAGGCTCAGCTAAAAGCTCATGATAACCATTTTCACCTAATCGAAACACAATTCCGACACCAAGCAACTAAATGAGAACGTAGAAAAAACACGCTAACGGCGCATGTCCGCAAAACTGGGGCTAGCGATTATGCTACTTCATGCTAATGATACAAACAGCATGTCATATGAAAGCTGGGACTCTACAGATTCCAACGGTATAAGTCTCACCACTCTACGCCCCAAACTCACTGAAACAGCAGCCGAAGAAGAGCAAAAATAAATCACTTTATACAGACATAATCATGAATTATGTCTTACATTTGCTGTTTTGTGATTATAAATTGTGTTCAAGTGCATTACACTGCCTCCACCGGCTAATCCAATGTGTCTGTGTCACTTTGAAATGATTCCTGACAGTTCAGGAAAGGTTTTTGTTCCAGGAGTACAGGTATAGTGTGGAGTAGGTAGGACCCTTGTCTTCGCGCATTTGCCTCTGCACCGGCATCTACCCCACCCCCTCAGCCACAGCCTCAGCCAGGGCCATCAGTTGGCGGATAGTTTTTGTTGTCATGGTTTTGGAGAATGCACCTCGATTCTATTGGCTCTGATGGTTCGATAGAGGTGTCAATCATCTAAATTGACCAATGGATTCCCAAAATGTCTAACATCTAACCTGTCATGAGTGATTGACAGCTCCGCTGGCATTACGCACCAAAACACAGAGCGCAAAGTTTCTACACTTCACTTCACTTTCTACATCGGATTTAACTATTTAGGTATAGTTTTTTTCTGTTTTCTTGCCGTTTTCTTCCACACACCGCCACAAGGAATAATGGCAGACAGGAATTACAAAAAAAAGTATACAATTTCAGAGGTACTGGACATACTCCATAATGACAGCGGCGCCCGGCTTATTCCTGTCGACTCACCGTCGGAGGAGGAGGACCAACTGCAGCAAGAACTGGATCCGGACCACAGCAGTGACTCAGATTACCAAATTCCATCACCCCAAAGGTATGTAATCTCTGTTTTGTTATTGATTACTCTTTGATTTGGTGTCAAATTACCGATCTATCTACCTTATTATCCTGCAATGAATTTAGTAAATACACACACTCAAACTCGTTCAAACTTATTTGTTGAAGTCCACAGTACAGGGCTTGTTTACCGCAACATATTGTTGTCTGTTTGGAGTTACATTTTAGGCCAGTGAATGAATATATTTGTTTTTCTTCCACAGTGATGATGATGATGATTATGAGCCACCAGGTGCTTCTGCATCGGCATCTGCCCCACCTCCTAAGCCACAGCCTCAGCCAGGGCCATCAGCATCTACACCCATCTCTCAGCCACTGCGAGGCCGCTCCACTCGACGTGCTTCAGCTCCCCTTTCTCAGCCATTGCCATCCTCATCCGACTCGGACTCACCTGAACAAACGCAACCTAAAAGAAAAGGAAAATTGTCACACAAATCGGCAAATCCAAAGCGTGGTTGAGTTGGGTCTGCCACTTCAAGAGTGAGAGAGGAAAAAATGAGCTGGCACAACAGAGAGGAGAAAGACAAAAGACCGGACCCACTCAGATTCATGCCAGCCAGGATCCCTGGCCCCACATTTGACACCAAGGCCTCATGGTCCCCACTTTCTCTCTTCCAGCTTTTTTTTAGCGCCACTGTAGTCCGTACCATCATTGACAACGCTAATGCCAATGCTGTCAAGCGATTACAGGCTGGAAAAATTTTCTTTGGAGAGCACTGACCATGAGCGTTTTTATGTTTTCATGGCCATTATTATTTTCTCGAGCCTTGTGAAAGTACATCACAGAGCGGGCTACTGGAGAAGGCAATGGCCATATAACTTTGCCTTCCCCAGGGAGAAAATGACACGGGACCGCTTTGAAGCCATCTTGTGGTCGCTGCACCTGAGCAACCCAAGAGAGGATGAAGAGAATGAGTGGAAGAGGAACACGGCTGAATATGACAGGCTCTTAAAAATTAAATTAAACCCCTGTGCACTGAAATCATGACTGCCTGCCAAGCACATTTCCAGCGTTATCAGAACATCTCCATTGATGAAAGGATGGTGGCATCCAAGGCCCGTATCAGCATTAAGCAGTATATGAAAGACAAGCCGACAAAGTGGGGGTACAAACTGTTTGTGCTTGCAGACTCTGCAACAGCCTATACCTGGAACTTTTTTGTGTACTCTGGTAAGAGTGTGTTCACAACAGGCCAGGGTCTGAGCTACTCTTTAGTGATGTACCTTCTGCCATTTCGTCTGCTCGGTGGGGGCTACACACTGTATGTGGACAATTTCTACACTAGCCCTGCCCTCTTTCGGGCCTTGTCCAAAAAAAACATTGGCTGTTGTGGGACCATAAGGAAGAATCGTCTTGGTTTTCCACAGGCTGAGGATAATAACTTACCCAAAAAGGCTGAGAGGGGAGATCTGCGGTGAATTAAGAATGACAAACTCCTGTTTGTGAAGTGGATGGACACCCGGGAAGTGAGCATGTGCTCTACAGTGCATGAAGCCTTCAGTGGACAGACGGTGAAATGGAAAGTGAAAGAGGCTGGTGTGTGGCAGACCAAGGCCATACCTGTTCCAGACGCTGTAGTCGACTACAATCAAAACATGGGCAGTGTGGATTTGTCCGATGCTTTGATTGGATACTACAGCGTCCACCACAAAACCATGAAATGGTACAAAACTTTCTTTTACCATTTTGTGGACATCGCCGTGGTGAACAGTTTCCTTCTCCACAAGGAGCTGTTCAAGATCAGGAATGAGCCCGACATGACGAAGCCACACACCCAGAAGACTTTCAGGGAGCAACTTGCCGCAGAGATGTTGGAGTTTGCTGAAGGCTCAGTACCACCGACACCACCACCACAACCCACCTGCATGCCTATGTACTATGGGAGCGGGCCCGGTTCTAGGCATGGGCACGGAGGGGCAATGCCCCCCCAAATGCTTCGACTGCCCCACCACCAAACTGACCCCGCTTCTTTCCGAAAATCAAAAAAAATAAAATATTAAATTGTAATTTATTCCCATAAATGCTGCTCAGAGTAATCACAATCCACGGCTCTTCTCCCATCAGAGCCGGGGTCTCTCTCTCTCTTGCTCCGTGCATACAGTCAGTAGCAGCTTCTCTCGGTTAGCATCACATTAGATACCACGGACACTCCAGATAGTTGTTAGCATGCCTGCTAGCAACTGCTAGTAGTAGCATAGTCCCATTGGCAGCTGCAGCGGAGTTTGTCTCTGTCCCGCTCCGCGGCATGGGAAGCCTCACAAGGGCAGGCTACGTACCGGGTTGTGAAGCGGGTTTCAACTTTCAACCCTTCACTGCAAAAAAGGGGGGTCTAAAAACAAGATAAAAACACTAAATCTGAGGGAAAATGTACTCAAAACAAGTGAAATTATCTGTCCATGCAGCAAGATAATTTCACTTGACAAGATTTCTTAAATTAAGATTGTTAAATCTAGAAATAAGCATGTCTACAGAGGTGTTTGGAAGGCTTAAAATAAGCCAAACATGCTGGTTTTAAGATGAGATTACTTAAAAAGTAACTTTTTACAGCCTCTAAACAAGTGAAATATACTAAATTTAAGCATAAAATGCTGGTTTTAAGATGAGATTACTTAAAAAGTAACTTTTACAGCCTCAAAACAAGTGAAATATAAGCATAAAATGCTGGTTTTAAAATGAGATTACTTAAAAAGTAACTTTTTACAGCCTCAAAACAAGTGAAATATACTAAATATAAGCATAAAATGCTTGTTTTTAAGATTAGATTACTTAAAAAGTAACTTTTTACAGCCTAGAAATAAGTGAAACATACTAAATTTAAGCATAAAATGCTGGTTTTAAAATGAGATTACTTAAAAAAGTAACTTTTTACAGCCTCAAAATAAGTGAAATATACTAAATATAAGCAATTACAAACAAAATCTTTCTTACTTTTAGCAAATTTAGCTGAAGATTAGTTAAGAAAAATATTAAATTTAGAGAAAAATACTATACTATTAGTGAAGAATGACTAAGCTCTGTCTTAATCCAAGCAGGTTTATCTTGAAAATTAATTAAACTAAGATAGATTTGCAAATTCAAATAACAACCAAGCAGTTCAATCAATTAATAAATCAAATGACACAAAAGATTTACACAACTTACATTTTTAATTCAAATTAAACAGATTTGCTAGTTCAGACAACTCAACTGAAACAGGGGTGCGGCCGCGACCGTAGCGTCTTTTTTTCTTTCACTTAACTTGAAATTTTAAGGCAGCCCTTTCGCTCATATTTTTAAGTTGAAACCATTAGTTACATTTTACAGTGCAGGCCTCGATGAGGTAAAACAATTCAAGCAAATAATTAAGTGACACTGTAATAAACTTGTGGAATACACAAAACCATTGTAAGGCATGGGTAACAATAACAAGAACAACTGACATGACAAAATACTGCTTGACATTCAGCTACTTGTCAATGAATGACAAGACAAAATACTGCTTGACATTCAGCTACTTGTCAATGAATGATTTCCAATCAGCCATTGCTTTCTTATATGCACTAGTGGCATCTTGATCGTGGATTGTGTCACCAATGACCTCTGTTTGAATAACAGAGAGGAGCGTTGCAACACATTTAGGGTATGTTAAATGCAACGTGTAGTAGTATGCCAATAGCACCAACATCCCTTCTGAGAAATCTTCCTGTGGAAGGGTGGTCACAGGTACATTACCAACAGCCACGATGGTGGTTGATCCATCAAAAAGCAGAACTGGGGAGGAGAGAGGACGCTTCTCCAGATACAGGGTGGGGTCTTCGCCTGACTGGAACAGAAAAAAAAGAACAATGCGTAGAGAGTGAGAAGACATAAAAATGTATTGAAAGTGTATGATCATTTTTAAAATGAAACTATCAGGTTGCAACCAATGACTTGAGCACTCTTAAATTTAAATTCACGTTTAAAAACTCACACTCATTATTATCAGATGAATTGCTTTACAATAGTGTAGGGGGGAACATGTTAAACTGATGTAGGAATTTAGGATTGATTAATACCTGATACAAGCTGATGCAAGGTGCTAATGTTTCATCAGTGAATGAATGAATGAATGAATTAAATAATTAAAGGTTTTGCAAAACATTTTTTTTTTCCCATTTTGACATAAATTAGGTCATATCTATAACTGTGAACTTAGGTGTATTGTTACTAAATGTGAACAAGCACAATAATGTGAGAAAATAAAGGCACTTCAAAGAGGACAGTAAGGAATCAACACAAACATTTCTCACCTTCAGGATATGAAGAAGTGCCTCACAGCTATTCCCAAGCTTCTTTGGTGGTGAAGTTGGTGAGGGGAAGAGGGATGGGAGTGCATTGAAGAGGGCGAGTGTGAAATCCACTAAAGAATATAAGAATGAACAGAATGGTCTGAATGTTGTACAAATATCAATACATATACATATTGTATGGAACAGCAACTTACCACTGCGGACATCCAAAGGGAAAGGGGGTTTCAGGACTTTCTTCCACACACCGTAGAACTGCACCTTGGCACAGAATTCTGCCCATCTTCCTTTTACTTCCTCAATGTATCTGCTGTTGGTGCCACCTACTATGCGCCGCAGCTCATCCATTGCCTAAAACAGCATTGTGCACAGTTCAACAGTTAACAATGCATTGAAATTCAGTACACAGATGGATACACAGTAACTCAAGTACAACAAACCAACATACATTTCGAACATCTTTGAAGCATGGATATGCCTCAAAGAGTTTTGCAGGTCGGTCCTCTTCCTTTGTAATATCTGCATCAATGAAAGCCCGTCTGGCCTCAAACTCAAGGTCCAAAATTTGAGCAACATCATTTTGATTGGGTTTTGCATTGGGCTTATTGTACATGTTGCTCAATGTTCTGTAGTGCCTAGCCTGCATCTTCAGACTGTCCTGGCCCACTGAAATGACAAAAAAACCAAGCCGAGACATTTCAATGTTAACACTTTAACAACAACACAGGGGAAATAAAGCGTGGTTAAAATACAATGCACTATTTTTTGGGAAACTTTAATCCAATTTCATGGATGACAGGCTGAGAGGTGTGCTGAGGTGGGCTTACCAAAAACATCCTTTGCAGACGTGGCTGGTGACGCAGACGTGGCTGGTGAAGCAGACGTGGTTGGTGAAGCAGACGTGGTTGGTGAAGCAATCACAGTCGTGGGTGCGGAGCATGAGGCTGACTCGGATGGCAGCAGTGATGTTTTGGTGCCACTCTTTGGCTTCTTTCGCACAGAGGGGAGTGGTAGTGGGGATGCTTTTTTTTTTTAGAAATAATGAAAAAATTCTCAATACAATTATATGACAGGGCAAAATAGGCATATATAAACACAGTGCATGTCTAGCCATGAACTCTGGTTCAACAAATGTGGACAACTATAGTTTCATTACATGATTAAACATTTTTAGTCATAAACAAATTTGTATGACAGCCACCCTTTCATTTTTTCCCCACAATTTGCATACCTGCAGAGTTGTCCTCGCTGATGTCATCATTGCTCTCAAGAAGTATGGTATTATTACTCGAGTAGCTTGTGTCTGTCCAATCTGTCTCCATGTCCTGGTTGTCTGCGCTGAAGAGAGCTGTCTTGGCCGCTCCTCTTTGTGGTACGGAGCCCTGCCTCTTCCTTGGAGATCTCATATTCTGGAGTCGCTTGTACATTTTGGTGTAGATGGTCAGCTGTGGTGAAAGAATGTTAGATAAATTGTTTGTCTTGTTGCTGACCTGTCCACAGTTTTGGTTGAGAAAAATGAAAAATATTACTTACATGTGGCATATTTGTGTCAGCATCACGTAACATAGGGAAATAGTCGACAATCTTCTGTGACATGGCTCTCATTTCCAGTTTGGAGGGGTATCTTGCTTGTTTACCCATGGGACTAGCACGCAGGATTGCAACCATGCTAGTGATTGTGTTCCTTACAAGTCTGCAACATAGCTCCTTTGACATCTTGTAGTTCTTTTCCTTTCCATTGCAGAGCAATGCAAAGTACTGACTACGCACCATGTCCAACTCGGAATCTGTGTACACCACATACTCTGGAGGGTCTGGCATTTTCATTGTTTTCTCAGCAGATATGGGGGCGGAGGCTTGCGGCTGGCATGGTGGCATGGAGCTAGTTGAGGGCATAATCCCGCTTCCACTGCAAGTGCTGGCATCTTGGTCCGTGGTATTTTCACACTATTAGGATTATGTAGGATGAAAACAAAATGCATTAGGACCATTAAAATATGGTACAATTTAATTTTAATAACTATTATTTATTCCAATTTGTGTTTACATTTTGATTGATGAACTCCCAAAGTTTCTTTCTTCTGAGAAAATTTCCAGGACCAGGAAAAAGATCCTTCAGGTCATCCCGGCTAAGGCCTTTCAAAGCCTCCTCATCAACACCGGCAGCTGTAATATGACAAATAAATATCTTAAGATGAAGCAATGCCAAGCTACAGTACCAAGCAACATAAAGAGGTGCCATTTATCTCTCCCTCTGAGCTCCAACACATTTGTAAACTGTTTAACTAGTTGTCTGTGCTATGAAGCCTCCTTAAAGTCAGCGAAAATAATCATAAGCCTATCTCACAAAGATGCCAGCCCCAAATAAAATCAAGGGTAAAAATGTTAAAGTCTGGACTTTAAACATTGGGCTACCTTTATGCCATAAGTTCAGTGTTGGTCATATTTTTTTATTTATTTACATTAACTAATTTAATTAATTCATTTAAATTATTAATCAGCACATTTGAGCTGCAACTGTGGCTATTACTCAAAAAATCAGATAATGAATAGCAAATTTACTAATTTGGTTTTCTTTAGCTATCAGCTTTTATTATTATTCCTACAAACTATATGCCAAAAGCACCTATACATCAAATATAAACTTTATTTAGTGTGAATGCTTCAAAGCATTCACACTATTGTTCTTCTGGGATTTATTAGTGTGAATGCTTCAAAGCAAGCATCTTTCAACCTTGTACTTTTCAGCTTTTTAGCTTTTCAACTTGTTCAAATATTCAGCTTTTTCAAAAAAAAAATTAATATGGAAGCAAATGGGAAAATCTTCAAATCCTCTTCAAAACTCATCCACTTTCAACCTCTTCTGGTCCCTCATACTTTGAGCTAGAGACACCATTCCAACTTTAAAATATTCACAAGACCTTGAACTATTGGTCATGTATTTCACTTTTTGAAAATCTTTTACGGTTTTTTTACGGTTTTGAAATAATCACAGTTTTAGTTTTAAGGATTTTTAACTGGTCTTCTGGTTTTATAATGGGTGTGTATTGCGTGAGCTAGAGTGCGTGACATCATCGCTAGAGTGGAGAGCAGCTGCAAAAACTTTAGAAAAAACTGTCTTCAGCTTGATTTGGGTCCCACATCTTTTACTTCACATAGACAATATATACATAGAAATGTAGGAAATCTTGTTGGCTTTCAGATGATGGTCTTATTTCAGATGTAGGACTTAAACTTTTGGCTGTAGAGGCCCTCGAGCAACAAGCACTCCAGCAACTCCCCCATAAGCCGCAGTGTTAACTTTGAGCCTAAATTTCTGGAGTGGAGCAGACGGTACCGGTTTTGTCTCTTGCTCTCGTGCCCTCATTTTTCACTCTACAGAAATAAAAAAGACATGACTGGGTTCAGCAATGTCTCCTGTTACTCACTGTATACATTTTTTGGCCATAATCATTACACTTTTTTCTAGACCTGCAGGTGTTTGGGAGGTGTTTTCCCATTCATTCTTATGGGGACATTTTCACATTTTGTTCTGCTACTGCTCCAGCTTATGTGCAGCTACAGAAACCATTCAACTATCAAACTGTTCAGCTTTTTGAGCTCTTTCGGCATATTACTTTTCAGCTTTTCAACCTTTTCAAATATTCATCTTTCTGCCTTTTCAACTTTTTCAAATATTCAGCTTCATGTTCAGCTAGAGAAACTGTTCAACTATCACAATATTCAGCTTTTTCAGCCCATTAAGCCTTGTGCTTTTCAGTTTTTTCTGCAAAATCTTGACCATTCTTATAGTTTTATGCATTTCCGGCAGCACGTTCAGCAGATTTCCGAAATCACTTCAGCTGTCAGCATTCACACTGTATTTTCGCAGGAAATGAAATTTTTCTAGTTGTGACTTACCCTCCAAGACCGATACAGTGGCATCGTCAAAAATATCCATTCTGGATTCATCGGCTCCCCGACGAATTAGGCCTAACAGGCAGTGGCGGAGCTAGACTTTTATCCTTGGGGTGGCCAGGGGGTGGCCAAGGCTATTTCAGGGGGTCCACAGGCTATGACAATGAATTTGTTTCTCGACCAATGAATTGCAATCTGAGTCTCTTAATGTTGAAATGTACATACTAAGCACACAGGAGATGAGATTTGTGTGTATAATTTGCAGTTTATTAACAATGTACAAAATGTAAAACACAACTTGGCAACAATTTTTCAATAATGACATCATTTTTACAAAAATGCTCTCGCTCTGGTACTCACGCACACACAGTTACTCTCTCACTCACTCACACACACACACACACTCAGGGATACTCACACACACACGAGCTACTCACTCACACTCACTCACTCAAAAAAAGGCATCAATATATCAACAAAACAATTTGACACCATTTTTGAACATTTGAACATAGTGCAGGTTTTAACTATGACCAGGGGTACTGTCTGACAGCCAAACTATTCTTGGTCTATCCTTGGTCTAAGTAGAACATAGTGAACAGCTTAATCATGACCAGAGACACTATCTAAGTGCCAAACTACCTTATGCAGGTTCAGAAAAGCATAATCCTCCGGTTGTGGTGAGAAGTCGCAAAATGTTTTACAAAGTCATCCATGTTAAGGGCACGGGCCCTCCTTGACTCGATACTGAGAGTTCCAAGGTGACTTAACCTGTCATCAGCCATTGTTGTCCTGAGGTGAGTTTTAATGAGTTTTAAAGCAGAGAAGCTTCTCTCACAGGAAGCAGTGCTGACTGGAGTAACAACAGCAATCTTGCAAAGTCTGAATATCTCATGGAAAACCTCTTTGTAAGGTTCAAGAAACACAATAAAATCAAGCAAAGTAGATGGTCTGTCTAATCCACTTTTCACTCTCCTGTCAAGAAGTCGCTTGGTTTGGTGAACCTCATGTTTGAGGTCACTGAGGTCTGACTCAAAAGTCTGTGCAAAGGTAAACAGAGGCTCCTCATTTAAGAAAGTTGCACTCTTTGGGTTCAGAGACTGCACACCTTGCATGATCTCACAACTTTTCTTTGAAAAACGCCTCTTCAGCTCAGTTATGAGACAGTCAATCACCTGATAAAAGAGTGATCTGGGGAAGCCCTCATCATCACAGTTTCTCTGTCCTACCGTGCTCATCACCAGTGAGTCAAGAAATCTTGAGCTTATTCTAGGATGTCTTTTAGAGTGTGTTTGTACACCGATTTTGCACTGCTCAGCAAGCTCCTCAACCTCTTTCCATAGTTCATCAAAGTAATTCTCAGTTCTGTAGTCCTGAAAAGTGTCTGTAAGGGCACCTACGAGATCCACAGCCCTTGCTAGATCAAGAGTGCTGGACTGGAGCATGTCAGAAAGACATTTGGCATCACCAAGCACTTTACAAAAGGTAACCAAAAGCCCTATGAACTGTAAATCTATCTGAGAAAGAAGACCCCTCGCCTCCACTGATCTTTCTCCACGTCTTTCAAGTGCAATATCCTGCAACAGTCTCAGAACTGCTGGAAGTCTGTCTCTCAGATTACGGCATGCTGTGTATCTGCATGCCCACCTTGTGTCTGTAAGTGCCTGTAGCTCCCTGGGCTGCTGCAATGGATATAGCTCTTTCTGAACTGCAAGCCACTTCAGATGCACATAAGAGCCAGACACAAAGTTATACAGCTGCTGCAGAAGTGCAAAAAAGTCAACAACCTCAGGCACTGCTTTTGTAGCATCAACAAGAACTAGATTCAAGCAATGCGCATTACAGTGAACGTAAAATGCAAATCTGGCATTGCTTTGAATTCTTGCAGATACTCCAGAATGTTTCCCGCTCATGACGGATGCACCGTCGTACCCTTGTCCCACAAGGTTATTTCTGTAGTCCAGACCATGTCTCTCTAGACAACTGACAATCATTTTACTGAGACCTGCTGCATCAAGGCTTTCAGCTGCCTGGAAACATAGGAAGCTTTCGTGGATGGCACCATTGTAATAATACCGTACAACCAAAGACATTTGTTCCTTTTTTTGCAAGTCTTTTGTTTCATCTGCAATGACACTGAACACTTCATTTTCTTTCACCTCTTTTATGATTTCACTCTGTACCATCTCAGCTAAGCCCTGAAGAATTTCATTTTGGATTTGGTGACTTGTGTACTTAGCATTCCCACATGCATCCAGCCTTTTTTCAATAAATTGGTCATGCTTCGCTATCTCATCTAGTATGGCCAAAAAGTTCCCCTTATTCTGAGAGTCTGAGGACTCTCGGTGGCCCCTCTGTGCTATATTTTGCGTTGCAGTCAAAAGAAGCACATTTGCTATTGTTTTCACATAATGTTGATTTTCTTCCACTTTTTTTCGGCGGTTCATGTTCAAAGAGTTTAACATGCTTGTGTTCATCTCAGTAGCTTTTTCACACTGATTCCATGCATACATTGCATTGACATGCATCTCTGATTTTGAGTGGAGTTTAAACCCAGCCTCCTTTGACAACGCCTTTTTCCAATTGGAGAAGCCTGACTCTGAGGCAAAGGCAGAGTCTGGTGCATTAGGCAGGGAAAAATGTCTACACGCAAAGCAGTAGGAGGAGTCTTTAAGGACTGAGTATTCAAGCCAAGAATTGGCTCTGTACCAGGCACTGCAGAATGCTCTCTTCCTTGATCCATGCTGACTTCTAGGGAATTGTGTCAGACATGGCTGAACTGGACCCTCCTCTTTGCATCTTGAAATATCTGGAATACAAATAAAATGGTCATGGAAACACAGTTAAGGGATCCAGAAGATTATTAGATGATAACTGCAGCTAACTAGTAAGTTTCAGGTAAGTAGACCTACCACTGGGTCCTCTTGGATGAGCAAAAGCAGCGCTGGACACAGCGGGCTCCGGGTCCGGCTCTTCTGGCTCACCAACATCCTCGTCTGAATCAGAGGCCTCTGTGTCGTCCTTCGATGGAGCTACATTGTATAAAAATATTAATATTAAAAATGCAACCACCATTGAAAAAACAACACACATCAGTAACCACCATTTCAAAATATCTAAAACTTAACTTAAAATTACTAAACTGAGCATGTGACTGTGATGCTGCTGCAGATGCTCTGACCTGGTGATGATGGGTTCTGTTGTGCCTCACATTCTCTCTCCTGACTAGTCCCAGGATGGGAGCTGCCAGGACTGCTGATGCCAGAGCTGAGTTCTGTCTGTCTGTCTGCCTGATCTTTGCCTGACTTGCTTCTCTTTAAAAAGAAGTCATGTATCTTGTCCCCCTGTCTTTTCATTCTCAACTGACCCTATGAAAAAATAAGCCAGTCTTGTTACTCCTAGCATCACTTATAATCGCACAATGCTATTAGATCCCCACTTCAAGCCTAAAAAATGTCAGGAGAAAAAGACTACTGTAGATGTAAGTTTAATATTCCAACTTTTCAGCTAGTTGACAGGCTGGCCAAAGGGCAAGACGTGAAGGATAAACCCCCGTTACCCTATAACCTCCCACCCCCCTTCACGTTACATTTCATTTAAGCCAACAGAGCCTGAGACAGCGAGCTGGCTGATTGTCTGCTAGTTTCATTTCTCTAAAATCATCGGAGAAACATGTAAATGGATCCTAAGCAGCAACCCGAATTAAATGTACCGTTAGAGTTAATGTGGAGCGGCTGTTGGAAGCTGACACTGGTCATCTGTAGCCGCCATGAGATGTAACTTAGTGTTAGCATTAGCTTTATACCCGTGGCTTCTGGCAAAACGATCTCCTATCTGAACACAAAAGTGATTTTAAATAGTGACTCATTAGGACACCACCGTAAAACTTACTTTAGAATGATGATTTCACTGTCCACGAAGGCGATTTATCGTTCTTCTCTTCTTCTTTTTCGTGCTACTTCGTCGTTCTTCTGTTCAAATCTGGCTCAAAGAACTCCAGCAACGATAAACGGTCCGTGACTAGTTCAAATCTTCCTCTTCTTCTGTGGCGATTCTTCTTCTTCTCCTAATAAATGTGGATTACAACTCTTTGTGGTACATAGCGCCAACTACTGTACAGGAGGGACTAAGCAGTCAATACTCGTCACTGATTTCAAAATTCAACTGGCTCCTTTCGACAAGACGTGCGGTGCCGTGATATGTCAATCATCCGGGGGGGCACCTGGGGGGTCCAATCAGATTTCAGGGGGGTCCAGTGCTACCCCGGCCTCCCCTCTAGCTCCGCCTCTGCTAACAGGTGATAGGCTACCTAGCAAAAACACAGCCAAACAGAGCTCGTTAGTTAGCATGCAAAAGTGCACATGAGCTAACACCACCTAGCTTGCTAAGCAAGTACCCCGGTGAAAAACAATTGAAACGGTAACCGTCACAGCAACAATCTGCTCTAAAATATGATTTTGGCGACTAATATTAAAAGTTCAATTAAGTTTACTGACCTTGAGCCGCTGTTCCTTCACGAATGAAACGTCCCTCCTTCGTTACTCAAGCGGGGAAATCACTTGGACGTAACGTAAATCCTGACGTCATTGAGGTGGGACAGTTGGAGGACATGAGCTGACATGAACTGAGGATGTAAACATTAGCTTGTTAATAAAAGATTTTTAAAACAAAACATTTACCATCTTAAAATTAATGAAATAACATATACTCGGAGAAATTTTGTGTTCAAATAATAAATACAAATGATAGCATGAGTGCCCCCTCCCCCTCCCCCATCCACCTCAGGGTCATCAGCCAGCGACAACAATATCGCCGCGCAAACCTGGCGCCAACGGTGCATCACTACAGACGGTTCGGCATCATGGCAGCGTGGAGGTGTATGATTTGTTTCGTCTTTGTTGCTCTAAGTCTTAAAGTCCTACTAAGCCACATTAATGCAAGCCACAGTCGCAGCCCGGATTTTTGGGTTTACTGTGGTATTGATGGATGTGAACAGGACTTTAGAGTTTTCAACTCCTTCTTTCGCCACATTAAACGGACGCACCTTCAGTATTTTCGGACTGGAAGCCCACCAAGTGGATGGAGTACGACGCCTTCTTCTCGCTCTTTGGGACAGGAAACATTTGGTGTGTCCGTTTTTGCCAGCTGTAGCACCCCTGCAGCGGACAGCACTGTGGCTGTCCCACCTGGTGCCTCTCTACCTGAACCGTCACAGCAGCCTGACGCTGTCGGCCGCCTTGAATCCGTAAGTCTCCACAGTTCCATTCGTTTTGACCTCTGAGGGCCTATCTCGCCAATTCATTTGCTCTCTGTGTGATGCTGACTTGTGTAAAGTGTTTTGTTTTGTTTTATTTTATTTTATTTCCCACATACAATGGTGTATTCAAAGCCTGGCTTCCTTGAATCCATACCGGGAATGCACGCATTAATCAGGAGTAGGCTATATGACCTTCTTTTTACAGTCTATATGACACACTTTCTCTTTCATATACAGTAATTGTCTTCAGTGAATGCTAAGTTACCTCCGTAACACGACGTTATTCACGTGAAACGCACATAATTGAACGAATTTCACACTTACCTTGGGAAGAGACGTTAGAGCTGCTCAGGTCCAAGACCAGTGAGGCAAATGTGGGATTAAAATTATTTTTTCCCCTCTCGTGCGTCCTGTTCCTCATCAATTAGTCCGTATTATGGCACGCTTTTCTCCATAAGGAGAAATGGGACAAAATGTTTTCAACTACTGTAACGTTATACAGAGGGCAATAATTGGAAACATTTTCTCATAGACTGTATTATTTACGTGCTTTAGTTCATTTAGTTTTTAGTTGTAAACAAAGTAGTACCCAGTAAAGTTAAGGTTACCTCGGTAATTAGAGCTGGGTACTTACTTGCTGAATAATAACACTGCTGTCTGAGTCAATTTTACACACTCATTGTTTGTTGTAGTCTAATTTATAATCTTAAAAAAAAAAAAAAAAAACACTTCACTGTAAGAAAAACAAAAAAACAACAACAATTCAAATCAACCCTGATTGTGTCTATCTACTCTTACTTTTATCACTTTCTGAAGGAGCAGGCTGTTGCTGTGACATCCAGAGCCAGACCTGATATTGCTAGATCTGCAGCGGCATTCGCCATCAGTGTCCGGGAACAGTGCCACTTGTCACAGGTAAATTTGTCTTGATGGACAAATGCTTTAATGGTACTATTGATATCGTATAATAATTCCTTGATACAATGTTTATAAAAAAATATAATTACTGTAATAATTCCTTTCTATATTTCAATGTTAACTATGGGCCTGTTAGCAATAATTATATGAGGGGAATATATATATATATATGTATATATATATATATATATATATATATATATATATATATATATATATATATATATATATATATATATGTATATATATATATATATATTTATATATATTTTCACAGAGAACTGTCAACAGCGTCATCTCGGGGGTGCAACAGTACCAAGCTGCTCTCCTTGACACACTAAGGGAGAGAATCAGAAGGGTGTTTGAAGAGAATCCAGAGACAACTGCTCAGCTCCAAGATGAGGCTTTGGCTACTTTTGATACATTCACGGATCCTTTCTCAACCACAGCATATGGACAGAATAAAACTATCCGGGAACTATTCAATCCAGTCAACCCAGAGGAAGTTGTGATGTCCCAGAAGATTTGTTGGGTAAAGCGTGGTCCTTCAAGGGTCATGGCCTTAACCCCTTCAGACCCGCATTTTTTTGGCTGGACAAAAAATTTTTTTTTTTACTGATTCTGACTCCTCTCCAACATAAAAACAAAGTGAAAAAAACATTTTTTTTCTATCTCATGTTTTTAATGGAATTATTTCATGTCCATTCCAATGGACGCCAGGACACAATGGGCGTAAAATGTCAGAAAAACTTAAGGCTGAGTTTGTCTACATGGCAGTTAATCAGGTATGACATAAACATCTGGAACTGGATGTTGGCATGACTTTGAGTCTGTGTATAGTTCTGAACATGAACTTAATATGTGTATCACAGCATGGGCAGGGAACAGCAGCGAGGTCATCACCAGGAAAACCCGGAGCCTGCAAGAAAAAAGAGAAATGACGCAATTTGAACATGCACATGAAGACAATAGATGCATGACTGTAGATAATGTTACCTGGGAAAAAAATCTGCTTTTCCTTCAGTGAACCCTCATGGAACTTCCAACACATAACCGTAGCCTGCTTTTTACAGAAGGCTAATGAACTGATAACACGTTTACTTGTAACTGGAACTTGAACTTGAGAAGACATCAGCTTCTGGATATTTTCATGTATCTTCATTTTCGATGAGCAGCCTTGAAGCAGTTTCGGTGTGGCACAAAGCACAAGTGGATGTTGCACTTGTCACAAAAGACGTGTTTTTCCTGTACAGTATGGCATCTTGCATCTGGTAGCCTCTTTTTTTTCATCGTAATTTGGCATGTGGTCAACCATGTCATGCTGCACTTCAGGTAGAGGCCTTACATCCTGAACTGGTCTCTGAACTGGTCTGCGGGGGACTTGCTGTGGTTCTGGAGACATACTGGGTCTTCCACGTTTTGCTGCCACTGTTTTATTGACTCTCACCAGACACTGGGCCACATTCATCTTGAAGTGGAGGAGATCCTGGATGTCTTTGGTCTGGATATTGGCCCTCTTGGCGTCCAGCCTGTACTCCAACCAACTGTTGACCACAGCCACGTCAAAAGCATGTGTAATCATTCTCAGGGTCCACTTTTTTGACCGAATTTCTGTACGGTACAGACTGACAAGTTGATCAAGCAGGTCGACACCACCCATTGCTTCATTGTACAGTTTGACCACCTCTGGCCGGGACACCATCAAAAATTGGGTGGTCTTTTTGTCCCACCGCTGCACTTCATCCAGTTTGCCAACGCCCACAAAGTTGGAGGCCATGACAACTGGTCTGTTGTCATACCATTTGACCAGTGCCACTTTACCATCACGGCTTACAACTTCATCAAAGCCTCCTCGAGGCTTTTTGGCCATCTCTTTGTCAGACTGTAAAGGAGGCTTGGCAAAGCGATTGATCCTAGCTGTCCCAGCGGCATGGATTTTCTTCTCAGCCAGCAGCTCCAGCAGATTGTATGTTGTGAAATAGTTGTCAAAATACAACTTGTGGTTGGCTTCGGTGATTCGCTGGATAAGATGGTACACCACTCCAGCTCCAAGTCCTAGCTGCTTCCTGTGCTCTTGTGATATCTCCATTGTATTACCTTGGTGCAGCAGGAAGTCGTAGGCCATGCCACTTTTCCCACACAGGAAGTATATTTTCACGCCCCATGGATGTGGCTTGCCTTTGATGAATTGCTTGACAGACAGAGTTCCACGAAATGGCACCATCTGTTCATCGACACAAAGTTTCTCCTCTAGTGGAAGCTCCAAGCATCTACTGCGTATGGCATCATAGAGAGGACGTACCTTGAAAAACACGTCATTATTCTCAGCTGGCTTCTCCAAATTGTTGACCAAATGCAAATGTGACCGGAGCTGGAAGAATCTGTCACGGGGCATGGTGTTTTGAAAAATACCAATGTCCATCCCGGCTTCCCAGTAGGGTGGATTAGTGTAATGTGGGACACTTTTTGCAATTCTGACTTTTGTACCATATTTATATACGAAGCCAATATAATATATCAACACTTCATATATTTTTGAAATCCCCAAGATGTTCCCTTATTAAATTAGAAGACAATTTTCAGATATTGTAATCAAAGGGAAAATGGCACATATATTAATGTTCCTTGTATCGTCTTGTTTCTGAATTAATGGGTTTTCTAATGTGGGACACCTTGTGTTGAAATGTGGGACACTAGTTTTTATTTCAAATAATTTACTACAAATGTTAAATCTCAGACAGAAACAATTATAATACACATGTAATTAATTCATAAATGTAACATTGGATTAAAAAAGATATTAAAATTATTTTACAGTAGATTTCATTGAATAAGCAACCTTTAAAACTGTCATTAAACATTAATCTGAATAAATCAAGAACACAGAAAATGTGTAAGAAAGAGTGGTGAAATTTAAACTGCTAAAATTTCATATCATTCAGGTCAAGCAATCTTTGCAAATGAGAGTCATTGTCATCTATGATGCCATTTTCTTCTGCACAGGTCTGGTGAAACCACTGGCTGCAGACTGTGCAGGAGAGCCATTCCTCTGTGCACCGGGGATCATCTTTGTCCCCATATACATGTCTGCATATGGTGCATGGCTCCTGGTCCTGCTCTGTGGCATTTTTGGTTTTGAAATGTGGGACACTAGTTTTTATTTCAAATAATTTACTACAAATGTTAAATCTCAGACAGAAACAATTATAATACACATGTAATTAATTCATAAATGTAACATTGGATTAAAAAAGATATTAAAATTATTTTACAGTAGATTTCATTGAATAAGCAACCTTTAAAACTGTCATTAAACATTAATCTGAATAAATCAAGAACACAGAAAATGTGTAAGAAAAAGTGGTGAAATTTAAACTGCTAAAATTTCATGTCATTCAGGTCAAGCAATCTTTGCAAATGAGAGAGTCATTGTCATCTATGATGCCATTTTCTTCTGCACAGGTCTGGTGAAACCACTGGCTGCAGACTGTGCAGGAGAGCCATTCCTCTGTGCACCGGGGATCATCTTTGTCCCCATATACATGTCTGCATATGGTGCATGGCTCCTGGTCCTGCTCTGTGGCATTTTTGGTTTTGATCTTGTTTTTTTTCCCCTTCCTCTCAACATACTGGAAATGCTCCTCACTCGTCAAATTCCATGTTGGAGGCTTGGTCCTCTGGCGGCTTTTGGTGGGTCTCTCTCTCACAGGCAAACTTATCATACATTTAAATGAAACTCCTGGCTGGAGTTCCATCTCAACCTCTTGTGCAAGAGGTGGTGGGGTTACGGTGCAGGAGGATAGAGGGCTGGGGGGAGTTTGATGTGTTGGTATGATTTCAGGTTGAACGGCGTCATGCAGTGGATGAGGGGAGGTCTGCACCATAACATGCCTTACATGTAGGCCAAAACAGTGAGGGGTTGGTGATGCGGGGTGCACTGCATCTTCTCCATGGTGCTCTTCAGTCTGCTGGAGGGGTCTTTCTGTTGTTAGACTAGGAGCAAACAAGCTATTCTTGATCTGTCCTGGATTAAAAGGGAAAATGCCACTGCCTCGGAAGCCAGCCTGGGCATTTGATGGTGTCGCTGATTTTGCCCATGCCTTTGCAAACAGTGGCATAAACAATGCCCTGTCCAGCCTTCTGCCACCACTTTCCCTGGTGATGAGCCTCCCTTCCTGTCTCCAATGATGTTTCAGGCTCTTAAACAGTGCCCTATCTGCTGGCTGCAGATAATGAGTTGTGTGGGGGGGCAAGCTAAAAACAAAGACATTGTTGTCTTTCATTAATTTCAAAAAGTCCAAATTATAAATGTGGGAGCTGTGCCCGTCTACTAGCAACACATGGGGTCGTGGGTCACCTTTTGGGAGATGCAGCAGAAACTGCTTGCCCCACTCCAAGAAAAGTTCAGTGTTGATCCACCCATTATCAGACATTTTCACTATTGTGTTGGCTGGGGACCCCAGGAGCCACTCTGCCTTTATACGTTTCCCCTTGAAAATAATCATAGTGGGTCCATACCCACCAACAGCATTCAGGCTAGCCAGGCAAGTGGTTGTCTCCCCCTTCTCCCCACCAGTCACTTCAAAACAGGGAGCTCCAACTTCAGCCACTACCTTCGTGGAGAGGAAGTGGTCCTGCAGCCCAGTTTCATCGCAGTTCCAGATATGGGAGGGTGTGTCTTCTAATCCCAGGGTCTTGATCATGTTTTGGAACTTAGTAAACCAGTCCATGACGACAGTTGGGTTGAACCCTGCTGCCCTTGTCGCAGAGAGGCCTTCTGGTTTTCTGATCCCCAGATGTGAGTTCCTCCGCATGAATCCCCTGAACCAGCCATAGCCAGCCATGTCACTCACTGTACTAAAGCCTTTTAACCCCTTTTTTTTGGCAAACTGGAATGCAAGCTTTTGTATGTCTTGCATCCGTAGGGGAAACCCCCGCCTCCCAAGGACTACTATCATGTCTGCTAGCTCTGCCTCATCACTGGAAGAAATTATTGGATTTCTCCCAATTGTGTGTTTGTGATGGCCTGTTCCTTTGACTCTGCGCTGAAGAGTTGACTTAGGGACATTCCAGGCCCTAGCCAATAGCCTCAGTTTTGGGATCCCACCAGCCTCAACAATCTCCTTGTACTCTTCTATTGCTCCCTTCATCCTGTCCTCACTCCACCGATTCAACTTTCTGCCCTGGCTTACTTTCCTGTGTCCTCTCTCCTCTCCGCTATTCTGTCTCTGTTGCTGTCTCCTTGCTTGCTCTCTCTGCTTTGCCATTGTGGTCTGTAACACATTGCATTTAGTTATCAATTAAGATGGGATGGGAATTCATTGGTAAATAAATAAATATGGCATGTAACATTTGATGTCAGACAAAAAGCTATTTGTTTGACTTAGCTATTTAAGTAGCTAGTTAGCTAGGCCAAACTAAGGGGCAAATCACAACAGTGTCTTAAAAACCTGATCCTGTCCTGATCCTAAAACCAATAAAATTGCTATATTTCAAGCCCAAATGTTTAATAAATATACTAGAAGACATTTAACTTTACTAAAAATATATATTTTCTCAATCAAATAACATAGTATATGACTGTCCCACATTAGCCAAATCATGCTGTCCCACTTTAGAAACAACTGTTCCTAAAGTGGGACGACTAAAGATTGCTTAAAAAAAATAATATTTAAGCAGATTTTCAGAATATTATTGTATAATTTGATACACAAATACATCACAAACATAATTTGACAGAAATTAGGATTTTTTTTTTACTCATGAAAGAATTATATCCTTAACACTGATGATGTGTAAATCCTATGTCACTGACCTTTGAATGGACTTCACAGGGGGTGGTTCCAATGTAATAATTTTCCCGCCCACATCTGTGACGTCATACCCACAAAGTCACATGATTTCTGTAACATGACACCCCTGCCTGGACTCAACACCATTCATGTTCACTTTAATGTTGTAGAAAAAGAGATAGATGCATTGGAGCTTAGGTGTCCCACATTAGTGACTGTCCCACATTACACTAATCCACCCTAATTCTCTGTCCAACGGTTCATGTGGGCCAGTAACCAAACGCCTCCCTCCTCAAGCAAAGCCCTTGAAGCCTCCCTCCCTGGCAGTCCTCTGAAGACAGCCTATTAATTGAACAATGTGTGTTCTGTTACATTTGTGCAATGTCAGCAGGGGTAGCCTCTTTTCCCCTCCCAATTGAGACCTCAAACAGCTGCTCAGGCTATTCCACGGTAAATACAGGTTATGGTGCCGCCTACACACAGCAGGTCATCAGCCCACAGTCTCACATGTTTAAGCAGCGGTAATGACTGTAGTTATCCCATGAGACTACTGCGACTGTCCTACTAATGCTTTTTACTTACCAACATGTTGGCAGCTGGATGGCACCTTGCAGCTGCAGGTAGCACTGTGCTTTTGTGGCTGCAATCCCCATGGTTCCACTGTAGGACTGTGAGAAATGGATATCTGTTTTCACAAAGGGTTTGTTGTCCCTCTGCATGTGCTCATGTACTGTGGATTGTGTTCTACTTCAATTTAACTCAGTGAAACGCTGACAGGCGGATGGGGGAGAATGCCACCCAACAATCACTTGTATCCTTTCTGAATTTTCAGGATGACACATACAAGCCTGAAAAGCTGGGATTTTCAGTCATGTTCAATTGGCAGTTCTTTAAACCTTTGGAGGCAATTTAATTAATTTACTGTGTAATATTACCAACAACTGAAAACCCCAACCTTTTTTTCCTTTCTTTTTACATTTTTTTTTTTGTAATTTGTAAATACCTCTACAAATCACTTGATGAAGGCATGAATTGTTCCTGAAGTTGGGAAAAGGATTTGATTTCTGTTCCATCAAATAATTGGTTAATTGTGCTAAAACCTTTGTCGGCCCATCTTCTAAACAAACTGTCCCATTTAGAAGGAGGAAATTCTATATTGCCTACAATTGGCATAGCTCTTGAGATTGATTCTGGTCCCTTGAGCATTTTATTAACTGCCATCCAAACCTTCAGAGTATGTTTTATCCATTTGTTGTCAATTTTAATTCTGTAGATAGACTTAATGTTAATAAAACGCAACACTGATAATGATATACCCTTAGTTGTACTCTGTTCTATCTGGGTCCATCTTGTTTCCTCATCATTTCTAATCCATGCAGTTATTGCAGTTAACTGTGCAGCCTAATAGTAGTATTTAAAAATTTGGCAAGTCAAGGCCTCCCTTATCTTTTGACAGAAAAAGAGATTTAAGTCTTATTCTGAGTCTCTTATTCTGCCAGATAAATTTAGAAATTAGTTTATTTAATATATTGAAGATGGAGATTGGAACTCTTATAGGTAGAGATTGAAACAAAAAAGAAGTCGAGGAAGCAGATTCATTTTAATCATCTCAACTCTACCTAATAGAGAGAAAGGAAGGACCTCTCAACGTGCCATGTCACTTTTTGTTTAATTAGTTTAATATAATTGGCATCGAATAATTGTATTGGATGGGGTGTGAGTATAACTCCAAGGTATCTAAATCTCTGTCTGCACCAGTGGAAAGAGACATCTTCATTTAATTGTGTAGACCCATTCCCTGATATCATCATTGCCTCTGATTTGTTTTGATTAATTTTGTATCCTGAGACCTCTCCATATTTATGTAAGCATTGCATAAGTGCTGGGATAAAAGTAAGTGGGTGTTTTATAAAAAGCAAAATATCATCTGTGAACAGAGTTGTTTTATGGATTGACCCTCTTTCATCTGTTATTCCTTGGATCTGTATATTTTGGCGTATAGCCTCTGCTAAAGGTTCAATATTAAGCACGAAAAAAGATGGGTGACAATGAATCGCCCTGCCTTACACCGCTTTCCACCTTAAAAAACTCAGAACAATGACCATTAACTCGTACTTTTGATCTAGGGTCTGTGTAAAGCAAATTAATCCAAGTGGGACATTTTTCTCCAAAACCCATTTCTAGTAGTGTTTGTTCAAGGAATGACCAATCAACTCTATCGAATGCTTTCTCAGCGTCTAAGCTGAGAAGCATTGAAGATTGTTTGTACCTCACTGCTATTGACTGTAGGTTTAAAGCTCTCCTCACATTATTTATTCCTTGACAGTCTGAAATAAATCCTGTCTGGTCTGAGTTAATTCATTTCTTTATGTAATTTTGTGTTCTGGTTGCTAGAATCAAAGTTAATATTTTATAGTCTACACAAAAAAGGCTTATGGGGCGATAACAAGCACACTGTAGAGGTTCTTTTCCATCCTTAAAGGACAGTGATGATAGCTTCCGACCAAGATTTTGGGGGGTCTCCTGAATTAATACATAATTATAAACTCTGCATAATATAGGAGAAAGATCATTCACAAAAACTCTAAAACTCACCATTTTTTTCTTTCTTAGATTCCTGATCTTGAACTTTATATAACTGTTCATAATATTTTGCAAAAGCATCTGATATTTCTGTAGGGTGGATCTCAATTCGGTTAGTTTCTGGATGTCTAATTTCAGGGACTATGCAGCTAGATTGGGCTTTCCGAAGTTGAAAAGCCAACAGCCTACTAGCTTTACTTCCCATTTCATTATATTTTCTATTAATGAACCTAAGAGCTCCCTCTGCTTTGTATGTTAATTCCTCGTCCAATTTCAACCTAACTTCCTTCAATTTTTTAAGTACCTCCTCTTCTCTGTGTTATGTTCCCTCTCTAACCTTTTTATATCTGCTTCTAATGCTTGTTGTTTCGCAAGCCTTTGTTTCTTTAGTCTATATCCTATGGAGATTAATTATTCCCTTATCCTGGCTTTTCCCGCGTTCCCATAACACTGAAGGAGAGACCATACCATCATCATTTAGGGAAAAATATTCAGATAGAGCTGTTTGTATTTCCTGTTTTATATGGGTGTCTTTCGGCAGTGAGACATTGAGCATCTAGTATTCAAGATGATTGTTTGACCCTAGATTAATTTCATAGTGACAGGACTTAAATAGTTATTGGTTCAATTGTGCTATCCTTTATTTGATACATGGCATTTTTTGATATAAAAAAAGAATCTATCCTTGAATAGCTTCCATGTACTTGACATGAATGTAAAGTCTCTATCCCTTGGGTGAAGATGCTGCCAGACCTCTACTAAACCTTACTCTTTCATCATGCTTGATACATTTTTGGACATTTTAGATTGAGGTCTCATTGTCATGGGTAGTCTGTCTAATTTGTTGTTTAATGTACAGTTGAAGGCCCCTCCTATGAGTATAATCCCCTCTCCTTTATCTGCCACTAGAGCTGCAATCTTTCTGTCTTCATTTAGTGCATATACATTTGAAATTGATATTTTTAATCCCGCAATTGTTCCAATCACCATAACATAACGACCTTCAGTATCTTGGAAAATGTTCTCATTATTGTAGTATACAGATTTATTAAATAAAATGGCAACACACCTTTTTTTACTCTTCCCACATGATGCACTATAGACCTGGTCAACCTACTCCCTTTTTAGTTTTAGGTGTTCTATTTCGGATAAGTGAGTTAGCTACTGAACATTGCAATTTCTTTAATTGCAGCAGAATATTTTCCCTCTTAATTGGGTTGTATATTATAGCTAATGAAATTCAAAGAAGCCATTGTCTCTGTACTGTGTTAAAATACACTGCTCTCCCTGCTTGAAAATATCAGTCAGGAAAAAAACAAAAACAAAAAGGTACGGCTCCGGTACGGTTTTGCTCCGTCGTCCGGCAACCCCCACCAGCTGCGTTTTGAGTTCGCCACGGCGCAGTGCCCGCGATAATTACATAATCACCTGCGACCGCAGTTATAGGTACGTGTTATAAACACAACAACACGAAGTGTTCCCGACCGAAGGATTAGAAGAAGAGCTTGTATTTGTCTCCCTTTCGAGGTTTTTGTGCCGGCATCAACATCAACTGAATTGCTGCATCGTGCTCCGGCATCAGGCAGAAATAGAAGTTCTGCGTATCTGCTCCAGAGGGCTGCGGACTGCCAGAGATGGGAAGGAACAGATAGGCAGTGCAGCGGACCCGGTGGAAATTACCACATAGACTAGAGTGAAACCTATCAGCTCTGCTGCCCTGGCGGAGCTGATAGGACATGGATCTGGTGGAATCGAGGGCTCAGTCTGTTTTGTGGGTCATCACAGGTTGCTGAGAGGTCAATATCCCAGTGAGCCAGGTATCTTAGTGCCCTCCCCTGTATTTTCAGTCATCATGCCAGTTCTTTCTTCTAAATTTCCGATTCTCTCTTCATGTTCACCCAACTGGTCTTTTATGTCTGCTACGGCCTGTTCCAGTCTTTCGAGGGACATTTTACAGTCCTGCTCAGCAGTATTGGCACCCCTTAATTTTATTCACAACCTTTGTAGTATCTCCAAAAATAAATGGAAATGGACACAATTTACATCACCAACATTTTTTATTGCAAGACCAAAGTAACTGAAAAGTTGTTTTCCCCCAAAATAGGCATTGCAATTTCAAAGAAAACAATAAACAAGAAAACAGCATGTGCAGGAATATTGGCACCCCTCCTTAGTATTTTGTTGCACACCCTTTGGCAGCAATTACAGCCTCCAAACGTTTCCTATAGCCATCAATAAGCCTCTTACATTTCTCAGGTGGTATTTTCTCCCACTCTTCCTTTGCTATACGTTCCAGCTCTTGGACATTTGGAGGATTTCTTCTCCCAATGGCAGATTTCAACTCCCCCCAAAGATTCTCAATTGGATTGAGATCAGGACTCATTGCTGGCCATTTTAAAACAGTCCATTTTTTCTTCTCTAACCATGCCTGTGTGCTTTTGGATGTGTGTTTGGGGTCTCTGTCTTGCTGGAGTACCCATGACTTTCGCCTCAAACCGAGCTTTCTGACACTGGGCAGGACATTTTGCTCCAAAATCTGCTGGTAATCTTCAGATTTCATGATACCTGTGACCCGGGTAAGGCCTCCAGTCCCAGATGCAGCAAAGCAGCCCCACAGCATTATGGATCCTCCACCATGCTTAACTGTTGGTAGGGTGTTCTTTTCCTTGAGTGCTTCATTGCAGCGTCTGTAAACATACTGCTTGCGAGAATTACCAAAAAGCTCTACTTTTGTTTCGTCTGTCCACAACACATTTTGCCAGAAGGACTGTGGCTGGTCCAGGTTCTCTTTTGCAAAATCCAGACGGTCCTTTTTGTGTTTTTTCTTCAACAATGGGGTCTTCCTTGGCCTCCGCCCAAATAGTCCTACTGTGTTGAGTGTGCGCCGTATGGTGCTTTTCGAAACGGTCACCCCAGACTGTTCCAGGTTGGCCTGCAGGTCTGTAGATGTTGAATGAGGTGATTTTTCCACCAATCGCACCAACCTTCGAACACATCTCTTGTTGATTTTTCTCTTACCCCCACGCCCAGGGAGGTTCTTGACAGTTCCGTGCTTGAGATATTTCTTAATCACATTACGCACTGTTGACACAGGGATACCAAGCTCTTTGGATATGGTTTTATATCCTTTGGAGCTCTTGCGTTTGGCAATAATTGCATTTCTTGTCTCTTCAGACAGCTCTTTTGTCTTCACCATTATGAAAAAGGGCCAGCGTGAAACAGTTAGCTTTTTAAAACACAAATCTCATCATTCATTGGCCATTTCATGTCACATGGGCACAGACAATTAGTCACAGGTGACTTCCATTTGTAATTTACCAAAGGTGAGTCAAATTGGGTTTCCATACTGACTAACAGTAAAGGGGGGCAATACTAGTGATGCAGCAAGCTTTATCTTTTTTATTTATTTCACTCTCATTGTTTAGTTCCTCATGTTGTTGATACTTTGCTCTTTTGTATTAAACACAAACTATCTGTAGTGAAATTCTGTATCACTAGATCACTTTTGTTCAGGAGATATTTAACATTATGTACTTAAACTTCATGGGTGCCAATACTGCTGGGCAGGACTGTAGTATGATTATGTCCATCTTGACTTTCCTCAACTCTTCCAGCAATGCTGCTTCTTGATCTGACTGACACTCTGCTAGCAGTACTTAAGCTAACGTTAGCTGGGCTAGATGGTCCTCACTGTTTATCGTCTTTATCTTTCAAAGTGTCTTGCCTGTTGGAGGCCTTTGGTCTTGTAGATCCTTTTTTTTTCATTAAAAATGCCTGGTAACTATGGTTGTCACTGTTTTTGTGTTTTGCCCAACGGAGCGCTGTCTTATGCTGCAATTCCTTTCATAACAATACTGGAAGTTCACAACCTTTTTTTTCTAACTTATTGGATACCTCAAGCGATTGTGAAGGCTGTTACTGGCGTTAAGGTGACTAATTTCCTTAGCCAGACCTCATTAGCCAGATTTATCATCCCTAAACGTGTTTTGTCAAAGGCAATTGGCTCACTGATAGCCACAGTCAGCTTCTTTCAGTATCTTTCACCTTGCTACACATGTAAAGGTTCTTGTAGTTGTCCTGTCATTGCAGAATTGTTTTCTTCCCAACACCCTAACAAAAGTGGGAAAAAAAGAATGACAAGTGCAAATAAAACATGAATTCATGTTGAAACTATTTCTGTTTTTGGCCTCAACAAGGGACAGCTACAACGGCAGGAAAATGGCCCAGTTAGAGAAACTTTCAAATCCTCCCTTTTGGCCTGTTAAAATTTTCTCTTTTCTCGTCTTAAAAGTAAGATGGCTCCATGGCTTCACTGACGAAATCTAACAACTCTAATTGTGAGGCTTTAACAGCCATTCACTTGGAGGTTTTCACATTTTATACAGTTTGTCCTGTATGATACACACAGTTACTTCAATCATAACTGGAGGAGTTTATACCCTACAGCTTAAACACAGTATCAGAGAGCTAAAATGAAAAGCATGGATCAGTGCCTCTCTTGAGACACCAGCTGCTCTTATGTATATTCAGGAGTACAGGAAAAAGGTGACGAACCTATTGGAAATATGTCAAGTGGTGTTCAATCATGGGGCAGTGGGGCACTCTGCCAGGGGAGAACATAGGTCTAAAATCAGCTCAGGGGCCATCTCCCTTGCAAACCTCTGGAGCAGTGCCCTTTTGGAGTATGACTTGCTGTGTCATCACATTAGAACTCACACTGGAGGACAAGTGAGCCTTTTTGCCCACCAGGAGAGGCATGCTGTTTTAACAAAAATGCATGTTTCATGTTGCTGTGAAACCAAGGTATATGTCCTCCATTTTTTATGTCTGCACCCAGCATCATTGCAAGCATCAACGCCTGTTGTCTTCCTTTTAGAATGCAACTGGCAGATTATGTCAGGCCTTGTCACACCCACTCCAGCTAGCAAGCCCCCACAACGTAAAGCTCCTGTTGGTAAAATAGGTGATTTTTGAATTTCATTCCCAACTCTCCAAATATTGACGCTTTTGGATGGTGGCCGACCCGACCTACAATCCCAAAGCACCAGTATTTGACAAGTTGAAAATGAGAGTCAAAAATCAACTTTCTTGCCAACAAGAGCTTTAACCAATGCAGTGAAATCTCATATGAGTCCCCCAGCACATAACTCTATTATATTTACATGCCTTTATTTTAAAGTCCGCCTTTGTGGTTATTTTATCTTGTTTTTTCGGTTTGTTTGTTTTTTCCAGTGTGTGAATCTTGTGTGTCACTCAAAATGACTCCCTGAGTCTAGGCCAGCAGTGGCTTCTTCATAATGAAAATGAATACTCCCTCCATTTTAAAGATTGTTTACTTCTTGTTTTATTTATCTGTGGTCTTTTTCTTTTCTTTTTTAACATTCTTGGCATCAGTACATTAAAACATTTTATTGTATAATGGTCAAAAAACAATTATTCAACATTTTTAACTGATATTAAAAAAAAAAAGTTCTAAGTTGTAAAAAATCTGACCTTGCTTTTAAACTTGCCTGTGTTTGTGGGTAAACGCCTACTTTTGGAAACTGAAATGTGAATCGCTGGACTTTCACCTCTCATCCAAGATGCTTCTTCACTTCTTGAACTGAAGAAGCCTCTTGGATAAGGGGTAAGTGCTTTTTTTGCACTTGAACACTTAAATGCCAATTTACATGAATAAGTTTTGCACAGACTCTTGTTTCAATCTGTTCATCTAAGCTAGGGAACAATAGTCTGTATAGGGGAGAGAAGAAGGAAAGAAGGGGGAGAAGGGGGAAGAAGAAAAAAGGAAAAGAGGAAAAATTGAGAAATTGAGAGAAGTGAAGTGAACTGATAGTTATTAGTAGGTGCGTTTCCATCAGCTGTTTAGATGCGCATCTAGATGTATCGCATCGGGAAAATGGTGATGGAAACGCCGTGATTCGCATTAAAATCCCCTGATTCGCACAAAATGAAATACGCTCGCTATGGCCGGGTTTTGGTTGATTTGAATGGGATGGAAACAGCTGTATGCGAATCAAGAGTGACGTAGCGCACTTTCACCCCGACTGCTTCCGGTGTTTGCGGGTCACTCAGAAGACAACAAACAACATGGCGGATACAAGATTTCTGTGGACGGAGGATGAGGTACTAAGTTTGTTAAGACTGGTAAAAGAAAAAAACATCATAGCGATCCTGGACAGCAAACACCAAAGAAACGCCACCATATATCAAGAACTGTGTGGGGAAATGCTTCAATTGGGGTTCGATAAACCATGGACGGCCTGCAGAAACAAGTGGAAAAGCCTCAAACAAAAGTACATGGCAGAAAAACGGATGCTGAGCCGAAGTGGCTCGGGGTCGAAAACAAAGTTTAAATATTTCAAAGAGATGGACGACATCCTTGGGCAGAGGCCGAGTGTTACATCGCTGTCGACGATGATAAACAGCAGCAGCGAAGGTCAGTAAGTTAAAGGTCTGCTAACGTTTAGGCTACCCTGTTTAGCTAACGTGTAATTAGGGCATTAATTAAGGCAGCTTGCTGTCTTCTCCTCCTGACAGCCCCTCTAATGGCCAGGACCAACTGCGCCGAAAGATCGAGCACCACTTGAGCGAGTGTAATTAATGACTGAAGTCCTCTCTCCATTGTAAACCATTAAAACACCACATCAAAACACCGGCAGGAAGACGACGGAATGTTTACAGGCTGGTTGCCATGCCAACCCGCGGAAAATCTCGCGTGAATTTGTAGTTTTCACCAAAGTCCGTTCTTTTGATGGAAACACACATGATTCGAATTTCTTTTAATGCGCATTGCCCAGTAATGCGAATCACTTTGGATGGAAACATGGCTAGTGTCTCTGCTGCCCATCACAAGTTATTGGACACTGTTTTCTCTCCATCATTTTGAGAAGTATGACCAAACATGACACTTAACTGGAGTATGGCAGGAAGCTGTGGACCCAAAGGTCGCCGGTTCGGTCCCCGACTGGAACATGTTGCTACCCAAAATTGCCAAGTGTTATAAATCTAATCAAATATCACTTAAAGCTATGGTCTACGATTTGAGAAAGATTTGAAAAAAGCACCCCCACACACACACACACCCCTCCCCTCTGTGCTCCTTAATCCCTCCCCTCCGAGCTCGTATCGCTCTCCCCTCGGAGCCTCCCGCGACACACCCTCTCCCACAACAAGCAACAAGAGCAACAAACCGGCTGAAACCAAATACAGCGCCAGCTTTGAATGCAGAGTAACGATGTCGGATTCACAGGTAAAGTTACTACAATGCACGTAAACGTAAATCTTGTAAGTCATTACAATGTCCACAGCTAAGCTCCACAGCCAAGCTAGCGTAACGTCATTAGCATGTTACAGCTACGTTACGTTACAGCTACGTAATAAGTTACTATTTATCAACAGCTAAGTTAGCCACTTCTAAAAGTTATTGAGGGCCAAGAGACTAACAGATGCTGCCGTTAGCTTTAATCACAACGATCGCTTCCACATTGTGGCTGAAAAATAAACCTACATGAGCCTCGGACCAGCTGTGTCCCAGCTGTTGTCTGAGTGGCACCACAACCGCGACACAAATGTGCCCGTAAACCGTAATTTCTTGTTTATGACAGATAAGACACACAAATACACACATTGTAACGCCTATATGATAATCCATCATATTGATTTAGCAAAGGCTTCGTTGAAAACAAACGGACAAGACCGGGAGGAGGGTTAGCAAAACAGTTGAGTAGTGACCGGGCGAGAGGTTTTTATGGAGAAATAAATCCGGACAGGATGATTGAAACCCCAACGTGAAGCGGAGGGGTTTCAATCATCCATTCATTCATCTTACTTGCATTGCTGCTTCATTTAGCTGACACGAGCAAATAAATAGGCTGATTTGTTGTAAACATGATAGCAATGTTAGCTTACAAGGCTAACATAGAGGCTAGCATCTCTAAATTGTTTCGACACCGCCTAATAACACAGACAAAAACGTCAGCTTTCACAGTCGGCATGAAAGTTATCTTTGTCACAGCATCCACAATAAAGACAACGAAAGATTACCTGTTCAATAGAAACTCCGCTGTATCAGAATAGCTTCAGCTTGCATTACTTGCTGCTTCATTTAGCTGCCACGAGCAAATACATAGGCTGATTTGGTGTAAACATGATAGCAATGTTAGCTTGTTGTTAGCTTATAATGCTAACATAGAGGCTAACGTCTCCGTCGAACAAATAAACAAGTGTTGACAATACTGCAGAGACAGAAATTGTCTCGACACCGTCTAATTACAGAAAAAACTAACAGCAGCTTTCACAGTCATAAGCCAGCATCAGCATGAAAGTTATCTGTGTCACAACATCCACAATAAAGACGAAAGATTACCTGTTCAACAGAAACTCTGCTGTATCAGCATCGGGTCCGTATCTTCACGGAGCTTTCGCCACCGTTCAAATGATGACCCAATGTATTCGGGTTTGAGACCTCTTTGTTTACATCTCCGCTTTGTGTCTGCCTTTTCAGTGACAGACTTTCGCTTTCTTTCAGCCTTTGCCGGTGGGGCAAGCTCTGCTTTCCCTCCGTACCTGAACTGCTCAGGGCAAAACAAACCTCTTGTCCGCTTGTAGTTTCAAATGTGGAAGTGGGTCGGGACGAGGCGTGACCAGGAGCAGGAGTGTGCGCGAGGGGAATGGATGGGAAAATTGACCACAGGGTATATACAGGAATCCTGAAGCTAATTTTAATACCTTTTTAAGACTTTTTCAAGACCATCCCAATATTTTTTAATACCTCACCGCCACTTCAATATGTAACCATTTACATCAGTGACACTTTTAACTTAACTGTTTTAGTTTGTGATAGACTACAGACCACTAAGACCGCTATGATACAACAGAATTCAAAATGGGCTGGGATGATAACTCAAGGGCAAAGTTTATTAAAAACAAAAACATTGCTCCATTATCAAAAAACAAAACACTTAGCTCTCCAGTGGCTAAGCTAATGAGTTGACAAGCCGTTACCGTGTCAATACACAGACAACAAGGATCAATAACCGAGCTCCGAGCCGGTTAAACAACAGGTAAGTTACAGCTGCAGGTGATCATGTGTTGTGTGTGTATGGTGCTAAACCGAATCGTATAATGTAACCAGATTTGTCCTTACCACAAGCAAAAGTCTTGGCAATGTCTGAATCGGGAAACATGGCCCTGAAAACGTCAGCCAAGTTTTCGTTACTGTTCAGCGAGTGGTGTTTCTCCACTGTGTGGAGACACCACAACACCACCGCACGCAGCGTTGCCGTGCCGCCCAGCGCCACCCTGATGTCAGCAGAAAACAAGGAGGCGGAGTGAGCCGAGGTCGTAGCCGTATCTGTCGGTTCAGGTGCGGCTGCCGGTGGTAGTGCGACGGCACTAGGTTGTGGTGGTGCACAGAAAGCAGCAATGGAGAGCTCTCGGCGGCTAGCAGCAGCTTTGTGGCTAGCACAACACATGTGGGACCTTAATGCCTGAATTCCCATAGACACGATGTTAATCCTCTTCTTGCACATTCTACAATATGCCTCCTTGGTATTCCCTTCCACTGGCTGCAGCCATTCTTTAAAGTCCGGCATGTCAAGCCAGGACTCCGCAAACTTGCACTTCCCCATGACCGTTCACCAAGCCTTCTCTTTCGTTTTTTCGCGCCGAGAGCGTCATGTAACAATAGGTGCGTTCGTAATATGCACTGGGAGTGCCAGAGCGTACTTTGTGAATTACCGAGTGCACTCTGGCGCTCTCGGAGACAATTTACGAACGCACCCAATAGCGTAGTTTTTTATGTACCGGTTCATCTTTGTTTTTTAAGGAAACGAATACATTTTTTACACGTTTACGATGTTTTTAGGACCCAAACTCTTGGACAGTGAATTCAGAAAAAATACCTTAAAAATTTAAGACTTCGTAAAGTCGTGAAAAGACTTTTTTAATACTTTTTAAGGGTCTTAATTTTCCCAAAATTGATTTATCACCTTTTAATACTTTTTAAGACACCGCGGATACCCTGGACCAATAGGAGCCATGCGGGCCGCATGGCTCGCACCTGCAAAACGTTTCAGTTTTGCAGGCGCTAGAGAGAATGGATTTATTTGGTTCCTTTTGCTCTTCACATTGTGTAGGTCGTACTATTGGGCCATAACCACCATCTAAATAATGTTAATAATAATGATAAATCTTTCACATCGTAGACCATAGCTTTAATAAGAGATACAAATTGGATAGAGGCTTCTTGTGAATGTCATACAGCCAAATAGCAGTGCATTGTGTTGTTTAATGCTTACATAATGTCTAAATGTTATTACTAATGAAATAATAATAAACTTTATATAGCAATGTTAAGAAACATTTGTAAAATCACCACAGCTAGACACATGCAATTATATTTGGCTAGAATATATTGTAGGAGATACACTAATAATAAATGTAATTTATTAATCACTGGCGATTAATAAAACACTCGTTAATGGGGCACCACCTCCGTTGTTTTGTCTATTTGAATAATCCGGAGGTAATTAATCAAATTCGACTGGACAAGTTTAACTTGTATCAATTCTAATCAATTTCAGATCAATTTATTCAATCTCTTAAATGAAGTAGTGAATTCTACACATATCCATCGGTTCTCCACATTAAAAACAAACCTGCACAGACAACGACATACGGTTAAATATGTTTATTGACTAAATAATTCAGGTTAAATAAATGAAATGGCAATTTAAATGAATAACAACAGGTAACAGGAAATGTGAAATAACTAAGTAATGGGTTATTAGTGGAATATGGGCTGATGGTGAAATCACGAGTTAGGTTGAAGCATTTAAATATTACGGTAGTAATTTTAATACTAGCGAGACCCTAACCGAATTTCTCTTAAGCTACAAGATCAGAACCAGAGCATTAGACACCATCTCATGTATCATGTGTGAATCCAGCTGTTGTGAGTGATGGAGAGCCTACTTTCTCAGCAGAGTTGCGGAGTCCGCGGCAGCGGATTCCCTCGGGTGATTTGCGGCTCTAGCTGGCAGTCCCGGTCCAATGGCCGAGGGTCAGCTCGTCCGGTATCAGTCGGTTGGGCACCTCGGTCCGTTGTCTTAGGAAGAGGGCAGCTGGTCAGCGGGATGGTACCGCTAGCGATCGCTGGGGGCTTGTCAAAGAGTCTGTCTTTCGTTGGAAAACCGCTTTCACGGTCTCGGACACAGCAAGTTGCTGTAGTGTCGTGATGATGATTGATAAAGATGTTCTTCTTCGTTTCTTCGAGTGGTTTTCAGGCTCTGACTTTGTAAACTAAATTTAACTTCTTGAATAAAATAACTGAGGACGATACGTTGATCAGGCGGATCTTCCGTTGTTAGTTAATGCAAGATAATCTAAATTAAGTTCACTTCTTCAAAAGCAGGTTACGATACTTAACGGTATAAAACAAATTAAAACAGAACTGTGTTCTGGTACAAACTTAATAAAAGAAGCTAATCAATACTGCGAAAAATATAAAATGAGAAAAATCAACGCGTGAGCACTTCTGCTGATATCGCTGTCTTGGAGCGTGTTTCAAAGTAAAGTAAAGAGCTTCAAAAATAAGTTACAAAAGAAAACTTTAAACTAAAACTGAACTAAAACTCAAAAACTAAAACTCTAAAAAACTAAAAACTGACTCGAGAGACGTGATCCCTCCGTTTTATTATTTGCAAATCGAGGCGTGTCTAGGCGGGGCTTACCGGTTTTTATCTCCAAGATTTAAACGTTACAAAACAGTGCTTCACCTTCTCACAGAATTTCACCATGGCTTCATAGATGTACTTTGTCTATCATGAAAATGATTATGACGTGATTAAACATTAATTATACATATTTCAGCTTAATACTTGTTAAACAAAGACATATCAGAGTCATTTACTGGTTATAACCATGAACATATTAAACAGAATATTTCTCGTCCAACTGTACCAGGACTCACCATCAGGAGGTGCTGTGGTTCCACCGAACACAGGACAGATTAAACATTAAAACTTGATCTCAGTCAATCTTAATCGTAGAGAAACGGGAAAAAGATCAGTTTTATGAACTTCTTTTACTGTTTCTTAATGTGTTAGAATTAAGATTGTGAGATACTGACTTAATGGTTAATTAGAAATGGTCTGAAATCTGGAAGAATACAGAGGCCATTTGAATGGAATGTCCCACTATCTGTGAGTCGTAAATAACAGAAGACAGAGTAATAGCATAGAACAACTCATCAGAAGGTGTCTGGTGTCCACTCTGGAGAGTGTGTTTGTGAATCAGAAGTCATAGAGACAGAGAGAGAAAGAGCGAGAGATCAGGCATGTTACTTAATCTGCAAATGTAAAGACATTGTATTAACACAGTCTCTGATAACCAGATAGCTCCGGTCCCTCCTGATGTGGAGAGAATAGGTAACTCCATGTTTCCTCAGACTGACCTGTGAGGGAAGGATTTATCTGTTTTGAGGGGAAAGAGAGTTCAGAAATGGGAGTTTAGTTGTAAATTAATTAAAACTGTCCTCATTTGAAGTCTTTATGGTCCAGGAAAACACTATCCTCTCTGCCAGGAGATAAGATGGTCAGCCTGGAAGACGCCTCCTTCCTGTAAATCGTCTTCATCCAGATGAAAAGGGTTAACAAGAACAACAGGGCCTCAATGTAATGCAGAGGCGATGGACATGTGTTCCTACAATATTTTAAATTTGTGACTAGTGTAATGTAATTCTGAATGATTATTTTGCATGCTTTCATGCAATGTGGAACTGTTTGAAAAACTGTATATAAAATAAAATAAATAAAATATAATAAATAAACTAAAAACAGAAGATAAATAAGGCTAGGAAACTATTAGAACAAGACTAAAATATAACAAGACATTTATTTTCTTTTAAAACTATTTACATTTCTGTCCTTTTTCTCCGCATCTCATCCATCCATTGCTAACTGGCATGTTGGCTTTTTGGGAACAGTATATGTGTCCATAATACTGGCTGTGACCAGTTTTCTTATTGCGGGGCTGTTGGCACTGACTACATTTATTTTATTCAACTGTCCGGGTGTAAGTCCTGCGGGCAGGTGGTGGGGAGGGAAGCGGGTCACAAGGAGCGATCTGTTGGGCTCCAGGTGCTTGTGGGGTCAGAAATATAAGTGGCGCGATGACAGGGCTGGGGTTCGGGACAACAGGCAAAGTGTCAGATGTAGGTGGAGGTGCTGGCTGAGGGAACAACTGCCTCTGAGCTACAGACTTCATCTTGACCACTGCCTGTCCTGCTGTACTGTGGGGCAAGTGGTACTGATGCTGGGGTCCAGGGCGTGGGGGTGCACCTGTACAGGTGGAGGGGCGCAGGAGCAACTGGAATGGAGGCAGGAAAGTTGACCGCTTGAAGCAGAATACTACTGCCCTGCCTCTTCAGTCTCTTGTTGTGCCATTGAACCAGTGTTGTTTGATTGATCTCAAAAAACTGCAGAGTAGTGCTCTGCATGACTGTGGCATTACCCAGGACCAGCTGCCTGATCTTCCCGTAGTCAGTGACAATCGGAGTCCATCCTGTCAGTGCGTAACTGCCCTGTTTTTTGGGGCTCTTGTGAATGCTACACAGCTTGACACAGATGGACTCTACTAGACGACTACAGTCTGGCCACTGGGCAGGGGATCCCGAAGACGCCAAGGAGCAACCCGTCATGCTCTCCACACCTGGTGTAAATTCAAGGTCTCTTTTTTGAACACCCAAGCATCCTGTGGTCAGATGCACCTGGTGCGGCGCAGCATACACCACTCTTTGCTGGTCATATGGCAGGAGGTTCTGCCAAAGGGCTATAATTGTACTGGCCTGCTGGTTGCTGAGTGTTTGGCCAGTTTCAGTCCTAAGCCCCACCAAGTACTCTGCCAGGCTATCCACTCGGTCCATCCCTGGGATACCGTGCTCATCAACAGTCTGCTGGAAAATATAGTACATCAAAATCAATATCACAGGCTGAAAAGGAACACATCTGTCATTGTCTAACTAGTCACGAAATGACTTACTGTTGCTCAGGTGCTGCTCGGGTCATGGCAGGTGCCCCAGAGGGAGCAGCAGTTTGAGTGGAGAGAGTGTTTGGTAGGATGGTGATGTAGGGAGGGGCAGCGGTTGTGCTTGGGGGGCAGCAGATGGTCCAGAGGACATGTTGTTGTGCTCATACAATATCTGTTAAATGTAATAAAATAAACATAAAAATAATACGATGATAAGCAAAACAATAAGACCACTGACACTTTTTTGACACAACATTTCACAAAAAGACTTACTAGCTGTTGCTCAGGTGCTGCTGGGGTTTGTGACCCAGCAGTAGCTGTAGCAGCAGACGAAGTGGTTGTGAGGGTGGTGGGGAGAGGAGGGGAGTCAGGATGTACATCCTGTAAGGCTTTTCCTGTCTGGCGGAATAGGTAATCTATACCTATTAGCTCCCTGGGACAGACAAGACAATAACAGAGAGAGGAAAATTGGCTTTCACAAAATTCATAAAAAAAGATTATTCTATTTAATGGATATAACAAATAGCTTCATCGTGATGGAAAGGTAAAACTAACCAGTGTAAACAGCAGGTGGCTGAAAAGAGGGGACGAGCTTCCTTCCAAGCACCTTGACACTGTGTGTGTTCACGCAGTGAACAAGGTCTCCTGAGTAGCTGAGCAGGGAGGGAGGCTTGACTGCCAGGGATGCAGCTTCACGGTCCTGGTTCCATCTATTGAGTCCTTCTAGGAGGTACAGCTGGAAATGTAAGCTGTAGGCACTCGTTCCTTAAGATAGTACAAATGTGAGCACAACTGCATGTTAATTTGTTGTGTTTGGTCATTTAAAAACATTAATTGTGTTACTGTTTCCAAGATACTGGTAATGAAAACAATAAAGTAAAATGTTAAACTGTAAATATTTGATCTCGCTGATGAATAATGATTCATACTGACCTGGAATGAACCTGTTCACATGTAAGTGAAATTACTCAAGAGATGTGGAACCCCTTGCACACCTGTAGTTTGGCAGGACAATGCCTGCCTTGGTGGTGGTGCCAGTCTGCGTATAGAGCAGCACACCTGGTTCATCCTGTATGCACTTAACATGCCTCTGCTGGACTTGCCAGATGTGCTGCATCCTCTCCTGGTCCAAAAGAGGGACACCAAGAAAGTCTCTGCCCTTGACCCCGATCAACTCGTTAAAGAGTTGCTCGATCATGGCGATGGTCTGCCTCTCTCCTATTGTCTGCCTTCTACAGTGCAGGGCCAGTTCCTCCTTGGTAATCTGCTGGTCCACTATACTCTCCGTGATGCCAGGGACACCTTCCTGTCTCAGCTGCTCTCGCTTGGCTTGACACAGCAAGGCAACATCTCCTCTGTCCCACTCAAAAATACAGCTTGACAGTTTGGCCATGAAGATAGGGTACAGAGGATGTACATCCTTTGTACATCCAGATGCCGCATGAAGTGGTAGATGTCAAGCTTGACAACCAGGTCTGGCCATCCACCAAATCTTTCCTCCAATTTTTTCTGTCCTCTGCCCTCCCGACAACAGTCACAGTCTACATAGAGTAGCTGAGGAGGAGCCACACCAGCATTACTGTACCTGCGGATGAGGTCAGTTGCCATTCTGTCCAAGGCAGGACCCTCCTGACCAGTCAGGACACTGATAAGGATTTGACCTCTCTCGTTGTCCACGGATGTAAGCCACAAGGCGGTCCCCTTGGCAATGCCTGACAGCTTCTTGGTGATCTGTAATGAAACTGAAAAGACAGTGAATGATTAAATAAATTGTTGGGCGCAAGTATAATAGTACTATGTTTCATTTCTAAATTGTATGTACTGCTAATGTTGTATTTTAGACTACTTCTGTTTATAATGTAATAATTTACGGTGTTAATAGTCAAAAGTATTTACCTTCTTTGTAGAGTCCATTTTTAGGATACTGCCAAAAATGGATGTTATGCTGGCTTTGATGTGGTCCAGCCTGCTTAGAATGTCTTGTCCGTAAACAGTCAGCATCCACCTGTGTGAAGGAGTATCTACTGGCTCAGGTGGTTCCTGGAACTTGACAGGGAGCAGGCTTGGCCGGGCCGCAAAGTCCGAGCATGCCCCAAGGTACCGGCAGAGGCGCTTAAACCACTCTTCGCTGTGATTTTCCCTCAGCTGTCTGACCAAGTGGGTGGGACTGTTACCGAGGGCCCTCTCCCTCAGAAAGTGAATCACCCGCATATCACAAGTGTATCTGTATTACGCAAAGGGAAAGAGACAGAAAGAGACAAATATTAAAACCAGCTCATCTGTTTTGTGTTCAATGACAAACATCTGTGACCTAAGCTAAATTATCTCAGTATACTCACTTTCGAGTCAGGATCAGTCTGAACTCCAGCCTGTGTGCCAAATCCAGCTGGTCCAAGACAGTCTTGCTGGTGGAAAGGTAGGTTGTTTTGCAACCAACTGAACTGCACGTCTCTGCGTCTCTGTTATCATCAGGTAATACCTGTCAACATCCAGAATGTGGCGGGCTCTCTTGTGGGCTCCATAGCTTGCAAGCTGTTTTCCACACACAGGACAGGTCAGCCTGACCTTTCCACAAGAGAAGGCGGTGAGTGAAAAAGTGGTCTGATGATAAGGCTCTGGTGGATTATATACCACAGTTTGAGGTCAGTGCACAGCCGCTGGTTCTTCCAGAGAGCTGTTGAGACCCATTTCTGATCTTGAGCTGGTATGGTCTTGATCAGCTTTGTGGGCAGCCAGCCAGGCTCTGACCCAGGAGCAGTCTCCACATTTTCAGCCAGTGGCAGAGTATCAGGTGCAGGCTGGGCTGAAGGACCAGCCACATATGGAGCAGCAGAGGAGACACCAGCAGAGGCAGATGCAGAGGTCACAGGGGCGAGAGGAGCAGAGGAGGTACCAGAGGAGAGTGGCCGGTGGAATGGAGGAAGTTGAAGCGGTTGAAGGCACAGGAGAGGGAGGAAGTGAAAGAGGAGACACAGTCTGAATGAACATCCTGCAGGAAGGTGAAGGCGTCCTTCTTGCCATCGCACTTGTGATAGTGCTAGATGGCCTGAGGGAATTAGAGCACAGTCACCCCGTCAGCTGTTCGGTGGACCCCGATCAGCTGTTGCTGCCTCCTTCTGCCTGGCGTGCTCGAACCGGGAGACACAGTGTGGTCCATCGAAACCTCCGCTTACTTAAGCGTGCTTCGTCCTCATCTGACACTTTTAATCTTCAGTTGGCTTTGTTGAATGTGAGATTTGTCACCAACAAAACTTTTTTAATGAATGATTTCTTTACCTCACAAAAACTGGATTTTCTGTTCTTAACAGAAACCTGGCTCAGTGAAGGTGAACTCCCCCCTGGATGCAGTTTTTTCAGCTCCCCTTGCACCACCGGCAAAGGTGGAGGACTGGCATCCGTATTCAAGTCCACCTTTCACTGCCAGCAGTCTCCAGCTGTCAACTGCTCCAGCTTCAAGCTCCAACTCTTTGAGGTAAACTTCCCCGTGACTGTTCTCTGTGTGGTGGTTTGCCGACCACCGAAATTTAACAAAGACTGCATATGGGACTTTGCAGACTTTGTGTCGGGTGTCACTCTTAAATATGATTACTTTTTAATTGTCGGCGATTTCAACGTGCATGTCTACTGTGAGACCGGACCTCTGGTCAGAGACTTTCTCAATCTCATTGACTCTTTTAATCTCACGCAGTCAGTTTCGGAGCTGACGCATGAAAAAGGACACATTTTGGATCTTGTGCTGTCATATAGATTGAATGTACAGATAACTGAAATCTGTCACACACCCTTATCCGACCATCTACCTACCATAAAACTACACAAAAACTTTGTAATATTCCTCCATATTGCTCGTCCGCTTCAATCCAAGTGTCCTGAAGTGGCAACATCCAGAGTTTACTCGAAACGACATCATTTAGTATTTTTTTCTAGCCTAAACAGTCACTATACTACATTTGCCTGGAGGCACGCTCCCGCGTTCACGCGAGTCTCCCTCACAGCGTTTGCACTACGGAAGCCGCGCCAGACAAGATCAGCGAGACTCGCGATAGATACACACCGGTATTTACATTCTGCTGTGAGTGTCAAAGTTTCAAATCACTAGTGCAGGCAGATCCCTCTTGTGTTTGTGTGTCGCTCGGTCGCTCAAAGCAGGAAGTAAATACCGTTGTGTATCTATCGCGAGTCTCGTTCATCTTGTCCGGCGCAGCTTCCATAGTGCAATCGGCTGTGAGGGAGACTCGCATGAATGCGGGAGCGTGCCTCCAGGCAAATATAGCATAGTGACTGTTTAGGCTAGAAAAATGTACTAAATGACGTCGTTTCAAGTAAACTCTGGATGTCGCCACTTTAGGACACTTGGATTGCAGCGGACGAGCAGTATGGAGGAATATTACAAAGTTTTTGTGTAGTTTTACGGACCTTTTCGTCTCGGGCGCCACTTACGCTCGTTATATGGATTATTGCTGCCGGAGGGTACCCCCGCGGGTCTCCAGCTGCACTTTGAGGAATAAGAAACTACACCGGACTTCTCATCAGCATGTGGGTGAGTCGATAATGACTGAATTTTGTTTTAGAGTGAACTATTCCTTTAATGACATATTTTAAATTTTTCCTGAAACATTGAGCCCAATAAATAATGTCCAGTATTCAAAACACACCATAATCATATTCTTGGTTATCAGCTGACAATTTCACAATCAGAATATCAATGAACACAGATGCAAATAACAAGTTAATAAAGTGTAAAGGTATTCTGCTGCTGGATTTGGTTCCTGTGGCTCTGAGGACGACACAATACACAGTATTAATACAGAACGAAGCTTCTTATTCATGTGCAGGTGTTTGTTAAACAGGTTACAGGTACAGAGAGAATACACTGTTGCCCATGTGCCTCATTATTAGCACAGTCAATATGTATGCATACATAAATTCATCATAAGTCTCTACAGCTGTTAAAGCTGATCCAGGTGTTATCAGCTGCTGCTGTCTTCAGAAACGGTTGTTGCTTCACGTGACGCTTCAGAGGAAAATACATCTAATTTCTCTTAAATCATATGTCCATGTTTCTTCTCTCCTCTATGGTTTCCTCGGTTGGAGAGACTAAGATGCAAGGAAAAGATGCAAGTGAGGGAAACGTGGATGCATTTTAAGAAAACATGGATGTGCCCATGGTGTCTCTGTGCACTTGCCACCTTAGCTGTCAATTAAAGAAATACTGGCCCACTCACTTAGAGGCCACTTTCCAAGAAATTTAAAAACTAAGCACTTTGATGTGAGTTTATTGCATAAAGAGATGACTAATTGTGATTTCAGTTGGACAACAACGAAAGATTGTAAATATTTTGCTCTTGAATCATCTTCTGTTTTGAAGTAAACATAAACAAGAGCCAGGCTATAAATCTAACTGACAACTGTAACTTTAAATAACAACTGTGTGTTTAACAGGCAGAAAGTGTGCACCATGATCATACAATGACTGCATTTTCACAAGAGTCCGCAAGTCTCTACAGATTACAGTCCATGTGAGGGTTAATGTGAAGATTGAATTCATCATTGTTTTTCTGGAGAGAGTGAGAGAGCGAGAAAGAGAGCATTTTTATCAAAGACGCAGCTTTAGAAAAGGAATGACTGATTCTTCTGATACTTTATTAGTAAGCTGTTCAGACAGCTTTTTTGCATTCAGGTCAGCTTGCTTCATGATAAATTTATGAATGAAAATCAACACATAAAGAAAAGAGCTTGATGTATTCATTTTGCTCATAATTCTTTTCTCCAGCCACCATGTATTCTCCCATTTATTTGGCTGTAATGCATATTGAGGAATTCTTGCTGAACAGCAACTGTCTGCACAGACCGAGCAGGCAGAGATGAACTCCCAGACATCTCTCTCCATAGAGAGCCACCAGAAGCGCTGCTGCAGGAAGGTGAGAGTACGGTTCACACCAGGCTGACACGTTAGATGTGTGGAATGGGCCCACTGGAGAACATCAGAATGCACAGAGTTAAGGACAACCAAAGTATTATGACGACCAATACCTGGGTCAGGCTGGTCTTGCTGGGCTTGACAGACATGGGCCTCAATCTCCCATGATACAGTGGCAATGGCACAGCCAGGTGGCAGGATGGTATCTGGTTTGGAGCTGGAACTCTCAGCAGAAAACTGGTGGGAAAGGGCATCAGGCTTGATGTTCCTGGAACCAAGGCGATAAGTGAGTGTGAAATTGAAGTGACCAAAAAACAGGGCCCATCTGGCTTGCCGGGAATTTAGGCATTTGGAGGTTTGGATATATGAGAGGTTCTTATGATCTGTCCACCCAATTAATTGGAGTGCAGCATCTTCACAGGAACTGCTCCTAGCCACTGGTTCAGGTACGTGTACAACACTTTGGTCAAAATCAGAACAAGGGAAGTGGAAGCTTTCATAGAACATATAAATGTTGTGGACAATAACATCAAGTTCACGCGGGAAGATGTCAGAGGAGACAGTCTGCCCTTCTTGGACTGTGCAGTGAACATTGAAAAAGATAGAAGCCTCAACATTGAGGTGTACAGAAAACCTACACACACAGATCAATACTTGCTGTTCGATTCTCATCACCCACTGGAGCACAAGCTGGGGGTCATCAGAACCCTAACCATCGGGCTGAGGCCGTGCCCACAAAGACAGAGGGGAAGGAGAAGGAACAGAAGCACATCAGGGAAGCATTTAAAACCTGTGGCTATCCAAACTAGACCTTTGTCTAGATCTAAAAGATCCAGAGTAGAATGTCGCAGGAAGATCTGAGAAACTCTAGCAAGCAACTCTAGCTCCTAGCAAGACACTGTGCAGAAACTTGTTCATCCTAAGGACAAAACACCCAGGCATAAGCAGAGTAATGTAGTTTATGCTGTTCAATGCAGCCAGGACTGCACAGATTTGTAGATTGGGGAGACAAAACAACCTCTCCATAAACAAATGGAACAACACAGGAGAGCCAACTCCTCAGGTCAAGACTCTGCTGTCCACTTACATTTGAAGGAGAAAAATAATTCCTTTGAGGACAACAATGTAAGCATCTTGGCCAGAGAAGACAGATGGTTTGAAAGAGGAGTAAAATAATTCATCTATGTCAAACTGGAATGACCGAGCCCACTTGAAGGCCGGTTGGGTCAACGACCCACAAGTGGCTCTAACGACTCTGAAACTCAGAGCTTGCATGTGTCCTTAACGACTCTGTAAGGACACTCCCACACAGAGTTGAAAAGCCTGCAACTCCCCTCCAGTTAGTTAGAACTGAAGAAGCCTCTTGGATGAGAGGTGAAACTGACACAAGTCCAGTTGCCTACGATATAGCACCATGAATAACAAAACCACTAGAGAACTTGATGTACATGCTGCTGGTGCACTTCAGGGTCGTTGGAAAAAATCTAAATATTGTAGTAGTAAGTAGACGAACACAAAACATCCAGTCATGTCCCTTTACATATAATTGACCAAATTCGGGAATACAGCTGGGGCATTAGTAAGTCCAAAAGGCATTACCCGATAATCGAAGTGGGCCAGTGGAGTGTTGAATGCTGTTTTCCACAAGTGGCCACAGATGCGGCCAAGATGATACGCGTTTCGGACATCCAGTTTGGTGCAGACTGTGGCTCCCTGGAGAGAGGCGAAAACAGAACTGATGAGCGGCAGAGGATATTTATTCTTCAAGGTGATGTTCTGGAGCAGGCTTAGGAGGAGACACAGGCAGAGTAGTAAAGCGAGGCATATACACAGGTGAGGGATAAGATGGCACACTTCTACATGTCTTCTTCCTCTGACGCTCACAGAGGCAATTATCTATTGGGATCGCCAGAGAGATCAGTTCCTCCAGGGTGTCGGGCTCATCTCTGGAGACCAACTTATCCATAATGTTTTCAGACAAACCTTTTTGGAAAGCCCCCTGGAGAGCTTCGTCAGTCCAACCACTCTCGGCTGCAAGAGTGCGAAATTCCACCGCCATTTTCGCAACGCTTTGGGAACCTTGGCGGAGGTCCAGGAGTCTCCGAGAGGCATCCTTTCCACAAACTGGCTGGTCAAAAACCTTCATCTTCTCGGTGAACAGGGAATATGAAAAACAAAGAGCCAACTGCCTCTCCCACGCTGCCGAGCCCAGGTAAGCACGGCTCCACGGAAGCAGCCCAGCAGGTAAGGGATCTTGGCTCTGTCAGTAGAATATGATTTGGGTTGCTGCTCAAAAACTATTGAACACTGTACTAAAAAGGCTCTACAGGCTCCGAGATCACCGTCATAGGGAACTGGAGTGGGAACAAAAGGCTCACAGGATGAGAGACGGGGGTTACTTGCTGCAGCAGTGACTGTGGGCTGAAAGTGGGTCTTCTAGACGGCTGGTATGGGTCCAAAGCGGTTGTGGCAGGCAGATGGATTATGAGCAGGCTCGAGTGGTGAGGAGGGTTGGCAGGGCTGGAGTCAGGACTGGAGTCAGGACTGGCATGATCGGAGTCAGGACAACAGGACTGCGAGCAAATGGAAAATATAGTTAATTTCAGGCAAAGTTCAATGGGCAAAGAAAAACTCACAAGTTAATGAGGCTGATACTTGGTAGCACTGACTGGAGAGCAAAGACAAACTGGCAGTGTGGAGATGACTGGGCAGAGAATTTGAAGAGGACTTGATTATGAAGATTAGTTGCAGCTGGTGGCTCCTCCCTGACTCCGGCACACCTGCAGACAACCAACATAACACAGCAGCTCCAAGATAGACAACAGACAATCAGTCTTAGGTAGCCGATGTAACAAGAAGCCATTGCAAGTTGGAGGTGGATAGTTACGAGAGGGCCCTCCCCCCCATTGGAATATCTAAGAAAATAAATCAAGAGAACAACTGATATCCAATATCAAGCTCACTTCACAGACATTATATATAGCCTAATGCACTGAGGTTACAGCCTCTTCTCTGGCAGTTTTTGAAAGTTATTCCAGGAAACACTAAAAGCCATTAACTGAAGTGGAATTAGGTGAGGAGGGGTGAGGTGAAGTGAGTCCTCCAAAAAGGTAAATTACCACGTTTTGTCACATAAAAATTCCTGGATCGAGTTGGATATCGCAGATTGATGATATATAATGGTTTAAGAATATCCAAGGGTGGAATTTTCTTTATCTCCAGTCAGGGAGCAAAGCCAGCAACTCAGGGCCTGATAAATGTTAGTGACATTTAATTTCCCATTTTTGTCCAACATGGAGGAGTTTTTAAATGAATCACCCACCAGTAAAACCACTGCATAGTGTTCAATGGCTGATTTATCATGCGTTTTGAGTAATGTCCATATGTAAGGGACATGACAAGCAGATCTGCCAACATATTTGGATGTTAATTGGGCATGATCCTTGCCAAGCTGGAGTCAGCCATTGTTAAAAAGTGACTTTTGGAGGAAGTCTGCAGGCATAGATTCTTTTTAACTGAAAAAGAAAAACATTAGGGTTTTAAAGCATCATTGCGGTTATGTCTGATTTGGGATAAAGCCTTGTTTTCTTCATTTGCAGCATCTTGTTCTTGAAATTCAGCTGTATCCCACTACCTTACTGTAACACTGTAGGGCGTAGTGTAGCTTTGTAGTGTAGCTTTAGATGGCTATACTTCCACTGAAGGAATGTAAATAATGCCAGAAAAGGTATTATATTCATTATTATACTGACTGAAACATCACAGTAATTGTTTGACCTTTGCTAAAGACATTTCTAGTTGCAATGTGAATGGTTTTGTGCTTTAAGGGTGTGTTTTTAATCATTTCTGGTTCAGTCATTGGAGTGTGTGTGTGTGTGTGTGTGTGTGTGTGTGTGTGTGTGTGTGTGTGTGTGTGTGTGTGTGCGTGTAAGTTGGTAAAAAGAGGAGAAGGTGAGCAGGTGCAAGTTAAATCAGGAAGACTATCTTTTCATTCACCTCTCTCCACGCTCACTCCATTCACCTGACGTGGATGTTTCTTCATGTACTCTCTCTCCATTTAACCAACCAGATTCTGCCTCAAACACTATCAGCCACTCACGTCTCTACTGTCAAACTTCAAACCGCTCTCCTCTCTGCTATCAGCTGTCATTTCAGGCATTCGTGCGACCCTCCTCCACCCCATACCCCTCACTTCATCCAGTGGCAGGTTCTACTCACCAGAATCAACTCCCCCTATCGTCAGATCTCCAGGATCATCCTTCCTCCATCACCACCACCAGTGTCTAGGCTCCATCGGGGGGAGAGCACAGCTTCATCACCTCCCCAAATATTACTTCATTACGATGGAGTCTAACTTTCTCATTCTCATTCGTACACATGGCGATAAATCTTCAAGTCCACTCAAAAAACATCAGTCTCCCCTGGTGGAAATGCATTGTTTGAGAGGACAAAACTCTCTGGTGAGTTGGTTAACATGTCTTTGTGCAAGTGCTGGACCAATTTAGCATCAGTATGACCAGCTCCTGCTGTATCAAATCAGAGGTATAGGCTACCTCTGATTTATACAAACAACTCTCTGAAAAATTGATAAACACTTGAGATATTTCACCACAGACTTGTTTTATGTGTTAAAGAATGCTCTGGGTTGTAATACATGATTTGAGGGTTGTCATACCATAAAACATTTTGTCATCTTCACTGTCTCCTGTTACTGTGAAGAGCAGAAGTGTGTTGACTCCTGTGACAATTTTAATATCAACACTGTGGTTGTTTGTATATTTTTCAAGCATTTTTGAACTTTTGAATTTTTAGAACTTTGGAACGATGATGATTAAAACTGGGCATTATGGCAGCGTGTGTTCTCAGAATGTTGCCACCATCCTGCACATCTATATTAGGCTGTGCTTCTGTAGAAAACCTCTTTGCATTTGACAATTTGACTCGTACACATCTTTTTGTCATTACTGAGAAGAAATATTTGATTTATTGATATATTCAACGGATACCTTCTCGATATCTAAGTCTGCTCTGCTCAACTCTGAAACTAGTCCAGTTTCAACTTGAGCCCAACTTTGATTTCAACAACTTTTTCAGTTTTCACTGCCTCTGCGATATCATCACCTTGTCGCCATGGACAGAAGTCCCAGTGAAAGAAACCTGGTAAGATTTTCTTATTTGACCTGAAGAGAGTTTTTTCAGCAACATAGTAAATCATTTGAAAGCAGATTCAGATTCTGTGTTGGACTGTTTTAGAATCAGCTTTGTTTATGTAAAGTAAAAAAAAAAAATCTGTTTTTCTCTTTTCAGCTGCTCACCATAGACTTAAACCAGCAGGAGCAGGTGGTGACTAGCTGGCAGGTTGAGGTGAGCTGAAGGAAAAAACTGGTCTTCTCGAAAGAGAAATAAAGAAACGACAGTCCAGAACCAAAGCTCATGTGCAGACCCTGCACCAACTGTCTCTGTATGACATCCAGCTCAGAAAGGTTTGAAGAGCAGTGGAAGAGCAGGTGTGATGCTCTGGTGGAGAGCCTCGCCTCCAACTCCAACTCCACCCAGCTGCAGGTACGCTGCCTCAGATCATCACTTTACTTCACGATAATCACCTGTTGGATTCTAGAGACCAACTCCTTCAGAAGGCCATCAGGAAAAGGTGGTCCATCACCAAGACCCATGTGGACACCCTGGACCTGCTGGCTCTGAAGAAAATGCAGCTGCAGAGAGGTGAAATGGAGCTTCAGGTACGCTGCCTCAGATCATCACTGTACTTCACAATAATCACCTGTTGGATTCTAACAGCTTGTGTTGGACTGCTTCAGAATCAGCTTTGTTTATGTAAAGTAAAAAAAAAAAATACTGTTCTTTCTTTTTTTTAATAGTCTAGGAGGAGGCGGAAAATGAAAGAGGAGGAAGAGAAGAGGGAGGAAGAAAGAGGAAAGATGCAGAATGAGGAGGAGGAGATGAAGGAGGAGGGTGAAGCAAAGATGGAGTACAAACAACGTGAGCAGGTGCGGGAGATGAGGACAAGTGGCGAGAGAGAGGAGGGAATTTCTGAAATGTTCAGTAGAGAGGAGGAACCTGCTGCTGGTTGGATTCGGGTGAGACATCAACATCCTTCCCCCTGAAACCCCAACCTGCCTCCTACCCCCTACCTACCTCACCCTCTCCCGTCTTCCCCTTCCCTACTCTGTACCCACAACCCTCCTCCCCGAAACCCACCACCCCAGCCTACCCTCACCTACTGTCATCTTCCCCTTCGCAACCCTGCACCCTCAACCCTCCAACCCTTGACACGTCACCCATCCCATCCATCCTATCATATCCATCATATCATATCATTTCCTATAATATCCCATCATATTATATCATATCCTATCATATACAGTATCTCACAAAAGTGAGTACACCCCTCACATTTTTGTAAATATTTTATTATATCTTTTCATGGGACAACACCGAAGAAATGACACTTTGCTACAATGTAAAGTAGTCAGTGTACAGCTTGTATAACAGTGTAAATTTACTGTCCCCTCAAAATAACTCAACACACAGCTATTAATGTCTGAACCGCTGGCAACAAAAGTGAGTACACCCCTAAGTGAAAATGTCCCACTTTGTGCCCAAAGTGTCAATATTTTGTGTGGCCACCATTATTTTCCAGCACTGCCTTAACCCTCTTGGGCATGGAGTTCACCAGAGCTTCACAGGTTGCCACGGACATTCTCTTCCACTCCTCCACGACGATATCACGGAGCTGGTGGATGTTAGAGACCTTGCGCTCCTTCACCTTCCGTTTGAGGATGCCCCACAGATGCTCAATAGGGTTTAGGTCTGGAGACATGCTTGGCCAGTCCATCACCTTTACCCTCAGCTTCTTTAACAAGGCAGTGGTTGTCTTGGAGGTGTGTTTGGGGTCGTTATCATGTTGGAATACTGCCCTGCGGCCCAGTTTCCGAAGGGAGGGGATCATGCTCTGCTTCAGTATGTCACAGTACATGTTGGCATTCATGGTTCCCTCAATGAACTGTAGCTCTCCAGTGCCGGCAGCACTCATGCAGCCCCAGACCATGACACTCCCACCACCATGCTTGACTGTAGGCAAGACACACTTGTCTTTGTACTCCTCACCTGGTTGCCGCCACACATGTGTGACACCCAGGGGCGCCGCTAGGGATTTTGGGCCCCATGAAAAGAATCTTTACAGGGCCCCCAACACAGCGGCAAAATTTTTTGATGCTATTTTACATACAATTATGCATTTTAATGGTATTTTTGACTATCATTACCATATTTGTGAAAGAAGAACAGCATGACAGTTGACATGTACAGTAGGGGAAGAACTGAGCACTCTGAATACAATGGAATTCATTTTGAGTCATTTATTTGCTGCACCACTGATTCTTAAATTGGAAATAAACTCTTCCATGAAAAAATAGCAATTATAATCAGTGGAGAGAAAAAAATCTTTTTTTTTTTTTTCATTATATAGGATTTCCTATAATATAACTATTTGTAATAGCATGGTCACCAACATGTAAACTTCTCTGATTGGACTGAGAGCAGTCACCCCAGTCTGCTGCACACACCACAGATGTTCTCCTCTGTTCTTACTGCACGTCTTCTATTTCATTTTTTAAAAGGGTTTATGCTTTTTAAACCATTGAAATTGTTCAAAATGCCTTTTATTTAATTCATTGTAATTAATGAATTACCTTCATCATTGTATTGTTTTGAGACTGTAGTAAAATGTATTATATTTTGTATTATATTATGTATTATTATTATTATTATTATTTCAACACACACAGCTGCTCACCTCCTTCCTCATGTGGGGGCACTGGGGCTGGTTCAGGGCAAGGGGGAGTTTGGGGCTGACAGACAGCTGCTGCAGCTTCTGGTGCACTTGACTCTGTTCAGAATGAGGCATCATTTTGACAGAGGGGAGATCAACTATTATTGAATAAGAACAGCTTGATAAATGTTTGACTGGATTGATTATTTAACTAATATAGCAGTAAAATGTAAAAATCCAGAGTTTTCTTGAGCTAACATGGTGAGAAAAGTGAGCTAGCTTATAAACCACAGACAGGGACAAAGTTAATATCCATAACTTTCCACCACAACAAACCCACCTTTTTTTTGGAAATACTGGGTGACATATTGTCGACCCTTCAACTCCTTCTCCTCTCTTAATTTCTTTTCCTTTCTTTTTTGGCTGCCTGATTTTTGAGGCATACTGCTGTCTCCTCCGCTTTGCCCGCTGTGGCGCTGTCTGTGACAAATCGCCGGTGCGCTACCTGCAGCTGATCCAGGCGGACTGTAAATAGAGGGGGGGGAAGGGGGGGCCCTGCAGGGGTTGATGCTTCCAAAACAAATAAAGGTATTGTTACCAGGACATGGAAAATAAAACATGTGTGATTATATGTTAGTTAATAACTTAGTGTCATTATTTTTTCTGTATTATAATTTCATCATCATTAGGGGCCTCTCTGGGCCCCCCTCCATCATGGGCCCCTAGAATCCGTCTCCTTTACCCCCCCTTTTCGGCGCCCCAGGTGACACCATCTGAACCAAAAAAGTTTATTTTGGTCTCATCAGACCACAGGACATGGTTCCAGTAATCCATGTCCTTAGTCTGCTTGTCTTCAGCAAACTGTTTGCGGGCTTTCTTGTGCATCATCTTTAGAAGGGGCTTCCTTCTGGGACGACAGCCATGCAGACCAATTTGATGCAGTGTGCGTCGTATGGTCTGAGCACTGACAGGCTGACCCCCCACCCCTTCAACCTCTGCAGCAATGCTGGCAGCACTCATACGTCTATTGTCCAAAGACAACCTCTGGATATGACGCTGAGCACGTGCACTCAACTTCTTTGGTCGACCATGGCGAGGCCTGTTCTGAGTGGAACCTGTCCTGTTAAACCGCTGTATGGTCTTGGCCACCGTGCTGCAGCTCAGTTTCAGGGTGTTGGCAATCATTTTATAGCCTAGGCCAATTCTTTTTTTCAGATCCTCAGAGTTCTTTGCCATGAGGTGCCATGTTGAACTTCCAGTGACCAGTAGGAGAGAGTGTGAGAGTGATAACACCAAATTTAACACACCTGCTCCCCATTCACACCTGAGACCTTGTAACAGTAACGAGTCACATGGCACTGGGGAGGGAAAATGGCTAATTGGGCCCAATTTGGACATTTTCACTTAGGGGTGTACTCACTTTTGTTGCCAGCGGTTCAGACATTAATGGCTGTGTGTTGAGTTATTTTGAGGGGACAGTAAATTTACACTGTTATACAAGCTGTACACTGACTACTTTACATTGTAGCAAAGTGTCATTTCTTCAGTGTTGTCCCATGAAAAGATATAATAAAATATTTACAAAAATGTGAGGGGTGTACTCACTTCTGTGAGATACTGTATATACTGAAATCTCTGTCTGTTTATTCATATATATTTATTTAAATATCAGCCATGCTGATATGTTCTAATCTATACATTGATTTCTGAATCTTAAAACTGTTTAATTCCCACATTCCTCCCTTGCTGTCAACACAACATATTTGGGAATTACATCAAAATCCCAATAAAACAAAAATGTTAACAAAAATCACTTAATTGGACGTCAAAATTGTATGACTCTTCGTAACAGTAAATAGAAAAATACTGCACACATGAAAACAAATCATACTAAAAACCCAAAACTATACCAGCTCATCATTTGAAACACTATATGGGTTTCTTGGGGCCCATTCTAGCATGGAATGAAAACCTGGTTCATTATTGTTGGTTGGCTCAAGTGGTATTTTAACATATAATACCTGTGTGTAAAGTCAAAATAAAAAGAAGCAGCACTACTGCAAAACAGATTCATGATGTTGTCTATGTATTTCTTCCTAAGGAGTAGTAGTAGACTATTTGTTCTACAGTTTAAGCATGTTTTCAAATGGCTAGGTTAAGCGAAGTGCTTCCACACAGATGTATTATCTAATGCTTTGTTGTTTAATAGAGGAGAAAGGCTGTATCAGATTGATATCAGTATAGGCAGATACTCAGTGTTGTCTTATCGGTATCAGTATCGGTATCGGACATGAACAAGTGGTATTGAGCCTTCCCTAGTTGATAACAGTCCATTGCCATCCTTCTGTCATGGATGGGATGTCTGAGTATCAGTATAAATTACATCAGTTTGACTGGTGATTGCTAGTGAATCAGTGGGTGGTGTGGTAGGTATGACTATATGAGGACGTTCGTAGTCCAACTGTCGCTCGTTTGAGGACCAGGATTAGACCGTGACAACTATGATGACCCTCTTCCAACAGCAGCCCTCCTCAACTTCCAGGCTAGGTCGTGTTCTTCTCGACAGAGGTATGGCTCGAAAAAGGCTTGCACTGCGATGCATGGATCCACGTTTCCCTCTAAGCTGTCCAGATGGCAGTGGGATTCGTTAGCAACACCTGGTATGGTCCTGTCAACCGGAGCTGACGCTAGTGTTTCCTCCTGAGGTTCTTGACCACTACCCAATCTCCTGGCTGGATGTTGTAGAGTTGTACCAACATAGGCTCAGGAAGGGAAGCTTTTATCTAAGGGAAGATAAGCTTCAAGGCATGGTTAAGTGCACAACAATATCTTAACATCTCATCATCCATTCCTGTCAGAGTTAACTTATTTTGAGGAAACAGGGTGTTTATCATCTGCATAGGACGGCCAGCGAGTATCTCATAAGGAGAGAGTCCAGTTATTTTATGTTGGCGGCCTTTCATAAACATTAATGCAAGTGGTAGAACCTGAACCTATGTAAAATGTGTTTCTGCCATTAATTTTGTTAGTTTTGTCATCAGGGTCTGGTTAGCCCTTTCCACTGCAACTCCACTAGATGGGTAGTATGGCACAATGTGTTTTTGGGTTTATCTGCAGGCTTTTGGAGGGGCTTTGAATGACACTATTTACAAAATGAGAAAACCCATTATCACTGGCTATTTTTGGATGGAAGCTCCCATTGTGGAATTACTTCTCTCAACAACACTTTTCCACGTTTACATGGGAAACACTCAATCCATTCTGAAAACAAGTCAACAATAACATGGCAATATTTATAACCCCTACATGGTATAAGCTCAATAAAATCCATCTTTAAATTCTCGAAGGGACCTTTAGGTTTAGGATGGGCTGACAGGGGCATTGTTACACATTTCTTTGTCCCATCGGAGATGTGTCTTGGACAAAAGGCTACCACATAAAAATACATATACATAGACAGACACAAGACATAAGTACATTGTTAGTTGCATAAATTACACATTTTATTATACAAAATTTCAGCAAAAGTTGAAATCTTGGCACATACCACAATCTATTAACTATATCCAACATTCCCCCTTTTGAGACATGGTCAAGACAAAGAGTCAATTTCGCCAAAAAAGGAATACAGCTTTTGGGAGTACTGGGAGACCGCGCCTACCATGACACTAGGTCAACAGAACCTGTATGAGCTTGACATTGTCATACCACTAAAGAGGCAGGTAGAAGTAATGCAGACAATATTAGAGTTAATGATGAGACTTCTATCTGCAATGGGTTTGCCTGTAGAAGTAAGTAAAACAGTAATTTTTCCACAAATTATGGAAGTTATGACTCACATTAAACAGATACTGAGAGTCAGTTCAAACTGTGATGTCCTGTCCAGTTCCTAGAATGAAAACACAAGTTAATGCAAATAAGTCAGTTTGATGACAAAACTAACAAATTTAATGGCAGAAACAAATTTTACATAGGTTCAGGTTTTACCACTTGTATTAATGTTTATGAAAGGCCGCCCACATAAAATGACTGGATTCTCTCCATGAGATACTCGCTGGCTGTCCTATGCAGATGATGGGGAACTCACCTACAATGCAGTACTGAGTTCCCTCCCCAGTAAGCTTAACAACCATTCATATATATGTGTATATATATATATATATACATATATATATATATATATATATATATATATATATATATATATATATATATATATATATATATACATATACATATATATATATATATATATATATATATACATATACATATATTAGGGCTGTCAAAGTTAATGCAATAATAATGCGTTAACACAAATTCCTCTTAATGCCATTAATTTTTTTTTGTTATTAACGCACACACATAGTTTGGGAAATCAGGAAGCAATACAGCAGTAACGTTGTGGATGGCAAGCAGAAACAAACCTCCTTGAGCAGAAATGGATTTAGAAAAGGGTCTCTTGGATGGCAGGTTCAGCTTCTAAGCCCTGCCAGATGGTTCTCTCGACAAGTTATTTGTATTTACTGTCGATGTGAATTGAGTTACAACTTCTATATATAACTTCTATAAAAGGAAGTGTTTTGTGCAGAGACTGAGGCTTAAAAAAGGTGTCACAAATACTGAAATGGCCACTTACACAGTATATATAGCATATATTGTAGCTATATAGCAAACCTGTAGATCTGAAAAAACTTTAGTAAACGGGCCCTTTCAATTAGTTCTTTTCAGTGCCCATTGCAGCATCATGTTTTCCATTTCAATACCTTTGTTACAAATGACAGCTTTCTGGTGGCGGGCTGCTCATTGGACACAATCTGCAGTATCCCTGCAGCAAAGACAGGGCAGCTTATCAGCTGAATCATCGTATTGGTGTGATCACTGCAGAGAGTAGGAGCGTCTGTCATAACAGAAGAACAGGAGCAGCCTCAGCATTCACTAAAGCCACCAAGTTGGTGGAGCCCTCTGACAAGGATCAATGACATTAAATGATGTTAGGAGGTTGCCAGTGAACCCTTTAAATGCAGGTATGATACTAGACAAAGATGTTTTATAACAGGTTGTGTCTATTTCTTTCCGTTACCTCAGCTTTCCACACAAGCAGAAGAAAACCACTTTACTGACCTGCAGAAGCTGTAGAGGAGTGTGAAGTGGGAATAACAGGGAGGACAAAGGTAAATACTCCCTCTAGTGGGGTGTCATGCTGTATAAAGAGATGAGATCTGATGATCTCTGGATCAACTGGTTCAATATGGAGCAAGATACTTCAAAGCATCTTCTCCTCTCCTGAGTGAATTAAAAGTCAACATAAAATAGCCAATCAACACTGGCACTAGCATTTCATATTGACACAAAACTTTAATTTAGCTGTCAATACAGCCCCAAACCATGCATAGAACAAGCTCAGCATTGTGCCCACAGACACCTACAGTATTAAGCTCCAAAATAACTGCCAGACTGAAACAGAGGAAACTCAAAGCATGTCCAAAGCCACTTATTTCCTATACGTTACATTCAATTCCTATAGAAATGGAATTAGTCATGCAGAGCTGAATAATGAATTGATAGTGACTGTTTTCAGTGCTCACAAATGTTTCATCTTATGAGTGATATATGTGATAATATGTACAGAAGACAAAAACAGTTCAGTTGTTGGTAAATCAAGGTAAATAAATCATGAACACTTCTTCAGATTACTATGCTACTGTGAATATTTCTGTGTGCTCATTATGCAGTGATTGAAGAGTACACAAACTGTGGCTGTCATATGAGGCCGTGCGCCTTGCTGATTTGAACTGTGAAATATTGTTCAAATGACCACAGTGATTTGCTGGTGGAGGGTGATAAAACTTCTCAGCTAAATATACCAAGGGAGAGAGGATTAGAATACAGAGCATGATCGTGATGCATGCTTCGTACACATGCATGCATTGAATATTAATTCAAGAGGCATAAAAAGTAAATTAAGTCATAAAACTGAACAGTGTTGACAAAATATGAGTGAAAGTGAAATAGATTTTGGAGATGAACGGCCACATCAGTCAGCTATTCCCCAAATATCCACACTAAAAGTTCAATCTGGTCTGCATGCATGTTTTCAATGGCAACAAAAATGTCAGTAAAATGTAAATGTAAATACAAAGTCTTAAATCAAAGAAGCTATTAAGGTTGCACAATCTATTTTTACATAACCCCTTTCCCAAATATGAAGCAATGCATATGGAGCTTCACTCCAGTTTTTCTATGAATGAAACTATGAAACAAATACTGCCACCTTCTGGAGACCAGGTGAGGCCTCAAGGTGAGGTCCATAGGTGTAATTTGGTCAGAAATGATCAGAAATTTGAAGGTAGCTCCAATAACTCTAGGGGGCAGTATAACCACTTACTTCTTCTCACTACATTAGACTTGCTAGTTTTTGCCGTAGCTATCTTTGGGTCTAGCTATGGTGCCGTTAGCAAGTAGCTCAGTTAGCCGTGGAGACTTGGCCCTACTAGCTGACGGGAGTCTGCCCACAATACAAGTGAACATGGCCAGAGACCAGATTGGGACTGACCACCACCATTGAGACTATAGATGCCAGTTTGAAGAAACAATATATGATGTCAATTTATCATATAACTATATATTTTACTCAAATCCTATATCTTGCTCCATGTGCTGACCCGAACATGACCTGAATATGACCTAATGAGACTTGGTACTTTCCACTGTGCTGTGTTGATGGTTTTCACAACCTGCTGTCTGGAATAACAAAATACACCTGAAGCTGTCAGACCTCAGCCGCAGTTCCTCTGTCCTCTTTTAGTTCCTTTTTTAAAATCTTTTTTGATATATGTGAGTGCTTTTAAATCTTGTGAAAAACTTCTCTTTGGCGTCAGACCTTATAGACACCCACCCAGGTGCTTGAGCTCTGTCTTTTCAGCTGAAACCTGATTACTACCACAAAGATAGTTTGTGTCAGAATCTATATTTATTTCTCATAAGCGTTAATTTCAACCACACAGTACAGAGGTGATTTACAGCAGCTCTGACCAGGACTATGACTCCAGGGATGAGAAGACACAGCAGGTCAACAGAGGGGGCTGCTCACTATAGCAGCATCACTTCTCTCTCATTCATTCTTCCACTTACTACTTATTACTATTTTATGAACAAACTATTCCATGGGAAAACTCGCCAGAAATGCATCCACAACATTACCATTAACCAAAAAAACCCTTTGTTCTCTTTTCATTCCTTTAAGAGTCACTGTAACTCGAAGATCGACGAAGAATGGCACGGTAATGCTCGGCCTTGAATTTCCCCTACTGAGAGGAGTTGGACTCGGTTTTGATTTAACCTTTGCCATCGTGGCTTTCATACTTGTTGGCCTAAGTGTAGCCCCTCACTGCTGCCTACCCGTCACTTGTGGTAATGGGATTTGAGCACTATGAAGACAATGACTTGTGACATTACATGGAAACACTTCCAAGGCTAATGACTTAAAACACTCTCTCTCCACTCCTTTTTTCTCTCACTCTCCGTCTTTGATTCTCCATTTCTGTATTTCTCTTTCAGAGTGAATAACAAACCAGCTGTTTTTCCTCTCTTACTAATCCGGAAACATCAACTCCTTGTTCTCCAAGCACGGTGCAGTCTGAGACATACAGTACTCTTGCTTCACCATCAAAGCTAACATAGTGACAATAGCCCACACTGCACCCATTAACAATTCAAACAACTGCATAAACAAGCCTCACTGCTGCACTTGACATTGTTTTCAGGATACATACTATATTGCTGTATTTTGCTGTTTGAGCATGTCTGACCTAAAAATGAGCAGCCAGGACTTGTTGGATTCCAGTCTCTTCAAAGAAGAACTGTCTTGGGAACCAATTTGCCAGCTCTACAGGACGGCATTGTTTAAACTTTTTTCTGTAATGAAAGAAAATATTTTTAGACAGATTTTAATATCATGTCCTATCTTGTATCTCAGGGTGTTACAAATACAGTGCAAACTGCACTGAACAATCCTAGAACATTAACTCTAGTTGAGAGCATTTCCAGACAACAAGAGTGATAACTTTGAATGTGCAACTGAGGGTTGAGTGAACTTAATACAGAAATAAACTTAAGGTAATCAAAGGAAAGTCAGAGAGAGGAAAATAGCTGCTATGGAAAATGACTCCAAGTGCTACAAAAGTGTAGCTGCTGGAGAAACTTGCAGAGAGCTTGGAGCCTAAAGACATGCCAAGGGCTTGTACGATGCATTTAAAACCTGTACCCAAAACTCCTATTAATGGCCCTTGTCATTACTTATCTGTCTGGATGGAGACATATTGATGAGACACATTGACAGACAGAGCCATAACAAGATGCTGTGGGCATGATTGGTTTAGAAAAGGAGCTGAGACTAGAGACTAGGGGGTACATTTCAAATGTCACCCTTTGACTTTACCGACTCTTCAACATCAGTGATCTCCTCCTGTCTCGTCAAGCAACTTTAGCAACCAAGCAAGGACATTATGATACAATACCTACTGCAGCAGCCAGCTTTAAGTTTGTCGTGTTTATTGATGCCACTGTAAGAAGAATATTCATTAATCTTTCCATCAACCCATTGTCTATGATCGCTTGGGTTGGGGTCGCTTGACATCGGACAAGAGGCTTGGTGTCCTGGACAGTTTGCCAGTTCATCACAAGGCTGACATCACAGGGTGGGGTTAGTATCCTTTAGGCTCTGTGGAGGCATCTCACTTCACTGATATCACCTGTCCTGTCCTGTCACTCATCTGTCCTTTGTCTGAGAGCGATGATCAGATTATAAGTAGTTTATAGGTAGATTATAAACACTAGTGGCGCTAATGAGCCAAATAGGAATGTCCAGCATCAATAAAGCTTACAGAAGAAGAAGTTTTGAATGATCCCACGGAGAAAGTTTTTCAACCGACAACCGATGGCAGTCTACGTTTTCTCACAGCTGTCACGTAGCTTAAGTCTGACAAACATTAAATTAAGAGGCAAAGCTAACATTAGTTAACGCTGTTAAAGCTGGAGTGTGTAAGTTATTTTAGCTGTCATTTGGTCAAAAATCAATAATAACCTTTCAGCATATTGTATTCATAGTGTTATGACAGAACACTGGACTTATGGGTCTCCTCTTGGCTCTGTATTCAGGCTTTAAAAAATCAATGCCGTGACGGCAGTGTTCAGCCAATCACAGTTCATTTTACAGAGCAAGCTGTTTTGGGTGTTCCTATTGGTTGCTCGACCAAAGTCGATGCGCGTTCACCTTCCATTGGTGGTGAAGATGCAACGGCGGACGTCCAGGCAGGAAAAGCTGCTATCCCGGCATTACCAAAAAAAGCGTACACGGCTAAGCAAGCCAAAAAAAGGAAGACCGATGTAGACAAACGATAGTCTTAAAGGGAGAGTGGAAATAGACAGAATAAATCGCGTGTAAACTTTGGACAAGCATATCCGAGGTGGAGAGAGCTTAGCGATAGCATCGGGCTGAAGCTGGATTCTGAGCTTGCTGTTCTTCTCCTGGACAGGTGAGCCTCCAATGTAAGTTTTACGTAGCTAATAATCTAAATGTGTGGTAGTAATTGGCTGTGTAGTTGAAATGACCGTGAATCTAATAAAGCAGGCGGTTTGTGGTCACAATTAACGAGTAATGTGAGTTGATTAGCTTTATGCTAATCGTAGCCAAAGGCTCACGACAGCTACAAGCAAGTCAAAGCCAAAGTCAACATCAAATTTACGTGACAGTTATTATTTATTTTCAGGTTACGGTGAAAAGAAAGAAGTGTCTGAATAAAGTGGTTGTCTCTGATAGTCCGTGCATGTGGGGGTAATTGTTTATTTTAGCGTTATACGTTGTTTTATTATTCTTAGCATTCACACCCCTTTCCCGTGATATATACAGTGAGGAAAATAAGTATTTGAACACCCTGCTATTTTGCTATTTCTCCCACTTAGAAATCATGGAGGGGTCTGAAATTTTCATCGTAGGTGCATGTCCACTGTGAGAGAGATAAACTAAAAAGAAAAATCCAGAAATCACAATGCATGATTTTTTAACAATTTATTTGTGAGATATAGCTGCAAATAAGTATTTGAACACCTGTGTATCATCTAGAATTCTGACCCTGAAAGACCTGTTAGTCCGCCCATTAGAAGTCCACCTGCACTCCATGTATCATCCTGAATCAGATGCACCTGTTTGAGGTCATTAGCTGCATAAAGACACCTGTCCACCCCATACAATCAGTAAGACTTTAACTTGTAACATGGCGAAGACCAAAGAGCTGTCCAAAGACACCAGAGACAAAATTGTACACCTCCACAAGGCTGGAAAGGGCTACGGAGCAATTGCCAAGCAGCTTGGTGAAAAAAGGTCCACTGTTGGAGCAATCATTAGAAAATGGAAGAAGCTAAACATGACGGTCAATCTCAATCGGAGTGGAGCCCCATGCAAGATATCACCTCGTGGGGTCTCAATGATTCTAAGAAAGGTGAGGAATCAGCCCGGAACTACACGACAGGCGTTGGTCAATGACCTGAAAAGAGCTGGGACCACCGTTTCCAAGGTTACTGTAGGTAATACACTAAGACGTCATGATTTGAAATCATGCATGGCACGAAAGGTTCCCCTGCTTAAACCAGCACATGTCAAGGCCCGTCTTAAGTTTGCATATGACCATTTGGATGATACAGAGGAGTCATGGGAGAAAGTTTTGTGGTCAGATGAGACCAAAATAGAACTTTTTGGTCATAATTCCACTAAGCGTGTTTGGAGGAAGAAGAATGAAGAGTACAATCCGAAGAACACCATCCCTACTGTGAAGCATGGGGGTGGTAGCATCATGCTTTGGGGGTGTTTTTCTGCACATGGGACAGGACGAGTGCACTGCATTAAAGAGAGGATGACTGGGGCCGTGTATTGTGAGATTTTGGGGAACAACCTCCTTCCCTCAGTCAGAGCATTGAAGATGGGTCGTGGCTGGGTCTTCCAACACGACAACGACCCGAAGCACACAGCCAGGAAAACCAAGGAGTGGCTCCGTAAGAAGCATATCAAGGTTCTAGCATGGCCCAGCCAGTCTCCAGACCTGAACCCAATCGAAAATCTTTGGAGGGAGCTCAAACTCCGTGTTTCTCAGCGACAGCCCAGAAACCTGACTGATCTAGAGAAGATCTGTGTGGAGGAGTGGGCCAAGATCCCTCCTGCAGTGTGTGCAAACCTGGTGAAAAACTACAGGAAACGTTTGACCTCTGTAATAGCAAACAAAGGCTACTGTACCAAATATTAACATTCATTTTCTCAGGTGTTCAAATACTTATTTGCAGCTATATCTCACAAATAAATTGTTAAAAAATCATGCATTGTGATTTCTGGATTTTTCTTTTTAGTTTATCTCTCTCACAGTGGACATGCACCTACGATGAAAATTTCAGACCCCTCCATGATTTCTAAGTGGGAGAAACAGCAAAATAGCAGGGTGTTCAAATACTTATTTTCCTCACTGTAAGTGTTGCTGTTGTCATTAGATTATGCTGTATAAGTATCACGTCAGTATGACAAATATCGTAGCTTTATTAGTGCATGTAGGACATGTAGAGACATGTAGGCTATGTCGTGCTGAGACGTTAGCAAGAAATAATTGTTGTCGGTCTCTATCGCTCTTCTAAACAATGCAAAAGTAATGTTTGTTTGTTCATATGTTCAATTTGTTCACGAGAGAAAGGTAAAGTACTTTCTTACCTGTAATTCGGCCATGGCTAGTGTATGACAGAAAAGTTCCAACGTGAATATTTCAAGTGCCACAGTCGCACGCGTCCACGAGAATTCAGGCAAAAGACGGGGTGGAGCTACGGAGTCGAAACAGGGAGGGGAGGGGGGAGCGCAGTTGTTTCCATCCCAGTCTCATGCATTTTTCACATATTCTACAAACTCCAGCTTTAACATTACTGGTAATGTTAACTGAGGCCCTACTTGTGTTTAGCCATGAATGTTAGCATTTCGCTAATAAATGTAATGCTAATTCATGTAATGCTAATTCATGTACTTCTTTGTAATTTGCATTTGTGCGTTAACATTAACTATAATGTTTGGCAGTGATAGGGAATATAAAAAGAAAGGGTCAGTCTCAGGCGGGAATTCAGCAGTTTTTGGCCAAAAGAGTGAGTCTGCCAGCCGCTGAAAATGAGCAGAGTGAGAGCAGGGAGAGAGCAGTAGAAGATGGTAGACCAGAGGCTGGTCAAGAGCAGGGCACCTCCGGTCCCTCTTCATCAGATCAGAAATCATTTAGGGAGAGCAACAACAGTTAACGCTGTAATGTATGAAATGTCTGATATTGTTATCTTGTGAAATGGCACATACGTTCACTGAATTCTAACACCTCATGGTGATAAGATTTACCATAACTTTAATGTAATGGCTTTAATTTTTATTGGTTCGTATATCACCACATCTACCATAACTCACTTTTATATTTCAAGCTTTCAAGTCTTTCCTTCAGTTTTAAATAAATAATAATGTGGTCTAATAGACAACATGGTTTCAGCTGAATACATGTTTGGAGTTTGTGACACATATTTGTGTTTTAGCCACAAACTAGGACAGGACTCTCTCTGATACGGACAACCAGAGTGAAGTTGGTGAAGTTGGTGACTTAACCCCCCATTCTGCTGAGCCACCAGAGTCACCAATCAGTGCTGATCCTGCAGGATCTGATGGTAAGCGGCTATCTTGGAAAGTAATAACTGCTTGCGCATGTATTGTGACAGTAGGCTTATGTTAAATAATTTGTCATTTGCTGCTTTCAGACATCTTTCAGTGTGGTGCACAGAGTCCTGTGCAGACGTCAAAGGATTCTTCTGATGGTATGCTTTAAAAGTTGAGGGATATAAACAATTGACTCCAACTTTTATTTAATTTGCTTCTCACCAGACATTTCCCAGTCAAGAGCAGGGGGTCCTGTGCAGCCTGTCCTTAAGGTTTTCCCCAAGACGCAACATGGCAACCGCAAGAGGGCATTCAATGAGTCGTGGTACAGAGACTGCACATGGTTGGAGTACTCCATCAGTAGAGACTCTGTATTTTGTTATGCCTGCCGCCATTTTTCCTTCCAAATGCCCCGTCCTCTGTATTCAGAACAGAAACTGGTTTCTCCAACTGGAAGAAAGCTTTGTGTAAAGAAGGTGGCTTTAAAGACCACTCCAAATCAGAGCACAACCAAAGTTTTCCCTGGAAGCAGCACGAAATGGCCACTCAAACAAAGTCATGCATAATAGATTCTATTAACAAAGAGAGAGAAAAGAAAATTATGGAAAACCAGGCATATATTAAAACTATTGCAGAAGTCCTGCTTTTAACTGCCACACAGAACATTTCCCAGAGGGGTCACAGAGAGTCTGAGGACTTGGATAACCGAGGCAACTTTTTGGCTATTTTAGAAGAGATAGCTAAGCATGATTCGTTTCTAGAGAAGCGCATGAAAGCTCATGGTAATGCTAAATACACCAGCAAAACCATTCAAAATGAAATGTTGGAATGCCTGGCAGAAGTGGTTCAAGAGGAAATAATAAGGGAAGTAAAACAGAGTGAGGTGTTCAGTATAATAGCTGATGAAACCACTGGTCATCAGATATTATTACAGAGGAGTCATACATGAGGGCTTTCTTGACTTCATGAAAGCTGACAGCCTACATGCAGCAGGGCTCACTGCTTTGATCATAAAATGCCTTGAAAAACATGGGCTAGAATATGGCACCAACCTGGTTGGTCAGGGCTACGATGGCGCTGCCGTCATGAGTGGCAAGCACTCAGGTGTGTGTACAAGGATTCAGGAAGTTGCCAAATATGCATTTTATGTGCATTGTAATGCTCATTGTTTGAACCTTGTGATTGTTGATAGTGTTTAGTCAGTCTCTGAGGCTGATTGCTTTTTCTCACTTCTTCAAAAACTACATTGTTTTTTGTCTGGCTCATATGTGCACACAAACTGGCATGACATTCAGAGAGAAATGTATGATGGTCAGCCTCGTGAACTTTGAGGTTGTGTGGAAAGAGGTGGAGGAAATGGCTGTAAAGTGTGATCTAAGTTTGGAAAGGACTTAGAGGAGGGCGCCTAAGATGAATAGGCGGCTATGTGATTACATACTTTCTACATCAACTGGTGAGCGTAGAGTTGATGAAAACGACAGGGAAAACTTTAAAAGACATGCTTTCTGCAAAGACGTTTCTCTAAGCCCAACTGCACAATCATGAAGGGAATCCAAGCACTTCACCCTCAAAGCATCACCTTTTTACAAGAAGAGGCTCCTCTTTCCTTTGCCAAGATTTTTGATTCAAATGTTGATGACTTGGCCAACGAGCTGTATCAGATCAAGAGAGTTTTGGAGAGGAAAGAAAAAAGTGGGATGCAGAGGCTTACTACACTTCTAGAATTTGTAGTATTCCTAGAACCATTCAAGGAGGTGTTTCATGAGCTGTTTAGGCTCGGAAAAATAGCCATTGTGATACCAGTGAGCAGTGCTTCATGTGAGTGCAGCTTTTCAGCCCTAAGTTTGATTAAAAATCATCTACGAACAACAATGACAGATGAGCGTTTGAGTCATCTTGGGGTGCTGAGCATTGAGTCCCGACGAGCAAAAGCATTAGACATGAATGAATTTGTGAGACAGTTCAGTTCCTGTCACAAAAACCGAAGAATAATGCTGTTTTAGAGTCACCCACATGGAACTTTGTGTATGTTTGTGAGAGAGAGATGTTTTGAACTGACGGTATTTGTGAAAAAGTAAAAAGGTTTTAAAAAATGAATAAAATACTGGATTTTTTCACATGCTGTGTGTGTTTGAGAGTATTTTGTCTATGTACAGCAAAAAAGCATGTAAAATTGGTAAGGAGATTTTACTGTGTAAGCTTTTTTTAATTACATTCAAGTGTTTGAACATGGTGTGACTGGTGAAATGTATACACCTTACCAAAACCGGGGATTGTGTGCAAGGATGTTGGACAAATACTTGGCCCTTCTATGAATATTGTGGCCCCTTGATGGCCCCTTACTCAGAAAAATCCTAGATCTGCCACTGCTATAAAAGTTGTTGAAAACTTGGCACCAGAATTTAGCCTTCTTACATTTACTTAAGAAGTAGAGACTTTTCTGTGCCTGTGTAATGTGTAATCTTCTGTGCAATGTACAGTGTTTCAGTGCTTGAAACTTTCTTTTTTCATTCATACTATTATTCATATCCTACTTGGTTGTGTTTCAAGGCCACATCCTGTGATGTGGATACTGGTTAAGTGTTGAACTCTGACTCTGTCCAGTGCCAATCACAGTTAAGATCATTGTGCAGATCTTAAAATGAGACTGTAACTTTTGCTGAACAACAGCCACTGTGGTGACAAGTGACCAATGGAGAAACAACAATAGTAATGACCAGTGTGGGGCCAGTTGGTAAATTAAACTTTTACTAAATCCACACAACTGTATGGCAAACACATTTTTCTTGGGATAGTCAAACCCGTCCTCATGCCCACTGTAAGGCAATATAAAGGCTTAAACCAGAAAGAACCGATAGGTAATTGAAAGAAAAAGCACTTGCTGTAACTTAGTAAGTTACTAAATTAGAAGCATCCCAATGCCTTACAACACGTTTCTTAGGTTGCTTGATGTTCTCATAAGACTGGCTTAAAAACCTTAAACTTTAACTGTAAATCAAAGTTTGAAGGTGGTTGTACGAGTAAAATCTTGGATCCACTAATTCTATTCTCTCACCAACTTTTCCTTTTAGTTTCACTTCTAGTCTACCAGTTTTTTGGAATACTGTATCTTGTGTCTTATGTAAAGCTTATAAAACTGCATTGCCTGTTCATACTGCAGCTTGTGCTTGGAAACCTCAGGAAACTAGAGACAATAACAGAAACTGGAAGAACAACAGTGGCTGATCAGTCTGGAAAGGATTAACTCCATCCAACAAGCTTAACAAGGCTCAAAAGAGAGGTAAATAAAGAACAAACCGCAGAGGGAAATTAAGTTGCTTTTACACACAGGAACTAAACCAACCACATGATGTTTTAGACAAATAGCAGATACTCGAGCATTGAAGGGGAAAGTGTCCAATGCCAATATGACACTTTTTTTGGCAGGTGTCTTTTGCCTAGTCTGAACCATTGCCTGTAAAAATAGTGGACAGAGCCACCACGATGTCACCTCTGAAGAGTGAAAATGAATCTCAAAGTGGGTGGGCCATCTTGGCAGTGCATGACTATACCTAACTCATTAAAGATCCCCTCTTTGCCTATTTTAGATCAAAAATAAAAAATAATTGGCAAAGAGGTGGATCATGGGTGGAGCTGAAGTGAGCTTGGTTAAACAAGCTTACTACTACAGTGTTACTTTTACTGTAGTATTCAAATGGCTGTGTATAGTGTTGTCTTGAGCATTTTCAGGTCACAAAGATCTGGCTTTTTTGCATTGGAAAACACTAGTAAAGTGTCCTAATGAAAACACGACAAAGCCATTTGACTATCTTGTTCATAAATGATGGTGTCAGGACTTTTTTTTTATGACACACACACTTTCATTGATATGAATACTTGGTTTTGAGGAATGACCTCTATTTTGAGCATGTGACATGCTTTTACAGGTTATCAACAAGGTTTTGCAGTTTTCTTGTTTCTTGCAGGTCACGAATTTCGTGAGGAGTGGAGCTGGCTGGCTGCGGACGAGGAAGTAGGGCAATACATACTTGTGCACATACACGTATATGAGAATGCATATCTATTCAGACCTGTAATTCTTAGACTTTTTCACACAGCTATAGATTTTTTTTTTTTTTTTTCAATTCTCTATTTATGGTTTCATAATGACTGAGTCACCGTTAATACAAATGAGTTCCAGCTCTAATGCTGCTACTGTCTGTAATATGTTTCTATTTAGATTATTTGTCAGGATATTTTGTTATTATTGTCCCTGTTTGTCCTTATCTCCCTGTCTCTGTCTCTTTGTCTCTCTCGCTCTTTCTCCCCCCTCCACCCAACTGGTAGAGGTAGCGCCCACCCCGAGTCTGGTTTTGGGTTCTTCCCGTTAGTCTCGTCCCACCCCTTGTCATGACATAACTTCTGTTGTGATTTGATACTATAATGAATAAAGATTGATTGGTTGATTGCTATAGCTGTCAATTTTAGTCCTTGAGTTCATAGCTACGTGCTTTATTTGTTAACTGCTATCAAGGAATATGACTCTCCTTTGTAGTATGTGTGAGAGAAGACGTTGCGAGATTTGTAGACTTCTACGTGGTGTCCGCTGATAATGTAGTGGGCTGATCTGGACAGAAAATGCCAGGGCTGAATTTTTGTCCCAGTCCACCCCTGGCTGTGGTGTATGGCACTATTTTCTTACAGTGTTTACATACAGTTCATGTCTTGTCTGCTCATTTCAAGGTCAACGTCAGACTCCGTCATGCTGGTGACTGCTCTGTCTTTTATGTACTAATATCGCGAGACAGTTTTTCACCTTGACAAGAAATATCTTCTCGTTTTAATACCGTGAGATCTTGTGCGACGAGATCTAATCACACCCCTACTTCCTACTGAATTTATACTTCCTTTCAAGGCAGTACACAGTTTGTGGAAAGAAGACTTATTTCTAAAGCTGCATTATTTTTATTTTCTCTCAGGGGCTGCACAACAAACTGCAAACACAATATCATCTTATAAAGTGTCAGAAACATTGATATCCCTACACTCCTGCCATACAAAATCTGCAAGTAAAAAGGACATTATACCTAGTCCTAACAGTGATTAAGAAATGTATAAGAGCTCTGCCATTTGTATTGTATTAATAATTGAATGTGTAATGATTGTTGTCATGATTACAAATGAAGTTATAATGAAGTTAAACTTGATGAAAATAAGAAACCGCTAAAGAATCAAATGAAGAGATTAATCAGACAAAAGTATTATACTAAAACTGAGGTTGGAAGTTGAATATCACATTGGCCATTAGTCATCGAGCTGCAGAACAAGCTGGATGACTTAAGGAAATAAACAAAGTCACCGTCTGAAGCAATACGCACACACATTTCTGAAGTAAGTAGGTGTGTATGGTGAGAGAGATGTGAAGGGGGGCCAGCCAAAAGAGGATATAGACCAAAGCAACAGAGAAGATGGGGTTCTTCCTTGGATTAACACACAAGACGGAGTATGTCAGCAGCCTATCTTTGCACAAAGGACTTCAAGAAATTCACAGTTGAGATCAACAAGGAATTAAGAGCGCAACGGATGAACCATTTTTCCAACCAACTGTGGATTATAATTTGGATTTTGGAGTTCTCTTGCTCACTCTGCTGGCATGAAGTTTGGACTTTGAAGAAATTTGAGGAAAATTGGAGGGAATTTGGGGACCTCGGACTGGGTCGTGAGTTACCGAAAAGACTTGGACTTTCAGCAGGAAGGGAAAGGCATACCAGCCTCAGCTCTTTTAGGTTGATCTTTATTATATACTGAATTGGGATTCTTACCAATAGGTATTCTTGATGATGAGCTGTATGCTTTGCCCTTGCTAAAACTTTGCAATAAAACTTACATAATGCAGTTAAAGTAGAAGCTGTGGACACTGATTTCATGTCTCTTTGATGAAGGTAAAAAGTGAGTTGATAAGTGTGCAAAATATCTTAAAGGTTCTTGAAGGTTACTCTAGCCAGCTAAATTAAACAGACCCTTAGGGCTTACAAAAAGCCCTTAAAACTCATCCAAGCACCATACCAAGTGCTCAGATCACTGAGAAGAGAGCTGCCATTAGCAGGCGTGGCTGGGGACTGCATCCGACTCAAGGGCTCTTCAAGTCAGGTGCTACGCCAGAGGACGCAGGGTAGACGTTCGTACATAGGCAGTGAGAAGCTGGGTGAGTCTCCCCACCACTAGCTTCACAGTCAGTAGTTAAATCCATCAGACGGAGAGCTGGTCCAGTACCTCCTGAACAGAGGTAAACTCGGGATCTAACAAATGGTGGCTCTAACATGGTAAACGTGTTAGCTAACAGTTGCTTATTTACACATCCAGAAGACATGGCTCAAGATTTGCAAATTGGGATTCTTGTTACCTAAGAGATTGTGTAATTTAGCTCTGTGTTGATCTACACCAAATCCTGAGGGAAATATCTGGCTATGCTTCACCATGTTCATGACTATTTTCACATTATAGTCATGGTCATTTGATCCATTGTTAAAACTAGAATGGCACTACCAAGGCCCATCAGTCCCCTTTTGTACTCACTCATAGATACCAACCACCTAAATACACCTGATTTTTTTTTTCATCAAGATCCATGCATTATTCCCTGAGAAATTAATGCAGATGTTAAAAAATCCTAACCCTATCACGCAATGTTAAAGAAAGTGAGTAAATAAATCCTGGATCTGTCCCTTAAAAGTTAATGGGGTCTATTCTAGGCCAAGACTTATCCTCCATTGTTTCCAAGTTTAACGGAAATTTGTTCAGGAGTTTTTGTGTAATCCTGCTGACAAACCAACAAACATATTTTTATATGTTGGTGGCAATTAGTATAAAACAGGACTAGTCTGTACAGCACATTAATCAGGGGTCTCAAACTGCCGCCCCTGGGTCGCTTCAAAATTTGACCAGAAGGGCTGCCAGATGTCTTTCTTAGTTCAGTGCAGGGTTTCAATAAGTTATTTAAGAGTAGGGGAAAAAGATGTGCACTGTTACCAACAGTTAACTAATCATATATAAATGTATACAAACTGCTGTTTGCATTTTTGTATTATTATGTTAATAATGGAAATAAAAATGAAGAATTCAGAAATATTGCGTTTCTTGCAGTACTTGAAACACTGTAGTGGCCCTCCTACAAGATGACAATACCGCCAGTGGCCCAAAGCTATTTTGAGTTTGAGACCCCTGACTAAAATGGATCTGTTAAATAAATGATTTATCACATTACCACAATTATGGCGTAACAAGTGGATGGATTTCACTCATTTCCTGTCTGCCCATGAAAACAGTGCAGAGATGAGACATGGTCTCTGTGTGACTAACAGATCTTACTGTGGTGGTCCTTAGGTACATGTGATGTGGATGATATTTCAATTACAGCATAAGCTTATCTTCCCTTTCGCAATTGCATCTCATAATAGTCTATTATCCACAGCTTTTCATGCTTGATTATCAAGTAGGATTTCAAGGCTTTCTGGAAGTTTGCCAGAAGCAACAAATGAGGCAGAGAATTGAGAATTGATTTCTTATTGGGCAGAGAAAACACACTCCCTCCTCAAGCCCACTGAGCTAGACTACACACTCAGATATACATGACAACTCTATTAAAGGCTGTCATATTTCGTTGGGGTTGTTTCCCATAAGAAACAAAGAAATGGCAACGCAGACTTGTCCTCTGGGTTTTGTGATGCAGCAGTGAACACTGCCTGGTCTCTGTGGAGAACAGAGCTAACCCCAGCAGTGCAAGCAATGAGCTTTACTGCTGAGTCCCTTAGCCCCAGAGCTTTTATTGTAGCCTTAATGAAACTCAAAATGCGCTGGCATCCACACATGCTTATGTACATTTGGCTGCACACACCCACATGCAGTCACACACTAACACAGATCTATCTGTCTATACTCATTCATGTACATACACACATTCACCAACAAAGGCACAGGTCTTATTGTCTATAAGTAGTAGGATGTAATGATTCAGCTCACTGACCTGCTGTGAACTGTATATGGCCTTAAGTGTTGGAACATACGGAGGAAACTACAGTTTGTGTTTGTCTGCATATTCTTTTATTATTTTATTAGAAGATTGCCAGTGCTCCTGCTTCTCTCATACAACATCTGCCATGTGAGGACAACCCAAGTATCATGGATAAGTGGAAGAGTTTCACACATTCATGTTGTCTCATAAAATTATGCATATATATAATAGTAATTTGCAACAGTTATTCTATTTTAAGGGAAACAATGTTACCCTCATCTACCACATTTTTTAATTTTAATACTACTACTACTACTAATAATAATAATAATAATTAGTAAGTAAGATGCCTCCTACTTCACTGCAAAGTCCATTCTCTGTCTATGAGCACTAGAGGCTTCAAGCTTTCACATTACTCTTGTGTATGCTGAATACTGGACCAGCAATGGCTTCCAAACTATTTGTGATGTCACAAATCATGCTCGCAGGCCCGCCTCTTAAAACCAAATTTTCAATGAGCACGGAGCAATGGATTTGAAAGCAACCTGTTCAGGCTGGGACCTGCCTCGAAGGAGATTTATTTTTTTCCTTAATACTTTTCTTGACTTGTACATTGTATTATGTACAACTTGTTTAACATTGTTGGTTTGATCAGCCAGTCAGCTTGATGTACAGGTCCACACAGTATTGAGATTAAGATTGAACAAGTGTGTGCATCGGCTCCTCTGTAGCTTAGAGATTCCTCTTACCCATTTTAGGATATATGCATTTATTAGCATATGAATGTAGTTTATAGAAATAGGTAACAAAAAATCCAAAATAGATTTAAATAGATTTCATCCCTTTTCTTGTCCAAATTCAGCAAATTCCATTGATTGGAAAGCAACCAGCAATTGGATGGACATCTACCTATAATTACACCAATTATGAAACATTGGAGAGCTTTCTGGACTCCTTGTTTAAGGAGACAAAAAATGTAAGTGAAACACCTCAGGGTGATATTTATTTCCCTCCTTTGATACAGGGTAAGATATAGAGAAGTGTAAATTCTTCACAGAGGAGATAGGAAGTATTTGACAGAAGAAATGGGTTTATAATGCAGTGCTGAGTGTCAGTTCAACTCGGATAAACAAGACAGCCAGAAAGAAACATAGCAAAAGCTTCCATCACAGAAAACGAATGCAGACATATTATGTGATTTGCAGCCTGCAGAACTTACTGAAATCAATATTCAGGTTAAATATTTAAGTTTACATTATTTATCTCCCACAGGCAGCGTCAGGTGGACTGGCATCAGTGTTGTATAGCATAGTCTTTGGTGAAAAGGTTTGTCTATAACCTGAACTGAGGTTCCAGACACTGTAAATTATCAATCACAGAAAATGCATTCTTGCGATTGGCGTTACTTTCTGATGATCTACAAAATGGTTGGATGCTCTTCATCCTGTCCTGTCTAAAACTTCAGATTTTAGATGGTCAAATCTAAACATTATCTGACAGATGCTTCTGGAGAGGATGCCAGCTAATCTCCTCTCAACATTTCCATCAGGAGAGACTTCGTTCTGAATGAATATATATTTTTATTGCAATGTGCACATCAGATGGGAAATATGAGTCTTTGGTGATTACGCCCCATCATGATAACCATTATATTTTAAGAGGAGAGGTGATGGAGCCTCGATGCTGCTGGTTCAACCCAATTGCCAGAATAAATGTTAGCTAAGTACATTTCTGCAAAACCACACATAAGTAACTGAACATTTCTTTATGTTGCAACTTAAAGCTATGGTCTACGATCTGAGAAAGATTTGAAAAAAGCATCCCCCACACACACACACCCCTCCCCTATGTGCTCCTTAATCCCTCCCCTCCGAGCTCGTATCGCTCTCCCCTCGGAGCCTCCCACGACACACCCCCTCCCGCAACAAGCAACAAGAGCGACAAGCCGGCCGGCATACCTGAACTGCAAACCTCTTGCCCGCTTGTAGTTTCAAATGCGGAAGTGGGTTGGGACGAGGCGTGACCAGGAGCAGGAGAGTGAGCGAGGGGATTGGATGGAGGGTCCGAGAGAGAGAGTGCAAATTTGAGCAAGGGGAAACTCCCATCCGGACCAGATGGCTGCTATCGGTCAATTTCTTTGCAGTTTTGCAGGCGCTAGAGAGAATGGATTTATTTGGTTCCTTTTGCTCTTCACATTGTGTAGGTCGTACTATTGGGCCATAACCACCATCTAAATAATGTTAATAATAATGATCAGTTTTTCACATCGTAGACCATAGCTTTAAGGTTTGTTTAGTTGTCATTTTCTATTTCTATCTTGTCACAACGCTGTGCTTTTGCTCTTGTTAGGTTTAGGCACCAAAATCACTTGGTCAGGGTTGGAAAAACATCATGGCTTAAAATACCTGTTTTGGTCACCACAATCACAGATGGGGATAGTTTGAAAAGTGTGAAAAATAGCTGGCTTTGGTTGCCACAGAAACCGCTGGAAATATGCCCAGGTCTCCTTATAAATATACATTGGTGTGACTCGGTCAGCCGTTTGGCAGACTTGTTGCCTTGGCCATATCTGTGGGTAACAGAAACATTAACTGCTAACAATATATCCTGGTGACTGGGCTGGATGATGGTGATGGGATGAGATGAGATGAATGGCTTAAGATCTTGATGTGATGAGGTGGAGGTGAAAGGGATGGAGGAGGGTCACAATGAAAAAGTGGGGAGAAAGTGTAAGAGAGTTGTGAATGAATGAGCATTAAGATAGGAGATAGGAACTTTGCAACTGCAATCGAATTACCCTGGGTAATGTGATGGCATTATGTATTATGCATCAGGGCTTAATGATAATCTTCTGTGGTAACTTAAGAGAAGTTTAGTGTGACAAAAAAAAAAAAAAAAATCCACAGAAATGTAATAAAAGTTTTCATCAGCATTTAAGGTTCAGTGGTATTTTAGAGTATATTTAATGTGAAACTGAGACCAATAAAACTATTGCATTTTAAAGGTCCAGTTTGTAAGATTGAGTCTTATTCCTATAGCCCATCAAATACTGATGCATTGGGTCAGTCGCCGGCCCTTATGCCAATGGAAAATCAAGTTTTTAGTCCAAAAAAATAAATGTTCTTGCATTTCTATATCCCTTTTCAGACTACTGACCGCTTGAAGCACTTTGCAACACTTGTCACATTCAGCCATTTACACACTGATGGCAGAGACTGCCATGCAAGATGCTGACCTGCTTATCAGGAGCAATTTCGGGTTTCAGCATCTTCCTCAAGGATACTTCAACATGCAGCCAGGAGAGACTACAACAGCATTGTTGGAGCCATTTTATGTTTATTAGTTGTTTGTTTTTTTAATGTTTTAAAACAAGTCCCCATCTACATCAATTGTTTGGAAGAATGCTGAAACACTGTTTTGCTGTGAAGCTCCAGAAATATTTTGTGGACTATGAAATAGATTAGATATTATATTATATATATTAAGATAGACTAAATTGTCATTTTTGGATTGACTTTTCCTTCAAGACACTACTCAGACATCAAGGATCACTTCTGAAAAAAAAAAAAAAACTCTCAGGGATAGGCTATAAAACAGATTAGCAATGAAATCCCCTCACAACATACAGACATCATCAGCTAAGGCTCGCAGCAAACTGATTCATTATGCAATGCAGCATGTTGACATCTTGATATCTTGGCTGATTTTTTTTCATAGCTCACCTGACAATGGCACAAAACACTCCTGCTTAAAGCGAGAATGTTTTGCACTACTGTGTATGTGCATGTGTGTGAGGGTAGAATGACAGGGGTTGCAGGGAGGATAGCAGTGGCGATAACTGTCATTGAAGTATATGTTTAGGCCCATGGCTAAACAGGGTGTATCAAGGCACCGGTGATTACTGCACAACACTGTTGTTCCATTTCCCATTCGCGTCTCAACAATGGCATCTTCCTTCCTTTTGTCACAACTGTTGGAGGAGCTAACATATGTCACATTCATCTACCTGACTGCCCCTGTATGAAAAAACTCTGTTAGCTTCATTCTGTTTGGCTCCTGCAGGAAAATTAATAACTGAATGTATAATGTTCTCAGAGCAAGCAAGACAGATATAATGCCTCACCCCTGAACATCTTAGCATGCATAAGTCTGTCTTACCCTCCTCCATGTGCTCCCTCCTTCCTCTGTCGTGGGGCCTGGACTTGTTTGTACAATGTAGAGGGCTTGAACTTAGAGCCCTGGTAAATGCCCTGTGAGAAAAGATCAATTTTTCATGAATGAGTCCCTGGTGTTTTAAGAGGCAGGCAGGAGCAGGAGGGGTGGTCTGCTTTCACCAGTCGATTAACAAAAGAAACTGTGATGTCCCACTAGACAACACAATGCAAATCCATAAGGATTTTATTTCTGGTTGTTCTGAATTGATTTTCTTTTTAAAGCTAGAGGAAGTAAGTAAGTTTAAGAAAATCATCTCAGTAAATAATTCTAGCTGACTGCTCACTAGCAATTTTCCATGCACCCATTAAAATAAAGGTTCAAGTTGGAACCAAAAGTGTTTCTTCGCAGTGATGCCATAGGAGAACATTCATGGTTCTGCAAGGAACCTTTTTCTTTTCCCTTTAGGTTCTTCAAAGAACCATTGATTATCAAGGTCTATGAATAAGTTTAAATGGTTCTTTAAAAGTTTCTTCTTTTAAGGTTCCATGAAAAACCTTTTGCGTAGGGCAGGCCTATTCAACTTGTGGCCCCCGGCACAGATACAGCCAATTTTGAAATTTTCTACAGCCCGCAAGACTGCCCGCAAATCGACTGATTTGGGGGCAGTCTTTGCGGGCCATAGAAAATTTGCGTCATATTAAAAAATTAACCTTATGTATGCCTTTCAAATACTTTGAGACATCATAAACCAGGGCCGTTGAATTTAAATGTTGCCTCAATCAGATCTGGGTGGGTTACATCGCAAGGTTAGAAGAAGTGGTTGTAAGATTATAATTATTTCCTAAAATATTAATATTAATATGGCATTAATAAAGGTTATTATGCAGACTACTGTTAGTCTCTCAACCGACCGCGAGATGACCTCATAGTCAGTACGATAAAACAGTGAAACCCCTTCCTGATCAGGTAAGAATGGGTCTACTAACACATATTAATTCAGGGGAAATGATTAAATGTAATTAAAGAAAAAGCATGAGCAAACTCGGAATGCGTTCAGTGACCAAACTGTAAAATGTATAGAAACCACAAACAACTTAATAGTCAAAGATTTATTTGCTACAAGACATGACAACAACAGAGCACAAACTAAACTACGACGTCAAAACATTACACAAAGACAAAGAGGTACGGGGGTTGGACCAGGTGTAAATGGAGCTGTGTTCAGCAACACAACAGGACATGAATGGAGGAACCTTAAAAAAGACTGTGCTTGCATCGTTCAAAGCTGAGAGTACTGAGAGTAACGGAAAAGAAACCAAGAAATCTAAGTTTGAACTTAGTTTTTCTTATCCTAGCCGACACTTGTTTAACCTGTAAACCACTTTGTATGCTCTTGTTGCCAGCATGCAGCTGAGGTCCGGCCGAGGGCCGGTGGTGCCCCCATCATGGGGGTCAAGCAGTGAAGAGAGCTCCTGGCTATATCTTCTTGCGATTGTCTCGTCTATTATCTCTTCTTAATGAAGAGTGTTCATCCTTTCTTTAAAGGGCTCTTGAGACTGGGAGGTGACGTGTGATGTCATCAGAGGTGACACTTCACTCCTCCCTGCGTCCCTTCCAGATATCAAACTTTAATTTAACTAAAATCTTATTAAATCATAATTGATGTCTGTTAATAGAATGAGGTTTAGAGATTTGACAAAGTGGCACGCATAGCTTTTAATAATACCAAATATCCAAATATCAAATACATTAATTAATACAATATCACATATTCAGAAATGCATGATAAACATTATCAATTCAATATGAAATGTTATGAGTGGCAACTAATAAGCATTACATACATTAATGTATTGATACACTGATGTCTTTGAATGAGCACAATGAAATGAAACAGAGAATTAAAAAATACACACTATTGTCCCAGGATGGTTCCTTCTGCTCTTGGATCAACAGAACTGGAGACTGATTTAGCAGACAAGCATGTAGATTAGTGTCTATACAGGCCACGGCACCCTGGAGTCTGAGGTCCTGAGAGGGCAGTTCACAGTTCTTTGTGAACTCTGGGCCATGTATGCAGAGGTGGAATTGATGACAGTTTATCAGATAGGTGGGTGCCCTATCCTGCAATAAACTGTCTTTCCATTTGGAGTTTGAGTTCTTTTGATGTCCTGGAAACGTGTCCTGGTGTGTTGTGCGCCATTTTGTGACTGTCAGGGAGGGATCCTAAAGACAACGGGGTGGCTGGGAGGTTTTCCAGTCATATGAAATGAAAGCACTCTGGGCTGGCAGGCCACAGAAACTTGCATAAACTAACGTGAACAGGTTGGACACACTGGATGCCTGTGTACTGCTTGGTGGCTGTGTTACTGAGCTGCTGCGGCTCACTCTCGTGTTTGTTCTTGTGTTTGTCCTCCCTGTTTACATTGAGTTTGACTTTGATAAGTATTGATAAATATGATGAAGTGATTTTCCTTTACCCCGTTGAAAAAGCAAAGAAAGCTGGAGGGGGAACGAGAGGGAGCAAGGGGGAGAAAGTGAAAGTGAGAGAAAGAGAGTGCCCCTCACCTGTTGTGTGTATTCTCTTCATGTCTGTGACATATTTTACACATACAGCAAACTACCACTAATCTGACAACACGGAGATCACAATGACACCAAAACAGTGAACAAAACACCTAGACTGAGCACATGTGTGGAGTTAAACGGTCCTGTGCTTAGCCATGCTATGCTATGCTGTGTGTTATCTAAGCCCAGTTCAATGTTACCAGTCTTTGAATCAAAGGTGCTGGTGGTTCCTTAGCTGATAAGGAGAATGTTGTAATCCCAATGTTCAACAGTGCTCTCCTTGCTGTGCAATGTTAGATGAAAAAAGGTGGATGGAGGAAACTGGTCACTCCTTTCCTTTGCAGGGGTAGCAGCTTCGTGCTAACTTGCTTCGTGTTCCTCGGATTGTGGAGTTAGCTGGCAAGCTCTGCATCGCAGCTGCTGGTGCTTGCTGAGCTAGAAAACTAGCACGACCTTGCATTGCTGCTGCAGGGAGAAGTTCTGTGGGCCTGTTGGAACTGGAGCTGGCAGCTCTCAGGAAGCTGGGGGCAAGGCCATATGGGAGCAGAGCTGGAGAAGAGCTCTGAAGAGCAAAGAGGGCAGGCAGCCCAGTGGGAGAAGAGTGGAGAAGAGGAAAAGGGGCTGGAGTTTTGACTACCTGGTCAGTGGGGGTCTGTCACCCTGTTCAATAGTAGCTCAAAGCTGGGTCTCTTAGCAGTCTTTGCACCTAGGTGTGAAGAATGGGGAATTCTGGGGAACTGAGTTCAGTTCAGAGCCCATTTTTAAATCATCAATGAACAACTTCATTTGTGGATCCAATACTTGTGGTCATTGATGAAATGGTTGTTGACAAAACAGTTGAGGAAAGCGTCACTTCAACCATTGAAAAGGTGCCTCCAGGGCTCTTGGCATAGGCCATATAGGTGGTCGCCTAGATCGCCACATTGGCACCTTTCCGTCATTGAAAATAACAAATGAACAAAGAAGGAAAGAAAGAATAACAAACTTTGCATCCCTGTTGTTCCTCATCATTTGACCTGGCCATGACCCTGGCCTGCATTTGGGGTGCTGTGTCACATGAGCACTGACTGTGCAGTGTGTTGAAAGTGGGGGGGATGGGCATCTCAGGTCAGAGGGAGAGAGAGCAGCAGGCCTAACTGACTTATAGATTTATTGATGGCCCTCAGGTGTGCAATTTAAAAAACGGAAAAAAGAGGAGGAAAAGAAACCCCAATTTAGAGGTATGATGTCTTTTTATAGCATTAAAAACAATACTGTGTTGTATAAAGATGTTTCATTTGTACTAGCTAGTTTAAATTAAAATAAAGCAAAACTAGATTTTAATGCTAGATAATGAAGCTATGCTAAGGATGTTTATGAATCATCTGAATGTCAAGCTTGTTAACTTATTTGGTGAATTGTTGCTGTTGGCTGGTTAACTACTGCTGCTGTTCAGTGTTCCCCCTCCTACCTACAGTGTTTGACATTGTGCTGAAATTCGCTGACCAATATGGACAAATAATTACCCATATTCCTGGGCATGTTTAACTATTTAATTGTAGTGCAACCTCTTTTATTTTACTAATGCATAATCACAAGTAGGTAATAAAGTGTTACGTTTGTTACGCTCGGCCTAGGGTAAATATCCCCACTCTCCAGTACCAGCCAATCCCCAGCTGCCATGTCACTGGCTCTTGGCCAATGCAGTGTGGGATCTGATGCGTGGAGATCAGCTTTGGAAGGAGACAGGAGCTCTCACTCAGCTTGGAACACAAATTAATAGCACAACACAAATGCAAAATACAGCTGGAGCCGTAACAATGTTATCTCTGTCTACTGCACCTACATGTTTTTGCTTGTACAGCAATGATCAGACTAATCTACTCTATAACTGTCCAGATGCACTCAGTTTGCACTTAGTTTGCACTCAGTTTTGCAGAAGCCTCCAACATGAAACATGATGACATGAAAATGATTTGTGGTCTCTGACACACTGCTGTGTTATTATTTTTATTGTTGTTGCTAATTTTTATTATTACTGATGTTACAGATAAACCTTGTTACTAAATAAATGCCGGCCATAGTCAAATTAGATAAAGCTTATTTGTACAGTGCCTACTTTATATGAAGTACATGACACAACAGACTTAATGCAGTGGTGTAACAGTATGGATGTACTGTATGTTTGAATACAGTTGCAGGTCAGGCAATCAATAATCTCGCCTAGGGCACCAAAATGGGAAGAGCCGGCCCTGGGTGCCTCTCTTGGACACATCAACTCTTCTAAGACTGTAGCTACTGGCAAAGGATGTCACAGGGAAGCTGTTGGAAAACCAAAAAGCAGAGGTCATGCCTACCGCTGTGAATGAATCAATTGACTGTACCGACATGGCCCAGCTGTTTATATATGTTAGGTTTTTTGGTGGAGTGTGCTTTTAAGAGGAAATTCTGGGACTCATTCAGTTAGAGGGATACACAGTTGAAGGATTGTCAGTTTTGTTTTGTTTTTTACTTAAAAAGCGTGAACTGGATTCACAAAACATTTGCTTGTTGGTTATTGATAGCACTCCAGCTATGATTGTAGAGTACAAGGGCCGGTCGCCCGGCTGGCAGCCAAACCCCACATATACAGTTTTGCGCAAAGCCCAGTGATTTGAAAAACACACCATACACCATGAACATTGAACATTTCAGACACTCAACCTCCAGCCTTCAGCATTGCCTTTTGCTTGCTTCAACATCTGCCGAACACACTTGTACAACTACTTACTTGTTCATAATGATGTCAGGTTGTTCAGCAAAAGAAAGATTCTGGACCATTTATGTGAACTCAGCAAGGAGATTGTGGCTTTCCTTTGCACATGCAAATACAAACAGACAACAAACTTAATGAAGCACATGTTGGAGTTTATGGCATAAAAATCTATTTTCTGTGAGACAGTTTTGGACACTTGAACACTTTGAATCTGGAAATGCAGGGTCGGGAAATGTCTATCGCTAATTTGGTTGAGAGGCATTGTGCCTTCAAAGCAAAGTTAATGATTTTCACAACACACCAAATGGCAGACTTCTGTTCAGAAACAAAAGAGATAACATCTTGTAATGATGAGAGCATCTTTCAGATGGAAATGGTTAATGAGCAGTCCACATTTGCTTTAAAACAGCACTTGCAGTGAGGGTGCAGTGAACATTCGGTCTAACCATATCATATGAACGCAATCAAAACAAGTGCATGTTGTTCCATGACCAGTGAGAAATTGCACGAGTGTCTCAGGAATGCCCTTGCTATGTATGAGCAAAACTAAGTTGAAATAGCAATATTAAGGCAGTGTAATTTCTCTCACTGACTCAAACAGGCTCAGAATTACAGAAATCTGGTAAGTATGGGAGTTATGTAGCAGTAAATCACCTGACTGAGGCATGTGATGGTATCTTAGTGTAAATGCAAAGACTACAGATCTGTTTTATTATGCAGCAGGTTCCCTTTTTGTTTGTTTGGGGACTTTTAGTTTTTACCTTGTGACAGCCATGCCTCTTGTGGCTGTTGGGCTGTTTGCCTTTCTTTCTTTTTGTATTGCAGATGCCAAGCAGGAGGGGTTGGGGTTGTCGTAAGTTGCTGGGAACACCTGGGCCCGGTGTTCCCAGTACTACAAGATCACACCTCACTAGCTCTGGGGGGGAGAGAGGACAAAAGGGAAACTGTGCTCTCTACTCTCCACGCTCCTTATTTTGTTTATTTGCTTCTGTTTCCACCTTACAACACACCACTCACTATTTTGACAATCATGCATACACACTAGCACTACTGATTTACTGACTGCCACACCTCATACCATTTTTTGATATGTTGGTTTTGAGTTAGTTCAAATAAATTATGATTTCCTTGCTTTAACTTCTTGTATCATCTCCCATTATTTGTTATGGTTTTGAGCCACCACTGACAACCTTTAACAAACAAGGACACGAACCTGCTATATGCACCTTACAGATGAAGCCACCTAAAACCTGCCGTTCCTCCATGATGGGACCCTAACCAGTCCGTGACGGGTCCGTGCTCAGACCTGGAAGAGTCTGTGACTGGAATGAGATCCCCCGCAGTGACGTAGTGAACGCAGGGCTGAATCATAATGCCCCTAAGCGCCATGTGTGGAAACCAGTTGCAATGGTTTATCTATCCACCCGGTGGAGCAGTGATGATGGAAACTGAAGCATTACTTCAGCGTGAATCAGCTGTTCCCACTGTATCATAGGCATACAGTATTTGACGTGTGTGAGAGTGTGATTCCCACACAGAGCATATTTAATTATTATTAGGCTACCATATCATGAGGTCATCAATATAATGCTTCAGCTTTTTGTTTTTCAACAGTACTGCATGAAAGTGAAAGTAATATGGCTGGAGAATTAAGTAATCTAATAGTCATGCTTTAAGATGTAACCCCTTTTCACAGCAGACATTTTGACTTGCCAAAGTAGGAAAAGCACAGGTGGACAAGAAATGATGGCTGCATTCCATTTAGGTGAGCTTGTTCCAGGGTTTCTGGTGTTGTGCATGTTCACTCACTCACTCATGGCTTACTTGGACACTTAATAAAGGGAGCCATTGTTAACTTTATTGGTCACCAATAATGTGACCAAATGTGGCACCATTTAAAAGGGACATAAACAGGCTTTCCAACGGTATAAGATTTATTGCCAAGAAGCATTGTTACAACTAATCTACTAAACATAAATTTCCTTACTTTTTGTGCTATGTTTATATATATATATATGTATATATATACATATATATACACACACACACACATATATATATATATATATATATATATATATATATACACACATATATGTATATAGATATATGTATATATGTATATATATATAGGGCTGTCAAAGTTAATGCAAATTCGTCTTAACAACGTTAATTTATTTGACACGCAATTACCTTAACTTGGATAAAGAAAACGGTCTTTTGATAAAAAGTTATTTGCATTTGTGTGTGTGAACTGAGTTACCACCAGAGTATGTCCAAAAAATGTCTCAAATACCACTCGCTGGCCAAGCCCACAGCTGATGCAGAGAGCCCTCTTCCCCCTCGCCAAAGGCAGACCACGCTGGACAGTTTGCAGTGGAGACACCTGGACAACTCTACATGCAACAAACTTTCAACAGCGATAGCTAAATGGGTGACTACAGCTTGTAGGTCAATTAATATTGTTTAGTTAACCTTTACAAGTGTAAAGTTGGACACTACATTGTGTTAGTATTACTATTACTAGTATAACATTACATTCAGGTCAGTATGTCCATCTGTTGTTGCTTGCTGGGCTTGAGTTTGCCATGTTATTCTTTCAGCATAGATTTTTGAGCATGCAGCACCTTTGAGGTTATTCTGGAGAATATTCTGGACAGTATCTGTCATTGTTTTGGATTGTTGCAATAATAATAAACATACATTTGCATAAAGCAAGCATATTTGTCCACACCCACGTTGATAAGAGTATTAAAAACTTAAAAAATATCCCTTTAGACTAACTCATCTAGAACAGATAAGAAAATAACTCGCGATTAATTTTGGATTCATCGTGAGTTAACTATGGACAATCATGCGATTAATTGCGATTAAATATTTTAATGAATTGACAGCCCTAACATATATATGTGTGTGTGTGTGTGTGTGTGTGTGTGTGTGTGTGTGTGTGTGTGTGTGTGTGAGCGCATGTGTGTGCATGTATGTGTGTGTGTGATGTCAAATGTCAATATGTAAAATCTCTACAAATTATAATACAGACATTTTATACAAAACAATAGGTGTTTGCCCTTGCCTCGTGGCTAATGATTAAGTTTCAGTTTTGGCCCTCCAACAGAAAAGGTTTGGGTCCCCTGAGCCAGAAGATTAACATTCTCATAAGAAAAAACTATATCCATCTACATGGAAATTACATATACATACATACACAGTCCCTGCCTCCTAAAATTGGAGGATGTGTTCATAAAAATCTGTGCATCAAGAAAAGAAAATTAAAGATTCCATTTCATCTTAATTGGACAGTACTTCTTTATTTATTTGGTTGTTTTGTGGGTAGCAAATGCCAGCTACGTGAGTGGATACAGTCACACCATGTGTGTTTTATAGACACATCCGACTGATGTTTAGACTGAAATGACAGTGAGTAGATAATGAGCTGTTAATATTCACCTACAGTGGTAACATATAGTGCAACTGGTAGTGAGACAGTTTCATCATCCCACTTCTTTGAGTGAGTGAACTCTGTGAAGTATCGCCATGGACACTTTAATAGACTTTTCAAGAGGGTCTTTTTAGTATTAATTTCACAGTTCCATAGCTACAAGAGGATTTAATTTGTTCAGTCCAAACATGGTCTATCTGACTCTTTGACTCACACTGTGAGATTGGGAAAGTCCAGCTTGGTGGCTACACAGCTAATTGTCTGTGAAATACAGCATGACCATTTCAAGCCAAATGATATTTCTCCCTTTTCATCAGCTGCAATTTCAAAGCAATGAGGTTGCTGAGTGGCACTGAGATCAATGAGGCATTAAAAGCCAATACATTTTGTATTGTTAAGCACATGCTCTTATACTCTATGTTCGAAGTGTCCTCAAACAATAGACGCATATACTCAGTGTGTAATATGCCAGGCTAGTGGGTAGCACGCCCTCATCATACATCCTGCACATCAAGACGATGGTAAGACTCCTTTGACGACTCAGAGCTTGATTTATCTCTGGGTTGGCTGTCGCAGTCTTTTTTTAAAAATCACTCACTGGAGCCGAACAGGGAGAAAGAGCAATCACCCAGCTGATTAGATTAGTGGACACGGGACAGATAAAGTGTCAGTCGGCTGATTGAAAGAAAACGGAATGCAGGCCAGGACCTGCTCCTGCGGATCACATTAATTGTGCTTTAAGTCTACCGGCATGTGGCTTAGCTAACACGTCCTCCCAGGAATGCAATTAATATGGAATGAAACGCGATTTCACACTCACACGTGCACACACGCTGCAGCTCTGGGCATGATTAGTGACTACGTTAGCTGCCTTCCATTGAGTTTTACCACAGTCCACATCTACTGCAGCCTGCAAGTTCTGAGGGCACAGCATTAATCAAATGCTCATTGGTGATAGCCATCTTGTTAAAGTGTCTTATAATGTAATTGCACAGGAGCGTGGTAATGCTTGTTGTGGTTTTGTAGTTTAGTCCACCAACTCTCCTATCAATGAAACACTTTGTGTTGGAGTGATATACAGTCGGTTTTAACTCCTCTATAACACCTATCCTGATGGCTGCTGCAGATGGTGCTGTTGTTTATGGTCACTGGACAGAGACCAACAAAATCAAAGTAAGGGCTTGAAGTGTGTTACAATGGTAATATATGTGTATGTGTGACTGACTGACTGCTGAAATGGGATCAGTATCTCTTTGACAAGACTCCCACAGTGATGGTAGACAGTACAGAGAGCAGGAGGTTCTCAAATTGGGCACCAGGGAGTTCTCAACCAATTAAGGGTGTGGCTGACCTATCAGTCAAGAAGCATGCTTTATATAGCTACTGTTATCCAGGAAAGAGATGAGATGGTCAAATAGGTTTTGGTTTAGGCCAATAGGTTTAGTTTTATGAGTTATTATATTAAAATAAGTCTTTGTCTTGTCTCTCTTAGTCTGAATTTTCCAACCCTTCTACACCAAGCAGTAAAATAATATACCCTCTGCTTTTTACACCAAGATTGTTCATGTAACTCATTGGGCAGATGGTGGGTTTTGGGTGGTGAAGGGTTTCAGGTTTTTATAAAGTTGTGGTCGGTTGGTTTTGTTTATGAGAATCAAGGTTCTAAAGGGAGACAGAACACAAAGTGAATTCTAGAGGCGATGCCATTGCATGCACAGTCAAAGAGTTAACACAGAGACAGATGTATAGGAGTCAAAAATGTTTCAACTACCAACTTCTACTTAAATCTTAAAGCAACACACACGCACCTGTTGACTCAGTGTGAACATTGCTTCACTGTCTTAATGCACCTTAAGGATAGACGTATGTTGCATGACTTTAAGTTAGAAAAGTAAAAACAGCTTAACTTGGTTTCTGCGCCTGCTGAATTTAAAGAAAAAGTTGAACATTTTGGGAATGAAGCAAATTTGTTGTCCTGCCAACAGTTAGATGAAAAGATTTTGCAAAGCAATTTCATTGAATAAAAATACCTTAAACTTGCAATAGATAACTTTTTTCTTTACTTATCATTCTGAAGTGTATACTGATTGCAAAATGTAATGGCTGTAGAAAAATGGCCCCATTTACATATAGATGATATAAATTGGTTCCCTATAAACCTCACTTTCACAATGCTTTTCAGTCTGCCACTGGGCTGGATATTTCCAGGAAAAACGATTTTCGGGGATATATGCCCCACGATCTAATCAGGGCACAAAGAAAGCACGTCTGCCATTTCATAGCGCCAAGGTCAGGGTTTCTAGGTCAAATTGGGACTCCTACAATTGTTTATTGTTTTGGACAGTAGCCAGACTGTTAGCGGTAGCTATGTTGCTAACACTGTCTTTGTAATAGCGCCGCCAACAACAATACCATAGGGAATCCGTAGGAAGGGCAAAGTTAAAAAGTTGTCTTTTTAGGCTTTAAATATGAAGTAACAGCCAGCCGCTAATTTTCTTAATTTAGCATAAAGACTGGACACAAGGAAAATAAGATTGTCTATACAGTCTGTTGTCTACAAAAACTAAAAAGTAAAAGCAGCTGTTTGTGGCTTTATATTCAAAGAACAGATATGAGAGTTGTAACTTTTGTAACTGTCAACTATAAACGTGAAGAAGGATATTTTTCCAAAATGTCTAACTATTTAATGAGAGAAGGATAATGCTTGGAGGTAACTGGTGATGAATTGGCTATGTCTTTGTGTTTTGTTACTTTTTAGGCTACCTGCAAGAATGCACCTTCTAATAATTTGATTTATATCCGAACAGGTTAGGAATTGCTTATTGAAACACTTTTCCTGGGCTTTAAATATCTATATCATGTATATACGCTAACGCAACCCTTGCCCTTACCACGCTCGACTTCACCTTTCTTAAACCCTCTTCTCATTCTTGCTCATTAAAACATTCCCTATTGCACCGGTTCCTCTCCATTAGTTCACATGATGGCCTCAGGAACTTTCTCAAATCATACTCCAAGTTCTTCCTCCCCAACCCCCTTGTCATTTCTTGAACCTCGTTTCTCCCGAACTGTCTCCTGTATTACTCTGCTTTCACAGGAGCCTCACACATCTTCCTGTACCACTTTTAATTCTTCTTGATCTCATGGCTGTCTCCCTTTAATTCTCTGGCAGACTTCAGTGCCTGCAGGACAAATTTAAGCGGACCTCGTTTCATACTGAAGCTGAATTCTGTCGCGTTTTGGATCTTTTAATGTAATATTTGTGCTGCAGTGCATCTTCCTTTTTCATGAACACCTCTGTTCTCTTCATCAGCCCCTGGCCACCTAATGATGTAGTGTATTAATTATAAGAATAGTAATTTGACAATGCAATGTTGTATTGTGTTATTTAAATGAAAGAATGCTTAAATATGTAATTACCTGCCCAAATTGATAGTTTAGTTTAGAGTTTAAAGCTGTATTTGTTGAATTTACCATTTTTAAACCTTTTAATATAGAAGTCGAGCGAATTTGTGATTTGTGATACGTGATGAAGCCGGGAATGAGACCTGCCTCGGTGGGAAATTCTTGTCAGCCCAGTTGCCAGGATAAAGTGTTGGCAGTTAACATTTCTGTAAACCACTGATTTGTTCACATTTGTACGTGTCATACATAGTTTCAACCTGATTTGCAGAAACGCACATTGTCAGCATTTATTCTGGCAGCTGGATTGGGTTTTGGAATGGATAGGTGGATGCATAGTTATGTATGATAATTTTCAACCATTTTAATTCTTTACTTTGAAAAGGGACATTGTACATTAAAACATCAGCAGTTTTCGTCGGCAGTCCCTTCGCCTGATGTTAATGGGCATCCTAGAATAAATACAATAATACAACATGTACAATAGTTAAAAAACATACTACATTGTGTTTAGAAAAAACCTATATAAAACAGTTAAATAACGTGAGCAGGCAAAATCTATCATCAGATGATACAGGTGGATTAAAAATAGCATCAGTGTTCACGTTTTTGGGTCAAACAAGCCATTTAAAATGTGTGCGTTTAATAACAAACTGACGTCTGCAATATGTAAGTGTGCACATGATAACTTCAGTGCATTTTGATATGTTACAGTGTAACATAGAAAAAATAGATAGAAAAATCAGAAATTCAGTTTCATTATTGCTCAGTAAATGTGACCCGCTGTGTCATTCTCCTTGAGGTTGAATCTGCTCTCTGATGCCATACTACACTGGTTACACTGACATAAACAAATACTGAAAGCTCCCTCACAAGTGCAGAAAGCCCATCAGACAGTCCCAAGTGAGACAATTATAAGTTCTATCCCAAATTTACTGCCTGTCCAATAGCATAGGTGTCAACCTTTGGATAGGCTTTGATTGTGCATCACACCCATAAACACGCCTTGCGTTGCTGAATAACTAACCATCTGATGTGAGATGACATTTTTTTAGATAAGAACAAATGGGGTGATGCCCCTTTTCTTTCATCTGCGACCCACTCACTAAACAGTTTAAAGTGCTAAGGGGATACTTCCAATAGCTGCCATGCTTTCAATGGGAGTGGCGAAAAGGTTAATGAATTCAACACTATAAGCCACGACTCCCTTTACAGTGGGCACAGCGAGAGGTGGCGGGTGCTCTGTTCTTCAGCAGCATGCTGATGAGGGCACAGCAGTAGAGGAGAATGTCACTGCCCCCTGAAGGTAGAGATCAGCATGTGCAAGGTTTATGCGAGGGGCTGGCCAAAGGCAGGCTGGGGATGTGTCAAATTTCATTAAACTTAATTTCTGCCGATAGATTTTCTCTCTCTCTCTCTCTCTCTCTCTCTCTCTCTCTTTTTTTTTTTTTTTTAAACTATTCTGTAAATTAAAAATAACTTTAAATGTCTGACTATAGAGGGATTATAATATAACTTATACAATCAGATATTACACTTTTAACTTTTTACAATTATTGGAATTATTTGTGAATGAAATTCATCATGGAGGCAATTCTACGTATAGTTTCAAAATCTTCCTAGTCCATAGTACTTAACCTTTTCATGCATTGATTAAGTAATTTTTTTTTTTATTATTATTATTATTTTTATTGTTAAACAAGTGGAAAAATCATGCCAATAACTTTTCTTTCAATATATGTTATTTTGTTTCATTGTTGTGTAAATGTCCACTGCAGTGGCAGGACAGCACACATCAATGAAAAAGTAATTCAGGAATAACTGTTAAATCATTGAATTATAATAAAACCTCACTGGTTAAAACAGTATTTTTCAACTAAAGGAGAGATGCTAGAAAGCAGAATATACCCTTTGTGGCATGACATCCACTGGAGTGGACAGATGTATTTTCAGTCACAGAAAAAATATGTTTATTTATATGGATTAAAGTATTTCCAACACTTTATTTAGTTGAATCACCACTCTGGTTTTCTGAGAATAAGGGGATTTAACAGTTTTTCTGGTGATACTTCATCTCTTCTTCCCTCCACCATTTTGTATTTCTGATGCCATATCTCACAAAGAGGAACAAAGACAATATTTTAATAATTTAATTGTGGACTGACTGGGGCACAGTATTCCATCTTAAATGGTTAAACATGGCTTGCTGATATATGTTAACTGTATCAGAGGCCATGCATGAAAGGATTAATCAATTAGTCATTTAATTGATTAGTTACCTAACAGAATGATATCAGTGACAATTTTCATAGTTTCAGGGTTGGACTAAGGATGTTTGAAGGACAGGGGCGATAAAAAATAAAAAAAGGGCACCGGCTGTATGGGGCACTAGCACACAGAAAGGGCACTGGGCACACTAGGGCACTTTATCATGCTCTACCTACCATCCAAGAGACCTTTATTTGCAGTGTGGTAGCATTTGGGTAGGATCAAAGTGAATACTACTGCATTGTAAGATCACACTGCACCTACCGTCTGGTAATCTTGTCAGTAAGCAGCAGCACATGCAAATTCCCCAACAAGCAGAAGAAGATAAAGAGAAATGGAGAGGCTTAGAGAGAGGGAGAAACGGTTTAAATTTGACAGTGTGTTTCAGTGTGCACAAATGTGTGTGTGAGAGAGAGAGAGGCAGGAAGGATTTGAATGTGTCTGTGTATTCCTCCGTCTCAGTATCTGAGCCGCATCTCACACTGCATCGCAACAACTTGACAGAGGGCGTCAGCAGCAAGGGACCTGAACCAGTGACCAGAAACAATCCCCCGGCAGGCTGTGTATTTCTGCTTTACCCTCCACACGTCCCTCAATCCATCCCACCCCCTCCCTCCCTTGTAAATCAAAGCCACATGCAACAGCTCCAGAGTCGGACAGTGATACATCAGGTGGAAGAAAATCTCATCTTTTTGATTGAGATATTTTTTGCATAGTGTACACTGGCTACTATGACTGTGATTAATAAAATCCTTCCAAATCCGCTCTTACTGCAAGCCACCAGAGCAGAAAGCACATTGTTGCTGTGATTGGCTGCAGATACCTTGGGGGAAAAAAATCCTTCAGAGAGGGGTCTTTAGTGTACATTCCATGAGGGATGTACAGCAAAAAAAATCATTTTGCTCCGTGCAAATGTGGCTATATGCAGAATTTAGCATCACAGGCCAGCAGCTCTGTGTTTACTCAGTAGTTATGAGGTCCGTGGAATTGACGTTCTGTGTTTTTCTACTCCCTGTGCAGTTACCCCCTTCTGCACTTGAAATGACAAGCAGCGCATGCACAGCCCAGCGACTCTGAGCGGGAGGGCATCCAGTCAACACGAGAGAGAGAGCAGTTGGGGTGGATGCACCATCCTTTATTTATGGAGCTCTAAGCAGCCATGAGTGACAACCTGGGATAGCAGAGAGGTCCATCCCCCCCCGAAGCCTCAGGCTGTCTCACACCCGGGACACCGTCACAAACACACACCCATACAAACATCAGCAGTGTGGGGTGAGAACCTCCTACCTCAAAAATGTCACCATGTCAGGGATGCTTTGCTTGACAGAGTGTCAAATTTTGTCAACCTGTAGATGACCCAACACATCTTCATACCTAAATGACTGACAAGGTCAATTGTCAGTGTGAGCAAAAACTACATACGTCACCGTTAGCAAAACAACATGGTTGTTGGCCAGGTTTAGGCATTAAAACTACTTGATTAGGGTTAGAAAATATCGATTGAAATATCGACATTACTTCTGTAACTAGGTAGGATAACTCTGTAAATCCTACCTAGTTTATCTAAGTAACTGACATTACATCATGTATCTGACGTGACTTAAATACGTTATTAAGTTAAAATAACTCTCCATTGACTTCTGGTCTCACGCTGGACATGAACAGCGGTCTCCTGAAAGAAAAACCTGTGCTTGTTTTACCCCACCATCCAACTCTGGCTTCCTCCCTAAACAGATATTTCACTCTTTATACTACTTCTCCTCACTTCTCCCTTTGCAACAGTAATAACTGCTAAAGTCGCTACAGGTCACCACCTAACAAGAAACATAAAAATGGGTTGTAAATAAGCCGCTTTCATGTTCAACCTTTTTGGTCTCATATGTGTAAATTTAACATCACAAAAGCTGCAATTCAGCATGTTTGGAGATACAGAGTTATAATATGATAACTGTGACATGTTGACCTGAGTGTAAAGAAGCACCAGCATGTTCACTGACGTGCACACAGGATTGGATATGAAGTGAGACACACACAAGTCATATGCTGACACACTTTCATCCTGTAAGAAGTATTATTCTGTTTTCCCATTTCTTTTGTCTTTTTTTTCTTTTTCCACTGAACCAGTGTCCACGCCTGCTGCCGGCCCCCTCAGAAGCAATGAAAGAGCACATGAAAGCTCCAACAGTGCTCCATAAATATTGCACCGCACAAACATGTTTGGCCAATTTACACTTTTTCCTTTGTCTGACAGCTCCATCAACAAGCAACTGGGTGGTTTCCATTCACATAAATAAAATATCAGGAGGAACGATGTGTGTGTTTCTTTTTTATAAAAGTTTCTCTTCAACTGATACACGGCATGGTTCTGTTGGACTACAGAAAAGCGAGTGGCAGCCCTCACACAGCTTTGATTTTATCTGTTCTAACATGCATTTTATTCCATGGGAGATAGCAGCGCTGTTTTGTTTTTTTTCCTCAGAAAGCTATATATAAACTTCAAAGCAATAGAGAAACGACACATAATATCATGGAAATAAAATGCAGAGTCTCCTTTCAGGACTTGCGCTTGCCGCAGAATGTTTAAAATTTAAACATGCTTGTTGCAGCCTTTACAAAGTGCCTGACAAATTATCAGCAGCGACTGTGAGAACATGAAATGCCTCCCCAGATCGAATGCTTTTAATAGCACAGAGATGGTGCACCGTTGAAGTGTTTGCTTTGTTGGCGAGAGATCACTTCACAGAACTACCACTGGTCTGACAGCTAGGGAGAGCCGTGTAATAAGTGCCTGAACAGCTGAAACACCCCACAACAGGATGACAGCGCTTTTATACATCATGTTCACTGATCAATAAAGGAAGAAAGCCGGCACCTTCCTAAGAGCACTTGTCGTGAGACTTTGAAAGGGATCTGAAAACGGTTGAGGGTGAGAGCTAGTGACATTAAGGTCCAACAATAGGATTAAAAGCACTTTGAGGTCAAAGTCAAACTTTATTAGCAACTCACTGAGGCCTAAAACATAAACATGCTGGGTCTTTGGGAGAAATTTGATTCAAAGATGCATGAGCCTCAGCTTCGCCAAGAGCAAAGTTGTTGTTTTTTGGGGTTTTTTAAGCAGGCAGGAACCCCCCTTTATCTGCTGGTTGGTGGCTTGTAGTGTGATTTGTGTTTTACTGAGGAGACACTGAGCACATGCAGGCTTTGAGCTGCAGAGAGAGATACAGAGCAGGCCCAAGCTTCCACTGCAATTACAGAGATACATGCAGGAAGTGACTCCAACATGGCTCAGTAGGCAAGCAGATGGGAAAATGTTAATGCTGGTATGTGAGAGCTTGGCATACATGGTATAATGATCAAATCTGTATGTGTGTGTCTGCCTTAAGGAGAGAGCTACAACGCAGAAACTCTCAGTAGAAGTATGTATAATTTTGTCACTCTCAGGTCACCCCAGTTTCATTATTTCCAACCCAAATCACAAATTTGGCTCAGAGGTCTTTATACTCGGTGTAACAAATTGCACCCTCCATCTCTAGACACTCGATTTAGGTTTGGTAAAATTCACCCAAAAACATTTTCAGTCCCATATTGTGAGATATCCTACCTTCTGTTATGTTAGTACTGTGAAAGTATCAAAGTTTTCAGTCGACAGAGAAATGCACACAGCCTATATTCAGAAACTGTGCCTCCATGATGTATGAGAACTTTTGTAAAGTTGTGATGTCATAACTGCGGCCCTCAGCCATGCCCCCAGCACGGCCTTGGACGCAAAAACAATGACAGAGCTGATGCCAATAGAAAGTAGGCGGGGCCTGCTCAGACCTGTGTGAGGGGGGCCAGGGAGACAGGCACCAAAACACTGAAGTGTACAGAGGGTTAATAGAGGTGCTGCAGCAAAGGACAGTATGAAACAAATAATGTGTGTGTTGAACATTAAAGCATTCTCTAGTTGAAACCCACAATAAAAACCTGATAATGAGCATAATGTCGGCCCTTTAAAAGTGTCAAAAAGGAAGAAACCTCAGGAAGAGCAAGAACGGTAGCAGTAGTAGAATTACAATAGGAAGAACTAGCCTTATAATAACGAATAAATAAAGCACAAACAAAACACAAAGGAGATATGAAGTTTATTGTACATGTCCACAAGGGTGTTTATGGACACAAGGGCCTGTGGCGCTTACCAAACACTCCTGGCTGCACCTGAGAGAACGGACGCCATTCGGGGGCTGTCTGCTCAAACCGGACCAGCATGGCAGCTCATTTGGAAACTTTCTCTTATATCATGAAAATAACCCATTTAAATTGTGTTTGTGAAAACATTTTAGGAGAGAAAGAAGCCATGCAGTTGCAGAATCTGTCTTCACTTAAACTGAACAGTGGTTAGTTTTTATAGTTTTTCAGGAACTTCCAGAGGCACTGAATTGTGCTGGACACAACTGATTTGCATTAAATAGTAGGCTGTTTAACTGAAAACTTTAATCAAATGAGGAGCGAGCTATGCAACGCCCCGTCTCTTGAAACGCAAAGCCACGCTACAGAATGCTTTGCATGGCTGCTTACATAGAAAATGAATGGGAGACGTGGAAATGACGGATGCTGTGGGCACATACCGTAACAGTTTCAGGCCAAATGAACCTGAGTGTGTGGTATTATTAACAGCTGAAAGGTTTCCATGTGCTCAACAGTTACAACAGACTGATTTTTATTTATTCTATGTTTGGGCCAAAACTCCCACATGACATGCCAAATTATCAGTAAAAGAACATAAAAGTCAACATTGTACATTCTAGTGAAAAGCTACTAATTGTTATACATGTATAATCAAATTATGTTTTAAGTTTCAAGTTTATATGCAAGAAATCTAGGACCAGGCTGGAGCTGAAATGAGTAATGGTAAAAAAGTTTATCTGCAAATAAATGTAATAATAATAATAATAATAGTGATAATAATAATAATAATAGTGATAATAATAATAATAATTGATAATTGATAATTTACTGCAAAAGTTATTTTGTGAGTAAAAGTGCCTCATATTTACTGGTTCCAGCTTCCTGGTTGTTAGTAAACTGAATACCCTGCAAAATAAGCAATATGATTAAGTCAACTCAGGCTCTGTCAAATTGTGTCGGGCATTTGTTCTATTTCACTGCACATTTTAAAGACCATAATTGCATCAGACCACAAAAAGCATAAAATGTTTGGATTACTGGAGATGTAATCCAATCACCAAAAATAAACAAATACAACTATGCTCCATCAGTCAATCCTGATTTAAAATATGGTTTGTACCTTTATTTCTACAGCAGCACAGTGGTGAAGGACATTCCAAAAAAAAACCCTGGATATTTCACATCAGTGATAACTGAATGTTACTGATAGTGTAGACTTTAAGCATTTCCGCAAACCTGCACACTGCTGTTGTCCCAAGACAAAATACTGAACTAATTTAGTGATCAGCATGGCTTGTTACAATAATCTGAACATCAGTGTGTGTGTGTGTGTGTGTGTGTGTGTGTGTGTGTGTGTGTGTGTGCGTGTGTGTGTATGTGTGTGTTTTCTGCTGAGGAGGGACCTGAGTTCAGCATTTAAACTCAACACTTTGGCTCCTCCAAATGGCAGCAAATTGCAACTGCTCAGCTCTACATTCATTTAATCTTTAATTTAATCTTTAATTAATGAAAGTAATCTCAGTCAGTGAGGATGTTATCAAATTGTGTTATCATGTGACCTAATTATGGCACTTAGGTGTGGAGGGTAACACAGGTGGTCATGTATGGGTCGCACTTTATTTTAGTTTAGTCTAATAAGATGTAATAAGCCTTACTTTTTATTAGACAGTAAACATAGACAGTTATACCCTAAGTATAGTTATACAGTTATAAGCACACTAATAATACATAATAATCCATAATCCTAAATACCTAAATCACACTGTAATAAGAAACTGCATATAATGCATTTTAGAGCTAAAATGTACTATATTTACAATACTATACCAAATTATACTCTAATTAGAAACGAGTCCACGAGCAAGATACTAAATCCTGAACCCCTTCCATCAGTGTGAGCCTGAGTATGAATGGTTATCGCTCCTGATGAGCATGTTGTGTCTTACATGGTAGCCTCTGCCACCAGTGTGTGAATGTGTGATGGATGGGTGAATGCTGACATGTGGTTTAAAGCGCTTTGACTGGTTGGTAAGACTAGAAATGCACTATATAAGTCCAGTCTATTAATATTTACTATTTATCATGATTGGGTTTGAAAAGGGCTGTCCTCAACAGGTTCAGTTGTTCACTAGCAATGGGGCAAGGTTCAGTATTTTGTGAAACATATGATTGTATAAAGGATATTACATGGACTTGTCACCCTTGTCTGTAAACATAGTCATTTACAAATGATTTCATCCTGTTTTTATTTACATTTTTCACAGCATCCCAATTTTTTTTTTAAATCAGCGTTGTAAACATACTGGATTTAATCAAAGCTCAGAAGTGTATTTTCTCATTAGGTTGGAGAAGTGTCAGCAGCTGGCTGTGGTTTATATGTTTTCTAGCCTCAGTCTGGTGCTGACAGGCTTCCTGTTTGTTGTCTGGAAGCAGAGAAGTGAATGAGTGCTGCTTCATGTCTGTGAACAGGCAGGCAGTGGCTCAGTGTGGAGGAGGCCCTGCTGTTTGTGCCTGGGGGGCCTTTGTATGTAGCTTATGTTTTAGCATCCATTTGTTGTGTTTCTGTGTGTGTGTGTGTGTGTGTGTGTGTGTGTGTGTGTGGATGTGAATGGCCAGACTCTATCCTGGGTATAGTACCGCCCAACACAATTGTGATTGGTTTAAAGAAATGAAAACAAGCAAGAGCTCGACCCCCCCATAAAGTGCCACAGGAATGAGTCCTAAAACTCAGAAGTAAGTTAGCATTTTTTGACTTCCTCTCTAGTTTTTCATGAAATGTCTGAAATAAGGTCTGTGGTTAACACAAGCTTGAGAGATGAGCGCGCTGCCTCAGAACACAGAGAAAGGAGCTGGCTTATCGAGGATCTATTCTTTCCCACACTCTCATGCTTTGACCCAAACCAGGCCTGCTCTGATTTCCCTGGAGTGAAGCCACAGCAGCTCTGATATTCTCCAGCAAACTTTATCTCTCCAGCAAAGTTAATGGTCAGAAATCAGGACATGTTGGCTCCACTGATCACTCAAAGGAAGCTGCAGTGGTTGAGGGGTAAAGTTGGCCCAGCCAATCAATATCCCTTTCAGCATTACCACTTTAGCATTTATTGACAGACAGGCAGGGGATAAATGTGCAGCCCTCATTTGGGATACGCACAAAATGTTGTAGGGATTTTGTACATTATCTTATCAATCTGTGCTTCACCTTTTATCAGCCTGAGGATTGAAATATGTCATCTGTGATACTGTTGGTATAAACTCTGGATGACTGTAGTGTTTCAAGCTGACTCACTCTACGACGAGAACCATATTAAACCTGATGGCTGCATCATGATGTCATGCTAAAAGACTAAAGCCACATGTCACATCCAGGCAAAAAGTCAGCATCCTCATTGGATAATGACACATGTAGAAGAGACACATTAAAAAAGCAGCATAGTTCTTGTAATGCAGAATAGGGCTGTAGTCCAGTATTCACAAGTAATTACCAATATTCATTATGTAGTCCAATCTATGCTTCAGTACTCTGTGTCTCTGTAACTATGTGCATGATTTAAATCACAATGAATCACCAAGTGCCTTGCTGTTTTAAAAGAGTGGTAATGTTCCCATGGCACTCAGCAGGGGTGCACATGATGTGAAATAAAGTGATAGGAATCTAATGTGAGAACGCTTCAAGTTCAAGTTGTAATTGCAGATATTGGAACTTCTTGTAGTGTCAGGCCTGTCTCCCACTTGCTGGAAAACACTACAAAAGAATCAACAAACTAGGCTAGAAGCAATGTAGCAGCAACGCAATCATCATTGCATGGTAGTCACATAAAACTAATAGAATTAATTCAGCTAATTTTAGAAGAAACTGCTTTCACTTGGACAAATCACCACAAATACTAGCTAAATTTTCTTGTGTGACTACATAGCGAGCAATTGGGGGTATTAACCATTTTGGATTAATGCTTTTACGCTCCCATGTCAGAAGAGCAGATGTTTTTCCTGTTCTTACTGCATCTGTTATTTGAAAATGTAGCAGAGGCTAGTTAGCCATGCTTCCTAGCTTTGCCCTATCCCGGAAGTTAGCAACACTCTTGCTCAAAAGCCTATTGGATTTTTTAAATGGATTTTGTTGTGTTGCAGAAAATAAGCTCTATGGCAAATGCAAGTTTATATCTTCAGTAAGATAATCTTCACAGATGAACACCACTTTTACGATTTTTGAAGTGTAAATGAAATCGCCAGAAGTAAAAAGCTATAGTAGTGTTAGGCTATGAACAAACTACATTGCAGTCAGAAGACTTCAGCAACACCAACACCAAGCGTATTACTATATACGCTATAGAATACACACTTAATTAATCCACCTTTAAGTTGTAAAGATTTGTTTGCAACTAAAGTCTGCCTGTAAAGACGGACTAGTGAGTAGATGAATCTCCCTGTTCTGCGTTAAGAAGTTTAGTGTCCCCCACAACTTCTATAGTCTCATTTAAAGGGACTTGGGGCAGGATCAAGAAATAAGACTCAATAGTGACACGATGGCCGTTGCGGCCGTTAGGGTAACTGCAGCCATCAGACAAGCCGGTGTCCGGGAGCACGTATGAACTCTTCACAGCAGTGCAGCTGATGCCTTATCCCCTACACACAGGAAGCAGCCGGGAAGCCGGCTCGCTGTGTGTAGCGACACACAAGCGCAGCGATTTACCGTTACGGTTGATGCATATTTCTGGGCCAGAAATATCGTCTCTGGTACGGGATTGCTGTGTGTTAGCGGCTAATGTTGCTACACAGACACAAACAAACCGTTAGCCTGTGGCTACATCCAGCTGCTCACATCACCTCCCAGATAACAGGTTGGGCTTTCGGTCCCATATATAAAGGGACATACTTCTAACTATTCAGTTTCAGACTAAAGGACCGTGGAAAATGCGCAGTCTGTAAGTATTCAGTGTTACACAGCGGTGGACTAAGTTACATGTTTGCAGCTAACGCTACTTTGCACGTTAGGTCACTCCAAGTCCTCGGTGATCTCATATGATTTTCAAATCAAGCTCTAAACATGACCTGTAATGTTTTCTTACCTGGTTACTAGGAAATGAGCCATGTCAGCATCTGTTTTCAGTCCCAAATAAAGTTGAAGCTGCCTCCATGAGCCGAACGCGTATCCGATGTGTACTCGGGTGCCAGCCCGGCTTTGGTCGTAATTTCGTTTGGACTCACGACATGCCGCTGATAAAACCTTCGTTTTCCTCTTAGTATGACTTTTTAGTGGACTTTGTGTGGTGGTGGGTCGTTTGCTGGCCGTAGCAGAATCCATTACTACCCAAACACTAGTTTGGGTCCACCGCGCTTGTCTTCTTCGCGTATCCAAGTCAAAAGCCGTCGAGGACGCGCATTCATCCGACGTCACGTCCGCAGGACTGCACGGAAAATTCGGACACCGAATTGCAGTACATTAAGCAGCACACAGCCAGTTCAAGGCAATGGAGAGATACGTGGGCGGGCTCATTCTTTTTGGTTTTGAACGCTTCATCACCCATTAGCATTAAAAAACTTAAAATTAATGTTTATTTTTTCACAAATCCTGCTTCAAGTTCCTTTAAGTACTCGTGAGCAACTACCTTCTTTGTGATACGTAAAACGCTCTGTGGGAAATTAACTGGTGTATTTTATGTTGTAGAACAAAACCTGAAAATCTCCTAAGCTCGTGTTAACCATGGATCTTATTTCAAACATTTAATGAAAAACCAATTAAAAAAACCCAATGACTTTTAGATGAGGGAAGTTCAAAACCTCTAACTTACTTCTGAGTTTTAGGACTCATTCATGTGGCACTCTATGGGGGGGCAAAGCTCTTGCTTGTTTTAATTTCTTTACACCAATCAAAACCGTTAAAAATCGTTATTTAGACATTCAAAAGCTTTTATTATGAAGCAGCATTTCAGGAAACATTGTGTTTTCACCAGCAGTAACTAATCATGACTCTGACAGTTGCTCTGACACAGCAGATGTTTGAAAGAATAAACAGGATGAGAGAAACTAAAGAGATTCAGTTAGAGGCTACAAAAGTACTGAGAGCTGAACACACAGACTGTTTCTCAGGTTTCCTGCACAGACATGAGTTAAGTATCGATTTGAGGGGGAAACGGGTTGCTGCTTGTTACAGGTTGGCTGCAGTCACATGATTACAGCGGCCCGCTTGGCAGCCGTAGCTTGGCCCTACTCCAGAGCAGGTCCATCTGCGTTGCGGCTTGGCTTGGCTTGGCTTGGCTTGGCTTGGCTCGGCGCGCCGTGGCTCAACGTGGCGCAGTAAAACTGGTGATGGACAAGCAAATCAGCGCAGCTCAGTTTGACTCGGTGTGGCCAAAAGTGTGAGTGGAAGAAACGGCACTAGTGGCTTTAAAATGTCTGCTTGGAGACACCCACCCAACCTGAAGGTTATGCTGCTTCCACAAAAAGGTCCAAAAACAGTTTTATAGTCTCATGAAAGAATACTCACAATAGCTGCAGTATGTTGCATAAGTCCTTACACAAAGAGTGAGCAGAATTCCAGTTTCAGTTTGACTTAGATGTTTTCCTTGTTGCTCCATTAACTAGACTAACAACTTGTAAGAGCTGCTGTAACTAATCACTTATCACCACGGTCAAGTCACGAGATGTTTCAGGAGCCCATCTCCTCTCTGTCATCCATGCTGCAGCTGCTGCAAACAGCTGTGGTCAAATTTTTTCATGGGCAGCATTTAATTATTATCGTGCAAAGCCCCCTCATCCCTGAGGTGAAAGCGTTGTCTGTAATAACAATTAATTTGTCGCATGCTGCAACAAAGTCACTTCAGTGTCCTCAACTGCTGTGCTGCAGAGTAATAACTTTTTGTTTTTATCTTGATGCTCTGTGACTGCTCAGCTGCAGAAATGCTGGTGGTGAGCCGCAGGTTTTATTAGAACGGCAAAGAATTTGCAGTTTGGAGTAATTTACTTAAATTAGACTTGGTGTTGGGGGTAAGTGGGATACAAACAAGCAGAAGGCATGGAGTTGTAACAAAATCTTTATTTGCTTTGATTCAAACATTTGTAAAAACAATTTAAAAATTGACAACAAATACAAATAGACAAATAAATAAGTCTGCATAAATAATATCTTTGGTGAAGCTAAAAAAATAAATGTATTTGCATTTCAACAGGGGTCTTCGTACACAGACTTGCTGCTATAACGGTACAAAGTTTCATTGTTGTCTGTCCCCTTCTTTATTTCATTCTCTGCCCTTTCTGAATCCTAAGTGTTCATCATTCCCCTCCTACTGCTCTTCCCCTCTCGCTGTCATTTCCCAATCCTCTCCAGTGCAGGAGTTCAGTTAAAGCTCTGCTCTCAGCATTCTTAGGCCTGTGGGCTCAGTCTTCATGTCACCTCTGGGACTCCAGTCCGGATAACTTTCTTCCCTTTGTCAGGCCTCTTGTACTCTCACTCTGCCCTTCTTTTTCTGTTGATACACTCCATCTTACGGCTCTCGTCTTTGTTTATCCTAAAAAGAGTGAGGAAGAAAAACTGGGATTAGGCCAGAGGACTAATACGAAACATCTGGAGGTTTGTGCAATGAGTCACATGTTAATGTGTGATGAGATTTCTTGAGTCAAAAAGTGGAAGATATGTGTAGCTTTTAAAACTGGTACTCCAGTTATCAATTTAGCAGTATAAAAGACTTGGAAAAAAGCCTCTGATGCCAGCAACATCATCCAAGATCTTTCGATTTTTTTTTTTTTTTTTTTTTTTTTTAAAGAATCTAGTTCCAAAGTTTAATTCAAGTTGACGGTGATGTTATTGTGTGACAGCTAAGCAATGATGTTGTTTGGGTGGATTATTCCCTCACCTTGTCCAGCATTTCAAAAAAGCAATGGCCATCTTTCCCTCAGGACTCATGCAGATTTGCTGAGTGGAGTTATCAGCGTTGTTCATGGTTACACTAAAAAAATACAAAAGACAAAATAAGAAATCAGAATCAAAGCCAGCACGTCTGGTGAGAACATTATACATCAGCAGATATTAAAGGTTGTATTTAAACTTACATTAGTTCAGTTTTGTCACATCCAGGTCGCTTTTCAAGGACTTGGAAATCTGACATATTGCCTCTGATGAACTTGATCGTGCTGAGACATGAGCAGCGTCCAGGAAAGTCATGAGCTGCAGCAAAGAGTTTTCAAGAAGAAGTTAGGCTTGTATCAGCAACAGGACAGAGTCACTTATGGTTTTGACAAACATGTAGGCCCACTATAACTGTAGTTATACTATAAGAGTGAGAGTATTACAGTATAATGAATAATGCATCATCGGTCTTGTCTCTTCCTCAGCGTTTTTCACCATTGTATAACACATCCTACAACCCGATAACACACCATTTTAACCATTATAAAGTACTTTAACTCACCTTGGAAGAGCTGAATGCAAACTGCAGCCACAACAACAAACAGGAGAGTGCAGCTTTTCTGTGACGAAGCCATTTTTCAGTTGAAAGACAAAAAAAAGTCCAGATCCCTCAGACGAGAGAGTGAGAGTGAGAGCAGGTTGAGAGGAGAAGAGTGAAGAGTTGCTGTGAGCCTCTTCTCCTTTTATAGGCAGCGCAGAGTGGGTTTTCCCAGAGTCCATGCTTTTTCCCGTCAAGCCAAACCTGATAGAGGTTCTGGAATTTCCACACTCACTCTTGAGACATACACTGGAATGTGCGCACAACTCCTTTCACAGGCAAGGGAAAGGAAAAATGATGCACTCACTTAAGTGGATTACCGACTGAATGAGAAACAAAATGTCTCGACCACACACAGAGATGATTAATACATTATTGTGCGCTTTGCCTGGGCATGTTCACGCACGTCAAATGAGTACAGTTGTACACTTTGATAAAAGTTCCGCTGACCGGAAGTGAAGCCTTGGGTGCTGAGGTGGTGGGAGGTCTGCTTTAAACAGTGTGATGCATTGTGCAATTCTGATTAACAGCCATAAGCTGCTGCTGTATAAACTGAGCCAGAAGAACTTATTTGCTCTGTGTATGAAGATAAAAAATCATATTTGTTATTGTGATTAGGCTTTATTAGTATCTTGTTGTTCTGAATAATATACTGCAAATACTGCATATGATTTGTTTGCAGTGGAAACTGACCGAAAACAGGGCAAAATGTTTATTGTTATATCTAAACTATTCTGTCTAAACTCTTCCTGCATATTCATCATGCATGTTAACAGTTACTGGCCACCATAAAAATATGATGACACACTGATGTGGTCATCATGGTGGTCGTGTGTGTGCGGTGGGTTGGAAGTAGGCCAACAGACAGACAACCACCTCTCTCTATATACGTAAACATAGTGAAACACTTTCCATGTGGATAATGGTTTAATGGGAGGAATCAGCTCCTGTTTCCAGTATTTACCGTGTTCAAGTACTGTATGCATGTTTCAGCAAGTATCATCAGTATCAAGACTGAACAGCTCACAGCGTGTGAGTTCACTTTCCCATACTCCACAGCAAGATGCATTTCACAACAGATAAACTGTCACTCACTGATTGCTTTGCCAGGTGCTGGTATTTCATCATTTTGCAGAATGCACATGCAAAATGAACTGTACTGTACAGGTACAGGTGTAATTTGTAAAATATGGCTAGAATGGTAGCTTCAAAAGCATAGGGGGCAGTATATCACCAGAGTAATCAATAAATGCTACACTTTGCTAGCTATCCTTGGCCGTAGCCAGCTACCATTAGCTAATAAGCTCAAGGCTCGGTTACCCTTGGAGCCTCTGGCCTTAGAGTAAATCTCATGTTCATTTTTGAAAGGAAACCGAAAATAACAGCACGAAATGGAATGTGGGTGACCGCATTGAGGTGAAAGCTTATCAGTGCCCACAGGACTCAGCGGAAGGATGTAAATAACAAGTGAATCTACTGCCAACCCAGCAGATCAGTTCTGAACGTTAGAGAGAACAAACTCTGCACAATTATTAAGCTGTGAGCATCAAGAGTTGATACCCACTTATTTCTATAGTCAGGTTTTCGCCTGTGAACAAAAACAGATGTGTCCACAAAATTTTGGCCTGGAGAGTCATCTGAGGACAACACAGCCACATAAACTATCAGACCAAAACAAGTCATGACAAATCCTCTGCTGAACCGACAAAGCAGAGTGAAACTATTCACAAGAAGTCAGGAGGGTCATTCAGCCTTCACAGCTGCATCCTGCAGTCTAATAGTGTGTGATTGCAGCAAAAAAACAAATGGCAAAGCTATTATTTTGCACTGTGACATATTGCCTGCTCATTAGGTGTCTCTCTCTGTTTGAATTATTTGGCTCCCTCATCTCTTATTTTGTTGCAGTTCCTCAGTCGATGATAGAATACAATGAAAGTCATACTGCAATTAATTGAGCTCTCTTTTTTATTAACAACTTTATTTCAAAGCCAATATGATTGTACAGCACATTGCTGACCAGCCGTTCCTGAGATCATCACATTTGAAATGGATATTTCTACCGAAAACTCCCCGTGGCAAGAACTGAGAGTGGAGAGCTGTCTCTGACTATAAAGTCATCACACTCTGAGCCTGTAAACCTGAAAATGAGATGAGATAGCAGTCATTCTGGGGTTTATTAACTATATCAAAACATGTCATTTTTAATCAAGATATGTTATGTCTTTAATAAGTAAAATTAAATAAAACTTTGACATGTGACCTCAATGATTTATAGCAGGGGTCTCAAACTCAAATTATCTTGGGGCCACTGTTGGTACAGTCATCTTGTAGGAGGGCCACTACAGCATTTAAGTACAACAAGAAAGCACAATATTTCTGAAGATGTAGTTGTGTTTCCATTATTAACACTGTTACGTCCCCTGGGAGGTCTAGGGACTGTGGGGAGTAACACATTACAAAATAAAACTTGACTTAAACTTAACTCCCAAATCAGGCTTCAGGTTTTATTACCAAAAACAAAGATTACCTCTACAAGAACACAAAATTGTATTACAAACTGAAAACTAACTTCCCTTTAAAAAACTGGGAAGCCGGTTGCACTACACAATAATTTTCTCCTAACACAGTCGACAGAAAAACAGGAAAACAATTCAGTCTGTCGACGCTGCTCTCGTCTTCTGAAAACACACACAGCATGGACGCTGCTGGATGACCCACTGGCCCCAGCCACAACTCTGGCCCCAGCTTAAATCTTGCCCTGATTAGTAACTGGAGACAGCCACACACAATCACCTGCTCCAGCAGGGGAGGGCAGCACCTGGAGAACACAGAAGAGAGCAGCCACACCCACACACAACCACTGACGGCTCTTAGGCCATAACAAACACAATAATGCAAAAAAGCAAACAGCTTTTGTATACATTTTTATAGGATTAGTTGTTAACAGTTAGTGCAGATCTTTTTCCCTACTCTTTAATATCTTATTGAAACATTGCACTGAACTTTTAACAGTGCACATCTTTTTTCCTAATAAAAAACTTACTTACGCCTTGAACTAGTCTTGCTTTGGTAGTCTGTGTTCCAGGTGTTACACAGTGGTATAGCTTCCGTCATTACATTTCTCGCCCGCCGACCCCACCGTCATTTTGCTGGCCTGGATTGGCAGTTTGAGACCCCTGATTTACAGTATTTCCAGTGTTATTTAAAATATGAGTAACACACCCTCATACCTAAATGACTGAATAGGTTGTGTATAGCAGCATACTTACAAAATAAAGATATGATTTATTTTGCTATTATCCTGACTGCATTATTTCAGCTGCTGTCTGTGTCCTACATTATAACCAATCCTGTCCTTTATATCTGTTTAAATATCTTTGAAGCGGACAACAAACAGTTTTGCTGGATGATCACTTTATTTTTTCAAAGGCTGATCTCTGGAGGAACTCCAACAGCTAGATTTGTATCTGCTTTGCTGTCTGGTTTGGGGTTTTTTTGAGTTCAGTTCCTGTTTCATTCTCACAGTTTTATCTCTCATTGGACATGTCGGAATGTGATGCTCCTGCTGATATCCTGTTTATTAACTTTCATGCAAACAAAGCTTCTGTTATCCCCCTTTTCCACCGGTCAAAAACCCCACTTAAACCCACTAAAGATCAGGCCTTTGACTGCGCTGGGAATGTGTTAACACAGCATTTACACCCAGGTCAATTGACTCTGCAGTAGACACAGGTTTTGAACACCTCGACTCGGCTTTGATCTAAACGTAAGTCCAAGATGGAGCACTAGGCTCTGAAACTCAGTTTTTGTAGTGGCCAAACCGTGTAATTACATCATCACGTGATGCACTGTGGACCAAAAAGACATTTTCCCATTACATTTTGAGAGAAGGGTCTATAAAACGGTGGATACCCCCACAACCCCCCCAAAAATGACTGTCAGAATTTGAGCCATTCAGTCCAATGACATTTGGAAAGTCTAGAAGAGCCACACGATTGAATTATTTTATCCTCATTCAAGCTAGCCGGGCGCTAAACCGGAAATTGGCTGGCTCTACATGCAATAGAGCCAGCCATTTATAAGCTTTCCAACTTCAAAAGGCCAAAACTAATAGGATCATTTCAAAAATAAGACATCCTGTTTCGAAACAAATGCTGGTAAAGCCAACAGAGATAGCTGAAGCCTTCACCAATTATTCTAGAAAATCTATATAATGACTCAGAGTCTAATTCCATCGACAGCAAAACAAAGAATTCCTTAAAAGATTAAATATACCATCATAAAGGCAAAGGAGGCATCTGAAATGATACAGCTAATTTCATTAAAGGACATATCTGTCATAATAAAGTCTCTTAAAAAAAAATCCATTGATATAGATGGGTTTTCAGGGGAGTTCTATAAATGGTTTGCAGAAGTGCTAACACCAAAAACATGGTCAGAAGCCATCATCCCTGTTTTACATAAGGAAGGCAAACACCCAACCTTGTGTGGCCTGTTAGTTTACTTTGTTATGACTTATAACTAAAACATTGACAAACATATCTGTCGGCATGTATATCAAAATTAATCAAACCAGATCAGACATGTTTCCTTATTTGTAGACAAGGTGCCAACAATATTAGGAGAACATTCAATCCCATTTCATGCACAAAAAATAGTCCACCATGTTGCTCAGTTTAGATGCTCAAAAGGCATTTGATAGGGTCAAATGGAGCTTCCTTTAATAAACATTGGCAGTTTTGAGGTTTTACTCAATGTGGGTTAAAATGGTGTATAAAAAACGATCATGGATCAGAGTTAACAGTTGTTGCTCAGATTTTTTTTTCCTCAAGAGAGGAGTAAGACAAAGAGACCATTGGCTGTGACAATAAGACAAAACAAAGACATGACAGGAATAAAGGACAAAGAGGGTGTTGTTGGAGGTTCAGGAGGCAATGATTCTTATCATGGGCATCAACAAGAATACAGGAATGCCAGGAAACTTGAACTTTAATAGTTGATGAAGGTTCTCAGTCATCCAGGTCATGGTAATTCTAAGTGCTGTATCGTAGGCAACTGGACTTGTTAGGACTAGGTGAGCCAAGATGTGAATGGTTGTTAAGCTGTCTGGGGAGGAACTTGTTTCCAGAAATAGTCAGACAATACCTGTGCATGGCGCCACCGTCATTGACTGAGGAGAGGAGTCAGTGTAGGACACTATAGGGAGAGATGCATTACGTTGTCCCATGATAAGATGGTTGGAGGTGACTAGATTAACATCTGCAATGTCCGAAGATACATAGCCAAGTGGTTTTGAGGTAAGAATACCTTCAGTTTCGATCAACACTGTTCTCAGAACCTCTTCAGTAACCATTTGTGCACCAATGGTCGTCTTCAGAGCATTCTTTACTGAGCATATTTCCCGCTCCCAGATACCACCGAAGTGGGGTGAGTGTGGAGGATTGAAATGAAAGTGAATTTTCTTTCTTGCCAACACTGACTTGAGAGTGGGAGAAAGCTTGTTGAAGGCTTCCTGTAACTCCTTATTTCCTCCTTTGAAGTTGGTTCCTTGATCACATAAAATCTCACTTGGTGCTCCGAGAAGTTATTGAGATACTATAAGGTGGCAGGAGTCTGCCTGTAGCCAGTGGAGCACAGTTGTGTAATCACTCCAAAGCGTACTGCTTCAGATTGGCAGGGTGAGTTCATTCTTGATCAGGTCACAGAGGCGTGCACCAGATAGTGCTGCGCATAACTCCAATCTTGGGTTTGAGAGCTATTGTTTTGGGGAGACACGTGAGTGAACTAATATGAAACTGAACTCTACTTGGCCTTTGTTGTTGAACTTTAATACTTCCAAGATTCCAAGATACTACCAAGATTTATTTATCCACTTCAAAAAATGATTAAAGCATATTACTTGATGCACTAAATAAACACACATGGATTGGTAAATCTGAAAGAAAACAAACCAAGGATTAGAAATGGTTAGAGTCAAAAAAATCTTATCTCTCTCTTAAATAATGGTAAATAAAGTTCTCAATTCAACTTTTATTGGGGCTTGTTTGATACACCCATTAGACTCAGCCACAAACACAACTATGGGAAAGAACACATTATTGATTTGAATAAGTCAGGAAAGTCACTTGAAGCCATTTCAAAGCAGCTACAGGTCCAAAGATCAACTATACAAACAACTGTTTGTTAGTAGTAAGTACATGGCACAGTTGTGTCACTGCCACGATCAGGAAGAAAACACAAACTATCACCTGCTGCTGAGAGAAAACTAAGGTGGGGTGGTCAAGAGCCAACCAAAAACCACCAAAAAGCAAGTCTGCAATGAATTAGAAGCTGCTGGAAGACAGGTGTCAGAGTCCACGGTTGTGTGTTTTGCATTGCCATGGGCTGAGGGGCTGACATGAAAGAAAAAAGCCCTTGCTCCAGACGTGGCAGTTTAAAGTTTGCTGCTGATCACATGGACAAAGAAAAAACCTTCTGTGGTCAGATGAAACAGAAATGTAGTTGTTTGGCCACTATGAGCAGCAATATCTTTGGAGGAGAGAAGATGAGGCCTTTAACTCCAAGAACACCAGACCTACTGTCAAGCTTGGTGCTGGCAGTATTATGCTATGGGACTGTTTTGCTGCCAGTGGATTTGCTGCTCTAAAGAAAGTAAATTGAATAATGAAGAAGCCAGGAAGCTAACAAATTTAGTTGAACTTCACTGATTCTGTCAAGAGGAGTGGTTAACAAATCAGCCAGAGGACTACCAGAAGCTTGTGGATGGCTATCAAAAGTACCCAATCAAGATGAAAATGGCATTTAGACAAAATCTTAGAATTACTGTATGTATATTATTGACCCAGCAGATTTGGTCATATTTTCAGAAGACCTAAATTAAATGTATTATTGAACCAAACCTCATGAATGTTTTTTGTGACAAAGTAGTTTGTGTTGCTCTCATTCCATCACAGAAAAATGAGAGCTGTAGAAATCATTGGAACTCAAGACTGCCATGACATACATGTTCTGTTTAAGTGTATGTAAACTTTTGACAAAGTACTGTATATTTTGGGATTGCCCAAAATCCTGGAGTTTTAAAATGAGATTAAACATGTAATAGGTATCAACTTTACTTTGGATCCTGCATTTTTTATACTGGGTATAATACCTGACAATATGACAAATAGAGATTTAATCTCTCTACTGAGAATTATGCTTTTAATAGCAAAGAAATCTAGAGATGGCAAGTTCTGAAGAACTTCCGGTTGTGAATGCTGGTTGTTGAAATGCTGACGCCAAATGTGCATTGCTGGCTGTAAAAACATTGAATAATACCCAGAATGTATGGAAAATGGGAAATGTTTTAAGGTTCATTGAAAAGCTGACGCTATTATGTGCATTGCTAGCTGTGAAAACGAATAATTCCAAGAATATAAAAAAAAAAGTTAAATATTTGATGGTTTGTTGAAAAGCTAGTGGCAAACTTAACAAAAAAAATATCGAAGTCCTGTTTGAATAATATGAAGCATCCTAATAGAGGGGAGACAAACTGCAACACTGGCTTAATTTGTGTCAAGAAGCCGCTGATGGAGTATGAAGAGATGTTACAGTGGGAATTATTAGTCAAATACTCTGAATGGGACTGAAAAGTTGAATAACTCTCATGTATCAAAGATGGGGAGCACTAATATTTGAATGGAGTTTCTGGCTTTAAGATTGAATGTGCAGATAATAGTTTTAGTACAAAATTAGTTAGTACAAAATGTTGGAAAAATGGTCAAGAAAAAAGAGATACAAAATATCCATTGTGTGTGCGCACTTGTGGGTGCATGCTTACGCACGCATATTTGACTTCATTTGTGCGTGTGTGTACCGCTGTGTGTTTCAAACTGCACTCATTGGCAAATATGTCTGAATATATGAATAATGGCAAGAATATATGAAAAACGTGGAATGTTTTAAGGTTTGTCGAAGAGCTGATGCTAAACTGAATTGGTGGTTTTAATTTATTGAAGAAGAGTATGAAGAGTCATAATAGTGGGGTGAGAATGAAGGATTCAAAATATTTAGATGCTGTGTGCAGAACTGACTTGACTTGAATTTGTGTTGAGAAGCAGCTGATGGAGACTGTAGAGATGTTACAGTGAGAATGAGTGAAATATTATGAATGGGACTGAGAAGTTGAATAAATCTTATAAAGTTTCAAAGATTGGGAACATTTAAATATTTAAATTAAGCAGTTGTGCCACTGTGTGTTTTAAACTGCACTCTGGCAAATCTGTCTCTGTCTTGGCCCAATTTGTATCCGTTGCCATGGTGATGGTAATGAATTTGGTAGTGGTAACGGACTGTTAAAATCTGAGAATGGCTGAAAAATGTTGAATCGTTGAACTGTGACTGTGCAAAATGTATGAAGGAGTGAGAAGAGTTTTAAAATGAGTGGGTCTGAAGTGATTTCTAATTCTATATATTCTATTCTACTTCAATTATAACTAAGATATGACTAAGCTTCAAAGAAAGTTTCTACAACTCTCATTTTTCTGTGATGGAATGAGTGGAACACATACTACTTTGTCACAAAAAACATTCATGAAGTTTGCTTCAAATATCAATTTATTATAAGTCTTCTCAGACATCTACTCATTCCATCACAGAATAATGAGTTGTAGAAATCATTGGAACTGAAGACTGCGTGTATCTAAACTTTTGACCATGACTGTATATATAAAATACTCAATGAATGTAACCAGTTTCAACTCTGAAGACAAATGCTGCAACCCAGAGATAACATCCTGGAACTTCTTTTGTGAGGAAACATGAGAAGCCATCCATACTAAAACATTTCTTACCTCTCTCAATGACTATACAGCTCATGTCTCGACTGGAGCCTGGCAGCTTGCAGCTATAGTTCCGACTTTAGTCTTTTTGTTCACATATTGTATCCAGGCAGATGACTTGTAGTTCTTGGGACTGATTCTTTTGATTTAGTTACCTCAGTACTAAGATCTTGCAGTATCTCCTGATACAAAGCTTTGATTTTTTTTTCACTGCTTTCTTCAGCTGTATTTCATATTTATAGCCACACTCCTTTTCTAATTTAATCAAATCAAATCAACTTTTGTTTGTATGGCACTTTTCATACATCGAGTATCACAAAGTGCCTCACAGAGAATAAAAACAACAAAGAAAAACCGTGAACAACAAAGAATGACCATAAAAACCCAAACCTCCCACCCCCACAGATAAACACACAGAGATACACAAATACATACACACTCAGGCACATACGCAGGCATACACACACACACACGCGCGCACACACACACACGCACACACACACACACACACATACCCACATGCTCACACTCACACACCTACACTAGCTGTCACTGAGGAGACATGGCTGGGCACCGAGATCTGAGGTGAGGAAGAAGCTACCTTTGTGGGCCGCGCACACCGAGAGAAATCATGGTCCATGACCGCAGGGGGCGCCGCCACAGGGATCACCCCACCCCAGGCAGACAGGAGGCTCCACACCAAGGTGCAGAGCCCTCTAGCCACCCGGGCCAGAGCCGTCCACGGGACAACACCCCCATCGGTAGACCAGAAACAACTCCCGGTGTGGTAGCCCCCATTAGGGAAACACTGGAAATCCAAGGGAGTAAAACAGTAAAATAAGATAAAAGTATAAAGCTAAAGACTAAGGGAATAAAAACGACTAAAACATTAAAATAAAACAATAAAACAGTATGATAGGGTAAAAGGTAAAAAGGGAATCCATAGAGTGTTTTAAAAAACAGTGTGGGAATTGGATCTAAAAGGCAGGTTGTGGGCTTTACTTGGGAGAAAACTCTACCAAGTGTCCTCGCATCAACCAGGGCAAAACATTCCACAGGTGAAATCAATGACATCAATGATCCAGGTGTGTCGACACTTAAAAACTGTTGGGATAAAAGACTGGATCTGATGTCATTGATTTTTCTTCTGAAGTGGTCTGCAAAGTCCTCGCAAAGGGCGTTGTCTGGTGTCTTGGAGGATCTGTTAAAATCCTAAAAACTGTTAAAAAAAGACACAGTGTCAACACACGGAGGTGAGTTACAATTTTGCTTCAGCTCTGGTGCCGAAATGTCCAGAGGGATCTTCCCCACTCTTAGGCGGATAGCTCACTTTACTAGTGGGTTATAGATCCCCCACAATTAAAAGGTTCTTTTAAAAACTGGCGCCTCGCTAATGCAGTTCGGCGTTGTGCGGTTCTGCGTACGACTTCCGACTTCCTAATAAGTTTAGGAGAATGATGTGATATCTGCACCTCAACATCAATGTGGATGAAATCAAAAGACAATCCAATGTTGTCAACAGACACATTTGCTGAAGCAGCATTAAAAGTAATAGCTCACCTTTGTCTTTGTCTTGAGTCTTTGTCTTATCCGCACACTATTAACTTTCTAATGATGTATGAGTCAGATTATGGGTTGTAAGGTTTGTGCACGACAATCGTCTTTCCGAGGGTAGTTATTCTCACATGCCTGACGCAGTCAGTGTTGCGCAATGTGTAAAAGCATAGGGGTGGTTAGAATGAGACTCAGAGTCTTGTTCTGTGGAAACCTCTCAAGGGAGCCAGCCCCCCCTCCCTCCCCATACCACATGTTTGTTGGACATGACTCAGGCAGTTCCTAACAAGACCCAGCTGTGGATACTTTCCGCATGGTCACAAAACTTCAGGGAAAACGAAACTAAAAGGAGATGGTTGAACATGAAGCAAAGCCTCGGAGATAACAAAGGACAGCAGTGTTTATTTTGAGGAAGGAACAATATCATTGTTGAAGCATGAGTCATGTCTTTCTCACAATTGTTTTATTTTATATTGAACAAAATGTCTTTAAAATATACAAGATATAACTAACACTTGAAAGCTTATGTATGCAGAGTACTACATACAGACTTGCACAGTGCAGGCATAAAAAAGGTGCTTAATTGCTTCATCGTTCTCATCTGCAAGTCTGTTTTGTATCAATGATTTAAAACGGCTGCAAATTAAACAAAGAAATGAGGTGATATACAATACACATTGTTGTAAGCGTTATGGCTTGGAAAAGTCATGTCACAGTAAACAACTATTCATTGAGTTATTTAAAAGATCAGTGTGCAGGATTTAGTGGCACCAAGCATTGTGGTTGCAGATTGCATCAAATGAAATACCCCACGTCTACTGACGGTAAACGGGTCAAATTTTGCAGATACAGTAGCCTAAACAGTAACCAACATAGGCTACTTTTTGTCACCCATACAGAAAGTCCCCAGACTACCTTAAAGATCTCTTGATTTTGTGAATTGTTGAGTTAAGAGAAACTTTATACACTTTGTGAAATGCTGTCTACAACAAATTATAACTATTTCGGCCTTTTTGTTAATTTGGCAAATGTTATACATGAAGTTATTTCCTTATTGGTGTAAAAAAACATTGTGTTTATTTGCATTGAGACGCATGTTAATGTCAGGTGTGAACATATTTTCAGGTGATTATACATGAAGGAGAACATTCTTATGAATTATATTCCATTTGAATGGTGCCATGCATCATCTTCAAAAAATGTCTGTTTAAACCAGGACCTAAAACCAAAGGGAGTTCATATTTTCAGTTTGTTTGGGGGGCCCCTGGTGGCAGAGGGGCCCTACGCAACCACTTAGTTTGTTCACACCTAGGGCAGGCTCTACTCATATTTTTGTTCTGCCCTTGATATTTTTTCCATTTTTATCTTTTGTTTCATGTGTTGCACTCATTTAGCACTTCAAAGAGAATGCATATCACTTTGGGAAAGTGACTGTACTTCTTTTTCCACATAAAAGAATCAACATCGAGCTGATATCAAAGCACGCTGCAGGGATAACTGAGGAAATCCACTCATGAGGTCATGAATCAGTTCACCCTGTTCATCATATCCCTGGATCATACCAGGCCTGCAAACAGTGATCGTCCAACCAACCTGTCCAGCAGGTTCTGGTGAAAACGCAGTGATGAGTCAGTTTGCTTGGCCAGTGAAAGTAATTGATACATCTGACAGGTCATCTGGAATCCAGAGTGCCTAGGTCCTTGAGGAATTCAAAAATATAGATGGAGCCACAGTTGTACCTCTTCAATGTGTTCATTCCATCCAGAGGCAGCGACCTCTGAGGAGCCTGTGGAGAGGGTGAGCTGGCTGGGAGAGCTCTTTGATTGAATCCACATATTCCTCCATGGTGTGAGGGGAACAATCCATCCTCTGTGTTGCTTTCCTCCATCTCGTTGATGGTAGGAAGTCTGTCCACTGAGCATCTGGGCTTCATGCTGCAAAGAAAAGCAGACCCTTTCATTTTGCTATTGTGATTTGAACATTAAAAGGTTGTTCCCTCTGTATATGAAAAGGATATCTTGTGAGTAATTTCCTCACTGAAACTATAGTAGTAATGTCAGAATCAATTGGGTTTAATTAAAGGAAATGCCTGAAACAGCAACAGTCCAAATTTAGGACAAAGTAATCTGCAAGGTAAGTTCCTCCTACAAAGTAACAAGTTTTAAGAATATTTAGCAGATTTTGGTTTAATATTAAACTCACAACACTTCTCTTAAACTCCTGTTTTTTCCTTTAAATGAATAAAATCTGGTTTCTGAAGTCAAAATTCATCTAAAAATGTAATCAAATTTTGACTTCTGAATCTGGGTAAAAGAAAAAATATTCCACACTGTGTCACTTATCCTGATTAGATTTTTTATTTATTTATTTTTTTTAAATGTATATCATGTTTCATGGCTGCACCATCCCTTCATATGGAAAGGCTCCAGATGTCTGGTGCATCATTTTATACTCATTTCACTAAAACTATGGAGACCCAAATTTTACAATATTTTACAATATTTTATTTATTTATTTATTTATTTTATTTATTTTATTATTTGAATACTAATATTTACTCCTTAGTCCTAACATCATAACTTACATTGTTAAAATGTGAAAATATCTCCTTATAATGTGAAACCTTTAAGTTGTAATAAATTCTCACATTATAATATTATGTAGCATTTCATGTTATAACAAGATAAATAGTATATTGTTTTAAAAACATAGGTTTTTGATATAGCAATTTAAGTTATCATGTTATAATGTAAAATGCTAAAACATGAAATATTTCACATTATAACAAGATAAATGTTATATTGTCATTAAAAGAAACATTTCTTGTCTAATGTGATGAGTTTGTTTTTCGTAGCAATGTGAAAATATGTTGTTGAAACAAACTTTTCACACTATAATGTGAGACTGATCTGTTTTTTCTTTTTCTGGCATGGCAGCAATTTGCTTCTGTACAAACTATCAGCAGTAATACAGAACATTCTTTTCAAGTAAAACTATGACAGGCGTTATAACTTGTAGGATCAAATGGGGAGAAAATAATTTAATAGGATGAATTTTATGCTAGACATGACAAGCTAAACATTGTCAGGTCAATGTATGTTTTTTGTCGTTGTCGTTGTTGTTGTTATTGTTGTTGTTGTGTTTGTAGACTTAAACCAAAAGGTGAAAGTCAAAGGTTTTATAAAAATAAATAAACAATCATACATTGAGAAATACAACAAATACACAAATACAGACAATATAATGTTACTTGATTTTGGGGGGACAGGGGTGGATGGCTTTTTTCTTAGGATTAGAATAATGCTTATCCACAAAACATGAGTTAGATAGAACATTGGTAAGACGTCAAACATAACATATGAGCATTGTATTGGAATTCACAAAGCCAATAGCAATATTTTTCCCATCAACCCACTGATAGAGTGGTCCAGACAGACAGCTGCCTGCCGTCCCTATGCCTACAACCACTGAGCTGCTTCTAGTTAAAAGACTGCTGGCAGACTGAAATTGCCGAACCACCGCAGAGGAGAGCCCCGGTAGAACCATCGAACAAGTAACCACAACCCCAGAGTTTGCCTTGAAGAATGCTGTGGTTCTGACCGAACTCAATCCTTGCCCGGCGTTTCCAGCTCAAGTAGGCAGGTAATTCAACTTCCAAATTTTGCATCTTTCTTCAGTATTAGTTACTAGAATCTGTAGTGAACAGATTATTTCCTCCACCATTCCCCATTTCCTCATTAAATTCACTATCATCATTTTGACTGCTTGTATACGGGAAATACTCATATCTGATAATCATTTCATTTAAGTTTAATATTAGTATTTACTCAATTAATACATATTTCCATTTAGACCCAGTCGTGGTTCTGTGTATTCCTTTGAAGTGGAGAATGGAGATCAATTTAATGGAGAAGTCACACTTTTAGATATTTGACTGATAACATATGAAATTATTGATTTGATTAGATCTTTCCTCTTCGGAGGTGGTGCCCCTAAAACAAGTGCAAAAGCATTGAGATTCCACTACAACAGGAAATACCTCCTAAATGACAGGTTCTATAACTAATATTGGCTAAATGTTTATACGGTGAGAGAATGAGTTAATGAGCAAGTCGAAAATTAGGAAATGACAGCGATTTGGATAAAGGGGGCCGCCTGCTGTTGACCAGGAATTTTGGCTCAAAATTAACATTGGACCTTATGACAGAGTTGGTGGTTTTATTGTCACTTGAAAGCTTGTCCAGCCAAAAGTGCAGGTCTGGTTTGCTTTGCTTTCATAATTATATTGCTGTGTCCAGCACCAAATTTCCTACATTTTGGATATATAAATTATGTGTGTGGAGTGAAAATTCATTAAGAGAAAAGTTCCTGAATTTTTTCCCGCTCCTCTCATCTCCAGTGACCCACTCTAGCTCCCATAATACACACCCATTATACAATCTGAAGAGGAGCAAAAAAAACTTTAAAACTAAAACTGATATTTCAAAAAATGTAAAAGATTTTCAAAAGCTGAATACAGGGTTAATAGTTCAAAGTCTTACTCAAACTACTACAAACAATGAAGAAGCTGAAGTATGTCAAAGTAGCATGGGTTTGAAGAGGATTTGAAGATTTCTCCTTAATGAGCTGAATGTTTTGCTGTGTATGAAAAAAATACTGAAGAAGAATAATAATAATATACCAGAAAAAAAAGCATTTCCAACAAAAATACACAAAAAAAAGAAGTAGGAGTGGTAGCATCAATCATCATCACTCTTTATTTGTATAGCACCAATTCACAACAAAAGTCATCTCATGACAACAGTGGCGAGAAAAACTGTCAGAAACCACGGAGCAGAACCAGACTCAAGGGTGGGCGGCCATCTGCCTCGACCGGGTGGGTTGAGAGAGAGAGAGAGAGAGAGAAAGAGGGGGAGATATGAGTATTAATAATACTAAAAGTATAATTATAATAATAATAATAATAATAGTAATAATGCTTATAGTAGTAATAATGATAGTAGTAGTAGTGGTAATAGTAGTAGCAGAAGAAGAAGTAGTAGTACAAGTAGTACAAATAGTAAAAGTAGTATAAGTAGTAGTAGTAGTAGTAGTAGTAGTAATAGTGGTAGTAGTAGTAGTAGTAACTAGTAACTAGTAATTAGTAGTTCAAGTTGCAGCAGTCGTATAAGTAATAGTGGTAGTAGTAGTTGTAGTGGCCATTTGTCAAATCTAAATCAAACTTCAAAATAACAATCAAGAGCAACTGCTACACCATGTTCTTGTGGTGTACGCAGGCAAAAGAGGTTCAATGTCCATTCAACGTTCCTTTGGTTTTTATGGTTTATTTTCCATTAGACAAAACTGAACATGCTAAACAAGGGAATAATTAGACTAAACAAAAAACTAGCAAAAGACAGTGCTATCAAACTGCAATCTAAATTAAACATCTAGATTAATCAAACCAAAAATAATACTTAATAGCAAAAATGATAACCAAAACTTACAACAAACAAATAGCTCCAATAGTAGTAGGTTGGTTATTGAAACCCTTTTCCCTGTCTGTCTTTGAGGTTACCAGAGGAAGCTGATTGCAGTAACAGTCAGATCTGGAGCACCTGGTCTCAGTGCCCTGGAGGATATAAAACTCCAGCCTCTAACTGGGCTGGCTCTCTCATCTCTCTTATCTCTTGCTTTCCTCTCATCCCCTGCACCTTTTTGGGTTTTTTTTAACTATTGTTTTGCTCCACCAACACTTACACCAAACCATCCCTCCACACATTCACATTTACACCACTAATGCCACTGACATTCACACCTCATTTTGCAGTTTATTGTTCAGTTTCCTATGTTGATTATAATGAAATTACTTATGTTCATTTTGCACTCTGCGTCCTTTCCCATTTGTTGTCATGGCCTAGAGCCAGGTAATGGCAGTAACACTAAGAGCTGTCGCTATTGGGTTAATCCCACATGCATGCGCAGTCATGAAGATTTTAATTTGCGCCACTGTGCCTTGCACAGGGATTTTCTCAGGTCCGCAACTGTAGTATAAAAACCCTGCATGACCTGAGTTCTGCTCCCTAAATGAGCCAGTTTTTTCTTGAGCTGACATAGGTGGTTTCAGTGGGGCACACAGTTCAGAGGGCTACGCCTAAACTCATAGAATCTGGGGTTAAGATATGTAACCAACGTTCTGTTTCGTACAGGTGTAGCCCTCTAAGAGTTGTCGCTGTTAGGAGGGAGAAGCATGATGTGGACTTACTGGTCCACCAGAGTCCACAAGCACTAACACACACCAGTTCAAGAAAAAAATTCAGTGCTAAGTTAACATAAGCTGCGGCACAGCTCCCCCTGCAGATGGCGCATGGGTGCGCACGGCAAGCACACATACACATATTTACACACAGTGCACTTATGTTGGAAGAGCAGCAGGGACGGTTATTAAGCACTGTGGCAGTTCTGAAAAACTTGCACACATAAGACAGGAGAGTCTAAGAACATGACAGCTTGTAGCGAATGTAACAGCTCTCTAAAGTAATCACTGTGTGAGCGTAATGAGCCCAGTGCCGACAGTGTGTCGCTGGTCATCAAGCACGCTCAAATAATGAGAAAACTCAGCCGTATCACGCAAATAGAACTGAATTAAAGGACACAATGAAGCCCATGAAGCCGCTCTGCATATGTCTTCTACTGTCATCCCTCTGAGGAGAGCTGTAGAGCGCTCTGGTAGAGAGGGCATGAACACCAGTCGGTGGATCCTTTCCCGCTGCGACATAGGCCTCTGTGATAGCTTCACACAACCACTGAGCCAAACGCTGTTTTGTCAGAGGTTTTCCCAGTGTATGTGCTCTGTAGTGTACAGACAGCTGCTGAGTATGCCTGAAGCCTGCACCGGACAGAGGCAATGGGATGCTTTTTCCATCTAACTGTGAGGGGGAGGGAGAAAACTATCCAAGGAAATCTGAAAGAGTTAGTTATGACTTTGGGTATGAAAGCAGGGTTTGGCCTCAAAATGTCTCAACTATCAATGAATCAAACAATCAATCTTTAGAGAGAGAGAGAGAGAGAGAGAGAGAGAGAAGGATAGGGAAAGGGAAAGGGGAAAGAAAGAGGGAGGGGGTGAGGAAGGAAGAGTGGTCAAGAGAAGCTGTGGGAGAGACAGGAGGGGGGGATACAGCAGCCATAGCAGTAATAACAGCTTTATGAATTGAAATATGAATATTAATAATGCTAAAAGTATAATAATAATAATAATAATAATAATAATGATGATGATGATGATGATGATGATGATGATGATGATAGTAGGACTCCAACAGGACCGCAGCAGCAGGGCCAACCACCATCCATGGGAACCTGCAAGACAAGAGCGCACAGAGACTCTGGGGAAGAAGCCAAGTCAGTAACATCTATTAATGAGACATGAATATGTACAGACAGAGAGAAAGAGAGAGGAGCTCAGTGCATCATGGGAAATCCCCCGGCAGTCTAGACCTATGGCAGCATAGCTAAGAGCCTGTGCAGGCCCTAACTATAGGCTTTATCAAAAAGGAAAGTTTTAAGTCTACTCTTAAACATAGAGAGGGTGTCTACTGAACAGACACTGGAAGATGGTTCCATAGGAGAGGAGCTTGATGGCTGAAAGCTCTCCCATTCATTCTACTTTTGGAGAGTCTAGGAACCACAAGTAACCCTGCATCCTGAGAGCACAGCGTTCAAATGCGGTAACAGTGTAACAGTGGAGAGGAGGTAATATGGGAGAAATATCTTCTCTAATATGATGAGTTCTTGTCAGTACAAGCACAGTAGCATTCTGGATCAGCTGGAGAGTATTTAGAGACTTATTGGAGTAGCCTGATAAAGGGAATTACAATAATCCAGCCTTGAGGTAACAAAAGCACGGAATTATGTGTCTGCATCTTTTCGAGACAGGATGTTCCTGATTTTTGCAATGTTCTGAAGGTAGAAGAAGGCAGTCCTTGAAATTTGTTTTATGTGGAAGTTAAAGGACAAATCCTGATCAAAGATAACTCCCAGATTCCTTACTGTGGTGCTGGAGGCCAGAGTAATGTCATCCAGAGTAGCTATATCATTAGATAATGTGTCTCTAAGATATTTAGGGCCTGTCTGAGTTTAGAAGCAGCACAAATTTGCAGGTGATCCAGGTTTTTATGTCCTTAATACATGCCTGAAGTTTAGCTTACTGATTAGTGTCATCTGGCTTAATGGATAAGTATAATTGTGTATCATCTGCATAACAATGAAAATTGATGGAGTGTTTTCTAATGATATTCCCTAATGGAAGCATATATAAAGTGAATAGTATTGATCTGAGCACAGAACCCTGTGAAACCCTGTGACTAACTTGGTATGCAGTGAGGATTCATTATTAACTTGTACAAACTGAGATCGGTCTGAAAAAATAGGACTTGAACCAGCTCAGTGTAGTTCCTTTAATGCCAAATGAATGTTCTAGGCTTTGTAATAGGATGCGATGGTCAATCGTAGGGGTGGCACGATTGCTTGATTGTAAGTCAGATATCAATTGCAATTACGTTACAATCTCAACCTTCAAATCCAAGATGGAATCAAGGATTTCGCCACGCCCCTAGTATCATGTCCAGCAGACGTGGCAAGAAGGGGAAAAACACACACAAAGCATGTTGTAGGCCAGCGAGTTACGTTACCTCCTCTAACCTGAAGCTGCAACCAATTAAAAGACACCATGGCAACTGCTGATATAGGAGACACATCAACTGAACTTGAACCCCCTCCTGCTTCTCTGAAATCTGTGGTGTGGAAATATTTTGTTCCCGGTGAGTTATGTCAACAACTTTCGTTGCGTTTGTGCGTTGTTGACAAGATAACCACAGTTTGTAAGCTATGCGATGCGCGTGTGGCAGGACATCTCCGCAGGCATCATAAAGAAGTAGACTTAACTGAAAAAACTACACCGTTAACACAGCGAACTCCTCCGTCCTCATTTAGAGCTAAACTTCCACAAAATTCAATTCACAGTAAAGCAATAAGTAGCGCTATAGGGGTATTTGTAGCATCAGACATGCAACCTGCAACCTTATTCGGTGGTGGAAAAATCTGCATTTAAGCATTTAATTAGCATACTTGCACCACGCTACGAAATGCCAAGCAGGTCGCATCTATCTAGGTCGCATCTATCACAAAGGTGTTGCCCTCCATGTATGATAATGTGAAGGAAAAAGTTAGTGGAGATTTAGAGGGCTTAACAACAGATTACTGGACCTCCAGCGCAACACGACCATCACAGCATACTACATTAAATGTGCACTCTACACATCTGCTGTGAAGATTGCACACTGCAGTCACTAGATATTTACATTTAGGGCATTTAGCAGACGCTTTTTGTCCAAAGCGACTAATTCATACATACATTCATGTACTGATGGCGGTGGCTGCCATGCAAGGTGCCGACCAGCACAGCAGGAGCAGTTTTGGGGTTCAATATCTTGCCCAAGGAGACTTTGACATGCAGACCAGGGGAATCGAACCAGCAAATCGAATCGAGGATTCGGAGAATTGTGACACCCCTAGTCAATAGTGTCAAAAACTGCACTAAGATCTAATAAGACTAGCCAGACCCTTGCCAGATGCGATTAAGAGATCATTTGCAACTTTAACCAATGCTGTTTTGGTGCTATGATGCACTCTCAAACCTGATTGGAAATTCTCAGATAAACTATGGTTATGTAGAAAGTCACACAGCTGATTGGCAACTGTTTTCTCAAGGATCTTAGAGAGAAAGGGAGGGTTAGATGTGGGTCTATAGTTGGCTAAAACCTCTGGATCAAGTGTTGGCTTTTTAGGAAGCGGTTTAATTACAGCTACTTTAAAGGACTGTGGTACATATCCTGTTAATAGGGACAGATTGATCATGACAAGTATAGAAGTGCTCAGTAAAGGTAGAACTTCTTTAAGCAATTTAGTTGGGATTGGATCTAATAGACACGTTGATGGTTTAGATGAAGAAATTATTAAAGTTAGCTGGTGGAGGTCAATGGTAGAAAAGAATTCTAGATATATATCTTGTTTTATAGCTGTTTCTGAGGGTTCTGTATTAGAGGTTAAATTGGTACCATCTGAGGTCAGAAGATGATGAATTATGTCTCTAATAAGTAGAATTTTATCATAAAAGAAGCCCATAAAGTCATTACTGCTGAGTGTTATAGGAATACAAGGACCAATAGAGGTATGACTCTCTGTCAGCCTGGCTACAGTGCTGAAAAGAAAGCTGGGGTTGTTCTTATTTTCCTCTATCATTTCTGAATAATAAGCTCCTCTGGCATTACAGAGAGCTTTCTTATAAATGTTAATGCTTTCTAGCCAGACTAGTTGAGCTTCTTCCAGTTTGGTAGAATGCCATTTCCTCTCGAGTTTCACGATGTCTGCTTTAATATTCGAGTTTGGGGGTTATAGAATGGAACAAATCTCTTATGCTTTATTGTTAGATTGTCAGAAGATCAATCTGGGAGGAACTAGGATTAGCACCAGTCGACTGTTGTGTTGGGACATGACATTGATGAAAAGCTGATGGAATAATTTCATTAAATTTAGCTACAGCACTGTCAGACAGACATCTATAATAGAAATGTTTGCCTTGTGGCATGTAGTCCAGTAATGGGAATTCAAAAGTTATTAAGAGTTATTATTTAATTATTAAATAATGGTCTGATAAAAAAGGGTTCTGTTGGAAAATTATTAAATGTTCAATTTCAATGCCATATGCCAGAAGGTCGAGGGTGTACACACTGACTGAAGCCAGTTGTATCTATAATGAGGTAAATGTGGTACCAAGGCTATCATTATCAATGTCCACGTGGATATTAAAATCACCCACGATAATTACTTGTTTTCGAGGTCGGGTGACTAAGAGTAAGGCTTTCGAACGAGTAATCGTACTCTCTCCACCACCATTACAAAACACCAGATGTGGAAAAGAATCCTGTATTTACCTACAGAGTTTCAGAGAGTTGGAGGGTCTGTGACAAGGAGCACTGAATCTGTTCTTTGAGGCTTATGGTGGAATAAAGCCATACCAAGAGGCATTATGTAGGTATTTACTTTCATTTGGCACCCACCTATGTTTTAAATACCACTGGCTCTCTGGGAATGAGCAGCTGTTACAGTAAATACATTTTAGTCACTTTCGAGGAACTGAAGTCAGCTGCTGTTGCTCTTAGTGATCGGAATACGGGCTCAGTTTTTAAGACATTATTATTTCACTGTCCACCAGAAATGAAAAAACACTTATTCAGTATTAAAACTATGCGATTAGTGAGTAATACAAACACAGGCTTCAGTCACACATGTAACCACTAAATGAATGAACACAGTGTCAGATAAAATAGTAATGAAAACATAATTTCATATGATTCTTTTCAAATAGTATGCAACAAGCAAAAGAGCACCCATCAAGAAAAATATCAATATTATACATGATTTTTACGATAGAATTGTAAAATCTTTTAAAATAAAAGCAACAATAACAGCAAGCCAAATAAAAAAAACCGACACCTAATTTATTAGGTGTACGTAAGCGAAAATCAATCCCATCATTGAGGCAAGGAAATACTGTGAAATTCAGCAACCCAAAGTTTCCCCTTGGAGCAGTCTTTTAATATAAAACAAGTCACCTTATCATGACTTCTACTTGTCAATCGTTTGTGTTACTATCTCATAATTATGACACAACTTGTTTTACAATATATTTTGAAGAACTTGTGATCTGATCAGGGAGCTATATTTACCCTGGAAATGTTTTAATCATACTTTCCTGCCTGGTTTTGTTTTGAAAGCTGATGACATTAGAGTGAACATTGCCCCTCCATGCCCGTACATGACTTAAGGAACTAACTTAGCTTGCTTAGCTAACACCAGCTTAACTGTATTTTGGATAAAAGCTTGCTAGTGGCGTGCTAGTGTGCTAGTTGAAGGAAGGTTGAAACTGAACTGAACTGAACTGAGTCTTGGACCTACACCTTAGCAGTAAGCTATATAGAATTAGCTTTATGCAATAGCATTGCAGGCTTTATTGACTGTGTATAGACAGCAAACAAACAAAGCTCTGTTAAATTACTTGATGTTCAAGAATACCTTTTTAGTTATTGTATTTATTCAAATTAAACTAATATTTGGTTGAACAGTTAGTCATTTATTTTTACCACCTGCCAACTGAACACTGAATAAGGTGAAAAAAAGATCTTTCTCAAGAAGTGACCTGCATGTATGACCCCGTACATCAGCTTCACAGGAACAGTGTAACAGCTGTTACAGTAATACATTCCGGCCACAGTGAAATGGAATGCCAGGAAATTTCAGCAACTTATCTGTGATACAACGTTGAGGAACTCAGACTGTCTACTGATAAACTATAATCTTTTGTACAACTCATCCATAGTTTCAGTATTTCATCTATGTTTCACTTTGCTGTTAAGGCTTCAGGGAAAATGATTATGTTATGAGGAATTTCACTGGAATTGTAAGTGACTGTTAGTACCCGAAGCTGAGTTTCATCACTGCACTGTAAAGTAAATAGTGTGACCATACTTTTCCATAAACACCAGCCTTCAGCCAATCATAGTTTGACTGTGAAACTCTCACTTCAAGGTAAAATGTAATGAATGCAATAATAGTTCTATGTTAAATGTGGCAATTCCTGATTTTTATGTGGACACAGTGAGGTTTTCATGAAAATCAATGGCATAGATTTGCATTAACTCTGGTCTTAATGTCTACAGCAATGCAGTCGTTGTTACCTCAGACAGAGCTCCACCGAGAGCTGACCTCAGAGACCCACAGTTAACTATAATATGGTGTACACTAAGCTTGCATGCCAATGTGCTATTTAAGACACATTTCTTTGTCAACAATAGCCTGACACAAACCCAGAGATTGAGGCCAGAGCTGAAAAAAGACGCTGCTGTGGTTAAGGATAGACTGGGGGCCTCAGGTGCTGCAGGCACATGGATATTAAGGAGGACTGAGATGAGCTAATTGAGCCTTGTCATGTGATCCAGTGGTGGTTCACCTTAAGACCTTGTTAAAGTCTTTCAAGTATTCTGTTAGACAGTGAGGTAAGCAGGTACTAGGTACTTGGTAGGTAGATAGAAAGGTAAGTAGATACTAGAACTGTGCGTGAATAGATTGGTGAATAGATTTAATGTTCCTGAATTATCAGTAGGAATTACCAACTATTTTCTTAAATTGGCTGGATGCGGGGCACGGCTATGGACAGTGTGTGTCTTGCAGCCACTTGATTCATGAAGTTACAACACTTACAACAGTAAAATGGACAACTCCCCTGCACTCAGGTGCTTGTTGTGATGTTTCAGAATTTTGACTGTCACAACACTATCCATGGTTCTGATGGTGGCGTCTGATGGTGCTTTCTCTTTGACTTTATTATAGCCTGCATTGGGGCCCATCCCTACTAACTTATGCCACTGGCTAGATGACATTATTGTTGATAGCTGCAGAAGCCTATATTAGCTTGCTAGTTGACACATAATTGAAAAAAAAAACCCTTAAAGGTGCATTATGTAAGATCTGGATATAATTTAGTTTAAAACATTTCAACAATGAACTAACCCTAACAACAGAGTGTGACGAAGTAACAAAACTGGCCTGAGGGGCGATAGTGAGTCACTGAAGCCTCTCTAGCCTCTGAAGCTGTCCCTTCTTGTAATATTAACTCCTGGCCTGAAGGGCAATAGTGAGTTACTGTAGTGTCTAGTGTGCGGTAGGTGAGGATAAAGAAGTTGAGCCTACCAAAGGGAACTACCGCAGAGAAATTAGCAGCCTCAGTAAGTTATTCAGTAAACACAAAGATGTGGAAGCTTCAGAAAAACAACTTTTATCATCATCTCAAACAACAGTTCCTGAAAAGAAACCACGTCTCCCACGGTCTCCTCCCAGTTGGACTTGCCCGGAAAACCTCCTGTGTCTTTTTAGGAGCAGAATTCCAGTCCAGTGATGAATTACCACCCTGCCCTTTATTCTCATCTGCAGCTGGTCTCATCAACAAGCCCCCCCAGTGGACGTCTGTCTCTATACATTACATCAGCTGACATCTTTGACCATCATCCCATGACATATACTCTCTATACTGTGAACTGTTGCACAAAACTGTAAAGCTTGTGTCCACTACTTCACTGATGGGTTTTTTTTTAATTTGTAAACTTTGTAATAAATGTCAGAACATGAAAGGGTTTTTGTGTTGACAATAACTGAAATGAAACATTCCAACCTTGTTCAGTATGCCTGCTGACACAGACCTTGTGACGTCTGTGTTAGACATTTGTTATACCACTAGAATGAGTTGTTCTCAGAATTTAGTATCAGTGTTTACTTCCAGAAGTTTTATTTGGCACTTATTGTGTAACAAAAGAATGCAACTGAGCAATGGTGATTAAATGGGAACATAAATACAAACATAGGAGTCATTATTTCGGTCTTTACAATTTTAACAAGCATAGAGACAAATCAAATATATAAGATAGCTTAGCTTAGCATAGCATTAAGACTATGAGTTTGTCAGGCCTTTTCAAGTTTTCTACATATCAAACAAACAAAATACAACATGTTAATCAGTGAGTTATTGCTGGTAGACAGATTTTGTAACCTTTGGTCAGATAACTGGCTGAATTGTAAATGGCATGACTAATCAACCCTATAGCTGCATTCTCTGAAGGTGATTTAGAAACTAAACTTGATCAAAATGTGAATATTAATTTCATATAATTAAAGCTATGAAATAAAAATACAACATTGTCATCAGCCACCTATTGTATATTTGGATGGACACTGAATTTTAAATAAATCATTTGTTCCATACATTGAAACTGAAACAGTTCTTTACATTTTCTTTTACTCAAATTCTTATTTTGCCTGTCTGCCATGCTGGACTTCTGTCGTGTCACCTGGCAACTTGTATATGAGACTTCCCCAGAGTGTCTGTGCTCTCTCATCTTGCAGGTTCCCATGGATGATAGTTGGCCCTGCTGCTGTGGTCCTGCTTGACTTCTACTATCATTATTATTATTATTATTATTATTATTATTATTGTTGTTGTTGTTCTTATTATCATTCGTAGTATTGTTATTGCTATTATTATTCATATTATTATTATTATTATTATTATCATTATTGTTATTAATAATAATAATAATAATATGATATTTGTACGATTATTAATACTCATATCTAAATTAGTAAAGCTTTTATTACTGCTGCTCAGAGAGTTGGTGGTAACGTTAGCAAGATTCATTCCTTGTCTCTTGCATTGAGACAACACATGGAGCGATAACTAACTAAGATATTTAGGGCTGGGAGTGTGCCAAATACAGTCAAAGTAATGACTTAGTGTGACAGATAAACTGAGGAGAAGTTTGCTCATCGCCATTAATAAATTCTGTGACAGTGCTCCATAATTTCTCTTTATGATTTTTTTAAAAAAGTTATTTGACCTATAGGTTTTTAGATTAAATAACCAAATACATCTTCACTCCATCACTTGAAGTAGTAGAAATACTCCATGCTGTTGTGGACGAGTCCATATTTGGAAAAAGAGTTTCTTGTCTGTGAAGGCCACCGTAGGTTCTGGAGCAATCCAACTTCTTTGGAAAAAGAGGGGTGAGCGAGGGAATGTTGCAATCTAGAACCTCACCGCTAGATGCCTCTAAATACTCCATACACTGTACCTTTAAATGTTCAAAGTAAGTTAAAATAAACTGTATAAATAAAATGTTAACCATGTTGCTTGTTTGTTGTTGGTTTAGCACCTAAAAAAGCAAGGGAAATTGCAATTGAAGCAAAGATTCACTGCAAGAAAAAACACCTATGTGACAAAGTCTACTGTACTGTCCTACTATTTAGGGTCATGGAAGCTAACTGATACACTCAGACATGGTGTAATGCTGAAGACAAAGCAACAGATGGCGGGATGTCTATGACACCACCTGTCTTTGATGCTTCAGGGAAAGCAGATGTACTTCTCCACCTGAGAGAGCCTTAGAAAAGAAAGGAACAGAGAGAAAGGAAGGCCTTAGAAAGGGAGAACATCTGTGAGTAAAGAATGTAGAGATAACTGCAAGAAAAGTAAAAAAGAGAGAAAAGACAGGAGACAGGGAATAGTAGTCTGCATTCAATATCTGCCAATTGGCATTTGAATTTTGAATATTGTATATGTGCTGTAGTAGTGGCTGTGCATTGCCCCTATTTGGTCAGAACTACTACACACTACATTGTTCCTGGTTTAATCATGCAGAGTGCAAAAAGAAATAAAGATGCCAAAGACAATTAGTCACAAAATCAACTGAACAATCACTAAACCCCTTGACAGTAAAACAATAAAATGTACAATTATTAGAAGCAGAATAGTATCAAATTATATAACTTCAATTTTCAAAGGAACATGAAGAAAAGAGTAATTTCTCCAGTGAGTGTAACAGAAGAAATTGGCATGTATTCCCTCAAATATTTACTCATCTGAATGTTATGAAGAAAATAAACCAAAGTCAGATGACACAAAGCAGCTGCAAATGCCCCCATGTGTGACTGGAACACACTGAACTCTACATAGATGTCTTTTATATCTCACTGTACTCTATCAAAAGGCAGTGCCTGGACCCGTGGATTCATCACGTGAAGCTCAACTGTCATTATTCTCTATGAAGCAAAGAAATAAAATGCACCCTTGGCAAGCAGATGGTTTCTTCACATGTCTGCTGTTTGGATAAGATACTCTAATGTGTACACAAGTTCTGTGGCAGATCCTGCATCAGTGATACCTATTTGCTACTTTGTGTACTTTGTGTCACTACAACACTTGAATTTCCCTTTTCTGGCTCAATAAAGGATTATCTTATCTTATCTTACAAATGGATACAGAGAGCGGGCCCTCCGACAATTTCTTTGGTGGTGATAGGGCCCTTGTGATTGATTGCCAAGTTGGAAATGTGCCTGTGATCAAATTAGTATCAGTGCCATTTGGTATACAAATGCTAGAAAACGCAAACCCATCAATCTGTAACAAGATTGTATTCCTTGTCTACATAAACTATGAAACCTATTAATAAACTATGAAAAACAAACTATTTTATATTTATATATTTATATATTATTTCATATTTTCCATGATATTATTCGTCTTATACAGATATGGAATGGTAATTGCTGGGTAAAATGTATGTTGATGTTGTCCAATGTCAAGTTTCTATTTGAACATGTGGCGAGACAATTTGACGTGGTAGCTATAGGCACAAAATCTGTCAACACTGACAGCTGAGCACATCTGCGAGCAGAACAGGCTGTCATGCAGTTCAAAGTTCAAAGTGGCAGTAAGAAAAAAAAAAGAAAAGAACAGAGGAGAAAAATCTGTGAATCATTCGTTCTTTTAATTTTCATTTGGGGAACCAAAATTGGAAAATGAATAAACAATTGTTTATTTCGTTATTTGTTTATGAATCTGATACCAAAAAACAAATAACGGTTTGGTTTTAAATACTTCGATTTTATGCTCAGATCAAAAAAAGGGAAATGAAAAAATGTCAAAATAACAAAATAAGTTTGTCCGATTTATGTGACCCAGAAGTTATTGACTTCTTCATGTGTTGCTTGATAAGTGTGCAGCAAATTCACCCAGCAACAGTTCAGTTGGTCATATTGGAGTATTGGTTTCTTGAGACTTTATAATACAGGTAGCAGCAGGTAGAGCCACAGCAAATAGGTAGGAATAGAAATAAGACTGAAAATCAGTTTACCATGAGCAAGGACAATAAGAAAAAAATGCTAGATCTAAAATGATCAAAACTTGTAAACCAGTTACAGACTGTGTCATTGTATAATTCATTGTCATTTCATCTTCCCCATATTGATTACATTTCTCAGTCCACGACCTGGCTTGAAAATGACTGAACAACGGTATGTCACTTTTAAGGTGGACTGGAAAATTCCAATAAGAAACTGTGAATCAGACGCTAACTGCTAACAGCGTCGTCTGTTGCAGTGTGATGGAAATCTCTGCTTGTGTCTTCCCAGTTTCAAATCCGTCTTTTATTATAATAGCGTATGGTTCCAGTGCGGCCATGGTGTCGATTCACTGGCTTACAATCACTGCGTGGTTCTGGTTATTAAGGCTTTCTTTCACACTGAACTGTTGGTGCACGCTTATCAAGTGCAGCACACGAAGAAGTCAATATCTTCTGGGTCACACAAATCGGACAAACTTAATATCAAAATCAAGTTTGGCCCATGGCTCGTCTTTTCATTTCCCATTTAATGATCCAAGCATAAAATCGAAGTATGAAAAAACAAACCGTTATTTGTTTTTGGTATCAGAAACAACCCCCCTCTTAGCAGCAATGCAGCAGTTCAGCTGGCATCAGCATTGAGGCTGCCCTCAGTGGTGTGTCAACAACCATGCAAGAGATAATGTTAGGATAACAAGCTACATATAATACTGGTCCTAAAGAATTATAACTTTAGTTAGGCTTTTGTGTTAAACATACATTTCAAGAGGTTGGCTTACTTGACAACAATTTGGGTAAATTATTCTTGCTAACAGGTGGATAGCCAGCCTATCAATTATTATGGTCCACTAGCTAATGGGAGTAGGTACACTATTCCTAGCAGTGAGTGTGTGCTCGAGTAACTAGTGTGCACTGAAGCCCGTCCTTAGCCACTGCTAATTACTAATTGTTAAAAAAAAATGTAGCATATTAACTACTAGCTAACAGCGAGATTGTAATTATGTAGTGTCCCACTGAACATATCACCAGGGCTCAAATGCTTTTACAGGCATGTGGGATTTGGATGAACACAGTTCTGTGCTGTGGGCTGTCATTTGATACAGTAGGCTAGATGTTTCATAATAATAAATTGCTGAAAAAATAACCACCATGTAGCTCTGGGATGATAAATGACTCTTTAATTTGCTTTGAAAATTTGCACGATAGTCTTCAGAATACATGAGGTTAAATTGTGTACTTGACTGAAATATTCTATTATTCTGTCTGTATTGTGTGAGTTGCAGGTTTAAAGTGCACCCTTCACACAGCAGCATCCTTCACACAAAACGAAGGCCAGCCTTGATCGCAGGGGTAATTGCTCCAACCATCTGTAAAGACAGAAAAGGTGAAAGAGTTAGAAGCTGTAGGTGCAAAAATGTTCTCATGTTATATGCAGAGAACTGTTTTAAGTATGAAGAGTTTTGCAAATGTTATGCAGAAAACCCATACTGTATCTATTCCAACTATTAGATCTAATTCATACAGACTGGTGTTCATACAGACTGGGAGCATACTTGTTTGGATGAAACTAAGAACCAACTGTGTGAGTGTGTTTTCTTACCGGTGTTGTAAGTTGAAAGGCATGAGTCAACGCTGTCTGGTGACATCGCAGTAAAAAATCCCTGATAGAACCAGGAACCATCGACCCACAACCACTGGTCCTGGAATGAGACAGTGAAACATATTCAAATGGGAAGAGCCAGGCAGCTGTACAATGTTACTGTTATTCTACAGCCATGTTGAATGATACATTGGCCTTATGAGATGATTTTGGTTATTTAAAACCCAATACTACTAATACCAAAGTGAAGCATAAAATGACAATATGTTGTGACATGCCTGTTCAGTAAAGGAATGGTTTGGACCTTATATTAAAGTCTGAAAATCAACAGTTCAACACAGAAAATATGAATGTGTTGCTATGTTGTCTCACATCCAGGTAGAATCCGCCCAGCCAGGCTGAAGAGTATCCATAGTCACTGGTTTGCTGATAGAGGAAGGAATACTCTTCAAGGTTGTGGACGGAGACCAGGCTGGCCCCTAGGCCAGCACAGGTAGCCTGGTGGAGACAAAGGAGACAGAGAAGGATGATGCATGGAGTAAACAGGAGGTAGGGAACAGAAGGTGACCAAGGATGAATGAGAAATTGATGCATATCGAGAAGGAAAGAAAGTAACTGTGCAACTGTTTTAAAACACTGTGATGACTTGAAACCTGCAATAACTGATTTTTATTCAACAGTTATGGATTGTTTATTACCTTAACTCAAAGCTGAAAGTCAGCACTTGAACCTCATAAGTCAACATTTGGTGCAGGGTCCCACTCTTCCAGGCTAACATGATTTTAAGACGGGCTCAGACTACAGGAGTAATCTGGCTGATTTAACTCCATCTTGCTCCTCCCGACAATCGGAGGAGAAATGTGGTCGGGGAGATTTGTCAGTTTCGAAGGTTAAATTATCTGGTAATGTGAGGCATGTATAGATCAGCCTTAAACCTCCTGAACTATTCCAGGCTCATCGGGCCCAATAAATATCAAACGTGTTTAATGTTTAGGATTCAAAATCTGGATGACCGCGATTGTCGTTACATCAGTACTTTCACAACAGCCAATGAGAGAGACATCCTGGAGATGTTGACAGTGTTGCAAAACAACGGTAATAAACCCCAGCCCTTCAGGTTAATGTTAGCTAACATATATACTACTGCACTACTTGACTATAACAAAACTCACCCCAACCATTTTATCATCCAGACTCTTTTCTTCTGCTTTTTTAATTCTCACTGCAAAGTATTAGTTACTGCAGCAAACTGTCTCCATTTGTTTACATTTGAGATTACGCGAGACAGATCACGTAAGGTGCTGCAACTCTCCCTCTGGCACGATAATCTGGTTCTTGAAAAATAACATCATGTTTGAGATTCAACTTAAAAAGCTAACTAAGTCTGTATTTGTGCATTCTTAAGCTTAAGAGCCTGTGTCCACATAGCGTTTTTTCAGAGCGCCAGCGTCTTTTTTCAATTGTTCCCAATGAGGTATGAGCGTCTGCAGCTGTTTTGCCACTCCCAGCGCTTTGAGTTGAAATCTTTTCAGAAGGACGCAGGTGACTTCACTGTCACTCTTCTTCCTGGCCTAGGCGATAATATTAAGCGTATTTTTGTCTCCTACCGGTCATGTCATGCACCCACATCCTCCTTGCTCTGATTTCCCAATGTCAAATAAACAAACAAATAGATAGAAAAACTGCAAAGGGGCAATGTCAATCATACAGCGGCAGTTGTCACGATATTGTTGTCATATATAGACGAGATGCATGTGCAGTGTTTTTTTCCCTTCAGCGCACATCTTAGCACTCCTGAGCACACCGCCAGCGCTTTTCTATCAGAAAGAAATGTTATATGGACACAGGCCCTAAAGGTGTCATTTGCAGAAACTCGGCAGAATTTGAAGGAACCTCCAAAAACATAGGGGCCAGCATATAACCAGAGTACCCAACAACAGCTGCTCTTTGCTAGTTATCGTTAGCTGTAGCTGGCTACTGTTAGCTAATTAGCTCATGGCCCATTCAGTCATGCAGCCAGTGGCCCTAGAGTCTGTGTGTAGAGCCGGGATATTTTCACATTTTAGGAATTATTTCGACCAAACCAGAGGTGATTGTGGGTAATACAAACCAAGACTGTTTTGGTGAGTTTATTTTGTTTACGTCGAGTTTGAATGAAGTCTGTTTTCAAGGCAGTTCTCTCAACATGTTTTCTCTTATTTTATTTTGTTTACTTATAAGACTTAGTTGCAAACTCACCACTTTTACATCTCCCAGCTGAAACTATGGGGGCGATCAGACTATCACCTCTTGTGGAAAAAAGTGGTATTTCAAGACAGGTTGAGGTGGCGCTTAGCATGCTAACTTCAGCAGACATCTTTGCAACATAATATATAGCCGTCTTTGACACTGTTGTCTCTTCACTATAATAGCTCCACATAAATTTAAGACTGTTTTGAAGAACTGAAAAATATAGTTTTGTGTCATCAAATCATCAAATCCAGTCCTTAAGTACAGAGGAAAAACAGCAGGAAATGTGTCAGTGTCCTACTTGATAATGTAAATATTACAACAGCAAAATTATGTTCATTATAAATTAATGAATAAAGAATTGAATTTGTATTTCTCTAATCTGCATGTTTATCTAGTTGCATAATCAAACAATCTGAATATGAGTATACGCTCTAATGCCACTTTAATTGTATATTTACATCAGCTGCAGGCCATGTCAGAGTATCAGAGTTGTAGTAGTAACAGCGGCCCTGGAACCCCGTCCAGCCCTGAGGACACAGCATCTCTGGTGCTGTGAACGTCCAACAAAAAGAAGATTCGACATGTCATCAGTCATTTGTGTTCAAATGGCCATTTCACCTATGATAGCCTGTCTTTCTTTTCTTTTTCTACTGCTGCTCGCTAAGCTTTGGACATCTTAGACTTGTGATACAAAAATCCTCTCAAAGCAGAGAGAACTCACATTGTTTGTTTTTGAGATGTTCCACATTCAACCTAAATTGTTTCAAGCTGTTCACAGAACTCTAGTCATGTCAGCCCCATGACACACAGTGTTTGTGAAAAAAGCTTTGCAACATGAAGAATACTGTAAGTCTCTGTCTCTTTCCGAATGTATCTTCTTTTACAACTTCACAACGAACCACCTTTATATGTTTGTTGTAAAGAAAAAAGTATTTACTTACGGACATTGGAGTTCTTCATACAGATGGGCGAATAGCCATAAACATTGCATAGGGAATTGCTCCATCCCTCTGTGAAAAGAAAAGTTTTGAAGAAGGTCATGAGAATAATGGAGCAGAGAATTACGTGACTGTACAGGTAATGAAACCCACTGAAGTGTCTGAAAGCTTTGATTTTTCATTCTGAAAATGAAGTCCATGTGTGAGACAAGCTAAATCATGCTCAGACAGTCAATATTGTTTTCTGCTTTCTACTGGCCGCTGGCCATCAGGCATACTGATGTAGTCTGTAAAACCCACTTAAACAATGAAAAATTAGAGTCCCTGGACCTTCATGTGTGTGTTTTCTTACCATAAGAATTTAGCATCAGGCAGGGGTTGCTGCTGTCTGGGGACTCAATGCTCCAGCTGTTATTGTAGAACCAGGATCCATCAATCCATAACCACTGGTCCTGGAGGGAAAGCACAAGATCATCATCGGTGCTTTGCTGCAGTGGAGACTAATTTAAAATAACAATCAAAAATGTGGGCAGATAAAAATTAAATGGCAACATGTAAAAATGAGCACAACGGAAGAAAAGTTGCATTAGAGTGAGAGCCTTTTCTACAAAAACACAAAGGGAAAACACATTTCAACATTATTTTTTTATCTAATATTTGTTGGGCAAAACTCCATTAGCAATCATAACACAGAGCTGCCAATGGTGTGCTGAAAACGAGTAAAAAACACATCAGTGTGGAAACCTGCAATGATTACTTCCTAGTATTAAGCTTTTTTCTCTTTATTTTTGTGTGTGTATTGAATGAATGTGCTGAATGAAGTGAGTTTACAGGGGGTTTGACATTGAACTGTTTATTTTTGATTCAGTTTTTGATAAAAATGCAGAGGGAGTTCTGAATGGATGCAACAAGACTTGACACTGTCTTTAACGAAGAAAGAAGAAAAACAAACCTCTAAATGATAATAAAAGCATAGTTAACCATGTCAAAGGCTACACTGAGGTCCTATGGGAGTGCCCCCTTGCCCCTTAGAACAGAATTACAAGGATTGGTGGTTGAAATCTCCCTCTTTGAAATAGGACAACCCTTCAAGACCATCATATGTCATCAGTAGTCATCAATGGCGTTAGAGTTAACATGGGATTGATCCTAAAATACCTTTTGAGTTTTGTATTATTGTTTCATCACAGTGAAATATTCAATGCACAGAATTTGTTTTTGTTTTTTACAATAAGTCATGCAGTAATTAGCGAATGTCTTTGCATGGACATTATGTTCAGCATAAACATTGTACATATAACACACAGCAGGGTGTTCAGATCATCTAAGAAAAAAGTGAAGTGTAAGGTCTCTATTATTTATTGTATTGTAGTGTGTTCATAAAAGTGTCCACACAGATAGAAGAGCATACAAACATTGACAGAGACCATACAAAAATGGTCTGATTTTCCCTGACATCCTTCATTGTTATATGCCACTACCTCAGTTTTTTCTCCTGATTGTCTCTGATGCCTTTATTTCTTTATGGTGCTGCAGATTACTACCCCCATGGCTAATAATATTGCTTCATGACTGTACCTGTAGGTAGAAACCTCCCAGCCAAGCATTTTGATTGTCATTATTGATGGTGAGTTGCTGCAGGAAACCGTACTCTTGAGCGCTGTGGACGGAGGCCAACATGGACTCGAGTATGGCACAGCTCGACTGGTAGAGGCAAAAAGGACAGAGGGACAGTAAGAGACACGTTAAAGTCTTCCATTATAATGTGCACATACAGTAATGTGACCATGTGCACACGGTCAAGGTCCTACTTTATCAAGACAGACCATTTCAGATGTGAGATTAAAACAGGCAATCAGGACATTCTCTGCATTTATTATCCATTTCAAAACACACAAAACCAAAAGAAAAATATCTTTCTCATTCTAATTTTTATCTGTAATGGAAACATGACATATTGTTCTGGTGCCTTCTATTGGTGCTTCAATCAAAAATAAATTAAAATACACTGCTACCCTACTTGCACACAGGTTAAACTGAAAAATAAGGTAACCAGATACTATGGGTCCTAAAATATCAAGAGAGATGTAACACAATGTTTTGAGATCATATGCCATTATATTTTTAACTTTTTCTCTATATTATGAATGTATATTAATGTTTTAATATAATATTTAGTTATAATATTCATATTCATATTCATATTAATGGAAGCCCATTTCTGCCAGGAGAAGAAAAAATATTTAGGCGGGCAAAGTGAACCAAATACTGTATATGCTTGACACCAAGATAGCCAAATTGTCATCACCGCAACCTCTACCGAAAAAGTCCTCTCACTGAGGCACCCGGCAGTCACCAAACACACCAAACAAGGAAATAACCTCAGTGCGCCCCAGGAATCAACCAGCTCACTGGTGTGACACTATATTCCACAAACCAGAATAGTGCCATTGAATTATCAGAGATTGTGTCAAAAGTAAGACTTTATAGGTCAAAACTGACAAACAGATTGTAAATGACCATCTGACCATGAAGCAAGGAACCTCCGTCTGTATGCTATTTGCATATCTTGGAACCTTTTATCTGATCTACTTCACACTTGGCAGGTTTGGTGCTGAGCACCAAAGGACATGCAGTGTCTTATTTGGTGCAATTTGGACACACTACACATTTAATATTTTTAATAAAAAGCAAACACGGCTCGATGCAGCAGCAGGTGCGTGGCCTCAGCACTCTGGCTTCATGGCTCTGCAGACTGAAGCCGGGCTCACGCTATGGGATATCTAAAATATCTGAAGAGATATCCTAACCAATTTTGAAAGAGGGTTGTGTCACGAACATAAACAGGCACTCTGCAGATATTCTTCTCTTTAGTCTTAAACATACACACCCTACAAGATTTTAAAATAATGGCATGTCACACTCTACAGATAAGGTTATCATACCATGTAATCCCTCTCCTGTGATCTCATGGGGAAGCAGATGTACAAACAACAATATAGAGATAAGCATGGTGCAACAACTTGCTGTATAATGCAATGCAGTGAGAACAAAAACAAAAGCAGGAGAATAAATGAGCCTGGATGAGTGGGGAGACTTGGTCAACATGGATTTTCTAATCTTTAGTGAGGACTGGGGGTGAGATTTCCTGTCAACAGTAGCATGCTAGCTAACGTTAGTCTTAAGGGCTAGAATGTTTACCGTTGATTTGCAGCATCGCCACCTGCTCTGGGCTTGCCTCTCTAATCAGTTGTTGTCGTCCAGCTCAGAAAGTACTGATGTAATCATCCAGATTTTTAAATCGTAAATATCAGCCATGTTTTATGGTATTAGGGCAGCCATGATAATTCTCTTTAAAAAGACTGGATCAGTAAACCCTTCACATTACCAGAAAATCTGGGCTCAACAGTATGTTTTGAACGGGCAATGCACTAGAATTATAAATCAGAATTTTGATTTATTAATTGAAAATTATGTAAGTGAGTCAGAAGTATGACATAGTAAGTAAATCAAAGACTTTTCAAGTCCAGCCACAAATTCTCTATTGGATTGAGGTCTGGGCTCTGACTCGACCACTCCAGAACATTCACCTTGTTGTCTTTAAACCATTTCTTTGTAGCTTTTGCTGAATGCAAACTGAATCAGGTTGTCCCACAGGATTTCCCTATATTTTGCTGCATTCATTTTACCCTCTACCTTTAGAAGCCTTCCAGGGCCTGCTGCTGAGAAGCATCCCCACAGCATGATGCTGCCACCACCATGCTTCACGGTGGGGATGGTGTGTTTGTGGTGATGTGCAGTGTTTGGTGTCCGCCAAACATAGCATCTAGTCTGATGACCAAAAAGCTCCATTTTGATCTCATCAGACAAAAAAGTTGACCTTGGAGTCTCCCAAATGCCTTTGGGTGAACTCTTGTTGAGATTTAATTCAACAGTGGCTTTCTCTTTGCCACCCTTCCATAAAGCTTTGACTGGTGGGCAACAGTTGTTGTATGCAGAGTCTTTTCCATCTCAGCTGCTGAAGCTTTTAATTCCTTCAGAGTAGTCATAGGTGTCTTGGTGGCCTCCCTCACTAGTCTCCTTCTTGCACAGTCACTCAGTTTGTGAGGACGGCCTGCTCTAGGCAGATTTACGCATGTGCCATATTCCTTCCATTTCTTAATGATGGATTTAACTGAACTCCGGGGGATGTTCAGTGATTGGGAAATGTTTTTGTATCCATCCCCTGACTTGTACTTTTCAATAATCTTTTCACAGAGTTGCTTGGAATGTTCTTTTGTCTTCATGGTGTAATTGTAGCCATGAATACTGATTAAACAGTGACTGGACCTTCAGACACAAGTGTCTTTATACTACAATCACTTGAGACACATTCACTGCACTCAGGTGATCTCCATTTCACTAATTGTAAGACTACTAGGACCAGTTGGCTGGACCTCTGTTGAATTAGGTCAGTTAATTTAAAGGGGGCGAATACTTATGCAATCACCTATTTTACATTATATATTTTCAATTAATTGACATCAATTTGTAGAAATCTGTTTTCACTTTGACATTAAAGAGTTTTATTTTTTGTAAATGTTTTGTTTTGTATATTTTTTGTATGTTGAACATGATTCCATTTATAAAAGCAATACAAGGGGAAACCAATTAAGTGGCGAATGCTTTTTATAGGCTCTGTGCAGTATAGCCATAGAAGAAATGAATGCAGCAAATCCAACAATCCAGTAATTGATAATTAATTGTCCTTGGGTTTGGTTTTCTATAGACAGTGTGTTGGATGGTGCAGTCTTGTTCATTGTTTACCTGAGCCTGAGGCCAGTTCATGGCCTCATTCACAAAGTAGTAACAGCGTCCCTGGAACACCTCCCATCCCTCAGGACACATAATCTGGCTTGGTGACAGAGGTTGTGGTGTTGTTGTTGGAGATGGAAATGGAGATGTAGTCATGCAACAAGTTGGTGTTGGAGTTGGAGGGGTGGTCGGTATTGGAGTAGTGGTGTTGTAAAATCCCGTTTCTGTAGTAACCAAGACAGTAGTACTAGCCTCGAGAGAAAGAGGCACTGTGAAAAAAAGAGAGTATTTATTAGTTCAGAAAGATTTTTAAGTCAAACCCTTAAATGTACAAGATTTAAAATTATATCTGCCACACTTCAACACGTATCTCTGGCCAGTTTTGAAACTTGAAGGTGATTGATATTAGTATAAGGCTAACATTAGGCTAACCTGAGGGAAATAAAGAGAATTATATATTTTATTTATTTAATATTTATTTGTATAGGGACATGTACAGTGCCTTTAAAAAAGATTCACCCCCTTAATTGTTTTCCCGCTTCATTGTTTTTGTAGCAGACCAAGCTCAGCACTGTTATATTCACCAATAAAAAGGTACACGCAAACAAATCAATTCCTCCTCACTTAACAGCCATAGAACATCATTAATGATGCGATACAGACTGGAGAGTTTGCCCACGTCCAAGTAAGGACAGCTTTACACACCTCAAACTGACCACCACTGGCCTACCATTACTGAGCTGCTTCTAGTGAAAAGTCTGCTGGCAGACTTCCATCTCCGAACCACTGCAGGAGAAAGCTACACAGAAATGGTTTAAAGACAACAAGGTGAATGTTCTTGAGTGGCTGAGTCAAAGCCCAGACCTCAATCCAATAGAGAATTTGTGGCTGGACTTGAAAAGGGCTGTTCACGCCTGATCCCTGTGCAACCTGACAGAGCTTGAGCAGTTTTGCAAAGAAGAATGGAATAAAATTGCAGTGTCCAGATGTGCAAGCATGATTTAGACCCATCCACACAGACTCAGTGCTGTGATTGTGGCCAAAGGTGCATCTACTAAATACTGACTTGAGGGGGGTGAATACTTGCAATGCAATCACTTATTTTACACTATATATTTTTAATGAATTGACATTACTTTGTAGAAATCTGTTTTAACAAATCAAACTGTAATACAATACAATAAAACAATGTAAAACATGAAGCACCAGACCATTCATGACTAAATAAGGTTCCTATCATAGGTTACACAAAGTATAAGCATAGGAAGAAAGGACATTTAGTTGGGACTCACTCCATCTTAATGCATATTTGCTGACATGCTTAATGCCTAAAGAGAAAAACAGGACTTTCCACTTTCAAATTGTGTGCAATTGAAAGTCCAATTTTGCGTGCTGGAGATGCACCAATCCTTCCTGTTAACCCCTGTGGAGAGCCGATCGTGACCTTCATTGTCATCCATAGTCAGGTCACCTTTGTTGTAATAGTAACAAAAAAAGCACATTACAGTTGCAGTATGGTTAGGTTTAGACAAGAAAACTACTTACTGTAGATTTAGGAAAAGATTATGTCACATAAGTTAGTTAAAATAAGTCAATGATGATGTTGGGTTTCTCATGGGACATGAATATTGATATAGCCTAGTTATTAATCTTGGTGTGGACAGCTCTGTACAGTCGCTTGTCGCGGCACCAGAGGTTTGATCCCCGCTCTTCCAAACGTAGCCTACTTTATTCAGTGCCTTGTTAGAATAGTCAGCCGCACACACACTTAATACTGTTTTTGTCTGTATTTTCATGTCCCTACTGTACCTGCTATTCAAGCTCACCACAGAGGAATGGTTAAAAAAAAAAATCACAAAACACCAAATTTGTAGTGTTGCAAAGGTTCAAGTTTGAGTTTTGTTCTTTAAATAGCCACTTTTCAAAAATTAAAAATGTAGTATTTAGGAGAGCAGAGGAGAGGAGAGGAGAGGAGGGAAGAGGAGAAGGACAAGGAGAGAGGGAGTAGTGAAGAGAGGAGAGTGTGGAGATGGCTGCTCACTAAAGCAAGCAATGCTGATAATGGAGTGGACAATGCTGCCTCACATGAGCATCGCACAGTAACGTTACAGCGAACCCAGTCATTTGTTGGGAATACGTGAGTGAACACTAATCTGTGAAATAAACAACATATGGATGATCCATGTTGATATAAAGACAGTAGGTATTGCAAATGAACCGATTGTTTTCTTCATCCTGGCTCCAGGTTTTACTGGCCATACTGGATGCTGTGTGGCGTTACCTGTTGCTTTTCATTTTCGGCGTTCATATTAACAGGTTAGACCGGATATGGATGCATGAGTCGCACTTCTCACATGCATGTCAAGCGTGGCTGCTGCGTCGTTTCATCTAGAGATTCAGAATCTGGCCTATTTTTATTGCAATACGCGTGCAGCAAAAATAGACCTCAAAACGACATATCATATCAACACCATACCAGTGTTTCACAGGTATGGTGTTGAAGGGCAGGTGAAGGGCAGTTTTTTTCCTGTGCACTCTCTTTCTCTCCCTCACGCTCTTACACTGCTATTTCTCACTCTTTCAGCAGGGGTGAAGGAAAATCATGTCATCATATTCATTGATAATTATCAAAGGCAAAGTCCATGTAAACAGATAGGGCAGGCAGGAGCTGCGCTGCAGCAGCAATATGAACACAAACACGCGAGTGAGCAGCTGCAGCACAGCAACGCAGCTGCCACGCACCTAAACAAGCATCCTGTGTGGCCACCCTGTAAAACTGTGCACAAGAGCACAGTGACGCGACAGCTGTCAATCAAAGACAATCGACAGATTTCCTCAGATTCCCTATTGATGATTATTTTGACAGGATTCATAAAAGATCACCATGAATTGAAATTCTTTTATCACTGAAATGGCGTTCTAGGAACACTCCTTAAAGGTTATTTTTTTACAAAAACCTTTAGAGAACCCTCAGGGAACATTCCCTAAAGGTTCTCTGAAGGTTATTTTTGTGTAACCTTCAGAGAACATTTAGGGAACATTCCCTAACAGTTATATGAAGGTTATATTGGTAAAACTGAAATGTGTGGGTTAAGGGTTGAATTTGAACATTTTATTTCACTTCATAGTGTGAAGAGTTTTTATTAGTTATAATTAGTTTTAAAATAGCTCTGTATCTATATTTAGCTCTCTCTCTCTCTCTCTCTATGGCCATTTGATTTGCAATAAACTTTAATACTTATCATTATACACATTTTAAAAAATGAATTTGTTAACTGTTAATTTAATCAAAGTTATGAACAGCACATTCACTGCATGAGTGAGATTCTTAGACGCTCGCAAGAGTGGAGCAAGCTATCAGTGTCTGTGGAAACGGTTCAGTACTGCCTCAGGTTCATTGAACACGGGTCTGTCTGATGAAATTGTTGGCCTTGATCAATTAATAGGTAAATATTTATTTATTTGTACCCTCAAAACGCATTGTCTTTGAAGAATATTTAGCATTATTAATATTACGGTTTGAAGTGACACAGTTTGAAGTTTGAAGTTTTGAAGTGTAAAAGAGCTAGCTAGAGTTTGCTACTGATAGCTAGTGGTTTAGCGATAGCTAAGCTACAGTTAGCTTGTTTAACTTCAACATCAGTTAAAGTTACTGTCTATCTTGTTTAAAACTTGAATGTACAATGTGTGTCTAATATCACAAACAATAAAGCAACAGTAACCAATGTTAGCTAACTTTAATTTAACCTTACTGTAGTGTGTTAACATGTTGTGGGGATTAGCTAGCAGCTGCATAAATTAAACACCATCAGTTGGTATCGATTTTTACAATAGTTAAAGTTATGGACTGCTGAAAATGTAATGTCTGTGGGTAAACAGAGGTTGTAGTGTCTTTTGCATCAATCCACAAAATGTAGCTTCAAGAAGAAGCAAGAGCAAAGAAAATGAGTTGTCTAATAATAAAGCTTTGCTTGTATATGATGAACAACCATCTACCATTCTGACCATCATGTCTTTTTCTGTCTTTTGTTACAGATGGTGCTGATCAATCATGAAATTCCTCTCGGAAATGTTTTATTTGTTGTTAAGAACTGATGTTAACTGTTAGACCTCCACAGATTGGCTGTGGGTAACTGTGACATCACTATTACAGTATATGCTATCACTATACAATTAAGGTAACTGATTTAAACTGACACAAGAGCCAAAACTTGGAAACTAAGAATTGCATCCCTGCATGGAGGCCACCCCCCACCAACCAACCCAAATTTCACGTAGTCGTCCACTCCAAAGGTGATATTAGATTTTCGCCCGTGCAAATGTACGCGTATGTGACACCTCCCCTGCTACAACTTTATCCAAGGGGAAACACTGTATTCATAAACCTTTGTTTGACTAATTTATTACTGAACCTGCCCGTCGCTTTCACATTCTGTAACACACACCACCACAAATGAAGTCTCAACCTGAGGGACACACTGATCTTTCACAGCACACATAGCCATTTCCTTCATATCAATGTAATAAATACTGTTAATGCAGCTGCAAATCAGTTCTGAACTGTAGTTATAGTTGCATGTCTTATGTTAATTACATTTTTTCTTGCTAAACCTACAACATGTTTTATAGAGAGGACTGTGTGAAACAGAGCATAGAAAGGTGAGTTCATGTTGTACATACATGATGCAGCCCTGACAGACAGGATGACACCCAGGAGAAGGCAGAGGACAAGTGAGGACTTCATGGTGATGAAAGAAACGTTCCTGCCATTGAAGAAAAGGTTTATCAATTAGTGCTTGAAATATACCCCTATTATGGTTCTGATGTGGTGAAGAAGGCAGCATAGAGGCTTACCTGGTCGTTGTGAAGGAGAGATGGTTTTCCAACTTGGAGGTCCCAAACTGGGACTTTGGCTCTGGGCTTTATAGTCCCGCATCACAAGTCAACATATTTCAGTCAGATGTGTACCTAACGTGTACGTGATAAACTAATCAGCATGTTTGCATTCAGATTTCAATTTATCAGTGTTTGTTCAAGTTGTATGTTGACTTATAAGCAGTTTTATTTTTGCCATGTGGTTCTCAAAGAAACCTGAACCAACACTCAAGTACAATGTCCTTTGATTTGAGGTCAGTGGACAGTATGTTTTTTTTTTGTTTTGAGTCAATGCTGGAGTCACGGAACCTAAACTGGCACCTGCTGACTTTGGCTGCTCGGAAATGAAATAAATGAGCTGCTAATCAGTTAGTGAATATCAGAGAAGTCAGGTTGCTTAACCTTGAAGGTGCACCTGATGGTAATTACTGTATTTGTTGTAGATATATTAGTCATTTTTGTATCTTGGAAAATTCCGTAAGTGCTTAAGATTCCGTTGGCCATTTAAAGGTTTTTATCAGTTGTCCTTGACATGTTTCTGATGTTCATAATGTGTATAAACTTGCAGTTCAACTGTCATAATTAAAACCTGAAATAAAAGTCACTTCAAATGTCACCCAACTTGATTTGGATCATGTAAAATCCAACTTCTTTAATTATTAGCAAATGTCTAAAGTGGAAGGCAGCAGTTTAAAGCTGCACTAATCAATAGTTCCATATAAACAATGAATGAATTGACCATGTGTAATTTAATGGGTGAAGCACTTCGACAAAAACACAACTGTGTGACTCTGCTTGTTGCCCTCAACTAAGATGCATTTTAGCATCTTTCAGCCCATTATTGTGGTTTTATTGTCCACAACTTCACTGTTCTGGTTCAGTCTAACAGCTCTCATCAGCGTTTAATAGTGGTGTGTGTATCTACACATACATATCAATACTTCTCATCCCAGGAACACAGTAACTACTATCACCAGGATCTGGTCTAAATAATACCTGTTTGATATTAACTACTTATTTTTCATCGTATCACATTAACTACATTAACTACAGCCCGATAATGTGTCAGACGCCACTGACAGAGAGGTGACCTTGATGTTGGCTGACCTCCAACACGTGTGGAGCTTTTCCATTTCTCAAAGGTCTGTCAGGTACTGTGGCAAAACCACAAACCTTGTTAAGCATCTGAGATTCGATCACAATACAGAATATGATGAGGTTATGCAGTGGCAGTCTGAAGAGGAGGAGTAGAAAGGTGGTGCGAGGGCAATACAGACTTCAACTAAAGACGGCAAGTTCTGAAGAACTTGCGGTTGTGAATGCTGGGTGTTGAAAAATCTGACACCAAATGTCAAATACTGGCTGTAAAAACTTTGAATTATTGCAAAAAAATATGAAAAATGTGAAATATTTTAAGGTTTGTTGAAAAGCTGATGCTAAATGCACATTGCTGGCTATAAAAAGTGGAATAATACCAATAATTGATCAATGATGTGGGAAATTTTAAGGTTTGTTAAAAAAAACTACTGCCAAACTGAATTGGCGGCTTTAACATATTTGAAGCCACATCTGAAGAGTATGAGAAGGCCCAATAGTGGGAGGAGAATATAAACTATAGGCTGAGCCAAACTGCAATGCTGGCTTGAATTTGTCCAGAAGCAGATGATGTATGAAGAGATGTTACAGTGGGAATTACTCATAATGTATCAAAGATTGGCAACATTTAAATATTTAAATGGGGTTAGGCACCCCCACAGTTATGGTGGAAACTAAAATGGCTGCCATGGCTCCATCTCCAGCTATTATGAAAAAGTGAACAATTCACTTTTAACTTCTTGCATATCATCTGGACGATCAGTGATGGTAATTCCAAGGAACCGTGTGAAAAGTTAACCTGCTCCACCTCAGCTCTAATGATGCAGACAGGGTGTGTGTCTTTACTTCACTACAATCAACAATCAGCTCGTTGGTTTTGCTGACAAGCAGTAGCTTGTTCTCTGTGCGTCACTGAGGATTGTTGATGTCCTCCCAATATGTACTCTCATCGTTGTTTATAATACGGCCGATGATGGTTTTGTCAGCATACTTCACAGTAGAGTTCTCCTGAAGCCGGGTACTGGAGTCATGAGTGTACAGTGTGAAGAGGAGGGGGTTGAGCACAAAGCCCTCGGGGGCTCCAGCGTTGAGCACTATTGTAGAGGATGTGTGACTGCCAAGCTGAACTCTCTGAGGTCTGCTTGTGTGGAAGTCCAATATCCAATTGAGTGTTGTACTCTAGCCAGAGTGTTTCGCTTAGCTCTGATGCCGCTGCTTTTTCCTCTCTTCCTGGGGCGGTCACAGCGCTTTCAGTGACGTTTTGGTCTGGCCGGCTGCTCAGCAGATGCCACTGGTGGAGATCCATTATCATGCCTCTCCCTTTATGACAGTAACTGCTATCACTTAATTGTGATATAGTAGTAGTTATGAGAGCCTGCTGAGAACACTGTGAAATTTGTATGTGTGTATTGTCAAAAATGTGGCTAGTGGAGCATTTAAGAAAAGTGGCTGTGTTTGCATTTTTCCAGTTGAAGACAAGGTTTTTAGGGATTTGTGATTTTTTTTTACTGATGTTTTCAAAGAAGGCCTCTTCATGGCTTTGGGAACTTAGAAATACTGATGAACATCTCTTTGATTTCAATTCTACAAATCAGCATATCTGGTATCCACTAACTTAAGACCTTAATAACTAGAATCCTAAACAAACCTGTGTTTCCTTTATGTAAGTATTCATACATCCATTCATCAGAAATGCTTACATTTTAAAAACTGAAAAGCTAGATAAAAAAAATTCTGAGTACAAAATTTTGGCAATTAATGTTGTTTTATTCATAACACATCCATCAGTTAACAGAAGGACAACAAGACAATCTTTTTCATAGTATCCATCACTCCATAATTACTGTTAATTATATAAATAAGCATACAAAACTGAATACAACTAACAGCTGTTCCAGTTTCCCAACTGCTAATTTTGTGACGGCAACTTGGAGTTTAGACAAAGAAACAAAACAAAATAAAACAGATCCCATGTATTCGTCCTTTTTTTTTTCTTTTTTTTTTTTTTAAACTTGCATTGTACTTTGTTTGCAATTCATGATGTACCACAGTTTATATTATCACTGTATAGTTACAATGACATTACAGAAACAAACTGCAGTGTGAAGAATTACCCATTTCTCTGAGTATAATTCAAACAGTGGTGAGACAGGCATTTCACAACTCAGCATCAAAAATGTACACACTTTGTATCCAGTGTAAATGAAGGAAGGCTGGTGGAAGAAGGTAGGAATTAACTGGTGTGACATTATTTTTCCAGATTCCCACAGCTGTGAGCACAAGTGACCTGCAAACAGGCAGGAAAACAGAACGATTGCTTCTGAAAGAAAAAAAGGCTAAAAGGCTAGAACAACTATTCTGAAATAATCAGGTGAATAACAATTGGTCAAAAATTAATCTGACTCAATCAATAAATGCCTAAAACTGAGCTCATTATTATGATGTGTTTCTGGTGGTCAAATTCCAGCAGTTTTCATTTCAAAATGTCCTTCCTCAAAGTCTTATTTATTCCACAATGCCATGATCTGTCTGAATAAGTAAACGGCCAATCAATACTAGGGGTGTGACAATACACTCAGCTCACGAGACGAGACAATACACGGTATTTTAACGCTATTTTTAAGAAAACTTCAACGACGAAGTATGACTGGAAAAATAGTCTTTTATTCAATCGAAAGTCACAAAACGCAAAACAACGCAGGTCAATTTTGAAATGTTTTAACTGGTAATCACTTTGTTATGAATGTCACTTCAGTTCTACTTTCTGAATGAGTATGAGTTATCATATGCAGTAAAAGACACAAACAATATGCGAGCACTGTAAAAGGTTTTGCCACAAACTCAACTGACTGGCTTCTCTGATGTATGATTTCTCATGAGTCTCTTCAGACCTTATAACTGTGCATGAACTATGTGTGAGCTTCTAACTTCTAACTGAAGCTGTGTGTGACCTTCTAACTGATCTCATTTCCACAAATGGAGAGTAAAAAATAAAAACAGTATGAATAAAAAAGAAATTTTAAAATAATAAAAAATAAATAAAACTAAGTTTATCTTACTCTTATTAATCTTAGTAATTATTAAGTGCAAACCATAATCAAAGTAGCACTCTCTCAATACTTGAAGTGCAAACAGAGACTGAACAACTTTTTCTTCAAGCACAATACAGAGCTGAGAGCTGGCTACAACTACACTGCCCAGCCTAAGGGCGCACTCACACTAGGCAATCTGTACCATGCCCAAGCACGTTTGACCCTTCAGCTATGATTGCCTCTGTGTGGGACTTGGAAAGTGGGTGAGTCTGCAGTACAACATTTACTGTTTCCCAGGCATTTGTCAGCATTTTCTGGCCTTTCAGTGTTTTATTAACAGGCGCGGTTGATTTCAGTAGAGAGCTGTGGTGGGGTTCTGTAGGTGTCTTTGCATAGTGCTCGTGTTAGCTGCAGTGTACGGCACTATTTCCTTACAGTGCTTTCATACTGTTCGTGTCATGTCTGTCACTTTGTTGCCGTCTATCGTTTCCATCGGGTACCACAACTGCTGCAATACCAATGATTTAAAAGTAGCAGGGGCATCTTCTATGCTAGTTCAATGTCAGACTCCATCATGCTGGCTGCTGTTCTGCCTCTGTTATGTACTGCTATCGAGTGACAGCTTTTCACCTTGACGAGAAATATAGTCACGTTTTAATATCGCAAGATCTCATGGCATGAGATCTCGTCACACCCCTAATTAATACTGATGTTAGTTAACTACACACGAGTCTACAGCAGGGGACTTTAATATTTCTCAGGCCAAGGAACCCCTCCTACATATGCTGAATAAAATTATGTTGCATATAAAATTGGCGAGGTGCTGCATAGTGACTTAGCATAAAGTTAGGTTAACTTGCTCACATGACTGTATGAGGAATCCAGCTGCTCTGTGATGCTGTACTTCATCACAGCATTGCTCTGAGGTCAATGCTAAAGTCAGAATGCTCCCAATTACAATGCTAACATGCTGATGCTTAGCAGGTAGGTTTTAATGATTATCATGCTCACCATCTTAGTTGAGCATGTTAGCATGCTAACACTTGTAGTAACATTTAGACCTGATATTGGCACTAGATGAAAAGCTAAGTCATCACGAAAGTGTTTATGCTGATGGGGACATGACTGTGTGTACTGGCCAACCATTGACAGGCTGACATTGCCATCACTACAACCATGCTGCTAGTGTGGCCAAAGGCTTATATGATTATTTTTTGATTCCATGATGATTTCTTGTTTCTAGTTGTTATTTTTGTCTGCATATATTCATGTGGTTATTTATTTCATCATGTATTTATTAGATTCTTTATTCTCCAGTAAAGACAATGACAGACAGGCAACATTTTGAAGCACTGAAGCGAATGGATGATTTAGTCATTGGAGCCAATGAAACTGTATAGTTCACAGACTGTTCAACCAACAATTTAATATCTGTCATATTTTGTTAAAAATATTTTCTTTTCTCTTAAATTAATGTTTAATATTTACACTTATAATCCCTGCTTAAATCATGTTGTCTTTGCTGCCTTAAAGAGCTGCCTGTGTTTTAGTACCTCAACACTCATGCATTCTTAACCTAACATTCTGTTTTGATTGTACTGTGCTAATAAAAAATCAATTAAATTCAATTTAACTCATCTATGAGTCATTAAGAAAAGAAAATTAAAAGCTGAAAGAAGTCTGGCATCAAATGAATTGAACTGAATTGGTGTTTCACTGAGAAAGCTTGCAGTGACTTAACCCAGCATCAACATGTTAGGCAATGACAATTAAGCACTTTAAATATCTAAGATTTTACTTATCTTATTAAATACCATTTGAACTAGGTATCGTGGAAAAATAGGTTTGTTCAGTAACCCAAAATACTCTTTATATACAAGATTATAATTTGTTTTGTGAGAACACTGCTTTTAAAAGCCTGGTTTGACTGTACATAGTACTAATTATATGATTACTATATGTATGTGTTTAAGTGAACACATGTTAATACTGTAATTATTTACAGGGAGTATTTTAATAAAGGATTACAACCTCTTCATTCACCCAAATTAATAAATGCAGTATAATCCTCTTGTCAAGCACACTGCGACTGGTCCATTTGTACAATGTGACGATAGGATGTGTTAAAGCTTTGGCAGTAGACATTAAGACTCTGACATTATCTTATGTGTGCGATGTAGCATTTCATTCAGTAGATCTCTATATGATACAGTCCCATCCCAACAAATCTGAAAAAGTTACTTTATAACCCGACAACTGAAGGTCAGATTCACAGTTCAACGTTAATGGAAAAGAAATCAGGACTTCAATCAAGTGATCCTTCCTTCATCAGTTCTCTAATTAAAATGTCAGCCTGTGATAGTCAACCTCCTTGCACAAACTCTGATGAATTTATTACGAGCTGGTTAACTAATTAAAGCCACAACACTTCACATCACAGGATCTCTTTGCTGTAATTGCACTAGCATGTACATACAAAATGAAATCCTGTTACAAATAGGTCCATCATTTCCTGACCTTGACTCAACATGATAAATTCAGTAGAGTTTGTACAGAACAATCATTGGTTCTTTGTTGAAAATATTGTTATACAGGTCATTGTTTCCCATGTATTTATGCCATAGTGTAAAATGTAAGTAGACATATGGAAGCTGTACATTAAAGCTTTATGCAATAAAGTGACCATCTGAGACAGATGATAAAACTGAAGTTCTGTCTTCACAAATTAAAGCATGAAAATTCGATGTTGATCCAGTGAACCAGTGTAGAGTGATCTACCTGTAGATAGTCATACAGCAAACAGGAAGTCCTGAATAGTAGCCCCAAGTACACCTGTTATTTGTTAAACCACCTCAAAAAGCATGACACAAGCAAAAAACAAAACACTATTCAGCTCTATGCCTCAGTACTGACTGTGTACTATTAATATGTTATTCTGACCGCGGTCTTGCAGCGCACGCTGGCTCATTGAAGATTTCCTCCTCATCTCCGATGTCCCTTCTGCTTCTTGTTCCTCGCAGGCGTCCTGATTGGCTGACTGGCAGCTCCGTTTTCCAGTGGCACAGTAACAGGAGCTGCTGATGGAGAGGTGGGAGAGAAAGGGTCTGGCTCTCCGTCCATGCTGGATTTAAAGGGTCCAGCCGAGGAAAACTTCAGAGGACTGAAAGATATAGAAAGAAAAATCTGATTATTTTTATTGATCTTGTTGGTCATGTTGGTCTCTGTTGGGCCTTTATGCAACATTAATAGGGAGTTTGGGTTTACTCTGCCAATCAATAATAATGATTATCAGGGATAATTATTATTTATGATAAATAATAAGATCTAATTTACATTAGATCGCCTCAGGAGCACCAACCTTGAAGAAGGGAAAAGATAGCCAATTCAATAATTCAGTCTCATAAATGGTACTCACCTGTCAACTCTGATTAATAATTAACATAACTACAACCAAAATTACCATAACAGCTAGTAATACTGTGTTCAAACCAAACGCGAAGAAAATATTTGCATCATGTAACTTGCACAAGTTTGATTGTCATCATCCCAGGCAAGCACCATATACCAACTCTTTTGGTCAGATATTACTATCAGAAAAAGACAACACCAGGGACGACTGCTCACCGAGAGAGTCGGCGAAAAAAGGCAAGTGAGTAGCGTTATCTATGGGTGTGCCACATAGAGTAAACTCCGTAGCACACCTCAGACACAGAAGATGGCAGATCTTTCAGCGGATCGTCTTTCAACTGAACCTCCATTCACAAATGTCGGCCTGAATGTTTTCAGCCCATGGACGGTGTCCTGGCGGTCCACTCATACTTACACCAGCAACCCTCCTCACTCAGAAAGTGTGACTCAATTCTGCCCCAATCAGTGACTAGGTAAAAAACCTCCATAAACACCAGTGGCACCAGGTCCAACATCTGGCTCAAACCTTCTGGGATAGATGGAAGTAGCAATATCCTACTTTACTTCAGCCACGAAGGAAGTGGCAGTCTTACCAGCCCGACCTCCAGCCTCCATCGTGCTTTTTCAAGGACGACCAACTAAAGAGAAATTAATGGCCTCTTGGACTTATCACTCAAGGAAAAGACTCTCCAGGAAAGAGAAGACAAAGACAAGTGTTCTGTTACCGTGTCCCTTTAAGAAGAACAGAAAGTTGGCAACAGGAAGTCATGAGGAAGTCATGTTTAGGTAGTAGAGATCACCTATTGACCAACTGTCTGTTTCTAATGTAATACATAGCATCGTCGGTATGTAATGTCTCCCAGAAGTTTGTGGATGGCTATCTAAATCACCTAATTGAGGTGAAAATGGCCAAGGGACCCTTACCTGATGGGTGTGTGTGGGCTGCTGTTGTGTCTGCGTACAGGTCGTATTCTGGGTTCAAATGAGAAGCCTTCCTTTAGACTTTCAAGAACCGATGGAGCCACATAGGTGAAACCCTGTAGGAAAATGATATCAATCATAGATGGATAATGTTACCATGGTACTGGCCTTGCCTTATTACTGGAATTGAAACTGAGGGTTGTTTTCCAGTAGACTGTAGTTTCTAGAGCTTAAATTTAAAATGAACAAAAGACTGATAGGGAAAAGAATCTCACAGCGAAGGCAAGCTCTGCACTGTGGCTGAGTGAGGTATCATCTGGACTGTCCACCGGTGTCTGTCTGGTAAACCTGGTGTCAAACTGGCTCACATCCTCGTCGGATTGCTACAGAGAGACAGACAGGAGAGGTATGAAGTGATATGAAGGTCTGTAACTATGTAACAAAAAGACATTGAGAGGTTTGAAAACATGAAACTACAGAAGTTGCTGGTTGAGAAGGAAAAAATAGTGAGAGCACCAGAGTTTGCAGAATTAACTCTGCTAGCTCAGAATAACAAGTATAATATTACTGAATAAGTTATTAGACAATATAATGGGCATGCAAGGACAACTGATGACCTACCAGCTGTGGCTTGTATGGCGGCTCCACTGTCTTGTTCAGCAGGTCATCCCAGCTGATGTGCCTAAAGAATGGATGTTTCTGCAGTTGGACAAAAGGGCTAATCAATATATACTCCATTTCCATATACACCATTTCCAGCTAAATGAACATTAGTCCCTGAACACCAGTATCTGCATTCTGTACAACAATTAGTTGAATCAAATCTAATGTCATTGTCTAGCTTGACTGCTGTCTGTTCGGTCCACTTTTATAGCTCCTGTTGTGCATGTAATTTTGCTTTCATACTATGCACTATACACCAATCAGTCATTGATTATCGCATTACAGTGGCACCTGTCAGTGGGTGGGACATATTAGGAAGCAAGGGAACATTTTATCCTCGAAGCTGATGTTGGAAGCAGGGAAAATGGGCAAGCGTAAGGATCTGAGTGACTTTGAGACGGGCAAAATTCTTCTCGCCGACGGGGGCTGTGTGTTGCTTTGGCCAATGTTCTGCTGAGAAACCTCAGGTCCTGCCATTCATGCAGATGTTACTACACATGCCACCTATGCCACACATCCCATTATTGTGCTCGACTGGCCAGCCAACTCGCCTGACCTGAACCCCAGAGAATCTATGTGCAAACAACTGTTTTAAGTATAAAGTGCATGGCACAGTTGTGTCACTGCCACAATCAAGAAGAAAACACAAACTATCATCTGCTGCTAAAAGAAAACTGGTCAGGATGTTCAAGAGTCAACCAAAAACCACCAAAAAGAAAGTCTGCAATGAATTAGAAGCTGCTGGAAGACAGGTGTCAGTGTCCACAGTCAAGTGTGTTTTACAACAACATGGGCTGAGAGGCTGCTGTGCAAGACAGAAGCTCCAGACGTGGCGCCTTAAAGCTCAACTGAAGTTTGCTGCTGATCACATGGACAAAGAAAAAAACTTCTGGAGGAAAACTCTGTGGTCAGATGAAAACAAAGATTCAGTTGTTTGGCCACAATGAGCAGCAATATGTTCTGAGGAGAGAAGGTGAGGCCTTTAACTCCAAGACCACCAGACCCACTGTCAAGCATGGTGCTGGTAGTATTATGCTGTGGGGCTGTTTTGCTGCCAGTGGATCTGGTGCTCTAAAGAAAGTAAATGGAATAATGAAGAAGGAGGATTATCTTTAAATTCTTCAGGAAAACCTAAAATCATCAGCAGAAGATTGGGTATCTGGCACAATTAGGTGTTCCGACAGGAAAATGATCCCAAACACACATCAAAAGTGGTAAAGGAACGGCTAAATCAGGCTAGAATTGAGATTATGGAATGACCTTCCCAAAGTCCTAACTTGAACCCTATCGAGAACATTTGCACTGTGGTTAAGAAACAAGTCCGTGCCAACAAATTTAGGTTCTGCCAAAAGCTTGTGGATGGTTATCAAAAGTCCCTAAGTGAGGGGAAAATGACCAAGAGATATTTGACCAAATATCAGAATTACTGTATGTATATTTTTGGGCCAGCAGATTTGGTCACATTTTCAGAAGACCTATAAGACCTGCAGTATTTTTATGTGTACAGCGATCACACTGACTGTTTCACTTGCCAAAATGATCGTGACGATCAGTGTCATCCCCCACCCTGGGATATCATTTGAAAGTGGAAGTTTGATACATGAACACAATTTATTTATTTGTTGAAGTTTGGTTCTGGTGAACATGGCTTGCATTATTATTAGGATTCACAATGAGGATATGGACTGTAGAGATTGTGCGAGTGCTGTCACTGACATTACACGCATTCTTAATTTACACAATCCACATGTGCTGGTTATGAAGATGTACCGATGAGCTGACTGGAGAAGGCGGAGTGTGTGTGTGCCACAGTGCTGTCTCCAGTGCACTCAAAGTGGCGCACAGTGGGCGCCTGACAGCCCAGTCGATGGTGTTCACTGTAGTGCACTGATTTTACTCGGTTATATGGAAACTAAAATCATACTTATGTTATATGTTTACAGTATTCATTCTTTGATGATATCTGATGTAATCTCCGCTGCACTCCGGGGGTTGGAATGAGATGGTGAGACAGCGCTGAGGAAATATGATTTCAGATTTGGGTGTTTATGGAATAATCATACTTCACTACATGCGCAAGTACAAATGACACTGCTGATTTGAATGTTTACGATAACATGGATCTATAAATAACGTTTGCTATGAAGTGAAATTAATTGAGAGATGTATCATTATGCACTGAATAATGTCTCTCACGTTTCATTTCTATAGTCTGCTTCAATTCCCCACGTCACCATTTATGTCGCCAATTCCCCTTTGCCTCCAAAATGTCCGTACACATAGGTCAGAGTTTGCTTACAGGTGCGCACTTTCTCCCGTCAGGTTTGTTTTTATAGATCACAACTTTTGCATGGGAAATGGCGTACGCCTCTTTCACACCCCATTTTGTGTGTACGCAATAGAGATTTTTAACTTTTTTCCTTTGTTGAAATACACAGGCTTACATCCATTATTACTTCGTTGTTCTTTCACTACAGCACTTTTAATAATTACATGCTACAATAATAAGCATATCTAATATTTTTCTACATAGGCAGATTTCAAAAATACTATTAGCCTAAAGAAAATCTGATTAGATTGTGATCAGCAAACTATAACTAAAAGAATATTTGGTTGTTTTTTTTAATAATTTTTAATCGTTTTGACGTGAGATGTGAGAGGCAGGTTCATAAATTGATTAAATGTTAGCTTATTTTGTGATTGCCAATCATTCTGGACCCAAAATCTTGAATAAATAACAGATACGGACCTTTGAGTAATAGGCTAGAAACCATGTCCTATATGATATACACTACTTGGTTGTTTTGTGTTGTAATGTCTTCAATATGTCTTCAGATTTATTTTTAGCTTGTACAGTTGTAGTGAAACTATGTTAATACCAGGCAGAAAGCTAACATGGTCAATAGTCGTTGTAACCACTATTGGTGAATGTGAGTGAATGAAATGTTACCACAGTTAGTTACCTGAATATCAGCACAGTCTGCCTTACTGGAGCCAAGTCTCTGGGCTGGGTTCTTCTTCAACAGCTGAAAAAAGATACAGTGGGGTCTATAAAGATTCATTTTTCAAATATTCACTAAAATTGTTTTCATAATATTGTTTATAGTGAGCAGTCATACAAAGAAAATAATGAAATTAAAATAAAGAGGGAAAGATAGATACTTTCATTAGGTTACAATACAGTCAGTGGAGACAGATTAATTCATCTAACTAACTGATGTTAATTCATATGGAAGGACTAGTTTCATGTTAGTAATACCAATACTCATTATAACAATGGTGACATCATATAAGACCAAACACTGGCATACAGATATTATATATGTTCACATACAAAAGAAATCCTTTGACTTAATAATGATAATATTAATAACATTAACTAAAACATTTAGCATTTTCTGAAGAAACTGCATGGGATTGCGGTTGGCGATCTGCTGCCATTGCTCGTGGTGAGTAATGCACGCAATAATTGATGTCCTTTAAGTGGTAAAATTTTGCACTCATAGTGTAAATCACAGGGTGTTTTTAGCTAGTGGAATAATGCAACAGGTGGATCTTCCTCACTCAGAAGGAATACACTGTAATCCAGGGATTGAAGTCAACAGTGCTTTATTTACCACTACCAGGATGGAACAGCAGCCTTTAAAATAGTTAGATTACACCTGGAACATGCAGGTATGATGGGTTTTGGAATATCAGGGCTTTAAGGGTGTGGTTCTGCAGTCACATGAAAATAAGGTGCAACAGAACATTAGATAAATGCACAAATATCCATAAAAACCCAACTTACAAGAAATGTCTCTTAGACAGAAAGGCTGGCTGCTACAAGCTTAAATCAACAGTGTAGTGTGAATATTAGCTGCAGCACCAACATATTCCACAAGGTAGTGCATTAAATTGCTGCTTACTGAAGGTGCACTATGTAGTTTGGGGAAGAAATTTTAATCAGAAGCCGGATGCTGTCACTGCTCTAGCTTCAAACTGTGTTCTGGGGAGCTTATTTTGCTCTAAGAACAGCTTGTTTATTCAGTTATTGAAAAAATTGTATTGTTTGTATTTTTATCTCATTAATGTTGTAAAAATTAAAATTCTGAATTTGAATTTCTTCTCAAAAAACTACATAGTGCCTATTAAGCTATTTAGCAAATTAAATGTATGAGAAAAAATATGAATTCATAACAGTTTTTCACAATAAAAACTATGTAGATATGTTGTAAAACCTTCAATGAATACAAAAGAAACAATGATATGAAAGATGGCTGTGTGGACCGATGAAATAATAACTGTTTACTGTAAAGCTACAGTCAAATTAATGGTTATTTCAATCAACACTAAATGCAACCCTGAGGCACTTTTGTTGTCATTTCAAATCAAGATGTAAATGCAGAAGTTGGAACCCAACTGAAAAAAAGTGGTTTGCACAGACTGATCTAAATCTTCAGAAAATCTAAACTTTGATGGCTCGTGAAGTGCCACTGAGAAAAGGAGGGTTACCCTCATGTCAGTGTTGCTGCATTGCTTTAAAGAGGATTACTCTGCAGGGTTAAGGGCGTTAGTGATTATTTTATTTTGGTCAACAGCATGCATCTGCTTTGCTGTAAATATCAGAGGTTCCTATTGTTTGTCATGGTAAAATGAGAACGAGCACATTTTAAGCTCATTATTGGTGGTTAAAGAAGAAAAAGCATAGCCAGAGTAGTTTCATTGAGGGAGGAAACCTCATGGACAATGATAATTGATACACTAATGCAAATAGAAGAAATGCTGTTATTCACCCTTTTAAATTACTGGTGTAGGCATCTTATACTTTTGGACTGTAAAAAAATATGAGCATCAGAACACTTTGTACGATCATTTGAGAGTAAAATGACTCAAGGTTATTTCCATCAGTAAAAAATAACTCATTGCCATCTTTTCTGAATACTCCCTGTGGGTGACAAAACAATGTACAAAATGTTTCTCCTGCCATTCATCTATCGGTGTGTGTGTTTGCATGTGTGTGTGTATGTTATAGTACCTTCTTGATGATGTCCCTGGCATCGATGGTCAGGTATGGGGGAAGATTGAGTTTACACTTCAAAATCTTATCAATGGTCTTCTTCCTGTTTTCAGCTGTGAATGGAGGCTGGTGGAGAAACACAGGAGTGAGTCAGCAGTAACTAGGGGAGAACAGGCGAACTGAACACTTAGCCACGAGCTGCCCACTGACAGTGTAGCACATGATGCTGTTTTTATGACTTGGAACAGTTTCCACGATCTGTTTCAATTATTTAGTCGTTACAAAATACTTCTAAAAATGTTTCCTTAATCTGGCTGAAATTTATAAACTTTTTAAGTGCTTGAAGATCATTGGTTATGTATTAACCTGCGATTCTATGAGTATAGCCCCCTAAGAGTTGTCGCTAGGTTTATCCTGCGGTCTTCATCGTCCTCCTGAAGCGCCAAGAAGGCGTCCAGCCCCCGCAAGTTCTCTTCCATGGGCAGGTGTGCACAGAAGGACACGTGGCCCTGGGAATGAGAGCTAGCCTGGAGTGCTGTGGGTCAAGGCACGTCTCGCAGCGAGCAGGGAGGTCGTATTCCATGATGTAGCCAGCGGGGCAGGAAGTTTAATATAAAGTTTGGCTCTTTCAATAAAATGTCCTTTCCTCTGGGGCATTCATAAGCCTATGTTGTATCTTAAGTGCAGTGATATAGTACTACACTTGATATAGAACTACACTTGATACAGATAGTTAGAAAGGTTAATATTATCAACATATCCTAACACTGTAGTAAAAATCAACAAGTATTTTATGTGTTTGCATTGTGAATATTATAAAAACAGTGCAATGACTCAAAAAGGCCACAAGACAGCAGTAGTGTCAAAGTCAGTGTTATTAAAGCAACCTTGAGATTATAGGGATGTAAATGATGAAAAGTTGTGTATTTTTTCTCTGTAATAATGTTCAGTAACCAGTTGAAATATGGCATTCGTCATTTTTGTAGTAAGTTACAGCCAAGTCCCTAATACAACTACTCTACGCCTCACTAGTTTTCTTCCTCAGTAAAATAGATTCAGTAGGGTGAGACATGACATCACCCAGGCTATTCTCGGTTACAGAGCTGGCTGGACACAGAAAGTTTCCTTTTCTTTCCAACTCTCATTTATTGTCACAAGCTCTGAGTGCAGACCAAAAGAATGAGATCGACGATACAAGCTACTCAGAATGAGAACCGGGGGGGATTTTCTCACTCTCTGTGAAAGACTAAGCGGTTGCAGACCTCAGGCTCAGGCAGCTACTCTTTCATGATAAGAGGGGGAAATTTGGACTGGTTTATAGTCACGGTGCGTCTCTTTAGAGGTGTTCTGAGCATGGGTATGAAGGACAATGTGGAGCAGGTTCTTACTCCACAATAATCAGTTTAAAGGGAACAAAATGATAACTACGACAGCCCATCACTATCTTCAGACTGCTTCCTCACAATGAATTACTATTCTCTCACACAGTTCTAACTTACTGATCCGGTCATCATATCATACATCAGGGCCCCCAGGCTCCACCAGTCTACTGCTCTGTTGTGACCTGACCTGGTCAGGATCTCTGGAGCCCTGGCAGAGAAGAAGACATACACATCATGCACATGTGAATAGTTTGAGGATGTGTGTGGGCGGGGCAAAATGGTGGATTTGTATTTAATATTTCTAATGATTCAGAAAATACTGAAAACTCTAAATGTAATATATTATTACATTTGTTTAAATCTTTTGATTCTTATAGTCCTGCATCAACATGAGAATAACATGTTTTTATTCCAATAGAACAAACTGGCAGCAACCAGTTTCACAGGAGGACACAGATGGGTTCAAAGTTTCAGGAGTAAGAATTTGGCAGTGTGTGTGTTCGTATTAGAGCGAGCGCAGTATTACCCACATGTACTCTATGGTGCCACAGAAAGTGTGTGTGACGGTTCCATCGTGAATTGATTCCTTGCAGAGTCCAAAGTCAGTTAGTTTGATGTGTCCTGTAAAGAGAAAAAACATACTGAAGTCAGACTATTGTGGTTAACGTGTAATGTTGCTTTTTAAGAGGAAATAAAATTGTCACGCTATTGAGTTTCAACCACGATGCAAAACAGGAAACTGCACAGAGACACCAAATGGTGCTCACATCCACAGGGGCACTTACGGACAGTTTCAGTCAAAATGCAGCATTTAAAATGAAACATTCAAAACACATATTTTGGGGGAGATGAGACTGAAATTATAGCTCACACTTCAGACATTAAATTTTTTATTTTTAAATTTTAATAAATCTAGATATTTTACATTTCTAAACACATTCAGAGCTACACTATACTTTAGGGTTACAGGTCAGTTGATTCGGTCAATCAGTTTGTGCCCCAAAACTATTACAGACTACACATTTATTCCAAAAGCCAAATGTATTTACGATCATTCTGCATTTTAAATCAGAAATATGTATCAGCATTCAATTTCAATATTTGAAGACGTTGTATTGTTCACATTTACTTGCATGAGGAGTGTTACCTTGGTGATTAAGCATGATGTTTTCAGGTTTAAGGTCTCTGTAAATAATCCCATTGGAGTGGAGGTGACCTAGGGCCAATGTGATCTCTCCTAGATAGAAACTACACACAGACATAAATCATTTGAGTCCATGATATACAACAGGCAGACTGATCTGATCTAAACTGCAAAAGTGAGACTAAAGAATGTAACAATGTATCATTATTAAGGGTCATTTCATGTCAACTCCGCATTCAGAACTTTTCTAATTGCAAGTCATGCATTTTTTTTAAAAAGTTCATGTACAAATTCACTAGACCTTGCAAAATCCTATAGCTGAACTCAATTCTTTTCCAAGTTATGAATTTTTAAAGAGCCAAATGTCATAATTTCTGTTTCTCTTTGTATGTGTATTCAAGCCTCAGCAATTGCATATTTTTCACTGGATTGTCTTGAAATTTGTCCTGAACATCCAAGAAACACAAAGGATAACTAGGAGTTGCAGAATGTTAACAGTTATCAAATTAATAACAATAAATCATCTTTAAGCTGATCAAAGAAACTTTCATTTTCAAAAATTTACATCTCCACTAGGTTTCACTTACAATGTATTAATGATAATATCTATGATAAAAATATGAAATTTCTCTGTTAGTCCTTCATTTGATAAAACTAAAAAAGCTATTTTTTCATACTTTTTATTGGCTGTAATATTATATTCAGTGGTTTTATTTCATAGATAGATGTACTGTGCTGACTTCAAGGTTTTCTATCTTTGTTTGATACCTGTTGGGCCAGTTTTACATTGGGTACAGGACATTTACATGTTAGAGCTTGTAGAGGCTGTGACAGTACTGGCAGTAAAATGCTAGCCCTTTTCACACCTTTCACAAAGCCGGCGCTGCAGATCCAAAAGAGGCGTGACATTACACGTCATGATGATAGACGTCTGTGTTTCTTTCAAAATGTTTCCCCCGGTGTCCACCTGTTAATCTACAAATGTACCCGCTGACTGTTTATAATCATATTTTTTTTTATAAATACATTTCAACCCTCGCCACATCTCAAACTTTCGCACCGAGGAGGATGCAGAGAATTGTCGCAGGATACCCGCACTCATAGGGCAGTGTGAATGGGGCTGCTGACAAACCAGCCCCAACCTACATAAAAATATACACAAAAAATACGTATATCTACAGGGAATGCCAAATGTGAACTACTTGGATAATAAACAAATGCCTCTTCAGGGGATAATCAAACTGAAATGTGCTTTTACAAGCTCTCAAGTCCCCAATGAAATAAAATGGGAAAAACTGAAGGCGTATAGGGGCTTGGGTTTCCAGGGGTTCACTTAAGATAAACTAAAAATAAACAAGCAAAAGAAAACCTGCAGGAGTCAGGCCTTATTTTTGCAAGCATCACTTGCAAAAATAAGGATGGCCCTGATGCAGATAACCTAGTTTTGTGTTCACTCAACTTGGCGACAAAATAAACATAATTTCCCTCAACTAGAATGAAATGGGGCAGGAGAGAAATCTCAATAGGGGCCTAAACAGACCAGCGTTATTGGCTGGCAATCTATCGGGATGAGGTCTGCGGTGTGTCAGGGACGGATTCAGAACAAGAGTGAGTCCAACCTGGGTGCTATTCCTCACCTCTCTTAAGCCTTAATAAAAGGGTGTCATCACACCCTGATTGGCACTCATTAATTAGGAGTCAGTCTCCCCACCCTGTGCACAGGTGATCCGAATCCACTGCAATCAGTCCAGAGGGATTTTGAAATTCAGCCCAAAACAACAAAAGATAGCAAGTCTTACACGATGGGACTGCTACAAGGCTTTGTTAGTTGCATACAGATGATGTCATCTTGTCGTCTGTGGACAAAATATTAATCTTGATTCTTTAGCTCAATACCCATACAGTATTTCACAATTTCAAACTTGTCTGAACTAATTTCTGACATCATCTAGTATGCAACTAACCAAACACTTACAAGCTGTACTTCCCTGAACCCAATGAAAAACAGGCTAAATACGTATCACACAAAGATATAAATTACATTTATTGTAATCAATTTAATTGAAATGAATCCATTCTGTAAAGTATGCCTTAGGGTTTCTTGAATGATCAGGACAAATTTCAACCCAATCCAGTGACAAATATGTGATTGGTGAGGCTTGAATACACATACAAAGAATATGAAAAATGATTACATTTAGCTCAGAGGGCCAAACTTAAAAAAAATCATAGCTTACAAAATAATTGGAAGTACAGCTATAGGGCCTTGAGAGGTCCCAAGAATTAAATAGATGTTTTAACATGAGGGCCTAGGCAGGTTGATATGGGATAACCCTTGAGTGAAGAGAAAAAATAAAACTAACAACTGTTGCTGATTTTCAAAACCCGGAAGTACCGTATGAGTCCTTACCAAGCAGTATCTTCCATGAAGATGCCTTCTTTCTCTAGCTGCATGAACAATTCCCCTCCTGGTGATAAACAGTAGGGTTTGTGGGGTTAGTGGCATTAGAGAATCTTCTTCCCATGTATTCCTTAATTTCTCCATTCATCCCACTTTTATTCCCTTCCCCTTCCAACAACGTTATAGCCATAAATGCTAAAAATTAAGAGATCAGATAAAGGTGTGTAGGTAGCACAAAAGTTAGCCCATGGCATCGGTCTCTGCTCCTATGTCTTTATCATCCATAACCATCAGTCCATCCCTAAATGCCTCTGTCTTACCGCTCAGATACTCAAGTATAAGGTAGAGTTTTCCCCCAGTCTGGAAGGCGTAGAGCAAATCCACGATGAACGGGTGTCTCACCGTCTCCAGGATCTCCCGCTCGGCTCGTGTATGGGCAGTGTCTTTCGCATTACACACTATCTTAGCCTATAAACAAGTGAACAAGACAAGTGAGAAAATTAGAGTGTTAAAAGCAGAACAAGTAGAAGTAGGGGAAGAAATAAGATAAGGGGTGGTGTGGAGAGAAAAGAATGAAGAATCAATGGAAAGAGAGGAACACCTTCATGTATTGTTTATCTTCTAATTTCAGTCTTAGGACAAAGATGTGGGCTGCAACAATATACCTTTCTCAGGACCTTCATGGCAAATATTTTCCCCGTCTGTGCACCTTGAACCTTCCTCACCTGGAAAACCTGAAAAAAGACATTTCATTTAAATATTATTTTGTTTATTAACGTCAGACATTATCTGATAAACAGATATCATCATGGCATAATGTTTAAAGCAGTATTGGTATTAGTACATGATGATTAGTGGGTGTATCTCCAAGGACATTCCTACCCAGTTATAGAAAGTAATGAAATGTAACTAAATACATGCTCTTAAAGTACTACAGATAAGTACAATCTTGATTCTGGTATTTGTACTTAACATGAGTGCTTCCATTTTCTGCTACAACTTTTTATTTACTACCTTTATTTGCATGCTGAATCAGAGCCAAAGTAGCACATTTTAGAGCCCGACCCGCAACAACTTAATGGATTATATTAGCACGATTGTCAGGAATGACAAAAAGACAAAGTGCTCTCGCAGGCGCTGATCCCGCTGCTTGGGAAAGAGGAGTCTGTTACAGAGCGCTCTGTCTCTTTTCTCTTCTTCCTATTTCTCCCTGACTCATACTAGTGGGAAGATCTAAGCTAAATAAAATAGAGTGAATTAAAACAATTAAGGAAATTGCTCCAAATGGAACAATGCTCGAGTCAGCATGATGAGGAGAGGGTAACAGCGATCTCTTTAAAAGACAGGGACATTCTCCTGTCGACAGTGAAGTGACTCTGCAGGTAACACTGCTTTGTCACTCTTTGCAAGCCTGCCTGCCCCCATCCTTGAATATGATGATTGCAGTTAAACAAATGTGTGTATAATTTACTTTCACCGGTACTTTTGATACTCTAGAAAATGTACTCAGAAAAGTACTTTGACACACCAGTGTAGGGCTGGGCGATTAATTGAATTTCAATTTCGATTTCGATTTTGGCTTCCCTCGATCATGAAAACAAGATAATCGTAATAAAACGATCATTCTGCCGCACGCCGTGTCTTGTGTGGTAAATGCAGCGAACCCTTCCATCTCCACCTGTGCACTCCGCCCCACCCCCGCCTGAACAGTTTCGCTTTCAGCCACGCCGGTGCGTGTTGCCAGTGGGTGTTTGGAAAAAATGCGTAGAAGAAGACGGTAGAAGATGGCAGAAAGGAGCCTTTGGTTGGGAAGAAAGGTAAAGCGAATTCTGTGGTGTGGAAACACTTCGGTTTCGAGGAGTCTGACTCGGAACAAACGAAGATATTGTGCAAGATATGTCACGCGACCGTGTCTGCACCTCAAGGGAACACGACCAATTTATTTAACCATTTAAAGTCCACACACAGAGTAATACATGACCAAGCAGTGAAGGAACAAAAGAAATGAAAAGCTCCTCGACTCCTGCCACCGCCACACCGTTCTCAATTAAGGACACACTTTACAATACCACCGCATATCCACCCGGCTCCCGCAGGCATGAAGAAATAACGGATTCCGTCACATACATGATGCCAAAGACATGTGTCCTATCAACACCGTTAGCAAGCCGGGGTTCAATAAACTGATTAACACATTGGACACGCGGTAGTAAGTGTTACCATCACGTCACCATTTCAGCAGAATTGCGCTGCCTGCCCTTTATGACGAATGTCGCGGAAAAGTTGCAAGAGAAGTGTCAACAGCATTTTATTTTGCCACCACAACGGACCTATGGTTTTTTTATTTTTACATATTATTTAATTCATTTTATTAATATATTTTAATTATTTATTTGCATTTTTCTTGTTTTTCAGTTCAAACTTATCATGTTAAAAGAAATACCAGAGTTAAAAATTCAATAAATGCTTGTTCTCAAATCAATGAATAATAGTCTTTAATAATCGTGATTACAATATCAATCAAAATAATCGTGATTATGATTTTTGCCATAATCGAGCAGCCCTACACCAGTGTGCACAACCTCACACACAAAAATGACACACACACACACACACACACACACACACACACACACACACACACACACACACACACACACACACACACACACACACACACACACACACACACACACACACCTTGCCATAGGCTCCTTTTCCCAGAACAGTAAGAAGCTCAAAGCAGTCAGGTCCAACTCGCTCACTGTCTCTGTTGACACTTTCACTGGTCAACTCCACCTCCTCCGTCTGAACGCTGGGATGAGCATGACACAGAGAAGTAGCAGTATTGGTATAAAATAGTTTTTGTAATATATCAGCATCCTTTTTCTTTTAGATTAAATGGTAAATTCAACTTACTTCTCTGGTTCTGTCACAGTGAAGTCACAGACGTCATCCTGCAGATGGAGAACAACAAGCCAATAAGGTTAATCAAAGTTATAATAGTAAGGCAAAATTTTAAAATGGTTATAGCTAGGGATGCGCCAATCTGATATTCAGTATCGGTATTGATCCGATTTTGGCCAAAATCCCAGGATCGGATATCTGAGAGGGGAAAATGTATAATCCGATCTGATTAGCCTTAACTCTCCCATAAATGCTGAAACTATGCGTGACACGCCATAAAGAGACCAGCATGTGTCACGAGACTAGCTGGAGCAAGCTTGAGTGAGACTTTCATCATTTCAGCTGTGTGGAATTACTTTAAGCTAATGGAAGAAAAAAGTAAAACAGCTGAGTGCAATTTATGCAATGCAAGTGTTTCGAGGGGTGGCAGCACTGTTGGAAACTTGCAACACCATGAACTCGATACAACACTTGCAGAAACACCATGGGAAGAAATATGCCCAATGTTTTACAGGCGACGAGTGCCAAAAAGAAAAGTGCACTGCAACAACCAATGGCGTTTTTCCACTAGCACGTTTGGGTGCACCGAGTCAAACTAAGCCTTGCCGATTTGCTTTTCCATCACCAGTTTTACTGCGCCACGTTGAGCAGAGCCGCACCGGCAATGGACCTGCAGCCAACCCGTACTAAGCCCCTGTCTCCCCCTCACAACGAAACTGAACTCATGTCTGTGCAGGAAAACTGAAAGAAAGGCGTTTTGAAAAGTCAGTGTTAAGCTCTCAATACTTCTGTAGCTTCCAACAGAATCTCTTTTGTTCTATTGTCCTGTTTGTACTTTCAATCATCTGTTGTGTTTCACTGTTTCTCTTTTTCGCTTTCAGCTGTTTCAGGAGTCATGTTTAGTTACTGCTGGTGAAAACACAACATGCTTCCATACAGATGTACTATCTACAGCTTTGTTGTTTCAGAGAGGGAAAAGGCTGCATCGATTGATATTGGTATCGGCAGATGTTGTCTTAACGGAATCGAACATGAAAAAGTAGTATCGAGCCATCCCTAGTTTGGCCAAATATCCCACAAAAAATAAGATGTGTTCCACATTTTCGAAATTAACGCTTTCATGGCAATGTGTATAAAAGTGTGGCTTTAATCCACATTTGCAAGAATACTACAAGTATTATGTGATCAAAATGTGTTTAAACCTGAAATAAATGGTACCAAGGCAAATTAACCGTTTTCTCATTCTTGTGTATTTGAGTTATGACTATTCAGCAGTAGTGTTATCATTAACTGGGAGATACAGACCTCTGTGTCACTGACGTCCTCAGTCTCCAAGTCTATGTCAAATACTCCTGCCATCCTGCAACAGAAACTGTACAGTCACTCTGTTGTGTTTCGACCACAACTTCATTAAAACTTCCACCCTAATGAGGAATGTAGCATGGCTGGACAACTATGAAACTTACATATCCTGAGAAACAGGCAATGTACAGGCCTAGGTCATACGTACCTTGCTTTGTCTGCTATCAATTCTGTGGGAAAAAAAACATATAATCCACATAAGTGACATTATCTACAGACAATTCTCAGTTGAATTTCCACAATATATACTGTATGGATTTTGCTTTGCAAGAGGATTTGTCTTTATTCCATAACCCGTCAGTCTTTAATCTGAATGCTGATTGGTATTCATTATCCCAGAAATACCCGATTTATTCCATAAAGCAACATTGTTATTGTTTTACAGATTTGCAAATGAACTGACTGCAATTAAAGAAATTATAATGGTAAAGAGATGATTGGGCAATCTGGGATTCCGGTAAGTATTTTGTCTTTTACTGGATCTGAGATCTTTCCAAGGACCTAGGACCCTTTGATTTGCTAGCAACTGACCCAGTGATCTAGGCAATCTTGAGAGATTATACCCAGCACTAAACCAATCTACTGTAACCATGTTGAAAAGCAATGGCGTGCGTTAGTCTCAATTCAAAATACTTGCATCTAAAACCTAACGTTAGCCTAGCCTCCACCAGGTAAAAAAAAGTTGTCTTGGCAAAACATGACACAGTTAACCTTACATCTTTAAGTTTGAATGGGACCTTGACAACCGCCTCTGTGCCCTTATCCTAAAGTATGTGGTGTCAAGGGATATTACTTATCTCATGCTACTCTGGGATATTACACTTATCTCAAGTTACAGACGTCTCAGTATCAAATGCTTTGACAGAGCTGGCCTTAAGCTTTACTGCTCACGTTAGCATGCTTGTTAATCAGATGACAACCAATACTATACAAGTGAACAAGACAGCAAACGTTGTAGTTTGGGTTAATTAGACTGCTATAAAGTTAGACGGTAGGTTTGTTAGAGTGTTTCCTTTTCCCGCAAATCCCTCCACTGGTTAAAATTGACTCAGTACCGTTAGCAAGTGTGAGCTAACATCACGTTGAAAGCTGCTTTGACAGGTAGCGAGTCAAAGACATGCTAATGCTAGCTTGTCACCTGTGATAGAACCTCCGACTGTTCCTTCTCTCAGTTCGCTGTCCGATAGTTTTAAAAGCGGAATAGATATTACAAACAAACAGCAGTGTCCGTCATTGCTCTTCTTACACGTCCGTCAAGTTAACCAGCAACAACACAGAGAGCCGTTTCGGTTCCCTTCATGCTCCAATATCCAGCATGAAGGCAACGCGCTGTTGTTGTTGTCACTGACGCTGGTTGGACCCTTTAACCTCCTACGTCATTTAGGTGTCTGCTGTCCGCCTGCGTGGCCCTAAAAGAAAAACAATAACAGCTGGCAAAGTCGAGTCACATCAGTTTTATTTTAGATAACCCAAAATCACAATCACATTGCCTCAGTGGGTTGCCTCATCTGTACAGTGAACGACATCCTGTCCTTAAACCCTCGATTTGAGGGAAAACAAACCTTGTAGCAGCCAAAAAAAATGGAGGAAACCTCTGTGGGAGTCACATGGATCCCTCTCCCAAGACAGACAGACATGCAACAGATGCAAAAAATTGTGAAAAATTACACAAAATTAAAGAGTTAACAGATTCCAATGACAAATTATCATTAGTAGATGATATTAAAATATATGACAGGTGTGAATCCAGGAGGATGACTGAGCAGACCTAAGTGTCACCAAGTGATGCCCAAGCCACTTGACCTCGTTTCCACCATGGTGAACTGAGAGAGGACAGACCACACAAGATAACCACAGTCAGTCAGGGGAGAGAGGTTCCTGGCTGGATGGTCCAGCAGAAAAGAGCCTGAGTGAAAAGATACTGATGATCCCTGTGGAGCTCCATATGTCACATCAAGAAGTATTGATGTAGCCCACTATTATTACAGGAAGCACGTTATGTTCTTTCAGATAGAGGACTAGACGCTGAGACCAGAGTAGATAATATCTCAAGAGCGATACTTTCAAACTTTGGAAGAACTGGGCAGTGGCAGCTGGTGACATTTTTTGGGAAGGGGGCGTAGTATGTAAAAGTCATTTGTCAGATGTGCAATAACCAGCAGACGCACACCAGTCTATTTAAATACATTTATCCAGCAGTCCTCTGAAAACACCCAGATTTTTTGAGCGCTCACTTTCATCATTGCCACACAGCCACAGAACTTACACAGTCTATTGTTTTAGACAAGATGTGCCTGTTTTTGTCAACCTCCTGGTTGTCTTCAGATCCCTATTCTGTAGCTCACTCCATCGAGTGAATGCCCGTCTGTCCCTCACGTTTTACCTCAGTTTCTATCACTCTCCCTTTTCATCTTCCTTGCCTCCTCCATCAGCAGGGTTCTTTTTGCAATGTAGAGTTTCCACAGATATTCCAGTTGTTCCACCGTAACCTGGTGATAGCAACCAGGGAAAGCTATGCCTCGACCTGTTTTTGTTGGCTGGTGTGCTTTCTTTGTGCTGTAACGTGACCTTCATATTTGCAGGAAAAATCTATCCCTATGAGCAGAACGAATTGCATAGTGAAAGCGAGGTTTAAACCTATCTATATTCCAATGGTGTCATTTTTTTTATTATTTATTTACAGCCAGTACACTGTGCAATCAGCATTCACTTCAGAATGATAAGTTGAGGCAAAAAAGTTCTCTATTGCCAGTTTAATAGTTATTTTACTGTTGGCAAACAATAAACAGCTTTCTAAATCACTTATAAAGCAATGTAAAGTATAATTAACATCAGTTGAGGCATTACAATAACAATTACTTAATAAATAATTCATAAAGCATGTAATTGTTTGCTAACAGTGAAATAACTACTAACGAAAGTTTATTAAAGTTTAATTAACTATAAGTTTACCATTTATTAATGATGGTTATTGAAAAGATACCGTAGCAATAGTGGCTGTATTATACAGCCCATCTTCAAACAATCCTCCATATAAAGTGTGTAATTATAATGGAAGCTTTGATCATGAACAACACAATGTACTTTTTGTATGCTTATAGTGTATTTATTTGTTATTTAGGGCTTGGTTCCTCCAAATAACAAAAATCTGTATTTTCTCTTTGCAATTTACCTCCATTGTATTGAGTTGGAAAGAGACATTTCTAAGAGGCTATCAACATGGCTAGATACTGTAAAAAGTGATAAGAAGTAAGTGAAAAACATTTTGGTTGCCTGTGTGACTGTCACCCCAAAATTTAATGATGTATGTTTTGGGGTCCCCACAAAGCTGCGAGACCCAACACCTTGAGTGGGCTCCTGGTTTTGTATAGAAAAACAAGACACAAGCACAAACACACACAAACACAACTTTTTTTGGTCTGTGTTCTAAACTTTGAAGGTAAGGGGATTTTTTTTTTTAGGCCTGAAGGAAAGATGCACACCCTACTGTTAAATACAGGAAGTGGCTACTCAGACTGAAACAAGTACCTGCCACGTCATGGGGGGAAGCAATTTTTAATCAAGAGATTTTGTTTATTTCATTATATTCTATTAGTTTTTGTTACATTTGTTTAGGTTCATTGTTAAAATATGGAAACTGAGTTTTCATATTTGTTGTATCATTAGTCCCATTGGTAGTGTTTGTCTTTGCTACCACTATTTTCTAAAATGTTTTGATCAGCCATTGTAAAATTGTAAAAACAGACCTTGGCATGGACAAGCCAACTGGACAAGCTGTACTGTTTGAATGTATTGGCTCTTTGACAAGCATTTATCCTCCAGGCCTGGATGTAGTTCTTGTTCTTTTCACCCAAAAATTCAAAATAATGGGAATATTTCAACAATATTTGGAAAGTTAATACTGTCCTCTCCTCTATCATGCAACTAGTTAGGATGTGCAACCACATGCTAAGCAGCAGGAGAGAAACAGATACAGTGCAAATGCTTCTGGGATTTTGTGTGTGTGTGTGTGTGTGTGTGTGTGTTTGTTGGTTGGGGGGGGGGGGGGGGGGCACTGCTTGTTCTGGGTACAGTTCAGTGTGAAACAAACGACAGCAAGAGTAGATCATTGCAGCATCCTGTTTTCTGGCTAGCCGCACTTTCAAAAAGGCTACAGCTGGCATTTTTCTAGGATATATATTTCTTTTTTTCTTCTTAGGTGATAATCTACTGTATATTTTTTTATTTTCAGCCTGACCTAGCTTTTAAAGACATACAACATGTCTATAGTCATCAGTGGCCAGGAAATCTTGAGGTCTCTGAACACCCTCCTGTGTATCCCTGGCCCATCTTCCCGTTGTGTGTTTCTTGCTTTTGGTACCGATTCCTCGTGTTATTTCTTGTTTGTACTTTGTTTTGCTCTTGGATTTCCCCTGCTTTGTTGTTGCTACTATTTGGATTTTGGATTTAGGACTGTCAGCTTTCATTGAAGTTTGCTTTTTTTCCCCCTTTGTGTAAACCTGACAAGAGTACTCATGATAGAAATATCAAAACAGTAAGACAATTGGTGGTGAATGCTTACGTAAAAGATGAGATAAATAAAAGTGAGCTTAGAATAAAACAAGTGACACAATATTAAAGCAATTAATGAAAAAGTGAAGACAATTTAAAAAGAAACAGATGACCATATAATTATTAGACTACTGTTTATAGCTTAGTTAAATGGAAAACTTCTCTCATAGTAACACCAAAAGCCGTTACAAGTGAAGAGACCAAATTATAGAAGTGGGCTTTCAGTGGAAACTGTGACTAGGTCTTTAAAAGGAAGTCTTTGTGGTTTGTTAGATCAGATAGTCACTGCTGTCTATCACAGGAAAAAAAGACAGAAGAAGATGAGGTCGTTCTGGATTACGATGACTCTTGTTGGTGAGTGATGCACCCTATCATTTTGGATAGACGGGCAGAGGTCACATTGATTAATCGGCGAGGAAATGTCCCTTTTTACTTTATACTAAGTATAAGTAAGTGGTGTACTTACAGCACAATGACGAGCTTGATTTGTTTGACTGACTATGGTGACAGCACCATTACAGCTCTGTTTTATCTTGCTTTCCAAATGTGAAACCAGAGCACGTTGATTGTGTGATAATAGTAATCTCAAAAGGTATAATAAAAAAGGGGAACAAGATCAAGGCTACAGAAGGCTATAATTAATTTAAAAAATCAATTATAATAAATAGCTGAATATAGCTTTAATAATAATTAACTACAAAAAAGTTTGAAGAAGAGATTTGAAACATGTTGAATTGGCCAACTTTTGATGGAGTTTCAGAGTTTTGGGCAGCATGCTGAAAAAACCTTACCAACCTCGGTAATCAGGTGTGTTGATAGAACAACCAGTGTAATCCCCTGTCAGGAGCTTAAAGTACAGGGTTTCTCATAACAGGTTTTAATTTCTAATTTACATTTTACAAAGCATCCTAACTTTAATATTGGTGACATCAGATGATTAATGAGATTTAAATCTGAGAGTGAACTGAGTGTCATCTGCATAATGTTGTTATTGCATGTTGTACATACAAGTGACCCTGTGGAGGAATATGGCTGTCCCAGAAGGACACTAAAAGATGAGGAGGAGGTTCCATCAACTGCCACAGAAAACTACTGCCAGTATGGAAATATACCAATCTATCAAGAGCAGAATCTTTGGTGCCAAAACATTTTTAAGGCATGGGATTAAAATAGAGTGGCTTGCTGTGTCAATCGTGTGTGAATGATGGAACTTTTGGAGTCAGCAGCTAGTAGTTCATCATGCTAACCTTACCAAGTTGTTTTGGTGCTAATTAATCAAACCAAAAACTGGAATAGAAGAAATCATAATTTTGGGTAAGGACAATTTTCTATCGACTAATTAAAATGAGGATTTCAATTGGGAGATGATTGTTTTTCTTCAGAAGGCACCACTAACACGTACTCAAAATAGGTTAGCATTGCTGTAAAGGGAGTAAAATGATTTTTCAAGGATCCAGGTGTCACCAGCTCCAGCCCTGCTCTGTAATGATGCCAAAATGTGTTAGCTTGTAACTGACTTGTTTTCATGTAAGTTCATGGTATTTAAATCTGCAGCTAACATTTTTAAAGCTTGAACTCAGCATACAATTGTAAAGTTGATCTTCATTTCATGCACTCTAGGATTTATCACCATGACTAGTTTTTGGATGCCGTTTGTGCCTGCTGTTGATGTCCAACTTGTCAAGTTCGGTTCAACAGTCACTCTGGGCTGTAACATCTCCTACCTTTACGATGCAACATGGTTTAAGAACAACCCAGATGTCACCCCCACTATGGTTCTCTGTGCCAGCCTCAGAGAGGGACGGCCAGTCCAAGGTAGTACATGATTTCAATGAATGTTTTATAAAAATATGGAAAGATAAAAACTGATCTGCTGTAAACTACCTTCTTCAGGGTTTCAGATTGGGCCACGTTTCTCAGTGAAGTTGATGAACCGATCTCTGGCACTGAAGATCGCTGATGTTGAGGAAGGAGACCTGGGGCTGTACTACTGTATTTCTTATGTAAACACACGTTTAACAGTTGGGAGAGGAACAATGCTTCAAGGTAAGAGAATTTATCTTGCATAATGGTGCCTTTATTACATCAAAACATGAACTAATGATTATTTTACCAGCCTTATTACATATGTTCGAATTTCCAGTTATTCAGACAGGTTTACGTGCCAACTACAATCAAAGCTAATTTATATGACCTGATTAAGGCAATCAAGACCTCGATCTTTTGTCATGCTGCTGCTGACAACTGCTTGTAGGATGTATAATGACAAAAACAAAGGACTGACCACATGAGAGAGTAGTCTTTTCTTTATTCAAACACTTGCAAGTGGACACATCAACCAGTCAACAAGAAATATTCTGGCTGAAGATGTGAAAAGCCTTCTTGTGGTCTGCTTTTATCCAGGCACACAGCCTAAACTTATAGAAACACCTGTAGTTCATACATCACCACTCTTGACATAATTACCTCCTGGCTTCCCTTAACTGCACTCTTTGTCACCCATGCAATGTCCTACAAAGAGTAGGCATCCTCTGGTCTTGGCCAGCAGAGCACTCTTGTCTTGAATTTTGCGAAGGTTAATGTAGTCCAACTAATATCGGATTATGGTAAAGTTAGCTAATGAAATGTTGTTGACATTATCTAACTCTAGACTAGATTAACTAATTGCAATTTTTATTTTACAACAAACTGTAACTAAAGCTGGCTATGTAAAATACTGTTATTGCATAGATTCATGACAGGCCAATAAGTGTGCTGAAATGTCAACAAAATGCAGACATTTCATCATATTACCAGCCAGTGTGCTTGGTAAACACTGAAAATGAATGGGGTTCAGTGCTGGAACTATTCAATGTCTGGAAATGTCAGCTGGCCCATGACACGTTTCACTTCTGCATTCTTCTGCCAAGAATTCATGGAGAGGCGTGAGGAAACCATACCAGGGGAGAGGGAACCAAGGAGGAAGAGTCGTTATGTCACAGAATCTCGCTTTGGGGCCAGATTATGGTGACAGCTGTATTGAGGTCAATGGGAAACGCATGGAGAAACACACTTCAGCCTAACATATCTACGATGTTTGGCATTGTATGTTCTGATGTTCAAATGAAGAAATGTCTCCAGAAAATACCACACTTCAGAGAGAAGTTAACGACTTTTAAGCGACACGTTTTTACCTGTTCATGGTTTACATGCAGTCTGATCCGACTCTGGGAAATCAGTCTGGCCTGCCTCATTTGATCACAATTTAATCAGCACTGGGAGGAAAAATCAAGGGTTAACTTATTATCTGAAATGTGTTCTTTCATTTTCTGGAGGCATTTCTTCATCAGAAGTCACATGACGTAGATATGTTGGGTTGTAGTGTGTTTCTCAATGCATCATTGACTTCAATACAAGTGTCACCACAGTCTGGCCCCAAACCAAGATTCTGCGACGTAATGACCCTTCCTTCTTTTTTAGGTTCCTTGGAGGAAACAAGGAAATATGGGTGCATTCCAAATCGCATACTTTTTCTTTTTACTTTTAGTACCTACAGCAGCTGCCCTCACAAAGTAAATACTGTTGGCTGCAGTATGCATACAATTGGGACATACGTTTTCATCATGACAGTATGCCTTGAGCTTTGAGGAAATGGGAAAACTATCCCAGCTCTACACATAATTTTCACACGCTTTTCTGCCCCTTCATGTCTGTCCCTGCCTGCCACGTCTTTTCTTCACTGATGTGATAGTCCTGATCAGAGCCACTGTCAACCTTGCATCTGTCGGTCTCAGAGGCTGTGTTTAGTCCCAGTCTGGTGGCCTGTTATGTTCACTGGGAGGCGGATGAGCCCCCCCCCCCCCCTCATCCAAGGGTGCATTGCAGGCAGACTCCCATCAGCTACAAGGGCCACTTAGCTCCATGGATAACTGAACTACTTGCAAGCAGCAGCAGCTAATCCCTACAGCCAAGGATAGCTACAGCAAAAAGTACAATGAGCAGCAGTCAGTGCTTACACTTCACCCTGTAGTTTTGGAGATACCTTCAAATTCTGGACATTTCTTACAAATTAGACCTTTCATGTATACTAATTTTCCGCACAACTCTTAAAAAGTAGGAGTCTCATTTGCATTTCCTCTTTCTGTATTTCCTCAGTTTCATCTTCAGGTTCCTCGCAGTTTCTCCATAACCACTGGTACTGTATGGTTTTGGGATTTGGGCTGCTGATTTTGACGCTGGCTGTTTGCATCACCCACTGGAAAACCAAGTCAAAGTGGACCATCAAAAACCCCGAGCCCCACTACTGACAGCACCTAAAGAAGACAAAACCACTTCCAAACACACCATGAATACCATAAACAACACCACCAATAGACTTAATAGATCCTTTTCACAGCAAGCATTTGAACTTGTCACAGCAGGACAAGCACAACTCTCACCAATAACATTAATGAAGACCTTGAAACTGCATCATTTCACTGAATGCAGCCTTGAGTAAAGATCTGAATCACACCTGTGCCTCTTAAGATATGTTGCATATAGATCTGATCCAAGGGAGTCAGGGATGTTTCTCTCTTTAACTCAATAAACCTCCAATGATTATTGGTCATGTTCCACACAAAAGGAGGACACAGTAACAAAACCAATAACAATATCAAAGATATGAACAAGCTATGACCTCTCAGTTCATTAGGTTGTGATTTTCTGACTGTACCTGAAATATGAGTCAGATCTAATGCAGGTGCTTTTGGTTACTTTGGTCCTGCCTGCTGGAACAACACAACTGTGTCCATGTTCAAAAGCAAGGTCAAAACTTTGTTTTATTATTTGTTTTTATCTTAAATACTTATGTGTATAATATATGTGCATCTGTGTATCTGTGCCTGTATTCCTGCTTTAGGAGTAGATGCAGCTTTATTGTATTCTTGTTATATGCACCATCATGTAAAGGACCTGCAATGAAATCCACAGCTTGGTGTGATTAATGAAATATTGTGTTTCATGACATGTTGTCGTTTTTTCTTAAATGTCTTTTTGTTTTAACCTTCAAGGCCACTGTACACTGTACACATAAACACACATGTAACTTTTACATGTGTATTTCTGCTTAGAATGTAAGAATTATTATTTAATAGTTTCATATATTTCACAAAATGACCCCAAAAAAAGACCAAAAATGTATTAAGTATGGATGCACAATGTATATCGGACGAATAAATTAACAGCCCAACATTGAGGAATATATATTATCGTTTTTTGTTATCTGTATTGGTGAAGTTTTAGCTGATCAATAAAGCCAATAATAGGAAGCCAAAGTGCTTTTTAAAATAGAAAAATGTGAAATTATCAGTTATCATATTGGCCAGGAGAAGCAGGTAATTATTGTTTATCAGAACAGTCTAGTTAAGAATGAATGGAGTATTAAAAGCACTGCAAAAATTTAAATATCTTCTCTGAATGACTGATGAGTTTCCATGCTTGAATGCGATGTGAAACTGTTTGCAATACTGTTCTGATGATGTACATGTTTTCATCATTTCAGTATCTGCTTGAGTTTGCAGAAAGCTCAAATTTGCTTGACTCATGAAATGAATGTAAGACATAAAATAAAAGTTCTAAATAAACTAACAATGTTTTCTTGTGTTTTCAGTTCAGTATTTTCTGTTTCCTGTTTTATTGTGGTGCCTAACTCTCCTCTCGTTGCAAATCCCCTTCCTGTCCTTGTGTGTTTCCCGCCACTGTGAGTGTCTGCCCCTCCCTGATGTGTTACACCTGTGTCCAATCATCTCCCTTCCGTTGTATATATAGGGTGCTTCCCATTTCACCTAAATTGTTTCCACGTTCCATCCAGGTCATGTTAATTTTAAGTGCAAAGCAAACGGCATGCATCATTTTAGAGAAGTGCTCACTGAATACATGTTTTGTGCATGAATGCTAGGTGTGATTATTCTTGCTCGTTGTGTTTAGAATGTTATAGGTGATAATCAGTGATGGAAAGTAACTACAATAAGCTACACGTACTCAACTACTGTACTAAAGTACACTTTAAAGGTACTTTACTTGAGTATTTCCTGTTTATGTTACGCAATACTTCCACTCCATTACATCTCAGAGAGAAATATTGTACTTTCTACTCCACTACATTTTTTTGACTAGTCACTTCAAATTAAGAGTCTACTCAATGGATAATATAACAAGCTTTTAAAATGCAACACATTGTGCACCAAATACTTTTTATTTTAATACCTTAACTACATTTCGCTAATGATACTGAGGTACTTTTACTTCAGTAAGGCATCTGAATACCTCTTTCACTGCTAGCTAGTCCCTAGCTAATGAAAGGAAATGATAAATTGTATGTGTCTCTGCTCTCTACAGCTTAAACACTACAAACAAATTCACTACTTCATGATCTGAGGAGGAAACACTCTCTCACTTTGACTTCAAGCCCTCCGAAATCTAATGTGTGCACTTACTGTGCAGCACACTGGAAAATGACTCAACTGCCGGCTTGTTTTTTGAGCGCTGTTCGCTTTCTGCTGTTGCTTTCTGGATGGACACACAGACCGACAGATCTTTACACATCAAGAATCGTGAAGAATTACACTGGATTTTGGACAAATCTTGGTGCTTAATGAGGATGTTTCCTACTTTCATATCTCCAGTACTGTAAATTCAAGGCTTAAAGCTATGGTCTACGATCTGAGAAAGATTTGAAAAAAGCACCCCCCCACACACACACACCCCTCCCCTCCGAGCTCATATCGCTCTCCCCTCGGAGCCTCCCGCAACACACCACCTCCCTCAACAAGCACCAAGAGCAACAAGCCGGCCAGTGTCGTGCCAAGGTGCTTATCCCCGATAGGAAGTGTTCCCCCTGGCCGCGGGAGCGCGCGTGCATCCAGCGAAGGTGGAACTATGATACCGCACTTGATTTCATCTAAATAAAAGGAAACTACGCACATTTGCACTGTTTGATTCATCGTTTTAGTGTTCTAGTTTTATCAGCGAGGTTTTGCAAAGTGGCTCGTCTATCAAAATAAATGATTTAATCTGTACGTTTTATTCAACACACTATTCACTACACTGAATTGAGAACGTAGCCAACTGAAAAACCGAGGCAAGCACATATTTGTGTTACTATAACTTGACATGTAATGCGCTATGATGCACTATTTGTTGAATAAAATAAACTCCCCTTTTCAAAATCAAGATCGCTGTATTTATTTGCTGGCCTCATCTACATGATTTCACGTGATGTGATGGACAGGTGAACCCTGACCAAAAAGTGACAGTGTGACACATATAATTGAAGATCTTTTACGCATGCTGCGTGGACACTTGATGTCTTAGTCATTGATTATGCTAATTAGGTGAGCATTTCAGAGAAGGTCAGAGGTTAATAGCCTACAGACGATGGATCCGAGCGAGTTTAAGAAAATCATTTCTTATAAACAGAATGGAGAATACCCAGCGGGTTATACTAAGACAGAGAAATTTCTTCTTCGAAGAAAATCTTCTTTGTAAGACATTGAAGGTAAGATAAGCAACGTCAAACAGAAACATGGCATGACAAAACATTGCAGCACTGAGGAGACCCTGTTATCGATTAGCTCCAAGAATAGCCTACTTTGGGGGGCCTTAGGGCTTTGTTTGACCCAATCATTTCCCAATATTTCTAATTTATGAACATATGAAAATAAGTAAGTGAAGTATTAATACAGGTATCACTTCATTACAGATAAAAGTCCTGCATTTAGAGTACTACTTAAGTTAAGGTGGGCTATTAAAGTAAAATTATTCATGCAGAAATTCAGGCTGTGACTGATAATGAAAGTAGGTAATTAAAACTGATAAGTTGTTGCATTTTATTTTTGTTGATGCTTGAGGCGAGGTTTAGTTAGGCTATAAAAACTTACTTATTTCAAACTGGGAATAGTCTCTTTAGTGTAAATGCAATTTAATGCAATTTAATTTATATATATATATATATATATATATATATATATATATATATACATATATGCACTGAAACCAATAAGAGTTGTAATGTATTTGAACAAAACATATATAAAAATACACTAGTAATCTGTGTTTATGAGCTAGATAGATGTGATAGTTGCATGATTATTGCATTGAAAAATCCTTGCAAATCCTACTATTTTTGCTTCCATTTAGGAGGAGTGCTATATTATTGGCGCCACAAAGGGACTCCGAAAACAATTAAAACTAAAGTGGTCTGTGATGCCGAAGAAGCAGATAAAATATTCTGTGATTTTCATGCCAGTCCTACTGGGGCACACTGTGGACAGACCAAAACTCGAGAGAGTATCTCAAAGAGATTTTACTGGCCAGGGATGTCTGTAGACATCAACAAATGGGTAAGTCATCAATGCACAAAAACTGTAAATAATTGTCTGTTCTATGGTTCTATAATGCTATGATAAAGTTTATAATTTAATAGACAAAACAATTTCTCAGGATGTTCATTTATATCCTTCAAAATGATTTATGAAAAGTTTACCCTGGTATTTACATGTGTTTATTAATCAACTTTCCATTTTTACATAACATGCAATTATCAGGTTTCCCAATGCTCAGCGTGTCAGGCCAGTGGAATTTCAATCAAACAGCCAACAGAATTCACTCCCATCCAGGTTAGTTCATCCAAACACTGAATTTCTCAAATGGTGAATATACAAATTAGGCAGTATAATTAATCAGTGTCTGGAATAAACCAATTTTAATGTGAATATCTTTTTTTACATAAGGTTTCTCAGCCTTTTGAATTGGTTGGCATGGACCTTATTGGGAAACTGGCCGAAACAAAAAGGTGGGCATCAGTACATTTGTGTCATCATCAATTATTTCACCAAATGGCCACAGGCTTACCCCTTGAGGTCCAAATCAGCGCAAGAAGTCACATCATCAAATTCGTACATCAGTTTGAAGCCCCCAAAAGAATTCTCACGGACCAGGGAAAAGAATTTGTTAATGCTGTAAGTACTTCAGTCCTAGGCATTAATTTTCTTCATGTTCTTGATCTATTAAATATGATGTTTACCAATCTCTTTGATTTATAATCTTTATTATATATTATGTTTCAATTTAAATAGCACCTTTCTTTGGTTTGACATCTTGTTAGTTTTGTTCTGACAATATTTTGTGACTGTTATAGTTTTAACCTTCAGTTACTGTATTTATGATTCAGTAGTTCAGGCAGGCACCTCATGTTGCACCAGTCCTGATCAGCTGATTGGTCACATCCTCTGATTAGGGCAGGCTTTTTAAACTCTCTGCTTACCTGATCATTTCTGCTCTGCTGCTACTGCTGCCTGCAGCCGCTTGCTGCTGTCACTGCTGCTGCTGTTGCTCTGGCTGCCATAAAGTTCTCCATCCCACTTCCCTAGCATCCATCCCCGGGCTCTGTTTCCATGAGCCCCTGCAGGGGTTAGCTTCATTCCCTGTAATGTCTGTTAAACAGATCATTTACGACTAAAATGACACCAAACTTACTTCAGACATGCTAAAATGATTTATACCCTGCTTCAGTTATGAAAATGTTTATGCTCTCGACAATGATTTAAACCCAGAGTTGTCTGACTGAACTTCAAACTATTTTCCCTTATGATTGCAGATAAACAAGAGAGTGTGTGAGATTTTCAACATTCAAAGAAGCCTCTGCTCGCCCTACCACCCGCAAACTAACGGACTGGTCGAAAGAATGAATGGTACAATTCAGAGGTGAATCCTTTGTGTAAACACACAAGCTTTGATACTTATGTATCATAAAATTGCATGTGGTTATATTGCCTTTACAGTGAGGCTTTCCACCAGAATGTCATAGGGACTGATATAATATAAAACAATTTGAAAAATTATCTGGATCACAAGTATAATTATTTTGAAAATGTCCTTTTTTTCAGAGCCCTGAGCAAATTGGTCGGCCAGCATCCAGAGTACTGGGATGATTATCTTGATGGTGTCATGTTTGCATTACCCACCAAAAAACAGATGACCACAAAGTACTCTCCCTACTTTCTAATGTTCGGCAGAGAGGCTTGTTATCCCACACGAGTGCCAGAACATTACGAGGTTAGTTTACACACATGAAATATGTCAAGTCTTTTTTTTCCTTTTCATGTAATTCTAATGATTATGATTTAGGTACAATGATAACCCCAAATCCAGTATCTCAAGAAAATTGAATATTACAAAAGACCAATCAGGAAAAGCATTTTTAAGTATGTAAATTTATATGCACTCATTACTTGGTTGGGGCTATTTGAACTAAACTACTGAATGGACTTTTCCATGATGTTCTGATTTATTGAGGTATGCCTGTGTAATAATAACACATGCATAAAACTTACATATGTGCAAGCTTTTATTCCTTTTATTCCTAAGTTATGTTTATTCAAAGCTTGACAGCACTGTGGAGGACATAGCGGGACAGGAGGTGCTGTCACTGGACTTGGAACTCCAGGAAGAGTTGCTTGATCTTGTAAAAGAAAATCTAGCAAAGGCACAAGACAAAACAAGGGGCAAAACAAAGTTGACCGGCAAAACCACAGTCTTCAAAGTTGGGGACAAAGTTTGGAGACAAAACATCAGGAGCCAACAGAGGAAGGGTGGGAAATTGGATGCAAACTTTTTGGGGCCATATACTATTGTAGCAATTCAGGGCAAACATGCTGATCTTAAACATGAGAATGGGGCAATCTTCCCAAAGATCAATGTTGACCAGCTGAAAAAGCACATAGAGAGCACACCTAGAGTGCCTCACTGGGATGACAAAAAGAAAATGGTTGCTCCATCATCATCATCCCCATCATCTCCCCTATCACCACAACCAGCAGCCCCACCATCTACAACTTCACCACAACCAGCAGCCCCACCACAACCAACAGCCCCACCACCTTCTACCCCACAACAACTAGCAGCCCCACCATCTACAACTTTGTTTGTTTGTTTGTTTTTAACTATAGGCCATTTACCCAAAGGATAAGAAGTCCCTGTTCCTTGATCCACTGGGGGGGTCAAAACAGGACATCCAAACATGCTTGGAAATAACAAGGTAAACACAGGTGTTAAATGTAAACGTTACCATTTAACATGTCATTATAAGTAAGTAAATATGTTCACTGTCAATAACGAACATAAAACATGCTGCTGGCATTGACATCAACAAAGTTGACTTTTGTGAAAAAATTGCAATGACAATAATATCTTACTGTCTTTCTTTCTTCAGGGCATTCATGCGAAGAAAAGGATGCAGTGTTTCAAGATGGACACGGTGTGGCATGGTCCCACACCCCAAACAGCAGGATGCTACATCGTGTGGAGTGTTTGCCTTAAAAGTATGTTTGCTATCCAGTGCAGAGTCCTCACCTTCCATCACTCTTTTAAACCTGTATTGTTCAGTTAATCTGTTACCTAAAACAAGAACATAAAATGCTTTTTCCACAGTGACTAAAAGACTGAAAGACATTATTCTCTGACAGCAGATTTGTCTCTGAAAGGTGATGTGTAGGCTCAAACAGATCTCCTTAATGTACTGTAAATATCCTACAATGTCTTTTTCAGTTTGCCGAGCAACTCTTGAAAAGTGGCACAGTAAATTTTCTTGCCACAAAAGAGGGGATAAATGATCACAGGCTGAAAATCGCCATCAATCTCCTCCTACGGACTGGTAAGTATTATGCAATCAAAGAATTGTCCTTACAGCTGCTATAAGTCATCAGATATTTTCAGGTATTTTTTAGATTTACTATAATGTTACCTAAATAAAGTGGACACATGAAGAGAGAATGAGAAGGCATGTTCTTTTAATCTCTTTTTACAGATGACCTCACAGACACATGTCATTTCTGTGGTGAAGAGGAACACGACACAGACCAGAATTGGGTAATAAGATCAGTAATTGTAAACAACTACAAGTGATGAATATGAAATGTGTTCTGATATAACAATACTGGTAATTCTCTTGGCTTCTTCTGTTTTACCTCAAATTCAAATTTCTATTTAAGAGCCAACACTTAAATATTCCAGCTACACATGTATATAAAAAATGTAACAGCAATAACACTATTTTAAACCCTTTTCTTTGTTTACCAGATTCAGTGTGACAGCTGCTTGCGGTGGTTCCACCATATTTGTGTGAAAGGGCCTCCAGCTGAAGAAATATTTTTGTGTCTTGCCTGCATTTAGGTTAGGTTAGGTACACTATGGAGGAAAGTAAAGATGCAGCACACTCTACATAACTGTTGCCCCCCATATGTGTGTTTTCAGATCGTTGTTTAAAATTTGTGTTGGTTGTTTATTTATGTAGGTAATTGTTTGAGTCTGTAAGTTCTCTTTTATTATTGTTTTACTGTAATTTAATTTAACTTTATCTTTTATGTGTTTTGGATTTTATATCTTCTATAAAATCAATCTTAAAAAAAACCTGAAAGTCTGAAATAATATGTCTCCCCCCATATCTTTGGCTAGAAGAGAAGAAACTTGTTCATAATCACAGAGGTTATAGAGTAGTATCTGAAGTACACATAAAATAAATCATTCAAAGGTCAGGCTTCATCTGTCCATTTTGAAGGGGGGGGGGGGGGGGGGGGGGGGGTACAAATTCTGGCAGACAGGTTGACAGTCTGAAATAATATGTCTCCCCCCATATCTTTGGCTAGAAGAGAAGAAACTTGTTCATAATCACAAAGGTTATAGAGTAGTATCTGAAGTACACATACAATAAATCATTTGATGGTCAGGCTTCATCTGTCCATTCTATTCAACTGGCAGCCTGTTGGCCAACTGCCCTTTAACAACCTCAATTAGGCCTTTCGAACAATTTGTTAGTTGGCTAATTGGTCCATTTATTAGTTATTTCTGTTGCTAAAGATTTAAATTCTGAGCTTTACAGGTCAGAAATAGGGAAAGTCAGCTTAATGTCCGACCTCTGGGTACTTTACTTTGTTTTCAAATTTGGCCCCTCTGAAAAAGTTGCATAGGCTTGAGCCTATATGTATTAGAACAACCATCAACAACAAGAAAATTACATTGTTTGGTCATACAGTATGTGTCCCAGCCTCCTTAAAGCAACATTATGTAGAAATAGACAGCAATACCATTCACCCTTTTACAAGACACTGTACCATCAAAATGATTTTGAAGCTGTTATTTAAGGTAAAGAGGTTACGTACTGTCGCTTTAATACTTCACAGTATCATTTCGTTTTGACCACAACATATTTTTAGCCTCCCCAGCAAAATGGCTCTAGGTTGTAATGTCAGTCTGTTGGTAAGTAGGTCAGTCTATGTTTATGACTAAAAACCTACAAAACCATCAGCCTCAGCTCTATTTTATCTTTAGTGGTAATTAGCAAATCAGCATGCAAGCATGCAAACAACAGCATGCAAACAACACGCAAAACTGAAACAGTAAACCAGATAACCATCAGAGCTGCAAAATATCAGCATTTAAGCATTTTTATCATTGTTAGTAGAACACTGAGTCATTTACTTTTATTATGAGATAATATATTATCTCATTAAAAAAAAGGCAATGACTCATGATGACATAAAAAATACATGTATACATAACACATATCTCTCAATAAATCATGTTGGAAAGCCAAGTTAGCTTTTAAAAGCTAGCTCACTATGTTCAGGAATGGCCTCACAGAGTTGTTAGCATGGCTGTAGACTCTTATTGTTTATTGCTTACTTTTTTAACATTAAACATTTCAATTTATGTTTACAGAATGAAAATCACACCATTACCCAGGCTGGTATGCCTAGTTTCATTATGCTCTACATAATGTATTGCACTAATCACTAAAATGAAGCATGAAGTCATTTATCTATTTCATAAATGTTCTTTTTTCCCCTTCTATATTGTTGTTATTGTGTGTCTTGGGCCCTCATAAAATTGACATACATATGCTACCTGCTACAACGAAAGGGGCAGTCTAAAGACAGCACTAATACAAAAGGGAATTTCGCCCGAACAGGGACTTGAACCCTGGACCCTCAGATTAAAAGTCTGATGCTCTACCGACTGAGCTATCCGGGCTCACAAAGTAAGTGAGACAGCAATCAGATCTTATTCATACCGACGGAGCTGATAGAGGCTAATGAGGTAGGTAATGTGTTAAATGGACATTTTGTGTTTACATTGAGCTACCTCAGTAAATAACCACCGTACCAATTGTAAGTGCTAAAACCTTATGCTCGGAGCGATACTAACGCTTGCTAAATAACCTGAGTAACAGCTAACTGTACATGTTACATCAAATAGCCTATTAGCGTTAATACGTTAGCCAGCGTTAGCGTCTGCAACTGCAATGTGTAGCTACAAATTACAGCTCTGTTAGCTGTTTATATTAATTACAAAGCAGTACTGTAGCAATTCACATAAAGGACTAACGTCGAAAACTTCGCTTTTCTTCCTTATTTGTTTGCACAAACCATTTACAGCAGGCAGTAAAGAGATGGGAAGAAAACTCACTCTGTAAGTACAGATGTGTAAAATGAATTCATTGTGCAGGGATACTGTAACAGATTGTCACACATTATCTACAGAAAAGAGGTACTTCATGTAAAGTGTTGTCCAACTGCATGTAGCTACTTGTATGATGAGTAAACTGCTTTAATACATGCCTGAAAGGAAAAAGAAATAACCTTGTTAATCGTGACGTTATTTTATTAAATTCTATGTCCAACTTTATTTGCGTTGTATTATTTTCTCATTAATTTTAATTAACTGTGACTGCTGCTATGTGTTCTATACAGCTATATTTAAGTTGTTCAACTGATTGTTAGAGAGGCTTTCACCACAATGCATACTTTGTAGCGTTTTTTACCTGCTCTATTAAAAAAAACGAAAAGTATGTTTAGGCCCCAGCGAGATTTGAACTCGCGACCCCTGGTTTACAAGACCAGTGCTCTAACCCCTGAGCTATGGAGCCGGTGTGACATACTATGACGTCACAATTGCCTAAATTGTTGTTGAGCGGACTTTTCACCTGTGATGACATGTTTTTAATCATTGCTTGAATAATAATTGCAATAATAATAGTTTTTTTAAAAAAAGGAAAAGCTCTTCCCCGTAGTACACGCTGCGGTACCCTCCGGCACCCCGGAGTCGACGCTGTCCCAGAAATACTGACTGACAGAAGATTCGATCGCAAAATTATAAACACATCTAAAAGCTATTAGCATTAACTTACGACATGGTATTGTGTATATCCCAATAACTGCAAATGCTGCGCTTAACTTCCATGTAAACTGAGTGTAAACCACCCAAAAAATACGATTTGACATTTCCCATGTTTCCAGCAGGTGGCAGCACGTGACCACCTTCAGAAAGTGCCTGTAGCTCCCTCGGAGAGAAGCTGAGATGCCGGTTCCCCGATTACATCTGCCGGCCTGGTGATGGAAAAGCAAACCGGTTCGGTTCGTGACCTCAGGAATCATTCAGTTTAGTTTTATTACAACATAACTACCATGATTAGAAAATGCCTTCAATCATATTTTATGCAAATTTGCTAAAGTTTGGGGTGCAACCAAAGTAGACCGAAGTCAAACAAAAGCACATCAGATCTGTTGAATCAGGCCTGTTCTTGGGTCAACAGGGGGACTCTGGTTTGAAATGTGTCTGGGGCCCCTCTTTCTATTGGCTGAACCCCATCACTATGGGGCTTCTGGGCGTGGGGAGGGTCAGGCACCGTGGTGGCTGGTGTGTGTGTGTGTGTGTGTGTGTGTGTGTGTGTGTGTGTGTGTGTGTGTAGGGGTGGGGGGGCTCCTCGCTGTATCCCGGCACAAAGTTTTCACACAACAGGTTCGAAGATGGACGCGGAAGGATAGCGTCCGCACAAACATGGCAGAGTCCGTTTCAGCGCGTCATGGACGAATCATGTTCGTACCCCTGACCCATTAGAGGGAATCTACTTCTTTTCCGTTTGGATTTTTGTCATTTCACTGTTTTGTTACAAGAAGGGGGATTTTCATGTAACCACCTGGTGCAGAGGGAGAGAAAGAGAGGAGCCATGGTGGAGCCGAGAGGACGGAAGGGTAGATCCAATTCAAGAGGTCTGTGACGATCCTGGATTTGGCTCCGAGTGTCTTGGACAACGAGAGTGGACCCAGAAGTTCAGATTAGCAGGTGAATGTTTGATTCAACTCCTACACCGGAATTTCCTTCGGGATTAAGAAAAATTCTATGAAATAAAATATTATTGAGACACGTGAACACATCATATGGCCGAACCAAGTGTTCAGAGTTCTTCAACTAACATACAAGCACTTCATTTTGGACCAAATGCACATCGGATAGTTTGTTAATTACATGTGTTTGATAATGTAAAATCAAAAGCAGTCCAGTATTGTGTTCCGGGGATCCAGATGAGTTGAACCTGTTCTCATGTGACCCGTGGAGAGTCCTTACTACTGAGGTTGCGCTGTGGGAAGCCACTACTTTCTCAACATTTCGGAATGCTACGCCCCAAACTACAGGAGAAAAACACGCCAGTTATCGCTGTCCACACCCGGCCTGCCGAGGCTGGCTCTGTCGGGATTTATATGCAGACACACCTACCTAGCGATTTACACGAAATATCAACCGAAGCGTCATTTCTAAACGTATTTTCCCCGTACCGAGGAGATTTCCTCCACTGAGGCAACAATCTCACCGAGGCCGTCGCTGGAAATAACCGACTCCCCGGAAAGGCTATCGGTGTGTCTGGAGCAGGGGCTGGCAAATACAAGCCACAGTATTTAGGCCGTTTTCGTCTTCGTTTTATTTGCGGCGGCTTTAACATCGTATTACGGTGTTACGACAAAAGCAGTAGAGCGAGGACCGTGATTTCCTTCTCCGCCTGGCCATGCGAGGAGCCCGGATCTCCGTTGAAGAATGTGTCGCCGTCCCCCGGTGTTAGCTCAGCGGCAGCTCCATGTAAGATAAAAAAACTGGCTTTGTTTCAGCCCAGGGCTAATATCTGCCTTTATTCATTTATCACGAGGGAGAAGCACACTAGTACACTTCGATAGAGCTAGATTTAAACTAATGGAAACAAGAAAAGACTGTTGTTGTGTTTGCTGTGTGGCTGGCCTCTGCTTCCAGCAGACAGCCTTTATTTTGGCTAACAAATCCCTCCCTCGTCGCCGAGGACTGAGCGATACTTCTAGCTAACAAATAGGTGTTTTCTTGGTCATTTCCTTATCCAGGGCCAACAATAACAACATGCTCCTGGCTTCTGCCGTGGTGGTGTGGGAATGGCTGAACGAACACGGCCGGTGGCGGCCCTACAGCCCCGCCGTCTCCCACCAGATAGAGGCGGCCATCCGGAGCAGCGACCCCCGCGGAGGGAGCGTGGTCCTCGGCCAGGTGGACAGCCGGCTGTCGCCATACATAATAGATCTCCAGTCCATGCACCAGTTCAGACAGGACACAGGTAAGGCAGGGGAGGTGTTGAGCGTGACAGAGGGAGAGCGTGCACTGTTTGGGCTTTTAATTAAGGGTTCAGGGCTATAAACCCCCTTGATATATAGACGAGGGTTACAACTTGCTTTAAAAGGCCATTATGGCACCTTAAGGTGTCGTGCATTACTGTGCAATCTGCTTCTTTGGGATGTTGTTTGCTGCTGTTGTCTGATCACAGCCTTGGCTTTTTAACAACATCAGTGCCTTAAATCATTGTTGATCCCAAAACACACCACTGTGTAGCTAAGCTGTGTTTCTCTCTATGAAATAAGTGTCATGATTAATGAGTCATGTGAGTTATTCAGAACATTATTTGAGGTTCAGTTGAATCTGCCCTGGGATCTTGCTATTGTCCAACAGCAGTCCACCAGATGTTAACCTGAGAAGATTTATGTGGGTCATTTGCAATATGGGCAGATTCCTCTCAAAAGACTCCCAACCCATAGCGTTGCACTTTACATGTATAGATTGAGGTCGTAACATAACAACTAATCACAGCTAGGGGTGGGTAAAAAAATCGATTCACATAAGAATCGCGATTCTTGTCTCCCACGATTCAGAATATATTCACAAATGTCAAAAATCGATTATCTGAATGTCAATTAATAGCCTGATGTTGACGGAATGAAAAAGATGGAACCAAACTACGAGGGTAGTGCAGCACCTGGACAATTACAGTGTGTACATGCTAGAGTTACGTTGAAGTTCATCTTCAAACAAGGCAGCGGTTGCAAGCATTTGTTTTTATATTAATAGACTGGGTGATTACCTCTGCAAGATGAACATTGAGCAGGCCACCTGTTTGTGAAAAAGGCCTACTTTTTATGCCGTCAAGAGATGTTATGACATAGCGTTAACGGGGCGGAGCAGCGGCTAGCAGTAACACACAAGACTATCTGACAACTGCTAACAAACACACACCGCAACATTCAACACATTAAACGAACTATTTGGTGAACAAAATAACTAATTATTGTTACGACTACTACTAATAATAATAATCATTATGATTATTATTATTATTACATAATTATATAATTAATACATACAGTCGTCCTCAAAATTATTCATACCCTTGCTAATTTTTGTGATTTTCTATTTTTGTGATGAAATGACTGCATCTTTTCAAGTTTGTTTATGAGTTATACGTGACCAACAAGTGAAAGAATGACAACAATACACAATACAAGAAATTCGTCATTTCAGGGGTATTTTATTCAAGGATTCCCAAAAAATGCCATGTTCAAAATTATTCATACCCTAGTCCAATGTCTTTCTTTAATAGTCAATAGCATAGCCTTTGTTTTTTATGACTGCTTTGAGACGATTCTTGTATGTGTCCACAAGCTTCCTGCATGTCTCCTGTGGGATGTTTGCCCATTCCTCCTTTGCGAAAGCCTCAAGCTGGGTCAGGTTGGTCGGTTTCCTAGCCATCACTCTGGTCTTCAAGTGATGCCACAAGTTCTCGATGGGATTCAGGTCAGGACTCTGACTTGGCCATTCTAGGACGTTGACATCATTGTCCTTGAACCATTTCTTCACTACCTTGGCAGTGTGTTTGGGATCATTGTCTTGCTGGTACGTCCAGTTGTGGCCAAGCTGTAGTTTCTCAGCAGATTCCTTCACGTTTTCATCAAGGATCCTGATGTAATCTTCCTTTTTCATTATTCCTTGGACCTTGACTAGGTTCCCTGTGCCACTGGAAGAGAAGCATCCCCATAGCATTATGCTTCCACCACCGTACTTGACTGTGGGCACAGTGTTCTTTGGTTTATATGCTTCGCCTTTCTTCCTCCAGACATATTGAGCATCCATGTGGCCAAATAACTCCAACTTGGTCTCATCAGACCACAGGATGGTTGACCAAAAGCTGGGATCTTGCTTCAAATGACCTCTAGCAAAGGCCAGGCGAGCCTGCACATGTCCTCCTGAGCAGCGGCGTCTTCCGAGGCCTATGTCCATGGAGACCTCCTCTGTGCAAGACTCGCTCAATGGTGGACCGTGAGACCTTTGTCCCTGCCTGGTCAAGCATTTCAATTAGGGCCTTGGTTGTGGTCTGGGGGTTGTTGTTGACCTCTCGGCATATTTTCCTGGCAAGTTTGGGGGACACCTTATGCTTCCTGCCACGCCCGCTGAGGTTTTTAACAGTATTGAATTTCTTGTACTTGTTAATTATGCTCTGGACGGTTGCCACAGGGACATCATACTGCTTTGAAATGGCCTTGTAACCCTTTCCTTCACTGTGGGCACGCACAAGACGTCGACGTAGGTCTTCACTGAGCTCCTTCTTCTTGACCATGATGACCCGAAATTGAGAATGACCAGAACACTTTTCCTCTATTTATACTCTTCTGGAAAGATGCTATTTTTTTTAAATCAGTGTTTAACATTTGTTCAACAATGTTAATGGTATTTATTCCATTGTAACATTTTGAAATGACCACAGGACAAAGATTTTTGTTGAGATATTGTCAGGGGTATGAATAATTTTGAACATGGCATTTTTTGGGAATCCTTGAATAAAATACCCCTGAAATGAAGAATTTCTTGAATTGTGTATTGTTGTCATTCTTTCACTTGTTGGTCACATATACCTCATAAACAAACTTGAAAAAATGCAGTCATTTCATCACAAAAATAGAAAATCACAAAAATTAGCAAGGGTATGAATAATTTTGAGGACGACTGTATGTATGAGGCTGCTGGAAAGAGTCCTCTGAATATAGTCTCTGTGATAAAACTATCCATCCAGCCATCCGAAGTTTACATACACTTGTATGGAACTGTGTTCATTCATCACAGAAAAATGAGAGTTGTAGAAATATTTGGAACTCAAGCCTACCATGATATAGATGTTTTTTTACAAGTGTATGCAAACTTTTCACTAAGACTGTAAGTTGCTTGTGACAAGATGACTGTCATTTTAGCTCATTTCTAGCTGGTGTTGTAGTCTGGAGGGTCACACTCATTGGCTCTCCCCTGGCAGCCCGTTTTTTGCCTAGCCTACCAAACGAATCACAGGACATTGTATCTATTAAACCTATAGTTTTTTCATCCTAAAAGGTAGTTACAAGTACCAAAGTAAGTTCACTGGGTTTGAACTATTTCATACACATTGGAATCCTCCTGAACTCCTGAATAATGTCCTCATTACTGTTGTCTCTTTCTCATGTAGACTACTGAGCTAAACATATTGCAGTATTGTCATTGAGTGTCATATCAACGTAATAACAGGTTTTTCCCCCAAACATATTATTTTAGCCTATACAGTATGTATTAAAAAATGCCCATAGCATATGATTTTAAATTAGAATCGTGTAATGCACTGACAGATGTAGTGGTCACTTAGTAAGCTATATAATACACATTTGGGATTTTGGGGTCTATATCTTTGATAAGTCATCTGTAGTTTACAGTTTAATGCTGACAATGAAGCTTTACATGATGAGGGACTTCTTACTATATAGAGCCAGAAAGCCTGTCAAACATGTGGTTAATGTTCTGAAGGGTCTGTCATTTGTTCTGTTTTAACCCAAAACATCATATTGTCCTTAACCTTAACTGCAACAGAGAACTGAAAGTGATTGATTAAAATAAGTTAACAAAGTCTGAATCAAAATTGCCTAATAGCCCAATAATAGTCACACAGGACATGACCATGAGTCTCCTTTATTACAGTCCCATGTGTAACGCATTCATTACCACAATCACTCTTAATACTACCTCACCTTACTTCCCGAAGCTGAATTCTTAAAGGGCTTTCTTTAATTTTAATCTGTACCCCCTAAACAGTGGCAGGTCTGTGGCAGCTGCTCCAAACAGCAGCAGCTGCCACGGCAGGTCTGTGGCAGCTGAGCCTGCCGCAGGAAGTGTCACTGCTAGCGGCTGCTGGCCTGTTTAGATGTAATATGAGAAAGTTTCTGAGTAGGCCACCATTGCTTCAAATGGGACGAGCAAAACAAAGCAGCACCTTACTTGTAGTACACCACCCCCCAGTGGGAGGGCTTATTGGTCTGGTGCTGCACAGTGCATTCAGGTTGTTGTAGGTTTTCTAAATATTGAGCAAAATGGAATACCACAGCCTTTTTCCTCTGTTTTCTGTAGTCATCTAGCACCAATTTCAAAAATATTTGGATCTTTCCACTGCATATACTGGATACTACAGCGACAGGGTAAAGGGGCTTCCCCTTTCTTTTTCTGTTTCTCTTTTTCTACACTGATTTGTTTAGCTGAACAGCCAATCAGAGTGATTTCTCTCACCAGCCAGCCAATGGAACATGCTCAGTCGTCTGAAAAGCCCTCGACATGGGCTGCATAGTGCCAATGGTACGGGACAAACTGCGAAACCCTGGGCCACAGACACTCACCAACGACCGACTGTCGGCCTGATGTGTCAGGGTCCTTACAATACAAATGGTGTGTGTTCAGACTAACAGAGGTAAAGCAACAGGCCACAAGTGATTTTCAATGGAAATGGGTGATATGAAGCAACAAACTGACACCCTACACTTGGATGTGGCAAGAGGTACAAATCAGTTGAGCTGGCCTTAGCTTTCAACTGCGACTTGGTGACAATGTATTTGGACACGCTTGGCCATTTTGTAACTTTGTCCCTCATAGTGTGAAAATAACATGGGCCTTACCCTAACAAAGTTATTCCAATGGCTGCATCTTCAAGAGGAACAGACTTAAAAAAACACTCTGCACAGTGATTTGTGCTCTTGTTTATGTTTGTGAGCTAGGTGTCATCTTTCAAGAGGTCAACACGGGAGCCGCCATTATCCTGATATCTGCCGACAAATTACTAAAAAAACTGACTTTCCAACTGACTTTGCAAACTGGTGTGCCGAGCACATCATGTCAATCTCAGTTCCGTCTCCCAGTTAAACCAGTATGTACAGTCATGGTCAAAAGTTTACATACACTTGTAAAAAAATGTACATCGTAGCAGTCTTTAGTGCCAATAATTTCTACAGCTCTCTTTTTTCTATGATGAGTGGAATACATGGTGGAGTCAACCAAAAACCACCAAAAAGCAAGTCTGCAATGAATTTGAAGCTGCTGGAAGACAGGTGTCAGTGTCCACAGTCAATTGTGTTTTACATCAACATGGGCTGAGAGGCTGTTGTGCAAGACAGAAGCTCCAGACGTGGCGCCTTAAAGCTCAACTGAAGTTTGCTGCCGATCACATGGACAAAGAAAAAACCTTCTGGAGGAAAACTCTGTGGTCAGATGAAACAAAAATGTAGTTGTTTGGCCACAATGAGCAGCAATATGTTTGGAGGAGAGAAGGTGAGGCCTTTAACTTCAAGCACACCAGACCTACTGTCAAGCATGGTGCTGGTAGTATTATGCTGTAGGGCTGTTTTGTTGCCAGTGGATCTGCTGCTCTAAAGAAAGTAAATGGAATAATGAAGAAGGAGGATTATCTCCAAGTTCTTCAGGAAAACCCAAAATCATCAGCAGAAGATTGGGTCTTGGGCGCAGTTGGGTGTTCCAACAGGACAATGATCCCAAACACAAAGCAAAAGTGGTAAAAGAACGGCTAAATCAGGCTAGAATTGAGGTTTTGGAGTGCCCTTCCCAAAGTCCTGACTTGAACCCCATCGAGAACATGTGGACTGTGCTGAAGAAACAAGTCTGTGACAGGAAGTCGACAAATATAGTTGAATGTCACTGATTCCGTCAAGAGGAGTGGTTACAAATTCATCCAGAGGACTACCAGAAGCTTGTGGATGGATATCAAAAGCACTTCATTGACCTGAAAATGGCCAAGAGACATTTAACCAAATATTAGAATTACTGTATGTATATTTTTGACCCAGCAGATTTGGTCACATTTTCAGAAGACCTATAATAAATTCATTATTGAACCAAATTTCATGAATGTTTTTTGGTAGTAAAGTAGTAGTTTGTGTTCCACTCATTCCATCACAGAAAAATGAGAGCTGTAGAAATTCATTGAAACTGAAAACTGCCATGGTATACATGTTCTTTACAAGTGTGTGTAAACTTTTGACCATGACTGCATATAGTAAAAAATGGTTTAAGTTGGAATCCAGACTTCCAGTGTCTGAGCTCAGCTCATCTGTTCAGGCTGTAGCCTGAACATTAATGAAGCGACCAATAAAAACGGTAACTTTTCAATAAGACATTTGAAAGGACACAGAATTAAAGGGAGGCAAAAAGTTGATTTAGTATTGGATTAAGATTTAATGAAATGCTGTCAACGCCCCAACCAAAGATGCCAAAGCAATATCAAGTAAAAAGCTTGACAGATTTGTTAAAAAAGCAGTTGAAACATATAACCCACTCAGTTTCTCCCACTTGGAAACTAATAGGATGCTCACAGGGCTTTAGGGCTGTCAGACTGGCTCAGACAGTCTTCTTGGGTTTTGCATGTTGGAGTCTTTTGATAACGTGATTTGACCTCACTTTGACACAGCAAGCAACAAGATGCACACGTCTGTCTTTACAGCCATATATAAAAGGAAGTTTGGAGTGCCTGTAGTCTATCCCCCTCCCAGTGTCCTCATGAATTCTCCCATCATGCAAGTTCCTACAGCTCTTGAAGTTGTGGTTGGAAGAGAGCAGATTTCCTCATCACTTTGGGCCTCTTAGCAGAATCGTAGATGAAAGCCTTGCAGACGCTCTCTGCACTGTCACCACAGATAGCACAGGCATTAAGCTGACAACATGCAACTTTATGGAAACACTTCCAGTCCTCAGCGTCGACTCTCTAGGAAAGCTTTGCGATTTCTGTGCGACAAGTGGCAGCCCACGTTAACCGAGTCCTCCATATTTACTAGTGCTCAATAGTGTGGTGTCCCTGCCCTGCACTTCCCGGAGATCAGCTGTTGAACAGGATGGTCAGTACTGTACTCGTCTCTTGGCATGTTGAGCTTTCGTAGGTGTCACTTAAATAAGAATGTTGAGTTATGGCGGCATTCATTGTTCATTATTATAAGTAGGGATGTCAGTTTCTGTTATTTTTGCTTTCGATAAGCGGACACCCATTAACCGTTGATGAACCAAATTATTAGGAAAAAAAGCAAAACATGAAGTGAAACACAAGAGGTGCTCGCCATTTAATCTGGGCCTCAATTACACAATGAGCTCCAGCCCCCCATGTCAGCCAGCCGTTGAGGGCATCTTTTTTTCTGCTCCTGCAGCATGTTGCTCTTCTCATTCCAGCTGGTCTTGCTGAAGGAGACACATTCCCAGACCCCCACAATGCCCTGGGGCATTAGGGTCATGGTAGAAGGGGGGCAGGGGTTGAATGGGGGACTCCCCAGAGACGTAGGGGAGGGGTGGATCGTGGTGAGAGGAAAGGGGGAGGGAGTGGAACCAAACATTAATACTGACTACGTTTACATGCACACAACAAAGCAGGTTACTGGGACAATTCAGGTTTCGGCAGGAAATTACAGATCATGTTTACATGCACTACCCACATTTACATGATACTCTACAAGATGCATCCATAAGGCTTTTTGAATAATAATAAGAATAACAATAATAGTTGTCTGAAATCTTTCATGCACACTTACTCTAATCAAATCAAGTTTCTCCAGATGAAATCTAGCTGTGTAGTTGTAGGTTTCTCTGAAGTTTGGGAAATCAGCTTACATAGCAGACTGTAACCTTGTTAATGGAGTTGATGGAAACCTGCTGCCTGTAGGAATGCTCGCTGATTTGTCAGTCCCAGTAGAGTTTTGCAAGATGTTTTAGTGACTAACAAGATGTTGAAATGAAAGATGTATACAACCCTTCCATGACTCCTCTTTAGTTTTTATTGGAGATCAAGCCAGGCATTGTTTTGTGATAAGTGATTTGGGCTGTGCAGAAAGTGTTTGCTGTAATGGTGTTCTCATAAATTCAAAAAGAATTGCGTTACTGTAGTTAAGCAGCATTTCACACATTTAATAGGGGCTATTCAAATGTACGTGAATGATTGCAATTGCAAAACCAGTGCTTCCCGGAGTGGAGTTTTTGATCTTTTGTTTTTGGTCTTTGACCATTAAAGTTAGGGTGTCTACTTTTGTCTAGAAAGTCTCATACTTCCTCTGGTCCACCGGATGTGTCTCTCACTATCTTTCTCTTTTCTCCTCCATCACCCTTTTCTCTGCTTTTGTCTCTCACACTCTGTGAAGCTGAAAATTGACTCTGAGCCCAAAACTCAGGGGACTGGACTCTTTCAAGGTGAGACAAAGTAGAGACAAAAACCCCATTCACACTGCCTTTCCAAGGTGGGAATCTTGCACCAATCGTCCGCTGTCCGAGGCGGAATCGTGGGACAGTTTAGTTCCACCTCTGATCCGCCAGCGGAGGGCGACTCTTCGTCACATTGCGCCCGATAAACAGCATCTGTCCCGGGCAGCAAGAGCCAGGCAGCTCCCGCGGTTGACTAGCGAGGATTATGTGACAAGATTTGGAGCAAAAAACCTCACCATCTCTTTGTCGCCTTCCACTATTGCATTGTTGCAGTTACTGACTCTGGCAACGTGTATAAAAAAAACCCACCAAATTTAATATGGAGGAAGTTACCGCGACGGTCAGCCCTCCTGACCAAGTCTTCAGTTAACTTCCTCACAAAAAACAGCATCCCTCTATGGAGTGAGAGCCAGACAGGGTCCGCTTTTTACTGATGATGATTATGTGATGTAACTTAAAACACTTTATAACAGCATCCATGTGATTATAAGCAGTTGGCAGGTACATGTTTTAGATTAACAGCCGGCATGCTGTATGAAATTACACACTTGAGCGGCTTTATGCTTGCACTGCTTGGTTCAGTGTGAACAAACAAAGGCAGCGTAAAGGCGAGCCTTCGTTGCGGTGATATTGCGGAAGCTCTGTGTGAGAAGGGCTAAAGACAGAGAAAGAGCTGAAGGGAGTAGGCGGCACAACAAGGTTGGAGGGAAGAGAGGTGGATAAAATGTGGAGAGGGCAACAGAAAGTTCAACTGCAAGAAAGAATATTACTGAATGGAGATAGAATAAGAAAAGATGTCTGGAGAATCAAACGGCTTAAGAATCAAGACATAGAAAGGAGTAAGATAAAAGTGACAAGACCTGAGAGAGAAATTTAACATCGAGATGTTTTTCAGTCTCTATAAAAACTTTGTTCCATTGCTCTAAGTAAGCAGGAAACATTGTTTCCATCCAGCTGGTATGACAGATAAATGAAACTGAGAACCGAGAACCGTCATCAACATAAATCAAACCTTCAGAAATTGCCAAAAGTAAAACTAACTTAGCTTCCAGTTAGTGTACCGCAGGCTGCCTGTCTTGTCTGCTTTCTACATGGACACGTCATAAATCACAAGACAATAAAGGAACCCAGAGTAAGGAAGATGAAAGAGGTTTGTGTTTGGGTCAGAGGGTCAGCATAGTTGATGTTGTGAAACTGTGCGTGTTGGGTTACTGTGTAGGCCTCCTGAGGACATCATTTACTGCCTGTGCCGCAACTACCACATACAATCAACAGACTTATAAGAAAGCATGTGAAGGCATCAGTAAATATATATGTCACTGTGTCATTGATCCCACAGTTATGGGCAACAACAGCTTGGGTCAGAATTTCTTTGTTCATGTCCCTCGACTTTAAACACTCCAAACCTAAACTTTACTCTCTGCCTAACAACCTCACACTTAAACTAGACGAGTCAAAGTTTCTGGCCATAGTCAGGTGAAACTGACCAAGCATAAGCATTAAACACACAAACACACACACACACACTCAGGATTACCTTTGGCTGATGAATCTCATGTGATGCAGTTTAGAGGGGCTCACAGGGAGGCAAAGAATTAAATGCAACACGTTTTAGATACATAGTGTGGTGGTTTGAAGCTCAAATATTGCCTTGGCTTGACTCGTATTTTCACTTGAAGAGAGAAAAGTCTTCCACAGGACTCAGACGTGAAAAAGGATAAACAAAGTATATTTATTCGACAGTTTTGTTGTATCTTCTCACAAGAGCATTCAAAGTCAAGTTCTCCTGATCAGCAAACTGTACTATAGTTTACCTACCATGTGAATGTGATTTATTTTTTCTTTATGAAGGGGGATGTAAAATAGGATGTAGGATGAAAATATAGGTGTATTGAAGTAGATGGAAAACCAGAGGAAAAGGTTTCCAGGAAGCAAACGATGTACGCAAGAGAAGACAAATAGAGGAAAGAAGAAAAAGTGACAGTGACATGGGAGATGATATCAGACAGAAGGCGGGTGAGCCATCAAGATAAACAAATCACAAGAGAAGAAGAGGAAGGACGTGAGAGGATGCTAAACAAATGGGAAGTGAAGTGACAGCTGAGAGAAGTTGATAAAAAGAAAGAAATGGTGAAAGATTTTGCGTTGCTGACTCTCGACCAGCTTGACCTTGTGAGTTCATCCACTGTCTCTACATTCTTCTCTTATCTCATTTTCCTACTTCGTCTTTTGACTCTATTTTCCTCTTCACTCCTATCTTCTCTTCACATTTAAGAAAACCATTCCCTGCTTTTGTAAATTATTCAAGTTGAAAATCTTTACTGATGTACATTGTATAATTTATTGAGTACAAAATGACATGACAACAGTCAGTGGAAACCAAAATCTTCAACCCATTGAGGGCTGGATTCAAAATCACACTGAAAATCAAAGTAAAAAATGTAAATGGCAGGCTGATCCAACTTGCGTGAATCATGGCAACTCATAATGTGACTCAATAGTGTGTAAGGCCCCGGACTGCCTGTATGCACTCCGACAACGTCCGGGCATGCTCCTAACAAGTTGGCGTTGTCACGGTGCTGAGCTGTGAGCACAGGTCCCATTAGAGGACGTCGGGCCCTCATGCCACCCTCATGAGGTCTCTTTCTGGCAGTTTGGTCAGAAACATGCACACCAGTTGCCTGCTGGAGCTGCAAGAGCATGCTCTTGAGACTATGCTGGGAGACACAGCAAACCTTCTTGCGACCACACATATGGATGTTCCATCCTGGAGGAGCTGGTCTACCCGTGCAACCTGTTTGGGTTACAGGTACCACCTCATACTACCAGAAGTGACAAGGACACTAGCAGGACACAGAACTAGAGAAGAATCAGTCAGGAAGGATAAGGAGAGAGAGCAATTGTCTGTGGGCACCACATGCAAAACTATTCCCTTTTTGGGGGTTGTCTTGCTTTTGCCTCTCCACTGCAGCTGCTTCAAGTTATCATTAGAAAAATAGAAGCAATTTTATCCGATTTGCTCTGGGCTGGGTTCAAACAGGGACACATCAAGTTTCAGGGGTGAGAAATGGAAAAGATGGTGAAGTGTGTGTGTGTGTGTGTGTTTTTTTGTGTGTGTGTATGTGTGAGAGAGAGAGAGCCTCTCCCTACACTATCGTCATCATGAGCAGGGATAAGCGCTAGACTCGCTCTGCCACTTTGTTCTCACATCAGTAGCTTCAGAGATCTGCCTATCTGGTGTTCATGAATTGTTATAGAAGCTAACTAAGGTCCATTAACTTGACTCCTTCCTGAAGCTCTGTTCAGATCAAAGTTTGCGACAACACTAGGACTGCTACTAAACATTATTTTCAATAATCTCTGGATTATTTTTTTTCGATTAATTAATTACTTTTTTGGTCTATACTGCCCTACATAGCCAGAGCGCAGTGACTACAGTTTTGGTCAAAATTAAGCATTCTACCTCTTGTTGTTAAAATATTTGGTTGAACTCTGGAATCTTTAATTTTGGTGAATATTATTTTAATCTGCTCCTACCCCTAACCTGGAAAAAGACTAAATCAAGATAAAGTCAAGATGTTAAAGAATCTTTTTGTAAATTACCACAAAACCAACGATTTGTCAAGATACAGTTGTCTATTAATAGCATAGCCGTCAGTGCCAGAGAAAATGTGTTAAAACTGAATGGTGACCTTACAATGTAAAGTCAAATTGAATGTGATTAGGAGTCAAATTTGAAACTGTGGAGAGTAAATATCCAAAAGTGTCTGAGCAAATACAAAGAGGGTGTGTATGTGTGTGTGTGTGTGTGTGTGCGCGCGCGCGCGTGTGTGTGTATGTGCGAGTGTGTATGTGCGAGTGTGCAGGGAGGGGTTAGTGGTAGAGAGAACAATAAAGACCAGATGGCTGGTCTTTTTCTCCACCTGCCTCAGGCCCCTTTGTCCTCTCTCATTCACTTCACACACTTCAATTTCTCACACTCGTGCTCTTTCCCATCTACAACACACACATAATGAAAAGTTGTTCACCTTCCAGATGTATACAGTTTATTCAGCTCAAGTGTATATGTTCTTGGTTACAACTAACAACTACCTCAGTACTTTCAGTAGATTAAGGATATACCACAGCAGGCGCCCCAGTAGCTCAGTTGGTAGCATGTGCAACCCATGTACAGAGGCTGTATCCTCGCTGAAGTGACCCAGGGTTCGAGTCCGACCTGCATACCTATGCTGCGTGTCATCCCCCCTTATCCCATCTCTTAAGCTGTCCTGTCAATAAAGGCCAAGAAAATACTTTGAAAAGGGTATACCATGGGTTCATTTTTTAAATGTATTTATTTCCATCCCTGCACTTACACTTGCACACAGTTTGACAGGTGCTTAAATCCAGTTTGGCCATGCCTAGACATGTTGCACTTTATTTCAGCTGTGACTGACATATGAAAGCAGCAGCCCGCCTTCTGTTGATCCGGCTCTGACAGGAAAAATTCAGAAGGGGTGTGGTACTGTGAGAGAGCAGCAGGATTAAGGCATTTGCTGTTTGCTGTTAGTTCTGGTGAATATTATTTAAATCTGCCTAATCCTAACCATATGCACCCTCTTTGTGTTCAACACAAAAACACACTTTACTACAGCTGATACTGTAGCCAGTAACACTGTTTATCTGACAAGTGTTGGTTAATCTGTAAGCATGAAGCACACCTTAGCATACAAGTGCTTTTCTTTGCCACATTTAAAATCTGTATAACAGGACCTCATTGGGATTGAGTTGGTGGCCTGCCATCGTGAGGCTGAAAGTGGAGACGCAGATTTTTATGAAGACATTGACAAAAACTGCAGCATCGGTTTATCTGAATCGGTCATGTCACGGCATGTGTTTTTGACCTCTTAAGGTGTACACCTTTATTGTAATAGACTGTGTTTCCACAGCAAATCCATCAGGATAACCCTGACCCTTGGTTCACACTGCCTGCTTGTTTTGTGTGTGACGGCTGCGTTGCTGAGCTGCTGCAACTCACTCACACGTGTGTCCACGTAGGCAGCGTTGCTGCTGCAGCATGGCTGCTGCCACCCCTATCTTTTTACATGGAGTTTGCCTTTGACAATTATCCATAAACATGATGACGTGAATTTCCTTTAACCCTGTTGAAAGAGTGAGAAAGAGAGGGAGGGAGGGAAAGAAAAAGAGAGTGCGCGGGAAAAAAACTGCCCTGTGTATTCTCTTCATGTCTGTGACGTATTCTTTAGACACCATAATTCACACTGTAGTGAAATGCTTGTATGATGTCAATATGACTGTCTACAGGCTGTTTTCAGATCTATTTGTGCCGAGAACTGCACGCATGTCACAGTAAAAAATAGGCGAGACTCTGAATCTCTGGATGATACGTTCCTGCAGCCTCACTTGGCACGTGCATGACCCGTGCTACTCACGCCGGCAGTGTGGCTGCCCTTACCTGTTAACATGGATGCTCAAATGAAAAGCAAGACGTTCCATTTGTTACATCTATATCTGCACATCATACCAAAATTACCCAAAATTAACTATTTTATCCTTTTATCCTTTATCGTTTTGAAGAATTCAGAGTTTGAAAGTCCGTGTAAAATAAGTCATGAGTCATTCTGTGTCACTGTAGTTTAAACCAACCTTGAAGAGACAACAGCGTGGCATCATGTAAACTCTCTTGTAAATAAACAGCCTCTGTTGCCCATATCAGAAAAACAGACAGACAGCAGTGCAGCTTGGCTGCAGTCTGCAGTTTGTCTGGCTGTGAATGAACTTGTTCACTCTGCAGTTTGAGAAAGAAATAAAAAATTCACATAGTAATCAGATGGTCAACTCCTCCCTGCCACTAGAGTCATTCCACAGAGAGAGACAGAGGAGGAGGAGGGGGTTGTATACTTTCACAAACACTCTTTTTGACTTCATCTCATATACATTTTAAAGCCTCTTTGTACATGTATATGTCTTTACCTTTCACATATACTTTGTGCTTCAAAGGAAGTCAGTTAGGATCTTCTTGTTGAGTATTCCTCTAGCAAATGACAACTATAGACAACAAACGGTAGGTGATATCTCAGTTTATTTATTCACTTCCCACTCTGTCTCTGTCTCCACACCAAGCAAACGCAACCCCCCGTCCATTCAACCCCGTCCTTTTGATGTCTGTGTGCCGATGCCACGTTGCCAATATCACCTCTTTGTCCTGGTCTCTCACCCACTCTCAAACACACACACTCACATATGCCTTCCTCTCCTCTCTTGTCCTGGCATTGACTGAATAGCCTGTTACCCCTGAAGACTGAGGTAGTTTCTGGTTGGTTGGTTTAGGGACCCTCCTCCCAACCCTCAGTCCCACTGGGAGACAGAGAGACATTGTTGTGGTCAGGTTATTTATTTGTGTGTTTAATTATTTAAGACACTGCTTAGATTGTTTAGCATTGGGCTGAACGTTAAGACATATGTGTATGAGTATATGAATGTGAGTAAAAGGGCAAGGTGGATTTGTGCTCTTTAAAGTATGTAACTAACTGCCCTGCATCGGCAAGTATAACAAGGCTGGCATCCTCCCTCATTGGTGAAATTATTGTGGTGGATGTGTTTACCCACTCGTCCAAGTATTTTAATGAAAATAATGCATCTAGTGAGAAAGGCTACATCGTAGCTCTATCACAGGGGTGGGCAACATCTTTTTTCAGAGGGCCACACTGACTCACAAAATGTAAGCGCTTGGCCACAAATTGGGAAATTGAATAAAAACATTAAACATAGTGCTGAAGTATGATAAACTACATGAAGGATGAGGATATTTGCCAACGCAGAAGGTAACATGTTTAAAAAAACATGATCTTTTACAGCTGTATGTGTAAAACTTGGGTACTCTGAGGTTACAACTTAAGTGCAATACAAACTTTTAAATTGCGTATACCTTGCCAATTGTCTGATATGTACTAATGCACAGGTCACTAATAAAACCTGTTGCATTACATAATAGGTATGGACTTGAGGCAGACTGTGTAACAATGGTCAGAATGTAATGCTCACCATTAGAGGACATACTTACACCATTAAATGCAGAAAATATTAATATTCACAGACAGTATGAATAAATACATGGTCATATTCATTCATTTTACTCAAATCATTTATAACAGTCTAAGACTGTTGTTATTTGTGCAACTGACTCGAACTTAAGCACCACATGCAGAACAGACCTGCAGCACTGAATGAAGAAAAGACCAGGCTAATATTAACTATTCCTGAACAAGTGTGTGTTCTTACACTTCATGTAGAGACCATATTAACTTATTTTCAGTGTTACAGATGTAACTGTAACTAACCTATGAGAATGAATTATGACTGTAAGATATTTATGAATGGCAACATGAAAAGCGATGCCTACCCAGGTAATTAAGCCTGATGGGAACAGTTGAGACGTCACCTCTGTTTGCAAAAGCATCAAAGTCGAGCTTCATGTCTGATGTTGAAATGCTCAGGACAGAGGACAGATGTTTATCAGTCAGTCGTGATCTGTAATGTGACTTGTTGAAGTTCATCACAGAAAAAGTTTGTTCACACACGTGTGGAGCCAAACAAAACATCATCTGCAGGTTTTGAAACTGTGTTTCCTTCAGTGAGCAGTAAAAGTTGTCCAGTATGGATGTAGTGAACTTTTCTTTGAGGGCAATGTCGTACTGCATGTCAATCAGCTCTAGTTGCACATCTGGGGGCGTTTTCTCTCTGTCGAATGACAGGGGAGATGACATCAGCTCCAGTTCTCCTTCAATCTTAGCAAAGTCAGAGAAGAGGCGGTTGAACTCTGTATGGAGGTCTGTGTGAGTAGTGGGGTATCTGTCAGTGTGGCATGGTGGCACATCCAGGGTAGCCAGCGTTGTGCGACGCACTTGTTGGCCATTGAGACCCAACTAACTCACAGTGGGCCTCATCCAGCGACATTCTCTTAAATTTCTCTTATATAATCTTTTGTCAAGAGAAAAACTCCACTCCATATGCACCAAACGTTCTTACCATGCTACCGTGCTCCCCCTGGCCAATGGGCCATGACATTCAGAAGGTGGCAGTTTGCATCTGATATTATTTGGACGTTAATAGAGTGATACAGCTTTGAGGGATGGGAAGGGAGGGATTTTTGGCGCGACAGCAAAAAAAAGCGTTCTTAATCTCTACCTGCTGGTTAGCAGTGTACAGGAACGATATGTACTGGGGCATGAATGATATTATCACTGTCAGTACTCTCGGAGGCGCACGGCTCAAAGAGGACTGTGAAATGCCTGGCCTGTCTCCTATCTCTCTCTGAAATGAACTTGTGGCCACAACTCCGAGCTGGTACTTGGGAGGTGTGAAGGCAGGGGATTTAACCGGCGTGTGTTTCCCCTAAGTTGAGATTTGCCAAAGCATCTAGTAGCAGTAGGTAAGCCATGATTCAGGTGCTGAACGCATGCAGTCTTCCCAGGGTTTTTATAGTCTTAATTAGTATAGTATATTTAACCACAAATTAAATAATCCAATCATTAAAATTCCTCTAAAACATATAGGCTGAAAAATTTAAATATGATCTAAATTTGATTATATTAAGCATTTTTTAATGTTCCTATAATTTCAAACATGTTTCCATGCACGAGTTGATTGTTGAGTCTTATCCCAGATCGTGGGATACACTTTGGGTTGGTGTTCAACCTGCACTGCCACCCAAAGCGTCAGTCTGTCCTTCTTAGATTCATTTTTAAAAGCTTTTTTTCAATTTGATATTAGTCAATTGTAATTCTTTACTTGGTTGTCGTTTTTCATTTGTGAAGCTCTTACCAAGCTTTACATAAATATCGTGTTGTTACAAGTTTTGCTTTGCTTCTAAAACCTTGTGTCTTTTACATGGTGAAGAGGTTCCTGGTTAACTATTGTAAACCTAGTGGGACAAAGTCATTAACTAACACACATTTTTTTCTTCCACTTTCTAACTCAGGAACCATCCGTCCGGTGCGTAGGAGTTTTTATGACCCAGCCTCAGCCCCAGGTCAGGGCTGGCAGTGGGAGTGGGAAAACGATGCTGGTACGTGGACACCCTACGACATGGAGGTGGCCATTGCCATCGAGAGCGCCCACAACCGCAAGCAGCCCTGCCTCGATCTGACACCACTCGGCTTCTGCTACCTCATTGATTTTCAGAACATGACACAGGTGAGTTTAAAGTCTTTACACAGACATCAGTGAGATTGTCAATACCTTTAATACCTTTAATTCTTCTACCAAATGAGTAGGGATGCAATGATGTACCGAATTTCGCGATTCCGTCGTCACAGTAGCTATGGAAATTTTCAGTGGTGGTTCAGAGCTGTACCAACACTCAAGCCTCCCTCTTGGTCTTCTGCTGCTCCTGTATCCTCCAGAGCAGCACTTCGCTGCAAGGGGGTCTCTAGGCTCGTTAGGTGGAGTACACAGGCTGGCTGTCCGCAGGGCCCATAGGCACTGCAGCTGCGACAGCCAGTTGTCACTGTTATTTGTCGGCTGGGAAACTATGGCTCACAATCCGCTGCATCAGCTACGCTGCTGGGTGTTTGTTTTTACAAACCAACCATGACAAAAACACATCATCAACCCATTAACACCAGACAGCCACTGAACATGCATAAGGAAATAATAATGTGTCAGTTACGCTAACAGAGATTTTTGTGGGCCTGGTCATCTGCTGGAAAACAAGAGGGAGGAAGATAGGTGGGACCGGCGGTCGAATGCCTGTTCTCGGCTATCCTTCCTTGCTACATCCCCCTGGATGCCCTGGTAGTCCTGCTGTACAACTAGAGGGATGGAGGGATTGCTAGTGGCTACTTTTTACACATGCTTAGGTCATGGCAGGGTACTTTTATTAAACTACAGAAGTAAAGCATAAGTACCTTGAGTAAACAGTAAAAACAAAATTGTATACAAACAATAAATGCTGTACACATCAGATTTATCATCAAAGGGCATTGTTCAAGTCATTTTTTTTCTTTTCCTTTTTTAAATATTGTGATAAATATCGTATTGTGGAGCATTTATCATGATGATATCATACCGTGAGTTTTTGGTATTGTTCCTTATCCTTACAAATGAGTGATATTTAGCTTTGAAGCTGCAACATGCTCCTCATGTGATGACCCCATAAGGAAAGTTAACAAGCTACCAGAAATGTCATAAGCTCATGTTTTGCTCTGTCATGCAGGTGAATAGACAGAGCCAGAGGTGTCGTAGGCTCCAGAGACGTGCTGACATGGCGTACCCTTTAGTGTCTGGTCCTCTCCCAGTACCCAAAGGAGGAGGTGGAGGAGGGGGTGGAGGCCTAACAGGAGCCCTGCTTGGTGTTGGGGTGTCGGGGACCAGTTTGGGGATTGGAAGCTCTGTCTACCCCAATGGGGGCTTACCAGCTATTGGACTGGGCCAACCTTGTTCCTGCCAGCAGTGCATGCTGGTCCTTAGTGTGAAGACCAACACAGGAGGAGCAGGGGGAGGAGGAGCAGGCATACAGACTCTAGGTAGACGCTCACTAACCATGCAACGAACCAAGAACACAGCAGCCATCACCTCCAAACCTCTGAGTCCATCAAAATCAGCCACTCTAGGACCAGGACAGCAGCAGAACTCCAATTCCAACTCCAACTACTATCAGACGCTGCCGCACGGCCTTGCCATTTCCAGAAACACTGCCTCTCCGCGAAGGAACGCCCAGCTCTTCGCTCAGTCGTTGGCTGCCCTCACTGCCGGCACCTCCTCTCTGGGTATCTCCTCTGTTAACAGGCCGCCTCCGCCGTCCCTACCACCTCCTCAGCCTCCATCATCCAACCCGAATGTGAATCCTCCGTCCATTCCACCCAAGCACTCCTCGTCAGCCAATGAACCGGTGCCAACAGCCACATTAATTTCCCCTGCCAACAGTGTGACCACGCCCCCCTCTCCTGTGCCCTCTCCATCACCAATGGTGATGAAGCCACAGCGCACGCCTTCATCAGCGGCAAATGTGTGCCATGCTCCATTGCCACAGAGATCGAGCTTAGCTGGACTGAGCAGACCAACGTTACAGAGGATTGCAATGGCCCAGTCCAGAGCGCTAATAGCATCAGGGTGAGTAAATCAAACACACACACAAGTGACCATCTGACTGTAGAATAACACACACACACTGTACCGGGAGCTTCATCAGAGGTCTTCTACAGTTATTTGTACCAATATATAGGTTGGCAGATATTATTGCCTGATATTAGCCTATCACAGATATATCGGTATCTGCGTATATGTTGTCTGATATACACAGATAACACTTTTTTTCACAGATTAAAGATGCTTGAGGTTATTACTAATTATTAAATCCCCATTGTTACTCATGCAATTTATTTTTAAAAAGTTGATAACCACATTTGAGGAATCATTGCAAAACTATGCTGGGTATATGGGCTGATGTATTGATATTGGAATTTGTACTACCTAATATCAGTCATGGCATCTCAAAAATCAAGTATCGGTCAGGTTCTAGTTATTTGCATGTTCTGAGGAAGATGAAGGTGATTGTGGTTTGCTCCAGGGCTGCATAAGTTACTAATTTTTTTAAATTTATTTTATTTATATGAATTTCCACAATAAACATCACAAGGAGCTGTAGGATAAGAACAGTCGAGGTTCATAAAGCTCCTGCTCTGCGTTGCTGTTTCTTAATTCAGATTTAGCATCAACAACTGTTGGTGTAAATTTAAAGATAACCAACATTTTGTAGCACAATTTCTTTTTATTTTGATTAGAGCAGGATGCACATAATAAAATACTGGAGTGATGTGATGTTATTATTGTTAATCCGCATTAAAGTTAAAAATAATTGAATTACACAGCAGTCACTTTCAGGGATTTCAAATCTGAGACACTGAAACTTAACATTTATTCTCAGTTCATCACAATGTCATCACAATATCCAAAGTGTATCTCACACTGGATATTCTCCCATATCGTGCAGTTGTGTTGCAGTCACAAACATTTATTAAGTGTGTATGGACATGCAGTGAGAAATGCTGTTGACAAATGCTCATCAGCCTGTTGACATTTGCAAGCTTGCATGTTCAATCACGCAGAAACACTCACACAAGAATGCACGCCTGGGCTTGGAACCCTAAATATGTACACACATACAAACATGCATACATCCAACCTTTATAACGTGGGGTAATGTGGGGTTGAACCGCGGTTTGCGGGCAATTTACTAAGAGTGATTGCGTAAATGACAACAGGTGCAAACGTGTTGGAGACACGCCTATTTAAATGAGGGTTTAGCGTGTTTCATGGTTTTCAGCATGGCGAGTTTGAGAGAGCGAAAGCGCAAAGTGAAATTCGACCATTTGGAATTAGAAGTGTTGGTAGAGGAAGCGAATAAACATTTCAATGAGCTGCGGCAAAGGAATCTGACGGTCGCGCAAAGGAACGCCGTGTGGGAGAAAATCGGTTGAAAAGTTAATGCTGTTCGAAAAAACAGGCGAACAGTGGATGAAGTGAAAAGGAGATACCAAGACATCAGAAGAAGAACAAAAGAAAAATTGGCGTATAATAAAAGGTCAGCAAATAAAACAGGCTTCCATTGTTTCGGCGTCTCCTTCTTGCAACAATAACCGCAGCCATGTGTGCGCAATTACGCATACAAACCGTTTGCACCTCCCTTTGAGACGTTTTAAATATAGAAGCAGTTTCTATTAGCAAAATTGCTTTCAGGTTTGATAAATCACTTTGCGTGTGCTAAATTAATATATTTACATTTTCTCCACCCAGAACACGCACAATTGCGTGTAAACGCCCCATATTGCATATTCATTGCTGCAAACGTACTAACTGGATGCAGACGCGCTATCTTGCACCTTTGACAGACGCAACCCTTTTTGCGCACTGTTAGTAAATCAAGTAGTAGTAGTAAAGTTTGTACAATTTTTTGCGTGTGCAAGGAGTTCGCACATGTTTTAATACACGCAAACCTTTAGTAGATCTGGCCCTTGGTCTGTTGAGGAAAGTGTACCAAACAGAAGTGAAAGTGATGTTGCATGAGGTGACAGATTAACAGGCACAAAGCAGTGAAGAAGAATGTTACATAGTGAGACAAATGAGATTCTGTTGTACCTACCGTCTATTCACATGTCTTCTGTCAGCTGCACTGGAAGGCAGTGCATTCTGCTGACCTTAACATTGAAACACTTATACCCATTTTCCACTGGTCAAATCCCACTTAAACCCACTAAGATCTGGCTTTTCTGTGCAATGGGAATGTGTAAACTCTGCATTTACACCCGGGTCAAATGACTCTGCAGTAGATACAGGTTTTTATCACCTCAGCTCAGCTTTGATCTAAACTTAAGACCCAGGTGAACAAGCTAACTTCCACCGTGCGAAGTGATGACGCGTTATCAACATCCGAGCTGGCTAACTTCTGGTTTAGCACCCGGCTAACTTGAATGGGAATAAAATAATTTAATCAAGCTGCTCTTCTAGACTTTCCAAATGATATTGGACCGAATGGCTCAAATTATGATAGTGAAACGAGTTATTTCACGGGGGTTGTGACGCTCAAAATAATTTATCCACCGTTTTACAGACGCTTCTTTCACAATGGGTCTATTGTTGTTTTCTCTTCTGTTACAACTGTTTCCGGCGCATTCGTACCGTGAAACATGGCGTCAGTGACATACAACGTGGCGCCTCAGATAAAAAAATCACAGACTGGCTGCCTTGCCTGTGGGAAGTGGGAATGGGTTCAATAGATTTTTAGCGTGTTTAAAAAAACGTGTAGACCGGCTACTTTTGGTGGAAAAGCGGTATTACAATAATAAATGTAGATTAGGGACTAATTCAAAGAATCTTCATGACAAATGGTAGCAAGGCCAAACTAAAGTTGTGAAATGTTAAACTAACCTTGTTACAGTTTACTTGGAGTGTGTGTGTGTGTGTGTGTGTGTGTGTGTGTGTGTGTGTGTGTGTGTGTGTGTGTGTGTGTGTGTGTGTGTGCGCCATTAGTGTGTGTCAAAAGTCAGCCGAGGTCTCTGTGTGCTCTGCATCTGTGAAGTGGCATCTCTGGAGCAGATTGGAAGGGGATGGAGGGATTGTGGGAGAGGCCATGGGTCAGCCATGCCCCCCACTCTCTAAAGCTATTTTATGCATATAGCAGTATGCATGGAACAAAGGTCTGAGTGAAGAGCAGTTTTGTTAGGGGTCCACATAAATTGGAGGCCACTGTGGAGACCTCAGGAATCATGCGGACACAATTGAAATGTACTTTAACGCAAGAGGTGGACAAACAAAAACAAAACATTTGCAAACCTATAACCATGAGAATCACATTATGTGGAACAATTATGGTGAGATGCCCAAACAACACTTTCTAGATAACCCTGTCTTCCTCTGTCTTTCTAGGAACGCCTCTATCAATCTTTAACATCTTAAACTATGGGTGGGTGGTATCACCTAAAACTTCTATCACAATAGTTTATCTTCTGTAATACGGTTTATAATACCGTCACTGCAAAAAACAAAAAGGGATACTCCACTCCATGAGTTGTATGAAAATGATCCCAAGTTTGACATGTGTAAATACACCGGATTAGATTTAGTTTGGAGTAAACTGCCAGCCTGACCCACTCTCCTCCCCCACCGCTCTCCTCTCAGCCTGAACACACTCTGGCTCTCTTTCCCCCATGTACCCTTGAACTCCTGCTTCTTTTCTAATCATTCTCCAGCTAGCACCTCCTCCTCTTCTTCTCTGTAATCTCACTTTTATCTTGATGTTTTTCTCATAACACTGCCCCCACAGGCTTGTATAGTAGGCACTAGGCATGATGGGTGCATCACTTCATCCACCTCTCTTCTTACCCTGATGCCCCCATCACTCTGGAACAGAGTAAATCTGGACTCAGACCACATGACCCTTTTTCATTGCTCCAGAGTCCAATCTTTATGCTCCCTAACAAACTGAAGTGGTTTTCTTAAGGTTACACAGCGGTTTAGTCCCAATCCCTTGACTTCTCTTCACATTGTGTGTGGAAATGCTCTTACTTTCACTATTAAACATAGCCGTGAGTTCTACCGTTCATTTTTTTATGATTTGATTTCATCAAACATTTAAGTGATCTCCGATCACGATCATTCAAGGTTTTCACATTTCTCCCTCAAAGATGATTGTTCACCACTGTCCTTCCAGGTTTTAATAATGCGTTGGTCGTTGTTTTCTTTGCTTGGGCAATAATTTGACCCTTCTGAAACAGAGTAACATTTTTTCCACGACCACAGGAAATGTCTTAAAACATGGTTGTTTAAGAAATGAGAAGCAGCAGATGTCCCAGGGGATCTCCTCCCAGACCTGAATCAGGGCATCAGTGAGCTCCTAGACAGTCTGTGAGCGGTACTTGGCGGTGGCGTATGCACCGATACATAACGTCCCATAGGTGCTCAATTGGATTTAGGTCAGAGGAACTAGAGGGCCAGTCAATGAGATCAATGCCGTCATCATCCAGGAACTGCCTACACACTCTGGCCACATGAGGCCGGGCATTGTCCTGCACCAGACTCCTTCACGCCTGTCCCATGTGCTCAGTGTGAACCTGCTCTCATCTGTGAAGAGAACGGGCCGCCAATGGCGGACCTGACAGTTCTGGTGGTCCCTTGTGAATGCCAATTGAGCTGCACAGTGCTGGGCTGTGAGCACAGGTCCCACTAGAGGACGTCAGGCCCTCATGCCACCCTCATGGAGTCTCTTTCTGACATTTCTGACAGTGCAGTGCAGATACTGGTCCTGTAACAGCCGGTCTCCTGGTATCTCCTCCATGCTCTTGAGACTGTGCTGGGAGACACAGCAAACCTTCTTGTGACCGCACGTATGGATGTTCCATCCTGGAGGAGCTGGACTACCTGTGCAACCTGATTGGGCTGCAGGTAGCGCCTCATGCTACCAGTAGTGACAAGGACACTAGCAGGACACAGAACTAGAGAAGAATCAGTCAGGAAGGATAAGGAGAGAGAGCAATTGTCTGTGGGCACCACATGCAAAACTATTTCCTTTTTGGGGGTTGTCTTGCTTTTGCCTCTCCACTGCACCTGTTGTCACTTTCATTTGCACCAAAGCAGGTGAAAATGATTCACATCACTTGTGCTTCCTAAATGTACATTGATATCCCTGAAGTTTAACTGACTTGGTGTTGTACTGTGATGATTAAGTGTTCCCTTAATTTTTTTGATCAGTGCAAATATAAACAGCTAAATGCTGTTTACATGAGGACAGGTCCACAGTGACTGTAGACCCAGGAAGTGCTGACTGACATAGAACAGTGAGGAAAGAAACTTTTGTTTACCCAAAGTTTAAAGTTTACCAACTTTTTGGTTGAAGCAACAGGTGTGTGTGTGTGTGTGTGTGTGTGTGTGTGTGTGTGTTGACTAAAAAATGGGATACTCGCAGATAATCACTTCCAAACTGAAAGCAAGGTCAGATGGTATTGAGATGAAGATTTTTTGGCAGTGCCCCCCTCCCTCAACCCTGTTGCTTATTCCCTGCCCCCTCCTCTCCTTCCCTGGCTCCTCTCCTCCCTCCTCTCTGGTCGCGTCTCAGCAGCCTGTGCCCCTCAGAGCCTCATTGTTGGTCCACAGTAACCTTTGTTGGATTACCCAAGCCTGGGCCACATTAGCAGCACAATGCTGAGCCTCCACTAGTTTTCTCTTCTTTCTGCTCGCTTCTCCTTCCCCCTCTGCCCAGTACTTTCCATATTCTTTTCCTAAAATCTATTTCTTTTTCTCTTGTTTGCTCCTCTCTATTTCTATATTGTTTTTGTTTTTTTCATGAGTTCTCTCTCTGACTATGCTTCCTTTTAGCAGTCTGTAAAGGTTCTGAGCTGTTTAAAACATAACTCTGCAAGTTAGTAACAACACCTTTACTACAATCTTACACCCACAGCAGTATTAGGGTAGGTGGGATTTTGGGGGTTGAATGGGTGTGTTGGAATACTATATCATATTGATGTCAGTGCTGATCTAGCAGCATAATTATAATGAGAATATTTTTTGGATGGGGGTAGAGGTAGACAATGGTGCTGGTCCAGTCAGCATTGTTGCTAGCCCCAGACAGTCAAAGTTCTGTAGAGGGGAGGGGTCTGTAGATACATTTAGATATATATATATGCGTGTGTGTGTGTGTGTGCGTGTGCGTGTGTGTATGTGTGTGTGTGCGCGTGTGTGTGTTTGGTGTATTGAGACACAGTTTCAGACTCAGACAGCACCCAAGACAAAGCCTTATGGGAATGGAGACAAAGAAACGAGTAAGCAAACTGTCAGAGATTGATGACACAGTGGTGCAAGAAATCAGGCCAACACCAGAGAGAGAGAGTAAGGTGACACACACAATAAAACGATATCCTTGAATGTATGGGAAGAAAAGAAAAGAAAGAGAAGGTGAAAAGCACAGATATCAATTGTGACGCAAGACACAAATAGACATGAGTAAAAGTTCCTAGAGTAACTGTCTCCACTGTCTGTTGTCTTTGTTTTGGGAGGCTGATGGCTGATAAAAGAGAGAGGCAAAGTCACGCCCCTTCCAGTGGACTAACATCGGACCTTATTTCAGAAAAAAATATGTATGGTAGTGAATGAAGAGAGACAAATCATTTTTTGACCCTGTTTGAACTATGCTGTGAATTACCCATTTGTTTTTCAATTAAAGTAAACTTTTTTAACTCATGTTTAAATCAGCTTCCCACAATGCCAAAAAAACAGCGTTCTCATAATTTCATAATGAATCCCCACAGCTACTGTTGAACTGTTGCAGTGTTTATTCGTTATCCACAGAACAAACTTCCCATCTCTCATTTAAAAATTTAGTATGGTTTTAGGAAATGTCACAAACTTGTCTACCACTTTGTCACATCAAATTATGTTTTACTAAGGCAGAGGAAGTCTGCTTGAAACATCTTTATTAAGTGTGAGTAACAGTGTGTGTGTCCATAAGAATGTGTGCGAGGTGGTGGGTGCTACTTTATGTGCATGTGACATTATGTGTGTGAGAATGTGTGGGAGTGTGTTATTGTCTGGTGTCTGGCTGACATGCATCTGGGCCTGGGGTAATGAAAGGAGAAGAGGGGGACAGAGGGACTGTGTGAGACAAAGCTGGGGGAGTGTGTGATCTGGTGGGAAGTGGGTGGATGGGTTTGAGGTCGCATGGGGTCAAGAGACTGGAGTCCCATTCAGGCCCTTCCCCCTATGGCATAGACGGGATCTTCCTCTTCCTTGTGTTCTTCTTCACTCGGCTCATTTTCTGTCAGAGCTGCCTGGCTTCCTGCTGCTCCCAGAAAACTTCTTCCTTTTTGGGTTGTGCTTTATGGAGGACCAAAGGTGCCATATATACAAATACATGTTAAGATGTGTTGCTATGTAAACAATTGTAAATAATTTTATAAACAATTTTTATTTTGGAATAGTTGTGAAGTGGAAGACGCTGCTAGTTCCAAAAGTATTTTCTCCACTGTTAATTCCTGTTTTACAGTTTTCTTTTAGCCATATCCTCAATGCTCCCTGACATAAAATCATGAGAGTCCCAAAACAATATCATTTATTTAAATCCAAAAAGTGTAATGGTTTTTTAAAATCATTTCTGCATCAAACTGTATTCAGTAATTTTGCAATTATTTATACTTTTAAACTCAGGGTTCAATCAATTCCTAGTTTCAATAATAAATTCAAGTACTTCTCTAGCATTTTCAAGATGCATTTCCAAGCTTTTCCAGCACTGTACAGCTATGGCATATTACATATTATGTACACACAAAATAATTATTTGATATCCATCACATTAAATCAAAAGTTATTGTGCTGTCAACAACCAAAGTACACTTGGCACTTGGCTCAACTTCAACTTTATCCAAAATGTTTCCTGCTAAATTTGTATTTCCTACCAGCGGCGGAAGAGGAACTGTTATTGTTGCTGGGGGCTTCTTCAGTTAACGCTCCTTCATTGCTTTCCTTATCCAACTCCGCCTCGATGACAACTGTTTCAGTCGTTGTTGCTGTTACTGTCTTTGGCAACTTTGGCAAAATCACCAAGTTTAATAAGGAAAAGCAACGGTCAGCCCTTCCGACAGAGTCTTCAGTAAACTTCCCCCGCTGCAAAGCAATGGTGCAGCAAATTACACTATGGTAGGGCACCAGAGATTCTTCTATTAATGGGAAACACTGTATATATATATATATATATATATATATATATATATGTACGTATGTATGTATACACAAACACACACACTAATTGTGTGCACCAACATCTGAGATAATTATTCCTCTCAAATCCTAAGTCACTGTGATGCCTGACACACCTAGTGAGTCAACTGGATTAGCAAATGAGTGCGACACTAAGCTGTGTGTATACTGTATGTGGGTGTGTCATCAGCACATCAGTGGGGCAGCTGGAAAGTATATTAATGAGCGACATGAAGCTGACAAGAAGTGATTAGTGAGTGTGTGCGTGCATGTGTGTGTGTGTGTGTGTGTGTGTGATCCAGCACAGATTTAATATGGGTGTTTCCCATCCGTCATCAGCATGCAGCCTATCTATAACAGAGATGTCTGTCTGTCTGTTGTCATAAATAAATCTTCATGACAAGTTTAAGATCTTAACCTACTTTGACTGCATACGACAGCAGAGCACTACAGAGCAATGCTCGGTCTAATCTGGTCAATGTAGATGGACATCTGATGTGATGAAGATGCGATGGTAGCCACATTCAGCCATGCATTCTCACTACCTGGCTGTTTTGAAAGCTGTGGACGAGGCCAGAGCCAATCTTATCTGGGTAGTAGTCTGGCTAAACTAGAAAAACTACTGCTGCTTATCAGGGTTGAGATTTTGTAAGTGACAAGTTGTTACATTTGACATTTGAACCGGTGCAACACTGTGATATGCAAAGTGATTTTTTTATTTTCTGAATAAAGTAAAAATGACTGCTGTCACATACCTGCTATTAATGTGTGATATTCTGATGTGCTGGAAAAGTGGTGACAGGATTTGCTGGGTATCTATGGGACCACAGTCCCAGTGTTAGTGTAAGTGTGATATACAGTTTAGTATAATTATGTACACAACATAAACTAAACAGACACCACAGATAATTATCGGACATACCTTGGAGCGCGATGTGTGTGAAGGAGCACTGTATGCTCCTAGTCAGCCCTGAGTCAGCATCATGGAATATGTTGTGGATGTTGTTGTGGAGGGTACATACATTCTGACACACTAGTCTTTTTGTCGGGACTTTGTGAGGGCTGCAGCTAACAGTTATTTTCATAATCGATCAATCTGCCAATTATTTAATATAATAATTAATTTTCATGAAGAACCAATCGATCATTTTGTCTGTAATTGCAAAACAAATGTGAAAAATGCTGATAACTTACCAAAGTGATATCTTTAAATTGCTTCTTTTGTCCCACTAATCAACTAATTGAATAATCGTTGCAGCTCTAGTTGGGAGGCGTCCCAGATGCAGCATCGGATGTTGTCCTCTATGACACACTGCACAGGATAAAAAATTAATTGACACGGCCTGTTTTTGTTCTTGATGCCCTTTGTCTGCTCAGTCAGGCTATTATCAGGCTGATATTGTGTAGTCCGAACCTGATATAAACCTGATAAAAAAGACTTCCCAAGAGTAACAGGTAGAAACCTAGACAAGACAGAATTAAGCCCAAATGATACTTTCTGGATCCATATGACCACAAGGGCTCACATGACATCAATTTTGTCCTTTGCCCATGGCCATGAGGATCTGTGTGGACTGTGTGTGCAAGCCTAAAACACATGATTGTGTTTGCAGACATAAAATGTGTGAACATGTCCACCTATGCAGGCATCCTATGCAGGTACTGTGATTCTGTGGTGATCTGTCTTCACCCTGTGATTACTCTTAAGTTATTGGCGTATTATGGAAGCACACAATGTACCAGCATCACCTGGTGACATTATTCATTTGTATTGATTTGATTTGATTTAAACACGTTTTCAGATTTCACATGTCTCCACACTGCAGATCAACTGACAGTTTTCTACCCAGAAGTGAGTGTTGTTAGCACAATGTCAGAGTGATTCAGTCTATAAACTTTGCAACAGCCCTGTGGCTTTCTGCTATTTTTCCTGTGTGATTTTACTTTGTCTAGCAGTGAAGAATGAGTTGGACTTGGGTGTCTGACTTCTGCTATCCACTGGTGAAGCTGTGGCTGCATGGAATTAATCAGGATAATGAATTAGAAATGGTCAAAACTGATGATAACCGTGTCCTGAATTAATAACATACATACTTATTTTTGTAAGGATAATGAGTGTTACGATGACCTGACAACGTCAAGACAGCGGCATTTTTAGTTTGGGCCCATCAGCATTGCAGCCAGCAACAGTATGTCAGAATGGACTAATATTAGGGATGCACGATATGGATTTTTTGAGACGATACCCATAACCGATAATTACCTACTTCTCACGGCCGATACCGATAAGCGATAATAATTTCACATTTTTGTATTTAAAAAATAAATTCAGAACCTTTAGTTGATGCACTCCTGAGGATAGAAAGGCTAAGATGTAGCAGGCAAAGGTGGATGACTTATTATTCATTGCTTCCCTCCCCTCCGAACACTTGCTGAACACGTATTGCAAGTTATAATTGTGTTGTCACTCCAGCGACAATATGTGTGGCTCTTGTCTACATTGCACGACAACAGCATTGTTGTTGATGTTCTTCTTCTCTGTGTTGGCGGCTGGCAAACCAACTTCAAAGGTGCATGCCGCCACATACTGTGTGTAAATGCTGCACTTGTTAAGTCACCTGGAGCAATTTGGCTTGGTATTATCGGTTCTATTTATCAGCTATGATTTCATTATCTGCTGATAACCGATACATTTATCAGGACAATAATTTATTTATTATGACATAATTACCAGTAGCAGCAAAGTTTGTCCAGGAGCTTATCAATATTTTGGTACTGACCAGTCAGGATCCAGTTCCAAATTAGTACCAATCCTCCGTACCAGTCAGTAGTTATCAGAGACTTTAGTAGCTTGAACACAACCTCCAGACAGCCTCAATGTGTGTGTAGTCATTTTATGACTGAAAGACAAAGGATAGTCCTATGCCATGAAGACTGCAATGCCACACACAACCTCAACCTACAATGTGTGTGTGTGTGTGTGTGTGTGTGTGTGTGTGTGTGTGTGTGTGTGTGTGTGTGTGTGTGTGTGTGTGTGTGTGTGTGTGTGTGTGTGAGTGAAAGGCCTCTCATGCGTATATGTATTGTATATGTTCTATAGCCTAAGTAGCCTCAGGGTCTAGTGTAACTAGCGTGCCACTGACTCTAGCTGACTGGCTGTGTTGGTGCATACAGCTGTCAGCTGAGTACTTTATTAGCACCTGACCTCAGAGTTGAAGTGGGAGAAATCTAAATGCACAGAGATGCATATATAACCATAAACTGTACATATCATATCTGTAAGACTAAGACCATGACCAGCTGTATGCTCTGAATATAATAGGTATGCAGACATCTATCATCAAATATTCTAGTAAAATTCTACACAATTCTATAAGAAGTAATGATGTTAGTCTGTGTGTATGACACGTGTGTGTTTGTCACTTAGAGATTATGATGATGATGATGATAAACTTTGTGACGAGGCAGGTAATCTCCAGCAAGCAGCTGTGTGACGTCAGATCACTGAGCCGATGGAAACTCTGTGGATTAGCCCTCATAAACACACACACTGTCGGACTTAGTCATTTATACACTCTCTGGCAGCCAGGCAGAGTAGCACACTGTCAGACGAGGAGATACTAACAGAGGCTCGGAGACATAGAAGAGAAAAACACACAGAGGAACTGAGTCGCTTTTTGTGTCTTTTGATTATTATTTTTTTCTTGAACTTTGTCCCTTTTGGAAGTTTCTGCTTTTTGTCTTGGTGTGAAGTTTGGTTTGCTTAACTGGGACCTCTGTCTGTGAAAATGACAATCATCTGTTTTTCAAAGTGAGCATCTATTTTATGGATTCTCCAGGTTAACTCAAAGTATTTGCAGACCTCTCACGTCTGTTGGGATCTAACAGTCACTGAAGGAAACACTCTGAATTTAAAAAAAGTTTGTGTCCTCTCTTGCAGTGTGCCCACCGTCCCAGTGAAGAACCTCAATGGATCCAGTCCTGTTCACCCTGCACTGGCTGGTAAAAACACACAGTAACCATGAGCTGTTACAAGTTACAGATAGAAAGGGTTGAGAACTGTTCACGAGAGAGGCAGATCTATTTCTCCTCTAACCAGATTCACTCCGCTGTATTTCAGGGATCACAGGTATCCTGATGAGTGCGGCTGCTCTGCCCGTGTGTCTGACCAGACCTCCGAAACTCGTGTTGCACCCTCCGCCTGTCAGCAAGAGCGACATCAAACCCGTACCAGGCTTTGGCCACTGCTGCAGGAAGACCACCAAGAAACAGGCTCGCAAGGGTAAGCACTCAAGTGAAGATGAAACACAGAAAAGACACAGTTATGCTTCCACAAATGCATTAGTTTGATGAAAGGCCTCTGTTTGTACATCCCAATGTGCCCGGTATGAGTCAGGCAGGGTCTGTTTGTTTATCATCAGCTCTACAGAGTATGATGCATTCATGCTGACAGGTGTAGAAATGATTCACCAACAGGTGTCACTCAAAGAACGGTGACCTTTTATTTTATTGCTTAGCCTCTCTACATAAACAATCACTCAAAGCGTTGCCAAGTCTTCCGGAATATGTTTGCTTATTTTTATGGAGCCTCATGAAGCGAATCTCAGCTTTTCCATTGTAGGCTGTTGCGTGACATCATCGACGTAGTGTAAGTGGGAGGCCTATTTCCAGTTCAGTAAAAATTAATCTGCATGCCAAAAAGTGTTATGAGCCTTGGCAATGTGGAGATGAGTCCTGGGGACTGTCTTCTGCCAGTACCACAGATACAGCCAACACTGGATCAGGTGTCCCAGAATATCAGGCAGAATTTTAAATATAGAGTCCCTCAAACATGATCATTTTGGGCACAGCTAGAACATACGCCCCAGCGAGGCAGAAAATACCCCACAATGGTCACACACACGATCTATATTAGGATACATTTTGGAAAGCTTTACCGTTTACAACTCTGACTTTCTCTTTCCCTTTATCGTTTCCTCACTCTCTCTCTGGTTCCGCTCCGTTCTGTCTGTAGGTAAAACTCCAGAGGACGTCGTAAAGAAGTACCTGCAGAAAGTAAAAAGTTCACCAGAGGAGGTATGAACAGTATTTGTATCTCTATCTTTCACTCATATGACAAATAATGTTGTTTTCACATTCCATGATAAAGACCGACATGGTCTTCATAATGTTATTTGTAATGTTAATGTTATTTCCCTTTCTTGTCTTTCCTAGGACTGTACCATCTGTATGGAGCCGCTGGGGGGTCCGTCTGGATATAAGGGTCCAGGGGTGGGGCCTGTGTCTCGGGCGGAGTCAGTCGGGCGACTAACACAGTGTGGACACCAGTACCATTTCCAGTGTCTGGTGGCCATGTATAATAATGGCAACAAGGATGGCAGGTAAGTTAATATAGAGGGACAGTTTCTCTTTTTTGTCTCTCAGTTTTCCAGCAAAAAAGCTGATAATCAGTCAAGCTTGTCCTCTCTTCTCAGTCTTCAGTGTCCCACCTGTAAAACCATCTATGGCGTAAAGACAGGCAACCAGCCGGCAGGGAAGATGGAGTACCACGTCATCCCTCACTCTATACCAGGGCATCCTGACTGCAAAACCGTACGCATCATCTACAACATACCACCAGGCATTCAGGTACTCCAAGAGGACTGACAGCACTGTTGGTTTGATTCTCAGTTATGGTGTTACATGGTCAGAGTTAGGTTGATCAACACTAGTGCCTGCTAAAGTTAATCTCCTCTCTCTGTTTTCAGGGACCAGAGCATCCGAACCCAGGAAAGCCCTTCACTGCCAGAGGCTTTCCCCGACACTGCTACCTCCCAGACAGCGAGAAAGGACGCAAGGTGAATACAATCCACCATCCTGTTACAGACACCCTACATCCTGTGATCCATTCTTAATACAGCTACATCTTAAAGGTACCTTTTAAAATTAACCCTTTGTCCTTACCTCTACCCTAACCTGCCATCAGGTACTCAGACTGCTCCTGGTAGCGTGGGACCGCAGGTTGATCTTCTCAGTTGGTACTTCAAGCACTACAGGAGAGTCTGACACCGTCATCTGGAACGAGGTACATACAGAATACCATTATGGGGCTATTCAGTACACATGTGCTGGCTTGCCTTGGTTTGACTCGGCACATCAGCCCAGCACGGCACGGAGTTGCATTGCCATTAAAACAGGGCTACCTGCTCAAAGTTGTGCCTGTAGCTGATGATGCGCTTGTGAATAGTAGTGGCCAAAGGAGTAGCTGTAAATAGTCTCCCTCCTTGCATTACTATCAAAGAATAGCCACTAACATAGCTCTGCCAATTCGGTGTTAAACACATTTCATTTCCTATCACTTCTTCACAATAAAAGTTCCCAGTTATTTATTTATTCAAAAGATTTTATTATGAAGCAGCAAAATCGGGGAAATGTTGACTTTTTACCAGCAGTGAGTTAACACGACTCCTGAAACAACTAATGTGAACACGACTAAACAGTACAATACAGCCAATATCTGAAAGTGCAAACGGGCACCTGTAAAATTGGTAATAGAGAAGCAAATCAGCACGGCCAAAAGTGCCTGTGAAAAAGCCCCAGCAGAGACTGAAACTCAAGAATGAATTCAATTGACTATAGTTTTGTGATAAAGGCACAAAAAGTTTGCGGATATTGAAACAACAGACAACATTCTTTCTCTGTCTTCAAGGTCCACCATAAGACCGAGTTTGGCTCCAACCTGACGGGCCACGGCTTCCCTGACCCCGGACACCTTGACAATGTCCTGGAAGAGCTCCGAGCTCAGGGCATCGAAGAGGATGATGGACTGATGGAAAAGTGAAAAGACAAGCAACAAGGAGGAGATATCCATGTGAGAGCAGTAAAGGGTGGCAGAGAGAATGAGGAGTAGAGGAAGAGAATCTGGCCTAACCATGAAAATATGAGAAGCAGGAGACCCCAGACTGAGACACACTCTCTCTGCCAGCACTTAAAAGGGGGCAGGGGGACATTTTGGGTTATAGAAGATGTTTTCAAGCAAGCACATCAACAGAGGTGGGAGGGAGTCTGAGGAAACTGCAGCACAGAAAGAAAAGTCCCATGGAGCACGAGGAGGCGAAGAAACCAGCAGCAAGAATAATGACACTCATGGTTTTAGGTACTAAACAGCTAGGTACTAAATCTGGACAGGTGAGAATGAATCGGTACTAACCGTTAGGACAAAAACAAGTTGGCTTGACTGAGAGAAAGACTAAGCAGAAAAGAGATGGCAAGATTTTAGAGCAGTTCAATGAAAACTGGAAAAGAAAGGACAAAGAGAGAAAGCATTTGGAGCAGTGGGGGAGGGGACAGGAGAAAGGAGAGCAGGAATGACGTAGCAGAAAGAGAGAAAGATGGTGTACGAATGTAGCCTAGGATAGGTATAGAGGAAATCTAACTTGTATGGTACTTTAGCTATCACTAAAACACAAGGAAATGAAAAAGAATGATGAAGGGACAAAGAGACAGTCAGTGTGCTCATGTTCTGACCACCTGCTTGTTTGTGGGTGAAGTTTAGTGCTGCTACTCCCTCTTGTGGTGATAGTGGTGGACTGCACCTCATCCTGCACGCTACTGGGACAAATCAAAATATTACTATGAGTTATCCACCTGTGTTACTTTTTTATCATGACTATAATCCTCATTTATCATCATTCCATATGTTACCACTTACTTTTGACTTGATGGGTTTTATATGACCTAGACTTTGTATGTTTTTGACCAAACGAAGGCTTGTTATTTGAGCCTATTTGGAGTCTTATTATTGAGCCACTGTGGTACAAGTTAACATTAGATACACAGGTACCAGTATTTACTTGCATATCTAGATTTTGTTTTCTTTTTTTGTCTCTTTTGATGGTACATATGGTTTTCGGTGGATGGGGCACCATTGAGAGAGAAGTGAGATGTGAATAAAATGTGGCGAAGGTGGGCGGTGTGGGGGTTGCCTTGAATTTAAATGCTGAGGATTTGCTTTAAGGCCTCAGGTGTTTAGTTGTAGTCGAATGAGCTTCACTGTCAGTGCTTCAGAGAAATGAACCAATGTGCTGGTCTCACAGCAAGAAAGTCCCTCAGATTGAGCAGCGGGTCGGACAGTCGGGGAGGATGGAGAAGATAAGATGTAGATCTGAGGCAGAGGTCATGGCCTGGTCTGCCTAAACACACAGAGGAGAAGAATGAAACCCCTCAATTTACAAATACATTTTAGTTGGTCAATCTTGACAGCTAGTCAAGTCACTGGGATTGTCTGTCTCTACCATGTATCAATTTGAGAATTGAGACCACCAACCCCACAGCCAGCCCCCCAGACCACGACCCTGCCACCTATCAAATTCTGAAAAACATACCTAAACAGGCCTTTATTTAAAGGAACAGTTCACTCAAAACTGAAAATCCAGTCATTATCTACTCAACCCCATGCAGATGGAAAGTCGGGTGATGTGTAGTCCACAGAACATTTCTGTAGCTTCACGGCAAAACAGTGTTGCAACAGTCTTAAAACATAAAAAAAAAAAAAAAAAAAAAAAAAGATAAAGATAAATGGCTCCATACAGCTTCACCAGCATAGTCTAAGTCTCCAGAAGCCCCGAATTGATTTTGAAGGCGTTATGTATTTTCAGCATGGGGGTGAGTAGATAATGATAAAATTGTACTTTTGGGTGAACTTTTCCTTTAAGGTCCCATCTTATGTGTCATCAAATATGGTTAATAAGGACCTAATTGCTCCTCATTCTTAGCTGAGAATTTAAATTCCAAGTTCACTAAACCAGTTTTAGACCACAGGAGACGCATCACAACTGGAATGAAATCTTTCCAATCAGATTAGCTTGAAGCATCTGAACCAGAAGGCCAACATTCTGTGGATTTACCTCAATTAAATCAGATGAGCTGCTGTGTCGGCCAATTAGAGACAGCTAATGGGATTTCTATCTATGACGATGTTACAGTCCCTGTGATAACATTAATTCAATCAAGATGTATTAAAGTGGATAAGCGTTTTTAGGACTAAATACCATGAAAAGCATGATTGTGTGTCTGCACCAAAGTTTAAATACACAAAGCCAGATTGTAAAAGATGCACAACATGGGACCTTTAAATTGCCTCAGGAAGTAAAAACCTGGCATCATTCTGATCTCAACAACTCTCCTCTTCTTATTTTCAACCCTCCTGACTGATCAACACACTGCTCAGTCTCTAAGTTGGGTCTGTAAACGACCCCGTTACAATGTTACGAGACTGGTGTGCGTGCATGTGTGTGTGTGTGTGTGTCTGTGTATGTCAGTGTGTGTGTGAAAGAGAATCTGTGTACTGTGTATACTACCAACATGCTCCTGGTTTAGGGTATTATTTCGGTACTCCATGGGAATCACGTCATCCTTTAGCTCTGATGATGGTGAGTTCTTCATTTTGATTTTTTAATATGAAATATAGTTACATCTTTCCTTTTTAGTAGCATTTGTTTCTTGACACTATCATTGAGAAAAGAAAGAGCCTTTTTTTCATTTTGTACATGTATGTTTTATTCTATGCCTTTTTTCATTTGTTACAATTGGTTTAAAGACAGTGTTATTACATACAGAGTCTCTTTTTTTCACGTGTACAGAAGTCAAGCTGATTCACATCATCTTTTCTTTGGAAAAGGAATTTGATGGTAGACTTTTATCTGAGTGTGAAATATAATGAATTTTAATAGAAAGTCAAACCCTTGTACCCTTGCTTTTCTGTGAGGTAAAGAGTACTTCCATTTTCTACATATCATCTGCACTGATACTGTTCTGCAATAAGCCCTTTCTGTCTACTGGAGTTCTCAATATTTGTGACCCTCAAAGGTTTTTTTGTGGAAAATTTGGTCCGAGTCCATTGACCACCCTGAATTTAGCAGCAGAATTCTTCAAGTGCAGGTGGCATGGTGAAAAATGATTGTTTTAAATGTTGTAAAATATAAAAAAAAAAAAAATCACAAATTCCTCGTGTTGTAGCAGTTTGCTCGCTCTGTTGGCTCAAACACTGCACAATGAATTAGGAAAACAATAATTCTGTATGATCACTGACTTACTTAGGTTGGTTTCAATTTGTCTTTTTGTTATTAAAAGAATGAAATTGATTTCCAAGCAGTGAACAACAAAATTTGAAATAAATGTCATTGCTAGTTTAATTACTATTTTCTTGACATGCTGAATTGGATGAATTAAACCTGATGTGGTGATGATATCGCAGTGTTAAAAAGAGGAATTATTAACCTTGTACCTCAAGTGTCTTTGGAAGAGACTAATGTTTGACTTAAAGGTTATATGATCGATTGTTTGCAGTATCTGAAACCACGTGATCAATGTAGCGTACAGCTGCAACTAGTCATTCACCGTTTCAGCTCTGTACCATCTTTAAATGTCAATTTCTTTCCCATCACTGGTTCTCGTCCCTAGTGAAGGCAATATCTCATCCAAAATGTGTGTGACTAAGGGCCCTCTGTGTCTTCTTGTTTGTGGGGTTTGGGTGGGAAAGAGGTGATCATTGGTGCTGGTGTGGGAGAGAGTATTAAAACGTGATGAAAAGAAGCAAAGAGTAAATACTGCAAAATAATTGCTGGAGTATGAGTGATTAATACATGAAAAAAATAAAGAATGAATGAAACTTATTTACCTGTTGTGGTGGTCTGATTGTAATAGCTATAGAATGGGGGGACTGGAGGCCTTCATGGCAGTAATCCTTAGGTCACTAGTGAACACGAGTCTGTATATACATTTTATTTTATACATTTTTGACCCGCATCGATTATCTGCCATTACACCGATTATATTTAATAGCATGTTTGAGATATCAAGATAACCTCTGCAAAAGTAGATTTATAAGTCATTGCTTCAGTTGGCAGATTACAAAATGATTTCTCCGTAATGTCCACTTGGCGAAACTGGAAATATCCAATGATACCAGTATGGAGGACACCAAATTACTTAAGAATTAATAAATAGATGATTACAGGAATAAATAAACATAGATGCAAAGGCTTAAATAATGAATTGATTAATTATTGCATTGATTAAAAACTAAATACATGCAGAGATACATACAGAACCAAATAAATAATTGCTGTAATAAATGATTACATGCATTAAAAACAGTTGGTAAATAAATAGTACAAAAGTGAATGTATTCAGTTTATTTATACATTTTCATAAACCTAAATTTATCTATCCGGTCCACTAGTCCACCAGGGCTGATTCTATCATTGACAAGAAAAGCAGTATTTCAGTGAAATAAGCTTTTTCCTACCAAGGAATGTGTTTAGTTGGATAAATATTATGGCAAACATGGTTTCAATTGAGTTCCACTTCATGAGTGTGTAGAGGACAGTCACGTCAGTTTTGGGCTTATCTCTGTGAAATAAGTATAAAGTCTTTTTGCACAGTAAAGTAAATGAAGCTATAATCCAGTGAATAAAGGTTTTTCAAGCACGTTTCCTATCAAGGAATGTTTAAAGTTGGATATATAATTATGGCAAACATGGTTTCAATTGTTGTTTAATTCATTTTTGGTCCAAAATCACTTATAACAGCTGAGGTAGGAAAATCATCTTAACCGCTTTTTTTGCTGAAATAAGCCCAAAATGGCCATATTTATTTCAATCTCACCCAATTAATATTCCCAAAAACAATTGATAGCCTGGGACAAGATGATCTCTAGATTCATTTGGAATTGCAAAAAGCCAAGAACAAGATTTACAACACTGCCGAAAAATAAGAGAGGAATGGCTCTACCCAACCTGAAGGAATATTTTTATGCAGCCCAACTTAGATATCTGGCCTGTTGGTATAGACCTGATTATGAGTCTCAATGGAAAGAAATGGAAAGGGAGATACAGGGTTATTAGACCCAGATCCTGGTGGGGGGCAACTATCTAATAGGGGCTCTGAGACATGCTATGGACCCTGTAGTAGCATTTACACTAGAAATATGGAATGTTATAGTCGAAGAATACAAATCAAAGCTTGGGGTTCATACTCTGAGGTTGTTTGCCTATGACTCGAATTTTAAGCCTGGGGTGTATGACCCAACATTCAAAGAATGGGCACAAATAAGCATAACAGCAATATATACAGTCTCAGAAAGTAGGGAATTTATAAGCTTCCAAGATTTAAAGTATGGTCTAGAAAGATTTTTTTCGATACATGCAGTTAAGGGACTACTTTCAAAAAGAGATAAGGGAAAAAGCAGTTGGAGTTTAATTAAGGTGAATGGAGTGATTGTGGATGCATACAAACAGAAGACTCATTTCAGCTTTCTTCAACGCTCTATATTAAAGCAAAATGGAAAGCAGAGTTAGAGACTCAAATAACAGACAAAGGATTGTATCAAATGTGCAAGACACAATGTACACACACAAGTTCAGTAGTATGGGGGGAATTCTGCTGGAAGAATTTAACCCACTTTTAAAGTGGCTTTAAAGTAAACACCCCAAAACAGGTTCAGTGGCTGGAAAGTGTCCAAAAAGTGTTGTTATGGAAAAATTGACACACGGAGTCAGAGAGGATGCACTTAATAAGAACTGGAAACAATGGAACATCTAAATGGCTTATGACACAGACTTAATAAACGTCTAATTATAGTATAATAGTATGAATAATGAAATATCTCTTGTCTGTTGTTATTTTTGTTCTACTTTGTATTTGTTTGTGCATCTTACTGTTTATGTGTTGTCTGTTGCTGTTTATAACCTTGTGAAAATGCAATAAAAACGTCATGTATTAAGTATACTAATATCAGTATATGAGTAATGTACATGTAGTGTACTATTTCAATACTCCTATGGACTAAATTGACCCACTTTTAATTTCTAAAAGTATACTTTAAGTGTAAGAGTAGTAAACTGTTGGTCTTTCATCGTCCTCTTCCACATCATTCATCCACCTACTGTCTGGCTTTGTCTTCCTCTTGACTGTATGTCTCCAGATGTCTTGACCCTTGCTGCATTCCTCCCTCTTCTTGCAGAGGTCACTGTAGTTGTCTATGTGAAACAGTTTTGTGTAATGTAACACTGAGCAAATGGACTGATGCTATGTGGGATCCCACAGCTGAGCAAGCTATCTGATGACTCCTCATTTTTGGTAGTTGAAAATGGACCATCTTTCTTTTTCCTGCCTTTGTCCCACTTGACATTTATCCACCATCCTCAAGGTTGGGGCACTGTTGAATCATTTTTGAAGATGCTTGCTGGTCTTCACTACTCATCCAGTCATTTTTCCCAACTTCCATGCTCTTGTCCTTGAAATAATATATGGCAAATGCCATTGTGATGCATAAATATTCTTGCATTCCCTGTTATGGAAAAATGAAACATCTATATGGCTTATGACACCTCTTTCAAAAAGGCAAAGGTGTATTTATGCTGACGTCCCATCTCTTAAGGCATAATTTAACCGGCAAAGCACTTACTGGAAATGTTTAACAATGTTTCCAGGTCTGGAAGCTCAGCTGAATTTGAAGTTCACTTTTATTGTGAGAGCTGTTTAAAATACCTTTAGAGCAGACTGCCCCCCTCAGTGTGACTCCTGCAACACAGTATTTGACGCCGATGCAAACCTAAAGAATGGCTTCTATTTTCTTGTGTTGCCCCTGTATGCGCAGATTAAGCAACTTTTGCAAGAATGTGGTGTCAGTCTTAAAGAAATAACCAAAACCTTGGGGATTCTCTCTGACATACAGTCTGGTGAAGAGTATCATGTGACAGTGGAGTTCTTGGAAAAGATGACTTGAAGCTAACATCTGCCATACCAGCAGCATTGCGCGAATGAGAATCCACCACTGCATACTCTCCGTTCTGAGAAATGAGTGCACGTGGGCTATTCCCCACTGTCAAACACGTGTCATACTTAGCAAACATGTCTTCCAATCCTTTTAGGAGAGATGCATGTACACCAGTCGCAATAAGCACGCCATCGGTGTTAAGGTGAGGTTGTATCTTAGGACCCAAATGCAGACACACACACAGGAGGCAGGAAATGGGGGAAACAAAAGCAAGCTTTATTAACAAAAGCTGACTAAATACAAAAACCAAGGAATCCTAGACCCACAAGAAAACAAGACAAAATGCAAAGTAGCAACTAAAAGGCTCAAAAAGCAAAGTGCAAAGAAAAAGCAAAGTTCAAAATCAAAACAAGAAGTAGGAAACCAAAAACATACCAAATGGGAGACACCAGGAACAGACAGACTGATGGAGTAACAGGGGACATCACAGACGGAGGCTGACGGATGATGGAACGAACTGACAAAGACAAGAGGGAGGACAAAGACTATATACAGACACACTAATGACAAGTCGAGGAACAGGTGAGGAGAGTGAGGAGGGAAGAGGACAGGTGAGGTAACGAAGGCAAAAACACAGAGGGAAGAACACACAGGAGAAATTGAAAAGGAAGAAGAGACACACCAGGGCCTGATTCAAAATAAAACACAACAAAAAGACACTGAATCATAACAATCGACAACACCACAGACATAGTCACTACCATATTGAAACTGAAAATGCTGTCCAGCGATATCGTGCTGCTTTGGCAAATCTGGAACACACAACATGTCTGCTGAGGCACTGATGAGACTTCTATTTTTCAATGATGTGTACAAGTTGTCGCCCTCAACTACAACATCTTCTAGTGTCTTACTATCCCATGAAAAAACACTATCAACTGTATGTACTGCTAAGCCTACCAAACTTACAGCCATACACTGAAGCTCTGCATATGCAAACCTAGTACTCCCCTGATGAAATGTTTCTGTCAAACAGGATCGAACATTGCCTGATGTATAGTCCTCGGGGTCAGCTGCAACTACATTGTCATTGCTATCTGTACACACTGTAGCACTCTTCCTATCAGGATCAACATGACTTGTGTGCCCAACACTAACAGGCAGAAACAAGGTTTCCACACACACGTTAGCATTGGCATTAGAATCCATTTCAACTGTGCATGGTGGTGTGCGCAGCATGAAGCCATCGTCCATCAGAACCACGTCCAAAGCACTGGGAGATGCTGGCTCAGAAGAGAAGAACTCCACCACGGGTGCTGCAGCCTTCACCTAAAAGCAATAGAGAAACACAACACTTCAGTAATTGCATCCATATACATTTTTATTGTGTCACAATTATGGACTTGAGCCAACACAAAGAAATATCATAGAAACCCAACGTAAACTAACTAACTAACTAACTAACTAACTAACCTTGCCCTCTATCACTGTCGCAGCACTAACAGCTGACACGTTTGCAGACACCTCCAGGACTGGTGTTGCCTCCACCTGAAGAAATGCACAACAATTTAAAAGCAAACACTGTAATATGTGAACACAAATGGACAGCATGTACATATTCGACAATTGCGCAAAAAAAAAACATAGTCAGCAACCAATGTCCATCAAAATGATTAATAAATCATCATTATGATATCCATACCTAATGCTTGGCTATATGTCATTGTAATTTTGCCATTACATTATCAAGTGTCTTCACATATATTAACAAAGACAGGTCTACAAACTAAGTGTTGCATTATTATTAAGCAACAATAATAATGAGGTGATGTGTGTACATGCTTCCATACAATTAGTGATAATTGAATGGCTGTGCTCTTCACTCTTACAAAGTGCACAAACTGTAAAATGTACCAACCTTGCCCGCGATCACCGTCCCAGCAGTAAGAGCAGATATGTGAGCAGTCACCTCCAGGACTGGTGTTGCCTCCCCCTACAGAAAAGGAATAACAATTTATAGCAAACACTGTTATATGTGAACTGAGAAGGACAGCATTAACATATTTAGATATTTTCTTGACATGTATACACCTATATACATAGTTTCAGTAGTAAATAGTGAATGAACAAGTGACAATGCAAGATAACACATCATAAAATTCAACAAACCTTAGGCTTGCTGCTCTTAGTGGCTACAGCACAGGAATGTTCAGTATCACCAAGCCGGGTAACCTGTAATGTAAAATAGCTGTTAGACTTAGGCTAAAGAAACTAGGTAAATATAAGCACACACATCACAAAATGACAGAGTAAAGATTATATCCATATGTGTTCTCCAAGAAGTGTTCACTGTCTTTATTTTTAATGTGAATTTACCATACAACTACAATGTACAGATAGTCACCTTACATGTCACAATGCACAGTAACAAAAGGCATCAACTAATGACATCTACAACTTATGTCCTTCAAGTGCTGTACAACAATTGTCCGATAATGTGTTTATTTTGAGTGTCAATGTTATACATATACATAGACATAGACATGTAAAAAAAAAGTACATAAATTACATACATACGTCAGTGTGCAAACTTAATGACTACTGCATCACATCATATATCACAATGCACACTACCACATAATACACAAACCACATACCTTATGCTCAACAACTGTTGTGGCCACACCACACTGCTGGTGCTGATCAGGCTTCTTAGGTTGGGACACCTGTCATGACAAACAGGATAGCTTGTCTTAGACAATGAGAAAGCCATGATAATTATAAAAGTTGTTTTTTACACTAAAAATACTTTCTAAAACACACCCGGCACAATGACAGTGACATTATGTCTTTCTTCACTGTCTACAAATGTCCCTTCCATTCTTTTGTGTATACAAATATATGTACACACAATAAATTACATTAACAAGAATGACATGTCATTTTAATGTATAACCACAATGCATAGTGATGGCATATTGATTTCCCAAAAGGAAACAAGATACAGATCATATACATACCTATCACCATAACAATTACTACATAAAAAAAAAATTACAAACCTGATGGAAAACCATCCTTTTCGGCGCAGTGCAGGAATGTTGGGTTTCCCCAGCTTGGTGACCTATAAGACAATTGGCATACTAGGATATTAAGATAATTGATGATCTGCGATCATTATTATATTACAGCACAACAAATATCACTATGACTACTCAAAAAGGAAAAGGGCACCATTATAGTGTGACAGTATTCCCTCTTTGCCTGTCCAACAACTGTTTAGTCATTTCTTACACTACTGAACTTACTTATGTACATTCTACAAACGACAATAACATTTTATGCCTTTGCCATTTCTCTACGTGTATTTGGGGCAAGTTCCTTGACTATTCATTATGATCTGGAAAAGCCACAAAGTTAACCAAAGGCTTCAACCTGCTAAAACATTTTACATAACACTTACCCTTTTCCTTTGAGAGACAGCAGGGCCTACCACAGGCTCAGGAGGTGATGCAACATCCGCATCAGCTGCAGCCAAAAATGCGTTGTCAAATCGCACAGGTGATAGTGGAATGAAGCACTCTTGCAAAACCACTTGCGACAGGTCCACCTGTGAGTTAAATCACAATGACAACTATTACTAACAATGTATTTGTCCAAAAAAAATCTACACACTAATCCGTCAACATATCACAATGCTACTTTACACAAAACAAACAACACTAACCTGATGCTGGGCCCACCTTTTGGGTGAGGCGCTGGACTGTTCAGGTTCCCTAAGCTGGGTACCATTTAAAGAGAAATAGCAAAGTATGTCTTAATGAATACGTACTAATACTAGTCACACTGTCTACAGAAAACACTTTTTCATCAATTCATCAACATCAACTTAAAGAACTACAGTAAACATTTTATTACCTTTTTGTTGCCTCCAACAAGTGTCCACTTAAAAGGGTCTCGTGGACGTGACACCTTGACTTCCCAGGTCACAACGACTTTTGGCCTTACGTGTCTAATGGGTGCTGATGGCCTAGGGGACACCTCTGCCTTAAGTGCAGGTTCCTGCAACTGTATAGCTGCAAAAGAAGCCAGCAAAGACACGAGTCTCGGCATCCCCACATCATCACTCAGGTGGACATGCACAGACAACACATTTCAACAGACTTTTACAAACGATGTCCTATCAATGTGATCGGTCATGAATTTATCTTGTGATATTAATTATAACAACAAGTATAATTCCCTCTTCCACATATGCCTCTCATATACAATTTCTGTACTTACACCATCTTTGCTCCATAGGTCACGCTCGCCAAGAGGGTAGTGTGCTGCAATGTCATAGTACTTCACACCTACACAAGAAAACCAGCATATTCATTACAATGCTCATGTATGTAGAAAGTAGACAATGACAAAACCATTATGGCAATTATGTGACCTTGTAGATATAAAATAGTAAGCAATTCTATAGTAGTTATATAATTTCTTCAACACAGATTGTCTACATCAACATCACTTGATCTACATGCAACAGATGTTTCTCTTATACACATACCCCAAGTATGAGCGTGACTACGATAGACATCACTAAGGTGATCCTGCAGCTTCAGGTCAATGTTCCGACGTCGAGGAAAGTCGACAACATAGACCTACAAAACACAGAAAATTATTACAAAACTACATTCCTGCTTCAATGTATTACTTAATGAATCAACATAAAAATTTGTTCTACAAATCATACATCCAAATCACCTACAATACAAAGTCATATGGATATTTTTTCAAATAATAAAGAATAAATATATGTCACAAAGGTCTACCTTAGGCCACCGATTGCAGACACTGGCCAGGAGCCTGCCAAGATCTTCCCCTGCCTCGAAGATGGTCCTGCTCGCTGTCAGGTTGTTGCCCGGAGCCAAAACACAGACTGCGTCAGGGACCACAGGCACAATTGCCTGCTCCACCTCGATCCTCAAGTCAGCTACACTGGCGCCTGGTGTCGACATGAAACCAAAGGCAACACGACCCTCTGGAAGCTCCGCAATGCCATCCACACAGCTTCGCAGATGAGAGTCACCAACAACCAGCACAAACTAACACAACACAAAAAATAATATTAAAATTGCCATCATGGATCATTCACAAAGGATTCTGTTCACAGTTTCGCAATAATTCATACCTACTTATCAGGAGACAATGCTGGAATGACCAACTTGTGGGGGCATAAGACCTTTCACGAGGCATCTGGAAATGTCCAAATCAATGTATTACTTCTACATGCATGCTGTGTTCAAAATTCTTTCCAAACCAACTGTAACAGCTACATTTAAGAAGTAGTAATGTATACTCCGCTCTTACAAAAGGTAACATAGTGCTTACCTTGCCAGATTGGTAGATGAATGTCATTCAATGAAACAGCTATGCAGGTTACACCAGCAAAACAAAAGGTCCTTGGTCCTTGCCAGCTTTATACCTTGCTCGTGTATGGGTGGAGCATTTTTAAAAACAACCAATCAGAACTCTCTGGAGTCGACAGACGCGCCAGCGCGTCAGACTCACATGACAGATTTAAGGTGAGGTAGCAGCAAGACGCAGCCTCGCTGAGTCTTCGTTCCAACTTGTGTCTAAAGTGCAGACTTCAAACTATATACCAGTTTTTAAATTGTGTTGATAGGCCAAGTAAAACCAGACTTATGATAAATAATTTACACCATGCTTTTTCCTGAATATTGTCGTCACGTTTGGTGAGCATTTGGTGGAGGAAGAAATGGTAAAAACGGGCTATTCTAAGTGCTCGCAAGCGAAAGCGCATGCAGGCAAAACAAGATGGCTACCCCCTTTTCTTATTGGTGGAAAAATGCACTGTGTTCACAGTAATAAATCAAACTTTTTCCTACTCGGACTGTTTTTTTTTTTGTGTGATTTTAGGTCCAATGTGTTAATACCGTATGTCAAAATGAAACCAAGAAATAACTGGAAAGTCACACAAGTGAGGCTGTGCTGAAAACAATGACCCAAACAAGGCAAGGTAAACAGTTTGTAAGGAGAAATATAAAGTTGACTTTATACTTATAATACTTATGCTACAGTCCAACATCACAAAAATTGAGTTCCATCTTTCAGAAACACAAAAATAACTAATGGCTAACACATCTGGAATACTTTTTTTATTTTTGCCATACAATTTCAAACACCCTCAACACCATAGAACATTTATACAAAAGGAAAGAAACAGGCATCCAAATACTTTACAAGTCATGGGGAGACTCCATCTTCTGCCACACCTTGTACTACTACAACAAACAACATAACCAACACAGTCCAATAAATTATTACACTTCAGTTACACTCACATATAAAGGCAGGGCTTAAATGTAACAAACTACCACATTTAAAATTTACCATCAGAAGACACCTCCATGGCATCTTCTGTCTCCCTCACCATGGCATTAAGGTCGAGATCGCTTACATTTGCAAATTGCCACAATCACCATGCTGTTACATGAAGTCTTTGAGTTTTCCCCACACTAACTTTCCATATACTTATACTGCTGACTTGCACAGTAACTCAACGTACCAGCTGTAACAGGCTGTAACTTCAGCTGCAGCTGTTTCACTTCTGACCTCAACTGTTCAATTGTTCCGTTCTGCCTGGTAACCACCGTGCGCAGCCAGGCTTCCTCTTTTATTGCCGCCCTGCTTCTCCTGAGGAGCCGCACCGCAGTCCTCATACTCCTATCCCCCGTCCTGATGCTCTGCTCATAGCGCTCCTGCGCGGGGACAGCATCATCTAAGCACGAATACTGCAACATACACAACATACAAACATTTACGTAACAATACTCACAACTAAAACAACTTGCACACAAAAACAAGTTACATGACACCACTCTCACCAAATGCAACATTAAATACTTACAGAGAGCAGTTGTAACCCCTGCCTCATGTCCATTAGCTCAGGGTCATTCGATGGACACGAATTTGGCGGGTGAAGAAGAAGAAGCCATCGTCTATAGAAACACACAACCCATTCACAATCATTACATATCACTCAATCACAGCACTAACAACACAAATATTTTTACATTACTTGTAACATGCACTTTTTCATTTGTGTATTCACCCAACACTAACGTTGCCAGGTTGTAGCTGACGTTAGCTAGCTAGCTAGCTAAAAAAAACCACACACACGCTAGCTAACCAGCAATAAGTTACAACATCAGAACACACTTTCAACACAATGTCTGAATGCTAAAAAAGCTAGCTTGACAGCTATCAGTGCTAGCAATGGTTTGTTGTTTACGTTAAATATGAACATATTAGGTGTTTTCTTACAGGTGAGTGAGACATGAGGTAGTTATCTGTTGTTGCATCGGAAGAAAATGCTGCACTGGTACTCCATCGGCGGTATTCGGTAGTTGACCATTTAGCCATTTCAAAACAACCAATCAGAACTCTGGAGTCGACGGACGTGCAGGTGTCGTGCCAAAAAGTGATTGTCTGCCAGAATCTGACTTCCGGCCGCGGGAGCGCGCACAGCAGCCCGTTGAGCGGTAGCGCAAAACCGTCTGCTTTTCTCTGGATTAAACGGTCATAATATGCAGAAACACACAACTGCATTATAATGTAGGCCTAATTATAGCTTCGAAAGCTTAACGTTTATCACGTAACGGCAATTACGTGATAGACATGTCTCTGTGCTTGATATGTCTGATGACTTTGTGTAGCCCTGTCTTTGGAAATTAGACTGTAATGAATATGATTTAGGCTATTGGTGGGTTTTCAATAAAGATATAACTTTTGCAACGATCCTCGTGACTGCATTGTTTTTTATCTGATCTGGGCCCTTCATAGTATTTGCTTCCCATGTTTGGATGTGTTTTGCAGTTTTCAATCAGTTTTCACCTGTCAAAAACGGATTGAAGGCATAGTATAGTTACTGAGAGGTGATTTCTGCCTAAATATGACTTGATCTCATTCATAAGCTTCATAATATAAACATTAGAGCTCACAGGACAACTTGAAATTCTTTTAAAGGATCATTACAACACAAAACGGGCTTTTTCACCTGCCAAAAATTGATTGAAGGCCAAATACAGTTAATGAAAGGTGTTTTCTGCCTAAATATGACTTGATCTCATTCATAAGCTTCATAATATAAAGATCTGAGCTCACAGGAAAACTTGAAATTCTTTTAAAGGACCATTACAACAGAAAATGGGCTTTTTCACCTGCCAAAAATTGATTGAAGGCCAAATACAGTTAATGAAAGGTGATTTCTGTCTAAATATGACTTGATCTCATTCATAAGCTTCTTAATATAAAGATCTGAGCTCACAGGACAACTTGAAATTCTTTTAAAGGACCATTACAACAGAAAATGTGCATTTTCACCTGCCAAAAAGTGATTGAAGGCCAAATACAGTTAATGAAAGGTGATTTCTGTCTAAATATGACTTGATCTCATTCATAAGCTTCATAATATAAAGATCTGAGCTCACAGGACAACTTGAAATTCTTTTAAAGGATCATTACAACACAAAATGGGCTTAACAATGGGCAAACAAAAAAAAAAGTATTTTCATGGAGGGATTGCCTGTATGGTCGATCCGGCCATGCTCACACTGGCCCTTTTCACAGTTTACAAGTAGTGACAAGTAATGGTTAAGATATATTCTTCAAAATATAACTGATGAGTGATATGAAGTGACTTTGAGGCAGAGCACCCCTTTCAGTCCTACATCAGGAGCTGGAAACAATATTTGGCAAGTGTAAAAATGCTATTTATGCATTGCATTGGCCCTTTAACGCATGCAGGCTGCACATGCATCTACTATGTGCACATGCACACTTGATGAATTAACAGGCCTGCTTAATTGACGCGTGCATGCATAGGCTGCTAGATCCACTTGAGTGACTTGACTTTATTTCATCATTCATCATGGATCCCTGTCTGTTTGACCAGATAAAGGCTTTCTTGTATGATGGAACCCTTCCCCCAGGATTATCTACAGTCAAGAAAAGTAATTTTTGCCGGAAGACAAAGGCTTTTGAAGTGCAAGGTGAGATGGGTCCTCAAGCTGTATTCTTAGACCTAACCTGAGTATACATGAGGGGCGTCCGAGGGGCTTATAAATTATATTAATCTGACAGAGGTGGCATACATTAAATATATCATGTATAGTAAATATAGTAAGTATAAGTAAGTAAATTATATTAAGTAAGTATACTAATAAATATAAATGTATATATGTATAAATATTACGTTAAAGTAACTAACTAACTTAATTTACTTTATTTAATTTACTTTATTTAAGGTCAAACATTTTGGATGCTGCAGCTCTTTGGGCTCTATTTTGACGCAGGTGTATTTTCTAGTTTGACACCGAGGCAGTTGTCATTTTCTTGCTCTGCGCAACTATGAACATCAGTGTCTATAAGTGCAACTGGGCATGTTGGCCTAAGACTTTTTCAGTGTCCTCTTCTCCTTTTTTTATCAAGACATGGTCAGCTTGACATAGGCTATTTCGTATGTGAGAAAATATTTAAATATTAAATAGCTTCCATAGTAAATACACATCCATATCTTATTTGTAATTGCTCATAAATCTTCATTAACTTTTTTTAACTTTTTCATTTTTTATAGATGATCACTTGTACTATCTCAAACACAAAGGACAGCCTCATTGTCTGAAGGTAAAGGTGCTCCGTGGGAAAGAGGAGGCCGATTCGGTTTTTGTCGACTTCCATGCCAGCAGCACTGGTGCACACTGTGGCCAGAAAAAGACCAGAGATGCAATCTCAAAGAGGTTTTACTGGCCTGGCATGTCAGAGGACATTAATCAGTGGGTCAGTATGGACAGTCAGTATGTGTGACCTATGCTTTCCTATCAGATAGTTGTTGGTGTAAGTCACAGATTTGAAAGATTTTATATATATACATATATATATATATATATATATATATATATATATATATATATATATATATATATATATATACATATATATATAATGATCATAATAATAATACTTTGTTTTTGTTTTTATTTCAGGTGAATCAGTGTACTGCATGCCAGGCCAGCAGTGTCATCATAAAAAAGGAGGTGGAATACACACCAATCAAAGTAAAAAAATACATAAACATCTCATCGTTGTTATTGTATTATCTGTGTTTTTCGACTAAAATAACTTATTAACAGAAATTACAGGAAATTTGACACACCTTTAATCAGTAATATTTTGTGTTACAGGTTACCACACCCTTTGAACTGGTTGGGATGGATTTGATTGGCAAATTAAAAACCACTCCATCAGGAAACAATTACATATGTGTAATCATTGATTACCTCACTAAGTGGCCCCAGGCATATGCCGTTAAATCAAAGACTGCAGAGGAAGTAACTCAGTGCATCCTCAAGTTTTTTTACCAATTCGAAGCCCCAAAGAGGATTTTAACTGATCAAGCCCGGGAGTTTGTCAATGAAGTATGTATGAAAAACCACAAAAATTAAATATATTTATATATATATATAACATTTATCATATACTGATTTTTGGTAATCACCATTTTAACACCGCATAGGCTATCTCAGTCAAATTTTTAATTTGCTGTCTTCATTTCTTTTCAATCCAGATCAATTAAAAGGTATGCCAAATGCTTGGTATTAAAAGAAGCCTCTGCTCACCCTATCATCCTCAGACAAATGGACTGGTGGAAAGGATGAATGGGACAATCCAGAGGTATCACTTTGAAATATTAAATAATATATATTTATTTGTTGTCAAACCAAAAAACATTCAAAACATATTAAGAATTGTTCTGTCATTTTTTCTTTCTAGGGCACTGTCCAAATTGGTACAGGACAGGCCAGAGGAGTGGGATCAACATTTGGAAGCAGTCATGTTTGGACTGAGGACCAAGCGGCAAATAACAACAAAATTCTCACCTTTTTTTTTTATGTTTGGGAGAGAGGCGAGGTACCCGTCTGAAATTCCAGACGAATACAGAGTGAGTTGCACTTTGTACTTTGAATAAACAGACACACTTAGAAATAGTCATAATGTAATAATAATGTCACAATAGCCACAATGTAACATTAGAATCATATATGTATTAGTGTTTTAATTTAATTGTGATATAATTTCAAAGGTGGACAGCAGTGTTGAAGAGAACCTGTCTGTTGAGGAGCTTACGGAGGACGTCCTCAAATTAGATAGTGCTCTCCAGAGGGCTATTACCAACATTGCAGCCAAACCTCACAAAAAAAAGGAACAAAACCTGCTATGGACTTTCAGGTGGGAATGAAAGTTATGAGGCAGAATGTGCGAAGCCAACAGAGGAAAGGTGGTAAATTGGACCACTTACCTTGGGCCCTATACAATTTTGGCCATAGTGAGGAAGAGTGTGGACCTTCTAGATGGCCAAGGAATGTTGGTTCCGAAAATTAATAAAGACCACTTGGTTGCTTATGCAGAGGAACAGCCAAGGGTTCCCCGTAGACTCTCTTCCACTACCAGGCCCTCAGGCTCATCCACCATCCCCTCCACTGCCAACCCACCCTCCACTGCTGGTCCACCCTCCACTGCTGGTCCACCCTCCACTGCAGGTCCACCCTCCACTGCCGGTCCACCCTCCACTGCTGGTCCACCCTCCACTGCTGGTCCACCCTTCACTGTGGGCCCACCCTCCACTGCGGGTCCACCCTTCACTGCGGGTCCACCCTCCACTGCCGGTCCACCCTCCACTGCGGGTCCACCCTCCACTGCCGGTCCACCCTCCACTGCGGGCCCACCCTCCACTACCGGCCCACCATCCACTACCGGTCCACCATCCACTGCCGGTCCACCCTCCACTACCGGCCCACCATCCACTACCGGTCCACCATCCACTGCAGGCCCACCCTCCACTGCCGGTCCACCCTCCACTGCCGGCCCACCCCCCTCCACTGCCCTTTCAGGTTAGATGCATGCCTCCCCTGCATCCACAAACCCCAAACAATACACTGTATTTGCAAGCTTTAAATGCTGAAGCTGAAAAATTCAAATGTATGTTTGATAATCAAATAAGGACAGAAATTCATCCCTACAACTTTAAAACTTGTTTTTATAGATGTGAAAGATGCATGGGAGGGGAAGAATGTTTATGTGCTCCTCTCCAAAGTCGGCCCGTACAAGATATTCTTTCGGGACATTTTTAACACGGGTCCCCAAAGAGAGTTTGAAAGTGAGGTGAGGTGTTAACATTATTTTCTTTGAAAATGTTTTCCCTATTGGCCATACTTTTAAGTTAGACAAACCAAATTCTTTTAATTTCTTGACATACAAAATGTGTGTCTAAACATTCATTTTTAAATTACAGGTTATCAACGCATATCTGACCCTCCTTGTTCGAAAATATAATGAGGTGAACACAGAGAGGTCATTTGCAGTGGACTCCTTTGAAATGACCCACATGTGGGAGGGAAAAAAAAGGTTAAGGTATTAAACAATATTTACTCATGTTATTTTACTAATAAATACAGCACAACATATTATCATCAGTAGGCACTTTTGATTTGTTATCTTACAGATTGTCCCACAGATGTTCAGATACATAATGGGCATTGTGAATAAAAGTCATCACTGGATGCTGGTGGTAATTATTTTTTTCAATATGGTTTGGTGCATATGTACACATGTTCACATGTTCACTGAGCTGCACATGCAGTCTGCATACTATTGCTGAAGAACTGCAAAGCTACAGCATTTTGATTAAATTTTAACTCCATATGTAGGTGATCTTACCAGCTGAGGGAAGAACAGTTTTTCTTGATCCATTGGGTGAAAGACTAACAGCTGTCAATAACTGCAAGGATATCACAAGGTAATTTATTTTCCATTCTTTTAGGGTGGCACTGTAACTACAAAAGGTTAAAAATCATGGACAGCAAAGTAACATTTTTGGATTACAGTAAATTAGACACAAATAAAACTATTACTGCAAATACTGGCCAGGTCAAGTCAGTACAGTATAATGTTTTTTTACATCAGTGATACATTAATAACTTAAATGGATGAGTTAATACATTTAGCCTACTTTAGGTAAAGTATTAGATGTGGAGGTAAGCAAATAAAAGAAAAGGGTTATAGATTTCGAAAGAATTATAGGCCTGTCAGCAGCTGTGAATATGTGATCCACATACTGCTACATTACTTAAATAATAGAGACCTATCTTAGGCTGTTATTTCAGCCCATAATTTTCCATCATCCTTTCCAGCTATGTTCAGAACACTCCCTTTCCCTAAGTCTAACTTTATTGTATCCTAAAATTTGTTTTTCCTATCACAATTGTTATGCAAATGAGAAAAAGGTCAGTAAAAGGTTGTAATAGTATTTTTCACTGTACTATACAAAAAATGAATGCATTTTCTTAAGTCTTCTTAAGGTGCAATTCCAAGGTAATTATCCTTTCCTTTTGAATCAGGTTTTTACTTCCTCTTGCTCCACTGTCATGCTTTATTCCACCAGCAAAAGTGGTTGGTGTCACAGTTCATCTCTGCCTCACCACTCTGCACCTGCCTGCTTCAATCTGCCAATCAGACACACCCCTCTCATCAAGCCAACTCCACTCACCTGTGCTCTCTGCTCTGCTCTGGCTGCATTTAAGCCCCAGCTCCACTCTCACTCATTGCCAGATTGTTCTCGATGCTTGCACCAGACTCTCCAGCGTTTCTCTGCCTGATCTCCCGGTGTCGACCCTGCTTGCCTCTGACCATCCTGCCTGACCGATCCCCTGGTAATCACCTCAGCCTTCCGTCCCCGACCACGAGCCTCGCCTGTCCCTTTCTGGATTCTGCCTGTCTGCTCCCTGGGCTGTCCGGTGATTACCTGATTCAGCTCTGCAGAGTGAGTGTTACTCCTGTCTCCTCTGTGGCTTCCTGCAGCTCTGTGACTCTGATTATTCCTTCACTGAGTGAGTACAAGACTGAGCTTCACGGACGTTACTCACCAGTATCCTGGTTTGGTTCGGCTGAACCTAATCTACAATCCCCACCAGAGACTGTTAAAGGCCAGCGGCCAGAAGACAGACTGTTTTGCCTACTGCCATTAATTCCTGCAAAATAAAGCTTGTTACCAACGATACCCGCCTGTCGTTGTGCTGCTATTGGGTCCAAACCAAACCCTTTACAGTTGGAACCATTAAGAAACTGTTCATACTTTAGTTCTATCAAAACTGTAATGACCTTGATGCAGTGGACATTTTGAATGTTTACTTTATCAGAGGACTGTAAAAGTAATGCTGGACCAATTTATACTGCATATGTAGAAAATATGTATTTTTATTTTAGATCATTCATGAGACACATGGGGCTCAATCCTTCCCGATGGGGATGTGACACAATGACTCACCCAATTCAACAGGATGCAACATCCTGTGGGGCCTATGCATTGAAGGTACATAGCATGATTAAGATTAATGTTAGGACTGGAATGAAAGTAATTGTGTTTCTCCAGCAGCAAGGTACAACTCTTGTATAATCAAAATAACAAATTTATTTGGTACACTGCTACCCAACACTGGCTGTAATGATTATAGCGGCAATAAACATTGAATGTAATATGAATGAATACAAGATAATGTCAATCACATTTACTACTTCGTTGATTAAATGGTCTAAAACTAAGTCTGAATTGTTCCTTAAATGTTTGACATTCATGTTGGATAACATGCATGGATGCAATGGCATTACAAATACAAATTAATAAAATTGCAAAGAACAAGTGCAATGCCCTTTTTGGTCAAAGTTGAAGTACAGCTAAGAGTATTACTCTAAAGTCTGATTATTTGATATGTCTGCAGAGGAAGAAGGATGAAGAATATAAACTAGTTAAAAGTGTTCTGGCATGACATGTTTACTTGCATTGGGTTACTTTAATTAACTAAAATTACACAAAGACTGATGCTACAGTTAATTTTGGCCATTGGGTGCTTCAATAACTTTCCAACATTTCTCGTAAGATTACTGTTCATTATCTTAATGAATCCATTCCTACACCTCTTACTCACAGTTTGCAGAGTGCATCTTGGGTGGATTCCCTTTGGAGTTTGACAATTCCACATCTGGTGTAAACACCATAAGAAATCACATTGCTGTCTCTCTTCTTGAGAATACAGGTGTTTTTTTCTTCCTTTTTATAATAATGAATATAATAGGCTATCATTTACTCTGACAAACATAGCTCATAGTTAAGGGAAATTATTGTTGTACCTTGTTTTGCCAGATGACTTGAGTGACCTGTGCCATTTCTGTGGGGAGCAGCAAGGGGACACTCTTTGGGTAACTGTTTATGTTTTATTTTTCTTTCTGATTTATAAGTCTGAATTATATATATATATTAAAAAAACCCTTAACATTATTTAAATCTTTTTTTCTTGTAATTTAAAATTATGTTATGTGTTGTCATAATTGATTAACAATTTAATTATAATTTTTGGATTTCCTGTCAAATTCAGATCGGATGTGACATCTGCCCAAGGTGGTACCATAAAAGCTGTGTAAAGTACCCACGCAGAGGCCGCAGGAAATATATTTGTGCAGCATGCAAGTAGCAACTGCAGCTGCTATTGGTGGTATAAGTTTGGATGCACGTATGTATGTATGTAGACGCATACTTACGCATGAACAAATAAATGGTATCTGTGTGTGTGTGTGTGTATGTATGTATGTATGTATGTATATATATATAGATATAATAAAAGTATTTTCTGCCAAAATATTTGGCAGGTGAAAATGCACATTTTGTGTTGTAATGGTCCTTTAAAAGAATTCCAAGTTGTCCTGTGAGCTCTAGTGTTTATATTATGAAGCTTATGAATGAGATCAAGTCATATTTAGACAGAAATCACCTTTCATTAACTGTATTTGGCCTTCAATCAATTTTTGACAGGTGAAAATGCACATTTTCTGTTGTAATGATCCTTTAAAAGAATTTCAAGTTGTCCTGTGAGCTCAGATCTTTATATTATGAAGCTTATGAATGAGATCAAGTCATATTTAGGCGGAAAACACCTTTCATTAACTGTATTTGGCCTTCAATCAATTTTTGGCAGGTGAAAAAGCACATTTTGTGATGTAATGGTCCTTTAAAAGAATTTCAAGTTGTCCTGTGAGCTCAGATCTTTATATTATGAAGCTTATGAATGAGATCAAGTCATATTTAGGCAGAAAACACCTTTCATTAACTGTATTTGGCCTTCAATCAATTTTTGGCAGGTGAAAAAGCCCATTTTCTGTTGTAATGGTCCTTTAAAAGAATTTCAAGTTTTCCTGTGAGCTCAGATCTTTATATTATGAAGCTTATGAATGAGATCAAGTCATATTTAGGCAGAAAACACCTTTCATTAACTGTATTTGGCCTTCAATCAATTTTTGGCAGGTGAAAAAGCCCGTTTTGTGTTGTAATGATCCTTTAAAAGAATTTCAAGTTGTCCTGTGAGCTCTAATGTTTATATTATGAAGCTTATGAATGAGATCAAGTCATATTTAGGCAGAAATCACCTCTCAGTAACTATACTATGCCTTCAATCCATTTTTGACAGGTGAAAACTGCAAAACACATCCAAACATGGGAAGCAAATACTATGAAGGGCCCAGATCAGATAAAAAACAATGCAGTCACGAGGATCGTTGCAAAAGTTATCTTTATTGAAAACCCACCAATAGCCTAAATCATATTCATTACAGTCTAATTTCCAAAGACAGGGCTACACAAAGTCATCAGACATATCAAGCACAGAGACATGTCTATCACGTAATTGCCGTTACGTGATAAACGTTAAACTTTCGAAGCTATAATTAGGCCTACATTATAATGCAGTTGTTTGTTTCTGCATATTATGACCGTTTAATCCAGAGAAAAGCAGACGGTTTTGCGCTACCGCTCAACGGGCTGCTGTGCGCGCTCCCGCGGCCGGAAGTCAGATTCTGGCAGACAATCACTTTTTGGCACGACAACTGTCTATCTGTTCACACTGGTTCGGTTCACCAATACTGCGCCTCTGATACTAACCCCGGAGGCACATCAGAAGCCCCATTCACACTGCCGTTTGTATGTGGGGATCCTGCGCCAATTCTCCGCATCCGCCTCTGTGTGAAAGTCTCAGATGCGGTGAGAGGTGAAATTTCGATGCGCCTCCGAAGGTAGTATCAGAGGTAGTATCAGAGGTAGAGTCAGAGGTAGAGTCAGAGGTAGTATCAGAGGTAGTATCAGAGGTAGAGTCAGAGGTAGAGTCAGAGGTAGTATCAGAGGTAGTATCAGAGGTAGAGTCAGAGGTAGAGTCAGAGGTAGAGTCAGAGGTAGAGTCAGAGGTAGTATCAGAGGTAGAGTCAGAGGTAGAGTCAGAGGTAGTATCAGAGGTAGAGTCAGAGGTAGTATCAGAGGTAGTATCAGAGGTAGTATCAGACGTAGTATCAGAGGTAGAGTCAGAGGTAGAGTCAGAGGTAGAGTCAGAGGTAGAGTCAGAGGTAGAGTCAGAGTTAGAGTCAGAGGTAGAGTCAGAGGTAGTATCAGAGGTAGAGTCAGAGGTAGTATCAGAGGTAGAGTCAGAGGTAGTATCAGAGGTAGAGTCAGAGGTAGTATCAGAGGTAGAGTCAGAGGTAGTATCAGAGGTAGAGTCAGAGGTAGAGTCAGAGGTAGTATCAGAGGTAGAGTCAGAGGTAGTATCAGAGGTAGAGTCAGAGGTAGTATCAGAGGTAGAGTCAGAGGTAGAGTCAGAGGTAGTATCAGAGGTAGAGTCAGAGGTAGTATCAGAGGTAGAGTCAGAGGTAGTATCAGAGGTAGAGTCAGAGGTAGAGTCAGAGGTAGTATCAGAGGTAGAGTCAGAGGTAGAGTCAGAGGTAGAGTCAGAGGTAGAGTCAGAGGTAGTATCAGAGGTAGAGTCAGAGGTAGAGTCAGAGGTAGTATCAGAGGTAGAGTCAGAGGTAGTATCAGAGGTAGTATCAGAGGTAGTGTCAGAGGTAGTATCAGAGGTAGTGTCAGAGGTAGTATCAGAGGTAGTATCAGAGGTAGTGTCAGAGGTAGTGTCAGAGGTAGTGTCAGAGGTAGTATCAGAGGTAGAGTCAGAGGTAGAGTCAGAGGTAGTATCAGAGGTAGAGTCAGAGGTAGAGTCACAGGTAGTATCAGAGGTAGTATCAGAGGTAGAGTCAGAGGTAGTATCAGAGGTAGTATCAGAGGTAGAGTCAGAGGTAGAGTCAGAGGTAGTATCAGAGGTAGAGTCAGAGGTAGTATCAGAGGTAGAGTCAGAGGTAGAGTCAGAGGTAGTATCAGAGGTAGAGTCAGAGGTAGAGTCAGAGGTAGTATCAGAGGTAGTATCAGAGGTAGAGTCAGAGGTAGAGTCAGAGGTAGTATCAGAGGTAGAGTCAGAGGTAGTACCAGAGGTAGAGTCAGAGGTAGTGTCAGAGGTAGAGTCAGAGGTAGTATCAGAGGTAGAGTCAGAGGTAGAGTCAGAGGTAGTATCAGAGGTAGAGTCAGAGGTAGTATCAGAGGCGCAGTATTGGCGAACCAAACCAGTGTGAACGGATAAGCCAGCGTCGCGGAGTGAGGATGTGTCGGTCTGATGGTGTTCACTGTCTGATAACTGAACAGATCCTTCACTCAACAAAATAAAGAGAAATGTCCCACAAAGCAACGTTACAGGACCAAACAACAGTAACATAGTAATGGTGTCTTTGGCAACCTATATGAGAAAAAAAATACTGCAGTTATTCGTGAAGAAGTGTCTGTCCGACCGACTATTTCTGCCCCAAAAACAGCGTCTGTCCCCGGCAAAAACTTTAACTCACCAACTGTTTGTCGTGGTGGAAAAAATCCCCGTGATGGTCAGCCCCCCCGACCGAGACTTCAGTGAACTTTCCCCCCTAAACAGCCTCCCTCCCCGCGAGTGACAGAGTCAGACAGTGTCCCGTTTACTGATGGCGATTATGTAATTATGTAATTAAGAGAAAAATGTAACTTTGTCATTTTCCAGGATGTTTGATGGGTCAGGATCTCAATCACAACACATTATAACAGCATCCATATGATTATAAACAGTCAGCGGGTACATGTTTAGATTAACAGGAGGACACCGGGAAACACGCTGAAAAAAACACACATGTCATCTTCATGACGTGTACCGTCACGCCGGCGCCGGCTGCTGTGTGAGTTACTCTGGTTCGTCTTTTACGCCGGAGCTGCTCGGCTCTGTGTGAAAAGGGCTGCTGATGCAGCGAAATTTCACCCCTCACAGCATCTTCAACTTTCACACAGAGGCGGATGCGGCGAATTGGCGCAGGATCCCCGCATGCAAACGGCAGTGTGAATGGGGCTAGCGATAACGAGCAGCTAGCAATAGTGAGATTTTAGAGATTTGTGACATTTAGCATGTTTGGAGTGTATAGTTAGTGTGTAGTGTGTTTAGTGTGTAGTGTAGTGTTTTTTTTGTTTGGCGTGTCAAAACAATGAGGCGAAAGCCACACACACACGCACAAATTTAAGTAACTCCTACAGATTGAAGATGAAAAGTGTCACTGTTGTGTTTTGGGTCAGATGTATCCTATTTAGCTAGGATGTGCGTGCCCTTCCACAGCGCCACAGCCAAAGCAAGAAGTCATTACAACTTCAGCATACAATTTCCTATCTACATCAAATTGGTCACACATGTAGAGAGGTTCGCCCTTAATGCGTCTATGCATCAATACTGTGTCATATCCATAGCGCCACCCACTGGACACAGGAAATCACTGAAGATGTCACTGTTGCGTTTTGGGTGACACGTATCCCATTTAGGTAGGAAGCTTTCCACAGGCAACGGGCGAGCAGACATCTAGGCGCGTGCCCTCCGACGGCGCCATGGCCCGACATACGTGGGTCGAGGGCCCGTTCATCGCTGCTCGCAGCTTTAATTCATATTGTTATTATATCTCATTTACATGATTTGATTAAGTTCTACTTCATGCTCGGCTCAGACAGGGCGAGATTTAGCTGTTATTAATCACAGTGGAGGACATTGTGATCAGTATGTGTACAGTAAGGAGGATTTTAAAATGCATGAGGCTGTACAGAGGAAAGAATCAGTCCTCCTCCCTCTGGGGTCAGCATCAGTTCTCACTGATCAGCTGGAGGCACCGTGGATACAAGCTACCCAGCACAGCTACTGACAGCCCTGTCTTTCTACATGGAGTTTGCCTTTCATAGTGATTAATAATCAATAAAGATGATGACAACAACTCAGTTTGACTGTATATGAATAAACGCGTGCATTAATTATTCACCCTCAGTGGTGTAGTGATGAAGAGAGAAGCAGAGACCAAATCACGCACAAGAAACAAATTACTGATGCGATGTCTCAACCACAGAGGGTCTGCAGGTAAAAGTGAAGACATGAAGTCAGATGACTTGTCTGATATGAGACATTTTCAGAGAGATAACTGATGTGGACACATCTCTAATCTTACTGTCTTCATGTGATTGGACAGACCAGATGTGGGGGGTCACACTGCGACTTGGGACATCTGGACTGGATTCATCAAAGTTTCAGGACACTGTAACATGTTGACTCTCTTTATATTTATTTTTTTTTGGCTGTCAGACACGATCTATTACGCACATGACACAATTTGCTCATTTATTTTCCCGATCAATAGAAAATATATAATCCGATCAGTCAGATTCACATCAAATAAAACACAGTATTTTTTAAATTACTCACGACTCAAGTCATTTTTAGTACTGTCGTACTCTACTTGAAGTAGCTATTGTGATCACTACCTTTATTTCTACTTGTTTTTATAAAGTAACAGTACTAATACTTGAGTGCAGTGTTTGGCTACTCTACTCCACTGTCTCTGCATATTAAACTGACACAAGTACAAGACAACAGAGTCTTAACACATATTAACAGATAACAGCTCCATAAAAAATATAGCTCTATAAAAAAACAACTTCATTAAAAATAAATAAATAAATAGAAAAACATATCTGGACCTCACTAATTTCTAAACCCTGGCTATGGCCCTGGTCATGAGAACTATCATTCTGATTAATGGGATGGGGTGTGGGTGGGTGAAATAAGTCCTCTTTGATAAGGAACCCAAGCATGAAGTAGAACTTAATCAAATCACGTAAATGAGATATAATCTCATCTCATTTTCTTCACCGCTTTATCCGTGAGGGTCGCGGGGATGTTACCGCTTTTTTCAGGGGGTTGTACAATATCTATCTATCTATCTATCTATCTATCTATCTATCTATTTATTTATTTATTTATTTATTTATTTATTTATTTATTTATTTAGATAGATAGATAGATAGATAGATAGATTGTTTGTTTAGGGCTGTACAGTAGTTTTCTGTGTAAATACACTGAGATCCACAGGTACACACACTTGACCAGCAAAACTGACTGTGATTTCTTGACCATGAAAAAAAACGTCCCGGAAGTTTTAACCAGAAGCATATGTACTTCCGGTTGACTGTCATGGCGGCGCCCTGACTGCACCAGTCCGCTCCAGATATCCGAACACGGAGAAACAAACACAGCCGTCAGACTGCCGTCAGACTGCCGTCAGACTGCAGCCATGACGTTCAAAGATGTGACGAAGTGGAACACCAGGATGTCTGCAGTGTACGCTGCTGGCATCTGGACCATGATCGGTTCTTACGCCTACTTCAAATACACAGGTCGACTTGACGGAGTGCCAGGTGAGTGACTCCACACTGTCGTTTAAGAGGATGCTGTAAACTGACAGTACATACACATTTTTTATTTTTTTTTATTTTTATGTTTTTGTCAGTTTTAGTAGTTCAATAACTAAAACCAACCAACAGTTATGTAGCCTGCTTGTTTTCAGAGACAGTCACTGACACGTTCACTGTTGTACGCAGCTTTGCCTTATTCTCTATTCCAGTGTTAATGTTGGCCTGTTAAACACTGGCTGTCTATAGATCCATGCTAACAGCAGCTCCAGTGTTTTGCCTAGTAAAATAATAACATGTATTCAAGTACTGTACTTAGTACAGTTTTAAGGTACTTGTGCTGTACTTGAGTTTTTCCATTGTATGCAGAGAGTATTTATTTGACTTTTCACTCCACACATTTACATTTATCTGACAGCTTTATATACTTTGCAGATGAAGTTGCTGATATCTGATAATCTAACACTGACAGAGGCCATTTTGTCTGCATAGTAAGAACTGTAACTTCAGATACTTAACGTATAGAACATTATTCTAATACTTATGTACTAAAGTCCTATGTTGAATAAGGGACTTTTATTAGCACTGGAATTATTTCACATTATATTTCTAGGCTACTTTAAAAAGGAATCTGAATACTTCCACCGCTTGTAGTCAAGCCCCCTGGTAATCGCGTATCCTGCCGATTATTCTAGTAATTAATCGAGTAATCGGATAAGATATATTGCATGCTCAGCAATTAATATTTTTATTCAATAGTAATATACAAAACAAAAAGTAAGACAGGTCTCTGAAGTGAACAACTTTCCTTTTTTTTTAAAAAAACTACATTTTCATTGCTTAAATAGCAACATTCATGTGTCAATGCAATGTTTTAAATATAACTATTGTTTCTAGAATGGCAACAATAATAGTTTCACTGAGAAATTACTGTAAAAATAATAATTTCTCAGTGGAAATAGACTTAAACTGTCAATAAAATAATAATCCTGACATCAAAATACCGAGTGAAGCAAAGAATGAAGAAGACAGACATGTAAGTCAGTATCAGTGAGTCCTCCTCCCTCATCTCAGGTGATTCACAGCCCACAGGTACCGCTGGTAGAGGGAGGAGGGGCTGGTTTGTCTCAGCAAGAATTTGCTCGATGCTCTTTAGCAGTTGAGTTAGTTGAATTACTCGTTTCAGTCCTCATATTAACTGCTTTGTACCACGACTACTACTCAGTAGTACTAAGAGCTAAATCACTCCTTTCATTTCCCCTCAAAATTAGTGGAAAAAGGAGAAGAGGTCCAAGAGCCGGAAGATCCGAATCAAGTTGTCCACCAGACTCCTCACAGCAAAACTGTCATCATCTACAAGAAAGACTTTGTCCCTTACACCACGAGAATCTACAATTTTATCAAATCATTCAGCAGCGAACCTGGGAGTGGAGACAACACCAAATAAGACAATGGACAGAGAACATGTCGAGCTTTATTTTGATAATGCACTATTAATGCTTTTGTGTGAAGACATTATTTTTTATTTGTAAAAGAAATCCCAGCGCTATATCCACCTGTCCTGGTCTGTAGGAGATGCCATTGTGATTGCAGCTGATTATTTATTAAACTCGCAACAATTTTCAGTAATATTCCTGTTAGCTTTATCCACACTGTCGTCCAACAATACAAAGTTGCCACAACCACTAACGGTGTCGACTCATGTTCAAGCTCAAGTTTCCTCTAATTCTGTGAGCACAGCAGGTTTTGCACCAAACTACAGGAAGTTCGCTTAATCTCTTTAATGAATGACAGGCACAAATTCTCATAAGTATTGCAGTGTTTTGTTGTTGTTGTTTGACTGGTGTTAACATATAACAGTTCATTAATACATGCTGCTGGAAAGAACAGCTGGTATAATGAGTGAGGACTGAGACATCTGGCCTGAAATAAGGGGTACCTTTATGAAACTTTAAAGGTACAGTATTTAAGAATTTAAGTGAAAAAAAAAGTCAACAAAGTTGTTATCACAGTGTGAAGAAGTAACAGTTCTGATGTTTGGATGTAAATGTATTGTGTTTCAAGATATCTGCCGAAGTCCAGCTCACCCTGGCCCGTCCCAGTCCAAAGCTACTGTTCTAGCCATGTAAACAGGAACAGCCCCCCGGTGCTTCGAGCGCCCAGTCCCCAGTAGTGCTGAGATCGAAAAGTGGCCAAAGGTATGTCGATTGCTGCTCAGCGGCATAAACCACCTGCTCAGCGGCATATACCGATCCCTAGACTCTTATACTGTTCCTTGGAGTGGTATGCCGCTGATATTCCACTGACACATGACAGTATGTGCCGCTAGAGACTGTTATGCTTCTGAAAGACTGTTGGATGGGTACCGCCCCCTGATGGATATGCAAATATAATGCCACTGGGCTGGTTTTACGACAAGTACTGCTGTAAATGTATACATTTTTGTAGTCTTTTTTGACAATGCTAACTTAACACATTGCCGTAAATAAAGGAACGTAGGCTATGTATTTCTTTTGGATGTTATGTTGGTGGGATGTAGGCATATAGACAGTAATTACACGTGGGATTCTTGCGATATGATGCCAAAGTAATATGTCTAAATTTGTGCCTATAAACTACTTAAAGCTAGATAGAGAAAGAGATAGCCTTAGCTAACATGGCTACTGTTAGCCCAGCCACCGTAGCCAGTCTGACTAATCGATAGCAGAAACTTTGAGCCAACCAACTAAACAATACTTACTGACAGGTTTCCTTTATAAGGAGAACACAATAATACATTACTTGATATAAAATCTACTTCGCCGAACATTGACCATTGTGGCATATTATGTATCATGTTCACTGTACATTGAGATATTTTCTAACTATTGTCAATCTGTGTGTGTGTGTGTGTGTGTGTGTGTGTCCAACAGTCTTTCAGAAGCATAACAGTCTCTAGCGGCACATACCGTCATGTGTCGTTGGAATATCAGCGGCATAACAGCGGCATACCACTCCGAGGATCGGTATACCAGTCTAGGGATCGGTATATGCCACTGAGCAGCAATCGACATACCTTTAGCCACTTTTCGATCTCGGCATCACTCCAGTCCAGACCGCTAGCTGCACTTCTATCTGAGCTAACCAGCTATAGGCAGCTACAGATAGCAGTTACTCTGGTGATATTTTGTTTCCAATGACTCGAACAGGTGGCCAATTCTTACATATTGCCCCTTTAAAGTATTTCTAACACATTTTCAGACAGGTGTTTTAATTCTGTGGCCATATTTGACGCATTTTTTTCCTAGTATGTTTCTTTCATCGGCTATCACAATAGTCAATCATTCACAATATTCATTTTGACAGGTTAGGAAAAGGTATTGCTACATTAATAATGGGTCCGCTATGTTCGTTTCCCAGTGAACCATGACTCAAGCAACTAAATTGAATTTATCCATCATTCATTTTATTATTTACACCTGTGCTTTTCCTACTGTGACATGTGAAAATGTTTCCCATTATGAGATGGAAAATGTATTAAAAGTACTGTTCAGTATGATGCTGAATAATGCAGCACCAGCTGAGAGTTCAGCCCCAAAATGCACAACACAGTTGAGTCTAACAACATAAAAATCTTAATAAAACTGAACACTGTAATAAAAGATATATAATTTGCTTGTGTATTATATTTATGTTTTTCTGGTCAACCAGCCTTTCAATTAATGCAAAACCTGATACCTTCACTTTGTATAAAGTGAAGGTATCAGGGAAGGGAAACTAGGACTTATGCAGGCAAAATGACCTTTGTCAGTTAATATTATATACTGTACTGTTATCATTACTGATGCACATGTAGGCAGCATTTTAATAAAGTGGAGCTAATTTGACATGTTTTAACTGGTGACCTTCGGCTGAATGCGCCTGTGGCTGTCGTAGCCATAGACATATACATAAACTCTTTATATGTCTATGGTAGCTACAGCAGGAGTTAAAAACAGGAAGAGAAGACGTAGCTGTCCACGTTAATGCCTGTTTGTTTGGATTTTCATTAACCCGGTCATCTCTGGAGTCTTGTTTGAGGAAACGTGTCACTAACACTGTTAATTGTTACGGAAGATGGAAACGGGAAACAAGAAAGTTGCTCTTTCTGTGAATGTGTGTCTCCCTAATAACGTTTTCAAATGACACCTGTTTGTCTGTTGGAGTAAACATGTATAACGTAGAAGAACCATACAGCCATCATAGAAATAAAAAATGCACAGGTCCATATATTTACGGGATGTGTAAATATATTTCTAAAAGGCTGCCAGAGCAGCTTGTGACCACCCTGTGTCTGCACTGAAGACCTTATTTACTGTTCCCGACACAGATACGTCGTCAGTCAACATAGTCGCGTGTTAATCCGAAACACCGGCGAACCTCCGGAAGAAGCACAGGACGTGTGCTGCATATCTGGGCCGCTAGCGACGACGTCCCGTCCACGCTGTGAGTCCTCGGAAGTTGTGAGAGCGTGCTCCCTGTCACAACCAAAACAATGAGAGCCATTATTCAGAGGGTCACCAAGGCCACCGTCACAGGTAAGCGGCTGTCTTGTAATGAGCGGAGGGAGCTGCCATGCTTTGACGCCTTTCTGACCACGAATCCTAGCTAGCTTAGCTGGGTTAGCATTAGCACTCCCAGTGAAAGGGAAAGAGGCTCCAGGCACAGCCAGGCGTGTCTCTTACCGGAGTCCACATAGAGCACTGCTGCTTGTGTTTTTTCAAGCTCGGACGCAACCAGTGAAGGTTATGAAATGATGAGCGTGTCCTGTGGTACTGACAGCTGAATGACAGCCCTGACTGCTGGTTCCTTTGACCAACCACACACACTGATGTCATTCAGTCTGTCACCTGTCAGTCTGAGCTGCTTGTCACTCAATAGCAGCTCACTCACTCAAACTGTTCCCCTTTTCCTGCAGTGGGAGAAGAACAGATCAGTTCAGTAGGACGAGGACTGTGTATACTGCTGGGTATATCTGTGGAGGACACCCAGAGGGACGCTGACTACATGTGAGTGAGTGTGGGAGGGACACAAACATGATCTGAAATGACTGTTTAAACATTTGTGTTAGGAAAAAAAAAGAGTTGTTATGTGCAGGACCACACTGATGAATTTGAAATAATTTATTCCAAAGTTTATTTCTAAGTTTAATTTTAAAAAATAGGGGAAAAACAGCTCAGCTGGTATCAAAGTTAGATGAGGTGCTGCAGCTGTGGGAACGTCTGTGCTACTGGGAAACCATGGGTCCTAGTATTCATGTGAACGTCCACCCACCCATACACGGTTGCAGATTATATTAAAATACAAATTACAGTAAGTGTAAATAAGATCAGAAAAATCTAAATAATAATGGTACATTAGCTATGGCCCCATTTACATCAAAGCCATAAAAACACTGCTGTGTTTTATAACATTTTATGATGTAATTTAATGCTTTTCCAGTCAACTATTAGCTTCCATTAATTTCTGCACAGTATGTGAGTCTTTTACCACAATCTCAAAACTTGTTTGAATTGGGTAATCCAGCACACTTCACATCAGGTCTGCATTCATTTTTCTTAAAGTTACAATCCTGTAACGGGTAATGCAGCACAGACTATTGAGGTCAGTCTCAAAGAAATGATTGATACATGTAAATCGCTTCAAATTGTTACATAGAGCCCCTTTAATGTTCACCCTGATGAATTACAGAACTTACAAGTCTGCTTATGACATCCTGGAATTAACGGAAGCCAACGAGTGTTTGGAACAAAAATAAGTACAAGACTATATAGCATGCATTAATAGTGATCAGCAAAGACGTGAAGTCTGCACGATTTGTAGTCAAGGAGCTAAAACTCACACCAGCAAAATCATAAACTGCATTACTACACAATGATATTTTAACTGTTACACATCTCAGTCAAATGCAAAAGCCCAGCGTGGGCTCTTCAAATAAAGCCAGTTAGTTCTTGGCCAGAATCAACAAGATTAATCAGAGTGATTGACACGGCTACCGATGGGTTGATTTGTCACTGTTTGACTTTGTGTGTTTCCAGAGTACGCAAGATCCTCAACCTACGACTCTTTGAAGACGAGAACGGCCGAGCATGGAGCAAAAGTGTCATGGAGAAGGACTTTGAAGTGCTGTGTGTGAGCCAGTTCACACTGCAGTGTATACTGAAAGGCAACAAGCCAGACTTCCACTCAGCCATGCCTGCAGAGCTAGCCCAGCCCTTCTACAATAGCATCCTGGAGAGCATGAGGAGCGCCTACAAGCCAGAGCTCATTAAAGGTGGGTGAACAAATGACTTAGCCATCTTATCGTCCCACTTCAGAGTCCTGCAGTGGTGTGTTCCTGCTACTCTTGGACCTTAGAGGAAAGCTAATTAAAAACATTTTTTTTTTTACCATTTTTGCAGTTATTGCTAACCATTTTTGATGTCAGCCCTAGGTCAGATATTGAGTATCTGACCTAGGGCTGACATCAAAAATATGATAGGCATTGTTTATTTCTTTGAAGATGATGGATTTTGTGAAATCAATTGGAAAAACAGCACACATTTAAAGGGTCATTGTAAAAACTAGAAAGTCAAAACGAGAGGCTAATTTCCAGAAGGTCAAAGACAACATGGCTAAATAATGCTTTGTGATTTATAGCTTCTTCTTTCATAGCTTATTAAAAACAAAAGTGCTGAGGGTCATCGTTATCGCCACTCACTTGTAAGTCTGAATCAGTGCCCTGTCCCCCTGCCTCTCTTCCCATCTCAGTGTAAGGTTATGGCTTTTTTGGGGGTGGATTACCGGTGCTGTGACGCGCCGATGGTGACAGTGAATTGGGTCAGCCCACCGGGGAGCAGGTGCAGAGAACACCTTGTCCCAGCAAGGGAGGCATAAGGCTTCCTAATTAGTCCCCTTTCCTCCAGAGAGGAAATGTGATGATGCAGCGCTTTTCCACCGTGGCCCACAGCTTCATTGTGCAGATGGTGTCATTAATCTCGCGGACCCAGTGGAAGAAAAGAGAACATTTAAGTTGAAACTTCCTGTCCTCCTACAGCCCCTTTGTCTTTTGTCCCCAATGTCTCAAGGCGCCACGTTATCTTACATCCTTACGAAACATCGACTGCCAATGCCAAACAGATTCCACTTGTGTTTACTTCCTGTTAATATTAGAAGGTGTTGTCATTTAGGATGAACTTGGATAAAGTAAACTGTAGGCTAACTGTGGCAGTGATGGTCTTTGATTTGCAGGTCTCATCTGGCTTGTAAGATGTCTGTCTTGTGTTTCTAGATGGGGAGTTTGGGGCCTACATGCAGGTCCATATTCAAAATGACGGACCTGTTACCATCGAACTGACGTCACCTAAAGGTCCCACAGACCCCAAACAGGTACTTAATAGAGCATGAAGGTTTGGACAAAGTGGTTTGATGAAAACAAATCTTAATTCAAGATTCACCTATTAGCTCTTTGCTGGAGCTTTCAATTGTTTCACTGTCTTCAGTGGATGGTATTTCTCTGTTGTCAGATGCAATTAAAGGCTCCAAAAAAAGCTAGTAAAGGGACCTTAAATTTAGATGGTTTTGTCTAAGGTACATTTTTTACTGGCTAGTTACAAATGTAATACATTTTCAAAGTAAATATGTGAATTAAACTTTGGTTCTGACTCCACTACTCTGTACTGCTGGACTATAGAAACCAGAATTAGCTGCATCTCTCTACCCATCATTCCACTGTTCAAGGACTAATTTATTTCTCATTTTGAACCACTAGATGGTGATATTTACACTTCAGTTGTGTGCAGTTGTTCCTGTTTTTCATGTAATATGTTATATGTATATGTACATGGATTGTCTCAAGACAAAACACCTTGAAATTCTGGTTTATTTTCGACTACCACTGACCTAATCTATTTAATTGTTATGTAGGTCATAATGATGCATCATATTTGAGTCCATCAAATTTTTGAGGGGAATACCAATATTGATATGTCATAGTTTATAAAAACAAAAACCTTCATGAAAGCATTTTACAGTTGGAAAGAGAACCTTGGGTAACACTTTATCTAAACTATCTTTAATAAATGATAAATGGTAAAGTTGGAGTTAATTAATCTTTAGTTACTAGTTAGTTCATTGTTAACAAACAATGAAATGCTTATAAAACATTTACAACTGCTGTTTATAATACTTTGTAATGGTTAATAAATACTGTGTAGTTCATTTATCATTATTATTTCTATTATTATTATTATTATTATTATATATTATTTGGGTGGCCAAGTTGCAACTAATGGTATATAAACTATTTCATTGTTTGTAAACAGTCAAATAACTATTAATTTAAGTTTAATTAACTGTTAATATACCATTTGTTTATGATGATTATAAAATGTGACCAAACCCTGAAATATAACAGTAAATTTTACACTGTAAACTTGACTAGAAATGTAAGATGTATCCATAATCACTATAAACAACACAACAAAAACATCAAACACGTATCTAAGCTGAGATCTTAGACAAATGAGACCCAGGAATGTAACAATGGGCCATTCATAAAACAATTATCAGAACTAACTCTGCAGTTTCCTTCAACCAAAAACAGCTTTGTAGACTCTCCTCCAATCAACTTTGTTCACAGCCTCAGAATGCCGCTGTTGTTTGCACTAAAGCTCTGTACCTGCCCAGCACTTAAAATCAGATGGACAGAGTGACCAGCTGGTGAACATAGTGGAGCATTTAGCAGAAAGTTAGACATTATTTCAGTTAGACAGAGATAAAATGAGAGTGAACGTTGGAATTGGGCTTGTTATGTGGCCAGGGACTCCAAATAAATGCTAATATTGCTCTGTCTGCAGGGTACTTAAAAAGGCAACATGTTTGCCACAACTGACATGTGTCAATGCTGTACTTTCAATTGCATGCAGCTTTAAATACATTTTAATGGTTAGAAAGGCCTGTCATTGATAACAGATTAATTTTTAAGAATTTATTTCATAATTAATTTAGTTGTATTCAATTGTTTCAGTTCTATGAATAAGAAAGTTTTCCAACCATCACTTACAGTATGTCAGCACATATCTTAGAGTATCTAACACAATCAGAACGTCTTTTTGAAATGCATCCCATTTCACTCTTGCTTTTTGTTACTTATCAGTTTATCTGTGATGATAAGGCTCAGGCACATTTCTTCTAAAATAAATGATAAGTTGACTGGGAAGGTGGTTGGGTGTTGTCTGTTGTGGAGTCATAAACTCAAGGCCTTATTGCTTGTTTATTTTTTTGTTTACTTACCTATGACTGCATACAGTACTCGATACTGCAGACCTAATCCTTTGCATTGGCGCACACTGTCCCTTGGTGTATTTGCCCCTGAGATCAATAATTGAAGGCCAACTACTACAAGCTTAATACTGAAAAACCCAATAAATGTTGTTTTGGGAAATTTAGACTAAAACCAACTTTAAAAACCCAGACAGTGACCATCATGTCCTTGCCAAGACTGATGTCTGCCATTGCCACCTCTTCCGTAGCCTCGTGGCGTGGGACTGATTCACTGACTGTTCTCAATCAGTCACCCCCTTGTGAAGCTGAAAGCACCCCCGATTTGACTTGGTTGTGTGTGTGGGCGCTTGTGCTTGTGCTTGTGCTTGTGCTTCAGATGATGGGCAAAACAAGCCCATGTGCACAGGCTTTGGGGAGCTTGCTGTTACCACTTGCTCCCCCTCTGCAGTACCCGTCCTTGTGGGAGCCCACCAGGCCTGCCTGCTCCCAGCATGCTTGTCCTCTTCCTTTTTCATCTCAATATACTGTACGCTTCAGTGTCAAACCAGAAGTCCTCATTTTATATTGACCTTTTTTATTCTGAATAGGTGCACTGCAGACATGCTAGCTGCTTTGTGAGGCTGCTAAGGTGGATATTAACCATTTCTGATCTCAGTGCATGGTTTCAGAAGTTAAAAAAAAGCCAACATAAAAGAAGAAATCCTGGTTTTACACCAAAGCAAACAGAATATTGAAGGAAACAGAGAGATGAGCATGCTGGGAGCAGGCAGGCCTGGTTGGCTCCCACAAGTACAGGTACTGCAGAGGTGGAGCATGAAGTGGTAACAGCAAGCTCACCAAAGCCTGTGCATGTAGGTTTGTTCTGCCAATCATCTGAAGCCCTCATATAACACCCTGTCAGCCCCACACAGCACACACACACACACACACACACACACACGTACACCCAACTGAGGCAAGTTGGGGGTGCTTTCAGCTTCACCATGGGGGTGACTGAGTGAGAACAGTCAGTGAATCAGTCCCACTCCACGAGGCTACGGAAGAGATGGCAATGGCAGATGTCGATCTTGGCAAGGACATGATGGCCACTGTCTGGGTTTTTAAAGTTCTTTTTTTTCTACATATGCAAAAACAACTTTTACTATCCTTCATCAGTATTTAGCTTGTAGTAGTTTGCCTTCAATAATTGATCTCAGGGGCAAATGCACCAAGGGGCAGTGTGTGCCCCTGCAAAAGATAACATCTACAGCACTGGGTACTGTATGCACAGTTGGAGATGGGTAAATAAATAAACAAGAGGCTGGGAGAGGTGTATCCCTGTTATTGAGAGGCTAGGAATATTTGTCTTTCGTTTGCATGGTTTAATGTACTCATTACTAAGTTCCTGGTACTGGTGTGTTCAATGCAAAAGAATATGTAGCTTTTTAGCAAAAAGCTGTATACAAATGGCGGTTAATGTAGCTGGAACTAACTGTTATTGTAGTTTGCTTTTATTCTCTTAGTGACAGTGGCACTTAACAAGCAAACAGCTCAGTCAAATCTAAAATATGAAGCAGTTCATCTTGCTCTGGAGTCAACTGTCAATGTAGCAGGAGAGCTTTGTGTCTGTTGAGTGTAACACACCAAGGGGACATGGCACAAACTGTTTGTCAGTCTGTCCGTCACTTTACTCAAGATTGAAATGTCTTATGCATTTTTTACAATATTTTTGACTTTGATGATAAAAGATTAATTGATAATGAAAATAGTTGTTGGTTGCAGTTGGATCTGCACATTTAAAGCAACATTATATAACTTTTTTACCTGAAAATAACAGCTTTAAAATCATTTTGATGGTACGGTGTCTTGTAATAGGGTGAATGGTGTCTCTGTCAAAGCCACTCTGACCCCCTACCAGTGGTGTCTGCACTATGTAACTTCAGTGAGAGGGTAGGATCACAGCGTTACATACATGTTTACTTCAGCAAACAAGTTTTCAAGACATAACATTGTTATGACGTAATAAGTTTTGATTGTAGTTAGCAGCTATATTATGTCTGAGAAATTGTTACAGACCTGGGATTTGTTTTTCCGACAGTGGTGTTGCCAATTTCTACATAATGTTGCTTTAATCGAAATATAATCAAATTTGCAATATGACCAAGTGCAAAATCCAAATTACAAGATGCTGCAATTTTTCAATGAAGGTAAATTGTGTGACAAACGGCATCATGATAAAGTACTGTAGAGCTGCAAAGATGCCCTGGCCCACAAATCGTGTTCCCTCTAAGAAAACATGTTTGTTTAGTACAGACCACAGCATGTGTTACATCATCATGATTTTTATAATTTTCAGTTTTGTTTTTTTTTAAATTGTGATGCAAAAATGATCATTCCCACATATTGTGAATCATACAGCAATATCTGCCAAAAATAATCCCAATATTGACTTTTTTACCAAATCAAGCAGCCCTAGTTGCAGTCCTACTTCAAGGATCTTGGTTATTTGTAACCAATTTCATAGCAATCCATCCAATAGTTGTGAAGACATTTCACTCAAAACCACAAATGCTAGAGGATTAGTCAACGGATCACCCAAGACAGTTCCTACTTAGTAACCGTGATACACCTCTCTCAGCTTCTTGTTTCAGCCATTTGAAAGAAGTTCATATATCTGTCTTCCTCAATTCTACTCCCTTCAGCGAAACCCAGCCAACGTCCTTATGCTTTGGCTTCAGGCCGGCTTTGGCTGCTCTCCCCTTGGTAGGCTTGGTTGCTCGCCCAAAGGGAGGGCTTTTAAGCAGTCCTCAGAATTTTAATCTTGTCTGTTTGCGATGTTGTGCTGTGGGGGCAGAGGAGCCAAAGCCAAGGCTGAACATGAGGGATAAAAGGGCAGCCAATAGGCTAAGCTTGGCGGGGGGGGGGGGGGGGGGGATGAAGAAACAGCCAACCAGCAGTGTCCCTTTCTTTCCATGAATCAGGGATTTAGTCTACTGCAGGGTCAAGCGGCCAGTAAACAATGGTGTTATCCAGACCAATGAAAATTTTCCTGTTTGGATGTTCTCATTGGGACGCTGAATGGTCGTGATCAATGGCAGATGGCTCCTGACTTTTTCTGTTTGTTCACCTGACTGCATTTTGTTTTGGGGTGTGGGCTGAAACCCAACATACACAGGAATTATATAATGTACGATCATGTTAGGTCAAGGTTTTTAATCTGGTTGGGATTCAGAGTTTTGGGTTTGAATGCAGCTTTAACAGAGTTTGAAATGTTGATTGCTTTATGGCAAAAAGAGAAACATTTACATTTGTTGACAGTGTCCGGTTTGTATTCTGAAGTTAAAAGTACCAGATGTTATATCATCAACAGAGACAGTCAGCCTGGTTTGATACAACAGCGTGTTAATGGGTTCAAATGGGAATAACACAGACTTTTTTTGTGCTCTTTGAATAATGTAATGTCTTATGCAATGCTTTGGATCTTAAGATGACATTTAGTTCATAAATATTTACCCAGCAGCCATAAAAGTTTGAGCATCTGTGTATACAGGCCTTTTTCAGTTGACGGCTAGCATACCTACTTTATCAGTACTGTTGTGGTGTGTTATGGAGCGTAAAGAATACAATGAGAAAAGAAGTAGGGAGCAGATTTGATTAGAGCAGTGACTAGTCGTGCTGAGTGGCACTGGGAAGAGCTTTGGAGTGTGTGAGAGGCAGTGCATGCAGTCACAACAATAGACTCATTGAAGTGATCATATGACAGCCTAGAATAGCTCTAAATGAGGGGAGAATAGAAGAGGTCGTGTATCTACAAAAACAAGTGTTGTCTGTGGCGCTGACGTGTTTCTCCTTCTTTGTTAATTAATTATTCTAATTCGCATGCATTTTCAGACCTTTGAATACTGAACATACTGCAAAGGTCATGGTGCAGCATGTTTGTGGTTTGTGCCTCAGCTCACTGAGCATCCAGGAACCCCAGACTGTTGAGGTTTCAGTTAAAGTTCTGCCAGAGGTTGTATTTTCAGTATGTTTTACTAGTTGACTTGTCTTAAAGGAAAAGCAAGGAATTGCACACTCTTAACATGAGTGTCACACTTATTATTTGATATTTGCCAATATAAATTTAAGTGTTAAATATTTTTAAAAAACATGAAATAGTCATGACAACAATGGTAACCAAGTAACATTTTGAAAAGAAAAATTCTTTAGGTTTTATTTATTTAGCATTTACAACATGGTCTGGCTCGATTCTGATTGGCTGCAGGGTGTCAGTGGAACATGCAGAAGTAGTTAATGTAGAACTACTCAAGTAGTTACAGTGAAACGGTCTGTTTACCTTTCTAAATTAATGTGCTATAGCCTGTTTCTAAAATGATTAGCATTGGCATCAGCTGGCTGCAGAAACTTCAACATTAGAAAAAAAAATGTAATTAAAAAAATCTGAATATCTTATTACAACACTGACAATTGTCTTCATTTTTTTCTTTGGTAAGCGACTGTGGTGTGAGTGGGACAGGCCTGACGAGGTGTTGATTGTCTGCGGAGTTCATTCATTCCTGATTATTCACATCCAAAAACTCAGCTTATCTGATTCAGCAGGACTGTGTGGGTGTGGTTTCACTTTTTGCCAAGTTTGCCCTGCCCACTTCAAACCAGGGTGGATGCTAATTGACGCAAAGGTTATAGGGCCTATCATCATCATTATTATTATTATTATTATTATTATTATTAGTATGGGCTCTTATTTAAAGCAGAACTATTTTACTACACATGTTGGCTGACAAGGTTTGCATCAAAAAGCCCCCAATGTACAAATCTTGCGTGGATGCCGGCTTTTTTCCGGAGTTTAAAAGTATTATATAAAATGGATCGTGTAAAGATTGGGTTTCCAGCAATGGGTAGGGGATAAGATATTGGTTTCAAACAAAATGTGGTTTAATTTGTTTCCAAATATGCAGCGTGCTGTGAATCATTACATTGCAATTCTAAAGAGATTTTTCAATGGTGTAAGGAGACAGAAGAGTGGCTCCTATAGAGTAAGGCTGGCATGGATCTGCATTGTCATCTAGCCAGTTTGTCATGATTCTGATATTTGAGGCTCAGTAATATGATAAGAAATTTGGGAGCGTTAGACCCCCTTCTCTTTTAGATTTGCAAAGGTGTTTCCTGCCAATTCTGTGAGTTTTGTAGCCCCACAAAAAAAGAACTACAATTGCGTTTAATTGTTTGATGAAAGATTTGGCGAGAAACACCAGGACATTTTGAAATAGATACAATAATTGGGGTAAAAAGACCTTTTTGATAGCATTAATCAAATAATGACATTGGGAGTACCTGCCAGAACTGTATGTTTTGCTGTAATTTAGACAGCAAAGGAGGAAAATTTGCTGTTTTTGCTAAATTCAAAATATTTCTGTTTTGTGTACAAAAATGCCTTGCTGACTTTTGCTGAGAGTATCTTATTATATTCATATTTCAGGGATGATATTTTTGTATGTAGTTCAATAGATTAGGTCCGGCCATTCTCTTTATCTAGTTGGTTAATCTGGTGATCTAATTCCAATAATCCTGCCTATTTATCTGAAATCTAGGCATAACAAAAACACGTAACTGCTAACTGTACAGAACAAACAGTTCAAGTATGAATCACAATCGCTTCCCCTTGACTTGTATGTGAACAAGGCTTCATTCATAATGCATCAATGATCACAGAACGGTGACATGGTTACAATAGGCCAAGGCTCTCTGAGAATCTCATTATATTATGACAACAGTGGGGTGAAGAGCATACCTTGGTGGGTTGAAGAGGCTCAGGCCGCTTGAAAACAAATCAAACCAGTAGGTTAATAAAAATTAAACGTTGTTCCAGCTCACTCGGTTCACTTACTCAGTTTTTTTTGTATGATTTTGTATGATTAGTCTCTTGAGTGAGTTACAGACAGAGCATTCCTCGTCATATAAGAAAGGAGAAGAGAAAAAAAAAAACATGAAAAAGAACACAGTTCCCTGTTCAGCTGGTATTTCACCGATGCGTCTGTATCCATTCATCCTTTTCCCCAGTTGGAGTGGGGAGTCGAGCCGGACATCGCGTTGTCCGGTGAGAGTTTGTTTAATCAGTTGGATGCGTCTTTTTCATTATTGCAGTTTACGGTGGCAGACCAAAGTGGCATAGCTTTGAGCCTCCTTCGGGTCGGTAAGAGACACCTTCACATTTCCATGCGTTATCATCACTCTGGCAGGATACACCGGTCCTTATCTGATGTCTCGTATTCCTTGTAACATCTCTCTGACTTTGGTGAATACAGCTCTCCTTTTGACCGCTTACGGGGGGAAGTCTGGAAATATGTGTGTGTTTTATGTCTCACTCCTTCATTGTTCACCAGCGATTTTTGTCAACCTTTGACAGGTTTGTACATGTTCAGGGCAAAGATAAGTAAGATGAAGCATTTTTGTTTTTTTTTAATGATGAACCAAGCCTTCCTGTTTCTTGTGTTTCCTCAGCTGTCAAAGCAGGAGAAGCAGCAGCAGAGGAAAGAGAAGACGCGCTCTAAGGGCCCCTCAGAGTCGAGCAGGGAGAAAGGGGCCCAACGTTACCGACAGGACCCCAACGCCAGTAGTGGAGCTGAGGGCGATGTGTCGTCAGAGAGGGAGACTTAGGTCAGATGTTCTCATAAACACGTAGAACATGCTCATACACACGCCTGGTGTCTGCAGGTCCTTAAAACATCACACGTCTTCTGTTATTTCTTGTGTTTAAGAGTTACATTTGTGACCTTGAATCATTCACCATGTCAGACGGACCAAACTTCTCATCAGCTTCATTTTTGTGCATCTGGAAACTTTGTTTTATTCATTATACGTGATGATATTTAGGGTCAATACAAAATACCGGGTATGGTGTTTTTTCACTCCATCTGCTTTATTACCTCATGAAAATAATGTGTGTTTATACACTTTCAGAGCTGCTCTTCATTACCATAAAGGGATAGTTTGGGCCTATTGATGTGGGGTTGTATGAGGTACTTAACCCTAGTCAGTGTATTACCTGCATGTGATGACCGTCAGTTCTCCCCTTTGTGGAGAAGCAGCACGTAGTACTGACAGAAAAGCAGGGCATTGTACTGCTGTAAATGCTACTGGCAGCAAGATGTATTTTAGCCACCTAAAAGAAGGCCAACTTTAAAATGTGTATCCGTTTTACATGTACACTATGTTTTGAACATTTTTGGCACTTGAGACAGCTGCTCAAAGTCTGACCCAAACAGCTGATCTGCGGCGTAATACAGTGCACAACAGGCACAGTTGAGTTTGTGCGTAGGATTACAGATGTTGTCAGTTGAGGGGATGTAGTGCCAAAGGAAAGGCCTCTCTGATGGCAGTTTAAAGCACCAAAAATGTTCAAAATGTAGCGTACACTTAAACGGATACATGTATATTTTTAGGTAGGCCTTCTTTTAGATGGTTGAAATACGTCTTGTTGTCGGTACTGTTTACAGCAGTACAATGCTCTACTTCTCTGCCAGTGCTACCCGCTGCTTCTCCACACAGGGGGAGAACTGACCGTCATCTACTTTAGGTAATACACTGACTAAGTACCCTCATGCAACCCCACATCAAAAGACCTGAACTATCACTGTTACATGTGTAATATGTCAGTCTCATGTTTAAAACAATGCCAAAGTCACATTCCACTTGCAGCTAAAGTCTGAATGATATGTCTTACCTTTAGGGACAAGGCTTCAGTACAGATATTAAAAGTGCATATACAGTTGTGGTCAAAAGTTCACATACACTTGTAAAGAACATGTATATCATGGCAGTCTTCAGTTCCAATGATTTCTACAACTCTCATTTTTCTGTGATGGAATGAGTGGAAAACATACAACTACTTTCTTGCACAGCAGCCTCTCAGCCCATGTTGATGCAAAACACACTTGACTGTGGACTCTGACACCTGTCTTCTAGCAGCTTCTAATTCATTGCAGACTTTCTTTTTGGTGGTTTTTGGTTGACTTTGTGGCATTGTGGCAGTGACACAACTGTTCCATGCACTTTATACAATCTTGGAACCTGTAGCCACTTTGAATTGGCTCCAAGTGACTTTCCTGACATGTTCAAATCAATAATGTGCTCTTTCAGATCAATGCTGAGCTCTTTAGACTTTCCCATTGTAGTGTTTGTGGCTGAGTCTAATAGGTGTTCCAAATAGGCTCTATTAAAATGGGCCCAGTCAGAAGTCATCAGCTGTTATCAATCAGAATCAGTCAGAAGAAGTTAAGAGGCCATGCTACAAAGAACATTTGATTGACACAACTTTCGATAATCACTTAAACTGATCGTTCAAGTTGCTGTATGTATATTTTTGACCCTGCAGATTTGGTCACATTTTCAGAAGACCTATAATAAATTCATTATTGAACCAAACCTCATGAATTTTTTTTGTGACAAAGTAGTATGTGATCCTCTCACACAGACCTTCCATCACAGAAAAATGAAAGTTGTAGAAATCATTGGAACTCAAGACTGCCATGATATACATGTTCTATAGAAGTGTATGTAAACTTTTGACCACGACTGTAATTTTACAGGTCTCCACCAGAAAGATATGTTTGATGATGAGCAATTTAACAGAGCTTTATCGCTGAGAACATCCGGCCGCTTGAACCAGGTTTATGAGAGCTGCAAGAGTGAACCAAAAGAGTAAAGTAGTTGGCCATAAAACAGAAAAACATTGATTTAAAAGACACTATGAAGTAGGGCTGGGCGGTATGGCCTTACAATAATACCACACTATTTTTAGGACTTATCACGATATACAATATTTACCTTGATATTTTGAAATATACTTCATTGGTGTCAGGACTGAGTGACAATATCTACTTATTATTGTCTCTCTCTATTATTTTTTTAGACTTACTCTTGTGCTGCTACTTATTTCCCTCTGTACTGCTGTGTTACCTGTGAATTTCTCCCAAGGGGGATCAATAAAGGAACATCTTATCTTATCAAAATCAAATATCACAATATTTTTGACCAAATACGCCCCGCTTCTCGATATCGCATTAGTATTGTATGGATGACTATTGGTACTTTCACAAAATACTAACACCATGAGATTTTTATAAATAATCATCAGTAATGTGGATATAATGAAGAGGCTGGTGGGTTCAGAAAATGACATCACTTAACTGCAATGCAGCCTTTTAAACCAGGAAAAGAAAACAATTACGCCATATCACAAAATAACAATATCCAAAATCTAAGACAATTTATCGTCTTATATCATGATAACGATTATATATCGTTAATTTTGCCCAGCCCTACTATGAAGCTCCATAGAGCTGAAAGAAGAGGAGAGTTGGGTAATTATCTGTGGGTTCATTATTATGAGCAACACCTGGATTTCAGCATGAAATATTTTGCATACAGCATTTTAACACATAAGACTGTTACAAAAGGTAAGGGCTTCACTATAATTTTATATGTTTGTTCTCCATGTTAAATCTGACAGTTTGATTCTGAACCCAGATAAACATGAACACCTGAGTAAGAACAGTATTCAGAAAATGTACAGCTGGGCCCTTTTGCATGAGATTGCACAATTGTTTTGGGGATTTTGCACTGTCAACAACAGCTGCCCTCAAAAATAGTTCTTTCCCATTTATTATATGAGTGTGTTGTGTCAAGTACAACATGGCAGCATTAAATGTGCAGCGAGAGGAAAAAGGCAGCATCGTTCACATTCACCTCAGCATCTCTGTTTTTCACTTCTTCTGTCTTTGCCCGTCTGTTCTTTATTGTTAACATTGCAGTGAAACTCGGCAACGGACCTGTTTGTTTCTTGTCCTGTGGTTTATATTGCAGGGATGAGGAGGGAGAGAGGAGGGGTCGGGCTTGCTGTTTTTTGACGTCATTATTTGTTTACTGGTGCAAAAACAGGAGTTGTGGGAGAACGGAGAAGGGGAGGCATTGAGTCAGCTCCCTCTGTTCTCCTTCAGCCCTCCCTGCTGAGGCTGCTGCTGATGGCTCCTGTGGCATAGCCCTCGCCCCGTGTGAACTCTCTGGCAGCCACACACATTTACGGATATGCCGTCAAACTGGAGCTGCAATGGCACTTAAACAGCAGACATACTTCCTGTTCCTCTCATTACACGAACTTTCAGAAAGTTGCAGACAGACAGAAGCATGCCTGACATCAGTATGGACATCTGAAATTCACCCCTAATGCTAATACACAGTTTTGCCTGTTATATACAGCACAGAAACACTGTCCCATGTAGCCCGTAGTCCTATCCCAGACTCTTCTACAGCAGGGGGCCCTGCACTGTAATCCCCAAGTGCGTGTTGGATAAATATGTGCCCCAAGACATGGAGGCTTCAGTACCTCGTTACATAAGACCTCTTTGTCTGACAGAGAGCCAGAGCAAGGGAGATGGTAGAAAGAGGGGGAAATGAGAAAGAAGATGAAGACGAGAGTTATTTGGTTTTTCATCTCTGGGCGTGCAGCAGGCGAGTGCACGCACAGCACTTGTGGAAATGTGTGCGCTGTGGTGGGAGGAGAGATGGGAGAGGGAAATTTGGATGTAAGAGAGATGTCAGACAAGGGGCTTGCTTGCTTGGCTCTGTCGCTGCATATTTTAAAGAGGGAATTGGTGTTCCCAAGGTTTGCTTTGCATGACTTAAACATGAGCAGTGTGTGTGCTTTCCTCAGAATGCGCAATTTGAGACAGTCCTCTGCCATATCTTCTGTTCGTCCCTCTGTCCTATCTGTCGTATTCTGATTATGATATGACCAGCTTAAATGAAGGTTTCTGCTGCTTGTCATGCAGCTGCGAGCAATTTCTAGCAAACATTGCCAACTGATGTTGTAATTGTTTGCAAATAGGCTAATGCAGACCCGTCAGAGCTATATTCAGAATTATTCCCTTGGCTGTGGACTATTTTAGGCCCAAACCCAATACACCCCTTGCCCCTACCACTTAGCCCTACCCCTCCGTTTTGGGCCTTCACGGTCAAGGGTAGCGTGTCCTGATTCTTTTTGAGATAGAGGGTTAAGGAGAAGTGTTAGGGCTACACGGCCCTCCAAATGGAGATTTTTTTCAGAGGCAGTCTTCAAACTGAGGTTATTAAGAACTTAGAACTTAGGTGTTTTTCTTTATAACAAGCATAAAACAGGTGCTACTTGTTTGTTGATGTCGTGGTAGCTCACTAGATAACTAGTCCTGCATTTTGATGTGTTTCAATGTTGTATCCCTTTGATGGCATATGCCGCCAGAACACATTATTCCTCTTACATATGAAATGTTGAATTTACAACCCTTTTTTTTGTTTGTTTGTATGTTTTCACTTGGTTATTTGTGTTTGTTTAAATATTCAATAAAGAAGCAATAAAATGTTTTGAGTGCTACAGCCTTCCTTGGTCTGGGATGCCCAGTAGCTTACAGTGGCTAATGTTACCAAACTTTAAGTAGCTATCGCTGTGTAAGTGAATAAAGTAAAATTTTAATGAAGTTAAAGGTAGTGTGCCATCATCCTTAAAAAAAGTTGCATAGTTACACTTTGAATTGTTAATTAATTATAACACGAATGTGAAGAGCCAGAGACCAAACTGATTCTGTTCTGTTTGCTGTCATGCAGATTTCCTACCAGGGACATGACGGTGAGCTCAGTTTCCTCAGGAAGGCCTTAATCCTCAGTGACTCTCACACCTGATCGTGGACTGTCCTACCTCCTGTTTGGAAATCTGCAGGATTCTTTCGGCCTGTCGCAGAACATCATCCCCTTGCTGGTGTCCTTGGCTTCTCTACTTCACAATTATACAAGACTGGCTAGGTGTAAACAAAGTAGCTAAGTCTAACTATGAGACAGTGCCCAGTTTTCTCTGATGGGTGAGGGGAAATTGAACAAATGTCCATAGGAAGGGAACATGGGTTATATGGGATGGAGCAGACATCAACAGCACTGCACTGTGTGGCTCAGTAGCTTTCTGTGCTCTCTTACCGTCTCTTTACCACTGCCTTTTTTTTTTTCATGTTGTACTTCAATGTTGCTCTGTCTCTGTCTTTCAGTCTCCCTGCCTGCCTGTCTCACTCTCAGCCCGCTGTTCCCACTTAATCTCTGCTAAGAGACATGGCTCTGACCCTGAAGTATAACTCTGCTCCAAGTCCTTGGCTTATAGTACAGGCACAAGAACATCAGGACAGTGATGATGTAACACCCTTTCCATATTTATTGTACCAGTGACACCTCATTACTGGTGTATTTACATGTGTAAAGGTTATTGTACCTGTATGAATACACTGTTTCAAGGTCCAACTGAAAATTCTAGTGCACCCTGTCTGCTGTTTAAATTAACATGCCCTTTATTGACTATTGAGTAAAAATCAAAAGGTGAAAGGGAGAATTTGATATTTTGCAGCAGGACAGCAACTGCAAAAAACACAACAAAAAGACTCAGACTTTGAACACAACCTACATTAGCTTTCTAGCTAATGTCTACTTTTCCTTATACAAGAATGGACACATGTCCTGTGTTGCACCTTAGCTTGTTAATTTGCCAATCTAGCATCATCTAGCATGGGTATAGTGCACTGCTAACGTCAGTTTGAAGGCTAGATAGCTCATTAGCTGGTTAGCTGAACAGCTTTAAAACATACCTGCAAATTAAAAAATTGAGACAGTTGAGATGCTAAATGTTGGGGTTCTTTGTTGCTAACAAAAAGCTATCTGTCCTCAGTGTGCAAACTACAGATACCAACACAAGTTTGTTTACATTTTATCTCATCTGACTTTTGTCTTCAGTAGGAAACAGTACAATCAGCATTCAAATCAAATCAAATCAATTTTATTTATATAGCCCAAAATCACAATCACATCGCCTCAATGGGCTTTACAATCTGTACAGTGAACGACATCCTCTGTCCTTAGACCCTCGATTCGAGTAGGGAAAAACTTGCCATGTTGATGGAAAAAAACCTTTTAACAAGGAAAAAAAAGAAGATGGAAGAAACCTCAGGAAGAGCCACAGAGGAGGGATCCCTCTCCCAGGATGGACAGGCATGCAATAGCTGTGGCATGTACAGAAAGAACAACAAAATCACAGTTTACAAGTTGCATTGACAGAATATCTGATACAAATTATAATATATGTAAAATGTGTGGATCCAGGAGACGACTGAGCAGGCCAAGGTGACCTGGAAGAGGGCAGGCCACACAAGATAATTAGTAATAGAGAGATCAGAGTGAAGAGGCATCAGATTTTACAGAAATACAGATGTAAGGAGATAGTTAAACAGAGGAGAGCAATGATCCAGCGGAGCCCAGGGTGTGATGATCCGGATCTGTCAGTATGTGAGGCAGCAGGAGCCAGGAGAGGTAGATGGTCCCAGGGGCCCGTGGTCTATCAGAAGGGAGCCTGTGTCAAATGACTCTGCAGTAGTCTAGGGTGTTTCTCGCCTCCAGCTCCGATCGACTGTGATGGAAACACAACAACCAGGTGGACAAGCTAATTTCTCTGCCCTTTTCCAGTGTGATGCTATGACGTAAATAGTTTTTCATTTCGTCTCCCTTCCAGCAGAGCTTGAACATTGTTCAGTCGATTGTTGAGTTTGAAAGAGAGATCTAGGCAAAAGATATTAAAAAGTAACCACAGTAACATTATCACTGGCCTCCATGCTGCTTTCCACTGTTTCCTGTTTTCCAACATGTTCGTGATGTCAAATGTGACACACCAGAAAAAAAACCAGAATTAATTTTGGTGTAAAAATTGTTTAAAAGCCCTGATTTTCTTCCTTTCATATGATCTTAAACTGCAAAAACTGATGATTAATTGTGATTTCTGATCCTGAAAGATGACCTGTATGTCTCCTAAACGTCGTTAAGTCGCCCCAGTGGACCCACACAGAAGAAGTGATGGTTTGACTGCAGGGATGCTGCCATGCTGCTCGCTTCAGCTGCAGTCGATTTCTTGTCTCAGATCGAGTAGCTTTGGCTCAGTGACTAAGAGTCAGTTTGTCTCAATTACATGTACTGTGGCTGTGGAGAGGCCCAGCTGTGCTTTACCATCATTGAACACTGACACCAGCGTGGTCGGACAGACTGGCCTCACAAAAAATATATCTACTATTTATTAACGTTTTGGATTATTCCACTATCTTACCGTCCCCTCACAGATCTGAATGTACATGTTGTTTTATAAAGATGTTAATAAAAAAAAAGCAATCCATGCTGTGTATATGTGTGTATTTCTGCTTGTTTTATGTGATGCAGAAGCAGGGATGCTTGTCCTTATTTCTCCTTTCAGCATCTCCACCTGGTCTGTCTATACTGTCCCAACTCTTTTTAGTTCTGCAAGCTATTCCTATCCTCCCATACCATAACCCCCACCTATTTCTTTTCTCTCTCTTCAATGATGCTGAGCTGAGGTTTCTTCATGTTGTGGTGTAGAGCAGCAGGAGAGGGAGAGGAGATGCTGTAGCCCAGACTTGGGAGTTCTCAGAGGAAGACATGACCCAAATATGTCTGCTAGCTAGTAGCTAGCATTAGTACTGCTTGAAATTGGGCTGGAACTGCAGCTCTCCTCTGCAATGTCTGCATCGTGATCTCAATGCCAGGCAGGCTTTACAGTAAGAGGGGAGGAAGTAGACCACGGGGCCTTTGAGTATTGATGCACGGTACCAAACAAATGAGACGACTGCAATTGATCACAGCTGGGTGAGAACAGGGAGTGTTGAGCAGGGCAGATGTTTGAAGTTTGCCTCTCTGTGAATTCACCTGTGTATAGTTAAACTAACATGGCTGTTTGTATGTGTAGTGTGCGGGGCTGCAGGGCAGGGCAGTGGGAGTGGGAGTGGGCGCGGTGTCAGGCGGACACGGGAAAGTGGGTTAAATTCCAGGCATTCTCATACATCTGAAGGCACACTGTGTCTGGTTTGTCTTCTCTACAACTTATTGACCCACTGGCTATGGAAAAACAATTTAACTGGATTTAATTTGTTGCTCCCCCCTTCCCCCTTTCCTCCTTCCCCTGCCTTTGTGTGTGTGTGTGTGTGTTTGTGTGCGCACCTCTGAGAGGTTGGGAATTCATCTTGTTTGGTAACTCCATGCCCAGTCCTTTGCAAATGAGACAGACCAGGTTTCATGGCAGCTTTGAGCTCTCCAGTCGTGTGTGGACTGTCACTAGGTTTGCTTGCCATGTGTGATGCTAAAAAACTGTGTTTATCTTATTCAGGGGAAAGAATTGGATTTGGATTACATGGATTAAACTTAGATTATTTTTCTTCATAATATATTTGGGCAACTCTCAGTCACATCTCTTTCTTTCCCTCCCTTTCGTGTGTTATTTGATCAGTCTAAGCTCTGTGCTCCAAAGGGTTAAAAAGCACAATGAAACCAGTTGCCTAGAGCCCTGACCACTTTTTCCATTCTTGCTGGAAAGTTTCCAGTGCTATTTATATGAAACCTCAGGCCCGACAATCAAGAAACCCTCTTGGCCAGGATAGAGTATTAAACATTATGATAAAGTTTGTTTCACTCAAATTGTTATGTAGAATACATTAGAAATGAAAGACATTAACATCAATGGTCTATCTCTTGGTATACAGTGAGTGAGTAGTCAAACATGTTCAAGCAGGCTCAAGTGAAATCATTCCATCCAACACTGTACATCTGATTCATGTTAAGAAGGAATGGCATTCTTTTTGGCTGAGATTTTGACATATTTTAGAATGACAACATAACTTTTGTTATTGTTTGTTGAAGATGAAGTTGGCCTGGAAGCCAACAGTGTAGTTTTTGGCTGCAGCCCACAGGATATGTGTGGGTTTGAATGGCTGAGAGGTCCTAGTCCAACATCGTCGGGTAGGTTATTAGAAAGCCAATAGAGTCTCACAAACAAAACTTTATATTATGACTCAGCGATATAGTAAGATATTTCCTTCAAGTACATGCTGCTCCACTGTATATCAATAAATGACATTCCCAGAAGAGGGCAGTGAAAGACACACATCTTTTTTTCACATTAACCAAACAACAGTTTTTTCCAGTTCCACCTTACTTTCATTTCACATCATTCAAACACACTATTTTATGTCAAATACATTGAGTTTTAAGAGCCAGATCAAAACAAACTAAATGTATCAATGAACATCTGTTCTCAGGTTAATAAAAGGGCAGTTACGTTGATTTTTATGCTCAAGACTTGCTTTAATTTATTGAAATTGAAAATGTTTCAGGTATTTTTAGAACAGAATGGAACAGACTAAATCTTGTCCACCAGGGTGGAAATATGTCATTGGCTCTCCAGCAGGGCTGGACTGGGCCATTTTTTTAGGCCGGGCATTTTTTACTTAGGCCAGGCCACCACCTGTTTTTTTTTTTTTTTTTTGGGGGGGGGGGGGTATTTATTTATTTATTTCATTCATTTATTCGGGGTGGGTAATTTCATTCAGCTTCGATACTTACATCTAAGAATAAATAGAAATTATATAATAACATTGGTTATATATAAATACTGTAAATGATATATAATTGCAATCCAATTCATCATAAAACAAGAAATGGCTCGATACAAAAGGTGGAAATTTGATACTGCAATACACAAAAACGGTATGTTCACTATAGACAGTAGTAATGATATGAGTACACCGTACTTCACACCCATAAGTACAAATATTCCATCACCCCCACCTCTGCCATCTTAATGACAGATGTATGAGTGACCCCGGTAGACGACACTTCACCCCCTCTTAATGACAGATGTGCGAGAGAACTTAATTTCAGGTCAGAGGCGAAATAAATCCATCAAACTGCCAGTCCAACTAGCCATGATGAAACAACCTGCCTGCTAGCTAGCATGCACACCATTTGCCCAGGTTGCATTGCTTAATGGCTAGGTTACATGACTGGCAGAGTTAGCACCAATGAAATTAATATCCAATTATAATACATATCTGAGTGATGACAGAGACATGTGTGACAGATGTCCATCTCTGTCTTACACAGATATCTGATTTATGAACCAGTTAGGTTGCAGTTTATCAATTATACTCACAGTGATCATGGCCGTAGTGCTCCCCGGGTCCACCTGTTGACCTTCTCCGCCCCTTGAAGCTGCCGCAGATGTTGAATCTCCGCGTCCAGAAGATGCAAACATATCGAATATTTTTCTACATTTTGCAGCATCCACCTGGAGGGCCATTCTCTTTTGGTCCCTAGCTCTTTCAGCGCCACCCTTTCTCTTTTTGCCATCCATGGTCAGATAAGCTACTATAAACTACTTTTTATCACGCTCGGTCTTAGCTGTTTTTACAGGCACCTTGTAGCCCGAGAGTGAGGGGACCTGCCGGGCAGACCCTGCCCTCAGCTCATTGGTCCAGCAGCTACATCAGTCATGAACAATGGGCCGAGCTACCAGTTTATGCACCAATAGGAGGGCTTATATACCGTCATTCGCCTACAACGGTATGTTAAATTGTTATTATATTTCACGTCGTAAAATAAATAAAATAAATAAAAATAACGCAGGCCAGTAGGCCAGAAAGCCTCGCAGGCCACCGGGACAATGCCCGGTTTGCCCGTATTGCCAATCCGGCACTGCTCTCCAGATACAGATAACGACAACATAAAAACAAAAACTGCCAAAATATGACACTGTTTTGTAAATATATTTTAAATATTATATGTGTGGGTTGGCAGCTGAACTTAAAGGGTAACTCCACAAATTTTGCACATTAAAGTGTGTTTACAGATTTTGGGGAGTACTACTGCATATGTGAAAAAAATAGTAAAAAGCCTCTTGTGGCTCCAGGGGAAGCTGCATGTAATCTGAAAAATTGCCTCCAGTGATGTCACTCAGTGGCAAAGTTCCATTGTGGGTAATGTAGGCAGCAGGTTTTGAAAAGGAAGAAGAATGTGTGGAATATAAAAGGTGCTATCTCTGCTTCTGTTGTATTGATTTTGATCATTTGTTTTTAAAGTGTCCATAATGAGTTCAACAGTGTTATAGGAGTGCAAATGCTAGACCAGTGGACTGCTGTTGAAAACCTGGTGCTTACATTACCCACAATGCAATTTAGCCATTGAGTGACATCTCTGGAGCCGATTTATCAAATTAAATGTAGCTTTTTCTGGAGCCAGAAAAGTACATTGTTAACCAGTGAAGTATATTGTTACAACTGTATAATTTGAAGCTACTGAGTGTACTTACTGAATGCTTACATTATAGTAAAGCTGCACTAATCAATATTTTTGTATAAGCAATAGGAAAATCGCTACATGTGATGTGAAACGTGTTGCTCATAGTTGCAAATACAAGAAAATGATCACCTGACTACAGTTCCCTTCAGCTCTACAGAGCATCTTTCAGCTCATTGTTGTCAAGTCAAAAGTCCAGTGTGTAGGGTTTAGGGGGATCCATTGGCAGAAATGGAGTATAATAATTATGTTTTCATTAGCCTAAAAGCACCTCAAACTGGTGTGTTTTCATTATCTCAGAATGAGCCTCTTATTGTATATCTACAGAGGGAGTGGGTTCTCTGCCATGTTGCGTTGCCACCTTTTTCTACAGTAGCCCAATACGGGCAAACCAAACACTGGCTCTAGAGAGGGCCTTTTGCTTTTTTAGCAGCCACTGTAGGGAAGGGTGAGACGAAGTGTATTGCGTTGGTTGTAATCTGCAACCTACCTATATAAATCCTACAGACTGGACCTTTAAATGGCTCGGTCTCAACGCCCTCATCCACATTGTGTCCTGCTGTAGCAGGCAGCTGGTTTTGGTGAAAATGTTCAAATAATCTCACTGTACCAAACAGAAGACAGAGTTAACGCCTCACTGGTGAACAGAGTGGAGCATTTTGCTAAACAGCTATATGCTGAAAGTAGATAAGACTTAACTTAAGACCAGTAATACAACTTCAAATGAATGCTACTGTTGCTTCATGTCTGCTGGATGTATCAAAGGCAACTGTCTGCTTATATGTTCACCAAATAAAATGTCATTGTTGTGTTTACAGCTTGTTCCACTGCCCCACAGCCAAAAACTACACTGAAGAGTTAGGTAAGTCATTTATCTTAACGTACCAGCTTCATAATCACTTTAATGTGACAGTGAATTGTAACAGATTGAATGGTGTCTCAGCCATTATCACTTGTTCCTGCACTATGTAAGTTCAGTGAGTGGGTAACATCACAGTGTGTAATGCTTTATAGCAGCTCATCACACACAGCACCACTGATATTGGTGAAACTGGATCATATTTTATAAAGAAAATGTTGTCTGGTTTTCCCTCTGATCTCCTCCAGCTTCTCTGCCTCAACTCTGTGATTGTGTAAATGCTGCGTGTTGTAGCTACAAGTTAGCTCTGTTTGTGGACTCTGCTTGGAGCACTGCCTGATAGTGTAAGCGTTTACACCGCAATCACAGCAGCTTTGGACCACTGGAAAAGGGGGTTTTCAGATCAGGGGCCTGAATTGGCTCTATAACCAGAGCAAGGCAAGCAGTTTGTCCCAAAAGCACAGAGACAACATTCCACAGAGTAACATGTGTACTGTTTCCATCACCAGTTTTTCAGCTGTTTCGGGAGTCATGTTTAGTTACTGCTGGTGAAAACACAACATTTCCTGTAATACTGCTTCGATTACTAAATAATGGGGCTTGTAACGTGTTTCTAACTGTAACTGAAGAGAGAAGCCACTCAGTCAGCAGTGATTCTTTGATAGTACCGCGTCATTAGTTAAAGACACACCTTCAAGCAGGTGGCTCAGTTGTGGCAGAAATGCAAATCCCCACTGTGCCGAGTGAAACTAAGTAGAGCCAGGCTGCCAGTTCTTTATGGAAAAACGCCATTCGACTGCCGCGTGGCAAAAATGCCCGAGAATGCGCGTTCACTTCATGACATTGTTAAGACGTACTGAGTTTTGTTTGTGATTAGCAGGTAATGTTACCTGACATCTGACAAAACGTTACAGAAACCTGCAATTTGTATTCATGACAATTGTGTTGCACTCAGAGACAGTGGGGATGCCAAATCACACAAAATACTTTTTTTTTTAACATAATGTAGCTTTAATGGTGAAAATGAAAATAGATAACTCATAAAAATGAAAATAACAAAAAGTAGCTACATAAGAAGTATAGTATGGGTAGAAACTGACTCAGACACAGCATCACTTCAGAAGATGTTTCAAAGTTGTGTCACTTTACTCCCACCTCACCCAGTCTCTCTCTCTCTGACCCCCTCCCTGTCTCTCTCTGTGTCTCTCCATCTCTGTCTCTCCCCCCTCCCCCTCTTCCTGTATCTCTCCCCCCTCTGTCTCTCTCTCTCCATCTCTGTCTCTCCCCCCTCTTCCTGTGCCCCCCTTCCTGTATCTCTCCCCCTCTGTCTCTCTCTCTCCCTGTGTATCTCTCCCCCCTCTGTCAGCCCCTCTCCTCGTCTCCCCTGTCTCTCCCTTATCTCTCTCCCCCTGTCTCTCTCTCTCCCTCTCTGTCTCTCTCTCTCCCCCCCTCTCTCTCCCTGTGTGTCTCTATGTCTCTCTCTCCCTCTCTCTCTCCCCGTCTCTCGGTCTCTCTCTCCCTGTGTGTCTCTATGTCTCTCTCTCCCCCCCTCTCTCTCTCTGTGTCTCTATGTCTCTCTCTCTCCCGTCTCTCGGTCTCTCTCTCTCCCTGTGTGTCTCTATCTCTCTCTCTCCCCCGTCTCTCGGTCTCTCTCTCTCCCTGTGTGTCTCTATCTCTCTCTCTCTCCCCCGTCTCTCGGTCTCTATCCCTCTCTCTCTCCCCTCTCTCTCCCTATGTGTCTCTATCTCTCTCTCTCCCCCTCTCTCTCCCTGTGTGTCTCTATGTCTCTCTCTCTCACAGACGTCTCCATGGAGGGCTCGTGCAGCGGTCCCGTCTTACTACTTCCCAGAGCACATTTCAACATGACATAAGAAGCACAATCCGGCTCTTCAGCAAGAGGCTCAGCGGTTTTGCCCGGCATCCCTCGCAGCATCCTAGCGGCACCAATTTACAACTTTTTTCTTTTTTCTTTTTTTTTTTACATTCCCCTGTTACTCCCCCTCCACCCCCCGTACTTCTTCATCCGTTCCCGGGACACAAGTCAGTTTCCTCTGGAACTAAGGGAGGTTTTATCTTGTTCTTCGGGGATCCGCATGGATGTGGCAGCGGTAGAGGGGATGTCTCTGCCGGGTATCCGACCCTGGAATCGGCCGGCTCAAGTGATACCGAACCAGAGGAAGGTCAGAGCGAGACGGAAAAGACGAAAGGAGTTGGTGTTGATCCAGATATGCTTGTTCGGCGGCTTGCTGCTGGTCGTGAAGGGGTTTTCCTGCCTAGCGGAACATTCAGGTGAGGGTCTGTGTGCGCTGAGCTCCTGCTCCCCGGCGGGGCAGCCCGGTGCTTCAGCGCTCTTCATGCTTCCATCTGGTCCCTTTCTACTGGACCGTGTTCATGTGCTCCATGTGTGCACACAGGCTCACAGCTGTGCTGTACAGTGAACATTACCATGAACAGTGTTGGCTGCTGTAACGTTAACGTGAGGCTGCTTCCTGTCATCACTTGTTCTGCTCAGTGTGAGTGAAGGGACTCAGTGTGACACTTCTTAGACTTAGAGACTTACATGTCTGAATGACCGGTGTGCTCACGGGTTCATTATAAAGTGTGACACAGTGTATTTGTATTGGAGGACTGAAGGTTTGGCTCTGTTCCCAAATATTCCTGTAGTCATGTGTTTGGGAACATTAAAAAAAGTGTGCTCCGTAGCATTTACAGGATGTCATGACTTTATCAACACCGCTCCATTTAGTTATTCTGTTAAGACATATCAGAACCAGTGACCTACATCCACTAAACCTTTAACCCCAGTTTGACCTGAACAATGACCGTCAGGGTGTCTTCTGTTACAAAGGAACACAGGAGGCTGTGAGCTTTACCTCAGGGCTGAGGGATGCAGAGGCACCTGTGGGTGTAGGTGTAGGTGTTTTAGCTGCAGAGCAGTGAAATCAGGGCAATGAGCCCCAGGGTATAGGCCTACACCGCTCGGGGGCTACTGCAAATGGTTACACAGTGTCTCTTTCACTCTCTAACTTTACTTAAGTGCTGTACTGCCATGGTTGTTCAGTGATTAGTATTGCCGATGCATCCAAATGAAATCAGATGAAATCCTGATAATGAATGAGGGCACTGCTTCCTAACTGCAAACATCTGTACTGCTTGTGTCACTGCCTGCATGTTCCTCTCTTTCTCTTTGTATCTATCTTTGACTTAGCCCCCCAACACTTCACTTGATTACTGAGTCAGCGTCAGCTAAAGTGAGATGCATTTATCACTTTCCATGGACAGAAGGCCTGCTTGAATATTCATACTCTCATGATTTGTGCATCATCAGTGGGACAAAATATTTTTTTTTCATCTTTGCCTCCCCTCTGCATATCCTGGTTACATGGAAGTGCTAACAGTGCTGCTCTCTGCATGTGTTCGAAATTATATGCGAACAAGAGACGACACTGGGACGTTTAATGCACTTCCCTTGTCCCCATTGTGTTCTTGTCGACTCTTAATCAGCTTGCCGGAATATCAATTAAAGTTGATTATTTATGATGTGCTTAATGAGGTTCTGCTAAATTGGGCTTGATGTTGTGGAGCTGGAAGCAGAGCACTCAACGCCTCCTCACGGTGGCACATTAACCATTCCCACACTCCTCTTCTTCTCTCAGTGTGTAAGATAGCAAAAGATAGAAGGAAGGAGGGAGCAGTACAGCGCTGTCACGCAAACTTCACTGCTGCTGCTGCTGCTGCTGCTGTAGCTGCTGTGTCTGGTGTAGTGAAGGTGAGGCCAGGTGAGAAGTTCAGCCATGCCCTGAGGACTACTGAATAACTGGGGTTTTTAATTCTATCTGAATCCCTCTCTTTGGCCAGACTTGTGGTTGGCAGGATGGAAAGGGCAGAAAGCTCCTGCTGGGCTCTCTGAAGTATGAAATGAATTCATTGGTGTTGCTGCTTTCTTGAAGAATGTGCAGATGTAGCCACAGTAGAAGCCCCACTTTGTGCGCTGCGCTGTTGCCTCCACCCCCCCACGACTTGGAATCATGGAATTCCCCTTGAATGTATGAATTGGGGGGGGGGGGGGGGGGTGTACCCAACTGATACATCTGTGGTGTATCAACAAAGTTTTGTTCTCATCCTACTTTCTCTTTCTCACATGCTCAGCAAACACACACACACACATACACACACTGACAGACAAACACACAGAGACACACACTGACTGACTGACACACACACACACACACTTTACCTCGGATCGAGTACAGTTGCGATGCAGTAGAGTGTTTTTTTCCCGTGTCAGTGAAACGTCATTGTTTTGATGCCATGGTCCTCGTCTGTTTCTTTGGTCAAAAGTCTCTAAAGCACAGTCACAGCAGGAATCACATATGATGCCAAAGCATCAGAGCTCACTTTTTGAGTTAGTTCCTCAAACGGTTCCAGAACAGATAGTCAAGAAGTGTCCACTGGTGAGCGGTGAGATTGTCGGGGAGCTCATATTTGGACCCAAATACTCCCAGAGCCCACTTCTGCTCGATGAGAGACTGTAGCATGTAGTACGTAATACGTATTATTCCAGCGGGTCTGCACGTCTTGCTGGAGTCTTCTCAGTTGCTGGTTGAGCTGCACCTGAATGTCTTCCAGGCGGGAGTAGGCTAAGGCAGAACGTTTAAAATGTCCAACTATTTTATGTACAACTGCCAATGCATCAGCTACACTTCTCTGAGCCAGAAGACCCTCGTTGACAGCCAGCTGAAGGGTGTGAGCAACACACGGCAGGCTAGGGAGTCCAGCATCACTCATGGCCTTGATCTTATTTTTGGCGTTGCCCGGAGCACAACAAGAACAGATCTTTTTGGAATGGCCCGTCTGTAGCATATCATCAAACGCACCTGCTATGGCATGGCTAGTGTGCGAACACCGTAACTGATTTGCTTGTAGAGCGATTCTCTGCAGAGTAAAATCCTCATCAATACACTGTGCAGAGAGACATTGGGCTGACCCTGCTAGTCCAAAAATCAGTGGTGAAGCTGAAGGCCGAAATGTCCTGCAACAGGCTGTTGATGTGTCAAAGTCATGAACTCACCTAAATACACCTGATTTTTTTCATCAAGATCCATGCATTCCTGCCCAAGTAATGAATAAAAATGTCAAAAAACAACAACTCGCTATGTTATAGAAAGTGAAAAATTCCTGAATTCGTCCCTTTATCTAGATTGACACCAAAAGTTAATGGGGTTTATTCTGGGCCAAGTCCAGTCCTACACCCATTTTTTATGGAAATCCAGGCAGTGGTCAGTAACCAACAAACAAACGCACATGGATGAAAACATAACCTCCTTAGCGGAGGTATTTAGCTGGCACAGCTATCTGCTACACAAATAAAAGTCACTTTGCATTATGACTGGGTATCAAACTTCATTGGTCAGTACATTTTTGCTAATGACCAAAATGTCTCCTTGTAACAAAAGCTGTTAATCTTGCAAAATGCCGCAAAATTCATGTTTAGATTCATACTCTTCTTAAAAGAAATGTGCAGAGTTTGTAGAGCTGTAGCGACTAGTTAACAATCAAACACTCTATTAACAAAAATATTTTTTTAAAGGCCGGTTTTACGTCATTTTCCACCCAAAAATGCCAAACATTACGCTTCAGCTTTTAAAATGTGAATATTTGCTGCTTGTCTTACTCGTCTACAACCATGATTCCAAAACAATTAGTATGCTGTGTAAAACATAAATAAAACAGAATGTGATCATTTGCTAATCCTTTTTGACATATACTCAATTGAAAACAGTACAAGTACCTCATCACCTTCATTGATTTTTGTAAATATATGATTATTCAGAAGTTGATGGCAGCAACATGTTTCAAACAAGTTGGGACAGGGGTAGCAAAAGACTGTGAAAGTTGTGGAACGCTCCAAAAACACCTGTTTGGAAAATTTCACAGGTAAACGGATTCATTGGTAACAGGTGATCAGTATCATGATCCTTTTGAGGATGCCCCTTTCATACCCAATCAACTCAGCCTTTCGAGGCTTAGTCATTCACAAGCAAGGATTGGGCAATTCCCCACCTTGTCAAACACATGATTGTATAAAGGATATTACTACATGGGCTCAGGAACACTTCATAAAACTGTTGTCAATAAACACATGACTGAATTCTGTTTTTATTTATGTTTTACACAGCATCCCGACATTTTTGGAAACAGGGTTCTATGATGGTAAACTGAATATCTTTGGGTTGTTCATGTTAATGTTCAAACAGACATCACCTTGAAAAGCGAAGATGGAAATATTTCACTATTTGCTGAGACTTTGTACCCTAAACAATTAATTAAAAAACTGCTGCTATGATACTGGTTTACAAACAAACAGAGTACCTCGTGAAATGATGCAAAAGTGGCAAGCTAGCATAATACTCCTTGTCATCAGAATTTCATGTTGCCCTCTTCTCCCTGGCTGAGGAATGGTCAAAACTGGTTTATTGTTTTGTATTTTAGACACGTGAGAATGATGTAGTTGGATGGGGCGTCTTGATGTCATGATGTGTAGATGTTGTAAGATTGTTGTTATCGCAAAGGTTCGATAACAACAATCTTGATCGGACAGTTTCTTATAGATATCTTGATCGGACAGTTTCTCATAGATATCTTAATTTGATAATTTCTGGGCTGTTTTATTCATGCATGCTCATATTATTGAAAGTTATTGATAAAAATCAGCCATCATACAACAGTATCAGACTCAAGTGTATGACAAGGCCCCATCTAGATGCAGTCATTGCTGCACTGAGACGTCCTTGAACCTGTTTTAAAAGTACACTTTTCACTGTGACAAACATGTTCCAGGTTTCGATGTCTCCAGCCACAGCAGCAAGGACCAGGAGAGATGGGGAGGGAGGAGGCTACTGCAGGAAATGGACAACAGCAGCCTGGAGGAAATGGAGAGTGAAGGATCTAAGAACTGCACTGCTCCAGGTAAGACAGAGACAAGATGAAAGAAAGAGGACATCCAAGTGTTCTCTCCCTCCCTCCATCTTTTCCTCCCTCCCTACATCCAGAACAGAGAGAGGGAGATGGAAAAAAAAGTGTGAAACAAATGATCACCCCACATGTTCTGTCTTTCTACCCTCTCTGCCCCCCCCCTGTTTTCACTGCCTGATGTGGGGTAACCCAGATTGTGAGGTCAGGTGATTTCCCACGAGCTCGGGCTATAGCAGGCGGTGACATTCTGGCTGTCTCAGCGGTTTTCACTGTGGTTCTCTGTCACGTGTTTCTCGGATCCTGCAGGTTTCGTTCTCACTCGCTCTCTCCTTCTCTCTCTGACTCTCTCTTCATCACTCCCATTCCCTTGCTCTGTGTTTCCCTCATGTTTTTCCCCCATTGTGGCTAGATCGCAGGAAAAAAATCCCTGTTTCCATGGCGACCTTTTATCTTATCATCAACCAGCAACTTCTGTTTGAAGCACTCAAGGATAGCGTGTGAGGATGCTGAAGACTTCTTGTTTGTAGAGTTCAAAACCACTCAGTCCAAATAAATCAGATGAAATCAGGCATGTGTAGGTGACATTCAAATTAAGAAATATTTTCACGTCATATTAAACCATGTCTCCATGTTGTACTCCAGCCTGTTTCTCATTGGAGCAGTCCTAACGCATGCATGGACTCTCACCATCACCCATATCTGTTGCTATTTTTAGATTTAGATGGGAAGAAATTTGCTCCTGTTGTAATTCATGTGTATGAGGTAGGATGGAAAGAGATGACTTTGCTGCATCTCTGTCACTCGTGACATCTTTTTTACCCTGAGCCTGAGACAGTTTACCTCCCCTCAGAGGGAGGGGCGGTTCTCTTGTGAGCTCATTAAGCAAAATGGTCGTCATCAATCTCCCTTCTCACCCTCCCAAGGTCACTGCAGTCATCTATAAAGGAAGCCGAGGTCAAAGTTCAACTCATTCTCTTATCCTGCTTATTATACAGTAGCTGCTCTTTCCTCCTCCCATGCTAAAATTAACGCACATACCCCGGTGGCTTCAGCCCCTGTCACCCTCTCGAGGACTTTTTTGCTAAAAAAAACCCCCTCTATTTTCTGAAAGTCTTGGCCTGCTCTGGTGATTTCTTCTCCTGTCCCTGGCACAAGACACGTAAAACATACCTCTAAAACCTACCCTGGGGAGGTGGGGAGTCATTCTTCTGTTGACCTTTGAGAGGTGACAATCTTCTTGTTTTAAAAAGATGGTAGATGTGTGAAGGAAAGGTTGTCGGAGAAGTATGCATGGGCATGTGCATTTTGTTGGTTAAGAGCTGCAACTATTTGTTTTTTTCATTATCAAAAAAATGTTTGTTCCCTCACAATTCCCTCACAACATCCTCACTGGGAGATGAACTGTTTAAGTGAAAGCCTTATCTGGCTTGTGTCTGTCAGTTCTGAAGACTATGGGCTCTAGGCGGCGCACAGCGCAGTGTTAGTGTCATTGCTAGCTTCCGACTGAAGCAGTTGTCATTTTCACTCCCAGCACCCACGTTGTGTAAATAGCAAATGTACTTGCGGCCACCTGTGCGCCCTGTGCGTAAGATGCGCCTACACAGGTGGGTTCACACCGTGCATACACTCTGATATTTTTTATCTGAGAGGCTGCTTTTAGTTATTTAAAACATTTCCATGACCGCAGTAATGTACTGTTACAAATGTCGTGGCACATTTAATCAACAAAACTAAAAGCTGGAGAGGAAACTCTACAGAGAAAACAGAATTAAACTTTAAGCTTCTAAAATAAATATGTTGAGACAGGATCTCAGGATTTATCAGGACAGCCTCTTCACTCCAAACTATTTTACTCTATGAAACTGAACTGTGTGTGTGACCTTTCGATGTGTAGAAGAACACAGAACATAAATTAACATGAAATTGTGATAAACAAAGTAGCAGAGGGTCCAGCAGCCAAGGACCACATCCCTGTCCTTTACTGAAGACGAGTGCTACTCTTAATATGTGCCAGGCCCGGGCACACCTGACTCTTAAAGGGAATGGGAGACGACACTCTGATTGGTTTAATTTATGTGCCGCCCAAAACACACCCATGACTAATACATAGTCTAAATACAACCCCTTTGCTCCATGCACTGCACTTTGCACCCAGATTATACGCCGTTTAACTGGCAAAATGGACTTGGACACGCCCTAAATGCACTAGCGTTTTGTGCTTTAGACCATGCACTATAGACCGTTTAAATAGGGCCTTATAAGTTTGAAAGTGAAACAAATTTGGTGGTGCAGAATTAGAACAAAGTGAGCTCTGACCTCCATAACCTGCTCTGCTTGAGGCTTGTGGCTTAAAGCTACCTTAGCCACTCCAAGCATAGCACACCCAAATCTCCGATCAAACTGCCAGTAGTCAAGTTGCATTGTGGGCAATGTAGGTGCCAAGTTTTGACAAGTAAGAAGAACGCGTTTTACAACAACAACAGCCTCTGAGTGAGCAACCTACAAGCTTAAAATGGCAAGTTGCTAATGGCACGAACCTAAACAGGCTAGCAGCTGTTACCCTTTCTTTTGTCGGGATTTAACCATATTAATGCCAGGGTTTGCCACCCACATGCAAAAGAAATGCCCCACAACAAGATTTTGCAGGGATGTTTCTGCATCCTGGGTTTAGTGCTGCCCAAAACCATTGTGATGGGTTTTAAGAACAAACAAGCCAAAGGATTTTTTTCCCCAACACCAAAAAGAGAGAAGACCTTTCTCCAGCTTTGACGCAGCACTGTGAAAATGCATTGCCTATAAAAAGTATTCACCCCCTTGGATGTTTTCCTTTAATTGCTTTTATAAATGGAATCATGGTCAGTATAATTTGACTTTCTAAACAAAAAATGTACAAAAAAACTCTTTAATGTTAACGTGAAAACAGATTTCTATAAAGTTAGTAAGTTTAAGTTAGTTAATTAAAAATATATCATGTAAAATAGGTGATTGCATAAGTATTCGCCCCCTTTAAATTAACTGACCTTAATTCAACAGAAGACCAGCCAATTGGTGCTAATAGTCTCACAACTTGTGAAATGGAGATCACCTGAGTGCAGTGAATGTGTCTCAAGTGATTGTAGTATAAAGACACCTGTGTCTGAAGGTCCAGTCACTGTTTAATCAGTATTCCTGGCTACAATTACACCATGAAGACAAAAGAACATTCCAAGCAACTCTGTGAAAAGGTTATTGAAAAGTATAAGTCAGGGGATGGATACAAAAACATTTCCAAGTCACTGAACATCCCCCGGAGTTCAGTTAAATCCATCATTAAGAAAGGGAAGGAATATGGCACATGTGTAAATAATCTGCCTAGAGCAGGCCGTCCTCACAAACTGAGTGACCGTGCAAGAAGGAGACTAGTGAGGGAGGCCACCTAGACACCTATGTTTACTCTGAAGGAATTAAAAGCTTCAGCAGCTGAGATGGGAGAGACTCTGCATTCAACAACTGTTGCCCAGATTCTTCACCGGTAAAAACTTTGTGGGAGAGTGGCAAAGAGAAAGCCACTGTTGAAGAAAGCTCATTGAATCTCACAAGAGTTCACCCAAAGGCATGTGGGAGACTCCAAGGTCAACTGGAAGAAGGTTCTTTGGTCTCATGAGACCAATATTCCGTTTTTTGGCCATCAGACTAGACGCTATATATATTTTGGCGGACACCAAACACTGCACATCACCACAAACACACAATCCCCACTGTGAAGCATGGTGGTGGTAGCATCATGCTGTGGGGGTGCTTCTCGGCAGCAGGCCCTGTAAGGCTTGTAAAGGTAGAGGGTTGTTGAGTTGGTGCTCCCAATTATTAAATGTTTATGTGTTATTTTGTGTTTATGATGGGCAAACTTAATGTTATGTTATGTTTATTGATTGATTGTTTGAGTTGATTGAGGACTGATTGATTGACTGACAGGCCAGCTGTCTGATATCCATTGTGGGCGTGTTTAATAAAAGCCTTGCACCCGCAGCTGAGTGCAGTTGTGTGTAGGTGACCTGGGAAACAGCAGAGCGTCTCCGATTCATGTTTATTTCTTTCAGTATATTCTTTCATCCTTGTATTCGGTGCTTGATCTTTTAACTTTTGGGTTCACAATGCTGTGCCGCTGTATAGCCCTACTCTGTCAACAGGTTACGGGCCCAGAGTAATCCAGAGACAGTTTAGTGTGTTTCCACCGTGTGTGATGATTAGACGCTGTGATGAATGCAGCAAAATATAGGGAAATCCTGTGGGACAAACTAATTTAGTCTGCATACAGTGAAAGCTACACAGAAAATGGTTTAAAGACAACAAGGTGAATGTTCTGGAGTGGCCGAGTCAAAGCCAAGACCTCAGTCCACTAGAGAATTTGTGGCTACCTTGAAAAGGGCTGTTCACGCCTGATCCCTGTGCAACCTGACAGAGCTTGAGCAGTTTCGCAAAGAAGAATGGAATAAAATTGCAGTGTCCAGGCCTGATTTAGATCTATCCACACAGACTCAGTGCTGTGATTGCGGCCAAAGGTGCATCTACTAAATACTGACTTGAAGGGGGTGAATACTTGCAATGCAATCACTTATTGTACATTATATATGTTAATTGATTGACATTACGTTGAAGAAATCTGTTTTCACTCATTAGGGACACTAGACTCAGACGAAACATTGGTTTCTTATGATGTTACGTCACTTTTTACATACATTCCCACTCGAGAAGCTGTAAAGATGGTGAAGAAACGCCTGCTACAGGACAGCACTCTGTCCAGAAGAACCAACTTGATCCCAGACTACATGTGTGCCTTACTTGACCTCTGCCTGACGACCACCTCCTTCCAGTACACTGAAGGTTTCTACAGACAGAAGCATGGCTGTGCCATGGGCTCACCGGTGTCCCCAATAGTGACCAACCTCTACATGAAAGAAGTTGAGAGCAGAGCCTTGATTACCTTCACAGGAACTGCTCCTAGCCACTGGTTCAGATATGTGTACGATACCTGGATCAAAATCAGAACAAGGGAAGTGGAAGCCTTCACAGAACATATAAATGGTGTGGACAACAACATCAAATTTACACGGGAAGATGTCAGAGGAGACAGTCTGCTCTTCTTGGACTGTGCAGTACACACTGGAGAAAATAGAAGCCTCAACATTGAGGTGTACAGAAAACCTACACACACAGATCAATACTTGCTGTTCGACTCTCATCACCCACTGGAGCACAAGCTGGGGGTCATCAGAACCCTAAACCATCGGACTGAGACCGTGCCCACAAAGACAGAGGGGAAGGAGAAGGAACAGAAGCACATCAGGGGAGCACTTAAAACGTGTGGCTACCCAAACTGGACCTTTGTCAAAACCTCTAAAAGATCCAGAGCAGACAGAGAGGAGGAGACGGTTAAAAGGGACAACATTGTCATTCCTTATGTCGCAGGAAAATCTGAAAAACTCAGGAGGATCTTCAAACATACAACATCATATCCCGGTTCACTTTAAACCTACCAACACACTGAGGCAGAAACGTGTCCATTGTAAGGGCAAAACACCCAGACATAAACAGAGTAATGTAGTTTATGCTGTTCAATGCAGCCAGGACTGCACAGATTTGTACATTGGGGAGACAAAACAACCTCTCCATAAACGAATGGCACAACACAGGAGGGCCAACTCCTCAGGTCAAGACTCTGCTGTCCACTTACATCTGAAGGAGAAAAGAGTTGTTGATGTTATTATTGCAATTCTTGCTTGTTAGACAATCAGCTGATCAACAACAAACATTAATTCATATCACGGATGAAGTTACTGTTTTTCATGATACATCTGTTATTTCTGTGTGCCAGAGAGCCTAAATATTTAATCAACATTTAGGTAAATGTACGTATTGGAACACATTCACTATCAGCAGAATATTTAGAGGTCCATATCGCAATCATGGCCAATAACATACCTACAAAAAACCCAAAATGTCAACCTCGTGATGGCACTAGGGGAAAATCAGGGGATCACCAAGGTCAGTGGGATTCATTGTCTGGGGAACCATGAACGACTAAATATCATAGGCAAACCATTTTATAATTTTTGAAAATTTTCAGTCAAGGCTAAACTGATTTACTGCCTAACCGACAGACAGCGCCACCTGCTGTAATAAAGGTTCAACTATTTATAGGTTATCATATCAACATTATTTTTATGTCATTTCTGCCAATTGTCAGTTTACCTATCGACTAGTCTTGAGTGAAATCCCGCAGCACTTAAGCTTGCGCAAGTATTTGTGTGGGTGTGTATTTCCAAAGCTTGCCAGTCACAGAGTAGAACATAAGCCTGGCTGATGAGGAAGTATCCCAACATGAGCTCTGTGTTCTGGGGGGATGCAGCACGGCGGAGGCACTCACTGATTGTTGCCTGAAATTAGAGGCCTGCTGATCAAGAGCTTGAAAGACTGAGGATGAGAGACAGTCAGAAACACAGAGAGGAAGAGAGACAGGGCCTCGTTAGCTAACCCCCACCCCCTGACCCATCCCCCCCCCACCCCCGGCTACACATGAAACAAGCCATCATACCTATCATTACCTCGCCCTCCCTGATTTTAATTTGAGGACCCCACTGCTTCAATTAATTCCTGACACTTGTTTAGTCCTCCCACCCTCTCCCATCTCCATTGCTCTGTCATTTTTCAGTTAGAGGAAAAAGAGGGGAAGCATCTTTGTAACTTGAGTGTGTGTGTGCGTGCGTGTGTACAGTTGGGGAGATTTATATATATATATATACATGTAATCTTATACAAAAAAAGCCCTCTCTGTCCTGCCCTTGACCTTCCTTTTATCATGGAAAAGAGGAGCAGCCCAGATCTTGTGTGCAAGGCCACGCTGTGCTTTGATGCCCCAAGTTTATGATGGAAAATAAGGAAAATCCATTACTTTTGAAGATGTCTGAGCAATGGGGAGATTAGTCATACCTTAGTCTTCATCTGCAGTAAACTGATAAAATGCATTTTTTAACACACAGCTGTGCACACACACAAACACTCTTTCTACCTCCTCCATTAGCTCCATACAGATACACATACACCCACACACCACACAGATCCATCTTTTCTCCCAGTCCTTCTCTCCAACACATTTGCAAACACAGGTGGTTAATGTAACCCCCTGAGCAGCTCTGTGTACAGTAGTGAAGGCTGTGTGATTAGACAGGTAGCGGTGTGGGTACCCCGTACATGCGAGGGCTCTCTCCAGGGGTCTTTCCCCAGAGGCTCTCCTCCTCTGCTATTAAACATCCTCGCCTCTCTGCTCAGCTCAGCTCAGCTCCGACGCAACACTCCATTTTGGGAAAGGAGGCTGCTATGACTTAATCAGGGCTTCCCTGTGAGAAATTTGGTGTGTGCGGTGCATGCGTGTGGTTGCAAGTTGAACTGTTAGAAGGTAAACCTCGTTAAGAATAGTATTGATTAATGCGAGGGTGCTGGCCCTGGTTTCTTCAGCGAGTAGGTGTGTGTATGTGGTGGTGTGTCACCCTGTGTGGGTACTTATGTTTTTGTTCATGCCTGCCTCACTTCACGTGGGCAGCCTTCTGGCTCCTCCCCTTGTGCCAGACGCAAGTAAGTAGGCATCGCCATAATACAGCTGATGAATTAATCAAATCAGAAAAAATGATCACTCCCTAATACCTCGACTATAGACCTCCACTAATCAAATGCAAAATTGGCTAGGGGGGCTCCCACAATGATTTCCTCTGAGAAATTAATTCTTCCATATTACAATATTAGCTGTGAGTGGGCTGCTGCTGCCTTCCCAACACAACAACAATAACTGTATTAACAGTTGCATATGGTGGCAAAGTTCTTTCATAACTGCCTAACGTGCAGATTGGCAAAGTCATCTTGTTGTGTTATTGCAGGAGCCGGAGCTCAGCGCTCAGGGGAATAAGACCAATCCATCATAGCAATTAGCTCAGCGAGGCCAAGAGTCCCTTCTACAGCAGCTCCTGCTGATTCTCTACCTCTTTCTCCCTCAATTTCTCATACTTCTCTGTAGGTAGAACATTTAGCCAAAATTACTTTTTGTTTGTCTCGTTGCTGTTGTCCTTTATTTCCTTGCTCATTGATTGTCATGTTTCTTTGTCTCTCTTCTATCTCTCCCCACATACGGAGGAAATTCTTCCCAGTTCCCCTGCTGAATTATAGAGGTCAGGATGTTTGCCAGCCACAAAAGTGGCTCGACACACCTTTAAAGATTCATCCTGCTGGTGTGACTGTGAGTGATGTTGAGGCTGTTTACTGAGGGCCACGAACATCCTCCTTTACTGCCGCTTTCCACAAAGAGTTTGTAGGACAAAGTATTTTTCTGAACAGCATCTTTAGATTACAGTTAAACTACTTATTGGGGTGCAGGCTCCTCAGCATATCTCACTTGTTACCATTTAAATTGGATTTCCGATTATTGCCAAAAGTGAGCTCTGTGGCAAACACAAGCTTATGATACACGTTACGTTCAGCAAAATAATCACAGATGAACACCACTTGTGATTTTCGAAGCCTAAATTAAATCACTAGCATTAAAAGCTAATGTTAGGCTATAAACAGACTACACTGGGGTCACATGACTTAAAAGTCACCGCCACTAAGTGTCTTACTACACAATTACTATACACGTTTTCTGTTTAATTGAATTGATTAATTGAAAATGAAAACTGTGTCATTACCTAGTCAACCTAAAACCGATGGCAGGTCTGGTGAAGTTTTGCAGTCCACGAAACATTTCTGGAGCTTCACAATAAAACAGAGTTGCTGGGGACTTAAAAACAAAACAAACAAAAAACAACTATAAAAAGAAGCCACAAGAAGTGGGTGCACACTTGATTCAGGATCTCAGGGCTCATTTTTTATGTTTTAAGACAAGTCCCCATCTCCTTTAGTTGTTAAGGAAAATGCTGTAACACTGTTTTGCTGTTCAACTCCAGAAATGCTTTGTGGACTAAGAAACCTCGTCCAACTTCCCATCGCCCCTGCCTTTGCATGGCTAAACCAGCCAACATGCATGTGTTGCACAGTAGAACATAAAAGGTTTAAGTGCACACGAAATTGTGTTAACACCTGTCCAATAAAGCAACTTTATGTAGCTACTTTACCTTAAAATAACAGCTTCAAAATAATGTTAATGTTACAGTGAATGTAATAGGGTGAATGGTGTCTCTTCGGTGAGTGAGTAGGATCACCCTGCGTAACGCTTTACAGCAGTACATCAAACACCAGCAACTTTCAGTAGTTTTGGTGGAACTGGATAATGGAGAAAATGGTTTCTGGTTTTCCCTCTAATGTTCTCAGACTGCTCTACCTCATCTGTTAACTATAATAATAATAATAATATAATAATAATAATTACTAACCACGTTGGCCATTCCCACCTGAAGCTAGTGTCTGTAGCCTGAATAAGGAGGTGCTGTCACCTTTGCCATCCAACTGTGAGAGAGGTGTGTGCAGCCGAGTCATGTTTGTGATATTTGACACATTCAGTAAGTGCACTGTCTTATAGCCACGTGAAAGTGGTATTTTTGTAGATGTTACATGCTATCCCTCTGCTGGCCAGGACGGGCAACTGTGGCTGATGCTTGGCCTCCTGCCTTTCCAGGTGAAAGCGGTCTGGCTGATTATGGATAAACAATAAGAGGGGTAGGGCACTAGGCTCTGTCCCTCTCTCTCTCTCTCTCTCCATTCAACCTGACCAGAGATTTGGCCTGGAGGCCAGCTGTGGTATTATGTTCTGTTTTATGTTTATCTGATGGGTGCGGTAGTTCCGTTTTCGTGGCTTTGTTTCAGTTAGGTTTAGTAGTTTCTTTGTGTTAGGGTAGTGGTCTAGTCCCCAGCTCTGACGATCCTGGTGGGTTGGTTTGGGAAGCCGCCCTTCTTTTGTTTATTTTGGCCGGCCCATCAGTTTGTTTGTTTGACTGTTTTGGGGTTTCTCCCTTTGTTTGGTTGCTGTTCATTTAATAAATTAATCTTCTTTTAAACTGCAACTGGACTTGGTTGTTTGTGTTGGACCTCTTTAGGTGTACCTCCTGAAGGGAGTCGTGACAGTAGATTACAGCACACACATGTAATGCGCTGCCGACAGATTCATGTTTTGTTTCTGTAATGTTTAAGTAGCCTACTGAGGTGGGTCACACAGATACTGGTGCTTGAAAACATGCAGTTTCTATAATGTAGACTGTTGTAGTAGGGGTTGGCGATATATATCGTTTGTGATAATATCGTCATTGTTGTTTTGACGATGTGCAAATTTCCATTATCGAGTATTTAAATTACTTCAGCAAAAATATTGAAACGCAAGCGGAAACTCCTCACATCCACTTAATACATGGTGCAGCAACGCTCTCTGCAGCATGGAAGGGTTCGCCCCACCCCTCGACCTCTTGCCCTCGACCTCTGAACCCCGCGACGTCTCATAACAACAACAACAACAATGGCGGACTACATGCTTGTGTTCGTGTTTCTTGCAACTTACTCACCTTGTAGTCGAGTGTGAGTCGCAACAGCAGTTCGACCTCGTTATCGGTCCACACAAACGATTCTGGTTTCCTTGCACTAGCCATTTTTGTCTTCTTCTTGTTGCGTTCGGTTTCTCCGTCTACTGTCTGTTTGTTTACAGCGCGCTAGCTTTTTGCGCATGCTCGCTCCGTCTCTTCTTCTCGGTTTTTGGTGAATTTCAAGCGCCACCTATAGGCCTGGAATATGAACTGCAGCATTTTCAGTCGTTTTCAGTAGATCGGTCTGGACGCAAATATTCTTGAAACGATGCCGTGGAAGACGGAGGAAAAAAAGATCGTTTTCGTTTTTGCTAAAAACGCGTTTGGTGGACACAAGCCCTAACTCAGACAATTCCAATCACATTTTTAAAGGATATCGACTGATTATCGTTATCGCCAAAATCCCAAAAAATATCAAGATATTATTTTTTGCCCATATCGCCCGAGCCCTATGTTGTAGTCTGATTATTGGAACAGGAATATATAATGAAAAAGTAGCCATTTGCAATAATATAGAAAACTGATGATGCCGTATATTAAGATGCATCGAGAATCATTGACAGCCGTATCGTAATCGAATCAAATTGTAAGGCCAGTGAAGATTCACACCTCTAGTTTCTTGATGAACAGAAAGCTTTACTTGTTGCTAAAGTAACGTGTTACTAATGCCAACTGTATCTGCCAGTTAGTGCAGTCGCCATGCAGCTAGCTGAGAGTGACCGAGTAAGAGACAAGAGTAAATCTCAGGCTGCAGACAGACACCAGGCTGGACTTGTTGCTGTTCTACTAAGTAATATTAGCTGGCTTGCTATGTCTTGTGTTGCTGCACTTCCTCAATTTTTGGCTGTTTGCTAGGTTTAAATCACAAGGCAAGTCAGCCCTTTTCTACAGAGGTTTAGCCGGTAGCATGTTTTAGCCAGGTGTTTGTCTCTGGTTCATGTTACGTTAGCTTAGCATGCTGTTACATTTCTAAGTTGTATGCAAGATTTGTGCTGCACGGCAACAAAAGGTCTGAGCATGCATGTTTACTTCAAGACAACATTTTTATTATAATGCCACCAAGTTTTGTTAGTGGTTATCACTTACATTACACCTGACAATATTGTTACATAGAAATACAGAATTTGTCCGTATGACAGTGGTGTTACACTCAAAAACCAAGGAGGTGCCGCATTTTACAAAATGCCCATTGACCATAATGCTGCTTTAAATGCTACTGCTGACCTGATTTTACTTCTTGCCATGGAAAAGCAGAGCTGATGAAAAACACATGTCTTTGGCTGTAACAGGAAGGGATGCCCCAGTCAAATTCTTTTGGCTCCAGTGCCGGATCAGAGTCCTTAATTATTGGGTACCTGCCCATATCAAGCCCTGTCTGATACTTAAATTCACCAAGTGTTCATTAAATATGTATCTGACACATGTGTAGACAACTAATTCTGACACACCTTACTTTTCACCAGCTGCCTCATCCAAATATGAGGGTCCTGTGAGAGAGGTAATATTAAGATGCAAAATGTAAGATCCTAACTTCCCTTAATTGACTGACTTCCTGCACAAGGTTTCCATCTGCCCGCCATGCTCAGATTATGGAAAATAATTAATAAATTGCGATCCTGCATATTTCAAGAGCATTTTTATCTCACAAAAAATAACAGAACATAAACATTATTACTTGTTTTTCACTAGAAACATCTGGTGGGCCAAACTGAACCTTGTAGCGGGCCAACTTTGGTCCGCTTGCCCCACTGTGGGCAGCACTGAGGTAGAGAGATGTGTCACTCTGTTGGAGTTTTTTGATTCTCTTTTATTTATTTATGTATTTACTTATTTAACTTGCATTGGTTTAAACATGATGGGGAGTTTCTAGTTTGGCTACTGTGGGTTTTAGAAGTTTTTCATGCTTTTCTTTACTTTTCTCCTCCTCACTTTTTCCTCTTCCAGTTTCTTTTAGGGTCATTTTGCTGTTATCATTTTCACATTAAGCAGATGTGTCAGGTTCACCTCTAGAAATGATGTGATTGCATGATTTGTTCTCTGTACCCTTGTACGTATAGCTCTAAACTGAAGTCACAGGGCAGGTGTTGAGTGGTGCCCTCTGCACACGGTGCCTCACATTACAGCTTAAGAGCTCAACTGTGTTTGCAGCAAGAGCTCCAAGACACTGGAATATGTCAGCGTTGTCCTTGGGTCTTGGTTCTGTCCCTTGGCAATGCTCTTCTTGCTTGATCCACACTTCTCATGTGAACTCATTCCAATCTCTGTTCTAGGTTTAAGCTTCCTTATAGTTAAATCTCTGAATTTTAATGGTGGTATCAGATGGAAAACGTAGTAATTATTTTGCCTTGCATAATTCAACTGCTGGACCATTTATGTGTTTACCCGCCCCAAGCAACAAATGTACGGTACCAACTGTACAGACGTCAGCTGTAAAGGTACTAGCAACGGACGCACTTACCATGTGTATTGGAGTGTGTCTGTGTGTTTTTGTGTTCAGCTGAGCCTCTGGCTGATCTCAGAATTCACTAGGATCTCCATTTTTTTTTCTGTTACTTACCTCCAGTCTCTCCTTTTCTCTCTTGTCTCTTGTGGATAGATATACAGTTATATATGCACGTAGATCTGTGCGTGACAAATAAAGTTGATAACAAGAAGTGTTAATTCCAGGAGTTTGTTACAATTAGGCAGATGTTTTTTTAATCATGGTGGATACAGGCTGTTACACCATAACATTCTGAAAAAGCTGACCAGTTTCAAGAAAATTCATGTTAATGTAGTCAGCATATATTTGCACCAGCTGGATTCACATATCCAAACATTATCAGTTAAGTGGTGTGCTCGCCACCTACTTCAGCATGAGTTTGACTGCTGTATCATTAGCTTAGCTTGCATTAGCTATATTAGCTTGAAGATAGCAATGGCACGCACCAAGGGTGTGTGTGTGTGCGTGTGTGTGTGTGTGTGTGTGTGTGTGTGTGTGTGTGTGTGTGTGTGTGTGTGTGCTCAGGTCAATCAGTGAAATCAGCATTCACCAAAGACTCCGGTACTCTCCCTTTTTTCCCTCCTCTCCTCTCTGTAACATTACGTTCATGAAGTAAAGTACATTTCCCCTCCAGCTCCAGTCAGCAGTCAACATTACAGTACATAACACCAAACAATGGAGCTCACCCCCCTCTTCTCCAGACCCGGCCCGCTCTGAGCAGCAGCTCTGCCACTCGCTCTGCTCGGCCCTTTTCACAGAACTCTTTGCAAACGTCTTTTGTTTTGTTTTGATAGAGAGACCCCTAGTGGCAGAAATGATACAATGTGCAGTTTGATCATATCCAGATTTGCTTATTTAAGCGTACTCTTCTTAGGACTATGGTAAATACACTACAGATAATTTCAGCACACTTTGTCGACGGTGAAAGTGTGGAGATGAAAATTTGATGACTTGGAGATTTGTGATCTCTCAAATAATAATTAATAATAATAATAACAATTAAAACGATTAATAACAATGGCTGTAACAACAAAAAGTATCATTTGCTGAGAGGCTGTGGAGAACTGAAGTAAAACGGTGGTAATATTCCTATCAGTTTGGGCCATTAAGGCACAGTGTTCAAACCTCTGATGCAGTGCTGTGTCACCACACTGCAGATGTGAAAAGATTTTCTATTCACTAAGCTGGCCTCCTGCTGAGCTAATGGGAATGTGGGTACTTTCTATGGCTACAGTCACTCACATGACAAACGTCAGTGCAGACTAACAGTCATTCATTATTGATATTCAAATCATGTTCAGTAAGGTGCCTGCTATTTCTCGTAAGCAATATTTTATAACCGGAGAGGGCAAGTGTTATGGAAATGCTACAAACATGTATTCCTTCTATAATAAATCACTGTGTCCTGTCACACAAACACATTCTCTCATTCATCTGATCTGAACGCAGCACTGATGCTATTTTTCCGCAGAGACGACTCATGAGGAGTTGAGCTTTATACATGCATTCAATAGACTGAACTTAACCTGCTCCAAAGTAAGCTGCGCAGCTTGTGTTACCATGGTGATGTACACTCTTTAAAAGTGAGTCACCAGCATTTTATTGAAAGACCAGGGTTATGCCCAAACTTAGCCCCACGAGTTTGGTCACACTCATTGACCTTGCTGTGACATGAAGTGCGACACCGGATGTGATTACTGTCCTGCAATCGTTGACCAGAAGGGAAAGGCTTTCTGATATGACCACCTGTTACTGAATCATCACCAATATTCCAGGTCATCAGTGAGTCAGACGTGATAATTTCCAATTACATATTACCAGCTATTCACTAATAAATTCCCTGAATCTTTCCCTGAAAAAACAAGTTATTTTGATTTTGCAACATTACTGTGTCTCCTTCACCTTCATCTTATTTTTGAATCCCATGTATGGGTATATCTGTCTTTTTTTTTAGCTTTATTTATCCAGCAATGGTGAAATGAGCTTTTCTTTTTTAGCAACATCCAGCTCGGTGCATCATGTACATATAATCGTACAATCACACCTGGGAGCTGCCCATTATGACCTCAGCCTTGTACAGGAGGCCAATGAGCAGCTACAGTGATTTAACCCACCTGAAAACACAAGCTACTGTTAATGTATTCTACATTACTGAGTCATTTTTAAATCAGGGTGGACTAAATATTAGAAACACCTCTCATTGTAATGCAATACAATTCAACAGCACCACAAACAGCCTCTAAAATGACCATAGAATTGAATTAACACATTAACACAGTTTCAACATAAATGTATTTATGAAGAACTTTTGTGAGACTACTGTATATGTGGCATGTATTTCCAGGGCAGCAACAGTGAAATGTATCTTACTTTCTCAAATGATTGATGGTACTAAAATAACAGCTGGTGTGAGTTAAAATAAGTAAATGCTGCTCGCTAATGAAGAGCATTTAAAGCATCAGCACAAGAACAAAACACTCTCAACCAGGCATGATAACCTGTACGCATTTCGTGTAGCAGGTACACATTTTCACATCCAACAATGTAAAAAGCTTGTGATGCCTTTTGAATGACCAATTGTGCAGCATTACTAATGTCTAATAGCAAGACGCAGCAGCAATACACCAACAAGTGTGTAGCCTACCGAAAACCAAAAGAAGAAGAAGAGTTCGACCAATCATAACACCGGATTCTTTCCCTTTGCCTTCACGGGCCTACAAAACAAATATTTGTAAGCAGTGACGATTGACTAAATGCATATTGTAAATTCAAGAGACTATATGCCAATCGACAGCAGCACATGCCCCGGGGCTAAATCATGCTATATTATTAAAGACTTTTAGTTAGTGTTAGCTCTGTTAGCTCCAACGTTAGCAGCTCTTTTATCAGTCTTTTAATGTTTTGTGCGGCAGCCTGGGTTGTTGTCTCTGACACAGACTCCTCTGCCCTTCCTACCAGAGTGAAAAGCAATACATCATCAATACACCTGTTCAACGAGCATAAACATGTAGAGATATACGATATTTCAATCTGGTGTGTCCGCACCGCAAGCCGGCTTGGCAAATTGTTGTTAAAGGCAAAACAAAAGCTGTCTGTGTGTGGTCTAACTGTTGAAACTGATGTTTGTGTGTTCTTCATTCACTCAGTATTGTGATATTGAAAAATATTTATTTTGCTGACATTAGAATTGTTTTCCAGTGATAGATATTATTAGGCTAACTTATTCTGGTCATTATGCTATAAACCACCTACTCTCTCTGGCCAACAACTACTGCTTAGTGAACGCGCCACTAACTCTGCGCCGTTTGTGATATTTTCCGTTAAAGTCACCACCAACACCCAGTGTACATCTTTGGTATTACAGCAAATGCAAGGGCTTTCATCAGCAGGCCATAGGCTCGATCATCATTGTTTCACCTCATTCGGCGATAGATAGAACTGTTCAAGGTTGGCAGGTCTGCTGTCCACTAACAAAATACTGTGTTTTCTCACTTTTATTGTTGGAATTACGAAAAAAAGAAGACCCAAGTTGTAAAAAAATAGAATTATCCAATTGTGGAATCTGAATTTAAAAACTTCCTTCATAAGTCCAGTCTAGGTATTTCTCAGTCTCACTGTTCACTCACAATCCCTCCTCTGTAACCTCTGACTGCAGCTGTGCTTTCATCAGTGTTGTGCTAGTTACTGAAAAATATATATTAGTTACAGTTAGTAGTTGCCTTGTTAAAACAATAACTAAATTACCCGTGCTGATTACTTCTACAGAAACTACTGTGTTGCCTTGTTAAGTAATGTTTTAGTTACTTTTTAAATGTCTTCTTTGAAATGCTGCCATTGGTAATATCCCTCTAGCTCTCACTTCAACTGTAGTTGTGGACAGACCAAATGCTTGAGGTGGCCTTGAAGGTTTTCTTTAGCTCATATTTTTATTTTTGTATATTTACTGTGTAATTAGTAGGAAAGAGTTTTCTTGGCCTTTTTCTGGCCATCTGGACACTGCGTCTTGCTAAGTAGCTGCCTGAAAGTGGGTGACTTGACCGTAAAGAGAGACTATATTTTCCACAACATACTGTGCCATTACTGTAGTTAAAGAAACATTACATACAAATTGGCATTTTGTGCAATTTGGCGCCCCCCCACATTTTTTTAGTGCACCACTGTCCTAAATACAAAACCCAGGCCTGTGACAGTTTGTCAGACATGATGTAGGTGCTAACTACAAACAAAACTCACTACGCCATAACACTGTTATGTCTTGAAAACTTGTATCTTGAAGTAAACATATATGTAACACTGTGATCCTACCCTCTCACTGAAGTTACATAGTGCAGAAACAAGTGACAGGGCTGTGAAAGAGACACCAATCATCCTATAACAACACACAAAATCAACATGAAATTGAAGCTGTTATTTTAAGGTGAAAAAAGTTGCATAATGTTGCTTTAAGTTGTCTGTGGGTCAGTGAAGCTGAGCTGAACGATTTAATCTAGCCTCAGTCGCTTGGTTGCAGTGGCCTGAATGACTTCAGATGTGCCCGAGTCTTTAGTAACTAGCTTTGTGCAGGTGTGTTGTTGCCCAGGTAAAAGATAACAATGTAACAAGCCTTTCAGTATTGGTAATTTAGCTAATTAATTAAAAAAATAATGCATTAAAGTACAATTTGCTGCCAAAAGTGATGGAGTTAAACATTAGTTTACAAGGTCCCAACACTGGCATAAATAATGACTCTATTGTTATTTGTGTTTAACACAATTCATGTAAGATTTCCTGATTTTTTTTTTGTAGCAGTAAAACAGCATTAGACTCATATGTGTCTGCGTGCATGTGAGCACATCTGTGTGTTGTTGATGTTTGCTGGGCTGCAGTGTGTGTGTGTTCTCCAAACTGTGCAAAGATGGAAAAAAGCGCGAGTCCTTAAATGTCACATTACTCAGCACAGCAACTACGCTCACGACATGCAGTGTGTCAGCCCGCATCAGCATCGGCCACTGAGCATGTGCAGAACAGGCCCCCAGCCCTCCACGTGCGCCGAGGAAATGCACGAGATGAACACGGGATGAGCTTGGACGGATCCCTGCGGGTGGGAAATGCAACTTTAATCACCTTTTTTTTTATCCTTTGTTATGCTGAGTGCCATCATCCCCCAAGTTGTTTTTGTTATTGTCCTCACTGTTTGCTCTTTGTTGTCCCAGCGCCATTAAAGCATCGACAGCCTCACGTGATGGCTGCAGTTCCCAGGGGCAGCTGGGACTCAATGTGATATCAGTGAGAGTGAAACCTACATATCGTCTGTGTGAGAGACTGTGTCAGTGTTGAACTTAACATTAAGGTTCTCATCGCTCTCTCTGCTGTACCTCCCCACCACAGTCAAGTCAAACTCCCAGAGTGCTTTGCTTTTAGCCATATGGTTGTTGGCTGAAGCTATTTTTAGGTACTATAATATTTGTCATTTTCATCCAGCCAGCAGTGCCCACATCTCTTAGTGTACGTTTTTCTATCTTGACAATACAAGATGCAACGACTGAAGGAGCAGTGCCTAGTGTTAGTGATAAACAGCTGATCCCATAAACAGCCTCCAGCACACTGCTCTCGTGCAGACAGGTTCAAGGTCTCCCTGTTTTATAGTTCCGAGCTGAATGGATTTAAGTGCTACAATGTGTGCCGGATTGTCATAGACGTGTTTGTTTGCCCCACAGCTGAGCGGCTGTTCATCTCACAGCTTTAGGACAGCCATTTATAATGCTGTTTTCTAAATCAGGAGAAAAGTCTTTTTTTTTTTTTCAGGGTGATTACTCTACGCTTCAGTGAACTTATTGCCTTTGACGAGATACAATTTAAGTGTACACGCCAGCTGTGGCATATCTTTTTTTCCCCATTACCTAGAGATTTGAGCTCAGGTAGTGATTAAATGTAAGCAGACAGATACTGATTCTTTAAAGAACTGTTAAATAGCAAAACAGATGTAAAAAGATGGTGTTTGGAGTTTACCCGACTGATTACTCCCCTAAAGAAACAGCCTCCCCTTTTCTTTATCCCAATATCCTCAATCAACCTCAGCCCATCTCATAAAGGAATCTTCAACCATTTTTTCACCACTATGACACACACACACACACACACACACACACACACACACACACACACACACAGACACAGACACACACACACACACACACACACACACACACACACACACACAAACAGGAAAAGAAAACATTTCCCACTGTGCATAATTAGCCAGACGTGTGAGATGCAGAATCATGGTATTCATAATGGGCTGGATAGCTTCCAGTTGATGGTAGTTTGACAGGAGAGAACAGAGGGAGATATATTGCAAATCCATAGTGCTTCACACCCCTGTGTAGAGCGAGTTAGCAGGGAATTCATTAATGGCATATTTAACTGTTATTTATCACCGCCGCGGCACTCGCAGATCTGCTATTGGCGTTCCACTGTGGCTCTTTACTGTATAAAATTGTCCCCTTGTTTAATTCAACTTATCGTGGCATCCAGAGTATTTGTATGACAGTCTGATACGGTAAATGATTAGTTATGACAACAGGGCAACCCTGCAGGACTTCAAAGATAATTATGGTTTATTACAGCCTGAGTCTTATTTTTAGTTTACGCCATCATGTCTGTTGGTAATATTATAGACCATCTTGTGATGGGATCACACCAGCCCGTCCATATGTTGACATTCTGACCGGGGACCGATATGTTTTTTTTCAGGGTTGATAGCAATACTGATACTGTTGCCCATTATTAGTAATCAAGAAGACCAATAACTATATTTGGAACCAATATACAATTTGCAGTGTCAAAATGTAGAATGACCAGTGATGAAATGTAACTAATTACAGTTTACTCATGTACAATTTTGAGGTACTTGAGTATTTCCATTTTCTGCTACTTTATACTTCCACCATCCACTACATTTATTTGTTAACTTTAGTTACTAGTTACTTTGCAGATTCAGATTATTCATTGTTGATAGGCAACTACTCGTGATGTGTAACCAGTCAATCCAATCAGGCAGTGTTGAGGGCTATACACTGAGTGAGACCACAGAGTGGTGACTAGAGACAGAAGAAGAACCCACAATAGTGCATTTATAATAAATAAATCAATTTTATAAGACAGCAACCATACACATAAAACACAGGTACTGATAATTAAAAAAATGCTGAATAACTGCCCCGATACTCGGCCAGGCCTGTAATTGCTCTGTCCCTAGTTCTGACCCATGAGTGATGGTTCAAACATATTTCCTCGGTTTTCCCGTGATAATGAGTTAGATTTAATTTGTTTTCTTGAGACCACAAGTTATTTATGTCATTATCACGAGATAACAACTGTTGTTTTCCAGAGATATCGAGATCATTTTCCCAAGATCATGAGTTACTTGTCATGATCATAGCATAACAAATGTTTTCCGATAAAGAATAAGATAACAAGATAATTTATCATCAGAAAATGACTTCAAAAGATTCATAAGAATGAACCATTACTTACACACAATGTTCTGTGGCTTGGGTTTGAGAGTTTCAAAGCAAACCATATCAACTTTTTATGAACAAATGTTTTACCTATTGATTTGATATGAGGGTATTTACATTATGGCTAGAGTTTTTGTTATGCCATGTATGTAAGCCTTTGATGGATTTAATAACAGTCTAAGCAGCTAAAAATGCTTTAAGGTAATACAATAGTCTTAGATACAGTGATCAGCTCAAAGCAGATGGGTTATTGTCCAGTAGGCTATAACCTCTTGTTGGCCTGTGGAAAATAAAGTACCAAAATTGGTGCGTGTTTGAATGGTATGCCTAATAAATTATGTGTAAGATTAATGTTCAGTCTGATGCATTGATCAAAATTGGATACTCCTTAAAACAGTTGCTACTCTTGTCAAGACATATGCATGCTGGCATGGCACTGCTGATTTCTTCGACATTAGGCTTCAAGCAACGTTTTGTTTTCTCATGGTGACTGGTTAATGCATCTCCTTATCTCGGGACAACAAAGCTTGTTTTCTCGAGATTGCAATTATGTTGTTATCTTGGGAAAACAACATTTGTATTCCGTGATAATGACATAAGTAAAACTGGATCTCGACAACAAATAAAATTGAACTCATAATCATGTGAAAACAGAGGAAATAATATGTTTGACCCATGGCTGTTAAGGGCTTCCGTACAGGAGAAAAACAACAATGGAATGGTCTAAGATGTCATATTGACATTTAAGGTGTGTTGATTGATTCACGATGTCAAGTAATGCTGTAAGTAACATGCATAGGTGTCATGCTGCTGGAGCACACCAGAGTGCCACTCAGGTCATACAGTTTGCATAATCAGGTTGAATGTTAAAATGTGAATGTAAAAAGTGATGAATTGCTAAAACTACTTAGTTGTACGGTATGTTTTGAACAAAGGTATCTTCCTGGCAGCTTAGTTTTCGAACTAAGCTTGATGAAAAAATATTTGGTATACTCATGGTAAATCATAATTTTTAGAGAAAAAGCCATAATCATGAGATTAAAAGTAGAAATTATGAGATAAAAGTCATTATTATGAGATAGGAAGTCAAAATTATGAGATAGGAAGTCAAAATTATGAGATAAAAAAATCACACTCATGAGATAACAGTTAAAATTATAAGATGAACAATCATAAAAATATAAGATTTAAGAAAATAATGCAATTATGAAATGAAAATCATAATTATGTCTTCCATAGGAAGGATCATATCAGGGCAATAAAAAAGTATGCTAGAGAAGATAGTCTCTTCTGGGTCATTCTGCTGCTAAAGATTTTCTAATTCCTTTTTAATGCTGCTTCTTCTAGTAGGCCTATGTTTGACCTCTGTATTTATAAAATCCTGGCAACAGCCCTGCAAGCAAGAAATTATTCCACTTTAAAAGATGCTGGTAGTCTTTATGAATTAATTTTCCCCCCAGTTTATAGCTCGCTAACATGACCTAGTAAGAATGAAGGCACCCTTGGATTTTTTTAAATGAAATAGCTTAAAAGGGTAAAAGTTCACGATGGTGTTGTTAAAAATATCGTAACTGATTGCGTGCACTCGCACATGCTGGCGTGCACGCAATCAGTTACGATATTTTTACACACAAGCATGCATTTTAGGTGTGCTCCTGTACCTAAACAAATAGCACTCCACCCTTGGTCATCGATATAAAATTCAGTTCTCAGTACTCTTGGGTCAGACCACACCCAAGGCAAAAACAATACTAGCCGAACCTGTCACAGCTGGTCAATAACATTGAACTCACTAATTTAATTACTGAGTTCGGTCAGAGATTCGTCAAATAATTGACCATTTATTCCAAAAAGTTGCACAGTAAGATTGGGTGGAAAGTATTTCAAAGAATCCAAGTAGCAAGGAGGATTCTACTGGAAGAACTAATAAACACATGCATGAACTGCCCCAACGTCCCGAAATGTCAACTTTTTATGGCCCTGTTCCTGATCCAAGTCGAGGTATACAAGCAGCTGTAACACCAAACAACATTGACATGAACATATCATCAGATTAATGGTGATTAATGTCAGGCTACAATGACTGTGCTGTACAACTCAAAATGATTGGGTGTTTCTAGTTTCAACAGCTGGTAGCTTAGAGCTGCAACGATTATTTGATGAATCGAGAAGTCAATTGAAAGAAAATTAATTAACAACTATTTTCATAATTGATTAATTGTTTCAGTTATTTTTCAAGCAAAAATGTCATTTACTGGTTCCAGCTTCTTAAACATAAGGATTTCTTTGTAATTTATGATTTCTGATAGTTAATAAAGAATCTTTGGGTTTTGGACCTTTAGTTGGACAAAAAGAGCAACTTAAAGATGTCACTGTGGGCTCTAGGAATACATGATGAGCATTTTTCACAATTTCTTTTTAAATTTTGTAGACTAAATGATTAAACAGTTAATCATGAAAATAACTGACAGATTAAAAAAAATGATTGTGATTCACTCATGTGATTGAGGAGCCAGTTATTGTGAAGCATGAATTCAACAGCTGATGCTAATCACAACTTCAGAGCTATGTCTGAACTAAGTCTGGGAATCCATCCATCATAATATGCAGCTAACCGTAACCTCCCGGTTTAACTTGAACCTACTCTACTGTGTTGCACACTTTTTTTTTTTTTTAATAATGAGGGATTATTACTGACATGTTGTAGAGTGCTTACTTTTGGCTTTAACTCCAAATACATTTTAATCTGGTTAAAATAATTTTTTTCAGAGAGATTTTTTTCACCATCAGACTGGTTTTATATATTAGCAGTTACACTTACGAGGACAATGTTATCATATTCGACAGAAACAATGGTCAAAACTATGAATATAAGACACCAAAATGTAATAAACTGGAAAAATCTATCAAGGTGATGGCCTGAAAACATCAGCAATATTAATAACAGCTGCTCGGCGAATCAGGTTTTGTGTTCAGCCGGTGAGATGTGTCACCCAATAAGTGTAATTCATATTTGACTGATAGAGCCACGCTGTCTCACCTATTATGGCAATAGTGTTTCATCACATGGCTTCACATGGATCATAGTGTTTGTGCTGCGCTGTCAATCACTCTCTACTTTCTTTGTGTTTATCTTCTATCACACACACACACACACACACACACACACACACACACACACACACACACACACACAAACATGCACAGTGAAATCCTCTCTTGAGCCTTTACACCAGAGGTCGGCTCTGGTCTGTAGCAAACTGTATATAATATGCTTAGTCATCAGAACAGCAAAACAGCAACTGCGTGTACACACACACACGCACACGTGTACACACACACACGCACACACTGCAATCCAAATAAGAGCCTGCCATCCAAATCTCCAAATGCAGTTAGACAACCCCTTCCCCTTCGTCATCTTACCCCCAATGCCAAATCTAGCCAGTGGTGCCGTTCGTTTCCATGGCAACGACCTGAAAGTATTATATCATCAGTGAGAAGGGAGTGGGGCAGAATTTTGCACGCATGCACATACACACACACAAAAGTGCCCTCTCCCCAGCCCCCCTTGCGGAGCATACAGAGCCTTGCCCCATGTTATGTAAAACTCCCAGGCTCTTACTCGGGAGACATGACATCATTATTGGTAAGCGATGGCGAGAAAGGTAGGAGTAGAAATTTCTGGGGAGCATTTTCACTGTTTATTGCAACTCTGTAAAGTCCAGTCTCCTAGTTTTTCCCTCTGATGTTCTTCCACAATGTTCACAATGAGGTATGTGTCGATTTTTAACTTACCTTTGGGATGAAAAGCAAAGAAACATTAACAGCGGCCGCTCACATTAGCAGTTTCTGCTACTTGTTTTGACAGCTTCATTACAGTGAGTGAGAGGGCCTGCCTAGTCGTTTGCTCTCATTAACCAGCATATGAAGTGAGCATCCAGATATCACTTTTGATTATCACTCAAATATGCAGTAGCCAATTGTTTCAGCCTTCTTGCTCTTCATGGCAAAAGATCAGCATTGCAGAAGCATTGAGTAGAAAGTGGTGAAGGGAGGACATACCCGGGGCAGGGGGCTTCCTGGATGTATATTTTATATTTAAACAGCAGAGATTGCAGGAAATCCCTTAAGACTCTCAAGCACTACTCCACCTTTCACCCCCATCTCTGTGATGGTTATAAATAAATGTGAAAGATGGAGGGAGTGAGGGAATGTTAGGTAAAGATGACGAGAGTGGTTATCCACTGGGATTTGTACAGGAGATTTGTTCTAGTCAAGAGCAAATGTAAATCCACCATATGCATGTGTGCAGTCCTCCCACTTCACATCTCTATTTCCTTCTCTATAAATAAAGCCATGCCCTCGCCCACATACATGGTGGGTTACTTTATATGATGACCTGATGATCTGTAACCTCACTAGTGCTAAAGCGACTAGCCAATCAACAACAATTTTGATTGTTTGGATATTTTGCCATCTTTTACAACTTGTGTGACATTTGGAAGTTACTGAAGGATGAATGAGAGTCCACACACAAACACATTTTTATCAATCAAAATGAACCGTCAGTAGAAAGAGGGTGGTATACAGATGTGTGCAGAGGGCAATATTGCAACCACAGGTGTGACTGATTGGGTATAATGCTCCTGACTAGGGATGCAATGATAGTTAGCCCAAGGTTCGATATGTACCTCGGTTTTTGGACCACAGTTTTAGTTTGGTACGCATAGAGGTCAGGAATAACTTAACTGCTGAGTAATGTACAAGAGGGCACAATATTACATGGATCAGTTGTTTGGCATTACCTGCTTGACCTGATGACTTTTCTGGGCCCATTTTAATAGGGCTTGATTGATACACCCATTAGACTGAGCAACAACTACTATGGGAAAGTCTAAAGAGCTCAGAATTGATCTGAAAGAGCGCATTGTAAATTTGAACAAATCAGGAAAGTCACTTGGAGCCATTTCAAAGCGGTTACAGGTCCCAAGATCAACTGTGCAGACAACTGTTTGTGCGTGCATGGCACAGTTGTGTCACTGCCACAATCAGGAAGAAAACACGAACTGTCACCTGCTGCTGAGAGAAAATTGGTCAAAGTCTGCAATTAATTAGAAGCTCCTAGAAGACAGGTGTCAGTGTCCACAGTTAAGTGTGTTTTGCATCGCCTTGGGCTGAGAGGATGCCATGCAAGAAAGAAGCCCTTGTTCCAGATGGGGCTGTTTTGCTGCCAGTGGATCTGGTGCTCTAAAGAAAGTAGATGGAATAATGAAAAAAGGAGGATTATCTCCAAATTCTTCAGGAAAACCTAAAATCATCAGCAGAAGATTGGGTCTTGGATGCAGTTGGGTGTTCCAACAAGACAATGATCCCAAACACATGTCAAAAGTGGTAAAAGAATGGCTAAATCATGCTACAAATGAGTGGCCTTCCCAATGTCCTGATTTGAACCCATCAAGAACATGTGGACTGTGCTGAAGAAACAAGTCCCTGCCACGAAGCTAACAAATTTAGTTCAACTTTACTGATTCTGTCAAGAGGAGTGGCTAAAAATTCAAAAAGAGGACTACCAGAAGCTTGTGGATGGATATCAAAAGCACCTAGTTGAGGTTAAAAAAATGGCAGAGGGACACTTATTAATAACCAAATATTAGAATTACTATACGTATATTTTTGACCCAGCAGATTTGGCCACATGGGCAGCATGGCGGTGCAGTTATGTTCGGTTAGCGCTGTTGCCTCACAGAAAGAAGGTCCTGGGTTTGAGACCTGGCTAGGGCGGGGCCTTTCTGTGTGGAGTTTGCATATGCTCCCCGTGCTGTGTGGGTTCTCTCAGGACACTCCTCCCTCAATCTAAAGACATGCATGTGAGGTTTGACTCGGTCACTTTAAATTGCCCGTAAGTATGAATGTGAATGGTCCCTATATATCTGCCCAATGATGAACTGGCAATTTGTCCAGGATGTACCCCGCCACTTGCCCAATGTCAGCTGGGATTGGCTCCAGCCCCCCCGTGACCCTGCAAAAGAATAAGCGACGACAGAAGATGGATAGATAGATATGGTCTCATTTGATTACAATAATAAATTAATAATTATTGAACCAAGAATTATAGAATGTTTTTGTAACAAAGTAGTTTGTGTTGCTCTCATTCCATCACAGAAAAATGAGAGTTGTAGAAATCATTGGAACTCAAGACTGCCATGATAAACATGTTCTTTACAAGTCTATGTAAACTGTGTTAAGATTCGTGGCACCCCAACTCCTGACACCCTGACCTGAATGTGATGATTAAAGGTTTGACATCATTCTCTTTCGCTTTCGTATGTTTATAATTGTGCACAGAAAAGTGTTCTGTGCTTGTGTGTTTCAACATCACAGAAAATGCCAAAGAAGTTGTGAAACTAGGAAAGAAAAGGAAAAAAACTCTTTTTGTTTAAATGTCATCACTGGCCAGATAACACATTGTTTGTCTTCACACTAGATGGGACAAGCTAGACTTTTCCTCATACACATTGTGACGGAAATTCTGTAGAGCTCGTGGCCTTGTGGTTATGAAGAAGATGCCAAGACACCCAATGTCATAAGAAGCAGTGTTTCATTGACAGGCTTGATCAGGGAGAATAATAGAGACTGTTACAGTGTGCCAACCACTACCATGCTGAAGAGCATTCCAGTCAGTAGTCTGTTTAATCTATCGCTGGATGTTTACTGAACCATATGTTGGAGGCTATCTTTTGGTTGACGCACATGCATTCTGTACTGAGACAGAATAATCAGTCTAGCCTGAGATGTGCTGCTTAGTGAGAGACAAATGTATCCAGGGACTGATATAGGGGAATTTACTTCAGTCTTATCAGAGGTAGCTGCACTCAGCTGACAGACACAGCATAGAAGAAGGTCACCAACTGTGAAGGGAAGTTCCTTCACACACTTCATTACAAAAGACAAAACTATGAACACACATTTTACTGAGCATCTTAAACTCTCTGGGGTGTCTTCATGGTTTGAAAATGTTATCAGTTGTGTCCAACAAAACTTTAAAAGCCTCAAAGAGTCTTATCAGTTAGTTATTTGATTTATATGTTTTGGGAGCCAGCAGGCTAGAGTAGGTCTGTAATGCATATCCTCGCAGAAGCCTTCTCCAGTATATGCACCTGTGAGCAGCTTACCTTTGAATTATTGGGTCACAGTCTTGAATTGAATATTTCATGAAGCATATGCCATAAACATGTTCTCTTTTCCTGGTTTCTTTCAGTGCTGTGCATCCTACTGCACACTACTAGTGTCTCTCTCCTGGGCTGTGCCCCGTAGACTTCACACTGACATGACATGCCGGTAGAAAGCTATTTTTCAGCACTGGGAAAGTTTTACATTTATTACCTCCGCCAAGGAGGTTATGGTTATGTGTCCATTTGTTTGTTGATTGATTGGTTGGTATGTCAGCAGGATTACAAAAAAATACTGAACGAATTTCCATGAAACTTGGATTGACGATGGGTCTTGGCCCAGAATAGACCCAATTAAGTTTTGGTGCATATTCGGATAAAGGGATGTCCCCAGGAATTGTTCTCACTTTCTTTAAAGGTGCATTTTGTAAGATCTGGACATAACTTTAGTTTAAAAGATTTTAAAAAATGAACTAACCCTATCAACAGAGTGTGCAGAGAAAAGAAGCGACATGAAAAGAAGCTAAACAGGAGTACATTTTGTTGAAGCTTTCTAACACTGGAGACCGCTGTGGACAAGTTAAATGATGAACTCACAACGTTTCTTTAGACTGGTAAGTAACATCTAAACATGTCTTTAGTGTAACTAATGACAGCAAAAAGTGTAACGGTTAGCGTGATGTGACTATTTTCTAGGTACTGTAAGCTATAATGTAAACGTACTGTATACACAAACGCTACATGTGAAGATCATAAGATAGCAGTCTTATTTTGATTGGCTTTATTCTTGCTCTGTTGTCAGTTATTAGTTGCTTTTATTTGTGACAGCTGACTGTAAAACTGTGATTGTATGGACCCAGTAGCAGACCGAATATTGTCATTCAATTAATTCTTGCAACGACTTGGCATTATGGTTATGAGACTGTTATGTAACTTCGCTATACATTTTTGAGGACATTATAAAGTTAATTAAGTGTGTCTAACTGTAGCAGTGACACTGGTAGATATTGTGTACAGTTAGTAAATCATTAACTTCTTACTCCAGGAAAGAACAAGGAGCAGCTCTGGCTTCTACCCCCATGAAGAAACAACCAGGCCTGCAGAGCTGGTAGATCCTGCTGCATCAAGCATTGGACTGAGTGACAGTGACAAGTACGTCTAAAGGGGCTGAACATCTCAGTTAGTTGTTCTTTGAAAACCGTGTGTCCTGTGAAAACCATATGGCTGTCTGAGGAACACGTTTTTCTCTGCAGGGTTAGGGCTATATGACAATATAAAATCATTAGTCTTGTACACAACTGTTCCTTACTTTCCTCCTGAAAGAGTGCAGATGGCACTATGATGTATGAGTACTGACATCATCAGAGGGAAATAATGAATAAATCCTGTCTGTAATATTAAAATTAAAAATCTTACTAATCATATCTTACATGTACAGAAGGCTTTACAAAAAATATTCAAAACACTACAGAGTTCACACTGTATATATCTTAGCCTGGTCACATCACTGTTCACACTGTATAATAAACACAGTGCTAACATGTTCTAATAAAAACAATGTGTTTCAACTAAACTAACTGTCCTGCCACACCTGTGTCTTTTTAGGAGCAGAATTCCAGTCCAGTGATGAATTACTAATCTGCGCTTTATTCTCATCTGCAGCTCGTCTCATCAACAAGCCCCCCCAGTGAACGTCTGTCTCTATATATTACATCAGCTGACATTATAGACCATCATTCCATGACATACACTCTCCATACTGTGAACCTTTGCACAAAACTGTACAGCTTTGTGAGTCTAAAAAAAACATACATACTTGCTGTAGTATTTGTTTTAGTTTTTCCTTTTATTTTCATTGTAATTTTTGTGTTCTGTAATTTTGTTCTCGACTGTTGCAGTAATAAGCCTTCATTTTTATGCACCAGACACCAAGGCAAATTCCTGCCCCTAAAAAAAGGAATCGCATTTCAGTGTCTTTTGTAAACTTTGTAATAAATGTCAGAACATGAAAGGCTTTTTGTGTTGACAATATCTGAAATGAAACATTCAAACCTCCTGGAAAGGCTTTTGTGCCAGCTTTACTCAATTGTGGTGTACAAGGGTTGTGTAGTATGTCTGCTTCCACAGACCTGTGTTTGTTACACCCCTAGAATGAGTTTTTCTCAGAATTTAGTATCAATGTTTACCTCCTAAAGTTTTATTTAGCACTTATTGTGTAATAAAAGAATACAACTGAGCAATGGTGATTAAATTGTTACATAAATACAGACATAGTAGTCATTATTTCGGTCTTTATAATTTTAAAAATGTGCAATAATGAATTTGCATAGAGACAAATGAAATATATAGTATAAATAGCATAAAGGGTTTAAACTAAACCTTGAGAAAGGGGGAAAAACTGCCCCCTATTTGTTTGATGCAAGTGGCTGGAAATTACAAATAGCTCCTTTAACATTGTGAGATAGGGCGTTTTCTGACACTTTCATTAATTTCCCAGGGAATAATGCATGGATCTTGACAAAAAAGCGTATTTAAGTGCTGGTATTCGGGAGTGAGGACAATTTGAGGCAGATCCCAGATCTGGTGAGCTTAATTCATGGTAAAGAATTATTGGTTTAATATGATTTTGTTGTTGCTGTTGCAGTACCACTGTTGGCCACTGGAGCAATTTGGCAGCGAGGAAAAGTTGCTGTGCCATATCCAGCTCTTTGAATACATCCACACACTCTCCACAATATTAGCAAGTCAACTGAGGGTGACCTAGAACAGAGCCACGACCCCTAATATCCTGTACCTTACTTTGGTGATATGGCAATTCTGCTTAAGAGTGGGGGGCAATCTGAAAGGCTGGGTAATGTTATCATCATTATTTGTTGTTAAGTCTTACCTGTTGTATCTGCTGACCTTGAAAAATGTAATAAAACTGAAGGTAACATGACACAGTTGTTTTGTCAGGGAGAAGAATCAAATGAAGTAGCAGGATCAAACATAGTTCACATAGTCTCTCACACTAAACTGCTAGTAGAAATTATGCAGAAGAAAGCCAGAAAGAGCAAATATGAAAATAAGGATGCAAAAGACAGAGAGCAGAAATGTTGGAGCAGAAATGCTACAACACAGCTCCTAGCGTGCAGCTTGTGCATCCGAACATGTTCAGTGAAGCATAAAGGAAAAGCAAAGGTGCCACCGATCCCCAGCACAAGGAAAACTAACCAAAGAGAAGACATGCTATCTCGATTCAGATCCCCTCAGTGGCTCACAGTGCCTCCTTCCAAATTGCCTGCAAAATTAGACTGGCATGGGATGGTGCAGGCAGGCAGGCGGGCAGTCAGCTCCAACAGGAGAATGAAGCAGACCAAGGCAGAAAATGTCCCCCAGCAAGCCGAATTCTGATTGCTGATTGATACATTGACTGCCACTGATTGTACATAGTGAGGCAGATTGGGGAGACCAGGATGATTGCAGAAAGGGAAACAATGGAAATCTCACTGCCCTCTATGTGTGTGTGCGTCTCACATCTACATGTTCAGTGTGTGTGTGTGTGTGTGTGTGTGTGTGTGTGTGTACTGCAACTAGCAGGAGTAATTGAAGCCAGAGCACTATCAGCAGCTGTTAAGGGTTCATCCAAGTGACCTTACTTACAACTGTACTAATTACCAGGGCAACTACATCCCTTTTTCTTTCTTCATCTCTTGCTTCCCTTATGTGCAGTGTTCACACCAGCCCTCCTTCCTTCCATCCCTCCTTTCCTTATCCGTCCATTACCCCCTACACACCAACACCGTTCCCGTCATACATCATGTATTTTTTTTCCAATCCCCAAACATCATGCATAATGAAAGGCATCTCGGCCTGCGCTCTGCATGTAGTACATCAAACGTCATCGCTAATGGCAAGTGTGCCACGGAGCAGCGACATCAGCAGAGGAGTGACTCCCCTCCGGTTAAGACTAGCAGTCTATTATTTTTGCCCACCTCTCTCTTCTGCCACTTTAACACACTCCGCCTCATGGAGACACTCACTCTGTTGTTATGGAGTTTGTGTTCAAATGGATACAGTTGAGCACACTTTACAGGCACCCAGGCAGGAGTGCTGATATTGATGAAACTGATCAAAGTGGACTGATGTGATTGCACGCATTTGATCGTGCTAGTCAAACAATTTCACCTGCTCCGTAGACAAATTTGTTAATTAACTGATAGAGTATCCTAACCACAGGTCCAATATTTATCAGATCACCATCTCTAGTAGTTTCCTATTAAGTAACATGTTCAGAATTTCCTATTCAAAAAGATTAACTGAGCCAAAAGCAGCCACATTATTCTCTGTGCGCTTATCTAATCCTGAATCTTGAATTTGTGAGTGCTAACTGTACTTTGGTCATCAGATACAGAATGGGTAGAGTAATTTAACCTTGACAGTGGACGGAAGGTATCTCTGGGCAGTATGCATCTTTTGTTGAACCTGAAAGCGCCCTCCCTTCATTGGTTGTCTTGTATGAATATGTTTGAATAGGGTGAGGGTGGGTTGCTTCTGAAATGCAGCAGTTGCATAAAAGGGGATTTTTAGGTATTGTTGAAATAAACCTTTTATGTTTTTAGATAGATAGTCATGTTGGTGATCATATGCCCATGTGGTAATGCTTTAAGAGATTCAGTGTACTGTGGTATCTCCTTGCCTCACCTCTTGCTAAAATTAAAATTGGCAAAAACAACCGAAGAATGATTTATTTAATCTTAATTTTTCCAGACTTTTTATCTCCATATGTTTAAGATTTAAAGTCATCGAGCCTTGGGTTGAACTGTTTGTGCGGACGACTTCAACCTCAGTTTTCCTGCCACACTGCAAATTTGAAATCGCACATTTAACACCCTGAGAGTTGAAATTAACACTCCCCCAGAGTTTATATGTGAACCACTGTAAAAGTGTTAAATTAACACTTTCCAAAGAGTTATTTTTATTAACACTATGACAGTGTTATCTAACAAACTCTTATAGTGTAAAATATTAACACTGTAAAGGAGTACAGTAACACCTAACAGTGTTAAAAGTTCACTCATTTGAGACACTCCTGGAATAACTAGTTAACACTGCATTAGTGTTAACTTAACACTGGATGGTGTCAATTATACTTAAAAATTACACTACAATTTAACTCGTTTTGACTGATACCCTCTTAAGATTAACATTGTATGAATTAAAATGTAATAACCGTTAATCTAACTATCCTTCAACGCATGTGTAATAATCACTCCAGAAAGTACTGCAATGAAAGAAACATTTATTTTTCTTTAAGTAAGGGCTTCACATACAATTGGACAACCAGAGCACTCAAAACACTCTAAAATAAAACACTGTCCAAAACATGAGGTAGCCTGTAACTGTTGTTGCCCTAAATCAATGGTTCTCAACCTTTCTGAGTGGTGACCCAAGGAAAAACAGGCTGGTCATTCAGGACCCCTGTCCCCCCAGCACTGAGACTTCTGACTCTCAGTTTTTAATTGCAAAACATGAAGAGGTTTTTGCACATATTCAATCAGAATTCATGTACAATTGTACAAATCAACTCAATAAAAATGATTTTAAGGCAAATTATATATATGTTAAAGGCATTTTTCCTCAACATCCATTTGGAGACTCCTGGAAAGAATTATGTTTTATATCAGAATTAACTTTAAATGTCAGGATTGTGACTTTTATCCCAGAATTGTGTTTTTTTTATTGTAGAATTGTGACTTTTTATTCTTAAAATTTTGACTTCATCTCAAAATTATGAATTTTTTAATCTCATATTAATTTTTATCTCAAACTTGTAAAAAATTTTAATCTCAGAGTAGCAACTCCTTATTCATAGAACTGTTATTTTATCTCAAAATTGTGATTTTTGTTTTTTGTCCCAGAAAAATGATTTTTATCTCAAAACTGTGACTTAGAGACCCCTGAAACTTATCTTGGGGCCCTCTTGGGGGACACAACCCACAGGTTGAGAACCACTGCCCTATACAATGCAGCCATCGGGCACAACATAGAAAAATGAGTCAATACCATAAGACATTTGAATATCAAAAGGCTTAAAGTATCTCAAGTCATCAGGTCTGACAACAAAAAAATTGTGCATGTTGTCAACAACATGAAAAGCATGAAAATGTTCTACAAATGTAGTCTCCATCTCTGAGACCAAAAAATAAACTTCACTTCTCAAAAATATGCTAACAATCTTATTGAACACTGGCATTTCATCAATGAAATCTGTGCAAACAACAAGACCTGTGTGATATTCAGTGCCATTATGTTTAACCCAAGTAGTAACACTTATTTCACTTGACACATCAATTTGAAAATGCTTTGAAATCAAATCACCATTTTCAACATCAGTCAGTATTTTGGATTTGACAGGCCCAGACTCAATACCTTTGGCAGACAATGATTCCCAGTGATAGGCAACAGCTATCTGGTGTTTTTTTGCAAGCGACTTGGTTACGTTCTTGAAGTTTTTTATGCTTGACTTAAAAAATTTATGCTTGGCTTCATACCTCATACTCCAAACATGTACTAAGGGACCAATCTGACGTATGCATTCAGGATAATGGATCATGAAATGATGTTTTGGGATTAAATTATTTTGAGGATACAAGTCTGTGAATAACCTGTGATGCTCTTCAATAAGATGCTTCAAAAATACAGTCATGCCCTCGGTAATACTTGGAGCAAAAACAATGTTAATGATGTGCAACAAAAGCAACAACAAATGCCAATGTCTGTCACCTTCAGGAACAACATCACCAAAGATCAGAGGGAGATTCCGAACGAGGCATAACGTTTGACTAGCATTAAGCCCAATGCCACTACCAGTACATGTCATGTTTACACGTGTTGGACGATTCTTTTTATCCATGAAGCCATAGTTGAATGCATATACACGCTGGAGTATGTTTTCATGAGAGATGAAGTTTTGATTCATATATTCAAAAAGTAACTTAATTTCGTACTGTGCCACACCTTCTAAGATATCGTGCATGATGTCAAAAACAAAGTTATCTGTTACACTGAAGTATGACAAAGAATTGAGTATACTATCACGTTTGATCCCAAAACAAGAATTTTCCCTTGGATTTTCGACAAGATAACTGTAATGCTCCTTATTGGTTAATGCGGTGCGTAACGACACCCGTGGATCATTTCCGCTGAACACTGTTTGAGCTGAAGCTTTGTCAATGAGACACATCCTACAGTAGTAGTTTGCACTAAAAGACTCCACATACCCAAGAATCGAATTTAGACCTAAATTGTCACCTGTTACTTGGGCAATGGTGCCATAGAGAGGTTGTTCAGTAAATGACACTTTCATTCCATTTTGTTCTAGAACCTTTACATCGTCAACAAACGGAGTGAGTATTTTGTCAATGCCGTACTTTTTTGCATCATGGGAATGAAATAAAGAAATAAGATGTATATTCATGAGGGATGAATTTAAACGTGGCGGTAAATTGCGGAGTGTAAAATATAAACATCCTAGCTTATGAATGCCTTGTTTCGACCCTAGTGGATTTGATGTTTCAAAGTCATCATAATAAGCTTGAAGTTGCAAAGCATTTTTTGATTTGGAAAATAATGGGTGATGTTGGTAATATTTTCCATCAGAGAAATCCTTATACAAGTCACCAAGAGCAGCAGGGTTATTAATATGACGACATACTTCACCATTCTTGAAAATGAACTCTAATGTTTTGAACAAAGGTATATAAATGAAAGTGTCATTCACTGGCACCTGTTCATATAATCCAGTTACTTTGCTCCTCTTTGAATCATATCTGACCCCTAAATGAATTTCTATTGGTTCAACAAGATCCCATTTCTCACTAAAATACTTGGTCCATTTCGAGTTGGTGTTTAAGTCACTAAAGGGATTAAAAGTATTGCTGAAGACTTCTTCCACTGCATTTCTACTAGGATTATCAGCAGGCACTGCATCCAACACTTGCTCTTTAAGACTTTCATGAACTTGTCTAGGGCCATGTCATTTAAATTTTCTTGTGAGCTCTGTTCACCCATGTCTGACTGATGTGGTGTCTGGATATTAACATCGTCACTTGTGCCCATGTTAACAGCAGTATGACAATTATCTAAATGCTTTCTGAAACCTGCATAACTTTTAAACTGCAGTGAACATCCTTCTTGAACACAAACAACAACAAATTTTTTGCCAGGATATAACCCATGAAAAAACTTAAGGTGCTGAATTAGTGCACTAGGTGCATCATGCAAGGATTGGCAAACGTGGCACTTGTACATTGTTTGAGAACTTTGCTCTTGGATCACAATGATGAATGTGGCTCTTTGCTGTTAGGCCTTCTTTTACTGTGGCAACACATTTTTGACTTAAAACCAAATTTTTTTCGCGCCAAAATCATAAAAAAAAGAAAGAAAAGTGACCAATTAGGTACATTACGCAATGAACTACAGTTGTTGCACATTGTAGAACCTGGCCTTTAGCCGCTATTCATGAATTTGGCTCTCAGTTCCTTCACCTTTGGACTTTCTTTTGTGGTGTCAACATCAATACCGTAGACTGTTGTCTGGAGGAATGTGAACATGTTGTGGAGAGCGCTGTCGTAGGTTACACTAAAAACGAAGTGCAGTTTAAAGAGTTCATCAACCGCTGCTAATGATGTGGTTCCCTGGCAGGGGATGAGCTTCTTGTCCATTACCGTGTAGTAAGTGCTGATGGCCCGTTTGCTGGTCCCAGAGGCAAGAAGGTATGGCTGGCGATGACCGTCTTGGTTCTCCAGGTGTTCTTCTAGGCTCTTGCATGACTATGGGACAAATGATATATCAAATTACATTGTAATCTGGGGTTTGAACAATGGTTCCCTCTGACATATTGTGGCCCAGTATATACCTTGTGAAACACAACAAGATGGCCCATAGCCTGAGCTGCACTGATCTTCTGCGTTTTCTTTTTTGTAGGCTGAGGTGGCAGGATATGAAGGAGCAGTAGGAAAGATGCCATATCACTGTCCCATTCTGAAGAAAGAAAAAAAAAAAGAAAAAAAGAAAAAAAAAATTGTATAGTCACATGTTTCTTCAGTTGTGTAGTGTTAAGCCACATTTTCAGTATTATGTATAACCCAATACACTGGAAAACAAATGTTTTGGTCATTAACTGAATACCTGGGCGATCTTCAGAGGCTTCATCATGCCGATTCCTGGCAGACTTCAGCAAACTCTGGAGAACTGGGGTAGTCACAAGGCTCTCAGCTTCTCTGATCACCTTTCCTTTAAATGCTGTATGCCACTTTTCAAGCAGTTTGGCAGCTGTTTCTGGTCCAAAGAGGAGGTTAAAATCTTGAGGTATCTGCAGTACCAGAGATGAAACAGAAATATTGGTTCACTTTATATTTCTGACTACCAAATTGTAAGATAATGGCTATGGACTGCGGTCACGGAAACAAATAACAATACTTGCCAGCCCCTTTGTGTCCAGCAGCCTTGGGAACACAGAGAGTACTGTGTGTGATTCCTCAGAGTTGTGGATGAGACGCTGTCTATATTCAAAGGTCTCCTTCATTTTCTGCAGGATGATTTCTCTGTCACTGGTGTGGTTCATCAAGGATACAACCTCTTTGCAGCGCTCTTCATCCAACTGACCACCAATCTCAGGCTGGTTCCTCTCGTGTCTAGGTCCACCTCCCTCTGCTGTCTGTGTTTTCGGCTCCTTGAATCCAAGTTTTGTCTTTCGCTGAATTGTCTTGAGTCGCCATGCCAGAAATCCAGAACCACTTTGGCTGTCGTAGAAGTGCTCCTTAAGAAGGACAGAGAAATAACCGCATTCAGCCTAATGAGTGAATAGCAGGAAATGAGCAGAAACCCCCTGATCATAGTACACAGTTATGGTCAAATTATTTGAACAATTTTTTAAAATCTTTTTGCCATTTTACACAGCCACAATGAATTTGAAATTAAACAATCAAGAAGTGGATTAAGTGTAGACTTTCCACTTTAACTTAAAAGGTTACACAAAAATATAGTATTTGCCATTTTATGCAGACTATCTCAATTTTCAGTGGCACACAGGTACTTTGTAAAATTTATAATGACATTGGTTATCAGAGGTTTTTAACACTTTTTTAACACACGTATATCAATTAAGATCAACATAGGCACCAACTCCAGTATGAATAACCACTTCTCAAAACAATTACAACTGTCACAAAACAAAATAATGCTGTGTATTAAGAGACATAAAACTTACATATCCTTTCTTGGAAAGGGGATCTCTTAATGCAGGGAACAAGGTAACAATGCCCAGTGCGTATTTCTCTTTAGTTACACGCTGAGGGATTCTCCTGAAAACAGAATAAGGAGTATCGTTTGCTCACATTCAAAAGCACCTATGCATTATGGGGTTAGAATTACTTAAGTAATGCAAGTCAGCTAGTGCTGAATTGAGCTTAATATGACAACTACTGCTTTTCTCAAAACTCATTTAAACAACCACTGATGTCCTTCCACTATCTGACAACATTTTTGGAAATAGAAAATTGGTAACTTTGTCTCAAAATATTCACCTGCCATACGTTTTGCAATTATATACCCCAGGGAGAAAAATACAAGATGCTGAATGGCTGCCACCACACAACTTTTCAATCATAAACTTACCCTTCTGTCTCAACCATGTGAGCTGCAAGAATGTTAACCATCTGCCTTCGTCTACTGTCACAAAGAGTCCCAGTCTCATCATATTCTTCAAGCACTGTTGTCCCTCCTGGTTTGGTCTGCAGGATCTGCTTTATCAGCTTAACAAAATATGACCACACTGAATTAGAGCATTTATTGTTACAATGCAGAGATGCACATTTTTTTCTAAAAATAAATAAAATCAAATACGGCCAAGTGCAATATCCATACTGCAAAAGCTGCATTTTTTGGATAAAGGTCAAATGAGTGACAAAACAGCACATGAATGAAGTCCTAAAACACTACAGATTTTAAAATGACATCAAACCACTAGAAGAATAACAAAATTAAATAATTCAGAAAGGCGAGAATTACAACTCACGTGATCAAAAATATCTACATGTAGGAATCTGACAATAAACTCACTTCTCTGGCTGAAAAGCTGTGACAATCCTCTTCATCTCTTCTAGTTCGCTTGAGTGGTGGTCTTGATGTTTCACTGTCACTGCTAATGGACACAGAGAGGAAACTCCCACTGGGTGAAGATAGTGGCGTGGATGGAGATGATGAGTGAGATACGCCGAACTCTAAAAACAAATGACGGAATAAACAATTCAACTTACTTGAAGCATAATTATGGGTTAAAATAATAAGGAAAATAAATAAGCAAAATAATACCATCATCTTGACAATCCTTGATTACAAAGCAAATCCCCTCCACAGTGGACAATTCTGCAAACACTGTTTCGTCCACCTCAGTGCCAGAATCATCTTCCACAGAGACTTTCACAGGAATGGAGAACTTTTCTCTCACTGAGTAAAGACATTAAAGACAAAAATTGCAAATTGATGAAATTATAAAATATGACATCCTCTCAATCTGAGTTACTGCTTATTTATAATTATTGAGAAATCTGCCTTCAGAGATGAATTCATTGAAATCAGCAGCTTGGAGTTTGATGTATTTCTTCCGATTCTGATATTGCACTTTAATGATCATTTTGCCATACTCAGCAGGAGCCTGCACAGAGAGGGACAACAGGGCATATTTTAGATTTCACTTTTATGCTTCTTGAAAATATAACTTCCATTTTGTTTTTTAATTGCTTAAATGACAATTAAAATCACTACTCTGACATGCTCTCTGAAAGATCAAAATATACTTTTTGGAACTGGAGGTGGTTGATTTGTAGATGTTCTCTTTCTGCCTGACTGGCCTGGAATTTAACATACTGCTCTTCACACTTCTTATGATGACTGCGATATCTTTGCAGCCTGTCAAACATACGAACTGAAAAACACAGAATATGCCTCCCTTTATGCTTGCTCTCTAATTATCAGTTACTTGTGTGATTTTACTACTCAGATCCAAACAATTGTTTCACTGTAGCCAAAAAAGAGAAAGAAATCAACAATCCAACCATGATACCACATCTGCAGTTCACTCAAAACAAATACTACTCAGTCTGATTGGAAAAAATATAATTTGTTGTCATCTGAGTACTTACATAATTTAAAATTAATGCAGAATACAGGACTCTTTCACTAATGACCTAATCTTACAGTCACGTTTGCATAAGGAGGCTTTATAAGATGAAAAAATGCAGCTCAACTTTAGTCACCTGCAGGATGAGATTTTAAACAGGGACCCTCTGTTTCATGTGGATTGCTACAAGTCAAGACACACACAAATTAATTAAAACCACCGGAGAAGCAAATTAAAGCCAACAAGTAGGTTAAAGTAAAGTTACGTTGGTAACATTTTGAATGTGAGAGCAGCTAGCTGCTACAAGTATGAGATACAGCCATAACTGGCTTACACGTTTTCAGTGGGCTAATATTAAGTGCTCACTGAGGAGACAGTGCGCGTTTCTGCCGCGAATGGACGCAGCCACAGCTCAAAAACGGTTAAATATCAGTTAAACTTTCTGTCGGACCAAAACTCTGTTTTTAAAAAAGAGGTATGTTAGCTAACACGTCTCAAAACGGGCCAAGTTAAGCTAGTTCACGATCATCTTTATCGCGCCTGCCTGCTTGTAGATGCACGGCGTCAGGAACTCGTTACTAATGCCACAAATTTTCATCGTGTCTCCAAAATTTGAACCAAAAACTCATTACAAGCAAATTTTAATGCAATTCAGTTGTAAAATATCGAGCATTAAGTAAGAAATACTCACCAATCTTCTGTTTTCATGCTCGATGCGAGAGGAACAAAATGGCGGCTCTCACATTTCTCAACGAGCTGTCTGCACCTGCCCAAAGACACGCCCCGGATGTTGAGAAAGTACCACTGTAGGTGTTGAATACTTGAAACTCTGAAGATTAACACAGACAATGTCCTGCCCTCACTGTTTTTAACACTAATGCAGAGCTCATAGTAGCACAGACAACACCACAATCTCAACACTTAACTCTACAATGGCCCAACACTAGAATTTTAACTCTGGCGAATTTGCTGTGCAAGAGCAAATGTAAGACACTATGGTCTAAAACTCAACGTGCTAGTGCGTTTAGGGTGTGTCCAAGTCCATTTTGCTAGTTAAACGGCGGATAATCTTGGCGCAAAGTGCTGCACACGACACAAAGGGGTTTTATTTGGACTCTGAATTAGTCATGGGCTTGTTTTGGGTGGAACATAAATCAAACCTATCCAAGTGTCGTCTCCCATTCCCTTTAAGAGCCAGGTGCGCCAGGGCCTGGCACATATTAACCGGTGGCACTCTTCTTCGCTGATGGAAAAGGATGTGATCCTCGGCTGTTGCACCCTCTGCCCCGCCATTTCACAATCATCTGTCCCATCAACAACTCTGTGTGACTGCATATGAAAAAATACACTGTGATTTAACTGAGGAGGAGGAGCGCTGCTGTGTCCCTCTTTGTGTGTGCGATTCTCAGTCTGTGGATCAGGCAGGACAGGTCATAAAAGTCAGCCTGATCAATAACGGTGGGATGAGGGGGAAGGCAAATATTAATGATGTTACCTGCAGCATCCTCCAGCAGCAGAAACGATATTTGTATCTCCACATTAACATGCAAATTCGCACACGAGCTGATAAACTTTATTGATTATTAAAACTCCTGACTGGCCGACAGGATGGGTTAGTATGTCACGTGAATTAATGTTCTGTGTTCTTCTACACATCAAAAGGTTACACACACAGTTCAGATTCATACAGTAAAATAGTTTGGAGTGAAGCAGCTGTCCTGATAAATCCTGAGATCCTGTCTCAACATATTTATTTTAGAAGCTGAAAGTTTAATTCTGTTTTCTCTGTAGAGTTTCCTCTCCAGCTTTTAGTTTTGTTGATTAAATGTGCCACGACATTTGTTACAGTGTGAAAATGTTTAAAATAACTGAAAGCAGCCTCTCAAATAATAAAATCAGAGTGTGTGAACAGTGTCTTACTGTCTGAATAATGCACTCTTTAAATAGCAGTAAACAGACTGCGCCTTTGACTTTAGAGCAGCTTTTTGTTGGTATATGGTGCTGTCACTTTTCATTGCCTCAAGATAGCAGCCGCCATTAGTGCATCTGACCACACCTCACTTAAGACCAACACACCCAGGGGCGCACAGGTGGCTGCAAGTACATTTGCTATTTACACAGCGTGGGCGCTGGGCGTGAAAATGACAACTGTGTCGGACTGACACTAGCAATAACACCTGCGCTGCACTGTGCACCGCCTTGCACCGAGCTTAAGATAGAGCGCCCTGTACTTTTGCATCCACTTGCATCTTTTTATTAACTCTAATACAGATATGCCACCTCAAGAATCTGCTTTGCTTTAAGTCTGAGCCAGAGTTTCTGTTATCCAGTAATTAACCTATTAAAGTTCAAGTTATTTAAATGTTTTTGGTCACAATGTCCAGCCTTGTGTTCACATTAAACATG